>NC_142620.1:2500-2402500 GCF_059453375.1 Lepisosteus platostomus | reverse complement strand
TTATTTTTCATTTCATGATCTCCTAGTACAAATCTCATTAAAAACCTAGTAAAATACTTTGAGTGTGTGCTATGCTCTTTATGCGAGTAGAGATGAAGACACACACCATTAGATGAGATTGTAAAGCAATCATACATATCCTGTATTTCTTTCCACATCGTGCATATTGTAGCTATTAAGTGCTTTACTGTCATTCCAAACTCATGGAAAAAAAAATTGTAGCCTGGAGAAAGCCAGATATTACTTAAAAATGAAACTGTTGCATTGTTGTTCTGTGGGTAAGTTATTTCTGACACAGTACTATAGTATCACAGTTTTTCAAACTATAACTGCAAGTCCATAATGTTTTCATTGCCCAGAATGTAATCCAGGTTTCAAAACCTGATAATGAGGAATTCATTTCATTTCTACATCGTGTAGATCTGTTAAATTTTAATAAGAATTTTGCCTCCTGGCGAGAAAGCAATAACACATTTCACCCAGTGGAATGCCTTAATATCTTTAATGCCATCGCTATGGTTTGACAATTTAAAATTCTTTAATTTATCTTTTGAAGATATCATATGCATCTCATTTACACCATAATATTTGGAAATTATCACCCTTTTTCACAAATATACACTCATTCTAAATCTCTTCATTATAGCATATTTAAAAATTACATATTAAAGCTATGTACTTTCAGCATAATGCTGTTATAGGACAAAGCTTTGTAAACCTGGTCCAATAAATACTAAAATGTCTCACCATAGTCTTTAATACAAAGTTCAATATTTCTGTACAATTACAAGTGACTCTATGAGTGACTTTATGTACTGTCTATACTGTTAATATTAACTAAGGCTGTGTTATTAGGGCTGCTCTGTAACGTTGCCATTGCATGTCACTGGAAAATGGAATAAAATATTTCTGTTTTTATGACATACTGCATGACGTGTTAGAGAAATGCCCAAGGGTTTTTCTTCTTCTTTGAAGAGTTCAAAAATCTTTTCACCTGTGCATAACCTGTTTCTGGGCTAATACTGTATATCAGAAGAATTTTGAGATAAAAATTGTTTTCAACGTACCAGTCCCTTTAGGGTTCTTGTTTATACTGAGAGACAACTAAACAATAAACGCTGCCAAAACACAGGTTTAAATTCTTTCTGCATACAGTATTTTCAGGACAAAAGTCAAAGGTACCCTGGTTGGCTCTCACTGCACTTTCATGAGAGAACTTCCAGTATATTTCAGGTCAGTTTTTTTAGTTCAATTTTAGGTTAGGCATTTTTTTTCTTTTTCTTTAGAACACATAATACATGAGATGAGTTGGCATCTATTTATGATTTAGCACACTTCAAAAGTAAAAAAATAAACAACACCTCAAGAACCAACATTTCTCAAAAAGAATTAGCCCTGTAGTTCTTCAGGAGACCGAGAACCTCACTTTTAGTTTTTTAGCTGTACACAAAGACTATTAAAGAAAATCAGCAGATTATTATTTTAATGTTCGCTGCTGCTGTAAGAACCAATATGCTTTGTGAAATACTGTACACAAGACATTGTGATATTTGCTTTAAGGCAGTTGTATTTGGAATTCTGTTATGACTGGAAATCAACTGATTTCTGAATATCCTGGTGACAGGGAGCATAAACAGTCTAGTCAATTGATTTCCAGTCCTTATCCTTTATACCTTCAAAGTTTTTTTTGCTTATGTTTTGATTAATGTGCCGCCTAAATGCATATAGAACAGCAAGATAAATCACCTGCTACCATACTGTTTGTGATAACAACTATTTTATGCTTACAATTGGATCAATTCTTTTGCGTTTTTGACAAATTATTTTACGAAATTCACTTAATTTCGTTCAACAAGAATGCCTCATCCAGGATGTGAATCTACAGACTCTACTCCACACTGCTGCCCCTACAGTGACAACTGTGGACATCATACCGTACAGAAACTCAGGAATATCTTTAGAATGAAAGACTGGGGACAATTTGCATTTCACCTTTAAGTACCTCATGTATCCATTACATTTTTATCTTAAAGGTGCTCCCTGTCTTACTGCCTAAGACAAAAAAGTTTTCAAAAAATATAGATGGGATGTCACTTCTAAATATGTCCCTGGATAACAATATTCTGAGCACTTTTTTATACATTATTATACACATTTCTTAATAAGAGTGCTGATGGTATATGTCTGTAAATATAAGACACTGTATATCCTTTATCCAGTAAAACCTCTGTACTCCAGAATAAGTTTAAGGCTTGTACTTGTACCACATGTATCAATCCATCTTAATGTATAATATGTTTCAAATGGATATAGTGGTCCTGGTCAGACTGATTAACTGAGTGTCTAGTTAGCTGATGTCCTCTATTAACAAGACCTCATCATGAAACACCAGTGTTTCTTTGTTCTCCAATATTCTTTTACAATAAGCATTATATGAAGCACTAAAATGTGTTGTTTAAAACCAAATTATGACAAACACCTGAAAATTATACCAAAACTTCAAATTTTTTATTTCCCTTGATCTGTTCATTTGATTACCATCTCATTAATTAAGCAGCTTTTGATAAAGTCACTGTCCAACAGATACAAGGGCAGAGTGAGCAACACCTGGGGTTTGTTCTGCTTGAAGGAACACTTGTAATGACTGTGCACACCTCACCATTAACATTTGTGTTTAATTGTAACTGGGAAGGAAATCCTCCACAGTTTACAGGCAAATATTCCACTAATCTTCATAATCTCTACAGTGCATTCCATGGATAAGAATGCACTTATACTAACATCATGAGGAACAGCTGCTGGTATCTTTACACTCCCTCAATGGACAAAAATAAACACACATGTTTATCTACCACTACATAGCTTTGCATACCAATTTATATATTTAATGTCAATCACATAGAGTATGTTAGCACTTCTGTCATTGTATAAAATAGATTTAACATAATTTAACCTTTTACAATATACTGTGTGAACAGCTCATTAGTGCAAAAACATTAATGAACTTAAAAATATTTGGCACAGAAAATGACAGCTTTTGGTATTGCACCAAAGATCAAATTAACCTGAACTCACTACGCTTAGTTCACGAAGAACAAGAACACATTCCCTGATAATTGTACACATACTGTATTTGTATTTGAGTTGTATTTGCTTTTTGATAAATGATAAATACTGGAACAACTGTGTAGTCATTCTTAGATGAAACAGTTTATTTGTAGAATTGCTGAACACATCATGTAGGTATGGGTTGTAAGAGATTTGTTTTGGTGATCGAAAAACACAGATTAGCAAAAGATCTTACTTCATTGTTTTTGTCACTTGGTCGCTGATTTCGAGATTGAACTTTCTCTATTAAACAATGCAATTAGGAATAAACTAAATTCCCTGAATCAAATCCAATCAAAATCCACAATGAGAACAAAAAAAACAAACAAAATCCAAAATCTTTGAGAAACTGTAACTGAGCAAGGATTAACCTTAACAACATTAGTAAACATTGTTTCACATACAGTACATTGTGTCTTTCATTTTCATCTGGCTAAGAATACTATATAGTAGCTGATCGTGTGCACAGAGCACCAAAGTCAGCTTGTGTTGGTTTTGTTGTGTACTTGATATTGTGCAACGTACAGTACATATTACAGTACTGCAATGTCGAGATTACTAACTTGCATATGGTAGGACTCTTAAAACACCAGTCTCCATGTAAAAATAAGTATATTTTAGGAGCTGTCCTGTAATACAAGCAACCAATGCTTTAGCAACTGTTTCAGTTTCTACAATACATTCACTAAAGTGCTAGAAAAATGAATTTATTGATTCCCATACAAATATTTAAGCACTTTGCTCATTTTATTCCCTAGTTCGTTCTCAAAACTGCACAGATCAGATCTGGCTTAAAACGTAAAACAACAATATAATTTCTGAAAGCATTATCAAGTTTCCCAGTCAAAAGGTTGTCATTACTCATGCTAATAATGGCACTTAACTGGCATGGACCATTATGCTAAGGAAAATAAAATTACCACTTCCATCAATATTTTGTAAAAAAAAAACTGTACAGTACATGTAAAATATACATTTAACTTGTATCCTTTCACAGCAAAAAAAAAACATTCATCAATACACTGTCTTTGCAATACTGCTGATCAAAAAACACAGCGTGAATCATGTACAGTATTAATTCTTTATTTCCGTACAATCACCAGTATGCTTTCTAAAAATAAAATGAGAAAATTTTGAACAGTTTGAATTACGGACTGCAAGATCAATTTAAAATTCTTTACTATCTGCAAAACACTATTCTAAAGTCTTAACAAACTAGTTGCAAAGGAATCCCATTAATGCCTAATAAAACTTTAACCATCGACTGTTCCTCGATAGAACACTTTTAATTCACGGACAGCTCAGTGGCCACAGCCCGTTTGTCATGTACGGTAATACACAGGGGTGAGGCTAGTGACATTACCCCTTCTTTCAACCACACTCCCTGGAGCTACACTCTGGAACCCCTCATCACTCCACTGGCGTTGGTGTAACTCACTCAAGGTCCAGACCCGCCTGCAGGGTGCAAGTACCCTCCCTCACCCCCATCGCCCTTAGGTGCATGTCCATCACAGGATTGATAAAGTGTCCGCTGCAACCCCTGAGCTAAACAGCACCACTAACCACGGGCGGTATTTTAATGGATCCACATATTCTAAGAGGAAGTTTCCCAGGCACCTGTCTGCTGAACACATGGGACAAAACAAAGTGTTACACATTCCTTCAAGTGCAAAGAACACAACACATTTCATGTGTAAGAAAGAGAAGTCCGTTTAAAAGATTACCAAAGGGGCTGGATGGGACGAATCCCCCCCTCTCTTGATTGTAACCTTTCTGATGTTTTCAAAGCAGGAGATATTTGTTCGTCTGTCTTTTTCCCAGAGCATACATCATGTCGTACAGTGCTGCCATAGTGTGTTTCTGATCAGGATTTCATTACAGGCAAACTGTAGAGAAGGAACAATTCCAGATACTTGGATTCTTACAATATACTGTACGTATGAGAGAATCATGCACTTTTCTCAAATGATAAAAAAGCAAGTTACTGTACATGTCACTTGATGCATCCTAACACTTCAGCTTCAGGGCATAAGTAACAGTCTTCTGCAATTAACTCACCCTCAATAGTGAGTATTTTAAGTATTGGGCTTTTATTTGTCCTACAGTTTTCCTCAATCTGATTTACTCATTGCTTGTAGCTCATTCTAATCGGTGCTTCAACAAATTTATTAACTATTACATCCTAGATATACAGTAAGTTGTACACCTTATATGTGGTTACCAGTTTAAAGTGCCCTACCCTTATGCAGTGTAAGATGAAAAAGGGCATACATTATATAACACGGCCTCATAAAGGCAAAACTGCCAGCATTGATTAAAATATAAATATATTTAACAAATTAAAAATGAATCAGTTGTATGACTTATAAATGAAGTCTAATTTTCCTTCCATTCTGAATTAATTAGATGGAAGATGCACTGATGAAAAAACTGCATCTTTCCTTCCAAAGTAAATGATGAACAAAGACGTTTCTTCTAATGTAGCCCATTAACTCTAGGAAGGCCTGACCTTACCTTAATTAAACACGAATGCCACACACAGAAAATGAAGCAGCATTTGCAAGAAGAAAACAAAACACAGCACCATCTCTGTGCTTTGGCTCTGCTGTTCTGACCTGTTAAATCGGAGAGCCATCAAAGAGCCTATGAACCTGATTACACAGACAAGAGGACCCTGCCTATGGAGTCTGCACTGGTCCATATACACCGAAATAGGCCAGAGTCTGATTCCAGTTTATACAGGCTATGAGGACAGAGACGCATTGGAATATGCATGAAAAATACATTCAGATTTATCAGTCTTGTTCATAGCCTCTTTCAAAATGGTTGCACGTTCTTTTTTTTCCTGCAGATAATAGTGACTGTTTTGGAAAAGGATCACTTTAAAACAGCCTGCGGAGTGCGTTCAAGTCACAGGGACTGTGATACAGTAATAAGCCAAAAGGGTGTATTAAACATTAAAATGGATGAATGTGAAAAAACAAACAAAGACATTACAGCACAATAAGGCACAGTTTTTTGTTTCTTTTCCCCACTAGCTCTTCAACATTTGACTTCAGAGTCCAAAGAACCCTGAGCTGTCAACAGCCTTTTCCAATATGATTAGCTTATCAGGCTATAAGAAGTGAAGCTGTTCAGACGCATAGACAAAACAAAGTATAAAAAAATAGCTGTCACAGACACGAAGAGGGAATGAGATTCTGCCTATCCTTGTGGCAGCTGTGTGAAACCAGAAGCAATGCAAATGGCAGGTGTCGCTTGTGTAACCTGCTCATTCTTCAAACATATCACCATGTTGCTGCTTTCTCTCCCTGAATGGATCTTGGAATTGGGAGACTTGCACTGTTATTATAACCTACAGGGTGTTAAGTTGAAAGTGATTGCGGTATGTTAAACTTGCAAAAATTCTGAGATTGATCTCACGTTCTGCAGCTCTTTGCCAGCTTGCCACAATGCTCATTAACCACATGAGCACCAGAGCAAAGTTTATGGATTCAAATTTGTGCCACAAAATCTCTTTTTAGTAAATCAGCCATGTACAAAAACACCATTTTACCTAGTACTGTGCCATAGCTACTGGAGAAAAAAGTGTGAAGTGACTTACTGTATGTCTCCACAAAGAAGAAAATGTTGAATTTTTTTAAATGTCTAATTTTTAAAAACTAGACATGAACTGATTCAAATGTCTGCTAGAGAAAAATAACCCTTCCTGGCACAAAGCTCAATAAATACAGATCAAAAACCCTTTCAACTTAATGTTACCAAAAAGTAAATGTAAAAATCTAAAAGTACACTGCAGGTGTCACCTTTTTCAGAAAAACTGACGCTACCCAGCAAAACATGACACCATTTGTGTTAATTAATTATGCAGATTGGAACAGCTGAAAAGAGAGAGGGATCTTTGTGGAAAAACTAATTAAAACTACAGGCAAGCTGGAACGGACCCACATGACAAAGCTAGAGTTCCAGCAGTAGAAAATATTTTATCGCTTGATTTTTGTCAAGTAAAGAGAAGGTGTTTGGTTTGCAATGCATAAAGCAGAACTCTAACGAAACCTAAATACAGAATCTGCTCTCCAGGGTTATTTGAATCCCAGCCTTATTAAATCTCTGCAGCCTGGTTATAAATTCACATCATGGTTAATTGAGCCACTGACTTTAATAGAGGAGAATTGCATAGATTTTCCCTGCAGGGTGGCCAGTATGTTATAGAACAGGAATACCATGACGCATTCAGCACATCATTCATCAAGGAAATAAACAATTAATGAGCTCTGTCAAGGAACAAATTCTGAAATGGGTTAAATTATGAAGTAGCACACATTTGCTGAATTATTATCATAACCATCAGTCCCAAAGGAGTTTGAAATCAAAATCCTGAATTTTCAGTTCAATCATTTATAACAACCCTTTCTGAGACTTGAGCATGAAATGGAAACTCTATCCAGAGTGTTTAAGATACTTTCAGTCACAATCCTACTGTATGTAAGAACATAAGAACAGTTGCACACAAGAGTGACCATTGGGACCATCTAACCTGTTTGGTAATCATAGCATTTTAATGCAAGGATCTTATCCAGTCATTTCTTGACAGAAGCCCTGGTATCGGCTTTCAGCAACATGACTGAGTAGCTTGTGTTAAAGAAATGTGATTCTGGCATGTCACTTGCTCAATGCAAATTATATCTGCCAAGATGACATCAGTTTGGGATAAGTGAAAAACCTATTGTAAATCTGGAATATTTCTTAAATGCTCTTGGGTGTCCTAAAAAGAAAATACATATCATATTGTGCAAGGCATCATCTTTGGTAAATTAAATTGTATTAAATTTCATTGTTGTTATAAGTCAACAGACAGCCAGTAGGATACATTTTCTTTATTGATGATGCATGGTTACTGGTGACAACAGCAATTAGACGCCATGTAAAAGACCATTAGGATTTCCTTATATACGTGGCATGACAAAGTGTGGCGAAACGAGAGAACAGCCTCCAGCACTGTTGTCCCTTTGAGTCAGGAGACACATATACCACATATACAGCAATCTATTCCAGTCACATTTCCATACAGTGATCAGAGAGCGTTTTTATTTGTTAGAAATTGATTTATATTAACCCCTCACAATAAAACAAGTACACAGAAAATTACAAAGATGTGTTAGAAAGCTAAAGCAGTTAACTTAAAACTGATCACATCTTCAAGGCACATGCTGGGAACGGCAGGCTGCACTCACCCTTTATGCTTTTTAAAGTGCAGAGGAAGTGCGGAAATAAGTAAAAGTACCGATACTGTATATGAACATTTCAATTGGCCTCACAGATTGTGAAAGACTTTGTAAACCAAACAAATGGATTTCGATAAACAGTTTTGTTTCTGAAATAAATATCTGATGTGACTGGCCCTGGCTAACGGTTGTAGCACTGAACCCTATTTATACCATACAGTATCTGCTAAGTAAAGCAGACAACAAATCATCACAAATAACTTGCATACAATTTGGTTATTTTAGCAGTAATTGTCATATTTTACTGCCACCCTGCCTCCCCTGCTGTGGATGTGCCTGTGACAGTGAGAGTATTTTGATGTATAAATTAATGTACTGTAACATGCAGACACATATACCCAGTACATGTACAGTGAATTTAATCTCACTAATTCACTAAGATGAATGTTTGTTTCAGGCTTCCTGGAGATCCTCTAGATACAGGATGAAAAGTACTGATGAATTAAAGAGTAATGTCAAGTCCTGGATATGTCTATTTTAAGCAAACTAAGTGAACCGATGAAGTTAGAGCATTAGTACAACTGATTCTCATTGATTATAAAAGGATCTTAAACCTGGTATTAAGTGGTATGCTGATTTATACAGATGTTAGCATGTTTCTTTTTTCTTTGATGTTCCTTTTAAAATGAGCAAAAATAATATTCACAAATTCAAGTGTCTGTTCAGTCACTGAACTATTACTAGTGAACACCCAGGAAAACCTGCACTAGCTATAATTTCTCTTATTTGGCCTATAATTAGTTTGCATTATACACTGCACTCCCAATAACATGCAAATATTTAGGAGCCAAATATTTTGTGATGGTTTTCAAGGTGATTAGTGATCTGTGTTCTCTCCACACAGTTGCTCTCCAACACAGGCCCTCTAAGAAAAAGGGACAGCAGGAAAGTATATCATGACTGCAGCTAATTATTTCAACCCTAGGACTTTAATACAGGAGCGGCTTAAGTGCAAGTGACACCAGGGTATACAGTAGATTGCTGTCCATGCAACTCTACCTGAATGTAAGTTTTCTCTGTTCCTTGCATTCATTTTCTCTTTAACCGATCTGAAACTGAAACATAGGCTTCTAAAGCACTCCTTTATGTTAGGAAATGCATGAAGACCAAGACCAACTTCCTGTAATCAGACATTTCTGATTCTGTTCTGTTTATTACGCTGCCCACAGTAGTTCAAAATCTAACAATTTTTTTTCCTTGTGGTGCCTTCATCATTTTAAATTAATTAAAAGTTGGTGTTATATATATTTTACCATCATATTGCAATTCAAAATTGCGATGACAATGATTTGTGATTCCTCTATATACTGTAGTAAGCAAACTGTCTGTCCTGGAAGTACCCAAGCAAATTACTGCTGGACCCATTGAGCATACTGAACGTTTCATTTCGATTAGATAACGTGAATCAAATAATAAGAAGATGCTCACAAGGGAGTAAGACTTAACGGATTTCAGAGTCATACTTAGAGTACTCTTTTTCTTCACAAATGAGATTAAACAAAAGATAAGTGTATGAACAGTTAAGTGCTGATCATCAGAGAGGGCATGTGTTTTTTCATATACCTGTAGCAATGCGATACAAAACAGTCAGGTTTTACAAACATTTTTCCCCTTCCTTTGACCAGCTGTAGGTCAGACACTCAGGATAAGTCAAGCTGTCTCTCTTGGTTCCCACTCAGTGTCTGGAGTCGACTGATTGGTTCCAGTGGGAATTACTGCAGACCTGCTGGATATCTATATAATTTACAGGCAGGATCCTTTAGATAGAATAAATTCTTGCTGGTAGAGATAAAGGGAGATGTACTCTGTTTCTCTTTAGCAATTTCAGGCTCTGGAAATGAAACATCAGGAGCTACCAGTCAGATACATGACCCCTTGGACAAAAAAAATTGACAGCACACAGTGCCGCTTTTACATGTCTTTACTTCATGTGGAATGAGCTTCCTGATAGCTGATGAGCTGTGTACTTTTTCATTCTGTCTCTGGTATTAGTACATAGGGTCCTACACCACCCAACTAATGTCGAAACTGATACCCAGCTTCTTTCAAGAAACATCTGGATGCAGTCCTTGGATCAATTAGCTACTATTTACCAAATGATTAAGAAACAAATGGCTTCCTCTTGTTTATATTATTTGCTATGCTCTTAATATTGTATTTCACTGGTGAATTAGTGTTATCCAACTGTTCAGCTATTCTGTAATAAATCCCTAGATTTAGAGTGGAGCTACACATACTGCAATGAAGCTTATCTAAAGGACACCTAAAAATTAAAGCATACCCCTTACTAAAGAAAGACAATTACTGTACATCCACTCTCTAAATGATGCATTTAAACCGAAATGCTCCTGGAGGAAGATGCACAGTGAAATCCTATCTTTTGATAGATCTTGCACATTGTGCAGTTTTCTTGCAATTCTTGTGTATAAGCACTTACTGCTAACATCTGGATGACTTATTTCCCATAGGAAAAAGTTCGTAACTTTGTGCTGGCAGAAAAAGGTCGTCTGGAAACAGCACCTTTACTGACAAAGCCGCCGTGTGAATGCAGCGAGGCGCACCGGGCAGCTGGCGTTCTGAGGCAGGAAACCCGCATCTCCAGCCCAGCCCCAGTTTTTGTAGGGATCAAAATTTTCACAAATCAACTGTTTTAGAGCTGGATGAAAAATTCTAATCTCTACCTGCTTCCAGCACACACAGTAAGGAACTTGTGGATTGTAGATTTGGATTTTAGAAAGCCATGTTAATTAGAAATATGATAAAACTGTTCTAAACAGAAATCTATTCTATCTGTGCTTATACAGCATATGCACACATACAGTATATATACATGATATAAATGTTTGTACAGAACAACATACTATACTTCCCAGTAATGTCCAGTAACTACAGGTATGTTTTAAGAACTGTTTAGATAAATATGGAGACTAAAATAAAAAGGCAAAACATGCCTGGAAATGTGTAAAGTATTCCATTCGTTTATGTCCTACTACTGATATGTACACTGATAAAGGAAAGGTATGTATGCTGTAATAATGACAGGTGTCTCCCTCACAGTTGTATAAAAATACATGGAAAGAGACAACCAGTGGAGAAAACAGTGAAAAATCTGAGATTTAATTAGGAGTTTCTGACTATTATTAACACATAAAATGACAATATTTTAACTGCTATTGTTGCCACCATCATTTTTTAAAGTTGCAAAACTTTGTCTCAGCCTGACTTGATGTTCATTTTTAAAATCTACTGTTATATTCTGGGTGATTTTATTCTCACTTGGCTACTTATCAGAATTGACTGGTACAGTACTTCATTATAGAAGGCAACGTGACGATAACCAGTTAATTACCAACACCTGTATTTCCCCTCAACAAATATGAGCAAAACTGAAGTCAATAGCAACGGACAAACTCATTAAGAGAACAACGTACAGTACAATCACATCCCTTCAGATTTCAACCAATTTACCTGCAGAGTGAAAGGTCTTTATCCAATGTGTTTGTTTCCTAGGTGGGTCTTCAGTATCAAACAGCTGTAGTTTGCAATTAAATTAAATCTTTTTCTGGCATCACCAACACAGCCTTCTTAGAAAATAGATTTATATTAACATTCCAACAAATAATTTATCCTATCCAGGAAGTGCCCATCAGATTAGAGGCCTCTTAAGAGATTTAGCCGCTGTATTTTTCAAAAATGTAATTGTGAGACATCTGTTCGGCTTTGTCAAAGAAATGCAGACACATAAAGGAAACCACTGAACCCTGTCAGAGTTACTTGAAGAATTAAATGTTCGCATATAATTTTAGACATCTGACACTCACTGTATACTTTAGCACAACAGTCCATAACAAGCGTTTATCCAATAGTCTCTACCGATCTTTTATAAATACAATTCTTTAGCAATTTGATTCCACTTGACCACATTCTCCAAGAATTGCTTAGCAGTTGCAAAAAATGTGGCTTTGCCAGAAATCTTTCATCAATATAAAGTTTAACAACAGGAGGTAAAAAGATGGAATTCCCCAAAATTGGAAAGCCACAGACTTTGCAATTTGCAATATTTTTATGGGAATAATACAAGGTCTATTTACTTTTTTAAAGTGAATATTATTTCAAATTTCAATTAAAATGGAATAAGGATGGTGATTATCACAATAAGGCAGGCTCCGGCAGTTCCAATAGGTCTTTTTATCACCATGGAAACGGGTTATCATTGTCATGGCTACCTCAGTGGTACATGTAATTTTCAGTGTGTGAGCAGCACTGATAATGCACAATCAATAGCCATAAGCAGGAGACATCATTTTCAGCTTGGAAAGTCTAGCACTGGGGAGTCAGCTCACTGGCTGTCAGAGAGCAGTTGAGAGATGGCGAACAGCAGCTAATGGTTTTGAAAGTAGGAAAGGGAAATTATTTCCTACAAATCAGTGGATGTTAAACATATCAATGATCAAAACCTTTGGAGACATATATAACACATTTAATGTATACTGTATATACTGTAGATTGTGTACACAACAAATTCACTCATAACTAAATATTTCAACAAAGTTTAAGCCACTTTAAGCTGTAGTTTAAGCCATTTAAAAAAAAAAAAAAAAATCTAACCCATCAGCTTCTCCCACAGCCTGAAGAGTGGTTTAAAGCTCCCTGCAAGAAATGTTTATGGGAGTTTCAATGTGTACGTCATTCAAGATGATTCCTGAACCGCCTCTCAGAGCTACTGTAGGAAGATAAGCCACACTTCAAAGTTCCTTCCAATTTAAAAGGGTCTCCTGATTTTCATGTTAATTCCTCTGACCTCTTTTTATCTTAATTTATTTTCAGCAGCAGGGCTGTGCACATCGAAGCACTTCCTCACAGTTCTTATACAGTAAATTGTCAGGAGGTCAGATTTAGGATCCAGATATACTGTTTATATGAAATATATGAAATAAGAGCCTTGGCAAAATAGCTTGTCAGACTATTCATGCAAAATGGGAATATACACTGTGCTTCTTTCAAACAAAGTTTTGAGAGCTCTTTGCTACTTCCACTTAAGATGTTAACAGTGGAAATACAACTAGAATACTGAAGCTGTTTTTGGAACAGGTACACAGATCAAACAAACTAAAATAGGAATTATGTTTTCGTTTCTTAAAATATGAACTTTAAATTTTCTGTTGGCAGCTCTACCCACACTAGCAGTCACTAACTTTCTCTCCATTTCCTTGTCACTCTTTCTGACTGTCAGCTATTTTTTTTCATTTGAAGTAAAGCAGCAGGTTCTTCTGATCTTGCAGCGTTAGACTACCACAGCTGTCGGGAGCTGAGACCTCATTCTCATTGAAAATACTGGCTTCATTTTACATATAATTGTCTACCATCTTATTTTTGGGCTTCTGACTCGAACTGCTGAAAATAATCTCCATCCACAGGGAATGCTGAATTAAGTCATCTTGTTTATACAGCACCTTACAAGTATCTTCTATACAGTACGTTGCACAAATGTGGATTTACAAAGGTGATTATTTTTCCTACTATTGTTCTAAACTATTTTAAATGCATAAGCCCTTCTGCTCAGAATTACAATTTATAGTACTTGTTACTTTAATCCTATTCAGATATTCCTTTTCATGAATACTCATGGGATAGTTTATATTTATAATTCATCAACAAATTTCTTTGTAATACTGTAATTCATATCATCCAACAACACACATTGTTCAAAATGTATTCCCTTATGAAATTCTCAATACAAAAAGGTGTCCATAGTGAAGTGCGACATTTCTACAGAAACCTACAGTATAGTCTATCTGTAACTTGTTTTTGTAAAGGATACCTGGGCTTCAGAATATGCAGTAACAGAAATGCAGCAGAGCTGTTTCTTTTTAAATTTAATTTTGATAATGTTGTTTAAATGCAGAATTGTTTGTACCTTCAGGCTAATTATTTTTGCAGTTGGCTTCTTTGAACCATGAAGAAATAAACTCCGGTTACATGCTAGTGCTTTAAAATTAACACATATTACCTTAAAGTGTACCCAGCAATGACAGGTCAGCCCACCTTACATAAAAGCTAAAGTGTGTTAAAACGTACCATTTAGGATTAATCAGTCAGCTATAAAATCCTTTTTGCATAAAATTAGAAAATTCAATTTTGAACTTTCCCAGCTATTAGAGGGCGAGGCGCCTCCCCTCATAACACCTATGACACATAATGAATGCACCTAATGACTAACATTCAAGCAACTCTTGCTCTTCCTTCATTTTAATAACCTTTTTTTAATTTTATGCTTCTGCAGATGTTAAAAGAGGCCAAGCTTCCGTAAGCGTTATACATTCTGGGGAAAAAAAGTGTTTTCATGTAGCAGCTAATGAATATGTATGAATTTAATTATATGTTTTTGCTGTCTGCATGTTGTTGTTTTTTTTTTTTGTTTGGTAGAGTAAGTAAACGGTGTTAAAAACATAACTATAAGACAGGCATTAAGAATGTCGAAGTTGAGAATAAAAAAAAACCATCATGACTTTCCACTGCAGGTAAAATGTTGCCACTTTATCTCTGCCTTGGTTTCAGCTTTTCCCCTGGTTACTCTGGCCAAAGTACTAAGGATCTCCATTTAAAACAAAAGTTTAGAAGTGGCTGGGCAACTGTTAAAAGAAATGAATGAAACAGCAAATTTAGAGTTAGAAACAGCTCCTGTGGCAAATCCATGCCAGCAGAGCTCCCACGCTTGTTTGTTTTGTCTGAGTTCTCTGGGGTACCTCACAGTTACCTCTGTCTGCCAAACCTCCAGCTCCCTTCTTTCAAGTGAAAGAGTCTCCAGACACCCTTCAAAATAACGAAAAGGTGAAAATCCCCCCAAACTCTTTAGCGTTTCAGCCCCAGAAGGATTTCCTATTAATTTAATTGACAGTGTCGAGTTGCAAATAAACATCAGGTCAGAGCTGTTAAATCCAGACAGACGGTTTCTGGCTCTTGAAAGAAGAAAGAGAAGCATCTGAGTGCAGAAACGCACGTTCTCCACATTTCTAAACAGTAACAGGCTTACAGCTGTCTTAACTTTGTTCATCATAATGCATTTAATGGAATTCTGTTCCACATAATGCCTGTCTAGAAAGCATTTTATGAAACTACGCTAAGTGCAATCTCTAGTTTTGTTTCTGGGCACAATCAAGTAAATTTGAATATCTGCAAATGTCTTTAAATTTCATGAGAAGATGACAACTTTAGGCTTTTAAAGATTTTAATCCACTTACTGTAGACATGCCTTTTATGAAAGGAAAAAAAAACTGCAGTAAGAAAAGGTCTGTTATTTTTTTCCTTTACCAAACTACTAAGATTGTAAAGAGGGGTTTGCAGAGCCATGGTAGAACCAAAAACAAGAAGGAAGAGAAAAAGAACATACTGAAGTGAAATTACTGAAGCGCTGTCCCGCAGGAAGCAGTACAGCGAGCGAAATCATCTTGGCACACATTTACTCTAACCTGAATAATTAATTCCTTAAAAGTTTTCATTTTCATTTTCAGCAAATACAAATATTCATCAGGACACAATGACGTCAAATTGAAAGATGAACAAGTCAAAGAATATGTGTTTATATAAGAACTTTGCTTAAAGGTGAAGGTATTCATTTTGTTACCATATCCATAAACAAAGACCTGAAGAAATAATTAACACACTTGTTCATTGATTGTACACATTACTATGCACCTGCTGTTCAAGTGCATTAAGGTAAACTGTTGAAAGCAGCAATTGAACATATCCTATTATTAATCAATAATTCTATTCATTCAGGTCTTTTGTATTGCATTACTGACCAATATCTGTACTTTTTTGACAAAAGAGTGCTCTGTTATGAATTCTACACAACATTTGTAACAGTTAACTGACAAAGAAATCAATGAAGAGCTGGTGATATAGTTATTGCTGCTTCTCATCTATAGCAACCGGCATTTATTTTTCATGTCCCTGATCAGCTGGTGAAAGAACGGACAAGACTGAATTCATGCTTTTGTGCAGGTAATTTTTAGCACTGACGACCTGTTGTGCAGGTAGAGCAGTTGAAAACCACTCGCTCTTCACAGCTCTGAGACAAGGAAGCCTCAGGACACCCATCTCACCCCTCCAAGAGCGCTTATGTTAATAGCATCTAGGTTTACTGTTTGTTTGCTTGGTTGGCCTGGTACAGCAATCCGAACTTGGATTTGGGCTGAATAATTCTAAATCAAAGCACAGATCATATGGAGTTATATAAAACTGCCCTTAAGCTAAAAGGTAATGAGGAATTTATTATTACAAGATATCCCATATAGCCTTAAAAGGTTCATTCTTTATGCGTAGTGTTGTCAATTCCATTTATAAATTCTGGATTGATATACTTCAGCAACAAGAAAAGAACAACAACCAAAGGTGGCAAAAACAACAAAAAACGCCAACATCCGCTAAATGAAATGTATCGGTCGCCTGTGTCTCTTTGGCAGGGAACATGTACAATATATCCTTTCCATTCGAACCATGTTTTATCAGACATACACTACACTGCCAGTTCCTAATTCCTCATTCAGTCCCTATACACTGAGACCTTCCACATCTGCCGTGATGAGCTTCTAGTCATGTGCTTAAAGGCAACAATTCAAGGAATTTAATTCCCATGCTCATTCTCTCTAGAAAGGTGAGTTCGTAGTTTTATGTAGACTTTAATTCCTCCATTCCTCAGATGCTCCCTCCATCTCCTATAGGATTCTATACGGTATATACAGTATATATTTCATAAGAGATTTTGCTCCTATTTCTTATACTCTATTGCAATTTTCCAATTTTTTTTGTAAATTTTACACAAAATGATTTAAAACGTTGCTTAAACCGCCTTTACCCCGAAAGGATCTGTGTAGAGGTGAATGGGGAAGAGCTGTTTTGTCATTTTCTCTGTTTCCATTCCCATCAACTGGAGTCATGGAATAGAGTCATCGTTCAGCCAAGTCATTACAGATTCATGTTGAGCTATATAATAGTAAAGGTTAGTTAGGAGGGATAAACCTCCCTTTTCTCTAAATCATTGAGCATTTCATATTTTGTATGTCGTAATATTTATTTTTTACATGCATGGCAGCCTCTACAACTGTTCTTCATTGACGATGTCAACAGCAGAATGAATTCTGAAGTTTACAGAAACATCTAGTCTGCTTATGTACTGTACGTAGAAGAAGATGAAAATGGTTCCATACTGTACCTACAGTATTGGGCAACATTCAACCATGTAGCATGACAATGACCCAACACAGAGCCAGCATAACTAAGGATTTCATCAGAAGAAAAAAAAAAGTGGACAATCTTAAACTGGCCCAATTGAGCATACACTTTACACATTGATAAAATTGAATTATAAAATTAAGAATAAGCAAAAACTCAAAGTGGTTGCTGCAAAGCATCTAAGTTATTACAAAAATATCTTAATTATTGCTTCAATTTAATACTGACTTACACACTCTGAAATATACATTTATATACTTTTATACAGGTTAATGTGTAATAATATTTCTGATTGCTGAGCACAAAATATGGTTTTACTCTAGTAAAATCAAGTGTATGCATGGAACTACCCCAAAATACAGCTTATAGTGTTCTTATTATTTTTATTCATGCTGTGATAACAAATACAAATTTCTTAAATGTAAAGCAAACAGAACAGTTTTGTCTGTGCTGTCCCAATACTTGTTGAGGACACACACCAACACTGTGGTTTCTCAAACAACCATTGCTTCTGATTTTCTTTAGTTTGTATCCAAGAGATTTACAATGTGATAATATCCATAAGAGCAGATTTTGTTGAATTTACAGTATATTCACTATAATAACATTAAATGCATACTGCATGCAATGTGATTCTCGTGCAATTTGAATTCCGTTTATATTTGTTGCCTTATACTTTGTGCTAAAAGTTAAATGCTGTTAAATAAGAGTAAAACTTAAATAAATCAGCAGGCATAAGGAATTTCATTTATATGTCCCTCTATATAAACCAAAACTAAACCAAAACTCACAGTTTTCCATTAGTCCATGAATGGTTTGGCACTGTAGTAAAAAATAATAATTATGAAGTCAAACTATCACAAAATTTTAAACATAAAAGGCAAATAAATCCTGTTGAATGCTTATACTTGAATCATTTATGCCTTGAAATACAATAGGAAAGCTGAGACAGGGTAAAGTTTTACAACATTTTCATCATAAAATAACCCGGCCAGTCTTCTCAGGCAAGGAAGCCAAAAATTAGAGATTGAGATACAGTAGATGCTATACAGTTGGTACTGTATTTGAGCTCAGTCTGTATTTTGTGAGCATTTCTTTCTCTGATAAACCTTGTAAGAGTATCCTCACCCTATAATTTCTGAGTGGCACTGTCTTTCAGTTTCTAGACCTTAAGATGCTGTTTTTGTTGTTGATAACAGAGCCTTACTGCTGTTGTGATTGTGTGTACAATATGTAATGATTGAAAAGTGACATAGGAAAAGTATTACTGATATAAGATCACATGATTTCCCAAGGGGAAATTTGTTTCAGAAGACGAGTTTTTAAAAGTGAAGAAAAAGATGTTTAATCATTTAATGCAGTCAGCACTGTAAAGACCCTACGCTCTACAGATGACAACCATGCCAAGACTGAGGAAAAGGGCAGGGAACCTCCTAATAAATGAGTTAAGGGGCATTTATTTAAATTTCATTCTGGAAAGAAATGGTATCTGTGTGTTCACAGATCAGCTAGCACAAATGTAAAACTCGACAAAATCTCGAGGTGTTGTGACACAACGGAATGGCTTCATCGCACCCGAACTATTTGCTGAAATGAGCTTTGGGGAGAATTTTCTTCGCTTCATTTCCAGTCCCTCCACTCACCCTTTAGTTTCAATTAGATCTAATAGAACCCCTCCTCAGCCCTCCTCCCTCTTCTTTTACCTTGCTAAGCAGACTGGAATCCGGCACATCAACATTTTTCCTGTTTCTGTCTGCGAAATCATTATCTCATCATTTTAATACTAATATGTACCATTTGACATGTCACACCGGACTTAAATATTAATACCCTCTACCTAGGTACGGAACAGAGAAAAAGATTTTTTCAATGTCAGAAGAACAAAAAAGGAAAAAAGCCTTGATACCTGACAGACTGTACTGTATCTTCAATGCATCTGAAACACAGAAGTATCTGTGACACCCAGAATGTCCACAGTTACTGTGGTTCAAGCAGGGAGCTGCGTCAGCCTGTGCAGGCTTATTCTGTGCTGAAAGGAAAAGAAAAGAGACACAACGTTTTGGCCGTAGAGCCTTCTTCACATGTGAAGAACCTTCCACACCTGAAGAAGGCTTTATAGCTGAAACACTGCGTCTCTTTTATTTTCTTTTTGACATGGAATAAACCTTTTCCTGTTTCTTTGCATGTTGACTGCATATACAGTAAAAGTTCAGCAATTTTTTCACACAATCTGGCTGAGAACAAAATTTCAGTTTTGCCTCTCAAGGTGTTATGCCATTCAAAAGACAAAAATGATTTAATGAAATCATTTAATGAAAGGACATTTTTTAAAATGTTTTATAGTAAATGACTATGATGGATGTCAAGGTAAAGAATGAAAGAAATGTCACGTCACATCACTTTCAATGACTTCTTTTCCAATTCAGGGTCAAGGTGGTCTGGAGCCTGTCCAAGGAAGCACTGGGCACAAGGAGAGATTCTCCCTGGCTGGGACGCCAGTCCACCCCAGGGCATATGGAAACAAATATTTTTACAATGAATACTGTTATCTTACTAGGAAGGAAACCAGATAAACAAATTCCTTTTCTGATCACTACTTCCTGCCTGACTTCAACCATTTCTATAATCAGGCTCTTCAACATTCCATTAGTCTGTTTGCTGCCTCAAATGATTCTATGCCCTGTTTGCAAGGCAAATTCAAGGAATTTATCTTATTTGTTCTTTCATCTTAGCTGGCTTGGAATTAACGGACGTTTTCTTCTTAATTCTCATAGAAATCAAAGTACAGAAATGCTATATTTAATGGCTCGTCAGTAGATTAAGCAACACATCTAAAAAGTATCCGAATGAATTGTTGTCTCATTCATGTGAATGTTGCTGATGAAGGTATTAGAAGATGATTACATGCCCATGAGTGATGAATGTGTTGTCCAACTGAGGATCTCACAACTGACTTCAAAGCAACAAAGAGACAAATGATATAAAGAGACAGAAAAAAGAGTGTATATTTAAAAGTAGTCTTTAACAGATCACTGAAGTTTACAGAAGTTAAGCCTACCTCCTCCTAAACAGACATTAACAAACCACAAATGCTTAACCCTTATAATTATCAAGTTTAAAAAAAAAATTTTTGCTCTGCTTTGGTTTCTCAAAAAAGCTTCAGATTTCAGTTCTGTGTTTAAGAGATTGCATGTGGGTTTCCTTCTCTGTTTCTCACAGTGAACCAACAGTACCTCTAGTTTTTACAACCTTCCCAGCTCGGTGGTTAGGCTAAATAGCATGACTTCTGAATAAAAGCTTACACTCCTCGAATCACATGGTGAAACATCATAAGACTGCAAACTGCATTCTCATCACTTTCACATTTCAACTCATGTGAGGGCTTCCACTAAAATAAAGCAGAAATGCTTCTTCTTGGGGTTCTTCACCCTGCATGTGAGTCAAACGATCCACAGCAGGTATGGATTGAATATCAAATGTATCACAGATGGTTTAACAGAGTTCGACATAAGGGCTTCACACAAGATTAATTTCTACAGCGTGCCTTATGACTGTCTCTTTCTACTGTGTTTAAACAATATCACTGTCCTTCCTTGGAAATAAAATAAGGATAAATTTGATGTTGCAAATTTCAGTTTCAGTTAATTTGGTGAATCCTGAGACCACTGAAGTATGCTTTACCTAATTTGTAATTAAACCCTCTTATATATTAATTCATTCAATTATGCCTGAAAAGGAAATAATCTGCAATATTAAAAGATGAATGTAGAAATAATAATAACATATATATACTTTATAGCAGACCTTTCTACATATTTGGTTTTGGGACAGCCAAGTCAAAAGAGTTATTTTTTTGCTGTACAGTCAAGCAATTTTATCTGTGTTTAATTGTTTGTATTATTTCATTTAAGATTTTCATACTGTATTTGTTTCTGCAACCAAACAATGAGTTTTACACTTTAAAATGTAGTGAATGTGTCTCAGTACTCCCAATCAGTAAAAATATAAAGCTTTTTTGTGCTAATATTTTGTTATAATAATATAAGTCACACATTTTTAAGCAACCTTACTGGATTTCAGATAGATAGGGATTTATATATGGCTCAATTAACCACATGCCATTGTGACATTATATCCTTAAGTGGATTTATTTCCCCAAAGTTTCAAGTGATCAGAACAGATACTATAGCCTCCGGTAATTCAATCTCACACTTATGCCTAAAAGACTTTTGAAGACCGCAAAATCAAATAAGAAAATGTGTTTAACCTTCTTGCCTGCAAACCAGGACTTATGAGAGCCATACAGTTAATAATGTGTTCAGAAAATACTAATTTAAGCTATGTAATAAGCCTGCCAAAGAAAAAAAGCAACATTATTGCCTGAAGAAATAACAGAATTACCTGCTAAAAGAATTCTCAACATACTTCTCAAAATACATTCAGCTCCCACCCTCTAGTTAAATGGAAAATTTCCATGATTATTTTGCAAATGCATGTGTTACAGCAGTGTTTAGTAGATGCATTATTCTAGCATAGAAATAAATAAAGCAGTGTAGAATAAAACAAACTAGAAACACCACACACTATTCAGTTGAAACTTCAGATAACATTTGTTATAATGAACCATCAGTTTCCTGTACTTTTGAAATCTTCTTCCTTAAACATTGAGGGAGAATAATTACCAAAGGTAATGATTTGTATTAAATTTACAGAGTGCATTACATAGTCATTTCATTAGACTGAATGATCTTCAGCCCTTTCATGAAATTTTAATACTCTGTTTCAGACTCACATCTTCTGTTTTGCAAGTGTTTGAAATACAGTAGCTGAATCAACAATGCATGAATAAGAGCAAACAGCACAGCCGTTGGGATTTATTTATCAATTGTTACAGTACAGGGGGCTTTAAACCTAAGGTGAAGATAGCTCAGTGTTAAGTGACAGCACTTTCGGTTTGCTAGATTTAAAATGCAAATCACAAACAACAGAAAACATGAATATCAAAATCCTTGAACATAATCCACAAAGGCTGGAGACACATTAAAGGTGTTGTCAATTAAAATTTGTCACTTTTTAATGGCCTGATTAGAGTTATAAATGCTTCCGAAAATACAAAACCTTTGAACTTCATGGAGAACTTCTCTGGGATGGCTTACTGTAATGAAAATAAATTGTATTGGATTCTACTTTCAGTACAATGTACCCTGTGCATCTTGATAATAATGTACTTACTTTGGAAAATTTAAAAGGGAGCATACTGTATGCAGAAAATCATAATAAATATATTTTTGGCATTTAGATGTCACCTATAAAACACAGAACAGTAATCTGGTATAATGTTTTTGTGTAAAAACCACTGTCCTGTTATTTTTATGAAATACTAATCAATAAGGGCTTGGTTTATGAAAGATATACTCAGGTAAGCTTTGTGAAAACAGGCTCTTGTAAGCATTTTGCATCTCACCAGACCCCAATCCAAATAGAATGGATAGAAATTGCCAAAGGCGATGTGTGAAAAGTGCATTAAAAGAAAAAATATTCACATTCTATGACTAACAATATTCTAACTACTGTATGCAGTATTTACACCAGAAATATTCTGATTCTGATTCTGTACCTGCATCGCTGACTTTAAAGATTTGCAGTTACTGTATTTAGGCCCATTTCTCAGATAATTTCCATATTATTCCTCAATGGTAACATTCATGTTAGGCACTATGCCAATGTTTGCATTTTCAGCCAGTGAATAAGAAGGTTTTGAATGTACTGTACTTAACAGGATGAAATCTTTCTTTGGAGGTAAAAGTGGTAGAATCTGTTGAGATAACCTTCTTTGAGCTGTGAAATAAGAAAAATGTCCCCAGATGAGAGATAATGACTTCTTTGACCCAGCTTCAGCCTCCCGCTTTGTGTTTCTTCCCTTCTATTCGGGCTTTGAAGGACAGAGAGTATATTTTGCACATCCTTGAAAGACCCGCATATGCTACACAGTACTACAGAGCACTTCAAGCTACATCTGTCTTTAAGCAAATGTGAAAAAGTGAGAACCAGCAAATCCAGATTTTACTTACGAATACCTAAATAGTGTCAAATCTCATCAATGCACACCCGAGCATTTGTTTACCTTGCGGCTGCTGGAAAATGTCTCTCGTTAGTCATTCATGCAAAGCTCATTTCGGGTTTTGTTTTCTTAGGTGCAAGCTTGCTTTTTAAAATTGCTTTCATTTTCATATTTTGTAAATTAAAAAAACTCAGTGTGACATTGTAACAAAGACTGAAAGTATTTATTTTTTTCCACTGAAGATTATAGTGAATGAATGGAATTTCCTTGAATTATGGACAACCTTATTCTATCCATTAGAGTTTGCTTTGTCTCCTCAGTGTACTCATTACAAATAAGCCTACAGTATGTAATGTACATCTGCAGCCAAACTATAGAATAACTAACTTAAATATAAGAGAGAAAGATATTAAGGCGTTCAAATGGATATAAGCCAAAAAATATATTTATTCTTAAGCACATTTTCCTATTTGTTAGGATCGCTAAATGATTTCAGACAAAGAGATTTTCAGAATTATGCAATCTCAATCACAGTTGTAAATGATTTAGAAATGTAAATATACTCCTGTCATTTTGGATGCAAAACATCCTTTCTCTTCCTCAAAGGACCAAAACTCAACTATAAAACGAGAGCTTGACACCTCTGGAGCAGATGCACACAACCTAATTACTGTATGCCACCCTTCAGAAAAACACCCATTCACTGCACAGACAACAAGCAATGACAACAGGGTACCAGTCTATACACAGAATCAGCCAGGCTGTAATCAACTCATTTCTGCTTTATTCCTCTAATGTTTGTTCAACCACGAGCTCAGGCTTGATGTCGAGCTGTCACCCCTGCTCTGTGATGCAGTGTGATATGTTCACAGTTGTTCTTCCTACCTTGGTTTTGGATTCTCAGTGATTTAATTTGCTGTTTGCTACTAATCTTTCAAGCCACAGATCTGAAAGAAAGAGGTTAGAAATTATTGAAAGAGACCAGCCCCCCTGTACCTCTGCCTAGATGAAGCAAGGAGTCAAAGAGTTCTATGCCGTTCTTTAGATCTACATTATATATAAAGTTTATATACAAGTTTTAAAAGAATGTGACACATGCAATGATTGCATTTTGGGCATCTTTGGAACAAGAAAGCTTTTTCTTGGAGCAGCTGTAAAAAGCAGATTTTATTATATATTTTGCACTGTCTGACATCATCTCCACAAACCCAGTATCTCTGGAGATTATTACTGTCTTGTTCTGCTGTGGAGTATAATGTTGTTACTTACTGTAGGCCCTCCCCTGTGATTTGCTTTGCAAATCCATTTTATAAGGGCTACTCAACCTATCCTAATGTTTTTCATCCTTTATGGATTGACCCAGGAACAGCGTTAACTCCATCTGTAGGATTCCAGACTCTGGGGATTTCCTGCATGACATTTCTATTCAGGTGCTTGGACTAACCTTGAACATTCTCTCCTTCAGTTCTGCATTCAGCATTTACAGTCAGAAATGAATGGGCACACATTTTACAAAGCACTGTTGCTCATACAAAAATAAAAAGCTCAAAACAATTTCAAATGACAATTATCTGTGTATTCTAAGAACTCTAAAGATAGACCCATTTATGTGACATAGAAGAACTAAAAGAAAATCTTTAAATATTATTTTCCTGTTTTTTTCCCAATTAGTTTCTTTGAACATACTGTATATATAAAGGCAGATATAAAAGAGAGAAAGGAAAGACAACATCTTTGTCCCTATAAAGCCACACAAAACTTCATATCCACCTATTTAGGCATAGGATTCACTGCTGGCAAGACAGAAATACTACTGTACCACAATGCACTTTATTCTACAAGTTTGATCAATAGCTTCTTTTTATGTTCCCAGTGCCTTCTGGGAGTACAGTACGTCCAAAAAATGCTTTTGACCCTTTCTGTTCACTTAATGTTTGTTCAATACATTTACAATATTCAATACATTTTATTCACCACTTTTCACCTTTAAAATAGAACTAGAAGGTTATCTTATTCAGTAATATTGTTTTAAAACTGTCCCCCAGTTGCATCTATTCAAATAATCATCTTACGAATAAAAGCAATAAGCCTTTACAGCAGCAATATCAAAAACACCATTCTGCAGCTTTTTACAGCACTAGGATTGTATTTAATATGTTGCTTCTTCACATCCAAAACAACCATCCATTTTTCTAACCACTTTATCCAATACATCCTGGACGGGACACCAGTCCACATCCAGACCTTCACTTTGAAAATCTATGTATGTAGCCCAGTAAGCACACTGAATGGGATACAACTCTGTAGCAATGTGTGATGTGATTAAATTTGTATTACACTATAATTACAATATTAATGTGGAAGCACCTCACAAGTGCTTCACTCAATTCCCTGTGCAGGGCAAGCAGCCTAAACAGGAAGCCGGAGACTGTTCTGTAGTAAGAGAGTGAACACCTGCTTTTCAGTGGATTAAAGTAAATTACAGTGAGAGTTAGGGGCTGCAAGTGGCATTTATACAGAGTTTAGAAATGAAATAGATTTATGAAGTATTAACAGAATGACATAAATGTGATAATACCCATCCCCTTAAGTATATTACTGCATATTACTAACTATAGTACTATTAAAACCATAATCCTGAAAGAACTACAGTATGCCCCTAACCCTAACTCTAACATCAATGGTACAGTTTGTAATCATTTTTAAAATTGTTTAGTACATCATTAATAACAAATAACAAATTGGTACAGACAGCTATTGCTAGATAACTAAAGCGTCACCATTTATATTTTTTCACCACAATGCAAATCGGAGACTACAAAAGATCTTTTCTATCTGGACAACTGTCCTGGATTAACAGTGATTAAGCATCCAATGTAATGGATGAAATACAATATTGAAAAGGGGATAGAAACCACACACTCAAAAAAGCTTGAAACCTTTTAACTCCGAGATGTTCAGTATACAGTAAATGTACTTTCATATATGATTAACTTTTCATTATCAAGACATTCCCAACACCGTTCCCAACATCCCAACAAATATAATTGACTTTAATGAAATTAAAAAATGTTTTCATACAAGTTAACTGCTTCTTCTGAAAGCCAATGTATTTTTACACTGGAAATGAATATCTAGATTAATGGTTAAAGATGAATCCTTTAAATGAATATTCCCAGAGTTTTTTATGTGTTTTTAGAAATGGGGCTGTTAATACATTCAGCACAATTCACTGTCCTATAGAAGGTCTCCCAAAAGTCACCTCTTGCTGCTCGTGAATATGTGGAGGTACTGTGATATACTGGGCATTACAATATGATAATGCTTCCAATCAGTGCTGTAAAACAGTGTACCTCCACTTATAATGTCATTTTCACACTGAGAGAAAATGGAAAAAAACAACAGGCAAATTTTCATTTAATGTAGAAAAATGGTTTCTAGCCCTCACTGGGTTAGATGTTGTATGTAGCACTGGTGTATATTGTATATTTAACAGATGCTTCATGGGCTGGTTTTGCTGTTTTTTAGTACATGCAATATATTACAGCACTTTAATTTCTTTGAGCAATAAACTATTCTTTATAATTCTTGCAGTGTGACATGCTGCAGTAGAGAGCTGAACTATTCAGCAAATGTATACCACAATTACTCTGGAATGGGTAAACCTAACACTTCTTAAACTTTGCTTGAACATTTGCCTGGGATAAACTACAAAAAGGGATTCTTAAGTGTAAATACTGTTCTCATTTTCTTTTTTTTATTTCACGGCAGTAAATGTCCCTTAGCTAACAGTTCAGCCTGATTCTCTGACCTAAAGGTAAAATGTAATTTATAGTTTGAAATGAGATTTTTTCTTCTCCTTCTTAGACAGCCTGAGTCATGGCACTGCAAATTTTGTTTTTATGTTATCATCCTGATGTCTGATGGGAAAATAAAAGTTTATTTGATAATGGGAAAGTGCATCAACTGTTCAGATTCAGGATTGCAGATGGTGATGTGCTTTACTGGAAGATTTACTTATTACCTACAGTACACCACTGAGGTCTCTCTCTTGTCATCTTTACTTGATCCCATGCAAAAACACCCTTTCCCCCTCTCTAGAGGTTCTGCTTATTCCTTGCAATCCAAAGAGCTACTTCGGGGTTTAAGTTAATGTTTTAGTCATAGAAACATTTATAAAGGCAACTTTGACTTTGATCCTTGTTACCTGATAAGTGCTCATTAATGTTTTATTGGTACGTTCCAGCTGTCATAGTACACACACAGTAAGATTAGGTACTGTATAAATAGGACAGGTGCAGCTCTGATTTCCAGTTATGCAATTAATACAGTATATCAGCAGCAACATTATATTGTAAGTGCTTTAAGTGAAAGCATTATATTTGATTTTATATTACATACAGAGAACAGATATACAGTGTCTTGGAAAAGTATCTAGGCCCTTCCTTTTGTGTGAAATTGCAAACTGATGAATACAGATTTTATTCTTAAACTCAAAAATTTTATTCCACATTTGGATGCTCAATCTGAACAGTCCTAAGGGTAAGATAAGTTACAGTAAAGGTTGAAGAGAAAAAATAAATAAATTCACCTCTGCAACTTCAGCAGCAATTGCATCCATATTACCAAAGTTTTTTTGGTATGCTTCTACTAACTTTGTACACCGGCTTGGTGCTGTTTTTGCCCATTCATTTTAGCAGATATGTTTAAGCTCTCAAAAGTTGCCTGGGGATTGCTTATGGACAGCAGTATTCACGTTCTCCAACAGACCTGAGCCAGACTTTCACTAAGCCAGTCAATGACATTTACTTTCTCTTTCTTAAAGCACTCTAGTGTAGTTTTGGCCTTGTGCTTTGTATCATTGTCCATTAGGCCCTTTGTCCCGAAACATTATCTGTCATCCCAGTTTTAGGTCTAAAGCAGGTTGACCTTTAAGATTTGCCGATATTTTGCTCCATGTTTCCATCAGTCTTGAAAAGGTTCCCAGTCGCTCCTGATGAGAAGCAGAGCTTCTGCAGTATTAAAATGTTGCCACCACCATGCTGACAGTAAGGATGGTGATGACTGGGTGATGCATAATACTGGGTTTGTGTCAGGTGCAAAATTATGTACTTAGAAGTCTGGGTTTTGTCTGAGCACAAAACCTTCTGGCTCATGTTTACAGTATCACTTAGACATTCTGTTGCAAACCACATGCAGTATGTTTGTTTTAGTTCTACACAAGTCCCCTTTGTGGAGTGACTGGGTTACTTGCTGACCCACAGACATTTTCTCTCATCTAGTCTCTGAACTCTGTTGCCATTGACCTCACTGTGGCACAGAAAATCATTACCTGACTGAGGGACCTAACAGAAACAGGTGCATTTATTGTGAAAACATGTGAACCACTATCATTGCACACTAGCAGAGCAGGGGCCACAGCTAATTGTGTGGCTCATTAATTTCATTTTCTCCAACTAATTTTATTTAGTATACTAGGGCAAAGAGTATAAGCAATGATGACTTCCATTTTTCTTTCTTACTTATCAATTAACTTATTTTAGTTTTACTGTAGATTTAGAAAAGTGCATTAGGTTGTGCACATAACAAATATTTTTTATAACAGCACAATGGGAAAACTTATTCTGCAAGGCATCATATTAAATATCCCACTTCAAATAATAGTATCTTACATGTTTTTCTAAACCATTCGTGTAAAATTATTTTAAAGAAGTGTAAAGAACAGAGATCTGTGATCTGAAGTTAAAAAAGGTAGAGCCAGGGACTTGCAAGACTGATCACTTGATCAAATATTGATTTTTACTCACAGGGTATAAACAGTAGCAAAACAAATGGCAAAATTAAGTTTTATTGACCAACCACTAAGCAGCCATTAAAGACCCCAGAACCATGTGAAGTACTGAAAAAATCTATTGTTATATTGAGTGCTTTTCGTGTTTCAAAAGAAAAATTATGGTTCCAACAAGACTTAGTACCAACGTGAATGACATTATTACACCCTAAATTAGTCAAAACTGCCAAATGATTGACCTATGAGTAGGGCAAAGTGTCCCATTAAATTCAAGTACAGTATCTGTCTTCCAAAAGTAAAGCCTGTCTTTTTTAATTGACCACTCTGAAAGAATTAAAGACCAGACCAGCAGAAACAACTGAGACAAGCAAACCTTTTTCTTTTTTTTAAGACAAGTACAATGAAAGTAAAAACAAGAACAATAAGGATATTAACATTAATTTAAATGAAAACACAAATCTACAAAACTTATAAAGCATGATAAACATGATTTTGAAATCTTAGTATGTTTTAAAGTATGTATTCTGTCCACTTCTCACTATAAAACAGAAAGCTCAGGGACCTCCTTCCAGCAACTTGTGTCAGAACCCTGGATCAAAAGGCAAATAAAAAGTCTATTTTTAACCAACACTAGCCCCCCTGCTCAGAGCTATGCTGTTTGTCAGTACACATACAAAGTGTATTTTGATCGCAACCGGGTTAAGCAGAGCTGCCTATGTCTGTTTTAAAGAGTGCTTTCTCTTTATCTTTTCACAATACGCTGAAACCTCCTTGTTCCCTATGGCAAGAAGGGCATGCACTGTTTTTCCCCAGCCTATTCTCACAGCTGACTGGATCACGAATTGCCCATTACAGTTTCATCTTACAACACAGGGCTTTGTGAGATAGTCTCTAACTTTCTCCGGCATACAATCAATTTCTCCACTGATCCATAACTATGCTCTTCTTTGCCCATGATTGTTCAAAGTGATTCAATTGAAAAAAAAGAAAGGAGAAAGAAGGCTACGTTGTTCCTTAAGTTTATGCACAGGTGAATTTCTTCTTCAGCCCCCAACCACGAGACTGAGCTACTGCATGTCAAACACAAAGACAGATTGGCTGGGTTTGCAAATGCCCATGTGCAAAGCTGTCTAGAGTTCTGTGTCTTTAATGAAAAGTCCCAAAGCCCTTCTAATATTAATGGCACATACAGTGCCCACCGCCACCGAAATACTTACAAACCTCTTTACGCAATTGAAAAATACGAAAAAGAGGGAAGTAAACGACACTGGTCAAATAAGACTTTGAAAAAGTGAAAATTAACAGTTGTTATAATGGGTACATTTGCCACAGTATACAGTACATTAGAACTGAATGAGCTCCTTTCTGTGAAGTGGCAAAAAAAGACCTTTATGGCCCTGGAGATGAAATGGTACTGTGAGCCAGGTGCTTCAGATCTGGCAGGAGCAGAAAGGTGACGTTATTCTGTCTGACCAGGTTTCACCATTAGTAAGAGGATAAAGGAAAGGAGAGCAAAAAAAGCAACTCCAGAATTTCTGAAAATTTTCCCATACTGCAGGCTTTGAAATTCCTACATTTTTATTCCTAAGATTCAGACATTTTATATTTTTAGTTTAGGATTTTATTTCTTAACCTAAATTAATAATACAGATGCTAAAGTTAAGATTTCATAAATGGCATGCACTTGCTGCTTGATGTACTGATTCTGTAACTGTAAAAAATACAGGTTATTCCTTAGTCATATATGAACTCCTCAACCCTTATAATTTATTTATACATTCCTGTCTCTAGGGTGGTTAGAGTAAGTATTAAAAACATGCCTTGGGAAACCTGTACATTTGTGTCTTTTAGTAAAAAAGAAATCTGAGATTACATATACAGTATGCTTTGTATATACGTACAGTACTGTACTAAGTAAATTACAGGTACTGTACTATAAACAATAACTTCAGAATCATCAACATTTTTGGCAAACTCAAACTACAGTATGTTGAGTAAAATGCAAGGTAACACTGCATTTCACATTTAATGCAGTTAAATGCTTTTCATAATAGAACATTTGCATATGAATTAAAATACTGTACAACAGCTTTAAAGGAATGAATTAAGAGTGCATGTTTAATGAGTTTTCCATTTATTTAAATTAAACTGCAGAAATTGGTTCACTTGCTAATAAAACAGCCTCCAAGCTTCTGACCTTTATCTGCTGGATGCTTTAAAAGCTTGTGAGTAACAAAGCTTAGCTACTGAACATTCAGAACTGGTTTCAAGCCAACGTCAATGAGAATAAACCCTACACCTTTTCCATCAAACTGAACTGCAGTGTTCCTAATAAGACACCTACTTGCCAATCAGTCGAGATAATCACTTCTAAATTTCCTCTAGGTTGTATAAAGCAAGCTGTGACACCTATCTAATGATAATAAGAGCAAATGAAATGATATAACAATTAAAAAAACCTGGTGAATCAGAGACTTATCAAACTTGAATTAATGTTAATCTGAGTATATGACAATGGCCTGACATGATGAACAAACCGTGCACTGAGAATGTGGCTTTTGAGATTTACAGTTTAGTGGAAAAAATCGGATTTGTAATTTACCAAATTAGGAAACGAAATTAGCACTTTCAACAGTGCCAGCCACTTGAGCGGTATGTTGCTTTTGTGAATCTGCACTCAGTAGCATACAGTAAATATTTACCATCGACCCTTTGAATTCTGTCTTGCATTTGGTTTCAGGCCTTTTTTTTGCATTTGGAGTCTCTGAAATATTCAGTCATTGTATCTCCTTATACTGTAGAAACAGCACAGGTGATAGTTCTGTGAGTTAGGGTTCTCGAAAGCCATTGTTTTTGTGCCATCTCTACTGTCAAACACTTAATTCAAGCTAATTATTTTCCTAATGGGATATTTCAACCCTGGTTTCAAATAGCAGATGATTTTGAAATATTCATGGTACAGCATTTATTCAAGAAGCACTTACTGGCTTCAGTCTTGGAAAAAGAAAATCAAAATGCACACTTCGAAGTAATTTCCTTGAACAGTGAATAGCTTTTATACTTTAGATTCCGCAAAAGTGAAAAACCAGGAGAAACAGTAGCTTCCTCATGAAATTCCGCATTGTCGTACCCTTCAGCTGCGCTTTCTCATGTCAGTAAAATGAATTAGAAAACACAACTGTGTGTCACAAAACACCACAGAACACTAGTGAGGTTAAGCATGAAAACAGCTGCATTACATTCAGTATTATAATATACTGCAGATTTTTCTACTATAAACTATTACATACTGCATATAACTGTGGAGTTTAACATTTCTCATCCTCTTTTTAGGTTTTTTCCTGTGACCAGGTGTACAGTACAGTATGTGTAAAACTGTTACAGTAAGTCACATCCCTTTGTATTTGTTTATTTTTATATTTTTATATTTTAATTATGTATCTATTTATATTGGGGTTATGTGGACAAGTCAGCACTTTATAGAGTGATACTTTCTATTAATGAGAACACAAAACTAAAGATACTGTATAAAGATATCGTTCTTTTCATCCATTAACCAATTCTCAATCTGAGAACATGCTTTTCCTTAAATGCACACCACCTACAATTTGAGAATTAATCTTTTATGTGAAACTTTATCACAAGCCTTTTGAAAATCTACATTTATTGCATCATATGCTCTGTCTGTATCTGTTACTGTTAACAGAACCAGAACGTGTAAGTTAAGCCTTTTACTGTATAAGCCAGGATCCCCTTGAATCCTATTTCAATATAGATGATGCTCTAGTTTAATTCAAACTGTGTCCAGAACTTTACTTGTAATAAACATCAAACTTACTGGTCTCTAGTTATACACTACATGGGTTAGTGGGTATTACCCCTGTCTTAATGTTGATAGAGATTTTCTAATGGCCTAGTAATAAACTCTTGTTTCTTTAAGTACAATTCATAAAATTCCATCAGGCCCTGGAGATTTCTCTTAAATGCAGCAAACCCTTCTGCCTATTCCAAGCTATAGTACAATTGAACACAAATCTTTGTCGTTCCTCGCCTGAGGCATGTTGTTGATTCCGTGGTGAGCACCTGGGTGAAATATTTATTTGGTACATTAGCTATTTCTCTTTTATCGTCTAAAAGTTTCTCAATTTTATCTCTGAGACACTTCATTTATTCCTTTACGGTTCCTTCGCTGTCGTAGTGCTGAATAAAAGCCTTGTATTATTTATCTCAGTCTTCTGCTTCAAGTAGAATATCTTTAAATCCTGCCATCCTTTCTTTACTGATTCATATCTATCCTGTCCCACTCTGCTTCTCTTAAACTCATTCCTTCACAGTCTGCGTTGCTGAACCTGTAAACCTGTGGGACTCTACATGTACATTTCTAAAGCATACTTCAAGGGATACAACATTATGATCCCAATTCCCTAAAACTAGTGCAATTCCCTTCTTTCTTACAGTTAACAGTAATATTTGTAAACCCCAATAGAAATTCAAGTTCTAGTTTACAGCTGTCCAGTAATTATATAATACATTTACTAGAAATTTCTATTACCATCTATAAATGCATTGTATACATGGTATTAAAATACAATCTGAAGTTAATAATTTAAAGCAAGTAATAACCATTTTTTTTATCAGCGTGACAGTAAGTAGCTACTATTAGTTCTATTAAAAAATATAAACCATTTATAAATGGTAATATTGACCACAATTATTCTTACACCAAAGCAATGAAAATCATTTATATACTGTCATAAAAATGCACATGAAGATATGAATGATACAAGAAACATTAAAATTAACAATTAAAAAATATATATTCTATAAAATAAAAACATAAATAGAACTTGCTTACAGTACTTCCTAACATTAAAAGCGGGAACAGCAGTTTTAGGTATTTACTGTACTGTAGAAACACCCACTTGTGTTTTCATGTTGAATTTGCAATTCTGTCTCTCCTGACAAATCCCCCATGAAGGTTCACTATTTCACTATAATGAATTCCTACATTTTCACTGGACAATGTGAAATACTGCTTTTTATAATGCTTAAACAAAGCTGTGGACAGGTGCTTCTGCTATGTAGAGGGCAGATGTAACACTGAGGTCAGGCTGGGGCAAAACCTGCACCTCACTGAGCACACAGTCCATGTGTTACATCAGTGTTGATGTCCATCCATGAGCAAAACACACCAGGACTGCGCTCAAAGTGAATCCTTCCTGTGAATTAGCAAAAAGAATATGTAGGTTCTGTATCATACAGTACTTAAATCAGTGCTTGTGAGAAAACTGTGCTGGAATGTAACATGAGATATGAGAAGGTAGGTACAGTAGGTCCATAAACAAGCCACAATGGTTATTGAGGTTTCCATCAATTTCAGGAGCAGGGAGGACAAGACCTTGCGCACACTGGTCCCCATCCTCACAGCCGGTGAACTGGAAAAGCAGGGAATAGGAACCCACAACCCACCCGTGAGCCCAGAGACCACAGTGCTACACTGGCTCCACTGAATCACGGATAGCATAAAATTTCTCGTACAACTTAATATATTGTAAATGTATATGTTGTAATATGTACACAGTCAGCATCTACTGTATATTCTTATATTCTTTCTTCATAAAAACAAAAATTATACAATAGATCAATCTGAAGTGTAGAACCAGATCAGAAAGATAAACTCCTTGATTAAATTAGTTAAGTACTCTTAAGACTCTGTCTTGAGTGCTTATTCAAGGCCTAAAATTATGATTTATTTCTCTTCCAATAGTGATCTAAGACTTTTTCATACAACTGACTGACCTATACTAAAGTTTTTATTTCCCCTAATCTGCTCAATTCAGAATGAAGCATGTTATCTTTGTTTCATGATTTAGATTAGATGATTCTGCTTATTGCAAAACAGGTGCATTTCATAACACTTCAAGACATGTTGAAGTTAATTAGGCAGCACGCATAGTTATACTGTAGCTTCCACTCCTTCGCCATGAAAAACATTTCCTTTGAATCACCACTTATTAAAGACACAAATCTACTCTGAATTCTGAATCAAACATTCTTCACGCATTGTTAACTCTGAAAAAGCTACCACTGATTGCTCCTTTCAAACTTGAAGGGTATCTTTGACTTATTTTCTTCCATTTGAAAAGAGGAATCTGGTGATAAAAATTACTTTTCTTTCAATATATGAATATCAAAAACTCATTTTCATACAAAATGGCATTGAACAGAACACAAAGGAAACATAAAGCCCAATTCAATTCAAAATGTATATGCATCATATCTGACTGCAGGAAACAAAAAGCAAGAAAAACATCAGAAAGGCATCGCACCATACTTAATGGGAAAAAAATGTGCACTAAAAGATTAAAATAACTTCAAAGTTTGCAAAAAGCACCTTTTACCTTCCTTTGACCACAAGGAGGGAAGTAAACAGCAGTAAATTTACTTTATGTGCCCTTCTCAATAAGTGAAGATGAAATATAAATTACAACAGGACGTCCTTTATAATAAACACAGTTAATTTCAGCAGGGCCTAAATCAGAAAGACCGCTGCAGATACTAACACAACAGTTCCATTAAAGCAAAATTAAGCATTACAAAGCGACCATCTCAGCAGAAAAATACAGCTCAAGCTGCCACATTAACATAAAGCATTGCTCTCAGAAATTATTAGCGACTCTAATCTCGAAACACTCAGACGCAGCATTGCATTTCCAGAATGACCTGTCCATAGTGATGCATTAGTGTTTTTACCCCAAGCTTTGAGATTTATGCCCACTGAAATAGAAATGCACAGACTCATCTACACATGGAGCTAGATTCCCATGCATTCCTGAGGTGAAGGTCAGCTAACACATTATCCTTTCCTTATCAACAAGACATTCTTAGAAAACAGCTTCTTACCTAGGTTATATTAGACCTGAGACAATTTCAGACTGCCTTCCCTTTTCACCTTTTCAGTCAGCATCCAAAATTAAATTAAGTTTATCTCATGCCAATTACATGCCCACCCCTACCTCAACATGCATTAAGAAACTTACTTATTATTAAAGTTTCTGCACTCTGCATAATAACAGCGTTTTATGGCAGCTGTGAAAAATCAATCAAAATGATATACCACTCTGCAGGGCTAAAATAAAGCCCAACCATGTAGAAAATAGACTTGCAGCCGCCCCATAGGACCAAGGAGATAGCTGCACAGACTCTATCATCTCGCACAGTCATCTGCAAATTTCAGCTTTCATAATGCGACACAATATTTCGATATGTGCAACTCTCTTGTTTGGAGTAATTTGACAGTTTCTAATCTGTCTGCATTGCTTTGCTTGAAAACGTACAAAGAAAAAGAACATACTGTACTGTACATGCTCGAGCTCAGCCCAAAGGAGTGGGCAGAACTCAAGCATGAGTTGAATCTCTGCTTTCAGGTCCACACCACCTACAGTACCTTTCTCCTCAAGATATAACCAATGGCTTTTACAACCATGGGGGAATAGGCAAATAATGAATCTTTAATACAGCTATCCATAAACTAGACATGTTTTAGAATTCTGAAAGTGATGCATCTTGTCACAACCCAATCACCTTATAATGAAGAATTCACTAGTGATGCTAAAACATTTATACTGTACTTCTACAACTGAAACAAGCTGAACAACAGCCTCTGTGAGCAATGATGTGCTGGGAGTATCTTGTAGAAAATGCAGCACTTTACATTCTTCAACATTAAATTTACTTAACAGAAAAGGCTACTTTTTCTTGTTAATGTAGCAGTACTATTTGCTGATTTTGCCTTCCATTATATCGTATAAATGCCACTTCTATAAAGAAGAAAAACAAGCTTCATGCATGAAAAACGCACATGGCAGTTCATCTGGAGAAAATGAAATATTCAAATGGCAATTTATGTGTTAACAGCACATGAGTCATTCTCGGTATGCGCAGACACACTCCCTCTTGTAGACAAGGGTTACTAATGTCTCACAAGATTATGTCGATTTAATATTAGTATGCCTTAAAAACAAGTAGTATTTATTAAGTCAGATTCCAATGGGGCAATAAAGTGCTTATGCATAATGCATCACTTCACATACAATATAGTATTATACGTTGTGATTCTACTTCTGCTTCTACAAAAAATCATTTATGTTTAATCCATTTATTTCAAATATGCATTGGAAGATCTTAAATGATTAGGTGCAAATACAAGTGTCATCTATTTATTTAATTAAATCTATTGACAAAGCTAGGTGCTCTGAACCTTATTTTCAGAAGCAATGATTCTACCTGCTGTTCCACTATCTCATGCTGATGAGTTTCTTAAATCACAACAGCATGCAAAACCTCTTTTGAGGCTTTAAAAAGTCTTACGAAAATGTCTCTTATATACAGTATATTAAATTTTGGAACAAGTAAATGCTTATTTCATGCTGAAAAGAGAAGAAAAGTAACACAATGTTTTGGCTGTGGAGCCTTCTTCGGGCATTGTTCTCTGCAGCCAACGCATGCTGATGCAGCTCCCTACTTGAACCATATAAAATACTGTTTGCATGGTAACAACGTGAGGACAATGTGCATATACTGTAATGATCTGTAAAGTCTGCTTAAAATGTCTTCCTCACATTATGGGCCCCAACTTCTGAATCTAATAAAAATAAGAATCTGTTATCCACCTGCAATCTAAGCAATAAATATAGCTGTTCTAAGTCAATTAAACATTTATAAAATTTAGGTTTCTAATTATAAGGAAATATGTTGAATTCTTCAAGTACCAGAACTCTTTTCACTGTTTATTAAGTTTTTCTTTCTCACTCATGCTTCAAAAAGAAAATAACTTTTTATTTCCCAGGCCGTCAGTCATCCGTGCCTCTCATATAAAGTAACAGACATACAGCGAAATAAGTTTCACACAATAGCAGACAGCCAGAAAAAGAAAACAGGGCCTTCTCATAAATACGAAAATAAACGCTGTGAACCATTTTCCATCTACTGCTAGGTAACATTAATTCTAACAAAATGAGAATTTCTTCTGTCTGCTCTGCTACACAGAACTTGGAGTAGAGGACTAAAAATTTAACTGATTAATACCTAAAAATGTACAGTATTCCACCATTGTCTTTGGCAAAATTACATCAGGACTTTAGGGAGCACAATCCAATGGGAGCTTGTGACAAGCCAGAACTGTATCATAAAAGACACCAGGATGGATGGAAATAACCTGAAACCACTGCTTTAGTTATTATCAAGTTTACGAACAAAGGCACATTTAGTTTTGATTTAATCCAGCCCTCTGTCAACCATATATATTCGCATATCTATCTTTTGCGCTTTTCATGTACTGGTAATAGTCTGAAAGTGCAAATACGATGCTGCCTAGCATCAGCAAGAAATGAAGGTCATTGCTGTGTGGTCAGTGAGATTATTGGTTTGCTGAAGTTTATGGGCCTTGACTCCTGAATTTCCCATTTCGTATTGGTAAAGGAAAAACGGGAGAATGGAATATATTTTTGCTTAATAGAAATTTCAAAGAAAAGAACAACAAGAACAATAAAATATGCAGGAGAAATAAATCTGTGGTCGTGTGTGGCATTTATTAATGATATTTTAAATGATAATTATTACGGAACCTTTTTAAATGTCAAATTGACCTATTACCGTTTAGATCCGGACATAATGTTTTTTTTTTTCTTTATCTGGGACGCTGCCCAGGCTTATTTATAATTAAAGGGAGAATTTTATAGCAGTAATAATAGAAAGACCAAGCAAGAAGGCCAATTTGAAAAAGCGCCAAGGTCAGTGTTTAGCCTGGAATGAGATCTTGGCAGTGCGTAACAGCAATTGTGTTCTTGTTTCTCACATTGCAGGAGTTCTAACCAAAAGCAACCAAAGTTTTACACTATTGTTTGGACTTTTCTTTTAAATTTGAAAAAGCTGACGCAGCCCTGCTGTAACCCCTGCACGAGCACTGGAGGGGTGAAGACTGCAAACAGCTCCCCAGATGCTCACGGCTGGAGCCACTTGTCTTTCACCGCAGCTCTCTCCGGCGCCAGAGGTCACATGTCAAAGCGCAGAGCTGCTGCCATGTGGATTTCCGGGGATGCGGGGACCTACGCAAGCCTGCGCAGGACTGGTGGTGTTCTCTAGTTGTCAGCGGCCACTTCAGGAATCACGAAGGGCTCACAACACCAAGCACGGCACATAAGTACCCTATTCACACTGATGGGGAATGAAAGCACTGGGCTGGCACTGAAATAGCCTCATCAGTACAGCGGAAATGGCTGCGGAGAACTGGCACTTTCTTGTTGGATGGGCGTTCGTGTCCTGGAATCAGGAGGCCTGGTTCTATCTGAAATGATTAGTGGCTGCTCCCCTGCAGGAATGAGATGTCCTCAGAAAAGAGAGCAAAAAGGCGGGGGAGTAATCAGTCTTGAAAGGGGCAGTTTTGTTTGTCTCAATTAAGTTTCCCTTTCTCCAAATGGATCTTCCTTTTGATTCTGTGCTATTTTCAAGTGATAGATGGCTTGGCTGTAGCAGTGCAGGCAAATGGTGTCTTGTCTATATGTTTTCTAATTGAATTTCTACAAAAAATATTGGCTCTGGCCTGCAGAATCCTGATGATGGAATATGATACCTTGTGTACTTTAGGCCTTAAATATGTAAACGCTCCATCCGAGGAAAATCTCCACGCACTGGCTCATGTCAGAGAAGGTCTGAAAAATGTATGACTGTGTATTAAATTATTTAGGACTCCAGGCCTACTGTAAAGCCTTTTTTAAGATACATGAAAATTACAGATTTCAGTGTACTTCAAATTCAACTCCCATAACTCGCATAACACCCTAAATGATAAGATGCAAAAAGTGATAAAAGGCATATAGATCCAAGGTAAAAAAAAAGACAATTAACCTATTGAAAGATATGTGCAAAAACAGACAATTTTTATCAAACATAATATATAGACAGCAAAAGTTGAAAAAAAAAAAGTTGAAGTCTTGTTCCTGTAGTGACTCCTTTGACCTGTACTGTACTCTCTGAAACTGTCACTCAAATCTAGTCTATGAAGATGCTATGAAGATGCAATGCTAGTGCATACAAACATTCTGCATTGCAGAAGTAAATTTTACTGTAAAAACGAGACGATGAAAAATAGAAAGCCCATTTAATGAGAGACCCTTGGCAATCAGCGTCATGATAAATCACTTTTGTTAGGGTTAAAAAATTAAAGTTTTCTTGCTTCAAGTGTAAATGTAGCAGAATGTCTTTCTTCAGCACGGGGAGACAGATGTGATGAAGATTAATGTGAGTAATTTAATTAGAAGCTGAATAGAAACAGACAGCTGTTTGTTCACAGGAGAACAGGTGGTGTTGAATGGAGCAGCCAGGAACGAAAGACAATATAAAAAGACAGGTGGGCACTCGTGTAACATCAAATTCTCTTGTTAGCCTTTTATAAGGAACTTTAACCCCATTTTTAATTCACATTGTGCAATTGCCAAGACATTCAGGCTTTTATGTTCAAAGCCTAAATACCCGTTGCTACAAGTCCTATTTACCTATGGGACTTCGCCATCTGCAATTGCAAAAGGTCTATATGAGGGATTAAACCTCTAAAAAAACCTTTAAATCAATTAATTAAAACCTAAAAATAAATATAACTAAAGCCTTTAAATAAATTATACATAAATATTATGCACAATTGCAGCTTTAACTCACTTATTCTTATTCAAAATATCTCTTCCAGCTCTTAACATGCCACTGAATGAATAACTATCTTTGAAGAGATTTTTAATTGAGTAGCTGAATGAATCAAGGATAAATCAATATTAAGTCAATTGAAGCCTTAAAGATGAAGGGAGGGAATTAAAGGTATATACTATTGATCTGCTTTGTACTTACAGCTTGACTCTAGAGTTCTATTGAAAATGTCCTATGTTAAAAATGAAAATATCTGTAAAGTAAGGCAATATTGTAAAAAATGTTCCCCTTTTGAATGATTTCTCAAAAATTGGCTAGATTTTGAGTTTCATGATTATGCCCAGGGGACAACAATTTTGGAAAACTAAAGTGAAAGTTATAGATACAGTAAGTATCTTGTGGGAATAACTGAGTGACCCATGTGACCCTGTCTCCCTTTGTGTTGGAGCTTTCTCCCAGGTTCCGGCACTGTTTTTTTTGTAGGATATTTTGTATACAGTAACAAGATCACAGAGCAATAAAATGAGCTGCCCCTCTGTCTCCTGATCTAACAGATCTGTTTGTCCTGTTGTTGAAATGGAGTACACTATGTTTTGAGTACTGCATGGTTTGGAAAGTGATTCAACTACCATTTCAAACAGAAACCAGCATTTCATGCAAGCCAGACTTCTCATATTTATGAGATAAGTACATGAAAAGTTTTGATTTGGTTCAGCTCAATCTGCTTACAATCTGTCCAGTCATGAGCAGCTCTTGAAAACATCATGACAGAGCCCTGCGACATTCACTACAGATCACAGGAGCTCATCAATTGATTCAATTTAACCAGACTAGCTCTGCAATGTCAGTTTTGCCTTTAAATAAAAAGGCTTTCCTTCGCCTGTCTTTAATAAGTGTTAAAATTTAGTTTTTGGTTTCTTACTTAGAGACATTTTTCTGATTGGTTGATATAGCTTAAAGGAGAGGCTTAAGGCTATTAAATCTTTTAAAGATTTTATTCATTAATTTGTTTACATTTTGAAATAATTTTATTTTTTTCCATGATAAATGTGTTTTATATATCTTACACTATTCCTCTGTGTAGATACTGTACACTTCTGGTACTAGAAAACCTATTCTCCTGGTCAACTTAACTTTCACTGCCACATAGCGTGAACCTGGAGATAGCTAATAACACTTAACATGCTGACGTAGCTGGAAAAGAGTAAGATCTGAGAAAACAAACTTGTCAATAACATTTCACACTCTTACAAAAATGAGCCTGAGGCAATTATCTTTAAATCTTGCTCTTACAGCAATGCAGAGATACTTGTAACATGCCTGTGAACACCTGACACATTATGAACAGCAGAGAAGGTCATGTGATCTGAGGACATCACTTGATTAGCTAATACTGAAGAGTATTTAATTGAACAAAATTAATAGTGTGATTTTAATGGCGAAATGAAATATCATAGAATCTCTACTATGCACTAAAGTACATTAAAACATCTGTAACTGGGGGAACATACATTAAAATACAAATAATCTTTTCAAAGCTTTTTTGAAAATACCTAAACCTTGCTAAAACACAATGACATTTAAACAGTGTGAACATATGAAGAACTTAAAACTATACCATACAATAAGTTTAAAAAATTAAGAAATGCCTTATAGAAAATGCAATTGAATCTGAAATTAATTCATATGTTCTTGGTTTAAAATGTATATTCCTACAAAGTCATACATAAAGAAAATAAAGCTGTCCATCCACACCTTTGACTCTAAGTAGGTGTTTCACAATCAATATTGCAATTACTGTTCCTTAATCTTATTTCAGATTGCACACACATTGTGTTAAACCTGATAGGAGTTGACTGTCTTAACAGGTTATTTCTATCCCAAGACAATATAACAAGGAAGATGTTTGGATAGCATGATATAAATAATCGGTATGTAAAATATTATCTGTAGTTGCCTGTAAAAAATGCTCACAGTTTTGAAAAGCTGTTGTTATAATTGACTAAGCATCTTTCCTTGCTGGCCTTTAATAGAACTCTTAGCCAGTGTTTAACAGTGTATTGATCCGAGTCAACAGAAAACACAGCAGCAATAACTGGCAAACTGCCATCTAATCAGTCTTTTTTCTACAAATAAATCAGGCATTTGGCATTCAAATGGCATGTCAAAATGCTATAACAGTTCTTTGTTAATTTAATTGAAATAAATGTCATTGATCAAGCCAGGGAGCATTTCTTCAATTCTGAAGTAAATCTACTTGGTTCTGTCACGATTGTGATCCCTCGCCCTTAAGGGCGCTCCGGCTCTTTCACCTTTTAGTTGATTTTGTGCACCTGCTCCCTGTTCCAGCCCACCTTAAAAGCCAGACGCTCACTCTGTTCCAGGCTCTGCATTGGAACACGGACACCCGGAGGCGCACCTACCACCGGGTCGCCCTACGTCCACGGCTCGAGGGCACAGCCGAGTCCGGGACTTGGAGTGCCTGGTCCCGTTACCCCGTTTATCTACCCCGGCCCTTCGCCAGATCCCGCTCCGGTTTTTAACTTTGTCATGTCTCTTGGATTGGAACACCCACCTCTGGACTTTTGCCTGCTCTGGATTTCCCTTCGGAATCCCCTTGGACTGTTTGCCTGGACCATGCCCCCCCCCCCGAGCACCTGCGCACCTTCGTCACGCCCCCCTGTTTGTCTACCAGCCCAGTTCCTCGTCTCCTCCCTGTGTCTGTTCACTCCCTTCCGGATTCTGCTGTCTGCATAGGGTCCTGAAAAACGCTTTGTAACAGGTTCTGAATCACAAACCATGTGCCGTGACATCAAATCACACTGTGAGGCAACAGGGTTCGAGAAAAATACCCGTCTTCAGTGAAAACCCAGAAAGAAGTGAAGACCCTAATTGAAAGCTTCAAACACAAAATTGTCCCTGCTAAAAAGACACCCGTCTGAGCTAAGTCATTTTAAAGAGCACACTCTTAATGTCTGCTTCCTTTATGACATGTTTATATCTGCCTTACAGTGAAAGAAAATTGGAATCAGATCTGACAATTACTGCAGCCCTTAAAACATTTGTCAGGAATCACCCTGGCTCATCCTTGTGTCACAGAAAATACTATCATCCACACAAGGGCTTCTTGACACAGCAGTGTCTTCTATTCTCAGAGGCCCTTACCTCCATGCCAATATCATTGCTGCTCCTTTCCGCTGAAGACTTGATAACACCAGACTCCAATAATTCTAAGCAATAATTCAGGTCTCTGCAAATGTCTGAAGATTCATAGCCTGTAGCAAAACCACCACCGAGCCTAATCATGTCAAATCTCAGAAGCTCAACAACGTTAAGTCTAAAGACAAAGGGGAAGCTTATTGTTTAGGAAAAGGACAGGACATGTTCAATAAGAAGGACTTGTTATACCAACAGACTTGGACATTGAGGGGTGCTTGATCCCTAAAGAAATCCTGGAAAACAGGTGTAGAAAAGAGGAATCTCCTGTCTTAAACAGCCACTCTCTACAGATTTCCTTTTCAGCAGAAGTGTAACATGTCTAGAGTGAGGTGTTGAACCTGGAGCTCCAAAGAGGAAATAATGAAAACCTCACCTTCTGAAATGACTATGTGTTTGACCTGAGCATCAGTCCAAAGTCTTCCAGGAATCTGCTCTCAACCCTCTATGAATGCAGAAGTGCTCCTTTTTCCTGTCACTTTACAATGGCACTTCACTTCCACAAGTGTTACCTGCTTCTCACTTTGTTTTAAACTTGAAGAACCTGATTGAAGAACATTCTTCTTTTAAACCTTCAGCCCAGGATCATGTCGGGATTATGGGTAACTGGAGGTACAGTAAATGGAATAAATGGACTGTACCAGGAATTGATTTTATTAACAACAGCATATTCATTTAAAAATCAACTGTTACATATAAAATACAAATAATAGACTTTATTATTACCAGGCAAGGAAGATGGATTTTGAGTTGGGAGATGGCAAATGAGACTCCTGTTTAAGCCAGCAGATCTGAGTTTGCTACCACTCGTTTCACAGACGATTCTGTGCTCAGTTCCCAATGAGCCTTTAAAACTCAGAGAAAGAAAGAAAACAATGCACCACATTTACTCAGCAAACCTCAAGGGAGCATAGCAGAATTAATGTGCATTTGACATTGGAGAGGCAGTATATCTGAAAACTTGCAATTTTCAGGGAAAGTAATGCACAGTTAAATCTCTTAAAGATGGCAAAAATATCGCTTTGCTCACACAGTTTAAAAAAATCAATTAGTTTTACAATTTGAGGGCAGCGAGTCTGACATTCAGTATACACTCTCTCTTCTGTATCAGCAAGAAGCTGCCTGGGATCCACCCACTATTCTGTAGAAATGTGATTGCTTTAAATTACAGTTATTAAAATTTGCAATTCATTGATATGTTAGGCAGTCTGGGATGATTAGGTTGGACAGTTACTCACTGTGAAAATTATTGCATTCCTGGTGTTGCAGCGTACCTGTGTTTCGACAAATTAGCGCCTTTGAACAACATCACATTTAATTTAAAGACAAGACCATCTGGAGTTTTCAGGATAGTAAAATATCAGCCTCTGTTTCATGGATGATACATTTGACTGTAGCGTCAGCCCTCTCTGCATGAATGATGCTTCAGGCAGAAAGGGCAATAATAAGCTTCCTAAGCTCCAGCCCTCCTGGACAGATATGAATAAGAATTCTCACATTGCAGCCAATATGGACTTCAGTTTAACAAGCATCATGATCTGAATGAAGTATACAAAGGCAGTCAGATACTGTAAAACTGTTGTTATAGACGTACTGTGTGCACACAAATTAACTACCAGCTGCAAAAACAAACATCCAGCTATTTCCAAGATACATCTTTATTTCTTATAAGAAAAAAAGACTCTTTCTTTTTTAGCATCACAAATATTTCCAACAGAGACGGCACATTTGCACAGCAACTGTAGTTTGAGGCACATTAGCAGGAGCTCTTCAAAGTCATCGGCAGCAGAACTAAGCACACAGCAAATTTACACTGCTGAGAATGGGCAACACCTCCTGATGCTGGTGTAATGTAGTTTCTCAGTTAGAATGTCTGACATGATCATGTCTGTTACATCACTTGCTAAATTGCACAATTACATGGAAATGAAGTCAAAATCAACAATAACTGTGCTTTCGGAGCGTATGAATTGCTGTGGTTTACCATGTGAGTTGACACAGGTATTTGCAGAAGAATGCATACTTTATTCTTATCTTTCACTGGCTTCAGTCAAGGCCTTGGAGGCTGCAACGGATGAATAAATGCTCCACTGTTCCTCCCGTGAAATACAGTACTTGCCCCTTAAACCATATGCAAGGTTAGCTAGATCAAACAGGAAGAAAGAGACTGACATTCTTTTTGTTCTTACAGAATGACAAGACACTGACTGCCCAGCCCTGAGGAACCAGTACTGAACTTTACACCATTCACCATGAGAGAGGTTTCACATATCATTGATTCATTTGAAGAACACAGGTTTGAGCTATATTTGACCGTTATATGTTTTTACATGATTTAAAAGAAAACTTTATGCACAGATTTAGAATGGAAATGTCTGCCCTAAAAACATCTAACAGCATCTAATGTTCTTTTGTTTTTCATGTGTCATTGAAGACAAGCAACTTGTGCAAGGTGACAAAAATGTCTTGGTTAACAGGTACCTATTTAGTGATTTCAGATTTTATAATTGCACATGTACAGTATTTGCTAAGGTTTTCACATTTACTCCCTGCTCTACAGTAGGAGAAAGTACTGTAGTGGCACAAAAGGTACAAGACATTATAGTGCAGTTTTCTGTTAGAAGGAGTTAAGATTCCTATTCCTTCTAAAAAATTCAGACATTCATTGTCTGTGCTTTGATGCTTCTTGATACTTAGGGTGAACAGAGGAAAAAAGAGCATCATAATGCGTTTATAGGTGTATCAGTGGAAGAATGCACTGGGCTCTCTTTCTTTCCTATTTTGTGCTGCGGCCCAGAAGAAAATAAGTTGGCGGCTTATCTCCCTGCCAGATCAGAACTGGATATCTGATGCTTTTACTGTTAAATTCATAAACACTTCGTGATATAAACGCCCAAAGCCAAGACAACAGGCTTGATGTGGCTGAGAGATTATAGCTATCCAGCAAGCATCAAAAAAGCACAGCCGCGCCACAAAGAAGTTATTTTCAATAAATGTCATTCATGCCAAAGCATCTTCTCGCGTCTCCTTACATTTATCATTATAATCCTCCGACGAAAGCGATGAATCCTAAATAGCAAATCGAGTGCCTATCCTTGAAATTGACTTTGAACACAAAACCTTATCAAAGAAACACAGTACATAAGTTCTTGTTGTGTTGTAAACTCAAAGTCATTTCGAACACAAACTATAATATTCATAATGAAACCGGTGTTGAGCAAGGAGGTAGTGTGTACTGCACTGTAGACATGGTTGTAGAAAACCGTCTACAATACGAGCTGGACTTGTCCTGCTGTCACTCAGAAAGTGGCTACAGGCTGACCCAGACTCCAGTGAAAGCACCACACCTGCACAAACAACACAGTAGCATTCGCTGAGCAGGTGTCCCACACTGCCACCACAGTCTGTGACCAGTAACATTTCTAACATTCTACTGGAATACTTTTTACAGCCAAATTTAAAAGTAACCTTGCAATAAACTTACACACAACATGAAGATAAATGCAGTATACTGTAAATCTGTCAACTTCGAAAAAGACGTTTTCAGCTGCTGGGAACATTATCATAATGTTAGAAATTATTATTATTATTATTATTATTATTATTATTATTATTATTATAAAGCTAAATTCCCAGCTGCTCAAACATTCCTGTGAAGTAAGATAGCTATTTGTGAATAAACTGTAACCATGACCTGAAGATCCCACTTTCTCTTCACTCAGTGAGATGAAAATGTAAATCTAAAAATTGTAATACTATGGTAAATGCAGAGATAAATCTTTATGGATTTTATGCCGATATGCTTCTACACAGCTGTTTAACAGAAAAACAGTGTGTTTAACCCTCCATAAAACCTGCCAAGCTTTCCCCACAGACAGCTTGGAAATAAATGCCCATGGAAATATTCCAATAATAGGTCAGAAGTGGATCAATACACAGAAGTACCTTATCAACTACATACAGTAGTATCTTTAATCATCAGCTGTATAAAGAAGCCATGGGAGGTGGAAAACAATGGGAAAAAGGATATGTGCCTCCGAAATAGATAATTAACATTTTTTTTAACAATAATCTTTCTTTCTTTGATCACCATTAAAGTTGCTTTATGACAAACAAGTTCAACAGGATGTGCAGAATTATTTGAAGTGCAATGCTATCCAACTGTAATGAGTTTAGGAGTCATTTAACTTTAGATCTGTTTTTCTTGTTAAAAAAACATTTGTATTGCAATCACCTTTTAGGGAACTGTTGTCATTCACAATTCAATTGATCCTAAATGAAGATCTCTCCTGTGGAACTCTTCAAAATCCAGCAGTAGAGACGGAGGAAATGAGAAAGAGATGAAACAGAGGGGGGGGGGGGAATGCAGAGAGAGACTGAAGGAGAGAGAAGGGATTAGATGGATAGACAGGTTTGAAGGACTACTCGCAATCATAGCATCAGTGTGGCACATTGAAGTACTGGCTAAACAGATGTGCAGACCCACCAGCTATCTTAGTGTCACGGTAACAGCATTTTGCTGGGTTATACCGGTGTCCAGAGCCAGTGTCTCTTATGGCGACTGTGTGTTACAGTGGTGTTATGAGTTATACAGTACTGGTGTGCAGATCAGTGTCTCTTATGGCGATTGTGTGTTACAGTGGTGTGCTGAGTTATACTGGTGTGCAGATCAGTGTCTCTTATAGTGACTGTGTGTTACAGTGGTGTGCTGAGTTAGATACAGTAGGTGTGCAGATCAGTGTCTCTTATGGCGACTGTGTGTTACAGTGGTGTGCTGAGTTATACTGGTGTGCAGATCAGTGTCTCTTATAGTGACTGTGTGTTACAGTGGTGTGCTGAGTTAGATACAGTAGGTGTGCAGATCAGTGTCTCTTATGGCGACTGTGTGTTACAGTGGTGTGCTGAGTTATACTGGTGTGCAGATCAGTGTCTCTTATAGTGACTGTGTGTTACAGGGGTGTGCTGAGTTAGATACAGTAGGTGTGCAGATCAGTGTCTCTTATGGCGACTGTGTGTTACAGTGGTGTGCTGTGTTATACTGGTGTGCAGAGCCAGTGTCTCTTATAGTGACTGTGTGTTACAGTGGTGTGCTGAGTTAGATACAGTAGGTGTGCAGATCAGTGTCTCTTATGGCGACTGTGTGTTACAGTGGTGTGCTGTGTTATACAGGTGTGCAGAGCCAGTAGCCCATTATGACAGCAACCCTTCTGCACCATTGGTATGTTGTTATTTTTGGGGCTGTGCTCTGTCCTTTGTTAGAGACATAAGGAGACAAATATAAAGGAGACATGTCTTTTGTTATTAATTGACATAAAAATGAGCTCCATATCATGAGCTCCGTGGTTCAAGTAAATGAACCTTGATTTTTATGGCATCACATATGGACGAATTGTTTTGCTCTATCATGCAAGTACCGTATATTTCATTATAATATGACTTATTCTCATTCTGAATGTGAAAGCATCCAGAAACTAAAATTCGATCACTTTTGTTTTCTCTTGTTGTAGTAAGATAATTTGCAGCACTTGCATATTTTCACAGTAAAGGGCTTTTCTCGTTCACGTTCCTGAGCTTCTCTTACAGCCCCATGAGAAGTGATCACATTATTTTATAATGATACATCTGTTAAGCCTATCTCAAACACTGTCTTATAAATGGCTGCTTTAGATGTGTTTTAAATTAAAATCTCAAATTACATATTTTTAATTTAGTAACTATGACTCAAAATATACTTCATGTATTCTTCATTGATCAAATAGTTAATTAAATCTCTTAACAACTTCTCAGTTTTAGTCTTCTCTGGAAAACCACAAACAGCTGTTCTGCACCTGAATTAGATTTAATAAAATGACTTGTCTAGCGATTCTTAAACATGGTTAAACACGATTGCTTTAAAAATGCAAATTAACATTATAATTACTCCAGATAGAGATAATGGAAAGCCAAGGTTAGGTAAGACAAACCCTTAAATTGATGTTATTTACCGTAACAAATAAAACAGACACTAAATAGATAATACCAGTAATATTCAGGTGAAAGCAGGACTGAGCCACTGAAGTAAGTGACTATTCAGATGTGCACAGCACCCTTTACTTTAACACATAAAGGACTGAAGAACAAATATTGGAAACATGTTTAATCACCATTGCATTTTTCCTGACATGTGCAACCTACATAAAACATGTATTACTAATAGGATTGACTGATTATAGTGGACCAGGGGATTTTTTAAATCTTTTCCCCACATCAAAACTGACACGCCTTCCATTTTCAGCAACACCTGAAGTGCGGAAAGCCCTATTTATTCCCAGGTCAGGTATAGGAAGCCTTAAAGAAACTGTTGACATGTTTTATGTAGGTTGCACAACGAGAATTAACAAACACGTAAGGAAAATGAGCTGCCTGTTCTCGCCCCACATTAACACAATGGTGTGCTACTGTACAAACACTGCAGGCAAAATGCAGCTTTTGCTCCACCACAGTATTGTTCAATTACCAGATCCCTAGATGCTGCGGTAGCAGAGGCCCAGCGATTATACTGTATACTGCACATTTATCTAAAAATATTACCTAGAAAACATAAAAAACGAATGAAGAATGGGAAAGGTTTCTGAGAACTACTGAAAAAGGATGCTGCATTAACTGCCCTGCATTACATAACAATAGACTGCAGAGATGACATGCTCTTGAGCACAGAAAATTATTCAGCTGCACTTCATGATGTGCACGAATGATATTAATTTCCATTTAGAAAACTTGAGCTCTTCAATGGTACATTATTTGTCTACTGCTTAGCCTGATGGGTCATACTGTACATGAGGACAAATGTATATTTAGTGAAGTTAGATGACTTGGATGATTATTGTGTTTCAGAAATGTTATTCAACTCCAGCTTGAGTGCCAACACCACAAGAAAGGCTAATGCTTTATATTCAGGGCAATAAATACATACAACTTCTTGTCATTACATTGTAATGTGGCGGTTTTGTGAATGTAATGTTGTGGGAGAGGCAGAACTAAAAATAGCAATTTACAGGAAAACTGCTATTTTGGCTATTTGCATTAAAAACCTCAACATCCAAACTGTAATCCAAGAGCACATAACTGCAATTACCAGCAAGAGTTTGCTCCACTTAGAAACCACAATGATCAAGCTTTTTCTCTACAATTTATAGCATGTTGATGTATGTGTCTTGTTTTAAAACAAACATTACTGTTTATAGGAACAGGCATAAAAATGCCCATAACTGGAACATTAAGAGCTGTGTGGGCAGATAAATACCCACCAAATACTATTGACAAATATATTTTTTAAACAAAATGATTCTTGTTTTAAAAAAGAAGGGGGCACAGTGCCTAATAACCTTATTCCAGATGAGGTAACACTGCTGTCATGTGTTTCCATTTATTTCTCACAGATATTACAGTATATTAATTGTGATACAGGCAAGTGAGCAGCACGGAGCCCCTTTTAACTCTTGTTTCAACAGTCTACAACACTGAGAGCTCCTTCATTTTTCAATTTCAACAGCCTCTGATTAACACCCCTTCCTTTATTTAAACGGCCAACTGGGCATTCTCTATCATTTAATTGATAAAGTGTCATTTACATTCAGGATTTTTATTTCTTCAATCACATTCACATTCACTTCACATTCCAGTGCTTGTTTTCTTGCTGCACATGTATTAAACACGTTAACTGAACCCCAGACAAATGAGATAACTGGGGTGTGCCGTATACTGCATCATTGAATCACCCTGTGATTAAAAAGGCATTGTGTTTTATTCTCAACATTTTCAAATTGGACTAAGTATGATTCTCAAGCTGACAGAGACCAGCACATGACAACTACTTTAACAGTTAATATTCAATATTATTTTGACCACTTATTGCAGATTATCAAGTTTGATTATGGGGCTGTACATTTGTGAGTGACTTTGCAATCTTTAATTTCAATCCTTAATAACAGACAACATCTATGCATGTACTGTACAGTATGTTTTGGAAGCACAAGTGCAACAGAATCACAGCATGTTACAAATATCAAAGCCCTTTGTAAATGTAAAAGGAGGTACTGTGTGAATTGGAAAAAAAAGATCTCAGTATATTTAATCTTAAAAGTTATTGGATCCCTCAAGAGTTAAAACGATGAGTGTGGAGCATAATTCAGATTTCATAGTATGCTTGTCATCGTTTGCAATGTGCCACCTGTGTTTAACTATGAAAGGGTTTTGCGTTATGTGATAAAGGTGCAGAATTGTGATTCCAGTGTTTTTAAAATGTTTGACCTTCAGAACGGCAGCGTGAGACCCATGTTTTGATGGTTGAACATGCTTGACTCAGAGAAGCTTTGGAAATCTTTCACATCTTACAGACTCCAGCTATCAGATTCCAGATACTGTACCTTTTAAGAAAGTGATTCTGTCAACCCAAGTATTAAATATATTAGTGTCTCTTTTAAGGCTTTTTAAAGATTTGTGCAACCTGTGTGAAAAGCAAAACCCTTTAAGTTAAGCATCCATATTCCCAGAACATCCGAATGAAAATACAAAGGACACAGAATATATGAGACTGTCAATATGAAAGTGTGTGTCATGGTGAGTGAAGTTGAAAGCGAAAACAGCTTTTGCAAAACAAGATTCTAATGTCTGATCTGCTTAAGATCAACGTCAGAGGGGGTTCAAAGTCTATACAGTAAAATACAAAGGTAGACACATAGGAAAGATGTAAATTAAATTAACATGTTAAACCCAGAAGATGTTTAAAACACACATGCATGTATCATTAATTAAAGTTGTGTTGCAGAACATTCTCGAAAGACAGCAGGTCTCTAGCTCATCCAAAGACTGTGTGTAAGATGAAGAATGCAACACTGTTACATAAATGTGCTACATACTGTGTGTCACTTTATCTCTAATATATTCACTTAAGTTTCAAACACTATCAATATCAGAAGAGTGACAATGCCATTGATCCAGTATTCTTTTGTTTGGCTGTAAGACTCTGCCCACTTTAGTTTTCTGAGTGTTTTTATTAGGCTGACAGCACTGCCACAAACTATTAACATATTATTCCAATAGACTCTGCTTATTTTATTATAGCCCCCATGTTAACTGTTTCAATGACTTTAGACCCTGAAGTGTAGATTAAAAAGAACGCCTCACCTCACAGTGCATTCCCATTGACGTGCACTGGTATTTTCCCTTTACTATATATATTCTATGTCTAGTATTATTTATTTTACTTGATGCCATAATTTAGCAGAGTTGGATCATTTTGATTTCTGTGTGAAGTGAATGGCCTAATTGAGTGCACGAGTACACATGCGCTCCTCTCTCTCACTGTTCGTCCACCAGCAGTCTGTTTGTTGCCTTTTTTTTCTCACAGCTCTGCTGGGTCTTCACACACTTTCGGTGGCTTCAAACCGGAAATGCTCTGGCACTCTGCCAGCATTTTTTTGTGTTTTAAACCCTCTGATGCCTCTCATTACACCTAGAGGAAAACAGACATCCTGCCTCATACCAAATAGAGATATGCAATGAATAATTCAGCAGCAAGGAAGGATGGCAGCCAGCATTATAGCCAGTGCACAGCTTCTAATGACATTCAAGAAGAAAAATGAAATGGCCAGCAGACAGTATGTCAAAGCTTCGCTTCTAGAGAACAATACTTGGGAAGTAAGAAAAGACATTAACCAAAAGCTGGTTTGCATCTTTGTGGGCTACATGTCATGTTCCAGCATCTCTAGAAGGTTTGCAACACATTAGGGCACAGACTGTGCATAGCAGGAGATACATGTGTGCAAACAACCGTGAGAGCAAACTGCCACAGCGAGAGACATGATCAGAGCAGGGGTCTGGGCCTGCACGTGCACTGGCACACTTGGAGCAGAAGTGCTCAACAAGCTACTGTAATATTCCACTCACCCACGCTGCTGTGAAGGATGGGTGTGTGTATGTGCCAGTGGAAAATAAGGGTTAAAAAAGACCTAAAAGAAGTGCAGACTGAGAGCACTAAAGAGAGAAAGAGACAGAGAATACATTTTCTAAATAAAATGCCACAGCCACTCCAGAAGTTACACCCTATGGTACAGAGGATCACGATCACAAAATGCCTTCCTAAAAGCCAGTAATCTTTCATTGGAATGGTCAATATCACATTCTCTTACATACTACCACATTACAGACAACACAGCAAGTAAAAATAATATTGCTGTCTTAATCTACAAAGTGCACTCTAGTGGAAAGACTCTCAGTCACCGTTCTACAGTGCATATTTTGATAGACAGACAATCAGATAGACAGTGCTTTCCTGTTTTTTGTGTGCAAATACACTCATAGACTGAAGTAAAGTAGATATTGTAGTGTATCTACTTTACTTCGGTTTATGAGTTTCCATCCCAATCCACTACTTCACGTACAGTATACTCACTGTCTGTCTGTCTGTGGTTTATAGCACAGGTACATAGTTTGGTCTCCACATGGTTCCTTCAAGGTCAGCCTGTAGCTATTGCCATATGTCAGTGTTTGTTTGTCTATTTAGGCAAAACTGCTGCATATATGTGTCACACAGGTCTACAAGAAAAAAAACAGGTGTTGTCTTCATCTCCTATTTCCCCCACTGGACATTTCTATAGGGAATTTATTGTGTCCACCAAGATTTTTTGATTCCAGAAAAAATGCTAAAAAATGCTAAACTATTATAATATTAACTCTATGTAAAGGGTGTTCTGTTACGTACACTGATTGATGATGGTCTACATACACATTCCTTTAAAGAGATTAACTCCTCTGAAACAGATGCGTTCACCTGTAGGAACCCGTTCCTGTTACCTGCAGGAGGGGCAGCCTGTTCCTGCCACGCTGTTCTGTTATCCTGTTTTCTTGATCATGCTTTCAAACCCACTGCTGAATCACTGCCCACACATGTTAAGGTTTCTATAAACGTTTTGCAAATGACCATTTTAAAGAAGTGCATCACTGTGAAAATCCCACTTTTTCTTTGCATTGGACATTAAAAGACAATACAATGACATTCCAAATACCATTTTTTTAAATGCACTAAAACACATCCTCAATGAGTGGACAGTAGAAGAGGCCAAAACAGACATCCATTTGTGAGCTGCTGAACTTGTCCTCAGTTTGAACTGCTTTGCTTGTAGTCGATTTTTCAAATCTTCTTCAAGTTAGGGGTCTCAGCAAGAGAACTACAAACTAACAAAGGGAACCATCATAGGTCACCCTTTTGTCAAATCAGCTGAAAAACATTTACATTTTAAATTGCATTTACAGCACTAAGTTGCAACACCGTTAATTTGTACTTCAGTTACATTGATAACATCCTTGGGATTTCTACACATCTGAAGACCTTAAATACAATTCAGTTCTTTTAATTGGTAATTTGCCACACAGACTTGGAATATACTGTACATCCATATTCAGCAACAGTATATCACCCTTTGATAGTTGACAGTTGTGGAACTTCATGATTCTACAAACATATCCATCCAAAGCCACAATTCCTCATATGCCACCACTAAGGTTTTAGAACATGTGCCTGCACATCAATTATAAGCAAACATGATAGCTAACGATTTATTTGTACCATTCCACTCCAGTTTTTGTACTGATCATAGCACTGACACTGCACTTATTAGGGTTGTGAATGATTTGCTTGTTGTGTCTGGCTCTGGGGCTATATGTATTCTTATATTCTTCAATCTTAGTGTGGCTCTTGATACAGCAAATCGTTCAGTGTTGCTTAAATGCTTGAAAACATTCTTGTCTATCGATGGTGCTATCTTTAACTGGTTTTGCTCATATCTGACGGTCAAGCAACAGTTTGTTTTCCTTGGTCCTCGTGAATCTCCCATAGCCTCAGTCAGTCATGGTGTGCCACAGGATTCAAACTAGGGCCCATTTCCTTTTATTATTTATATGCTTCCTCTTGGTCAGATTATACACAAGTACGGTATGGTCAGTTTTATTGTTATGCAGACGATACTCAGATTTACATTAAAATCTCTGCCCCCTCTGATTTCCTCCATCACGTATCTCTTGTCTCTATGACCTCTTGTCATCACGTACACTACTTGTAAAAACTGTTTCTGCTCTGAAATGCTTTTTTTTTCAGTTAAACCTTGTTAACAACATAAAAGCTTTCTTCTTTTTTTTAGTCATTGTGCACTGCAGTTCAAACAACATACAGTACACATACTGTAGTATTCAGGCATCAGTTTGTAAATGGAAATGGACTGCATACAGTTTTCATGTAGCATCTTTTAGTGTGGATCACCATCTCAAACAAGGCCCATACTACTGTACATCAGGAAATACAGAAAAGAAAATACAGTTTTATTTCTTAATTTTTTTTTATCTTCTGGCTTTAAAATATTGAGTATGACATTGTGTTCTGCAATAATGTTTCATGGAACACGTGGATAATATCATTGCTGTGGTTTAGCTTTATGGTCTGACACAAAACATCTGTCACACATCTGTCTATTCCACTGCCACTGGGATACTTTACAGATTTATTGACAATCATGTATACCCTGACTGTCAGCTGGGGTGATTCACTTGGTCTCCTTTTAGCCTGAGGTCCATCAGTGATGTTAAGTTTTGTCTCACCTTTCATATTGCATTTCATTTCTCTGTAGCTTACATAAAAGAAGTCATCCGTCTAGGTCTCCTTCTGAAAATTGTGTTTCAAAACCAAAGGCAAAATCTATTACTGAAAGTCAAGAAAACCAAACCACATTGTGTGTTCTTGTGCTAGGGAAGGAATGCATTTGAATACATTTTGCCCCTTTAGATCCCGAAAGAGATCTAATTAAAAATATCTATTATTTATTCTAATTGTTTCTTTAATTGAAACATGTGGACTCAGAATTAAAAACAGGAGGATAAGGAGGATGTTCAATGCTAAATCTGGTGTTGTCAGTCAACTCTTCTATTCATTTCATTTTTTAATCACTGCCTTGTTCAACATTACTTACTATAAATAAGGGTGGTTAGCCTGATCATTTCAATTTCCATTATAAACACAGGTGTTCATCCACGCTAGACTGAACACTGAAATACATATTCCCCAGCCTTGCTCTAAGCCATCAGGAACAACTAGATATAATTAAGTCTGTGTAGCCCCTCCCTGTTTGTGCTAGACTACTACTAATTTCAAAAGCTAATCTGGAACACACTGTTGTAAAATTGACTTGAACCAGGACTGTCTTACAGCTTCACTTGAAGAGTGCATTGTCAGCACCAGGAAGCTGTAAGCAGACATGACAGCTATCCAACAATGAATAACTTATAAGGTTAACTGCATTGGTTTTCCACGTGCCCCTTTCGTGCAAAATCTGTATTGTGTAATATTACTTTTTATCATGAGCTGTTTGAAAACAATCTCTGAACAGTCGCTATACCAGTTAAGAGGAAGAAGCTCGGATGGCCGCTATGTGAAAACAGCTGTAAGCATGTCGACTGCAGAGAATGCTGTTTACAGCCTCCTTGTTCTTTCGTAAAAGTATTGCCAGTGACTTTTTCGAAGCTCAGTCTATCAAAGGGACCTAAAATATTAATATTATTTGAGAAAGATGCAAAATAAATACCTGCATAACACAACATTATCTCTGCATTGTGATTTATGGTCATACATAAATAATTATATTGGGATAACATTCATAATCTAAAATGCATTTAAGATAAGCAACTATATTTTTAAGAACCCAATAATAATCTGTATTATTATTATTATTAACTGTAATCTTTCTGCTACATTGTTTGAAGAAGGCTGATTGCTCATCATCAGGTTGACACAGAAATAATATTTTCTCACATCAGACTTTGTCTACCAATGAAACCTTGCAGCTCGACATGAATATCAGTGAACATTTTGGGGTGTTTAATGTTTCTGTAGCTTGGTGGGACGAAGTAGCTACAGTAAGCATCTACGCTTGTTGAAACTTGCAAGTTGTTCTAATGCTGAAAGAAGACAAAGATTTTTTTTTATTCTTTCAAAAGGTAAGGTGAACACCTTTACAATTAGTCACACCAGCTGGACTTTTACTATCAAAAACCACTGAACCTCTGCTAATTACTGCAGTCTAATTACCTATTGCTGGCAGTATACTGACTGACCATTAAATTATATACAGTAAATCACTCAGCTACGGAATCTCTCTGGAAATTAATAACATCAGGAGCCAGGAGTGAGACGTATATTATCACCACCAACTGGCAGGCCTAGGCGAAGAGAGTTCTTGATGTCTTTTTGAAGAAAATTAAAATAAATAAGAAATAATCAAAAGACAATTTCCACAGTCATTACTCAGATTTTTATAAAGATGAAAAATGCAGGCTCCAAATGGATTATACAGTATATATTTATTATGTATAATGCATTTAGTATTATATGCAGTATAAAGAGAGTATAAAGAGATTATATATACTGCATATCAATGTATCTCAAGAAAGCACTATAAAGGGTCTACCTAAACTGCATCTGTGAGTGGAATTCAGGATAAAATCTCAAGCACCCAGGAATACCTGGTTGTGTGCAGGCAGGTGGGAAAACAAACATGCTTTAAGCAGAGCAATGACTGGTCATACAGTCCACAGGCCTCCAGTCAAAACCAGTAAAAATAGTGGCGTTTTCTCTTCAGAAAACAAGCTATGCTACAATGTGAAAGAATGTATAATTACAACAAATTAGAACCAAAAAACAACACGAAAAGGAAAACATATTGAAAACCCTTCACAAAAAGTTATAATGAAAATACGCAACCATAGTAACAGAAATAATAACGAAGCCGAAGAAGCAGCTTGATCAATAGCTCAAGAAACTGAGCACATACTGTATAAACTTCATATCGAGGAAAACAGTAATTTTGAAAATTAGTTTTCGATTTTTGTCTTATTCTGTCTTTCCACTGCAGTTTTCTCTGAAAAGAGCAAATTGAATTTTCCTAACTGGGCACACCAGGTCCATGTGGCTTATAAACCTGGAAAAATAGGCAACATTTGAAGAAAATATTAACATTATCGCTATGTGATGACAAAACCCTTATCTAAAAGTCCAAAAGTCCCTAACAGTTAGGAGCCTAAGTGAAGCTCAGAAATAGTAAAATCTTTAGTCTAATTATTAATATAGAATTTTATGATCTTATAATATAAAATACGTACAATCAATAAAATGTTTCAGATTAAATTTATGCTTAGGTTATACTTTTAACTGCATGTACTGTAAGGCACTTCACATAATTGTAATGGAAAAGAGGATCTGAAATAAAAACAGAAAAGATTTTGGGGGCAGAAAAATCAGTAACTTTACTTAAATATTGCTACCGAATGGCTTCACAAACTGTCACAAACAATCGTGCATAATACCTTATAGCAATGTATATTTGACATACTGTAATGTGCATAGGAGGTCATGACATTTGATTTAGCACTGCATCGCACCAACATTATCAACAATGTCATGTCATGCTATGTGATTTGCATGTCTCTATATATGTAGCATTATGCACATGATTATAACATGTTGCATAGTGGTTATGAAGCGATTATGAAGCCACCAAACAGTAAAACTCAAATAAAGTGCAAACTGAAAACTCTAAACCTTGTTAAATATATGACACTGCAGCATTTTTTTTCCATTTTGACCATTTCTACAGGTTGAATTAAAATACCCTGAATTCATATGTTATTTAACTATTTATCATTACAAAATAATGGAACTTAGAACATGAAATTTTTCAAAATATGTGTAAAATATTTTACCATATCAAATGTGTGAGAATAAGTATACAGTACATGTTTCTTTGTCTAAAGGATTAATATAAAGACTGAGTACACATCTAGAAAATAAATAAAAAAACAGGTAAATAGGGAAGAAAACCAGATAAAAATTATTGAAATCAAAGTACATGTGGTAATTTTCCAGAAACAAACATTTATAATAAAGACGTGAACTGTGTAATGAATTAAACAATTTAGACCTTAATAGTAAGTCAGGAAGTACATCAGTAAAGTTAATTGGTTTTAAAGTGACTTTAGTGCAAATGAGAATTCATTATGGATCTGCATAGGCTGCTTCATCAAATAAGACCTCCGGGAAGAAAATTATCAATATATTAGGACCAGGAAAGCTCACTGTCAACCTTATGAACCACTTTGCAGATTTCACTGAGCTTGGAAACCTGGACTGCTGTAACAGGGAAACAGAGACTGGAGGCTGGCAGCCTGGAGTGGTGGCCAGCGCTCTGGACTTCTGCCCACAGGGCTGTGGGTTCAAATCTTGAGTAGAGAGACTGGTGTGTTTGCTGGCTCATTGTCCAGGTTTCCCTAATTATAGTTTCCTCTTTACAAAAAGCTTATAAAGCCAATGAAATAATAACATTAAGTTATTTTTCCATGAAAGCTGTACAAAATTAAAGTGTGTTCAGATGTTTTCCCATAAACTGGGTTTACACTTTCAAATAATGTATGTTGGGTTCTCTGAAGAGATACGCCTCCCTTTTTTAGCTACACATATTAAAACACATTCATTGGACCAAAGGGTTCTCAAATGTTAGGAATTAACCCAGCCACAACAAAACGTTTGACACTAAAATGAACACATTTTTATGTCCCAGAGCTGCACCTTGATTTGTCCAGTAATAAGTTGTGTGCTTGGTGTCTTCTAATTTCAGTGTTTGATTTAGCAAATACTTTATACTCTTACTCTTATATTCCTGATGTGCATCTTTTTGCATCTTTTTGAAGTGTTTCATTTTAGAGCTTTGAAAACCTTTTCCTTCATCTTGTGCCTGGTAGGGATTCTATTTTCTTTTCTCAAAGTCAAAACATTTACAAGCAGAAAACCTATTGTGTCTTAAATACAGTAGACACCCATGAAGTTAGATATTTACAGTAGCTGTGTAAATACTTTGATGCCATACTTTTTCTAAAGAGCTCTTCTAAAGAGCTAGGTTTTTCTGGCATCTCTTTAAATGGGTACCTTTCTCTTTTAATATATTTTTTGACAAAACAAAAATGATGATCTTTGAAAAAGATCAACCGTGTACACATACTGTAGATGTCCAATAGTTTTAGATTTGTCTACTCTTTTGACTCAACATTTTCCTTCTTTATGCAGATACTGTACATTCTAATAACTCTACTAAGATCAGCAAACGAAATTATATTTTGAGTGGTTGTTATGAAGTATTTGATCAAAATTAATTAAAGAAGCTTCTCACCTAAACTGTCTTACTGTATAACAGGAACAGTCACTGAGTCAAGTGTCTTTTCATTAATGTACCGTAACACGCTAAGTGGTACTGAGCCTGTTGCAGAAAACAATGCCACCTCCTTGAAAAACCTTGACAGTGTGGGATTGCCCTGTGGCATGAAACTTGCTTCTTTGGCAACGTGGAGTTTGCTGCTGTTCAGGGAGCAGCGCTATGTGGCTCCGAGTCAGTGAGCAACATGATCGAATCCCAGCAGGGGCAGGGGTCAGCATCCTTTATGTGCTCAAGACTAAATTTTGCTAGATCCAATGAAAAAACAATGACCCTACTATCCCTCTTGGAGGCAAAGAACTCCCGACACTCAGTCTTTCAAGCTTTATACTGTATGCATGTTTCAAGAGCTGCTAAAGGTCACTCTGATTTTGATTAATTTAGCAAAAAAACACAACCTTGAAATGGCTGAAATGGAAACTCAAAGACCCCTTAATCTCTATAGAACCACAGTTAAGTCCTCTGTCTTAAGCCATGTTGTGTCAAAAACGGGAGTGTTTGAACCACTGCATTGCAGGGATTCATTCAAAGCAGCATATAATATTTTTTTATTCTGGATTTGCCAATTGTTTTTCAGTTTCCTCACAATTTTGAAACAGATCTTTGTACACGGTGCCACTGTCATGCTTCTCCCTGCTGGTGAGCTGCAGAACGAGTTACAGTAGCATTGCCAATGCAGCCGATCACACCTGTACCGACCTGTCTGTCAACCCGCAACCAGACAGAAGACCTGTACCACCTGGGGACAATTTATGACGACTCCCGATCTCAGGTGGTTCAGGTTATTATACAGTAAGATCTACTGTGACTGTTATCTACGTATAATGTTTAGTGCTGTATTGTGGTATATTGTTTTGCTTAGAGTCTCTCATATGTTTTGCTTTGTAAATCCTGTGTTCCAAACCTTCTGCTTCTTTTGTATTCCTTACTTCGCTTTGATCTCTATTACGCCTTTCAGATTCCCTCTGTGTCTTGCTACTACAGTATGTTGGTTTTCAAACTTTGCTTTGCCGACTACACTCTCGGATTGTGTCTGCCTGCTGCTCACGCTGCTCATTAACAACCATTCTGCCTTTGTCCTCACCTGCTATCGGGTTTATCTCTTGAACAACGGACAGCTGCTAAGTTCCATCACCAGCAGCAGACATGACAGCAGCCCTATGTCATCTGATGCCCTGTGAGCTCTGCAGTGTACTGCTGAAGGAGAAGCCTGTCATTCACTGACATCACTGCAAGCTTGCAGGCAACCAGCAGGACCAAGGAATCCCAGGATGAGTCACACCCCTTCTGTGCCAGGATTCCTGCCACTACTTGGGGAATCCTGTTCACTTTTGACTTACACCAAAACCCAGCCTTGAGCAGGTCATATCAACACTGTGAGCTCACCTTGCACTCCAAGAATGCACAATGGGTGTTTCAGCTATTGTGGTCTCCAGTAAATACGCTTAATCTTCAAGCAGTTGTTCATGCTTGTGGAGATTTCTTAAACAGATTAGGTAGAAAAAAGGCTTGAAATGAAATTGATTCCCAAGGCTGTCCACCTCACAGTTTATGATGATGATTATGAGTGGTATTGATGTTGTCACCCTGTCCTGTCTATGCTATTATGTTGATTACAGCTCCATTTTTGAATACAGTACATTTAGATGCATTTTCATTTTTTTAGAATTTCTTCTTTTATCAGAATAAAAGGAGAGTGTTGTACATATGGTAAGGCCAACTAGAAATCATACTTTGGTTGGAAAAATACAAACTTGTGCTGTAACATACGCTGAAGTCCGGAGTGTCTTCTAAAGAGCTAGGTTTTTCTGGCATCTCTTTAAATGGGTTTCTATAGCTTGCTGAATTTGTTTTGGCAGTGTAATTTCCATTTTTCTTTGAATTGGCAGGATATATTGCCACTTTGCATTATAACGGCAGTAAAATTGTTCCAGGAAAGAGAGGCAGGACATTTTGAAGATATTAATTACACAGGAATGAGACCATCAATCTCTCCTGTCACAGACGGATAGAGTGAGGCTAGTTGCCATTTTTTTGTAAATTGCTTTAAATTTAAGAAAAAAAATCCAATGATATAGTTTTACTAACATATGTCAATGCCTGCAGCTCTGTAGCTCTAGTTGGTGACAGAAGTGCTGGTGTGGTCATTTTATAGATGTTTATATACAGTGCAGTACCACATACACAATAATGTATAGTAACACTGGTTTACAGTTGTGAAACAGTCTTAAGCATCTTAGACACCTTCATCAGCTACAATGTGTGCCGGGTTCAATGCAGAGCTACATCAGCTGAACAGGAACAAGCAGAGGTTAATTCCATACTGACAAATAAAAAGAAAAAACAATTTTGGCTATGGTGCCTCTGCATTTTGATCCTGTTACTCAGTCAAAATATGGTGTTTTTCTTTTTCAATTTTCAGCTTAGAACAAACCTCTGCTTGCTCCATTACAACATACTGTACTGTAGGTATGTTATGAACATCAAAAAAGACACAGAAAATCTCTACAAGTGTTTTGTACTGCAGCACCTTTGTGAAGTATACAGCTTAGTTTGGGTGAGAAGAAACCAAGCTTGCCATTTACCAATATTTAATTCACACTGATGAGAATCTTCCAAAACTTGATCACAACAACTCAAGGTAAACTATACTGTACACAAGAAGCCAATATGAAGTGCTGTAGCAGTTAATCCATCACATTTACAGATCATATCTAATTGACCCATTATCAGGTGTTTCACATCCATTTCTTACTCTGTATGTACTGTATTTATGAAGTAAAAATGGCTACATCTTATACTGTAAAATCCAGAAAGATTTCTCCTGAACTGTTTCTGCATCTACAGTAGTAGTAATGCATTTCGTGTGTTTACGCAGATCATGATGTTCTAGATGTTCATTCCTAATGCTCTATTTACTTATTTTCATATTTGAATTTGCATGAAATGGAATATGCCCTTTACACTATTAAATAAGCATGTACAGCTTAGAGTATTTAATGAAGTTTTATTTTCTACTTTTTACATGACAAACTGTACAGAGAACAGCTCATCTGTCATGGATTCTGTTCCTTCACCTTTTCAAAAAAGATCACCACGTGTTTTCCTTCCTGTTTCTGTACTTTTTACAACCTACATTTTTTTCAACTTTCTCCTTAACAGAGTCATGTTGCGTGATTACAACTACTGTTTGTGTGCATTTTGAAACTGGTCACTGCATTTTTTCCATCTAGTAGTGCACATGCGTTTTGTGGGCTTGGAACTACTGTATGAAATATTCCCTTTAATATTCTGTTTACAAAGCAGAATACACTGTATATAGTATTTGGCATAGTCACCATTGCAAATACGAGTGAAATATTAGTGGAAATATTAAATCATTGATTCATTAAAATAATGCAAAATGTCTTAGACTTTCGCACAGCAGTATATATACACACATATATCAGGTAATAGCAGGAGTGGGTTTGTCACTGATCTGTGACAAATGCAAACAAGCAAGTAGACGGTGAAATTAATTAATGAACAGTGAATTACTTTAAAGCCTACAGCCTGATGAGCAATATAAAATTGTGATGAACATGGGATAAGTTGAGATGTCAAATGAAATTATAAGAAGCCAGGCCATGACCTTTTCATTCACATGAATCTAAATCAATAAAAGTAAAAAGCTGTCAGTGTGGATGCTGTCTCATATGACAAATGGGTTGTTATTCTGTTTCTGTTATACTTCAAAGCTTTCCTGAGCACGTCCAATCCACAGATTACATGACTTCAATATAAAATACCCTAAATGTGCAAGGCTCATGCCAAACTAAGCATTGATTTCACAACTAGACCACAAAGGACTGCAAGCATGGAATGCCACCTCTCAGGGCTGAGGGTGGGATCTATAGCAGATTTATTAGGACTGTCTTCAGTGGCACATTCCACAAAGTAGTGTTCAATTATGTCTTCGTAGGTAAATCAATACCATCAGAAACATCATTAAACACCAGGACTGCTGTTGAGAAGGGATATGATGGACGCGTTTTCCGAGAGGACCACTCCTCTCTAACCTCCAGCAGCTAGAATTATGAGAGAAGTCTTCTTAGCAAGTGACAATCAGACTAGCAGCTGTGAGAGAGAGAGTCTACCTGGGACAGGAAGAGAGAGAGCATGAAGGAAAGAAAGCTGGATACACATTCAGTGTAAGGCATCAAATCAAATACAGGGAATGAAATGGCTGTCTAGAGTCACTTTGGTAACATCAGTTTTAATATTGGGTGCAACAGACCATCTCTGCTTTTCAAGAACCTCATTAATGCACATTAATGCACATTAATATGAGACATAAAGAACAGAAATATGACTCCTCTAACAAAAATAACAAGGACCTACTGTATTTATCAAAATGCATGCTTCCAGAAAGTCAGGAAAGGAATAAGAAATATCTGCACAGTGACACTCATGAACAGAGAATTTCATTACTATTTTCATCTCATTGGCTAAACAGACCAGTCAAAGGGCTGTTTAATGTCCATCAGCGCATATGTGCAAAAATATATTGACTTCCAAAATCATATACTGTACTGCCATAACTATCTTAAAATTTATTTAGTACAGTTTCTTCTTTTTCTTGTATTTTAAATCTCTTTAGTTGATTACAAGAACATACTGTATTCAGATATTTAAAAAAATAACCAGAATTAATCAGATGTAATTTGACATCTAATAAAGTTCATATTCAAATGAACTTAAAAAACTATACTCATGTACTATGAGTAGAAACACTACAGTACATACAGTACAGTAATTACTGTTTCATAATTTGAAGTAAAAACACTTATAATTTGGTCTACGTCCAAGCACAAAATGCAAAAAAACACTGAAGACATCAGCACACATATTGATCGGGTGATTTTTATATGTTGCTTTCTCCTATAAATTTATCCTGCAAACATAATGTGATTGATATCTCCTCTTGTGCAACACAGCCTTAAAGCAGAGTACGTTTTCACTGCCTCAAGGTCACTCTGCTATAACAAACAAATGGATTTTCTGCTCTCACAGTATTTTCTTGATGTGCCAATTCAATAAACTCTTTTTCGGAAAATAACCAATTTAATGAGTTTAACTTGTGATACTTTATCTATGATATGACTATGGAGGTAAACTAAAAATCAAACAGAAGTCTTAAGAGAAGTGCTGTATTACAGAAGACAGCTAGACATTGCATCAAAAGGCAGCTGCCTCTATAAAAAACAAAAAACAAAGATGACAGCTGTGAAAGTTAGTGAGCCACACCACAAAGAGTATCCGAGCCCACAACAATATTCATATCTACACTTCCCTTTTCAGGGCAGCATTAGAAAGCTGCTGTTAACAGAGACTAATGCTTGTGAGCAGTTTGAGAGCTGACCTCAGACTTCTGCTACTGTAAATACCTTTGCTAAAGGAATTTGGGGTGACAAAAGGAACATGGGGTGTCTTGCCCTTGTTCTTCTGTGCTGCTGGCGGGACGCTGGGTCCTCTCTTTTAGGATTGTGGAGCTCTTGAAAGAAACAGTTATTGTTTTTTCCAAAGCACCTTGCCCCCGTCTTCTATCAGGGAAAAGCAGGCCTGTTGCACGCCCCCCTCTTTAACTCCAACACTCTGAGCCTGACTGCTGCAAGACAGCTCCCTCTGCAACACGGAGTGGAGGTGCACCTCTGGCCTCTGCTCGCTGACATGAAGACATGGAAAAGGTCAGGAGCAGGCTGATTACATCGCCAGAGCTTGCCCTAGTGAACTAGCATTGCACCGCGCCTAAAGCTTTTATTTTAAATAAAATATTGTCTATTCCATAAACTGCTAAAATGTGGCATGTCATGTACATTTCTGTTTCTTCTGTTAGAATATCAGTAAAAGATTTTATCATTTTCTATACACGTAAAGTAAGTCAGGGAAAACTGTGTTCTGTATAGACACACTACTGTATATACACACACACTTCAAATGCCCTGTGCCACATCCTTCAAAAATATATTGCACAGTGACAAAAACAGGTAGGTTGGTAGATGGAGAGAAATGAAAGACAATGCGCGGAAATGATAGATCACCACATTTCAACAAAAAGACGTTTATTGTCTCTAAGACAGCATTGTGCTTCCATTCGCTTTGCTTTTCTTTGCAATTTTTTTTTCTAAACTTCAAATTCAATTAGAGCACGTTGTGGGAGGACCTGATCACACTAATCATCTACACACTGCACCGTAATATTTCTTTGCAGTATTCAAATCAATTTACCCTCCACAGACATTTTTCTCCCAGTCCTGTCATAAAGTGCCATTTCCACTGTCCTGCAGTTCTTTATTTTTTTGGCAGGGCCATCATAAGTGTGTGACACTGGGGTGATGAATTGGAACTCAAGTAAGTTATAAATCTTCCATTCCTTTCATCCCCTGTCAACCTGAGTGAATTTACTTAAATCTGCCTAGGCGACTACACTATGGGCAGAAAATGAAGCATGAGAAGAAGGTTCCCTGTTCGTCTCCCACATGCTTACATCTTAGTTTCCCAAACGGATTATCCTGAACTCCAGATTTCTCCACATTTCTCTTCATGGCATTCCTTAAACATTTTATTCCTGCTGTTCTATTTTTTTGTGTGTGTGAGAGATTTCTCACCTCATACTTTTGAACCTCTAGAAAAAAAAATTAAATAAGCTGTTTATTAGTATTACAGATATTACAAAATGAAGATTTTTCTGGACACCAGTGTCTTAATTTGGAACTGCAATATAACAGCCCAACACCTGGGATTTTTGTAAATGTTAAATTAGAGAAAACAATACTCCACACAAAACAGAGGAAGTTTAATATTTTACAGGGATTGCTAATGAACGAATCACAAGAGCTTATTTGCTGTCCTCCATTTTGCTCCACAGTGAACCTTATCCTTGAGGTATCTACCCTATACCAACGGCAAAGACAAAATGCTGTAAACTGGAGATTTTTTTTACATTTAAAATGTTAAATTGGTTTCTTAAAAGCCAATTTTGATTTTCAAAAACTGTCAAGATGAAACAGTCATTTTGCAATGTGTCACAAACATTTGCAATAACTGAGATGCAATCATCCACATTATTTGGCTAATGCAATCATTCACAGATCCACAATGAGACAAACCCACCAGGGCCTCATTACTGACACGGCAATCTGTTAGTAATTTATGTGGTTCTCCCAGTCCCTATTTACTGTTTTAAGTGATGGAAAGGCACTGTTTCTGCCCTTTACCTGTCACTCTCTTTGAAACCATGCCAGACCTGACTACTGTGCTGCACTGCCCATCTGTGTGAAGATGGCTAGGAAGGACAGTGTCAACAGTAGATCAAAAAAGGGTTCAGACTTATTCGAAGTTCAACATGAGATCTTGACCCACAAAGAAATGAACAATTTCCACACAGCTTTTTACATAAGAGTAGAAAAACATTAAATAACTTAAGAGTGCAGATACCAAGCCACTACAGCAGAGAAGTTATCAGAAATACAATTTGCTTGAAAACAGTGACTACACACACCCTTGTACTGTATTGTCCATGCAGTATGATGAGCTGCCTATTTATGTTCAAAATAAGACGTTTTTACATAAGAGGAAGTTAACATTTTGATCTACTGTGTGTTTTCACATTGGCATATTAACAAAGTCAACAAGAACTAATAATAATAATGTTTCTTTATTAGCCCTATACAATTTCTTGCATTCCAGTCACAGGCGCAGATCCTTAGCCACAGAGCCACCGCTCCGCCCAAGACAACTGTTTGTCTTGCTGTATTCCCTCTCGGCCAGGGGAGAATGAGCACTTCTGTAATAGAGCATTTGAGCTGTTTTCTTGAAATAGAGTAGATGGGCTGATAAAAACAAAATGTTACCTTTCAGCACAATATGGCCGAAGATGTGTCAGTTGTGACAGCTGCTCGCAACCTCCGCCTAGTGTTGACTTGACATTGTCACTATGCCCTTATTCATTTTCTAATGCACAACTTCACAAACACTTTTCAGCTTTAAGTCTTTCACTTTCCCAGCACATCAGGAACTAAGCTGCAATTAAATGTCTAATCAAACTAATACTCTTGAGAAGTCAAGCAGAAAAAACGAAAAGCACATCACAGAGTGATAGCATTTTCTTCTTCAAGAAGATATTTAGATTCATCAGCCTGTGATGGGATTTCAAGTCCTCGAACAACAAAGAAGTGGAGATAAAACACCTTAAAGCATGCTACTGTATGGCAAATGGGTCCATGAAGGGACTGCAGTAACGCTGACCTGCCGCCAAAAGACCTATAACAAGTGTAAATACACATGCTGGGTGGCAGTTCAGATAATAATTGGTGAAGGTTCACATTCTCACATGGGTTTTAATTAGTGGTTTTATAGTATTAAAAGAGCTTGCACAGTGTTGGTGGGGTTTGGTATCAGTCATGGGGAGGCTTTTATTATTATTTTTTAAATAAAACTTCCGGTACTTCTAAAACAACCATGAGCTTTCTGGGACCACCCAAGCTAAGGGTGGGTCTGTCACACACACTTCAGGAAAAATTATTTTTGTTAGTTTATTTTTCTTTGACTTGAAATTACAGTAGGATGTAATAACTGAAGGTTGTAATTAATCTTGTACTTGTAATTCTTAAATGAGCAATTATGAAATGAACTATGTAAGGTTGGAATATAAGCCTTGTGACACAAATACAGATTAATAAAGACCATTTTCAAATATAAAAATCCAGAAAGATTTGAATTTTCTTACATTGGTAAAAAAATAGCACCATAAATAATGTTTTTCGTCAACTCCATGAAGACCAAAGGTGGCACTGCATGGATTCAGATCATAAAAACATTTGGAAACCATCAGTATTCAAATTATTCTTTGGGTCTGTGTACAACAAGGGTTTAGAACATCTTAAGAGCCATTTTATAATCTGCAGTGCATTTAGTTGCTATTACAAAGATTTCCTCCAGTAAGTCTGGTGCTATGCCAGGGTAAGATTATTTATTATTCCTTTTTTTTATACTTAATGTATTCCCTAAGTGGGTTCATGACAGATAACCCTGTGCATTATCCAGTGCTGAAAACCATTTGGAATTCTATTACATATGTAGTCAGTTGTTTTCAGGAATATGTGTGTGAACTGCAGCAATACAAGACTATTTTTTGGAGAAAGTGTATTGGTTAATTACATTTAGAAAATGTGCTTTTATCCATTATTGAAGACCAAGCAGCTGAGCTGCTGCTTTGCTCGGTGTATCCCAGGATGTCATTCTGCACTTATCGGTAAGATAAGGCAGAACATTGTGGGACATCTGCATTATACATTCACAGGTTAGCTGTGCAAAACCGATCACTCACTACAGCTTTTACAACTATGTTTTGCCATTCTTTTCCCACTACACTCCTTAACTTTGCTCTCTTTAATCTCAATGCTCCATGCTGGATCACAGAAAGCTGGGATCCAAATCTCACATCCCTCGATTTCAAATGAAAATGTGTTTGATAGCGAGCTTACCTGTGTCTTTCATATCACTCGTACAAAACTTCAGGGAGCTGTAGCTGATGTAAAAAATGTTATGCAGTTTACTTTTGCCTTTTCCTCCCTGAAGTAATAAATCCTGCTGTAAACAGTACATTAGATACTGAATGGTTCACAATATGTCATTGCTTTTGTTAGAACCCCTCATCCTCCTTAATTGATGCTGCTGCTGAACAGACTTCTCCATCTTCAACGGAGTGAAGGATATGCTGTCTTGATTAAGTCCCTGTGTGAACTATACATGGATGTACTTTATTGTTTTATTTATGTTTTAAGCTGTCTTTCTTTGAAACATCTTAGCAAAGCATACAGAAAAGATGCACTCTAATTACTCACATTTTGTTTAGACCAGAGAGCAAGAAAGAAAATTATTCTATTCCTCCAGGTAAATTTAATTCATTTATTTATTTGGAAGCACTACTTACAAATCATAATGCAAATAAGAACAGAAAAACAACCCTCAGAGTCATCTCCAAAATAATCAGAAGTAGTGTTGTTTTTATATTAACCTGTGTAATTAACATTTTAAAAAGGAGAATGGTGGAATGGAGCAGTAGCTGTTGCTGGTGTATTAAAATTAAACTTATCATTTTACAGCAGCTTCTTCACATGAAGGTATTTCATTCCTCACTGTAAAATACAGAGTATCTTGTTGGGGGTGAGACAGTGAAAAACATCCTATCTATTGAGGAATCCTGTAGATAACACTGAAAATACAGATAGTTAAGTGCATTGCTGAAAGCAATACCTCCTATTTATTTTCTAGCCAAGAACCATTTTTTAAGTATTAGTCAAAGTTTAATTTAGCAGACACAAGCTGGATTTCGATAGGGCTGATATTTGAAATCCTATTTATAGTACAATTGTGATTATTAAAACAAATTAAGAATTCCTTATTAAACTGACCAAGCTGCCCTGGTGCCAGTAGGGCAGTCAAAGTCTCAAAGTCTTTGGCTGTCCAGGGGACCAATATAAGCATAACAATCCCATCTTCTGTACCAGAAGAGATATTACACTCTGTCTCCCTCCAAATGATCTGATTCCCAATACTTTCCTCAAATGCTGAGCTCATACAAGCAGCCAAAGAAGCCATTACATCAACAGCACATTAGGAGCTCCAATGCTGTTGAAAGTTCTGATGAGGGATGTTACCATACTATTCTCTATATTATTATATCTATAATATTCTTGCACTAACTGACCTGGTACATAAACTCCTCTACACTCTATTCTCTACTCTATTTGCCTCGTTTTGTAACCTGTATTTTAACTTGGGTCTTCGCATGACTCAGTCAGACTCAGGAGGCTTTGTGCAATGAAGAACCTGTAACTGCCCACAAATGAGTCAGTTTAAACCATGAAGCGCGTGTAGTCTGTGATCTGTGCTGGATTTCAACCCAAGTCTCCTTGAATGAACAGTAAATAAACATACCAACTAGATCTCTTGCCTGTTTTCCAAATTCCATGCGCTAATAGTGAGTTAATTCAGTAGTCAGCTGTGCCACCAGGAACACATGCAATATTAACACTCAGCTGGTATCATTGCCCTTTACCATTTTACATTTCTGGCTATCCAAGGACTCTGTAGGATGTTCTAAAACATAAAAAACAATGTGACTGCCAATGTGACTGTTTTTTTATGGAGTGAACAAAGACAATGCTTTTTTTATGTCAACAGATAACATCTTAAGAGCCTGCTGATATCACAAGGCATTAAAAGAAGCAGTGTGAGGATATACACAGGGTTCCAAGCAATTTTGAGCTGACTGTCCTCCAGCTAGATTGGGTTGGCCTTCAGTAGTTATTACCATTATTACAATGCCCAAGGTCATTCAAGCTGGACTGAGAACAGATAACCTCAATTTATTACATACAGTAACTCCCAGAATCAAGCTTATTCCTCAACATATACAGTACTGTACTACACTGCAAAGCTGAATAATTATACTACAAGTAGTGTAATTAGATGCATGCAGCTAGTGTATTTCTATCCACCAGCTTACCAAATAAATAAAATAAAACTGAACTGCTCACAATATATATGTATATTTTAAGCACATCTTTTGAATCACAACATTTATGATTCCTGAAGCAATCATATATTGCAAAAAAGTAATTTCAGATAACAGCAAGCCTATCCCAATATATTTGCATTTTAAGGAAAAATGGAAATTTCATAGAGAAATTTATCAAGCAGCTTCAGTACATTGTATTCTGAGATCAGTAAATGACCAAGGAAGAAATCAGGATAATGCCTTACAGTCTGTGTCACTTTATAAAAGAACACAGCAGATCTAGTCTGATTGCACAACAGGGAATTTCCTAAATTAAAAGGTGTTTTTTTGTGGTCTGGCTCTATGTATTGTTAAAAACAAAGGCAAAGGAAACAGTAAATACTTAAGGCATCCATAATAAAGCAGTAAATCATATAAAATGCAGTTCAAAAATAGATTGTGTCCTGTTCAAAAACATCAAAACATAACCCTTCTAGGAATAAAAGGCTGGAAACTAATTTAATTAAATAGATTGAATAATTGGACTTGTCAACGACCCCTCCAGGCCCAACCAACATACTCAATTATGCACAGAGTTCGTAAGCCCTTGAAATAAATTGGATATTATGACATTAATGATACAGAAATGGATAATGATAGAAACCTACCCACCTGAAAGTTATCTTGCAATAAGGCTGATGTGATAATTGAAATAAGATTTAGTGCAAATGTGTGGTGTTGAAAAAATACATTAGCCAATGTGGTACTGTATCTACAGTATGAAAAGATTATTCTGTGGAGGAGCAACATATATTGGTGAGTTAAGTGACAGCTGTCCCATTACACTACAGTATATTCCTAAGGTGGGAAAATTAAATAGTAAATAGTTGTAAATCCTAGATGTGCAGACTAATCATACTTGGTAAAATAGTTTGAAATGCAGGATATCAATGCTTATGTCTGTGACTGTATTTACTGTATACGTGAAAGTAAAACATTAAATAAAATGCAATAAAATGTCGCACAAAAGAGTGAGCGATTAAAGAAAATGTATTTAAGGAGCATTTCTCATTAATGTGCGATTTGGGCAGCTGATGCAGGCTGCTTCAGCATTAAAAAGGGTCTCTAGACAATCACAAAAGACATTCCCTAATTTACACACCTCCATCAGTGTACAAGAGACTAGTGAAACCCTATACTGATGACAAAGGCGGCAGTATCTGCCGCAGGATAATATACAAAACAGTGCTACAGTACGTACACTAGACACAACCCGCCAATTCCAGATTTCCTGGGTTTCATTCCAGGTCTCATGCAAGGCTGTGGCTTGTCAGGACTGGTGTGGGAGACCTCTGAGGAAAACGAGGTGGCTGCTGTAAGCGGCTCATCCTTCAGGGGTTTCTAAACCAGCGCCCCCAGCTCACAGAGTCGGACGGAACATTCTGCTGTAGGAGATGCCATCCTTTGGACAGGATGTTGAACCGAGGTCCAGACTACTTGGTCCGTAAAGATACCATGGCATTGTTAATAATGGCAGGGGTTTAACCCCAGTGTCTTGGCTAAAATCCATTCTGGGTTTATAGACTGTAACCGGCTTCCCTGAAATTCAACCTAAAAGCAAATGGTGAACCAATTTCTCTCACATCTCTACCTGACCTGTGTAGGAGGGCTGCTGGTGAAGCACATTGCTGAATATAGTGGATCACCTCTCACACGCTGGGATCCTTCAGGATTAAAATCGCTATATAAATGCAATTATTAATTATTAAACCCTGTACAACTCCACTGAGGGGAGCGCAGTAGCGATGACAAGAGAATCAAAGCCTCTTCCCTGGCACCATGCTTGCTTGTGTCAGTGTCGTCAATGTAATAAAAGCTACCATCTCAGGCTGGAAAAAGCACCCTAAGATTCCAGAAACAGCATTCTCCTGCTCTGCTGGGATTTAGTTGTCTAGAATCCAATTGAACAGGATCATGCAGAGACAATAGCTTGCTCAGTGTCATACAGTAGCTGTGGATTTCACAGCAATACAAACAGTGACCAAGTAAACACACTTAACACAAACAAGAACAAAAGGCCTGTAAATCTTACTGTTTGCTGAAGAGATGAAAAAAATCTTCTGATTCCTAATGGTCGACTGAATCTCAAATTTGTCTACATCAGCTCCTGTAGTGGATATTACTGCTATTTGTTAGAGTGGTTTTCCTCCTTTATTAAAACAATAGTTCTTATTTCTGAAAATCAGAAGAATAACATGAGAAATACTCTTCACAACACTGTAAACACATGTGAGGGTTAAGAAAACATCACACCCAATATTCTTACAGCCCTGAAATTGCTCCAGAGTAAACCCTCCATCTGTTGGATTAAAATGGACAGAAAAGTGGATTTGTGCCTTCACAAAGAACAAGATAAGACCTTTTTTTAACATGTCTTTCAGTAGACTAGAAAAATGAAATATCTAGGCCTTCACAGTAATTATTATTGCTTGAATATTAATGTGTATTATTAATAGTGTATATTATTCCCCGCGTAGAATGATGAAAATATATTGAATTTTTAGCTATATTTGTTATATTTGTTTGTTACATTGACATTATTGACTGTTTTGACATTGCATACTTTTGTTTATATTTTTGGTTAACACAAAGAATTCTAGAATTCTTCATTTCTTATAAATTTTAGATAGATGCTCTGTTGCACATATTCACAAATATATGTTAATTTATACTATATTTACATATAAAAAACGTTATATTAATAGAAGTAAAATATACAGTATGAAAATAAGTAACATCTTGTGATGCTCACCAGTTTTGTCTTTTTTTCAGTAGAAGTCTCCTTAAATGTCTGTTTGTAAATCTATTTAAATGCACTGGTAATGGCAGTATGTGTTGTAATATACGGAGGAGAGAAAAAAAATATCACTGCAATTTTAATGTAATCACATTTTTTGCTCACTTGTGGAGAATACAACACTTTACTGCCCCCTGGTGTTTGACCACATGATACACAAATGCAAAAAGTATTGGGGAAGTAAGGTGACAGTCACCATAAAAACCAGGTGTCTTCTTCACACTCAGTCAGTTCCAATGAAAACAGGGAGGAATCTGAGAGATTGGCAGATACTGTCAGGAATAACCTGTATGGTTGCCAATAGCAAAGCAGTCAGGCAACAAAACACAAACACCAGTAGAAATACAGTGTCTTCTCTGCAAAGACCTGTCAAAATATGATTCCATACCACTATGTTAGGAGACTAATATTGCCTTCTCAAAAACACTGAAAATCTCATGTGTTTCTTCAGTCTGTATTTGAAAGGTACTGTATAAAGCCTAAATAACTTTGGTGCTCTTTTGCTTTCTTTAGGAGAATGGCTTTCTATAAAGAAAATATTCTTATTCTGTAGGAACGTATGTTAAATAAAAATAAAAACATACATTTTCTTTTGTGTTCTAAATCAAGAAAGGCATAACTGTGTTCACCTTGATGAAATATCATGAAGGTGATAAAAGCCATTAATTATTAATGCTCACATAAATGACTCTGAGACAAAATGTCCTTTGGTATTTCTGAATTTTCCATTGTGGTAGAGTTTCAGTATGAGCTTTTCATATTTATACGTATAAATGTGGTGGGTTTTGACCACAGGACAAACTAGAGGTCAAGCTGTGAAATAGATTTGTCATCAGCCCACGATTTTTATGATTGATGAGATGAAATTTCTACGGTACACCATCTTCAGTCCTAATGGATCCTAAGGTGGAGCACACAACATGCCTGTTCAATCGCTGCAGCTGTATCCACCCAACTGCAGGCAGACAGATGTTTATGGGGACTGCAACTGCACAGATGACACTTGCATTACTCCCACTGCGTTATTTAATTAAGTTTCATCGTACCTCTGAAACTGAATTCTGATTCTCTGTACTGACTCACAAACTGTGACATGCCAAGTTTCCTTTGTTATGGAAGCTAAGAAAAGCTGCCTGCCCCTCTGAAATCTTCAGAAGGTCAATTCAGAGAAGTCTGAGTGGTCTCGAGTGACAGGCACCAGCTCAAAACAACACCTGCCTCCAAGACGCATTGTTGAAACATCACAGGTTTTGAAAAGATAATGCTTCCTTTTGTTGACACTACTGAATTACTCATACACAAAACATACTAGAAACCGAGGCCCAGGAGTCTTGCCCTTTTGTGTCTCACCATGAGAACAGCATTCCCCCAAACAATCATCTTCTACAAAACAGACAGGACAATTAATAAAGCTTCAATAAACAAGTCTTCGAGGAAGATTTGCTCAGACCTTTCCTGAACATTTTCATGACCCCTGTGTCCCACAATATAGAGCAAAGGTCCAGATGCACACAGATCTTTGCCCTCTGTAGTACAAACTGTGACAACAGTCCATTAGCAGCTGGGAGCAGGTGTGTATTATGCCACCTTGTGCCCGTTTGTAATCCGATTAGTTCAAGGGATCAAACACACAGTAACAAGCAACCACATCCAGCTGGTGAATATGATTTTCATAAGCATTGCCCCATTGCTTAAAAGCAGTGTAAATCCATCTCTGTGAAAACCATGGATTCAAATCAGAGGACCAAAACTGAAATTATTTAATGTCCATATTTAAACAGTGAATTTGATCAGGAAGCTTCAGAACATTGTTTATTATAGTATTATCTCTTTTTTAACAGGACTCAGAGGCTCATTGCTGTTCTCATTTCAATTGTTATAGGAAGGAGTAGGAAAAAGACAAATCATGATAAAATGCCAGATTAAAAATGTAGTATACATTCTGTGTACATAAATCACAACATTTACTTCAAATAAACACACTGATAATTCAGATCAATAGCCTTATCATGCGTATTATAGAAAGTTTTAAGCTTTTAGACAAACGTAGGAGTACAGTTAAGCCATCAGTTTCCATTGAAGAAAAAATAAGACATGTGACGTACCTTTCGATGATCAGACCTCAATCTTGACAAGAAAATGTTTCTTTCTAAGAATCTGAACTCCCACTCTCATTTAAGAACCTCGTCTCACATCTCTTTGTCAGGGCTGAGTGGCTGAACCTTTTTATTTTCTTTAAATCATCAATATATTGTACACTTACTTTCTTAGCAGACACTTGGAAAGCCAAATTAAATGGTCACTTCAAGATATGAACCCAAGACAAGGAAAAGCATGATTGCGGTGTGATTGCTGAATCATGCTCGTTACCTCCTGGCAAAGCAACCACATCTTGTCATTTCGAAGTCAAAAACGAACTTGAATTTTTTAAAGCATACTGTAGATTAATGTTATCCTAAACAGTAAAGTAATATCTAATTTGAAAATTAGATAATATTTTACAGAGCACATACAGTAAAGTATATGGTATTTTAAAAATAGAAAATCAAATTTTTGCAACTTGAAACACATGATATTGCTCTCAAAGACTTCTAATTTTTTTCATGACTGACCATGCAAGCTGAAAAGAGGAAATGATGAGAGGACAAGCACCAGGCTGTGCTGTAAGCATTCAGAACTCAAAGCAAAAAAGTACTCACGGTCATTGCACTGAGTGCCAGCATAGGACGTCATGGAACAGTCACAGGTATAGTTCTCCCATTGCTGAATGCAGATGCCCATGTTACCACAAGAGTCCTCTTGACAGGTGGTGCTGGGGCCTATGAGGACAAGCAAAGAAACAAAATAGCAAGACAACCCACTACCACATGTGGGGCAAAGTCCCATGCAAAATGCACCTTATCTGTCATGCACTTCTTTTTTTAAAGAAAGAGCATTCCCTCCCAGGGGGCTTAGAAATACTTCCGAAAAGATAAAAGTGCAACTCTACTGACCAGAGCAGTTCACAGTCTGAGACCTGTCAAATCCATACAATTATAAAAATAAGTAGTGCTTACCCTCCCCTTACTAATAATGAGAAAAGAAAAACAGAAACAGTCCATCATGTAGAGATACTGTATGGTCTTTCCACAGGAATACAAATCTGCCCACTTTAGTGAAATGTGCATATACAGTACTGCAATCTGTTTTTGAAAGAGTCCAAACTAGAATTTGGAACCAGGTGTGGGAAGATGTGCATTACCTGAGTGTTATACTCCCCCTCACATCCCAGCCTAATTTATTCACTAAGAGGGAATGCAGAAAGCATGGCGAAAAATGAAATTCAGTTAAAAATACCTCCTCAAAAGTTGCAGATAACCATGTGAAAAAAACAAGATAACTGCAGATAAACTACGTACTGAGTTTAAATGCAATTTTCTTATGGAAAAATATTAAAACAAAATTAGAAGGCTGAAAGAGCATTTATTGTGTAATGCATAGTGCACTAAAATACATTTAATTTCTTCCAATCTATATGTCTCACTTCCTGAAATATTTTAAGTAACATTTGCAAGTTCTTAATAATACATCAAAAATGTCATGAAGACTTAAGTGCTGAATTTAATTGTGAAACAAACAGCTTCAGATTCCTTGATTCCAGTTAAACAGAAGTTAATATGAATTAACTTCTTATGATCTTGGGCCATCTTATGACAATCGTAAATTCAGTGATTTAACATCTTCTATGATTTTCTTTTTGTAACATATATTTATTATACATGTATACCATATACTGTATATACAGCATCCATGAAATGATAGGAAAATTGGAGAATTACACAATATACAGTAGATGAGGATCAACATAATCCTAAAAGTAACTTAATACAGGTACAGCAATGGATAAATAGAGCATATACAGTATGACACTTACTGTACCTGTATATCAGATAGATAATTCTACAATATTGAGGAAAAAACTATGTATTAGTCCAACTATCCATTTTCTAAGGACTTTATCCAATACAGGATCACTGAGGAGCCGGAGCCTATCCCAGCAAGCAACGGGCCAAAGGCGGGATACACCCTGGGCAGGATCACAGGGCACACACAGACACAGACACAGACATGCGCACACTCACACCAGGGCACCCAGGAACAATCAAACAGGGACTTTTCTCACCTACCTTGAAATTCCTAATGTAATCTAACAACTACCATTATTCACAACCAGATTGCTTTCTTTACTACTTTGTCCATATCAGCTGTGTATTTCTCGACAGTAACCCCTCTACTCCTCTAGGACAAGGCTGTCCACCAGTTGAGGACAGGAATCATGGGAATCTGTGGCTGAGTGTCCCAGGCGGCAGCACAAAGCTGAGGGAGCACCTTTATTATGATACTGTATGTGGGAAGGCGAACCTTGAGACTCTGAGCGTAGTAAAGAAATATGATTTTAAACCCAATGCTGGAAAGCTTAGCGACTTATTCCAATACATAAAAGACAGAACACAATAAAATGTTAAATCTTCATTAACAATGTGAACTGTTTTATTTGTTAAATCTAGTATTCTAGAGGTAGTCAGAGGCACAACACGTAAAAAATCTCATTTCAGGAAGTGAACCATTTTAAAAAGTAGCATTTCAGAATTGACACAAAACATTACACAGGGCAGCTTTCAGTCATGGTCAGAATGGAATTGAACCTTCTACCTTGTAGGTCAGCTTTGGTGAATTCAACTTTGTTAGCAAAAGAACAGAAAAGCGAAAAAATAACAAAGGTTAGTATGTGATTAATGGTGTTAATAAAGACTCTGCTTTACTAACAGGCATGCTTGATTCATGTCAATTTGAAGCCTTTTCTGGAGCTACATTTTGACTCATGACAGCATACAAACAACGTACAACAATCACTAATGTGTTAACAAGAGAACACAAAATTAAATCTAAAGATTAATGAAAGATGTGGAAATGATTTGGTTTCTTTAAAAATGCAGCATAGCCCTTCCTAAATGAAATGTACTGTAATTTGTTTGGAGAACAGGGACTTCTGGACATTTAAAATTTTTAAAGAACTGTCACCAAAAAAAGGGCTACTGCATAATTTAACATACAGTAGGTTTTATAATCAATGTCATAGATGGCTTTTAGTATGTTAAAAATATAGAGAGTAAAATGTAATTACAAAAGAGAAATAAACAGCAAAATGAAACCACATTTCACTTAAAGCACAATCAAAAATGTGAAAGAATCTCAGATGCTACTGTAATTTGAATTAGAAATATATATTTTCATACAATATACCCCAGAAATATAATCATATGACTTGTTAAAATAATATGAGAAAAAAAGAGTGCTGATTTTTCTAAGTCGTACTGTATCCTGCCCGAAAACACAGATCAACTGCAAAATACTGCAGATGTAAAAGGTACAGGAACAAAACTATGGAAGAGGGAGATTTCATTATTCTCACAACCAAGGGTGAAGCTACTGTACGTGACCATCACACACTGGCTGGTCAGGACATAAGGGTGACCTGCTGCACAAGTCCTTGATGGGCATCTTTCCTGTGTCCCGGCTGCAGGCTGGAGCAGACTCCTGTGACCCAGGCCACTGGGGTGTGCTGACATGGGGAGCCACATGGTTTTTTAAAGGAAACATGCAGATCCACGACAGCTGATGGTGGACTAATTTCAGGCATCTTGCTGCCTTGACAGGGCTTCTGGCTTGAGTCACTTTGGCAAAAGTCACAGAAATCGCTCTGCTTCCCCACGTCAGTCAAACAGCGAGTGTCTTTCTGAAGAGCATCCAAGGGGCAGCTGTAACTACTGTATACTGCAGTGCCGTACAGGGGGATTCGCCAGCATTCACTCGCTGCGATTCAGACACGGCATGCTGCCCTGGGGTTTCACTGCCAGCCTGCGGGTTCAAACTTTACATCTGGATTTTATTTCTTTTCGTTAAGTCAGGGCGCTAAGACATAATAAATCGAAGTTCATTGCCTATCTTCTCCAAGCATAAAGCACGTCATCCAATTTCTAGACTAATGTGAGTTACAATGATTATTTTATGAAAGACATCATTCTAGCTCAACTAGACAGTACATACAGCAATTTATAGTGTAGTACAATGTACTGTACATATCATATATTTTTTATTCTGTTTAGTTATTCTTATAATATGCTAGTATTCTGTGTACAATCTATATCATTGTACAGCAAACCATACAAATACAAGGGCGTAGATATGAATACAGTACATAGAGTAACAGAGAAAGTCCAAACAGCTCTAATTTTGTACTCATGTTTCCATTCTGACATATAGAACCCCTAGTTAATAGTTTTATGAAAATATTTAGTGAGGACTGCTGCTTGTAACAGCAAGTACTGTAAGTACATTTTAAGTGTACCTTACATTGCCCATATACCCTCAAAGACTACCTTTGTAAGAATTTCCACAGTGCTCTCAAAATTGAGATAAATCCACCAGCCCCACCTGGTGCCTCTGCAGTCTTCCTGCAGTCCAAGTGTAATTCGAGCCTCTGCATCTCTTCATTCCAGGAAGCTCCAATTGTCACTTGCTATTATAACTTAATGAACGACTGACCTAAATCCTCAAATAATAATGTAACAAAAGTGATCTAGCCCAGGGAGTAACCTTGGTGCAACCTTTTCAATGCTACAAATAATTATGAAGTCTTGCTTAATACTACTAATAACTGGAACCGTTTCGATGAACTCGACACTGTTATTTTAACACAGACTGTAAGATGCATTGAACTTCTCTGGAAAAATAAAATTAAATTTACAAAGCATAGATGCCGTTTGTTACCAAGATTTCATTATTGCTCACATTAGCAGAGTAGCATGAAAAGTATATTAATAATTATTCAGCTATTTTCCACAGCAATTAATTCAGCTTCCAACTTGCTGTTTGCTTTTTAATGCTCAAGCACCAAAACACACATCAGTAGACATACTAATGCTCTACATACTCAAATCCAAATAAGTTATTTTAATTGGTGCAACATTTCTTTATTAACAAATGTCACTTAAGAGGGATGTCATGAGTTTCTTCATAAATATCTGATGATCAAAGCAAATGAAAGACAAAACAAATGTTATAAACAAACAGCTGTTTAATTTATTCTAAAATGTAGATACTGTATGTCGATTGAAGAGTCACAGCACATTAGAATTGTCTTTCTCTCTTAATGAAGGGTAATTTTAAACTTCTATTCTCTAACACATGAAACAATGTACTGTATTTTGGTTTTCAAAAGCCCTTCATGACATACTGAAGACATACTGAACATTTTATTTTCTGGAGCCTTCAAAGAGAACACAACATTTCTAAGAAATTTAACGTAGATTATTTCTCAAAACAAATTTAGAAATGTAAAATAAAGAAAGATAAATGCAACATACATGATTAACATAGCACAGCAATCGATTTGAAAAACTGGGCCAATTTGATCAAAACAGAAAAGGTATGAATAAAATTTAAAACAGTGAAAGATTACATTACACACACACAAGCATACAGCTGAGAATGGCTGTGAAGAATTGAAATATTGCAGATGTTTTGATGAGTCTGGAAGTAACAAAATTCATTTTAAAGAAGACTAAAAAACAAACCACCCAGATCATCAAACTCACAAAAAATCATGTTTGTTTCACAGTGTTAACCAACAATTCATTTTCTAACAACACTTACTGTATTACAAATGCGAAAACAAAACAAAAAACAAATGGGAAATGCCGAAGCTAAAGAAAAGAGAAGATCTTCCTTGGGGAATTAATATAGTACGCATGAAATGACAATGACATTACAGATCAGAAAGTAAACGGTACATAAAAAACTTTTGGCATCTCTGAATAACTACAATATTGTTCAATATTCTTCTTTGTAACTAAAATAATGTTTTTACAAATATATATATGCAGTATATTTATCAGATGAGAAAGAGATTTTGCAAACCATGAGAATCTAAATATAATGTTCAGCACATGGTTTAAAGTGATTGATGAGAGCCCATCAATTATGGAGAGGAAGAAACACTTACTTTAGTAAGAGATTTTTACTTCATTTATACTAGATAATCATGGGTATGTTGTGGCCATTTATATTTCTAAACAAAATTTATGTGAATTACAAAGGAAAGGCAGAACATTGTTGCCATGTCAGCTACAGTCTGCAGAAACTTCAAAAGAAAGAAAGATTCAAAAACATAAAGAAATAATTGCCCAAAACTCTATATTTTGTAAGCATGCTGCTTCATAACTCATTATCCTTACAAAATTCATTTTCTAAAAAAACAGTAACAGAAATAAAAGAGATGCCTTTAGCCAATTCACCAAGACAGAATTTAATCTGCAAACGTGATGTTAATATTAGCAGTTTTAACAGGAGTATGTTCAGGAGCAAAACTCTCTGAAAGCAACTGTGTTTGGGTCTAGTTCTACATAAGCTTTTCCCTTTTATAAACTAATGATGCCGATTAATTTGGGTCAGCCAATAAAAGTGCTTTTGAAGCACTTTAAGTTTTTAAATCCTAAAAGTACTTTAGAAATGGCTAAATTACTATAAATTTAAATAATAATAAGTACCTTACAACAGCTTTTAAGTAAAACGTCAGCAGATGTTTTAAAAGTACAGCTCACCACAGCCCTGTCCTATGTTTGTGGCAGCAGAACACACACAAACAGTTCAATATGATTTGTATTTATGAGATCGCTGGCTTTTCATGTAAAATTCATGAGCCAAAGTGTCTGATGAGGTTACGAAATATACGAGGTGAATTTATCATTTTACAAAAGGGACATTCCCTGAATCTGAGGTATAACAGAGGGTATTCCCCTAAAAGGGCAAAATAAGTAAAATGTTTTTTTCAGTGTTTTCCTTTCTATTATTAATTCAAAATGTTTTATAGAACATCAGTAATATCAATATTTTCTATCTTAAAATTTTCAAGATCTCACTGTAGCTCTACCAGGACAAAGGCAACTGTAAGATTATGTGAGTTTCTGCATGATCTTAGTGCAGACTTTGTTCATTACAGCTGGCTTTATACTGTATAAAAAACACAACATCTAATATATCTAATACATCCTATAAAGGAGTGAACACAAAAAAAAACAGATGGTCTGTAATTAAGGATGTTTTTTCATTTCAGTTTAAATAGCGTATACGTTACCATTACGCATTCCAGATTTTTACAGTTAAGAATTCTCTCTATATGAATTTTATGTTTCGCAGTTAAGATGATCTTTAATTTATTCTATTAATTTATTCTAAGATTTATCCAAGTAAATTAAGAAGTGATTTAAATGTTTAATTTGGAAAAATCACAAAGCTTTGCTTATAACAATATACTGAAAGAGGGTTCAGATATTTGGACAAACCCTATACTGTAACTGGAACATTTTTTATTTACAACAACTGGAAAGCACTAAATCTACGCCTTATACTGTACATGTACTTAACAGGATGGATTAGAAACAAAATACAAAAATATTTTTACCACATACCTGCACATACAGGTCAATAGGAGCTAATGCCAGTTTGGACTTTAACAGCAAATAACTATTCTACTTGTTGTACTGCAGCTGTCGACACCCTAATGAGTCAGGTGCCCAAGATGTCAATAAATGTTCGCTTTCAGATACCCTCTGGAAATCAGGAGACACTCTGTAACTTGAAATGTTTGCACCAGGCCAGTGATCATTAGTGCCAGCTATACTTCTGTAACACTGCAGGAGAGATGGTCAAGCGGGGACTTGCTTGAATGTGCACTGGCTGTGAAGGAACAAGTACAGGTTATTTCCACACTGAAAAACAGAAAGGAAAAACACATTTCAGCTGCTGGGCCATCTTTGGCTGCCGCCTGTTGCGGTTATTGTCGTTACCTTTAAGAAGGTGAACCACTGTGTTTCTCCTTTCTGTGTTTTCAGTGTGGAAACATCCGTGCATGCTCCCCCGCCTACAAATATTTTATTGTGCTTCTACAAGACTGGAGCGGGTGTCCACCAGGGACCCTGAGCACAGAAGCCCTGCCCCTGCCAACAGCGGACGGTGGGACAGCTTCAGCCCACAGCTTCAGCGAAGGTGGCCACTAGCAGGGCGAGGACAACGGACCGCGAGATGTGAGGCCGGGAGGAGGAGGAGCTGTTGGAGTTCATGAGGAAGAACGGACTGCCCGACTTAGAGCTGGTAAAGCCTGTACCTTCACATCCGCGCTCAATCTGCCCGCTGCGGTACAGGGCATCGTTGATCAGGTCCGGGAGGCGTCCGTTCAGGTCCACAGAGGCCAAGCACCCCTGGAACCCGTCCCGGGAGGCCACCAGCTTGGGCAGGTTGCTGTACATGCCCTGCCCCAGCCCAGCTATGTACAGGTCACCTTGAGGGGAAAAACACCACAGAGTCCTTGGTAATGGGATAAAACACCTGTCCCTCTGTCTGGACCAATTCCATCAAATCCGACTAAAATTCACGTTCCTGGTGCTACTTCATATCTGCAGTATGAGGAGTTTTACAAAACATGCAGCTGCATAATTTTAAAGCTGAAAACAGGTCCAATAAGATAAACTATATAGTGTACACCTCTATATGAAACCACTATCTGCAACATCATTCAAGACCTTTAAAACCATTGTGGCTTTTGACAAATATTAGTTACTGAGATATGGTATCAGCAGAGCTCCTTGTTCTCTAGCCTGTGGGATCTACAGTACATCTACTGTTTACGTTTACATCAGGCAAAGGTAAAGATAACAGACCTCTGGGGTTTGATTTACCTTTAAGATCAAGATTTTTGGCACCATTGATAACCTGAGTCACAGCCTTGGCATCCACCTTCAGGGTGTGTGTGTTGCTGTTGTCTCGGGTGATCACAACGTTGTGCCACTGATTGTCATGCAGTGCCTTGTCGCTGTTTCCCTTAATGACATTAGGCCCATTTCCCAGGTCAAATACATAGTGAATATACCTGCAAGACAGAGCACACACACAAAAGTAACAATCTAGATGTTTATTTAAGAACATTTCTTTTCTAAGAAATGTTTTAGGGTGTAACTTAAGCCTATTTCAGATCATCACTTACTGTACCTCTTAGTATAGAGTAGCTTCAATACATGGAGAGACAAAGGCACTGCAGGTACTCCACAGTATATACAGTACGGTATTTTAGCTTAGTGAGCACTGAAAATGGCCTGTGAGCTAATGTTAACTGGGATAGCTTTTGCTAAATCTGCAATTAGTTTCGGCAAAGTCATTCCAAGTGCGAGCTTCCAAATCCATTGAATAAACCATTACTGGTCCTTTTCCAAAAATACACATACTGATCTGAGTTTTAACAGTTTTGTTAACAGAGTAGAAAGTAACTAGCAGAGAGTCCTAAACGGAAATTGTGAAACTAGTCCCTTTAAGATGAGGATGAACGGCTCAAAGAAACAAGCTCAAGGTCCAAGACTCCACACGTCAGTGACTCTCGTGCATTGCCTTACCCTTTCACCAGCTCCACAGCAATGAAATCATTTCCATCTCCGCTGTTGAAGAGGATGAATCCGTCGGGCGTTGTGGTTTTGAACTGGAAGAAGAGGTGCATGGAGGTGTAGGCCTGCAGCGTTGCCAAGCTGAGGTAGCTGCTCTTGGTTTTAAAAGTGACAGGATCGGCGATGATCGATCTCATTCCGAACCTGGCATTCAGTTCACAGTAATCAATATCACCGTTTTTGCAAAGGTCGATGTACAGCATTCCATTGAACTTCAGGCTCTGCAGATGGCCAATAAAACTGGAAGGGATGACAGATATAAAGCGCCGCTCTGTCATGATCCCTGTCTCTATATTGTGGAACTCTAGACGAGTGTGGTCTCCCACCATTTGACCTAAACGAAAAGGAAAGATAGCTGTCATTACTTTCGTCCTACGCAATGGATTCAGTAAAGTTAAATAACATATTCTATAGTTACAATGACATTAAACATGAAAAGCAAAAAATTAGTCTCGATATTGAGGATATTACACTTTTTTATTAACAGATTTCTATAAGTCATCCTAAATATTGATTTTCTTCACTTATGTACTTGTTTCTAATCATTGAAAAGTTGAAAAGTCATTTTTGAAATGTCTGTGTTTTTCAATACAAGTAGCTGCCTACAGTATAGGTATTCAATTCCATTTGACTCTATTTCAGCCAATGTTATTTCTTGCGATCTAAGAGACACCTGCTGGTGAGTGACTGCTATTACACCTCTAGTTCTCACACTGTATTGATCAAGCCTAACATGTTGTTGTTACAGTCTGGGGTTGGGGTGGCAATTAAAAGCTTAAACCTATCATGTGCATTGACAGACTGTATCTTCAATTATTCACATTGAGTAATTAGCACACATCTACATCAAGTTATCTGACAGCATTACATGGCTAGCACATGTGGAGACATTAACATTGTTGTTTGCGACTAGCTCATTCTTTGAGAACTCTACGCATCCCCTCTGAAGTTGCATTAAAGCAGAAGAAAGTACCTTCAGCCATGTCATCGTCAACCACGAGCTTCAAGCGTTTACCCCTCCGAACCACCTGGACTGTATGCCACTCATTATCATTGAGCTTTTGTCCAGCATAAAGTATTTCTGGTCCTTTGCCTGAGAACGATGTTGGTTACAAAGTTAATTTCATTTTCAGATTAAAACCAAACCTTTGCTTTACATGAACGGAGCAGGTGATGTCTTCTCTTTTAAGGTGACTGAAAGCTACAGCTTCATGTTTTTAAAATCCCCTGACCTAATAAAAACATTCGGAAAACAGCCGAGGGTGACGCCTGAATACCACTTAAGCAGGAACTGACAAAAAAGCACAAATTTACATCAGAGCCATCATCTCCTCACCCACACAGCTGGTGAAATTAAAATGTGTGTTTCTGCCAATGCAGCGAAGATAACTACAGTATGTTGCACATTCACATCCAATTCAAAGTCAATTTTCATCAGAATATTTTCTAGTTGTAGCAAAACAATTATTTCCTTTCTATCTCACCCACTACTGAAAACAAAGGTTTGGTTATGTTTTTATAAAAGTAGCAAAAACTGCATCAATTTTAAAAAATAACTTTCACATAATATCAAGAGTAGTTACTACCATATCAATTGAAGCTAAAGCCAATTTTCACTATTTTAAAGTAAAAACTTTTGATTCTAATTTCTATTTTTTTCATTTACCATTAAAATATTCCCTTTTGTTTTTAAAAGCTATAGATAATATTCATATTTTACAAGAAGCTTTTACTCATAATCAGGTCTTTAAATACCTTTTACTCTTATTTTTTAGATCAGCAATAGAAAACTAGATATACTGTAAACTTATTTCCTATCATGGTTAAAAATAACCTTCCTTATGCGAGCTCTGCATCTTTGATCTCTGTTGAATTGTGATCTATTTTATGCTGACATGATATGTAAAGTGAGTATACCACAATCTCATTTTCATTTATATGTAAATGTGTGTTTCTTCTTATTTTGTTTATATTTTTGTCTCCTATGTTATTTTTTAAGGTGATGACAGATTCTTTTTTAAAAAATGCAAAAATGATTCTGAAACAATACTAAATTGAGAGCAATGAAAGTACTATGTACTGTAGTACTGTAGCAGTCTCATTTAATCGTCAATTATTTAAGCCAGGTCTTAGCACTTTAAAGAATGGCCTGCTACAATTTTTAAGTACAATGAAATGATGCAAATCAAGCTTCGAGAACATTACAATATTTCCATAAATGTTTTGTTCTTCCTACCACAACTCTACTATGTGTTTATTAGCAACTTTAAGATATAATTAGAAGTTCTGTTCTCCTTGGGCAGAACAGGAAGATTAAATTGATTACAAGTTCAGACCAACGGTATAAAAGCATGAACAGCCAACCTGCAGTTGTTGCTGCTTTGGGGCCAAGAATACCCCGCCTCTAAAGCTACAGTACCATTACAGCTTTCCCCAGCCTTATCGAAATGAGCACTGCTGTCCGAGGGAGCACTGCACAATCCCAGAACACTTCAGCAACACTGGCATGGGCCTTCAGCAAGAGCACCACAGCCAGGCCATGGCCAGTGTTCAAGGACAAACTGCTGGATGATTCTTAGCTTAAATCTGCTATTTTTTGGGCTTGATGCTGGATTGCAGTTACAGTATGCTACCTCTATGTTCAGACCATCATTGTACAAGTCACAAGACATTAGCCCAAACATTTTCCACCCATAGACCCATAAAACTAGAAAAATCACCAGTACTATTGTTTTCTTAGTTTTGTCATGATTGTGCAGGAGGCAACCGCTTTGCTTAAAGCTTTTCAAGAACATGCAGATGATAACAGAAGAAAACTGTCGGAGTAACAGAAATAGAAATTTAATTATATCACTTATAGGATAAGTGTAGGATATACTCCCAACAGATACTCTACAAACATAGCTGTATAAAATGTTAATAATTACTTCAGTACACAAGTACAGGTACAACTGCATATCTGATACCGTACATATTTTACATCACACAGACCACAAAGAGATTCATTTAAAAATAAAATTAGTTCAAGTAATTATAACCTAATTAATAACTTATCTTTTTGTAAAAAAAAAGTATTGTCACTTAATTTACTGTAATTAAGTTGTGAAACTTTGAAACCCTAACCTAAAATATAAACTTCTCTTTTTCTACTAGATAAAGGAAAAAAGATGTAAAATTACTTCAGTAAGCAACATACTATCACGGCTAAATTAAAACATTTATGAGTTACTGAATTTGTATCACATGCATGCTGGCTAGACAGACTCTAGATTATTACTTTCAGGCAGGGCACACAGGCAATTCGGAGCATAAAAGTGTTTTTAATGGAAAAAAAATGATTGATTTAGTACCATGACACTCTATTAACTCCGTACATTGCTGAGTGTACGGCCTCAAACTAAAAAATCCTGAAATAAAAAGAAAAGGAGAAAATAACTTTTCCTTACTAAATGTAAAACAACTGACGGCAGATTTATTTTAATCATTCTAAAAATATGAGAATTTACACTCACCAAGGAATGTTGCACTGGCATTCAAATTAATTTCATGTACACGTTTTACCATGTAAAATTAAAGCATTTAAAATCCAAACTAATAAACAGTAGTACACAGGGAATTATAAATCCAGACAAATATCAGTACTTAGCAAAGGAACAAGTAATAGGTTTATTCCATGCTGAAAAAAAGAAGAAAAAACACGTTTCGGCCATGGAGCCTTCTTCAGGTGTGAAAAAGACAAGGCAGTCTTCTTCTCACACCTGAAGAAGGCTCCACGGCCGAAACGTGTTTTCTTTCTTCGTTTTTTCAGCATGGAATAAACCTATCCCATGTTCCTTTGCAGCCTATGCATGCTGACACGGCTACCCACCTGAAAAACTATCAGTAGTTAGGTTATACCGTAAAGTCATGTTCTGTGGTTCTGAAATGTCCATGTAAAAAAAAGAAAATTAAATAGTTACAGTCAGGGGGTGACAACACCACAGATCAACTAAAAATAATGCTCCATTAATAACTTCATAACCAAAAAAAACAAAATATAAAAAAAATATATATTTTCATAAAAGATCCCATGAGACTCAGCTGGGAAAGATGCTTACAGTACATGAGCACAGCTGCAGCTCTACAATCCAGTTCGGGGTTCGAGTCTGGGCCATGTCGCAGCTGAATGCGGTCAGGGTTCCCTAAGCCACGGCGCACAACTGGCAGGGCCCCCCCATGGACGGGGGCGGAGTCTCGGCCGTCTCTGGACCAGGCGCCGGCAGGCCTACGCTCATGTCAAGGAGGGGTGCTCTGCTCCTCCAACCAGGGCTGACCCCCCTGTCAAGGCCTGTCAAGCCTCATCCCTCAGTTCTCCTTGTCCAGGTACAGCCGTCCTGTGTCATCGCCGCCTGCATCAGGCTCTTCCACTGAGGAAAGCCCGCTCCTTTGTGGACTTCCTCTCTTAACATACCGGGTACCGTTCAAAACTGCTGTAGTATTTATGGTGCTTATTCCCTGTGCAGAATCTATCTCAGTGACTGTCCAGCAGTGCGCTCACATTAATAGCTCAAGAAAAGGGGCGGACAGAAAATCCATTGCTAAATAATTTGCTTACAAAAAAACAAGAGTGGAGCAGTAGTCAGGGCTCTGAACTCTGGACCAGACAGGCATGGGTTTGAATCCCCCATTAACTGCACTAATTCCACACATTAAGGTACAGTATCTTTGTTAAAAATGTCAACACAGAGCTGTAATGAAGCATTCTTCTCTACTTCAATAGTACTGTACTGTACATTATAAACCTACAATTCCAGCAGTTATTAAACACCTGTTCTACACACGTTAACTGAACACTGTAACATCAGGAGTCTCTGATTCTAGGTTCATGACATGCCCCCTATGCCCCTAAACAAACACTGCATAAAGTGAACTCTTAATGAAGAGGATGATCTCAGATGACAGCTCCCTCTTCTGAAGTCTGAAGTTCAGTAGTTACCTGTCTCTGGGATGAAATCTGCAACTGTGAATCTATCTCAAGATACCAGCTTCTATTATTTTGACAATGTTTTAAAAAGAAGACAATCTGAGCTGCAAGCAAAAGACCGATAAGTTTGTCTGATTTCCAGACAGCATATTCAATATGATCTGGAACCTGTGCAAAGGCAACATGTGCTCAGCAGCTCAGAGGCTGAGGAAGGCTGCTCTATCTTCATTAAAATGCTTCATTTCCATCTGCTACAGACGAAGTGCTGCCTGTGTTCGTTTTCACTCCGTTACCTCAGCTGTAGAGGATCATAATATGACAAACACTACTCATCAAGCACTGCAAATAGTGTTATACTCCCAACATTAAGCACAGCAAAGCCACGCTTTCTCACAAACCACATCTCAGCCTCAAATCAAATCCTAGTCATATCGCTACAGGGTAACAGAAATCAGTAAAATGACATCTAATGGGCATCGGCTCAGTTAATATTGAGTTTAACAATTAAATCAAACAAAGGATATATAATGTACATATTGTACCATGGTACCTGTACATATTCAGGTTTTGTGCAGTGCATCTTCCACATTTATGCAACACATTTACTACATGCATGGAACATGGAAAGGAACTGACGTGAGACCATAAGTGACATTCTGTTTCTAATAGTTTTTACATAACTAAGTCTGAGTGAAATTAGCACCTAAAATTAGGGCTCTAAACAAGAACTCAAGAATATCTATGTTGTGTTTAGAAAATGAATCACAGGTGGACAGTAAACACTCCCAGTCTGTGGACAGGACCTAGAAGACAAAAAAGACGAATGCCCAGTCTTGCTCTGAAAGGGCCTACAGTATGTATGTTACAGGTGGTCAGATTAAATCATCAGTTTCTAAGAATATGAACCATTGAAATGAGTTTAGTTAAACAGACCTATGTTAAATTAAGTAATTCAGAGATTGATAGGAAAAGTAATGGCTGTAAAGAATAACAAAATTACTTGTTTAATTAATCAATAAACGACAAGCATTCCTAATCTTTATAAATGAGCAATTTAGAGTGATCTACAGGACTAACTGGATTAATGCTCTGCAGGACAGGTTATAAGACTGTGTAAGGTACACAGATCTCCAGGGCCTGATGGTCCTGCAATCTACCAACTGTGAGAACTGAGCTAAGGTGTTCATAGACCACTGAAGCTCCTCCACAGTTCCTCAACAAAGGGGCAACACCCATTAATAGAAAATACTGTAGCTAATTTAGCACCCATCTATAAAAAGAGAACAAAACTGTCTATGTTTTTTAATTAATCTGATCATCAGTACTAAATGAAGGGATCTATAAAGAAACTGTATTCTTATTAAAACAGTAGGTAATATGGGTTTAGTAAGAAGTAAGACTTGATTTAGCAAACAGAATTATTTGCCCAACAGCAGCAATGGACACACACAGAATATACAGTACTGTTTATACGGTGGTATATTTATGATAATATCCTCAAAAAAGAATAGTTCTGAAATTGTAGATGGAGGGCTTCCAAAGTACTGTATTATTTACAGTATACTGAGTTGATAGAATGGATAGAAAAAATCAAGAGCACACATAAGTGGTGCCTTATATTTGTGGTGATAAAGTATAGTGGAGTTGAGTGAGAAATGTAGAATTTGAAACGAAGGGCGATGTGTTAAAATTACTGTGTACAAGCAAGACTGTATCTGGAGTACTGTGTATAATTCTGGACACCTGTGTTATAAAAAAGCTGTTCTCCTCTGACAGAACTGAGTGCTACTCGTCTTGAATGGAGAACGGGATCCTAATTCAAGTATTTAAAATCATCAAAGACACACATAAAATTAACCCTTAGACCAGACCTGTCCAGAGTCAACAGTGAAAGCTACAGATAAATTAATCATTTTTTGTACAAAGGATTGAGAGAGTCTGAAACAAGTTGCCTAGCCATGCTGTTCAAGGCGATGTCCTACAGTAGCTTCTTCCTAACAGCTGAAGATCTGATCCTGACATGAAAGGGAAGGACGGGCTGGGTGGCCTAATCTTGTCTGTAGCCTTTATGTTCTTATTTCTTATTTATGTTTCACTTCAGTCTGTAAAGTTCATATTCTGTATTTAGTAAGGGAAAACTCCAAGGGAAAAATGGCAAAAAGCCTCAATACAAACACTTTACAAAGTTAATTGTGCACATTAGAGGATAATACATTTCCATTAGAGCACTGTAACAATCATTGATCTTTGTAATTGAAATTAATAACTTACTAAAGATGCTGACTGAAACTAATTGACCACAGTCCAAGCTGCTGCTATGACAGATTGTACCCTGTTCTTGCCATCTGACTGATAGCAATCGTTTATACTGAGTGTATTTTGCTTTTTAATTGAGCAATTCTGTGCAGCAAAGTGCTCACATTTGTGTGGAAAGTTATGCCAGTTTACTCTTTTTCTGTTGCGTTACAGTATGTCTTACCTCTTTACTTAAAAATAGCCATAAGGTTCCCCTTTTCCTCTGCCACCCAGTTTGATCTCAGCATAGTGAATCTCTCTAAACATCACTGAGAGCCTGGAACCGCAGTGCCAAGCGGCTGCTGACTGTACCTGCATGAAATCATTACCTGTCCTAAGTTGCTGCAAATATAAATGAAATAAAACCATTCAAGTGCTTTAGTCCACAGTTTTGTGTTCTCAAAAACCCTCAACATGCATAAAGAAAAGACAACAGATACCTTGTAGTGGTTTGACAACGGTGCAATTTCATTGCTTTTCACTAACGTCTGCCTACAAGCATGGTCAAATAGCTATTTACTGTACAGTACCTCATGAATTAATTCCCAATGATTATTACTAACCTTTGGAAAAAGTGGCTGTAGTAAAACACGGTTTCCCATCACGCACTCATGTATTAGCTGTACTCAGACTTGAGGCATGGCCTGATTTGCAATAAAGATTCAAAGTCCTTTGATTTAGACAGAGAAAATAGAACTAGTTTCCTATTCAAATGTAAAATGTATTACTTTCACTCTAGTTATATCAGTTATAATGATAGCTAAGACATACTCTTAACATGGAGAACTATTTTTGTGATAAATGCAATCCATTTACATCCATATGGACTAAAGCAATTGCTTTAAAGGAGTTATTACCCCTTCGCTTAGTCAATACCATTATTCACTGAAGGTTTAAAAGGCCTGTTCATGAGTAAAAGCAGTTAAGGCATTTTTTTAGGATAAACATTAAACATACTGTAGTACTTTTACTTGCCATACAGTAGGTCAAGGATTAAAACAGTAGATGTACCTGGATTTTGAAGATGAACCAACAATAAAGATCATGGACCTCGATTCTCTGAATGCAAACAGAGCTTGGCCTGATTAGACTAATGCTGCCTTTACTTCTCCAGCTATACACAACATTTTTATTGAGTTTCCATTTCCTCTGCTGTACAGTGGGGCTGCTGTGTGTCACCCAGGAGGGGCAGCACTTCAGAAGAAGAGATTCCTTCTGTACATGTAAAGCACTTTGAGTTTCTTTCAGATTATGTTAATTAATTATTAACATTATGTTAATATCTTATTAATTTAATAATATTTTTCAGACAATTGTTTAAAAAACGTGTGTTTTATTCAGGGAGAAAAACTATGGCATTAATAAGTTAATGAAAATTATGTCAAATTGGGGACAAATTGGTTTCATACAGTATTTTTACTGTAATTATTTACTCAATCCTAAAATGCAAAATCCTTAAAATTATTTCTGTATGGGCTATCTGTTTAAATGTTATTTATCTATTGAATATTATATTACATCTTTTCTTCATTGTTCTTGAACATGACATTGGATTTTGTGCCACTCATGAGAAGACTTAAAGATGCAGAAAACTCATGAAGAGACCACGTTTCTGTGAGCTTCAGCCATGCTCCTCCCAGCACAGGCTCTTCAGCAGGTAATTCTGTTTAATTGGTTAACTTAGAACAGAAAGTTAAAATCAAAGTGGAAATATCAACAGATCTCAATGACACAAGACTCCTCTACGCATTGCTCATGTAACATGGTCTTTTACTTCAACTGGATCTAATAAAACAATCAGCATTAAAATATCCTTTGTCATTAACAAGTTGTGAAGTACACATACTTGTACATTTTCACCACTTATTCCTTAGTTTCTGTCTTTGACTTTGACACTATTTTTGAAGATTTATGCAAGTGGATCTACACATATACTGTAGAAGGTTTGTACTCATTTTAATTCCTTATTTCAATGTATATTCTTCTGAAAACATTTGAAGGCAAATACAATTTCAGTGTTACTCTGTTTGCATTTAAAGAATCTCCATAACTTGTTTTTTGTCATAGAAACAGAAAAAAGAGTGATGAATGGTGACTTAATAATCTGATACAAAACCCAGATTTTACACTTTTAAAATAAAATAAAAAATCTGAAGAATGTTTGTAATTAAAAAGATCAAATAGCATTTTTGACTTCACAGGTCTCTTCAACTCTCGTTATAAACATAAAAAGACTCCATATCACGTCTGATTCTCTGACCAATTTACTCAAAATTCTGAAACCAAAGTGTCTGGGGAAGCAGAACAAATGCTTTGCATATTGTCTATGCAATAAAAAGTATATAGAAAATTATAATTTATTGTGAAAACATTCATTTCCTATTTTATTTTAATGCTATAAAGCTGATTCTATTATACTGCTTAAAATGCTGTAAGAAACACGTAGTGTATAACAAGGCAAAAGGCATCGCATCTTGTTCAGAAAACCATACCTCTTGTGTTCCTGCAATTATAGGAAGGAATTTCTTTTCCAGTAAAATGTCATGCAAGATCACACTTTAGTACTGCACAATAAGTTATACAAAATCTATTAGCTATTAGAAAAACGATTTGCGATTTAAATAAACAACAGTAATTATATACAGATTATTAAGCCACCTTCATTTCTGAACCTTTTCAGTGATCCGTGATCTATTGCTCTCATTTCTCAAAGAACAGACATACTGAATTACTATATACAGTAATGAAAAAAGGAAAATTCAAAACATTGCTTTAGATTAGAAAATGTCAAGAACAAAATGAAACTTGAGTATTAACTTACTGGAGTTACAGTTTATCCTGATACAGTCTAGATGGGGAAGAATAAATGAAAGATGAAATTGCATCCTTCAAGGTTACAGCTGCAGACATCCAATAACAATTAGTCCACCCTTCCGGGGACAGACACATGCAAAAATGTAGCCATTTTATGTTTAGTTAATTTTGTAATTAGTCCTAAAATGTCAGGTCTGATTATGTAAAACAGAAGCAGATTAGAAGCATAGACATATAATAACCCTAAATTGCTTTTTCACTAAAGCCATAACATAAAAAATCATACAGGCATTATGTATATAAGTAACAGTATGTAAGATAGAAACTTTTATTACTGTACTTGAAGTTATAAAATGGCCACTTGTAAATTACTAACCACATGGATTCTCTAACCAAGATTTTGGTGTTTTGATTTTGTTAAAGCTCAAAGACTCTGACCCCAATATTCTCACACCAGCTTGTTGACTAAACAGGCTCCTAAAACTGTAGGTGTAATATTTAGCAATAAGGTGGTGTTAGCCATTTTTGGGTTTTGGAGCCATAAGTCTTTGAAATTCCACATTAGCCAGACTACTGGTATTTTCCATTTTCAGGAAGATATACTACACAAGGAATGAGGCAATAACTATGTATGAAACAGACTGTTCCTGCATGTACCTTAAAAAAATGTAAGTTTACTGACAAGCAAGACAGACCACAATCATGCTGTGGGGAAAATGAGCTATCAGAATTGCACAGAACTTTAAAACTATTTGTGATCTGTTTTACCCGAGACGTTCTACAGGACGGGCAAAGCAAAGCAAGAAAGCAATTACTTAAATTCCTGAGAAAGAGACAGCACTGTGCTGGCAATCTGGGCTTGTCTCCATGTGGTTAGGTTTATCATGTGTCGTCAACCGCAACAGAAAAGTGGGAGCAAACAGCCTCGATCCAATAAGCACCAGCACCATGCAGTGGCCATGATACCCTTCTGCTAGAACATTAAGAGGAAATCTGAAAGAGCTGTACAGTATACTGCATTAATTCCACAGGTCAGGTAAAGTATACGTGGAATGTGATCACGTGATCATGATGTCAATTCCACCTTAAATAAATACAGTACCTTCGACATTTTAGATATAGTACACAGATGTTTTATAGTAAGACAAAAATAAAGTTTTGAATGCTGTTTAGAAATAAAACTGATCATACTTTTAATGTTAGCATATTTTGTTAGCTAGTAGGAGCAGGTTGTACTACAGAATGTACAAGCAGCGATAACAGAAAGCATTATTAAATGCATTTGATGTTAAAAATGTGGGCACTAACACAACTGAACAATCTAAGCCAATCAAGTTATTGTTTTTAACATCTACTTGTACTTTTGCATTAAATCTCAAGCAATTACCAAAGCATATTTTTCAGTTAACTTAATGGTGGGCTGCTTTTTTCAGCTTCACCTAACAATTACGGCATGCATCGAATTTGTACGAAGCCTCTGAAAAGTGCTTCAGGTTGAAATTCAAGATAAAGTCCAAGGACACTCAGAAGTATCTGAAAAGGAAGAGCGAAAGCAACCTGCTTTTAGGGTATTTCATATCAACATCTCAAGACGAATGAGACGGATCTCCCTACGCGTGTGACCGTTTCTCGTGGGCTCTGCACAGAGAAGGGGACAGGCCTAGCCAGCTGCAGGTGAAGCTGTACGCTCTGTTCTCGGGCTGTTTGCTGAAAGGGCCGCAGGCTTCAGGCCTTTGAAGGGGTGAATGCCATCTTTTGACATAGCATGGCGGATGTTTTTGTTTTAGCTAGAAATGACTTTGTTTCAGACAATAGCAGATGTACTGTACCAATAAATCCTAAAACATGACAGCTTTACATTGACCAAATTGAGACACAAATATTCAAAGTAACAAATTTAAAAATCCATCAAGACTCTTCTGAGACAATGAGCAAATGAAAGTAACAAATTAAGAAATAACTATTCAGAAAGTCACAGCACTTTACATATCTAAAAAGATAACAAAAATCCTTATTTCGTTTATATTTCCCATACATCGGTTAAATTTGGACTCTTCAAGACACAATCCTTGAGCATGAAGAGTGTCTGCTCTTTAATTTTTAATTAGTAATTTTGCTGTAACTTTCTTGAAAATATATATATAGGATATATGGAAATGAACATGGGATTATCTGTTCAAAAGATGGGCCAAACAGCAAGTTTATTAAGGCCAACGTTTGGATTTAATAATAAACGCATTTTATAAAAAAGACAAATAAATGAAAATACATAATTCACAGAAAATCCATGCAGTTTCTTATTACTATTATTATTAGTAGTAGTGGTATTGGCATTGTTGATGGTATACATATATTAAACACCATTAAAGGAGAAAGAAAGCAAGAGAAGATTGTAGAGTCCTGAAATTCAGGGGTCATACGATACCTAAATTAACAGTCAGTTTCACCCGGCCTCCGTCCAGCTCCAGTCGGAGAGTGTCTGCAGAGTCTCTGGACGTCGTGGCCATGAGTAAACCATAGGCGCGCTGAGACATGAAGCGCAGAGAGACGTCCTCGGCCTCCGTGTGCATCACAGTGGGCATCACCACCTTCATATACATGCTCCCATCATAGCTGAGGATCGAGGCCTCTGCAGGCGCAGGAGGAGAAAGAAACAGCACTGAAGCAGAGATTGTGAAAGACTTCCAGACGCTAAGTCTGCTGTCGGCAGCTGAAAGGCCGAGGATCCTTTTGCTCATAAAAAATCATCTCATTATTAGACCGAGCTCCTTTTCATTGAGAACACAGAACACTTTGGAAGGGAATGGCAGAACTCAAACAGCTGGGACTGGCCTGCTGCCAGAACTTGTTTTTTCCCTTTAAAAGCAAAGGTTTGTTGGTTTGTTTCCTTTGACAAAAAGACCTGTATGGTTAGAGCAAAAGAAACTGATTTCTGAATATGCCCTGAGTGTGTATTTAATATTATTTAAAGAAGATCACACAGGGTGCCGTGAAAACATAGTTAATTTTAAATTAAGTGTGCGAACCATGTGTACATCAACAATAAAGATATCTGAACTAAACCATAATGCACGCCTCCATCTATAAGAACTGCATCTTTATTAACAGGTTTAATAACCTTTTCAAAGGTAAACAAGGAAAATACAGAACCTTAAGAAACAACAGATATTAAAGATAAAAATGCACCATTGTTTTGTGCCATGTTCTAATCAATACTGTATGTTCATTTTAAATAATCTATTTAAAGGTCATTTAGGTCTTAAAGAACTCTTTTCTCCACCATTGCTTTGGTCTTTGTACCCTGTGCTGCCTTGTGAATCTCTGCACCTTGTTGTAACTAACAAATTGTTTGAAATAAATTGGCAGAAAATTAATTCATGAGACAAAATCATATCTGAAACAGTTTGCCTTTCTCACCAGCCTCATGCTGTTATTGTTAATGCTTTGACTTGAGAGGTTACTGATTTTCTGCTCTAATAAATGTTCAACATAGCTGCACATTTTGGTATTCTGACACCCCACAGTGAATCCAGGGATATTCATTTAAACAGAGAGATTATGATTCCTGATAAGAGATGCACTTTTATCAAACATTGTCCTGCACCTGACTGCGTGTTTGTCACTCCACAGGCTGCTACCAAGAAAGTGCTCTACAGAATGTATTAGAAAATGCAATCATGCGTGAAATGTCTCTTCTGACACCTCAGGTTTTCAAAAAAGCTCTGGCTCAAAAAAAGTGCTGTTTACTGCTGCTTTGCACCTCCTGTCTTGTTCCAATTCTATTTCAGTGCAAAAGTGGTACATTGCGGATGGAAATATTCTGCGGTGAATGAATTTTAATTATTTCAGCTGGCAATGGCAGAACAGAGCAGATCGAATCAGAAATGGAGTGAACAAAGCAGAGGTTCCATAGAATTCTTCTCCATGCTTGAATCGCTTAGAAAAGTAATCAAAAATTCCTTGCTTGAGAATGTGTGGTTTTCCCCATTGCAAACTATTTTATTTAACAAGCTTACAAAAGAACAAAAAAAACAGTATTTTGAACAGCTTGCCCTCAGCACTGAATTTTAACATAACTGCAACTGACGAAAATGTGATCGGAATCTGTTCATCACAGTCATATTAATACTGCAGCAGCTCCGGTTGACCACTTTTAGTCCAGAGATGGACGGTTCAGGACTACACTGCATCACTAGGGGACAGAGTTCCGCCGGTGAACAAAATTGCAAGTGATTCTATATTTTCTTAGCTGGAATCAGACAGGGTTATCTCCAGCTTTCTTAGCACTGGCACCCTTCCTGTGAGCTTGTAAATGTGTTGATGGAGAACTGCAACATGCGGGCAGGCAGCACTACTGTAAGTCTGACAAACACACTGTTGGACTTGCAGTATGAAAAGTGGCTAGGTGCATGTTTTATAGGCCAGCATGGTCCTTCTCCACCTCACCCTGCTGACACCCTGTGCGAAGGCTTCCTCAGCGGCTGGCGATTACAGATTACAGATGAGGAGGACCAGAACAGGCAGTTCCATCTTTAACAACTGAAGAACAAGGGGAATGTTCTCTGCCTGTGCTGTATTTTGCAGTGGTGAGCTGAGGTTGGAATTTGGCTTTCCAAATCCGGGAGTGAGAACGTGGGATCTAAACAGATATCTCCTCTCTACAGACAAGATCACAGCAGACCCTTTTCCGCACAGCAATCAGCAACCCAGGCAGCTAAATTGTTAATTTACTATTCACAAATGTTAAACTCAAATGCTAAAACCTTAACTCACTATTGAAGTAAAACTGCTGACAAACTCTGCAATTACATAAAAATCAATATGTTATTATGTGCAATTAGCTGCTTCTTAGTCCACTCTGGGACTCGGCCAATTCTAATTTTACACTTAGCATACCAAGCAGAAACAGTACTAGAAATCTCCTTCAGGGCTTCTCACACCAAGAGCAAATAATAAACTGAATGCAAAAATCCATAGATAAACATATGTGATTAAAAATGCTCCTCCTTATTGTTTTTCTATCTGAAAAGATCAAATCAATGTCAGATCATAATTTAATTTCTAAACTATTGGCAGGTATGTCAGCTATTGACAAAAATATTTCACAAGAGACCTTAGAAAGATTGAACAGTCCTGTCTCACACATGTGGTTAAAAAGGTCACACTTTAAGTAAATTCTTATAAATTGAGCTGCCTCGATACAAACACAGAAGTTAATTAAATTAAGGGGCCAAGCAAAATCATGTTCACAAAAATTAGATGAAAGAGCAAAGGACCACTCATTCCAACAAACCTGGCTTGAATGCACCAGCAACGTACAGTACTGTAGTGTCTAGATTCAAATGAATTCTTTTTTGGATTTTAAGACACCTCTCTTCACACGCGCCACCACATAACACACACACACAAAGTGTGACTTTTTCAGGCTCCAATATTGAGCGCAGACCAAACTGTCCAGAAAACCATCTGCCGTCACAAAGGCGTGAAGTACATCAGTGAAACATGAGCCAGAAGGCAGAAGTAAAAACGATGTGGAAGTGCACTGGAAACCGAGACCAGGAGGTACTTCTTTACCCAGAGGAATGTGGGAGTGCTCTACATCACAAGCTACCCAGCTATCTCATTAAAGCCAGTACACTGGCTTCCTCCATGAAACAGCTGGATGAGATACTTGGATCCATTAACTACTAACAACCAAATGGGCTAGACAGGCTGAATGGCCTCTTCTAATTTGTAACCTTTCTTATGTTCTTCCCAGGCTGAAGCCATCAAATAAATCATACCAAAATATACTATACAGAATATATACTGTACCATGTTATAAAACCAAATATGCCCAGTTAATAATTTATATCCTGGGAAACCTGTATACTGTATTGCAATGAGCACAGTGGCTGTTGAAGTTTGTGTGTGGTAACAACAACAGATGTACTGTACATAAAGAAGACAGAGGAGCCGACTGCAGGGGGTGATGTTACCCCCACTGCACACAGCTCTGCTCCTGGGCCTCTTCCAGAGCCCTTTTAAATCACCTGCTGGAAAAAAAGTGCTTTTCTCAGTCGTAGAAGGACAATACACTGTCCTCAGTCTTACAGTCTATCTTATGGAAGCACAAGTTTTCCAGCTTCTTTTGTCACCTGTGCTGATGGACCGAATAAAGCACACACATTCCAAAGCAATCAATGTTCATTAATCTGTCAATCTCCTGCCACGGTCTTTAAATAAAGAGTGACTGTCTTGCAATTACATGGACATCACATCCATTCTGCAGTGCTTTTATTCCTCTGCTCAATCAAAAATAAACTCCAAGAGAATGTGTGCAAAACAAACAGCTTCAGGACTGCCCTGCTGTGTACCCTTTAGAGTCGCAATTGTCCCTCCACAGTCGCCACCAGGAATGCCAAGGAAAATAATCCCAAACTCAGCCTGCAGGTGATGGGCAAGCGGCTGCTGATTTTACAGGACACCGGGGGCTTGCTGGGTCTAAGCCTTAACCTCTAATACGCTGATAATTATACCATCCGGATTAAATAAAATACAGAAAATGGTGGCACAATGCACAATGTTTTGTTGCATAATATTTTGTTAGCTACCATATATTCAGTGACTTCCTCTAAAATTGTACAATATACAGTATATTCTCTAAAAGCCAGAAAACACTGATTCTGGACAAAGGTGGAACAAACCAATGCTTTTCTAGTTTGAATATCTCCGTCTCATGGATGACTGTAGCAAGAGGCCTGAATGCAGTTTCTACTGATCTGCATCACCTGTGTTGCCAACTATTCTAACACAGACATCAGCTCAAACCATCCTGAATATTCATAAAACCCCCATCAATCTTTCTGAACCTTGTTCTCAGTCTCACACAGGAAATGTTTGAAGACAATAAGACTGATGTGTCACCATTTTACAGGACTGCCTATCAGCATAGCGACTGCTCTGCAGTTCCCCTAGGATTGATTGTGGTTGTTCACAGTCACCTCCAGCTTCTTGAGCCACTAGGACAGTGGTGAACTCCACCGTGCCAAAGTGGTGGGCCTTCTGACACAGAATGTGACACTATCCAGGATCCTCTATGACAGGCTCAGTGCTGAATTAGCCCTGTTACATCAGAGCATCTACTACATACTGTAATTGAAAAAATAAGATAGGTATCTTGATGTACAGTACAACATGTACCAAGGCAGCACACACTGAATTGGGCACACACAGTACTGCTGCATACTGCGCAGCACTCATTCCTCCTGCCACTGCTCTCCTTGATATGCACAAATACATCATAACATGATCTGCAAATGCTGTTGTCAGCTATGCTCTAACTGCATTTTCCAATTACATGGGAAACAGAAAACCTACTGTAGATGTCCTGCTTCGTATATCAGAAATGTGACATTCAGACTTCCCTCCAGAAAACAGATAGCAATGGATCAGAGAAAGAGTAACACTAGGTGTCTGTGCAATTGTGCTACTTCACTGAAGAGAAAAATCAAAAGCTCAGTGAGGCTAATTTTAAATTCTAATGAAAAATGTACATCTGGAGGGAGAGTACAATTTGAAGTCAGTGCCACTTTACATACTGTAATTAGGACAGAAATTACACATGAAAAAGAAAGGTTTTATTAACCTGAAAGCTTGGTATGTTCATCTTGAAGCGAGCAAATTCAGTGGTTTCACATTAGGAATCAAGTTGTAGTGATTATTTATCTTCTTGTTTCTTCCTTAGATGCAGGTGAAACTGGTATTGCAAGAATCTGTTTTCACAGGAAACATGCTCATTCCTTCTTTGCCAAACAATGCTCAGAAAATCTGGAGCAAAATTATACTGAACAGATGTGCATGAATACAACAAACATAACTTTCATCAGGTGAGGAATTAAACGGCTGATATACTGGACCATAAGAAAGCAACCTGGATTATAAAGCTCAGGATGTCCTATATGGTAAGAAAAAAAGGTCAAACATGAACTAAGTTCAATAGGTGAGCAATTTACTGTATATGGGTTCTTAATTTTAATTTACCGTACAGCCATGACTTAAAAAAGTCATATCTGAATTATCTACTACTTACACAAAAACATCTCGATAACCTCTTATATACAGTACTTTCAAATGCAGAACACTACTGTATGTTGCTTTTGAACAAGCCTAGAGTTATGAGAGAGAGACAGAGCAGTGCTTTGCAGTGTTAATCTGTCGCAGTTTTATGTTACTGATTGGGAAAAAAAAATATTTTGCAATAAATGGACCACAAAGCTATAAGCCACAAAAATGATTTAGGCCTTTCAGTAAGTCCCTTTACTGACTGACTGCCTAAAATCACAGGATTATGGTATTTACTGCTGGTGAGCTGCAGAAACATACAGTACATTACTCTGAGATTACAACTTCATCAGGGACAAATGATGAGATTGACCACATAGAACACATTATGGAACGAGGAAAAATCCCTTATAAATGTTTTAGTGACTTCCATTTCATCTGGCTGAAGCGCCCTATTCTATAATCTACGCTGCATTGCTAAGTCATTTGTTCCCAAGTCCCTTTCCTGTTCATACTCTAAGTACAGAATTCTAGGAGTGTTCCTCACAGTTTGAAACTCAATTGAACACATTAGTGTCTCTCTGTATTGTACCAACGGTATTGTATTACCCATTTTTAACTTTGTTTTTACTGAAGAGTGTGCTGAAATGTACACTGCGATCGTATTCCAGTCTGGCACGGAACAGGGCAAGGGCTGCCTCAGCTCCCTCGTCTCCCCCTGCTCGTGGTCACTGTGTCCCTCCAGACAGCAGGACAGGGCCACTCTGCACACTCCTGCTCCTTCCAGGAATCTTACAGCCCACTGCCTGTGTTCTCCACTGCTTCCATTCCTGACACAAAGCCAGCTTGTACAAAAGCAAAACGTAATTCAGCGACCCTTCAAAATGTCTCCAGGAGTCTCTCAGCCACATGTTTCTTTACAGACCTACAGCATTTAAATCTAACGCACTCCGTGACTGGAGCCTATTCATTGGTGTAGTGACCTCTAGCCTTTGCTAAAGTGAAATCAAGAGCAGATACTTCAAAAGCTTCTTAAAAGACACACTGGGCAGGACATTTGAGCAACTCTTTACCCTTATGCAACAAAACACTCAACAGCCCATGTGGATAAAAATACTGGTCGATCCTCTGATCTCCCCTCAGAACACACACAGCACTCATCCCTGCCCCGTGCTCCCTGGGTAGACCACAGGTCTTAGGAATGCGTGCACTGTTCTCAAGAAAATCCAAGGTCATTTTCTCCTAGCAAAAGCAAATATTTATTTCGCTTTCTCTCCAGATACATGAAGACTCCCTAGAGACAAATGACTGTATTTCTACAGGAATAAAGCTTGCAGGATGTCAGCTGTGAATATCTGAATTCCATACTAATTAATATACTGATTAAAACTATTACTATGACGGACACTGCGCACCTTTAAATCAAGCTTTGTGAAAGTCTCCATTTCACTACAGCAGCTGCAACACCACCTTCAGCATTGTTATCCATTCCCTAAACTGTAATCTGGTGGGAGCAATTGCAGTTTCATAAAATGCCAAGTACCTGGATTATCCTATTTAGTTACATTACAATGTTTTCAATTTAGGATTCCACCACAGGCGTTAACTGGGTAGGGACCATGCTTCTAGCTGATTTTCACAATTCCGAATCTTCTGTTTCACCGTGGGAATATGTTAAGGACATATCCTAATGTGTTTTGATTATCATTACTTTTTAAAGTACAGTAGTGCTTTTTTCTCTTTGGGTTGTAGGTATCATAACCACTTATTTAACTTTACACAAACACAATAGGCATAAATATACATAATTTTAGTGTAATATGAACTAAAATCTATTTTGTAGCATTTTGTAGCATGACATTTCCATAACTGGTAAAAACCTGAACTATTGAATATCAGAAAAAGGAACTGTCAAGTGTCCTTAAAACGTCCTCTACTAAGAAATAGCTGAAAGACACGATCTGACATTCTCTTAGCTGAAACTGCAATGCAACTACTCCGATGTTCCACTAGATGGCACCAAAGGCCACATATGATTAATGTACCTCTAGTATTATCACAGCCTCTTGGTGGATCTTATCAAGTAGGCTGTGCGTTCCATTTCTGCTATACATATAAAATATTTGCAATATTAATATACTCATACAACATCAACATTTCCTCCTGCTGACACATTTTCTTAACTCACAGATACAGATTTGTAAATCTAAATGCAATCCAGTACTTACACTAAGCACCCTTTATGAAAATAACTGGTAACCAGAGAACTGTAGTCTCATAAAAAATACTTTTGCTGTAGAAATACACAGAATGTAAGCAAAATGTGGTTGAATGATTGTTTTATGACCCTTTGTTCATAAAATTGTTTTGGGTGTCTTTTAAGAGCCAAGAGACAAAACAAGTGAATCCTACTTTAGGTGTAATTTCAATACAAAAAAAATATATTCTTGTGGTTTTATGCTGAATCCTGAATACATATTTAAGTACAAAAGAGATTAAACAATGTGAAATAATAATAATGATGTTTTCACATCCAAAAACAATCACACATCAATTTTCAGTATAAAATTCCAAACCTTTTTTAAATTCACAATCTAGTGATGAAAGGGGGGGAAATACTATAAAGGCTGCATCTGCATGTAGCTCATGTCAGCTCTACAAAGATGGAGTTTTTTAAGCTTAGCCTATCCCGTGGACACACAGAGCCTGCAGTTAAGCATGTCTTTTATCTCCAGATAACTCATTTAAATGCAAAAGTGAAAGCAGGGAGCTATACCTGAAGCCTGAGATATTAAGGTCTCTCTTAATGGCTATTGAAAGCACATTCCATAGGTTGTTCTAGGTTTCTCAAGCATGCAGGTAACCCGTTGTGACAGATTGGAATGCTGCCCTTGCACTACAGAGCTACTGCACAATAAAACATCAAGATAAATTAGAGCACAAGCAGCGAGTGTGAATGGCTACTGATGACTAATTTACATTATGTCAGTCTGACTTTGTAGCGGGATAAAAACATCACTTAAATCCTAATCTGTATTCACAGTAGAGAGTTTCAGTTTATGCCTGCAATGTTCCTGTTTCTCCTACCAGTCCATTAACTCTCAAATAGTCAATATCTATTGATAGAGTAGTATTTTATACAACAGCTTTGTCTGGCCCAACCATTTGTCACCCAAAGTACTTTGAATGTTTGGTACACATTTCTGTTGTCTAATTAAGTGAATACGTAATATGTAACTGAATAACCTTGACACATAATTAAGGAAATGGTGCAGATTTATCCCAAAAAAGTAGAAACACGGACAGCTTTTTCTTATGTTGCAAAAGCACTGTGTGATTCACGAGATAGAAAGGTAGATAGCAAACTCATTTTTCTGCTCCGTTCAACAATTGTTCAACTTTCAGTACTAGATAACTGATAAAAAAAAACAAATGAAACAGAGCTACCGTAGAGCCGCCCAAAATGCTTGGCACAAATGAAAATTTGCTTTTCTTAGCAATTTTCAATAGCAGGTTTTGCCTCCATTCAGCCTGGTACAAATGGTTTCGCCCCAGCAGTGTTATTTCATTGTTCGCACGTAGTTCCTCTGTCACTTCAATTGTGTGCATGTTATCAGTCCTAGATTTTCCGAGACCAGCGAAAGAGACCAGGCCATCTGTTTCAGATGTTGCAATTGCTCCCCAGAATTTTTAAACAGCACTGAATCGATTATTTCCAACGGAGAATCTCAAAATCTAGATCGTGAGTCTTTGATTGAGTTTTTGAATTAAAATGAGTAAGAAATAAATTAAAATTGCTGAAGCTTCAGAGCAAGGCAGAAGGATAACTGTGATGCAAAATACTTCAATTAAATTCTATCATACACAAACTGACCCTCTGCCTTTAGTCAGGAAGATATTTATAAATAAGAAAAAAAAATACTTTTTCCAAGACTTCTTTCCAAATTGTGCATCGAGAGTTTCATTGTCTTTCCTCAGTCTACAGTACATCGACAAACAATGCACTGGTGCCAACACAACTGCAGGCTGCAGCAGTTATTTAAGCCAAAGCTCTAAACCTCGAAGTGTCAGAGTCAATGTCCGATAAGATAATTGTCTAGCTGCAGTAACATGTTACCCTCCAGAAAAACACCTTGGACAAACGAAGCCAAATGTAATCTGTATAGGCAGAACTCCTGTAGGACGTCTAAGGTTTTGAGCAGTAAACACAGCTACAAATCCCCTTGTACAAACTGCTTCCTAATATATTCATTTCTTTTTCTTTTTTGACTAATAGAAACAAGAGGAAAAAAAGGTTCCATCTGCATTCATGTCTGCAGGAAGGGAAAAGACAATCTTGATAGTAGTTTGGTTTGTCATTTCTTTGTTTGATTGCTTGATTGGTGGCATCCCTAGGGACTCCGCAGCTGAAGTACAATTTATTTCCCATCAATCTTCGAACATTTAAAAGATGAAGCGTTAGTAAAGGAAAGGAATGTATTAAAGTACTGGCATACACCAACTGAAGATGGGAAAATAACACTCTAGATTAGAGGATGCAAATGTCTTTTTTTAAATTAAATAAACATTTCCAAAGAATAAACAGACACATACAGTACAGTATGCACTAGATTTAATGTACAGTAGATGAATATCAAGACTACAGCCTGAAACACACTCCCAGCCCAAAACCTAGCCCCAGTGCTTGGGGAACATAACTGCTCAGCCCTAGACAGGTGGGTGGGAATCCCCTAGCCTCAGGACAAGGAGCTGGACCCCTGCAGAGAGAGCAGTGACCAAGGGGCACAGGTCACTGCCCAGCCAGAGAAGGGGAATGAAAGGACGAATGTGAAGGAGAAAAGGCTCGTGTGTGTGATTTCAACCATTTATAATTGGGAGATGATGTTAGGAGTGATTACGAGTGAGAGCACCAGAGTAGAACTGAGCTTGGATGCTGTCATCCTTCCTGAACTTTCACAGTAACCTCCATCTAATAACATGTTAATACGTTTTTCATTGTTATTAATGGGCAAGGGATCTTGTAGATTACCCACTTGCTGCTTTGCGAAAGCATGTGAGGAAAGATAATCTGCCAATCTGCGGCGGCTGGCAACACCACCGTCAACGTGTTTCCCCTCTCCGGCTGCAGACTCTTGTCACCTGGAGGCACGGAGCACCTGGAGCCAGTTTACCACCACGCCTGTTCCAGGTGCTCCACAGAACAAACACAATCTGGGGCATTAGAACCCACACAGGCCATGGGGTGAGCACCCCCTACTGGTCCTATTGACACCTCTTCCAGCAGCAGCCTCAGCTTTCCCAGGAGGTCTCCCCTCCAGGTATTGACCAGGCTCACACTGCTGAGCTTCACTGGGCTGACAGTCGCGAGTTGCAGGGTGATATGGCTGCTGGCAAATCGAAGGAAATTAAGGGCAGAGGCGTTACCCCCTGCCTGCCCTCACCCCAGCGGCATTACCCTCTCAAGCCAAGGAAAACATAATCATGCTTTAACAATTTTTATATTTTTATGACACATCTTTATGTCTTCTCAAACCTATTTTAAAGCAAAATCTCTTCTCCTGGTGTCTTATTGAGAGTGTTCCAACATTACACTTGCTCTTTTCAGCTAAAAGTACTGTATAACGGTGTAGATAACAATAAGGCTGAAGTGTGTCACCAGGCCTTTAACTACTTACATTAAACAGGATTCCTTACTAAATCATTAATAGGTGTGAAGCTCTTGGTTCAGTTGAAGGGGAGTTTTCTTCAGAGAGACTTTCTTTCAAAGTCAGTTTTAGCTGCATATGTCTCGAATACAAACAGCTATTCCAGGATGGATTTACTGTGTTGGCCAAGCTGTAGGGTGTTGCTTAAAGTGCTTAAGTGTTTTAAAGTTTACTGACTTTGATTAATCAGTTTTTATCAATTGGAATTATTAATGCTTGACTGTTAAAAAACATTTTGGATTTTTAGGATCTAGCATCAATAGATAAAACTTACACAACCTATCCACTTGAGCTCCTCATGAAGTGTGAAGCTCCATGCTGTATCACAAGCAGTCAGAAACCAGATCCCACACAGTTTCCTGTTACAGTGGCAAAACTGCCTCTGTCAGGAAGCTCAGCAGCGAATGATAATTGGGATGATGTACAGTAGGGGAAACTGCTATCAACTGCTATCACTGTCATTTACAGTTATACCCTGAATTTTATGAATCTTGTCATTTTTTAATGATAAATTTATCTTCCAAATCTGATTTCAGTTTTTAGTGAAAAATGGCAGGAGCAGCTCTGCTCATTACATAAAGTCTGTATCCAGCTGTTTGCAATACCAAGTGATGTTGGGAAATCTCGGTCAGCAGGGGAATACAGCTTGCGTAACTGGGATTCTCCGCTGGGAGGTGTGCCTTTTTAAAAAAAATTGTAGGAATTTAATTTGTGAAGTCTCACGTTGAAAAATGTTATGCTCTAGACCTTACATTAATTATTCAGGGATCTTAAAAAAATAATAGGGAACTACTATTCTTCACTGGCAATGTCAGCCAGCAGTCAGACATAATTCAAAAAGTTATATGCTTGAATAATTAAGCATAGAGACTTAAATATCTGATTAACATTGCTAACATTGGATTATCAATAATAATAATAATAGCAGTAGTAGTAAAATGTGAAACTTTTTGGAACGAACACAAGAAACCCTGCGCAGACTCTTGTAGGCAGTGAGGTTCCAGCCCCACAGCAGCTGTGCTAGAGCCCTGCTCACTCACTGATTGATGATAAACGAGGAACATGGAGAGCTGTCAGCAGGAAAAGGTAACGTTTGCGTTGATTGGCATCCCACCCGCTACTTCTATTTTTAGAAAACTATGTCTACTTCACAGACTGAATTATTAACAGCTACCTAATGCGACTGCACAGTAAGTCATCTACTGCACACTAACCAAATCCTGACGAAAGACCAGCTTTGTTTCCAAAACACTGCCAGCTAGATGGAGTAAAGGTGATGAAGCTTGTTAGTTCTAGACCCAGAGCATAAAACTATAGAGTAGAACAAGCTTTAGCACAGGGGGAAACTCGCTGGCATAAAACCATGTACAGATTTACAAGCCAGCAAACATATTCATAAACTATATCAATTAAAGCCTCTTTCTGCAAAATATAATAAAGGAGACTGAAACAAAATGGAGCTGCATAACAATGTACAATATCCTTGTTCATATTGTTATTATCCTTTAATTATGTTGGGATTTCTGTAAAACAGTGATGCTTATTATCTCGGGGTAGAACAAGAGAAGCATTTAGAAACAATCAGAAAAATAACCACCTGAGGAACAGCGAACACCACAGGCGTAATTACACAAATTGTAGTTTTAAACTACAACAATTACAACATAGACTTGAAAAGACAAGTTCAATTCGACTTTGTGAAAGACAATAAGTAAGAAGTGCAAAAAGAAACCAAAACTAATTTATTAAATGAAAAAGAAAACTAATTTATTAGTTTGTACTGTATATTATTAACTAAGCCTTGACTCTACTAAGTACTCACTAGAGTACAAACAAAACCGAATGGGGCTCCTGAGACATTTTACAAAGGGTGAGAGTCTTGCATAGGATCTGAAGCTGCTGGCAATGACAGTGATAAAATCCACTCGGGCCTTTTCATTATTTTGTGATTTTTTTATTACATGATTTAAACTGAAGCTCCACTGGGAAATGGTCTTAAAAAATGCAAGGTTTCCTCCTCAAAAGAGGTACAGTATGCACAGCATTAAAAATACTGTGCATGGAGACAATCACCTGGGGCTCTGCTTTTTCATTGTAAATGCTGTTGTGATTCACTTAAATCTGCAGTATGGATATATCTGGACTTCAAATACGAGTGAACCGATTGTTGTTGGAAAAGAAGAATAAATAAATTATAAATGGACACCGCATATCTCCAGTTTCCTTGTCTGCACTCTTCTTAGCTGATGTGGGGCAATCTCAGTTAACACAAGGGCCCTGCCAGACAAGAATAATTCTCAAAGGTATATTTGCCATTAGCAAAACACTGTATTAATTTACACTGCTTTTTTATGGGTTGTAGGGAGAGCTGAGTATGATGGCAGCACTTCTCAGCAGTTGTGGAACATTATGGTTCCTGCACTGCCTGAGGCCAGGATAGGTGACCTTCACAGTGCCAGAATCAATAGCGATTAACTCAAGTGCTGTAGCTAGCAGTCTGAAACCCGCTCAGCAGCAAACGCACATAAATCTCCTTGCTACACTACACAGGGCTAAGGAAAAAGACAGCATTAGCTGCCTATTCAGATTTTCAGTAGAGTGCATAAAAAAGACTCAACATTAGCTAATAACAAGGCTCTCAAAGGTCTTGTTATTTAATCTGTCTGTAAACACAGTCTGCAGTGGTCATCCAAGTATCGGGTTTCACTGCCGGCCACAGCAAACTCTTATCTCACCGGGAAACTGATGAGCCCGTCGGACAGCTCGGGCCCCTGGGGCCCTGTGCGCAGGGGCCCACTGCCCAATGTAGTTGTGTAATCTCTTTCAATTGCAATTAGAATACATTATATAAATTAAATAGAATTGAATTAGTGCACAGGCCTGTCAGTGTAAAACACCACATAAGGTTCGCATTAATAGTGGGGATTCCATGACGTTAAGTGACTAAATTGTAAAGGCCGTTATACTATTATACTGCTATTATAATATTAAATATTAATTAACATCATTATTTATTGTTAATATAAATGTATTTCTTCATACAATCCCCTTTTCTTAGTTTTCTTCACAGTTTTCTTATTGAAACTGCACACGTGCTATGCAACATGGCCTACTTGAAAACTCTTCTTTTTTAACTGAAAACCACAATTTACAAATTAAGTGCTAATGCACAAAAGAGTATTTTTTGTACAATAACGAGATCAATTAGCTCCTTGCAACTAAACTAAGTTAGGTGGGCTGATGGATTTCTTCACATTCACAAGTCTAACATTTTCACATATTCCCATATTCCCATATTCTGCCCATATTTTTATTTGTAGGTCATATAAAAACCAGCAAGTCTTGAATCACACCATACAGAGGTGTAAGAATTGTTGTGACATGAATGATAACATCCATAGGCACAAAGCAAAATGTGTCCCTATTTTTGAACTCATTAACACAATATCACAATTCCTTAAAACCCTGGAGAATCATCAGCAAGCCTAACACAGAAAGCAATATATTTACAGTGTTACCCACAGCCCAACTTTTCAAAATGCCCCCTTTTAATATTATAGTACAGGCAATTTAACAATATATGCAAAAAGATATAGATATAACAAATAAAACCGAATAATGTAAAGGAGATTTAGAAACATTCTTACAAAAATGGTTGCTTACAGCATATAAACCCTGAGTGTCAGAGTACTACATTTCCAAATATGCACAGAAAGCAATATCCTTGAAACCTGACATCTGCTTGGTTATCAGGTAACATTTAGATGGAAGATTAGATTATTTTAAGGTACATAGTGTGCCAGAGATTTTAATCCATTATCTCATATTTGCGAGAAGTGTTTTGTTCCTACAAGAGTACTTGCTAAAATTAACCAAGAGCAGGTATCTGCGGTTTCAGGTGACTTCTTTTTGACATATCTTATTCAGAATCAAGGAAAGGACTAATGTTCAATCAATGGACAGAGGGGTTATATGCATGTGCATCTGCTTTGCAGATTATTAAACAAGATAATTGCCGAATAATGGATTCAAATAACGTTCTGCAGTGATTCCATAAGGGCATTTGAAACTGAAAGAGAGGGCTTGGAGGACACTGCTGCTGAGATATTTTTATATTTGAGCAGCTGATCCATGCATTTAGATCAATAGATTAGATAAGTGGAACAGTATGAAATGATTAAAAACATCATTCTAATTTTCACAAGCTGAGGAACTCTCGCTGTTCTTTGATGAATACACAAAAGAAAATGGAACATTTCAAGAAGCTACTGCAGGCTGACAACTGTTAAATTAATACCAAACTTGTCACCCTGAGGTATCCTGAAACAATAACACTTATTTAAAGAAAACAAACATTATATCAGTATTTGATTAGTATCCATCAAAGGATTAGATCTTTAAATATTAACTCATAGTCTACAGTTTCTCTCTAAGGCAAAGCTCTAACTGACCTCAGAATATCAGCAAACAGCAGAAAGGGAGAGAGAAATTTGGCAAGCTATTGTTTTTTCTGCCTACACAGGAACTAAGCCAAGACCCTGGTTCCTCGACACTGATACTGAAAAATGCTTCAGTGGCAGACATTGTGACAGGTGTTAACAGCATATAGAACCTTACATCTGTGCACTGCCCCTCACATATAAATGATCACTTGTCACGTTCTTCATGGGGTGAGAAATTGCATATACAGTACTCTAGGATAGCAAACAATATGATGCATTAAGTAATAAGAATAACAGCAATCATAACTATCCTCATATTAAGAGGCCAAGTAACAATACTGCTAAAAACCTAAAGTGATTAATTCAGGTTCTTGTGATCAGTTCTGGGAAATTTTCAGAAGTCTAAGAGATCCATACCTTGCGAACTGTGTTGTAAGTTCTTATGGGGTATGCACAGGCTCACCGTTACTCTAAAGGACATACATTCATCCAGCAATAAGCTTGCCTCTGACTTGACCTCTGACTTCTCTGCAAATAACTCCAGAGCCTGGTCTATGATTCCTATTTTCAAGGATTCGAGAGTCTCTCACAATTTTCCAAAATCCTCATCTTTGAAAACAATCTAAGAACAGATCTGAATCTTAATGCATACTGTTACCTCATATCCAAGACACAGACTGGTCCAGAATTCAGGACAGGTGTAGTGACCGCATGCCTTGGCTGTGATATTGTATTTGTCAAAAACATGCAGGTTTATTATGGAACACACACAGGAACCCAGCCATGACCTACAGAAAAACCTCCCGTATCCTCAGAAATCTCTGAACACTACTGTAGGAGGAAACCACTGTGCAATTGTCCTGCATTCCTTTGACATTCTCCAGCAGAACTCCACATAAAATTGAACCCTCACCCCACCTAGAGAATTGTCTTTGTGCATGGAAAATATTGTAATATGAAGTAGAGATGAAACAATTGCAAATGCAAAACTGAAGTGAGTTAACACAAATAATGCACTTTTAATTATCGTATATTTGGTCTCAAGTTCTCCATAGCTGAATGTTTGCATTGTACACAACTACTGTAGGCTGTAACTATTGGCTAGGCACTATGTGGAAGTCTGGTCATATGAGATAGAAAGGGGTCGATTTAACTGAATACAAAAACAGTATTGTTTTTATTTTCTACAATCATATCTTAATAGTGCATGAGGACGATCTGTTCCAGTTTAAAATTATTCCGTCTCTTTCAGCTCTTCTTTCAAAAGAAGATGAGCATCAGAAACAGTTTTCCACACATAACCTACGGTATCTGTTGGATTAAAAACTCAGAGTGCACATGCGAGAAGGAGATTATTTTTAGTCTGCGCCTTTAAAATGTAAGGCTCTTGCCAAGACTCAGAAAAGCCACTGTTTCCCTGCTCCAATCAGAGAGAACTGCCTTGACAGAAGCTGCCTTTCCCAGATGGTGGCACCTCCAATGTCACCCCAGCCTTCATCGTAAATGAAGGTTCTGCAGAGCTAATGCTTGGCTCAGGCAGAGCCGAATCCTAGAGCAGCAAGCAGCCAGCCAAGCTAAGGGGACTAAATAACAACAGACTTTAAGGATCTGTACAAACTGCAATGGCACACACAGAAAACAGTCAGACCTAAAAGACTGGTGTTGTCTTCTATTTCTAGTCTTTTCCTTCTGGACCCTGATGCACTGTGAACACCAATTAAAGTTTTGGATTTTTCTTATCAAGAAAGGATTATTGGATTTTTTTAAAAGCATTTGAGCGTCCTGAAATAGCTTTGATACAGATCTACAATGTTAATAAAAAGTAAACCTCTAAATACACAGTTCTTCCTAACCCTACTAAAACGTGATCAGTATGTACAGTACAACAAGCCCAATGACATGACTGCTGCCCAGTTCTGGTCTGTTCTTAGAGCAAGTAAAACAACAGAAAGCCTCACGTCCTATGCACATGCTGCTGAGTGTTTCAAAAATAGATTTTTACCATGATTAAAGCAAGGTTAACATAATCAGACAACCAGCTTTTCTGCTGGGAGCTGTTCTTGGCGTAAGTCATTTATCTAAATGTACACACTGCTTTTTGTCTCAAACCAGTCACCTCCTCCTGGTTTGCTCCTGCCCTTCATTAAGGTATTACTCTGAACATGCCGAAGGACAGCGCAGGAACAAACTCCACGTCAGAAGAAATTCCATTTAAACAGAGATAATAAAAGACATTGGATTTTGCATTAAGTGGAATCAAGCTGCCCATGATCAATGGCCAACACTCCCTTTCCTGTGCAGCAACATGGAATAAAATAAAAATGGATAACAGTAACAGCTATGGGACTGTGCTTTCGTTGTACCTGGGTAATTTTCACAGTTTAATGTCCTACAGTATTTCTGTCATGCAGCATACTTCAAGGAACCATTAGATTCACAAATTCCATATGGTGAAAATGAAACTATTTTATATTCTAAACTCCAAAGCATTTTCAAGGAAAATCTGATTTATGAAAGCCACAACCAAAAACACAAATACTACTTTGAGTGTATCATAAAACATGATGCAACTGAGGGGGGTTTGCTCAACCACACAAGCTCCTTTCACTTACAGATTCTGCTTTGATTTGTTGTACACTTGAAGAAAAAAAAATACCGTAGGTAAAATAACAAAAAAATATTTTTGGAAAAATGGTAAAAGAACTTTTTGAACGAAGATCATAACTCACTGCATTTCTTTATTGTAATTCCCATTAATCTGAAATCAACCCATATTTATGGTGCTATACAGGTTTAAGACAGCAGATTAACACAGGTCTGTCTTGAACTGATGATAATCATTTCTCCAAAAGCAAAGCAAAAAGAAATATCTGTTGATTTATTTAATTGAGAGCTAAAAATCAATAATGAAACAAGGGGTAAAATTACCTGAAGTGAGCCGCAGAAAAATAATCGTCTTTTACTGAACAACAAAAAAGCTAAAAGATAGCAGTTTATTATTTCGTATTGCAAAATGTTAAGAAATTATTTACTCACCTCTTTCACATGTTCTGGACCAGAACCCAGTGCCAGTGCAATCACAAATGAATCTATTCCAGCCTTCTTTGCACAAAGCATTGTTTCTGCAGGGATAACTTTCACACTGTTTACCATTGACCTTGGTGCAGGAAGGCTTTATTCCGGCTCCATTCTGTGCCTCAGCTATCTGCCTAATATCTTTGCTTCGGCCATCGATAAACAGGTCCCGAATGCATCCCACATAGCCATAGTTAAGCATGGCAGTCCACAGCTCCGTGGGCAGTATGAGACCTGCCCGGTTCTCAGGTAAGCCACCCAGATACATGTCCCCTTCTAAATCGAGAATTTCACTCTCTCCACTTGCTGTAAATGGTGTGCGGCGACTGTTTACGGAAATGGTACCTGAAAAGAAAATCAAAATGCGTAATGTAATACAAAATTGTATGTTGAGACAACCACAACTGATTTTGAAAACTCAAGAGCTTCTTGGGTACATCTACAGTATCACAGTATACCTAGTACATAAACACCCTTCTTCCCATGTACTGTGATTGCCTGGCCTTAGTTTAAGATACAAGCATCTTAAAACAGTTACAGAAATGAGTTTTGTCGTGTTTTTTTTCAGCTCACAGTGAATTTCCTCTGTCTCAAGGAAATAGAGGTCTGAACAGGGAATATGGACAAACCAGCTGCAGGCTTCTTTCTAATTCGGTGCCTTTTGATGATTATTAGAAGTAGCAGAAAAATATACTTTATTAAGCTTCCCAACATATAATTTGAAAGATTAATAAGGAAAGGAGCAGGCAGTTTTTGACTTACTAGGAGATATATCATGAATCCTGAGGCAAACACGCAGCTGCTGTATTACAGTATATGAACTGCTGTACCAGTGCATTACTCCTGTTTATTTTCTTAGTTGCTCTATTCTAAGCCACTGGAACTCCCTGACTTAGGCACCGAGGAGGATATAAAGTTTAAATAGCACCCTGTACTTAGGGACTCCAGATCAATATGAATAATCTGTCTTGAAGTGACAGATCTGCTCCATATCACCTGCTCACCATTGGCTAATGGGCTGCATTCTTAATATCCCTTTAGATTTCAAAGGGGTCACACTCTATAAAACGACATGGAGCCTTAATGATCGATTGAAAGGTGGCAAAGCGAGACTCAAAGGCAACAGAGACAGAGAGAAAATACGTATTCTAGGAGCTCTGCCCTAAAACCTGTCTGACTCATTTTGCTTTTAGAGTGCTTCAGTAAAACACAACTGTCAGCTGTGTCAAACTGAGAATTACTCAAGCCATTAAACCAAAGCATCAAAATGGATTTAAAATTTGTAGAATGCCAGGTATCCCCCATTTAAAGTAATTATCAGAGTTTTACAGCTCTCAGTGGGCATTGGTGCATCTCACACCAAAGTGCATAATTATCTAATAGTCCTTTGCTGAACATGGTTGTTTATCTCAAGTTAGCATGAAAGTAATAAAGTAATAAATTGTCTTAATTTGACTTAGGGCAAATTACCTGCTCTTAGTAAACATATTATCAACTAAGCTTGTAGCTATAAATTTTACAACAGTACTGCTTTGTAGTTTTAAAATAATGAACATTACTTGTGTAAAGCAAACCTTAACATTTTAAAATTAAGCATGTTATTTAAAATAATGTATCTGTTTGTAAAAAATAATTTTCAATTGTTTTAATAAAATAAAAAAGCAGCCCTTTTGTTTCCAAACTGTGTTGTCTTTGTAAACATGTTATTTCTGAAGTAAAACTGTCCTTTTCCCCAAAATACATCTGTGTAAAATAACTGAAGCGATGCCCCTCTGTTTCCTGTCATGTGCTAACCTAATCATTCATGATTAGCTGCTTGCTGGTGAAATGTTCCAGCTCTGTTACTTTATAAAACTTCATTATGAAGGATTAAACTGAGTGAAATATGGTATGTTCTTGGATACTCTTCTCTTTTCAAATGTTTATTGATATTTATATGTTGTAAGTACAGTAATTAAGTACAGATTGTTATTTTGCCATGAAAGCTACCATCAGTATGTAAAACGATAGTTCTGTTCTAAGAAAAAAAAAGGATTTTTCACTGTAAATAATCTATAACACTACTTATTGTAAACTGATGCTTAAGAATGCCGATTTCTGTAACCTATAAAATGCTTTGCGCCGAGAAGCCCAATCCATACCTGATCTTCCATCCCGCTGAATATCCACATGATACCACTCTCCGTCGTTGACCTTTTTCTGGGTGGCTTTGACCTTGATCGTGCCAGACCCCATGTCCAGCAGCAAATACAGACTGCCATCGAGCAGCTCCACAGCGAAGAAGTCAACCTTGGTGTTCTTCTGGCTCCTGGAATCCTTCCTGTCCTGCGGTTTCCCGTGAGTGAACAGAATAAGTCCGTTCGGCTCCGAGGTGCGGAAGTCAAAGGAGATGGAGCCCATCCTTTTGGTGTTCCACTTGGGAAGGCTGATGTAAGCTTCGGGGGTCTCGAAAGAGATGGGATCCAGGGTGGCTACATTTTCACACTTGAACACCACGTCTCCTTGGATCTTCATTTTAGGGTCTATAATCCTAGCAAGGCGTGACAGCTCCAATCGGATGTCATTGTTCTTATACACAACCTGACAAAATGACAAAAAACAAATCCCAAGTGAAAACCCATGGATGAGGTTGTCCATGACTATAATGAGTCAATGAAGTCCTCAAAAAAGCACTGTTCAGAAACTATATAAGTGAGGGTTGTGAATGCTCTAGTGGCTGTGAATCCTGGCTTACACAAATTGAGTCCTTTGACAATGTCTTTCACAACATCATCTGTAAAGATTCCACTGCCATTACCGACACCTTTCTATGTTGGTTTCTGTCTTATTTTTGCAATCACTGTATGTCATTGCACTTACGTCACAATAACTGTTTATACCCATGTGTCTCAAAGATCTGTACTAGACAAACTCTTTTTGCCATTTCTTACTCTCTAGACAAATACAGTACTTTTGAAATGTGGTATTGCATATAATACTATTGGTATGGTATTGGCTCATACAGATGAGCCTTACATTTGCCCCTTTCTCCTAACAGCAGTGTTTTTGCTTACTCCATGTTATAAGGATATAAAAAAATGTGTGTGGCAAAAGTTTCTTATGCTGAAAAGAGAAGAGAGAAAACACAACGTTTCAGCTGTGGAGTCTTCTTCAGGACACTGCAGGTGCTCTCACAAAGTCTAAATCAGATTCACTGTAGAGTGCCGTTCAAGATCTTAAAACCTTCCTCCACTGTATTAGTGAGGCCATGTGCACCTGAGGGCACCTCAATCATCCTCAATTTGAGTCTCATATATAGTAGATACAGGTCAGCTCCCTGACACAAACCAGGCTGTAAACTATGAGCGAGCGTCTTCCATCTCTGCACCTCAGTTATGAACTTCTTTGCACATGCGTACTAGAAACCCCAAGTCCATAAATATGGACCTAGATAAAATATTTATTTGAATGCACCAGCTTTAAATTCTGCTCTTTTCAATTGTTTTTTTTAAATATTTTTTTGTATGTGCTTGTTTAACGTTATCTTTAGAGTATAAAGTGTCTTTAGACGAAAGGCATGAAATGGAGCTTCGTGAAGAAAATATGATTGATTGAAACTAACTCTCGGAAAGCTCTTTAACGGTAAGCGATCAGGAGATGAGGCCCTCTGCTCAGAACTAAATGTCAGCACAAGGACAGTTAATTCTACCTTAATGTAAACTGTATCAATGTCTTCTATCAAAGCAGGGACAGGAAACCATGTAGAGACTGGTAAATGTTTTTTCACTAAACTGACACATGAATCCCAGTCTGTTTCCACAGATAGCTATGGTAATGGCCTGACAAAACATCACAGCATCTTTCTTTGTACATTACAGCAGCAGGAGACATTGCTTGTTTCAATTCTTCTAAAGAAAAATGGACAGTACATAACGGCAAGGAGCGGCGGTAGCTCAGATGGCAAAGGGTGTCTAGCTTCTGACTGGAAGGCCCCGGGTTCAATCCCAGGTAGGGGCAAGCGATGTACGGTAGGTTTCTCTCGTTCCTTCCAGACGGCTCCCAGGTCCACCCAGCCTGCTTTCCAAGTGAGTACTGGGAGTGAATCCTTCCGGGGGTATGCTGACCACATCACCTCCACCTCCAGTGTCGGATGGTCAAGGAAAATGACGGCCCTTGTCCCCCATTCCCCAGGGGCCTTTATGGCCTGAAAAGGGACCTGCCTACAGTACCTACTGTACATAACGGCAACACCCCAATGCTACTTGAAGTGCTAGGACAGATTCAAAAAGACTCTCCTCCCAAACTTCAGTTGAGCAGCATAATACAAGGGGAATCAGGGCTCTTGATTAATGTACTGTTAAATAACCTACTTTAAAACAGAGACCCTTGAAGTTTTTGTAAAATTGTGTTTGACAGTAAAGGCAAGACTGAGTTTTAGTGTTCTGATTACCACATATGGTAATACTCATAAATTTAACACAATAAATAACGACTCGTCTCACGTGGTTTGGTATAAGCACTGTCCTGAGACTCTTCTGCCAATATTTTAAGCTACGAGTATGACCAAGAGTACAACCTGGAAACAGCAGTGGAGGATCCAAACAAACTCTAACTGCAAAGCCCTAACATTTTTCCTTCATTTTGTGCTTTATGTACAAAAATAACTTTAGTATTGGTCCTACTCGGATGAGATGTTACAAATGAGTAAGTAAATGAGTAGCGTTCAGTCTGGAGCGTTACATAACAGTTGTTGGTTAAAATGTTAGTTTATATTTGAAAAGTAAGAACTTTCTAACTAAATTGTTGGTTTAAATGACAATGGGATCTCCCAGAAGATGAAATCGGGGCTCCGCTTCGCAATTTATATTGCACATACAAATTTTATCTTATAACTTATTCATACATCACAGATAAACTGATGACAATATTTTGGGTTTACTACAGTGTAGCTACAGTACCTTAATGTTTGCTATTCTCTAGTTGTGTATGGAATCATACAGTACCATCATCTGTAAACAGTGAAAAAGTGTCTATAAGTTTATACATTTCTCGATTGCGGCTCAATATTGATTGAACCAAAAGAGAGCTGGTTCAACACGGATACTTTCCAGACCTCGTGTCAACAACAGAGCGTAGCTGTGGTTAGATCGATCTACGGCTCCTTTCTATAAATAGAATGAATAGTAAGAGGTGTACACCTCAAGCATAGCCAGGAGAGCCTCGAGATAACCAGTAACACAACTCATTTCCTAAGGTTCACATTTAAAATAACCAAAAAAAAGTCATCATGTGAGTCAAATGCCCTTTACAAATATTTCCGTGACTCAATTAACTCTATCTGACGTAGTCAAATACAGTATACACACGTATGAACTGGTCACAACTTGAATCTTGCCTTTCAAGGCACCCAGTTCCATTGTAGTTTATTCTAGGTGAAATACTGTAGTCGCATCCTGCCCAGGGAATAACAGCACCCTGTCAGAAATCACCGGGCCACAGATATGGGGGGTTGGAAAGTGCCGTTGATAGTGAATGATTACAAGTCAGAACAGTTGCGATGAAGGGGACTTGGTTGCCATCATCCCTTCCAAACTTTCATTCCAAACTGCATTATAATTTACAGAAATAAACATTCCCTCCACTTGGGGTATTTTTCAGAAAGAAACCCTTTTTGAGTTTCAGGATTCTCACATTGAGCATTTTGATTCGGTTATTTTCAGAAGAAAATTAGCACTGGTGCCCAGTGTTATGAAACACAGATCCCTGCCCTTTGAAAACGTCTCAAACTGTACTGTCAGTGAACATCCATCACCTGACCAACAGCTTTTCAGCCATCGACACTGTACACCTCCCGACATGATTAAAAGATTATACACAGAACAGGTATAAGGCCTTATCAACACAAGTGTAAAAAATACAGCAGCATACTGTACATACTGTAAGCAGTCCACAAATACACACACATTCACAGCTCTACTGCTCCACTAATACTGTGTAGAATGACAGCTGGCTATTAAAGTAGGAATTTCTCTCTGTTAATGAAATGCTGGCAGCACTCTTCCTTGGTCCCGCTGCTGTGATTCAGCCTGTCCCACATTTTTTAGCTTCCCGAAAATCTCCTCCTTTTCATATCTCCATCTTTTTCAGGCTTAACATGGCTCACGACTACGAAACCCTACTCATCTTCCAGTGAAAACAGCCCACAATTCCTAATTTTGATTTGTTTCCATTTATGTACAGTATATTGAAGGACCTGAAGAATGAAGGAACACAAACATTTTTCACTAAGAATAACACCTAAGAATCTGTGTACCAAAAGGATTATGTGTGTCAAAATTTGGCTTAACCCTCTTGAGGGAGGGCTGACCTCCTGGCCAGAGGGCGAGGAGTGACCAAGGGGCAGCTGCAGAGGAGCAGATAGGGTGAAGATGGGAGAGAGAGAGAGAAGTGAATCACATACAGTATTTACATGTATAGTTTTTAGAAAAGGAATGACCTGATTAGTGATTGCCAATTACTGACAGCCAAGTCTGACTGAACTTGGTCGTTGTCATCCCGCCCAGACATTCATTATAAACTCCATTTAGTCTTGAACAGAGAACAGGCGACGGAGTGACCTGATCCAAGTATTCCACCTCACAGGCCTTGACAAAATCAGAGCAGTGGACTTCTTCAGGGTGAACAGTGAAACACGAACCAGGGGGCGCAGGGAAACTACCTGGAACTGCCTTTATTATCAAGACCACGATTGTGGGAATGTGGAACCAGCTACACAGCCATGTTGGCAAAGCTGATCCCCTGGCTTCTTTCAAGGAAAGGCTGGATAAGATCACTGGATTAATTAACTACTTACGTAGGTTCCAAACAGAATAGCTGTGCCTAATGGGCTGCCCTCATTTGCAACCTTTCTTACTGTTGCAGACTGCATAGTGTGCAACGCTACTGCATGCTACTACTACCTACAAAAGGCCACATGAGATTCATGAGCATATGGCACATGGCACCACACAAATGTGCTTTATTTCCTAAAACACATACATGGAAACATTAAAAAACTAAGAGCAACAACTTATACAGTATTTATTTGAGATTTTAGTGTACCAGGAAAGATATTTGTAGAAGACAGCTGAATGCTGAAAGCCAAAATTATTAATAATGATTATTATCTATTATATTATTTATCCCGTTTATCCATGTAACTTCCACTTGATGCATTTTTCATTTTCTAAACGGCACTGTCCTCAGCAATTTCCTGCTTGCACAAAAGCAGCAGTGTTTTCTGACACAAATTGATACTTTGTAGTTTAGTCACTCTGTGTTATTGTCATCTTGCATCCTCAAACTTCATATTATATGTCAGATAATTGTTTTGCTTTACTGATGAGACAAAAACTATCAGGAAACTTCCAGTCACTTTTCTTTCCTAGTTTAAACATTCTGATAAAAAGCCTTCCCCGATTTCATACGAGCTGCTGAGGCAGAGGTAAACATAAACATCCTATGTGCCATAACTAGGGTAGGAAAAAGAAAAAAAGACAACAACCTGCCACCTGTCACTGTTAGTCTGGTTCTTTCTCTTTTATTTTTGTTAATGAAGGAAATGCATATAAGAAACAATTAATTGAATACTGACACTCGATAGCTCTTCTCTTTTTGAGCAGGCCCACAGACAGCACTGTGACTCTCCAGGTACCGTGTATGAGCAAGCACACACATGTGACATTGATTTAAATAAACTCCAGTAAAACTAGAGTTGAATGAACATATTTATTCTGTTTCCCAGCGCTTCTGTTCTGCATTGTGCCACCAGTCTTCGGCTAGCACAACAGGCAATGGCACTGTATTTAACACAGCATCAGGAAAGCCACAGACAGATCCTCCTGCAGGACGTAGATCAGCTCGAGCTCGGACATCTTCAGCGCAGGCTTCAACCCATGTCAAAACTCTTGCCTCTTCCACACAGCAAGGCACGATTTGCAATCCATGCAGCTCTGCTTCCGAGTAGCTTCATTGCTTAGTTGATGACACGCACATTAATCATCTCTAGCCGCCTGTTACACCTATAAATCTTTGCCTACAGGCGTCCTCACTACTTTCAAGGAATTAATGGCTTCTGGGTCAAACAGTATAAAAGTTAGAAATTGTTATAGATTATTCACTCGTCAAGGGGGATGATAGCATTCTGATGGTATTTCCGTGTACACACTGGACACACTGGAAAATGTAGCGTGTTTGCTTCCTCTCATGTTTGGTCTGTTTCCAAAGGTATTTCAGTGAAGATAAGCAGATAACAGAAAGTGTCACCAAAGCAAATACTTGCCTCAAACAGCACTACAGCCAACTGATAACACTGGCATGGCATTTTAATGCGTTTCTGCTGGGAAAAAAAAAGAAATGTCTTACTTTTCACAGCTGAAAATGTCTGACGAGAAACCTGAGCCAGATCAATACTAGACAGAATCATCATGCAGGATATGTGTCAAATTCTACCATTTCCCAAACAGATATGTCTGTTTGCGTGAAAAGGAAAATGAACTTAACTAATAGAAACCCTTCTGAATCCCTAACTAATCAGAAACCCTTAAGTACTTGATGAGCACACCTACTGGTCAATTCAAGGCAAAACATTTCCAGTTCCAGTTAATTTCCATTGACCTGTCACATTCATCTCCTTCACTGGGCATCACTAATGTTTCACCATTGCGAACTGCTGCTGACTTTGCTTTCAGAAGCGATGCAACATCGCCTGCATTATCACCTGGCTCCAAAGAATCAGTACCATCTCTACCAATACACCATTCAACACAGAAAACTCTGTTAAAAACTCTGTTGATATTGAGAAGCAATTTTTACCTCCTTATCCTCTTAATGCATCAATTAAGCCAATTAGTTGACACTTTAGCTGTGCTCTGCTCCTACGTTTTCTGTACTTGGTTTCAACCTGACACCTTTCACTCTTCCATGAGCTGGGCCAGGTGTGGTGATAACATGTTATCTGTTACTTTAACAATAATTTCAGAGCACAATACCCGTGTGTTTAAACACCCGAATCACCTTGTTGACCAGGGTCCCACTTAAAGCCTGCAGTGCGAAGGTTACTTCCCTTACAGTTTCTGTTTGTTTAGAGTTGTGGATGGGCCAATTAAAAGTATTCTTTACAGTCAGGAAGACTGAAACACTGATCAAAAATGTATTTTAATTCTGCCTAAAGCAAATCTGAACCACTTCAAGGGCATAACTATTTGACACCATCTAATTAATTTATTTGGGCAATTTAGTCAAAGTAACCAAGGATCACAATGAACTACGTAGCTCGAAAAATTTCAAGATACTTCATAAATGGAAACGTTAAACATGCCTGTATTTCTAATAGCGCATACTATATCTGAACAGCACTGCCATTCGCCACGAGCAAATTATACCTGAATCCTCTTGTTTAGAGTTGCACAACTCCAGTCCAGGGCCAGAAGGTTTCTGGTTTTCCTTCCAGCTGAGCCCTCAATTACCTAATTGAAATTATTATTTGCTTAATTAGACTAGATGACGCCTTTCCTTGTTCTTAGCTGGAGATTTAGAGAGACCTGCTGGTCAGTGGCCCTTGAAGACCAGAGACGGGGTTCCGTGGTTCAGCCCTATTTATACTTAAAACCACGAGCAATTGCTACACAAAACCCTACAGCTACTGATACAGTACATTTGAGATGTACAGAGCAAATAATTTGCCAATAATTCATCCCTGTGCCTTATAAAAAGGTGCAAAAATAGAAATTGAATGTTAAATCTTTTAACCCTGTTTTACCTGCTTTATGTAAAAGCAACCTTTCTAAAGCTGTACAAGCTGCATGGTCGTATTTTACTGTCAACAGGCCCAGTATAAAGATCCTTCTCATCTGATTAACGAAACAGACAACACTGCCAGTCATTAGTGGAGAAAAGCTATTTATACAGTTCATTCTCATGGGAATATTTTCCAAGGGTAGGAATTTATACCCTTCAATTAAAGAAGTCAACAAAAAAATAAATACTAACCAAGTATGTATTAATGGGACGATTAAGAATCTTCACGTGCAAAACCATCCAAAGAGCTACAGATGTTTCTCCAGCATGCCAGGCTTTTATTCCAGCATGTCGCTAAACATCAACTTGTAATGGAACTGATCCAACTGGATCAGCTGGAAGGAGGATGGGCTTATGCATCTGTCAGATCTCTGCAAGGCTGCCACACAATACAGTGCTCCATCACGAGAATCACTGGTCTGCATTGATAAGCGAGGGGAGGACTGGTTGATCTTAAAATAAATATCAGAATAAATATCCAGGCGTGCTTAGTAGGTCAGTCAGTGTCCACACACTTCTGCTATGCAAGAGAGATGGTGACATATTTTGATAATGCAACACATGGAGAATAGTACAGTATGCTAAGATGCTGTCAGACTCTAGAAAGAGCTGTGTCTATAATAATTAGCACTTCTGGTCATGAGGGGATTGCATGTTAAAGCAAACTCTGATTAATGTTCTCAGTGCTGCAGCTTTAATGGAATAACTAGACTGACACCCAGAGAATAGACTATTTTCCTCATTACTCCAAGTATGTCTGCACCTATTAGATTCAACAATCTACAGTACATGACTGAAAGCACAACACAAAGATCTTTATGCAGCTGGGTCCTTCCCCAACTAATGGAAAAGCAATTTACAAATATCTAATGCAGCACCTTAAGTGCATTTTATTAGTTTAATGAATAATAAACATATTACAGAACCTGTTTTAATTCAGAGTGTATGCAAATAAAACTCTGTGGGCTTAAAAAGTATTTTGCTCCATATAAAAAGAAGTACTTTAAGTATTTGTTGTTTGTGCATGACCCATGAAGCAAAACTACAGAATAAAACAAACACACTGACCTTCAATATTTTGCCCCTATTTCCCAGTTTTTGCAACTTCAATAAATACCCAGAGGAATTAAAAAAATAATCAGGAAAAAAATGTACTTACTCATTACTTTTTTCTGTTCCCTATGAGCAAACTATTTCCTCTCAAGAGCATGAGCAGTTTGCACACATTGTTCCCACCAAGAAAACAGGAGTTATAATTTCACTAGTTTTTTTTTTTTTACCTTTACAATGATTTTCACAAATGAAGGAACACATTTCATTCTGGAGCAAAAAAGATGATGACCCTGTAAATATCTGAGGCAGGGCTCAATCACACTCACCCGTGATGCCAGGGCCTAAAATTAGCTGCCCATTTTCCAGTAGAATAAATTAAATGCGTAATGAGCATAACACTACTCCATTATAAATTAATATTATTTTAATTACTCAAAAGCCTAGAAATGTAAGCAGCAATTTGTGTCTTTCAACATGCTATTATCATTATTTTAAATAACTGGCCTCATTAAAATGCATTCAATATAAAAACAAAAACATCTGTTTTAAAGATTTTAATATTGTGTACGGAAATGTTTAATAAGGGTAAGAGTCCCAGATCCTGGTGATAAATGCTACTCAAAATGTAGACAAGAGGAATATTTTCAGGATCCAGTTAAAGAACAGAAGCACAAAAAAATGACAAGCTCAGGTAAAACAGGATGCTAAAAAGCAAAAGAATATTGCAATGGAGGCTGAAATAAATCTTTCTGCCACATTGTAACAGCCAAAGAGCAGAAAAGGATGAAGTAATGAGTCTCAGAGACAAAAATGAAAGGCATTTAAGTGATGAAAGGAAAACAGTTACGAATATTTCACTCAGGTATTTGCCGAGATAAAAAACAGACAACATCCCTCAGGCTGAGCAGAGATAAACTTCTACATTAAATACAGTAGCTTTATAGCATAGAAGAGGAAGAAGTTGTTTAAGTATTTGAGCGCCTTAAATAAATCTATAGGGCCTGATGGTATTCTTCCAAATGTAAAGTACTTAAAGAAAATGAGTTGTTATTCGAAGACTATTAGAAAAACACTCTGCCAACAGTCTCTTAGGACAACCCTAATACCCACTGACTGGCTAATGACTGGCCAATGCAACACCCACCCATAAGAGTAACCAGACCAAACTAAGTGGTTATAGATGTCTGACTTCCATTACATGTAAGATTATTGAACACTGACAACTATGAGAAGGTGTGATTGGAGTAATCAAAATCCTCACAGGCGCTGACAAAGTCAACCCACGTGGAGGTGTCCAAGTACACAGGGCACTTTATGCATGATTGACTCGCTCTGACTTCCTTTAAGCAGAGCCCAACAGAACTCTGGATTGTCCTGATACCCTGTCCCTTTTCACATCAGACACTAGCAAACAAACAAGCTAGACGGGCAGATATAGTAGGCCTCCTCTCAGTTGAAGAGGTCCTTATGTTCTTATGGTATTGTAATTATAAAAATTCAGGTTACATCTGCTTTTTAACATCAACAATGTTGACAACAACTAACATCTGTTCTGAGTACAAGCAATTCATACTATTTTTGTAAATGTTAGCTAAAGATGATACTAATACTGGAACATTTTTATTTTGCGTTTTGCAAACAGAATCAGCTCTTTCCCTACAATAATGACTAAACTTTCATATTTGGTATGGTATTATATTCTGATTATATGGTGCTTTGTGAGGACATGCTCTAGACAAACATTTCTGAGCAGGAAAGAGGAGATCATTGACCTCCTCTGTGGTTTAGTGTTGAGTGTGTCCACAGACAATGTACCGGACATGAGACGAGACTTGTCTTATTTTTCTTGTACTAAAAAAGGCACCTTCTGTGGCTTGGGAGGCTGTAAGCAGAGGATTTATTTCTGAGACTGGCTGGGTGGAATGAGATGTTTCAGAGCATACAATTATTATACAGTAATGTGATACTGTCCATTCTGAACTTCAGTTTGGTACTGTAGTTTACACTGGGATGTTTTATTGCTCCAGAATTCCCCTTCAATCTATGAAACAATGTTGCCTTTGCTACTGCTGTGAATTGCTACAGTACATCAGAGCTCTTGTTTCTTATTGTATTATTTCACTCTTTCCACTGGGTGGCGTGCTCAACAAGCCTCAAACAGAGCTTCCTGTCTGCATCATACTGTACGGTATTTTTTCATGTAGCCAGGCTTACAATCCCACATTGATTTTGTAACATCAAATGCTCTATTTTATAAAAAATTGACAACTTGAAAAAACTCTTTGATGGTCCTAAAAGTGTCAGTGTCTGCTGGCTGATGATTTAGACTTTGAAAATTCAGACACTGCCTTCATGTTCAACACTCTTCTGTACTGTACAATTATATAAGGAATTTAATAACATATTGTACTGCATTGCAACACTGCACATGACATGCAAGTTAAAAAGTATATTTCATTTTGATGATTTTTATAATGAAACTGGAAAATTGTCATTCTTAATTCAGAATTTGAAATATGTTTATTTGAGCATCTGTAGGATGAGTTTGATATATATGGTCAGACATATCAGGACTGGGAGGTTTTAAGAATTCCTACTAGCTGTAGGAATAGGGGTGGACCCAGGGTTAGGCAGGATATAGTACGAGGGTCAGGATCAGAGCAAGAGAAGAGTTAGAATCGAGGGCTTAGAGTTGGATTAGGTTTGTGGTTGAGAATGAGAATTCTTACACATGGGAGGAGTAAATACAAAAAAACAGTGAAACACATACTGGAGGACACATGTGGAAACTATGTGGACGTACATTTAAAACTGGGAACCTGTTATTAAACCTAGATGCCTACAAGCAGACACGTCGAGCCATGAGGAAACACACTTGAAACCGAGTACACAAGGAATTTGTTTTGTGCAAGGGAGTGTGGGAGTATGGGATAGGCTACCTGCCATGTTGCTGAAGCCCCTTTCTTCAGCAGTACAGTATGCTAAAATGCTGTCAAACTATGGAAATCTGTATCTACTGCATAATAATAATTAGCATTTCTGGTATATAATAGTAATTAGCAATTAAGATTATCTGGATTAAAGCTAGGAGTAGGGTACGTTTAAGGTAGTAGGGCAATGATTATAATTTAAATTGGACAGACTGTAGACTTCGGATTAAGATTAGGAATAAGTAACAACTGGACCTGGGTCACAGGAAACAGCAGAAATAACTTTTTGGCAGTGACTCTTGGGAATGACTTGACATGTGCACATACGCAATATACAGTACAGTATGTTCCAATACAACTTTAAGCCAAAAGGTCTACTGAACATACAGTATAGCAGAAATACTGGCATTCATCAAATATACAGATATATCCTAATTTATTGTGTCTAATAATAATAATAATAATAATAATAATAATAATAATAATAATAATAATGGATTAAAGCTAGGACACTCCACTCAAAGCGCTTTACAGGTAATGGGGACTCCCCTCCACCACCACCAATGTGCAGCCCCACCTGTATGATGCAACGGTAGCCATAGTGCGCCAGAACGCTCACCACACATCAGATATCAGTGGGGAGGAGAGCAGAGTAATGTAGCCAATTCATAGAGGGGGATTATTAGGAGGCCATGATTGGTAAGGGCCAATCGGAAATTTGGCCAGGACGCCGGGGTTACACCCCTACTCTTTTCGAGATACGCCCTGGGATTTTTAATGACCACAGAGAGTCAGGACCTCGATTTTACGTCTCATCCGAAGGAGGGCGCCTGTTTACAGTATAGTATCCCCGTCACTATACTGGGGCATTAGGACTCACATGGACTGCAGGGTGAGCGCCCCCTGCTGGCCCCACTAACACCTCTTCCAGCAGCAACCTTAGTTTTTCCCAGGAGGTCTCCCATCCTGGTACTGACCAGGCTCACACCTGCTTAGCTTCAGTGGGTTGCCAGTTGTGAGTTGCAGGGCGATATGGCTGCTGGCTAATGCTACATAAACTGCATCTAAGACTCAGGCTAAATCACTGTGCTTGTGGGTTGATAACAGAGCACCATCAGGAAAAAGAAAATTAATATTAATCACACTATGTGCAAAATGGTCCATAATAAGCTGAAGAGCAGTCACACTCTGTTCAAACAGCAGAGCTGCAAGGTCACTTTAAATTATAATGGTTATTACGGGCTGCTCATTGTCATCTGGTGAATTCCAGGATTTGAGCAGTTGATTGTTGCTGCTGCTGACAGGACTAACATGCATCTGAGGTGCAGGGAGCCGAGATGGAGGAGGGTGTCTGCACAGGTCTGTCTGTACTACAAATCAAGTCAAGTATAGCTACTGTCGAAACTACAGAACATTATTGGCTAGGTCGGAGCCTCCTACCCTTGACCTACACTAGGCAGCTGTTTAGGAAATACAGCAGTTTAAGGACTGAGAGAGAAGAGAAAGTGCCAGGCTGGAGAAACAGGGCAAAGGGAGATTCTTCTGCACTACAATGCTACAGCGTGATTCAGGCAGGATGGAGGAGGAATGGGTGAGGAGCAGGGGTGAGGAGACCCTGGCAGTGGAGGAGGCACAATGACAACAATGACTCATATTCTGGTCAGATCAGCTTGAAGCCCGAAAGGAACGCAGAGCTGAGAGAGCTTCGTGTAGGATTTCCTGCCAAGCTGCCCGCCCATCTGCAGCAACTAGGGAATGAGGGAGTGAAGCAGCACTAGTGTGAGGCAGGCAAGCTGACACTGTGGTGCGTCTCGTCAGGGAGCGGTGTTTGGGCCAAGGATGATGTCACTGGTGTCAAGAAGGTAATGGAGAAGCTCACTGGCACAGTTTATACAAAACAGAGAGGTGCATGGACCTAAACAACCTTTTGGATGAAACCTTTGAGAACTGACTTCTTGATTGCATTTTAAGCACAATAATTTAAGAACAGCTGATTGACAGTGACCTTTGCTTGACTGAGATGTCATCCAGGTCTAAGAAGCACCTCATCTCATCCTAAGTAATTTGCTTCAACAGCTACAGTGCGTAGTTTGCTCCAGAGACATCACCTACAGAATTGATGTTTTCTTCTGGAGTTTCAGCAATGCCTACTTCAATTCTTAAGCAGGCTTTCACCAACAATCTAGAAAGAAGCCAAATCATCTAATTTCACAGATTCTATCTTGGCAGGTACAAAAGCAGATAATACTGACTTGCTTCAATTTTGAGAAGTAAAGACATCAAAAGGAAACACCCTACTCTGGGCATCTGCACTGAGGAATCCACAATCAATTATGATAAAGTTACACAACAACTGGTAAGAGGCAATGCAAACAAAACTGTATTAGGTTAGGTGAAATCAGAGAAACACTCCAGAAAGCAGGAAACCCCCCTTTCTGAAACTGGTAAACCCATAACAGGAAATACAATTGTGTAATAAGGATTTGGTCAGGATGTTGCTTCTGAAACCTCTTTCATGTGTTAATTTTAACAGTGTACAGTATATTAAAGCAAGTCCCTCGTAATAAATGCTGGATAACTGGAAAGACAGCTTGGCTTACTGCTAAGTCACTGTTTAAATGCACACTGAAAGCACAGAAGCAATCTCTGATCTCACTGCACCTTGTTCTTCCTAGTAACACCGTAGGTACAGTGCTGCTCAACCAGAAAGTTACAGCACTTAGGAGGCAAATTACTGTAATCTCAAAAATGGGAACCGCTTTACACAGCCATCAACTTGAAAGCAGGACAGCATTAAACATTTAGCAACAGCAAGAAATTAATAGAACGGTTTGAATGACAAATTCAAAGACAGAACATACATACTGTACTGTATGTATCTTATTTCATCTTTGTATTGATTGTTGTTCTTTAGTTTTGTTTTTAACAAAAAATAAATAAACCAATTAGATTAGATAGTGAATTGAACATAAATCTGTCATAAAAATATAAAATGTCAGCTAAAGCAATTTACTGTATTCTCCGTATAAATTATTTAAAAAAAATACAGGTGCACTATTTTGTACTGAAACATCAGGCTACATAAGGCTGCAAAAGAAAAATTACATAAAAATTGTAATGGTATTTCATAAGTAAGTCTGTGATGTACATGATATAAAAAAGAAAAAAAATAACTCAGTCCCTTGAAATATAAACATTTACATTTGAAATAGTTCCTGCAATTTAAGGTAGTGGGGGGCTAAACTCTTTAATATTTCTAAGCACGACTCCCAAAGAATGATCAATGCTTAGAAACAGTAGCTCTTAATAGGAGGTCAAAATGCACATATTCAGAAATTATCATCAGTCATAATTCTGCATAATGATTGTGCCACAATTCTTATGAGGAGAGCCCATAACCACCTCACTGACAGTGAGACCAATTATGCAATGATGTTTCTCAGCAAAGGTCTAGCAAAGACTTAATTGCCTATTTCTAACTAAAATAAAGATCCTTCAGTTCTGAGGTCTCTTGCTTTACTACATCATTATTGCGAGGCCTAAAGGTGCTGACTTATTAAATTGCCTATTAAACAATTAACAGTGCTACTGAAGGTTTTAAGACATCCTGCCAGCTGGAACTGGTACAATACGGTTTGTGACAGGCTTCCAACTCATGTGCTCGATTTTTACTAAAATACGACAGAAGATACGTAATTTCTTACAGATTAATTTATCAAAACATATATAAAGGCAGAATTCTCCAAAACCTGAAACAGTAAGTGGCAGGTAGCCAGCTGGTCCTGTTTCTAATTTTGTGCCACAGTTCTGCTGACTCTAGTGAATCACCTGTGCTTCAGACTACAGCAGTGTCAATCTACTGTACAAAAACGATTTCTAAGAAAAAAAGGAACATCAAATTATATATATAACTTTAAACAAATTTATTACATTAGGATGTTATTTTCATGTGTATGTGTACCCCTCATGTTTTTTAATTGTTTTATAGCATTTGAATAATCTCTAACAAAGATACTGGTGTTTGATCTGCATTATGTGAAGTGTAATGCATTCGCAGACATAACCCTAGAAGTGAAAGAACACATTTCAGTACCTCTTTCAAGCAGCCCATGAAATTGTTGCTGACAGGAGAACCAGGCAGATCCGCTGTACTTGGACTACCACCAACATAGAAGAAGTCATCTGAGCCAAGCATGGTGTAGTCTTCTTGTGTGTACCCAGTAGTGGTTAAGATGCCATCTACAGATATTGTCACCTGTTCAAAGAATATAATCAAGAAAACAATGCCCACACATGACCTTCTAGGATTGTTTCACAGGAGGTACTGTCTCCTAGGACTCGTTCAGTCATTTTTGGATCGTATGGTTCAGTCTCCATTTTCTGGATTTGAATAAGACCCATTACAATTTTTTCTTCTTTTTATTATTATTTTGGTTTTGAAGGAATCGCTGACAAGTAAAGAAAATATTTGAGAAACATATTTTCTTTACCTTGATGGGGGCAAGAAAATGGAAGAGTTTTGGTTGTCGCCATCATTTAGGTTTAGAGGGTTAGTCAATGTTAAAACCAAGAACAATCGCTTGTACTTGTTTTATTCAGGGTTACAGTTTCGGATCAGTCGAACATCGACAAGCATGCGTCCCAAAAGGAGTCTTACCATCAAACATCATGAATGCGCAAGCCATGATTTTGTCGGGTGTGTCGGGGTGGTGGGGGGGGGAGGTTGTTTTTCTCAAAAACGGCTCAAACCGGGGAAGAAAGTCAAGTCAAGGAGGCCACCACTGATATGAGCCAGACGCCTAATAAACTCAAAAAAGCATGCAAGCGCCAAGCATGAAACACCCAGGCACAACGAAGGGCACAGGAGAGGTGTAGGTGCTGCCACAGGCACTGCTGCCCCTCACATGCCATGAGAAGAAAGGCGGAGTCCGGTGTGGCAGGGACACAGAGCCGGGGCACAGGGGGAGTTAGAGTGTTAGTGGACACACGTTAGCAGACAGGGTGGGATGGACACAGGTGGTGTGGGAAGCAGTGATATTTAGGCATGCCATGCACAGAGTGTACTGGAAACAACTGACAGAGCTCCCGCGTTTCCATTTTGTTTTTTGTAGTTGTTGTTGTTGTTGGGTTTTTTTTTATGGAAAGCTTCTGCCAGTTCGCCTGTAGTCTTCACCAAAAAAATAAAAAATAAAATGTGGAGGCTTTGTTAATACACTAAGCCCTACAAACAGGCCTGATCTGAAATCTTTGCAAGAGTGGAAGACGTTAAAAGAAGAGAGGGGGAAAAAAGAAGTAAAAGCCGTGGTGAAAATCTGGGGGAGGAGGGGAAGGGGGAGGAAATTAAAAGTGAAGAAAGCCAAGAAATACCAACCCCGTTTCCTCATTTTTTGATAATGGTGTCTACAATGAAACCGAAATAAAAGGAAGAGGGGAAGGATACACACGGCAAACCCAAAAAAAGACAATAAGAATGATATCTACCAGACAATGTAGTTTGTTTACCATAGCGTGTCCAATGCCTGAGTGCTTTGCGGAAAAGGGGGGAAGAAAGGAAATTAAAAAATAGTGAACAGAACGGTTGTTAATAAAAAAATGAAACAAAAAAACAATGATGAGTAATTAGGGTGTTAGTACATTAGTTGGTTAGGTATCGGTTAGTAAAAAAAATGATTCATTCCATGAATGGTTAGTGTTAGTCTTACAAAGCGTGTCCTTTCGAAACAGAGAGAGAGAAAGGGAGAGAAGAGAGATGCAAGGGCAGGAGCAAGGGCCCAGAGCTACTTCAACTTGATCAAGTTCCAAAACCACAATATTTCTTGGCAGGACAACCCTACCGAGGGCACAAGTCTTGTCTTAGTAGTAATATGAAATCAGTACTTACTTGTCAACCTCTTCCAAAACTCAAACCGTAGTGTGATCCCAAAAGCGGTTTTACTTGTCACTGAAGCTAACGGCCTCCCCACCAGTCAGCTATTAAAAGCCCTTGCACTTGTAAACTATACTATGAATTCCACATCCTCTCTGCAGTTCCCCACTCTGTTCACTGGAGCTGAATGTGACCATCTGTAAATCAACGATTTTGTGTGTAATCTGTTGAGCACCTCTCAAATCTGGCACAGCCAAACCTGTAAACTCCTACGAAATTCAAGTTCTTGAGCAGTTTTATACCTGTCTTTTTCTTGCATCTGCCTTATGTAGTTTATATTTTTATAAATGTGGATATACAGATGCACATGTACAGTATCAGTATTTACAAACAGTATAATATCATAAAACAATCTAACTACCTGATAAAACACATAACCCCCATGTAACCAAAAAATGCAAATACTGTAAATCAACAATAAAAGACGCAGCACTCCTAACTATAATCTATAAGGCAGTTTCCTGTACAGAGATGGATGGCACCATCATCTGGGCAGCACAGCAATGAAGCTATTGTCCCCTCTGTTCTGATACTGCCTCCTCATCTTCCGTCTGCAGTGCTAAACCCATCTAGGTTAAAGCTCCCCAAGAAAAAGAAAGAACCTGCACTATTTGTACTGTACATCTTGAACTATGGTTTGCTTACAGCTTTACAGTTACAGAAATACTACTATTGAGTAGACAGATATGGTCTGACTTGGTTGGCACTCCCTTGCTTCGGATAGAGTCGCTAGACCCAAGAGTGGTGGAAATAGCTCAGAAAAAATTCAGTCTTCTACAGCCATCAAGCTAATGATGGTGTCTGACAGAGGAGCCTGCTTAGAGAAGCAAAAAGTGACGTAAAATGGATAAAATCAGAAAGGAAATTGGTGCTCTTGGAATTCGGAACATAATCTTTTACATTCACAGCAGAAGAAAAATAAACTGAAAGCCACCTGAATAAAATTTTAAAAAGTCAACTGAAAGTGAGAAGAATTAGCACAGAAAGGCTATGGACAGGAAAAGAAAATATATTATTTAATGGCATTCATAAAGAGAATGAAAAAAAAGGAAAACATAACAGAAGCAACTACTTAAAAAAAAAGAATGCCAAAATAAATAAGAGATCACTTCTACACGAATATCAGAGTGAGGTCTTTCGTCTGCTGCTTACTCTCCCCTGCTCGCCCATGCGACACACCCCTCATCGATCCCCATCATTACCTGCCGCAAGTTCCGCGTGACCTTTACGTCATGCCACGAGTTGTCGTTGAATTTGCCGTTAACCGGCTCTACTATGGCCTCGAAAGCCCCCGATCCCAGGTTGATGACAAGGGACACGGCTCCGTCCTTCAGCGCCAGGTTGACGTAGTCCGCCGACTTGCCCGTGTGCAGGATGAGCCCGTTGCGCTGCCAGGTCTTGAAGGACAGGGTGATCTCGTCGCTGCTGCTCTGGATGGGGTTCTGCGACAGGTCGTAGCAGAAGTACTCCGACCCCCGGAAAGTGGCGACGTTCTCCTCTCTCGCTGCAGGGAACAGAGAGGACGTGTTTTTAAGCGTCGTGCTTTTCACCCTTCGAGTTCCTCCTAGCCCTGCCACGAAAACTGGCACGTGTGAGGGGAAGCCTGGGGCAGACGCAGGCAGTACTACAGTAGCATGGTCAACGGTTTTTAATTTAGCATTTTTCAGGTGACACATACAACACACTGGCCTACAGGTACCCCTACACTCGGAAAAACTCATTACCGTCGTCTTCAGCACACTTCTAAACTGGAGCCAATTTTCTGTTTAAGGACGCAAAGATGTCAGCAATTTGAAAAAAAGTGAAAGTCAAAGTGAAAAAGAGCCCACCCTCATTTACTGTATAGTGAGATATATAGAGCACAGTACATACACTATATAATGTACGGTGTACGCACACACAGTTTAACGCATGCTAAAAAGCAAACAATGGAAATAAAAGTCCCCCTCAAAATATGGACTGCAATGCTGGGCCTTCAATTCCATGGACACTGCACTCGTTCGAAAACGCTTTTTAGGTGTTTTTGAAAGTAAGACTTGTCTATGCGTCTGGAGTGTTTGTACTCATCTGAATCTATTACACTCAGAAACTCTTTAAGCAAAATACTAGCTGCAGTTTAACACTAAAGCTTTAATAAGGTCATCGGGATAGGCACACAATATAGAATGTCTCACACATAACAACACAGTTGCCTTTCCTCAATTTTAATGCTACTGTACAGTATATATATGTAATGGTTACATGTGTTGTATTTTAATCCTGAACAGTTTTAAGATCCTTGAAAACAGATGTACAGGTACAACATCACTGCTTAAATTCCTTATTTTAAAATCATGTTGATTAAAAGATTTTTGTTAGTGTGGGTCATGCCATTTTAAGTATTTCTTTCACTTAACCCAAAGTATTTCCCTAAATGAACTGTCTATCACTGAATGAAGTGTCTTGATTTTTTTTAAGCCACCAAACTACCCATGAGTAGCAAATTATCGGCACAGCTTGAAACCCACCCACTATCTTAAGGAAAAAAGCCAGTGCATTTTATTTTAAGGGATAACAACTAGAACATTCAAGGGAAATGCACAGAGCAAGAGATACTAGTACCTTCAAAACTAAGAACTGTGTACAGGTACTGCCAGCTAATATTCTGATGTTAAATGTGAACAAAATCAGTTGAAGAATGTAATTAAATAAACTCACACTACATCACCATAGGATAACCTGTCTCTGCAGTTGCTGGCAGTGGCTCTAAAATATTGATCACACCAATTATTAGTACTGCACTGGTTACTCGTGAAGCCGCTTCCTGTAAACTGCGGTCACTGCGCTTGTCCAGGCCATCAGTGTTTGAACTTGCTAGTGTTTGATGGAGGAACATGGTTTTAATATGTTATACAGTATGTTAATATGTTAATTTTCTGTGTTGTAGTGTCTTGAGGTTTTCACTAAGCTGACATGGTGAGAGATTTCCCGCATCTGCTTAGAGCAAAATTTAAGTCAGTGGTTTTTATTTATGAACAGTGGGCAGCTAGGGGGGACATTTGTAAACCAGACTGTGCCTTGCATTCCAATAAACCAAGTATTAACCTTATGAAAGTGCTTTAATTGCCCCTTAGAAGATCCAACAACCCAGACCCAAGAACTCAACCTGTGTGAGATACAGTATACATTTCTGAGCAAGCTGTACTACATAATAACACATCTATAAATTTAGATAAATTGCATTTAAGATTTCTTTTTATCTAAGCACAGTCTTTTTCTTCATTAGATTTACTGTACGCATTTTATGTTTAAATAGCATAAGTTACTGGTTAACATTTCTAGAAAATGCCCTACAGTGTATTGAAAAATAATTAACACAGTTACAATTATTTTAACTCACTGCAATGTTATATACTTATAAAATGTAAAAACACACAACATATATATAATGAGTCCAAAAATAAAAACATACAGTATTCAAAACAAGTTCATAAATGATCTGTACAAGAGCAAAAACTACTAAAGAATACAGTATTTCAGTGCATAAAGTTTAAGTCTACAAATGATTTATACAGTACACAATCTCAAAAACCATTAATTTCTCTGCAAATCATGTTTTTTAAAAAAAATACTAACTAGTAAATTATTTTACCCCTTTACACTAATCTATTTTTGTTGTGCTTTGTTTGATTTGTAAATTACTAATTGAACTGACAGTTTAACTAGGTTCAGGTTACACTCTTCAATACCCTGCACAATTCATTTTTCCCAGTTTTGGGAATTACTGATTGTTAATCAACCCAGCTAAAAAATACAAACCTTGTTATAGCATTTGGAAAAAATAAAGAAAAACTTCTACAGCACATTTCAAATGCTTAATTATTTGTTTCCTCTATCAGTAGAGAGGAATAAGAACAATTATAAACCCAACAGACACGTGCTTTAAAGCTAAATCATGCTGGAAATTGCAGGTCTGCATAATCAGCTTTCCTTTCACTCAAATGTTAAGGTTGGTTGCTCAGTGTGCAAATCCAAAAATGTCAGAATGATGCCCAACTTCATTAGTTTTTGGCTCAGCTACTAGAAAACAAGGGAGAGCTTAGTGTTTGCCCAGCAGGGATTAAGACTGGAGACGATCCACGTCAAGAGAGATGTTTCCCATAAATTCAGACCATCTACTTTATTTCAGTAGGGTGAGTGATACATTTTTGTAACTCCAACACTAAAGGGCCCATTGATTTAGTACCTCGTCTTTTTTAACTTTGCTCTCTAGGTTTGAAATGATCAGTGACAGAAAAATAAATAGTAATTAATAAAATGACAGTTTTTCTACCAATAGATGTTCATGGGTCACCAATGTTCTAATATGTGTAACAGAGTTTATTCCGTAACACAGTTAAAGTATAATGAGCAGAAACACAGACTCAGTGGGTTGTCAGTGAGTCTGTGTTTCTGCCTGCCCAGTTTATAAGGCTGACGAAGGTGAGCAGAGCGCCCCTCTTGGCTGTAGACATACAGTGAGTTAGAGGGAAAATAAAGACTTTGAACAGTACAAGTGCACTTGAGCAGATATGCAGTAAGGATACAGGATCCCAGCTCTATGAAAGACTGTCAGAATGCCTGACACAAGACTTAGCGCAATTATTTCCCCAAAGAAGCACCTCTGGTGCCATTTTGGACATACAAGCTAGCCAAGACCCAAACTGTCAGTGTCCCGAAGGTCCAGGTCTGTGCACACACCCTCTACAACATAATAAGAACAAGTCACACAAAGTGATCACAGCTGAACAGTGTATGATATTCTCAACACGTTGTTATTAAAAAAAAGACTGGAGATGGTGATTAAAGATTTTTCTGTAGTTTCAAGAGCAGTGAATCCTGACCAGCAGGAAAGAATTGCGTATAAACACGGCTAAGACATTCCTAAAGAGGGGACTTTTCACAACATTTTGTTATTGCTAACTCAATGCTGCATTTACAGTATAATAAAAAGGTGAACTACTGTATATAAAACTCTGAATTCCTTTAAAAAATACCCAATCACGTACAGGGATGTGTTGTATAAGCTAATAAGATACTATTAAAAGCATTATTGTTGGGGGAAGCTATAGGTATATCAAGTGTCTTTAAATAGTTTCTGCACATTCAGTCATTTGCCACTGACTTGCATCCTTGCTGGAATTTGAAACCAGGATCTCTTGGACTTTAATCAGGCCACCTAGTCATGCTGTTATCAAATATTAATTTAACAGAATGTTGTTTTTACTAAAGAGACTCAGATGCTTTACCACCAGATGTTACCTCATCCATTAATTCTGTCCTGCTTAATTCTTAATGAGGTTTGAACACAAAAATTGAACGTCTGTGTTCGTGACTTAATGATGGATACTATAAAGATACCGTTAAGAATATGTAAAGAATGCTTAATATACCTTTTATAAGAAGCGATGGATGCTGAAGACTTTGACATAATGAACCAACAAAACAACAACCCCTTTTTCTGGTGCTCTGTGTGGAGAGAATCTACAGAATTTTTTTTAATGAACATTATTAAAATAAAGACTATACAGTATCTATGCTAATGTACCTCAATTTGTCCTCAGATGAGCATTCATAGATACAATTAATTGAAGCATACATGTTATACACATTTCATTTACAGATGCAGTATTTAAATGGTTAAAAAAATCCTGTTTGCTTTTTCCAATTAGGACAGCTCTCATTTGGTCATGAACAATGTCCATTTGTATGCACCTGCTAATGTTAATTCACATTTAAAGTTTAAACATGGGGTTTGTGTGGTTTGTGCTGCTGGTTTCAGAACCACACTGCCATAATTCAATTTCAGCATTTATGGTTAAGAAATACAGAATGGAGTTGGAGCAATCTGCAAATTCGAATTATTTTTTATGTTTATTCCTAAAAGCACTTTGAGGAACCCAAAGCATGCAACTACAGTATACCTTGAATTGTCAGAGCGCAAAGTCGATGTACACTCAAGTCCAAGACTGTGCTCCACAATCCTGCCACCCCACCACCAGGAGAACAACACATCTGTGCACATTCACAGATGCGAGCCTTCACTCAATACAAAACAAACATGACCAGTATTCATTCACTTTCACCAGTACGCAAAAGAGAACTGGAGCAGCAAGAAGGAGATGGCAATTGCTCTAAAATATGGAAACTTCATAATGAAATCTTTATGACTTAAATGAGCACAGTAGAGTGATTGTTATCGAGCAATGAATTTAACTGTTTCCTAACGCTCTTTTTTTATCATTTACTCTATGAAAAATGAGAGGTGATAAATTATGGCACAGTTCATTCATAAAAGTGTCGGCCGCTGCAGAACTGGATGAAAAAAAGTTATGGCATCTATAAATTAAATTCAGTTTAAGAAGACGATATAAGAACATTCAAGACTCCGTACTAAAAATGTAACGTTCTCTGGAGTATAGCGTATTCATAAATTACCTGCTTTCAAACACACCGGACTACCCCCAGGAAGATTAATCTTGGGCTTTGACATTGTGTTTTACATTCATCTGTGTGACTTTTGTTTGCTAAAAACACAATTTGAATTAAGGTTTTGCAGACATGCCAAATATCCCAGTTCCAAACTCCTTACTGTAGCTGCATTTCAGCCTCTAAAACACAATAAAATGAACAACTCAGAGTACAATAATAAAAAATCAGTTTTGCCAATCTTGTTTAGATAGTTTGCCCTCTACACTTAGGGACAGGAACACTCAGCTGATGGTCGTTTGCTATCTCTACAAGTATTACATTTATAAAATACAATAATAACTCCTTACATTCCTACAACATTTTTTTATTTGAAACGTTTCTTTGCATACTGTATAGGAGGAAACCCACTTCATCCGCTATTTCAGACAGCAAAGCTGGCCGACATGCGGTAATCATTCTGCGCCAGCAGCCCCACTGTATAGTAGATCAGGTGAACTGAGAAATTAGCTCATGAAATTAAGAGAGGATTTTTGTAGGTGAGACTGTACAGTTGTTAACACTTGCACTGATATCTAAGGCAAGTGGTCCAGCCTTCAGTTTAAAGTCTAATCTAAAGGAAGGAATCTCCTAAACACAATGTACCAGATCATCATACTGGTGACTTGGTTTGGAAATACTGGTCCTGATGAATGAGAGACTCCCATTGGTGTGTTAATAGCACTAACAGCAGCAAGCAGGAGTTTCTGTCACGCCCTGACCACCTAGAGGGCGCTCTACTTTTGTCCTGATCCTAGTTCCCTGTGATTATTCATGTCTTTCCGGTGTCTCCTGTTGTGGAGCCTATTTACTTCCTGTGTCTGCTCTGCTCCTGGCTCAGCATTGAGGGTACGGATGTCCTGAGACCCGCCTAGCACCACCTAGCACCGCCTAGCACCAGGTCGCCCCACGTCCGTGGCCTGAGGGCATAGGTTTCTATACCGACATCGTCTGACCCCCTGAACCTTGGCTAACCTCCATGTTGCCCCTTTTACTGCAACACATAGGGTCTCTACTGCTCTCCTGGTTATTCCAAGGCATGCCCTTCCGACATCCGTGACAGAATGCTGAGCTGTACTTTGACCCTATTTTTTTTGTTTACCTGCATTGCTTTGGGCTTTTTTTCAGTTCTCTTATTGTAGTCGCAGGACGTCTCTCCCAACATCGGCCTACGAATACCTGGGATGTCACTCCCGGCATCCGTGACAGAATGTTGAGCTTATTTTTGTCCCTGCAAATGGTGTTTTTGTATTTTTTCCCCCGGGTTTTTTGTTGTTACTTTTTTATTTCCTGTCTCTGTTGTGAGTTATTTTTCTTTGTGTTGTTTGTTCCCCTGTTCCATCATGGTTTTTTTTGTTGTGTGTGATTGTTTACAGGTTTTTGTCTCGCTCCTCCGGAGCCCAGCGCGGTCTCCCCTTCCTCTACTCAATAAACATTTAGGAGGGGGTAGCTCTCAGCCGTGGACTCCCAGAGGTTTCCTTTCAGTTAAATTGGGTTTTTCCTCCCCCCAGTGCACTTCAGCTTTTTGGGGCGTCAGGAGCCACCCCTGAAGGTGGTGGTGGGGGGTACTGTCACGCCCTGTACACCTAGAGGGCGCTCTTTGTCCTGTTCATAGTTCCCTGTGATTATTCATGTCTTTCCGGTGTGTCTTGTTGTGTAGCCTATTTACTTCCTTAGTCTGCTCTGCTCCTGGCTCAGCATTGAGGGTCTGGATGTCTTGAGACCCTCCTAGCTCCAGGTCGCCTTTACCGTGGCCTGAGGACAACGTCTAACCCCGTGAGCCTGGGCTAAGATCTGTGTTGCCCCTTTTACCGGTACGCATAGGGTCTCTACTGATCTCCTGGTCATTCCACGGCTTGCCCTTCCGACATTCGTGATTCCCAATACTGACCTAAACCTGACATCCAGGAAGAATTAAGCAATAGTAATGCACAGTAAGTAATGCTAATGTCTGTTCCTCTCAACACTGGTCCAGGAACATGCCTGTTTGGCTTCTGAACTGTGACTCGGAAAATCAGGTTATTTAGCTTATGCTGTTAACATTACTTTCGCCTATCCCTTACATAAGAAATATTAGAAACTCTTTGAACTGAGTTTTCAGCTGAGGTTATATCTAAAAAATACTGAAGATTTGAATGCATTCATGTCAATGTTTCCATAAACTTTAATAAGATTGAAGATCATTCAGTTCAATCCCCTTAAACTAGATCTGATATTGTCCTTGGATGAGCAGACAAACACCACCTGGTCCCTGTTTGTGCAGTTTGGCAGAGACTTTTCGAGCACCTATCACCAATAACGTGCTCAACTTAATCAACCTTCAAGATCTGCACCTTCCTTCCGCAGAAGTTGTTCTGCATTTGTCATGCTCTTTCCATTCCAGAGCTGAGAGATGAGGGATCAATAATGCCAACTCTGAAAATAAAGATCATTTTGTCAAAATGTCCCTGATGTGTCTGCTGGACTTGCTTCTAGCACAATTATTTAGGCAAATGATCTGTTAAAAGAAGATGATGCTCAGCATAAATATCACTTTAATGGGCATTTTACACTAGATGACCCACAGAAAAAAATTGGATGTGAGACAAAGTGTCTGAATTAGAGTATATACAGTACTGTATGTTCACACACAGTATGCTACACTTTTCTACAGTATCAGTTTAGGTGAAATACAGTAGCTACAGTATATATAAAATAGGTTATGAAATCTCAGACTTGCTTTCTTCTTCAGTAAGCCCCTATTAATAAATCTCATGTCTTCACTGTTGCAGAGTTTTCTAATTTTGTTAAATATCTTTATTCTCTGGTCCACCCTAAAAAATAGAATAAAAAAATCAAGCTGTGGGCTGCAAGGCTATTTCTTGATCAACATAACACATTTCAAATAATTTACCACTGGATTAAACCAGATTATATATATATCACAATACATTATTATATATAATTTAGATATAATTATAATTTACACTCACTACAAAATAGTGCTTCTGTAAATCAAATGCAATCTATAACTTAATGTTATCCATTCATCTTTATTGCAATAAATATAAAAAAATAATAATAATATAAACACCAGTATCATTACTGCATTATAAGAGTTATTTCAGGGTCTTTACACAAGCATACATAAGCAGTTATCGTCCATCTACTGAACCTCTCTGGAACCTCTCTGGACAGAGAAGTACAGTACACGCTTCTCCTCAAAACTAGCCATGAACACAGGTTTTCTTTATATTGCCTTTCTTAAAAATACAATTACAAAATATAAATGTATATATTTGCACAAAAGGTTTAAGAATTAGCATGTGCCAACAGTGATGATAATATTTTCTCCAGACTGAAACTGACACTACAATACAGACTTATGCAGTTTACATTTAGGACAGGCAATTAAATTTCAAATAATGTTACAGTCCAGTTTAATTTTAAAATAAGGTGGCTCAGTTGCTAGGTCAATATCTACATATGCAAAGCACACACATTTAACATTCCCTACCTCCGTAGGTCACACTCTAGCATCTCAAACTCATTTTCTCTGCTTCCACAAAAATTTCATGTTTAAATCTGCAACAACTGTTGTGATTAATACCCAATTGACATTACATCTGCCATTAAACTAAGTCTCCTGCCTATTTTCAGAGATTATTTTTCAATTTGCTGTCTGTCTCAGACAGTGAAGGGGGCCAGACAATCAGAAATAAATCACTTTGCATTTCTGAAGCACACTCTTTAAAATGCAAAGTCTGCCAAACCCGGGCACTGCAATTTATTTCACATTTTAAACCGGAGGAGAAGCAAACCGTCTCTCTCCGCAGCAAAGTCAGGCTGCACCTCCTGGACCACACCAGCTTCAGTGGCTTGTTTTCGTGTAGCTCTTGCTGAAGAGAGGTCTGCCGCATTTCTGGTTCTGCTCTGGTGATTCGCTCCTCCCTTTTGCAGCTTTAGCAACTACTATTAGCTTTCTTTCTTTCCTGTAGTCTGCTATACCCAGTGGACAGCTCATGGAAAATTAACCTGGGGCTCCCTCTGGGAGCTGTAAAATGCAGGTGATCATTTTTCCACACATCATGCCCCCAAACTCCTTCTATTAATGCATAAACTACAAACCACCTGCTTTGCTTCAGAACACTCTCTGTCCTTGACCTTGAGAGTCCTTACTCCTTATGCTTCTTAAATATTAGCCACAAATATTTCATAGCATTTTTTAACATGTATCACAAGGAAAAGCTTAGAAAAGATGTGTGCTTATATAGTATTTTCCTCCAGTCTCTTCACTGCCCGTGAAGTTTTTTTTTCTTTCCAGTATAGTACTGTACAAAGTGCAAATTTAACTCCTTCCTTGACCATGATAAGATTCAGTAAGGCACAATCTATACCGTTTGCGAACATTCAGATCATTGCATATAGGAAAATGGTCCAGAGCTGACTAATATTAGAAATGTAAGCCAAGAGGCTTCATTCTGTAAAGTGAAAGCAGAGAGGATAAGCCCTGTGCTATCCATCTATTCCCTCAGACAAGTCCAAAGAAAGCTTTTAGGGCTAATGATAAACAAGAGATGCCGTTCAAAAATAATTAAAGACTATCTAAAAAGTGGGATTAATTTATTTGGAGATGGTTAAATTAAAAAACTGATACATCAGCAGTGTTTAAAGTGGATTTGGAGCAAGAAGGTCAGGTTTGTGATTAAGTTGTTTTCCTCAGGATCACTCAGCTACATCCTCAGCTGTACTGTGTGAATGTGAATGGATCCTGTCCAATTTGTCACTATACCGTAAATAAGAATTTGTTCTGTTGACTTACCTGCCTAAAATAAAACATAAAAATGATAGATATACTGTGACAATGTGTGACAACTGTGATCTCCATCCATTATCAAAAAATCACTTGACCTAATCAGCATTGTGATAGCCCTTACCCCATTTCAGGAGGACAAGGCAGAGAAGGAGAGTCTATAAATCCCAAGGAAAACCCATATGATCACCTGCTAGCATGCAAACTCCACACAGAAGGCACTCCAGCCCTGAATCAAAGCCAGGGCCCAAGAACTGTGAGGCTGTGGTGCCAACCACCAGGCCAGCCTTAAGAATTCCCCATACCATTCAATAATTACTTACCTTAGAAATCAACTACACCGTAGTGTTTTAATAATTAAAAATAGTTTTGGAACTTTTTTTAAATAATGTGTAATTGAAATATTAAAAGGCACCTCTTAGATAAAGAGGGGCTTAGCCAAATGGGTAATGAAAATTGTATTTGACAGTGCCCCTGCTAACTCACTGGCAATCAATTATCTTCAACAGAGTGCGGTCAGCTTAAAAACATGAATGAAAGAAACATTCTGCCATCTCTGTAGCAAGCTAGCATGAGCCAAATAACGTCCTGGACTCAAAGATGCCAAAGGTCTCCAAGATCTTTTATTGACATGGCAGGATACACCATCTTAATATCAATAGCAGCACTAAGAGGAAAAAAAAACCAGGAGGTATGAAATTAAAGCCCTTCTCTTGCGAAACACAAGAGACACATGAAACTTGATACAAAAATATTTAAGTAGCAGTAAAATCAAGTCTATTTTTCAGTCCCTGCTACCAATTAAAAAAAACTACAATTGCATTTAAATCAGGTGAGAAGATGCTATGGAATATGGGTTGCTGCACGCAAGCATCTTTGCTGCAACACACTTAGCTTATTCATTTGGACTGTTGGATTTCTTGGGTAATAATTGAGTCTAATAACCAGAGCCACTACACAGCACTGGCTTTTCAATAAAAGGAACTATTGCTTTGATTAATGAAATTATAAACAAAAGTCTGAATTTACACACATTAACTAAATGTAGGATATACTACTTTATAATACTAGCTCCTATTAATAAGAGTAGCAGTATTATACAAGATATAATATACATAGTAGTTTTATTTCAAAGCTTTTATTTTAAAGTGTTGGTTGTTTTCTATGCACAGTCGAAAAGAGCACACTGTAGCCTGCTCAATTCTCAGCTTATTTACCTTTGATGTTAGTAGTAGTTCACTAATTTCCTCCAATTTTCAAACACAGGTATGGATGTTAAAAAATCTAGTCCAAATAAACAACAAAAGCAGAATGCTGAAAAATGTAACATTTACATTCTACAATATTACAATGTGTTTTACAGAAAAATTCTTGTTTTTCTGTAAATTGGTAAGAACACATTTTCATTTTTGACAAAAATCAGCAGTGTACTGTATACTGTATTTTACAATACTACAGTTCAACAGACCTCGTTTTTCTATTTATAAAACCAATTTTCTGCCAACCTTAATTAATGTCTACAGAAAGAAATTTCAATGCATGGAGTGATACAAATGCATTTTGCCCTGGGTGAAACCCAGCAGTGCAAACAGGATGGATGTGTCCAGTGTAACAAATACTTGACTATCGTGCTACCTGTGAAGGAAGCAACTAAAATAAGCATACACAACCTTACTGCCCGCGGGACACTGACAATTGTGAACAATGTCAGTGTTCTAAAGGAAAAATAATAAAATAAGACTACCACACAATGATAAAACTGTGGCTGTAATTAATAGCCTTTTGAAATTGTGAAGCAAATAACTAAAACTAAGTTTAAATCCCATTCCTTACTGTGTCAGAAGACAAATAAGAATTAATGAGGATAAGCACTGCCTTTGCAATAGGATGCTATGCTGGATGGTGAGCAATTAATCCATGTGAGATTTATTTACTAGTCAATATGCAGAAACATCTCTAAGTCCATAAGTCCCGTGGATGTGTAAGTAAAGTGTCTGTATACAGGGCTAGACCAGACCAACAATAGGAAGAGTCCCTTTATACTGTATAGCCAAAGGAATGTGCTGTCATCTTCTTTTGCAAACACACCCAGAAAAACAAAAGTGCTTAATAATTTCACGTCAATCAGCCCAAAGTCTTATCAGCACTGGACAGTTCCTCTTCAGAAGACCGACCTTTCATGTAGCTTTGAAAACAATGAGCATCAGCAAAGACAGCTCGTGATGGTGAGCTGCAATGACAAAGCATTGTCTCGTGTTATTTCCATGCAAATGCCATAATCTGTGATTCAGGGTGGCCTGACGTGAAAGATCAACTCGCCATGGAAATATGGAACAATCGCAATCGAGGGATTGTCGGCGCTGATTGTTTCTCACTGATGCAAAGGTGCCATTTCAAAAAGCAAATGCCTATCAGTGTTTCCCAGTCAAACCCTTGAGGTAAAAAGGCCATTCAGCTCTCTCACAGAGGTATGTCTATTAAGCTGAATTTTAATACAGATGTACAGTATAACAAAGCTTAAATGCTGAAACCCTAAAAAACGTTCTTACATTGTCAAAAGTATTTTAATCATTTGAAATTTGACAAGGTTAATTGGCCTGGAGAACCTTGAACAAAAGTGATCATTGATGCTTTGTCGGTGGATGGTACTGTGCTTCAGCTCCTGTCCAAACAAAAGAACTGAGGCCGAGTTTTGATACAGGAGTGTACAGCAGACTGTAAACACGTGTGTTTTATTTAATGAGAAATAGTGCCAGGCTGAGTCCTATGCCATGTGAGTCTGGGTTCTTCAGGTGATGATGATTATTATAATGATTGTGACTTGCAGGAGTCTCCACTTCACAGAATATAATATTTTTCAGAATTCAGCTACTAGAATCCACATCACTGTCACGGATGTCGGAAAGGACGAGCCGTGGAATGGCAGGAGAGCGAAAACAGACCCTGTGCGTAGTGGCGGGAGGGGGGTTAGCCCAGGCTCAGCGGTTCAGGAGTCGTATAGAAACCTGTGCCCTCCGGCAGCAGACAGGAGGATGCACCTGGTGCTACAGTAGGTGGGTCTCAGGACATCCGAACGTCAATGCTGAGCAAGGAGCGGAGGAGACACAGGAAGTAAATAGGCTACACAACAAGACACACCAGAAAGACATGAATAATCACAGGATAATAGGAACAGGATAGTGGAGTGCCCTCTAGGTGTACTGGGCGTGACAATCACTCCTGTCTTGGAGTCATTTCAATGGCTTCCTGCCAGGCTTGGAGGTGCTTTTACATTTTTTTTACTTACATTCAAGGCTCCACTTTGCACGGCTCCCCAGTATCTGGCTGAGAATTTACCAGTTTACCCTTTCATGACTTCTCCTCAGCCGATACTGGGGGCTGAAGCCTTTTTCTCCCCGAAACACCATCCCAAAGAAATGAGGCACTGTGCCACAGTAGGTGATTTTGCCAAAGATGTTACTTTAAGAAAGGCTTTGTGTCATCATTTAATCACATCTATTTTGTTTTCTGAAATGTATTATAAAGAATGTTGTTCTTTTGAAGGCACGATATACACTAAACATTTTATTAGAATAAAAAGCAACAAACGGAATAGACCTAAACCAAATATTGCAAGCTCAATAAATTACAGAAGTTTAGAAAAACCAAACAGGTTCATTAGAAGGGTGTCAGCACTTTTCTTAACAGCTGTTATATTTTGTTTTGTATTTGTTGCAGGTTGTTCTAATTATATACATTAATCAAAAGCACAGATACAGGATATCAAGAGGTAGGAGATCATTTTAAGGATCCAAGCAGAAATAAAATACTTATATCAGAAAATACCTCAAATATTTCCTTTTTCTCAAAATACAGGCTTGCTCAGACCTTGGATTTAGAGATAGCAGGAATTCACATATCAAAGAAAGTAGGGACATATCTCACATGGTAGTCTTTTTGAATAAACATTTGCCGTATACTGCAGAAGCAGAGAAAGCCATAAGATAACTGAATTTGAAAAGTAGCAGTGTCCTGGGGTGTTTTGTACGATGGGGAGATTCTGGATATTAAAACTCAAGAATATGTGAAGGGTTGTTTGTTACCTAATTGATCCTAAAATCAGCTGCTTCTTGAAGGTTCCCAGACTGACAGATTCAACAACTCAGCTTGGCAAGAGCCTTCATCGGACATGAAAACTATAGATATGCAGTTCCTTTATGAACTCGGCTTAATTAATCAAAGCACGTATGCAGTGATTACTCTGATAAGTGAAGTATTTATCTCATACACACAGCTTGCATCTCAAAAAGAAGGAACTGAGGAGCTGCTGAATTGATGTGCACATTAAAATGAGCTTTCTGGGTTACGATTTGGTATGCTAGGAACAACCCTTCACACCGTTCACCAGAAGCATAATTCCTCCATATCTACCTCTGCTTAGTACACTGCTGTACAGAGAAGAAAGGAATAATGCTTAGGAAACGGTACCTGTACATCATATGCTGAATATTGATGTGTTGAAATTAACACCCAACACAGTTTACAATCTCAAAATATACAGTAGAACCGTGTGATTTAGCGGGTCTTTTTCAGGTCAAGAAATAAAACACAGAAAACCATGGAGGGTGAGGTTTACTATAAAAACTGCTGAAAACACAGCACTGCTTTCAGCATGTTTAGCACAAGAGACACAATGATAATCCCGCCTAGACATTATTATATCCAGTAAGGTTATAGATTGAATCATATAAACATAGTACCGTACATATCACTTTCTATTACTGTTAAAAAGCAGTAAAACAATTATAATTGTCTTATATTAAGATTGATTTTTTACTTTCTTCTGTTAATCTCATTGGTTACATTGTGGATACAGGATTGAGAGTGACAAGCTGTCATATAACCAAGAAAAACAATTAACTGCTTTGTTTTATCCAGGCAAACTCAGTTAACCAATATGAAAATACACTGAACTACACAATGTCCTATTAAAAATGCACAATACATTTAGTACTACACAATGTCCTATTAAAAAATGCACAATACATTTAGTACTATACAAGCAAGAGCAAGTACTTTACAGTTATCTACTTTATCTAGTATGATATGCAGAAAATAACTCAGTATACAATCACAATTTTCATTAAGAACTTCATCTTGACAGTCAATGACTAATTCGGACATATACTGTAAATTCATTTATTTCCCTTTTGTTGCGTTCACTAGGACGTCATTATAAAAAATATCATACAAATTAACAGAATTTCCCAAAATAACTGTAACTATGTTTTTGAAAATACAGAAATGATGCCAAAGAACTGAAAAACCATCTGCCTTCTATAAACACCTCGACAAGGTTTCTGTAACACGAACAGTTTATTCAAAAGGAGCGCAGTAAATATGTCTCTGCTCCCCCAGTAACAAATAAATCCCTGAAGCGTGACAGCCATTCCCAAGAGCATTTCATTTACTCAGAACATAATACTGTGTTATTGGCCATTATCTCTGCTGTCAGTGGCTATGTTGATATTTAATGAGGGGCATCTATGTCTAGCTGCCATTTTTCAGCTGCCTCTGGTTGCCAAGGAGACATGATGGCTAAGGGCAGTGGGGCCTGGCACATCATTTTCCACTTGAACTTGATAAGGCAGGCATTTCAAGTCAAATATATTCAATATTTATTTTGCACTCATTTACATCTTGAATATTTAACGCGGCAGTAAGAATCATGCTGTTTTTTTAAGACAAAAAAGTTAATTAATAGAAAAAAAATTAATTCAAGAACAAATTGACTGACTCATTCAACGGAGTTTGTCTTTGAGATGTCCACACATTTGACACCTCAGACTCGCTTGCCTGCACTGCACTATTTTTTCACCCTTGTTCTTCTCGTTCATCGCCCTCCGTGTCCAGCTGATTTTGTTTGCAGCGTCTGTTTGTTGGTTGGATTCTCATATGTCAGTGTCGCAAGCGTCGCTAGGGTGTCTTTCATCCCACGGCGATACGCCCAGCGAGTGACAAGCAGTGGGGATATTTAACAGGACAGGTCTGGCACTGGCGCCTCTGGCTATCTGTACTTTACTTGGACTGTATGAGTCTTTCACAACAATCTTGACCATAAAGTCATTGCAAGCCTTTAATTTTATAGCCTTAGCTATAAAATTCACTCATTGGTTTTAATTCTCTAGCTTTTCAAATTCCTTTTTCTAGAGTAATGGTTTTATCTAAGCAAACACTGAACACAAAGGTTTTTTTTTTTTACAAAGTCGGAATATACAGTACATAGGTGTATAAATATTATGCATTGCGTAAATAGTAGAACAAAAAAATAAAACATTGTACAGTAGACAAACCCACTAATTCTCTGGGGCACCGATAGAACAACAGTATTCACCTCTCTTACATCAATATCCATGTACATGAAATTGTATTCTCCTGAAAACTCCATTACACTTACGATCACACTAAACTGCAGTCTCTGTGAGAGTACAAATGTCAGTGACACTTATCAAGCTGAAGGAGAAATATTGATTCCAGAGTCATGACTATTCCCCAAGAAACTACACTCATCCACCCATGAATGAGAAAAGGCTTCATTGCGAATGAGCACGAATACTCACATGGGCAACACATACAGCACCCTTTCATTTGTATTCAGAAATGGGAGCCATTTCTTAAAATAAACCTGAATTTGAATGCTTTAGTGCTGATTCTGTGGTTCCATCTCGCCTGAGCTGCTCAGGTACCAAAAGGCAGACATGTTCCAACTGCAGCATTATCATAATTCCTAATTATGCCTGTTTAGGGGTCCTATACGGAGGAATAATTCAGTTTTAACATGTGAAGTAATATAGGAGAAGGATTAATCAAAATGTTAAACTGAATTGCAAAAATGTTCTGGATGCTTGCAAAATTAATTCACAAATGCATCACTGTCAAAGCCAATTTTGGAAAGAAATGAAAACATATTGGAAAGAAATACAGGGCTCTTGAAAATGAAAAAGCATTACAAAATATGATAATGTCAGCTGCTTATCATTATTATCTTGAGCATGCCTCAGTCCATCAGAGGATTTATCAGCATTTTATATCGATTTTGTCTTTTTTTTTTAAATGTATGTTTTCCTACTTTGTATCACCGCAGAAGGTTGGATAGGCTTTTCTTTTCTTTTATTGTTTAGAACCAAACGTGACATTTCAGAAGTTTGGGGTAACCATGCATGTTAAAATACAGAGCAGGAAAACAGACTGTAGTCACATTATATTATTAGGCAACTCCAACTGTGTGTGAGAAAGAGTCTTCATGCTTGCAGTCATACTTGATTAAATTATACCTAAAAGCTTCTGGGTCACAAGAAACTGGCGATAATTTTAGGTAAAATGTATTGCTGGGTGTATACATAGTTTTGGCATGTGGCTGTGTCACACCAATGTAGGCAAAAACAAACGTAAGCAAGTGCCAGGTAACAATAAATGATTGAAAGGAAGCAGTTAGCAAAAGAAACACATTTTGTGTTATCTTTCAGTTCACAGCTGATGCAGAGCTACAGTACTGCGACTTGATAGCATCCAGGACAACAGGTGAAAATGCAGAAGACAAGACATTTCTTTAACAGCTTCTGAGAGCCCATGTTAGAGAGACACTTGGTATCTCACTTTTAATAATTTCTCAGCTGCTAAGTATAAAATCACATTGAACATCTTGGTTTTTGCATAAAAGACATATGTGTTTTACATGCAATATTTATCTACCACATTGGAAGATCTTCTGTGCTAGAGAGTAACAGACAAAGCAAATCTTCAGTGGACAGAAGGGAAATGTGTAAAATTCAGCTGGTCTTGTTTTTTTACTTCATTTCACTCCACAGAAAACAGCAGATGCAGTACCCTGAGGGGAGCATGTGACTTTCAATGGGAAAACGCTCAAGGCTGGGGAATTATGTCAGGAGATTTCAGTCATTATTAAATTCAGTGGTATCTAGTGTGTTGTTTCTTGCATTTTTATTTCAATCTTAATTCAAATACGGAAATGTTACTATTCAAATATGGAATGTCTCTTGTGACACCAACCCCCAATACCAGGAAGGAAATGCAGGTTTTAAAACATTTGTCTTTGTCTCCAGTCTCCATTGCCTTTTATCCTCCCATGCATCTGTCATCAAACCCATTTCAAAACGTCTATATTTAGTTTACACAACTGAAAAAGAGGTGCAGTAAGTAACATACTGTACCCACTGTACATTTCTAAATACCTCCATACAGTATTCATAAAGTCCAGGACATGAGTATGCAAGTCAAATGACAAGTCTGAAGGCTGAAAAAAGTAGAAAGCTGAAGTAATGATTTTCTGTAGGGTGACTGCAACGGCTTTTATTTAGGCTGGGCTTCAGGATAGATTCAGATTTTAAGATCAATGTCCTACAGACTCATATCACCACGAAACCTGAAATAAAAATGTGAAACACTGCATGAAGTTTCAATTATGTAGTTTACTTAATTGGTAAAAAGACAATTACTTCAATGTTGATTTCAGTCCTAGAAACATAAAATTGGAATTTTCATTTCCGCTGCAGAGTTAATTGTTCTTCATTTCATATTCATTACATTTTGTATCTAGTCAAAATAAAAGACGCAAATAAAAAAAATACCTTCATTTTGAAACCACCTCACCCCAGACTCATGAATCTCTTTCTCTTCTTTGACATATTCCAGAAATTTTAATGAGGTTACCTGTCTCCTTGTCAAAAGGAAGCTGGGGCTTAGTACTCTGACACCAGACAGGTCCGACTACCGCCAGCACATGCACAGACCTAACTCCAGGAATTATTTCACTAATCATAAAGCACTTTCAAAATATTTAAAATAGTGTATCGGTGATACCTCTCAAGTTACTATTAATCTTCAGGCATTAAATCTGCGGCTGGAGGAAGGCAGGGTGGAAACACAAGATGCCCTTAGATCACTCTCAGTGGCAGTTGTGTGAAGAACTAGAGCCAGTTCAGAATTTGGGACAGTCTGGTGAGACAAGGCCTCCATCTCTAAAGCCAGTTTGCTTAGTCCTATTCCCCTTACTAGTCTGGGGATATACAGTACAGTACAGAAATATAGATTACGGGTATCTACTGGATATTTTGGTATATAGATATAGGTTGTACATATATAGGTTGTTTCTAACCTTGTATATACTGTACAGTAGGTTGTTTCTTGTTATTCATTCTTAAAAAACAAAAATGCTTTCTTTGGAAAAAAATACAAATGAGCATTAGTAAGCATTTGAGTTATTGACAACAGTGTTACCACTCTGCACCCAGATCTAGTCAGAACTCAGAACCTAAGGCAAGCTTCAGAACTGGTCCAGCTCAGTACTGATCCGGTGCAGTACTGGGATGCATCGAAGGCAGGTCCCAACCCTGTCCTGCAAAGCCAGAAACCAGCAGGCTTTGCAGGTCACCACTAAATCACTGAATACTGAAGAGTTGGGAGAATTAAATTATGACCATTTAAGCAAGGGATTTATTTAAATAATCTAAAGACATAATTTGTGACCAATCTCTAAGCAGTCAAGGACGCAGTCTCCTACAGCTGCTTCAGAATCAGGTTACCATTACGATTAACTGGACTGGGGACCAAAGGTACTCTCAGGCAAACCAAGTTTCTGTTCAAAGTGGAGATGGTGGACCAGCAGGTGTCACCCCTTCCCTCTGGACCAGAACTTCCAAACCAGCGCTCCACACTGGTGACCAAGGACACCGCGCTACAGAAGTGCTTTGCTTTGGAAGACACATTCCACCAAACTCTGGCTATACAGTAGGTGCCCTGGAAGGATCCCTGTCACTGCCTGGAAGAGTTGGTGGTGTCCATTACTTCTCTAGATGAAGTAATATCTCACTTCTTCATCTGATCTGCAATGGGGTGGGAGGGCTGGTGCAGAGCTGCAGCAACGTCACCCAGGTGGGTGCCACACTTCAGTATGTAAAGCTTTGGATGAAAACAATATATAAATGAAAAGAAGTGAAATTATAAATGATTATTTATACATACTCATTGGAAGGTCTTCTGTCTCATCCCAGCTGCTACAAAATCAGGCATGAGGTTACAATTCAATGAAAGGAGCTAAGAGGAGAGACAACCGCGTTTTGCTTACAGTCGATATCTGAATTGTTTAGTCTGAGGCAGCTGCCATCTCCAGTTGCTCTGGAAAACTGCTGTGAAACCCTAACCGGTTTACACCTGCTTCCCAGGGTAACTAGCCAGGATAACTCACGCTTCTGCTTCTCCAGGCCAGCTCCTATATCACTCTGTCTTTTATCATAGTGGGTATCAGGTACCATTTACACCATATTTACCTGGGAAGCTAAACAATGGCAAAATATTTTTAAAGGGTACTTTGAAGATCCACCATTTACAATGGGTTTATGTTCCTAGACAGGGTTTTATACTGTACCTTTATTCTTACTTAGAAGGGTGACTAAAATACAGTATAGATGATTGAAAATGCTTTCATCAATTTAAATAATTGATTGCAACTAAATCGGGGATGATATAATATACTTACTGTACATCAATTTAAATAATTGAATGCCAAGATTGCCTTTTGTTTTAAAAAAATTGCTAGTGCAGTTAATCTCATATCAAACTGAAGATCAATTTATAAATCAATCAATTGCAGAAGAAATCCACCATTTTGACTTTTTGGTATTATCGGCTCTGCCTAAGTACCACAGCTCTCATCTGTTACTCCACACACTCTTGCCTCCCTTTTTTCCGCAAGGACAGCAAAGCGAACAATACCAGCTTCTGCATTGTACGAAACGCTGCTGTGAATTTGTATCCAGCTGGAACCAGCTGTAGCCGATGGCAATAATTGTGTGGTCTAGATCTACAGTCATCGAAGGCATTTGTGTTTCACTCTGTATGGCGATAAGATAAAAATAGCGAAATGGGTTTTGAACAATAGCCTGAATTTCCTCATGAAGAAATTCTATTTTGCTTTTGTTGCAGAAGAATTAACTAAGAAGTAAACATAGCAGAAAAAGAATTTAAACTGTACATTATAATGGCCTTTACTGCAAGATATATAATTATTTCAGAAAATGTAATTGTTTAGGCTTAAACCCCCTGCCTTAACCCATCAATATCCAGCTATTTTCAGGAAACATAGGGTTAAACCTGAGGTGTTATACACTTACAGAATTATGACAATTGAAAATATAATTAAGTTTCACTAAAATTAAAATAAATAATGGCACATAATAAGCACAGTTAAAATCTTTTTACATGCAGTATTTTCCCCCAGAACACCCCAACCCATATGGTATAACTATTTCAGATAAGATAGAGAAAATGTGAAAAGACAGGTCTTGTAAAGAGAACCTGCTAAACGGGGGAGAATCTGAGGCAGGCACTACTAAAGGTACACACTGTAAATAACATCTGAAGCCTACAAAACAGATCATCACAAATTTGAAAGTTGTCTCGCGGCTTGCCTTGATTTGTGCTTTATTCAGTGGGGAATCTTTACCATCCTGACACAGGAAGATAACACATGGACCAGGGCTATCAGGCTAGAAACACGAATCCACAGACACCCATTGTGCTGCTGCCAAGACTTTTATGAAATGGTACGACCAAGGGTTTTCTCTCCAGTTCCTCAGAATAAATATTTTCCGAAAGGGTATTACCACCCTGAGGCCTCAGGGGATCCTGTACTTGCTGCATATGAAGATCTTCTCTCAAAAAAAGATAGCTTTTGTTCACTTCTGCATTCCTGATCCTCTGGTGGAAAGCATTTTCAAATTAACTTTTTTGTGTACTTCTTTGGCAATTGAAACAGGCACTCTGGTACTGTATGTTGCTACAGTACCATTCCATTTTTGCAATTTAAAAATGAAATACTGAAGAGAGATGTTATGGTTCAGATTTCCTTGGGCTCATGCAAAGATTAAACACAATGTATGGTTGGCAATTTTCCTCAATAGTCCAGCTCTTTCTTCTCATTATATTTTGTATTTACTTTCACAGCCAAACACAAAAAAGCTGATAAATGTTTAAATAGCAGTTTATTTCCAGCATTCTAAAAAAATCCCCCATACCCTTGGAAAAGGGCCTGAAAACATAAATTGGTGAATCCAACCAACAAGGCATCTTGAAAAATAAGACTTTGTTGTATTAATGAAGTGTCCTCAGATGTTTGATCCTGAATGACACACAAAGAAAAATTGTGTATTAAATTCTGTAATTGAAACACCAGAATCAATATTTGTTTTGTCAGAGTGAAAACACAGAGCCCAGGATCTACACCGTACTGACACATGTGGCTGCAAAAAAGAATTAACTAATGTCTCTTCAGCTCTCTGAAGTTACAGAAGTGAGCAACGCTTTTCTTTTCTGTCGACTATGCAGCATTAACCCATCACTGAACCCCCAGATCCGAACACTTTGCAATCATTGTGATTTGTCAGCAGGAGGCAAGAATGTTTGACAGCTTACAGCACACTCTTGTGTTCATCACATATTCCTTCGTCTGAGGCTTAACGAGGCAAAAGCTGAAGTTAAACACAGCAGTTCTGATCTGAACTTTTTTGTGACGTTGGTACCAATTGTGTACATTCATATGCAGAACCACAACACAATAATGCTGAACTAAGTGCTAAAAATCACAAAATGTGCATTCAATCAAATTGGCTGACAGAAATTTCCAATGGAAATAAACAGATTGAATGGAACGTTTTGAGAGATTTTATCTTTAATGTTTTTCAGATTCTTACTGAGGAAACAATTCAGTCTGCCCTCCCAAATACAAACAGAAATATCAAAATGAAGTTACAATACTACAGTATATACTGTACCACGATACATAATTAATTGAAAAGCACGGAAGTTGATGCATACAGTATAATGAAATTACATAATGCACAGTAAATTACAATATGCTTTGCCTTGGATTTGTGTGCGTCTGAGAAACTGAATGTGTGATCAGACAGAGGTAAATTAATAATGCTGACAATCAATGGCACATGAGGATACAGAGGGAAATGTCTGCAGGGCAACGTGGAAATCATTCCTTCGGATGACATGAGGATTAAAAAGGACTAACAATTCACAATCTGTCAGCAATCCTTCCAAATAACAATGGTGTACTCTGTGTCTTCAGCATCCGTGAGGTAAGAACAGGCTGAGAAATAAAAATCCAGAGGTCGGAAGGTCGGGATAAATCAACTATAATCATTAAGTGCGACGCCTGTAATTATAATTTTTTCTTGCCTGAATAATAAATGCTCCAGGCTTCCTGGTGATCAAAACAGAAAGCAGGGAGCCTTCAGAAGGGCTCCTGTAAGTCGCGTTAACAAGTGAACCCAACATGACAACCACCGTTTCAGAATCGCAGCGAAAAAGCCGTGCCCACCCTGGCTCCTCGGCGAGGACATTTTTGCTGAGCACAACAGGATATTTTCTGTAACTCTTCCCGTAGACAGAAAGAGGGAGGTACAGTATATTACGGAGAGGCCAATTCTTTCAAATAACAGGGCTAGAAGCACGGTGCACTTAACCCCCTCCTCGTGCACATGTGTCTCCCTGAGGGCCAGCTCTGGCCCTAACCCCTTCCCCAAGTGATTTTCTGATAAAAGGGCTCTGCTGCCAAACAGTAATGAAGCCTCTAAATTAGTCTTTTTTCTTTCTTTCTTGTGGAAGAGCATTTGACATGTTTCGAAATGCATTTATACATGAGGTCTGAATGTGTCTCGACATTTTCCTACATGACTGAACTCCACAGAACATAAAGGAAGATAATTTGGCTTGAGCTTGGCTTGTGATTTATGGCTCAAACACTTAATATACAAAAGCAAGGAGGTCTAGCTTTCTGTCACCAACACAAGAATAAAGCAGACTGTTTATAACATGGATCATGATTAAATCTTTTCAGTATTACTAAATATGAATTGTTTTCTGCTTGCAATGTTGTATAATCTCTGCAGAGTACTCCTCAACTCCCAGTAAAATAACGAATCATGCTGGAAATTTATTTGCAACTTGCAGTTTTATAAGGAGTAAAAACAGCGCTCAGCAGTAACAGTCTTGTACAGGGAGCAAACTGATTGATTCAGTGGATTCACAGCTCCAGTGCTCTAGGCCCACAGTGCAGCACGATTTATAGATCTTTTTGCATAATCAGCAATTTAAGTTAAGAGGTCCAATTAGGCAAATAATTAGTTCAATTAAGCAATTAAAAACAGAAGAGGACCCTGAGGCTCTGGAGGACCTGAACTGTTCTCCCTGGTCTACATACTGACTAAAATGCACAATAATATTAAAAAGGAGCATTCACTTGCAATGAAAAAGAACATATCAAAACTCAAAAATATAGATGTTACAGACACTAGATCACCAAGCAACTATAAGCAAAAACACTAACTGTATTTAAAAAAAAAACCATCAGAGTTATTTATTAACATAATTCTTAAAAGACATGTTTTATGGAAGGTCAGCAAACCACTGAGAAAAAAACTGTCAATATGAATTAGTTACAATTCTGTACAAGATCTCCAGCATTCCAGCATGAATAAATTAATCTGTGCCTTTGTATTTCAACATTGAAAATGTTGGTATAATTTAATTTGCTGTATTCCTCTAGGCTTCGAATTTAGGACATAAATCAAGTTACAGAGTCAAGAAAAGGTTTACAAGAATATTACATGCTTCGTGGCCCCCAGACAGAGATAAAGGCTATTTAAAAAAAAGTGAATCTACAGAAGAAAAAAGTGCACAACAGCAAGAGGTTCATTTCCAATACTATATTCAAATGTATAAAAAAATCTAATACAAGGCTCTTGAACTAAAGTCTTTTTTTTTAAAAAAAGGTATTTTGGGATATATTATTTTGCCTTTTTAAGATGGTGTCATAGTTAAACAATATTTTTGCCCTTTAAATGTAATAATATTGCTTGCAGTACTGTGGTTCCGCATTCTGCATTCAGCACAAAAATAATGTACCAAAGGTATCTTTATAACCAAAAGGTGTCTTTATTCAGAAATGTGTTGTCTCCCAATCACTTTTGACACATTCTCTGGAAAGACAAAGTGAATGGTCATCATTCACACCCGATCCTGCAGAAGGGCTGAGTAATGCCATGGGGGTCTAACTCCCCTTGCTGGGGAACAGGGCTCAAGCCCTAGAAAATGTAATATACAGTATATATATAATATAAGTTGAGGAGGTGGGAGGAAAACAGGCAACAGGGAATACCTAAGGGAAGAGGCGAGGAGCGTGCAGAGCCCAGACAGATATGCCCCCAAGGCTAGAAATAAACACACAAGCTGACACAAGGACACCCCTGAGAGAGGCGATTCGCTCAACAGTGTGTGGTCAGGGAAGGCGAAAGGTGCTTTATTATGGGAGAGCAGCTTTTAAATCCTGGTGTGGAACTGAAGTCATAAATAGATTACACCATAATGAGCCACCCGCCTCCTGAAGAAGTCAACAATAAAGATCGGGCATTACTATTGTTGTTATTATTAGGAGCTGCAGAAAACAGAGGCTGCAAGTGATACAGTAAGTAGGAGGCGTTTTTCTTCAGGACAGTACAGATGTACACTAAACTGTCCTTGCAGAATTACACGCCGCAGGATGGGACAGAAGAACTAAACAAAACAAACTTGGATAGCTGCAAAAATCAAAATGGCAGATTTGATCGTTCCTACAAAGGTTTGTTAATAGAGTCCTTTCATGATTAACAGTCCCCCATGCCTTGACTAGTTTTTAACTTTTTATTTATACAAATTATAAATGATAATTTATAATAATTTTCTCCTGCCCTGGTTGCACTCTGCTAATACCTACATATTTTCAGTGTCTGCGCGAAAGGGTTTGGAATCAGCCTACTGTTCTTTCTGATGCTCATTATAGTCTGCATGCTGGATCCAAAACAAAGAGGTGCATTTCGCAGCTAGACAGATTATAACTGATTCCACCTGCTTTTTAAATTCATGAGCATACAAGAGCCATTTTGCATTGTTTTGACTAACCAATGTCAGCATAAATTGTCCTTAAAACAGTTTGATTATAGCAGGATATATGTTGCTTGTAAAAAAGCCTCTTTTTCAGAACAAAAAGTCATTTTGTACCATGTCTCATAATAGGAAAACTGTTTGTATAAAAATGTGTCACTAACAGTACTAAACCCTAACTTCAAGCAGTACCACTGTCAGAGCTCATTTCAATAATAATAAAATGATTATCTGTAATATTTAGCAAAGCCGTAACAAACTACATTAAACACAATGTAGTGTTACCCAGAGCAACTTATTTTCATATTGATTGCATTTTCTTGTGGGCTGCTAAAATAAAATCTTTGGAATATAAAGTCAATAGTTGCATCAAGCCCATGACCAAACAGCAAAAACAGCACAGTGAACTGAAATCTGCAACAAGAGATAATGCTATCAAATGAAAAGGCATTGAAGATGTAATAAAAAAAGGCTAGCAGGAAAATTAGATTGGAGCAGCATAAATTCCAATCTTGTGACAGCAACTCTCTGTGCACACAATAACTTTTCAATAACATGGTTTATTCAATACAGAATTGAATACATACATCAGTGCAATTAAGCCCGCAAAATTTTAAAACATGAAAATCAGGCAGGATTTTTTTTTTTTAATGCAAAGGACTTCTACATTTAAAGTAATCTCACAGATATTGATCTGAATCCTCTCAACAGAGTAATAGTATTTCAATTTTTTTAAGTCTTATTTTAGTTCTCTTTTTTCAATAAGTCATTCACTGTAATGACTTGTTTTTAAAATTCAGAGTGGTACATTTAAAACTTCACAACTAAAACCATCTACATCTATAGCAAGTTGTGATTTCCATATTAGATCCATAACACTGGATTTATAGTGACAAAGCTGCACATTATAAATCTATATGACTTCTTAATTACAATTCCAATGTCATAAACGAGAAATCTATATCAAATCATCAGTTTTTAGTAAAGATCTGTAAAGGAACACATGGATATTTGTTCTACACTGAAAAACAGAAAGAAGGAAAAACATTTTTGGCAATGGAACCTCCTTCAGGTGTGTGAGCATACCTAACAGACCTGAATAAATCAAAATGTTTCTTTTCTTTTCTTACTATGTTAACATCTGCTTGTTCCTATGTGGCTTTTTACTGTAAATTGATCTAACATCAACCATCCTAGAAAGCAAGTGAAATCACTGGTGTCAGGCCTCAGCACTGTAAAACCAGACCGATCAACCCTGCTACCCACTGAGGGGTAAAGCACTGTAAGGCAGTAACTCATAACAGTAATAACTTTAGCTCCTTCTTCATCACATCTTCCTTACTAAAGAGGAACTTGAGAAGAAACAGATTTGATTATTGTCCTAACACAGTCAAAAGATCACATCTGAACATTGCACACTGGGGTATGTGTAATATATTTCTGACTTTTACATTATTTTACAAATGATTAAGTCTCCGAGCCTTATTTCATTCCAGGGTGCTGTATTTCATCATCTACTGTGGCATCTTTTAAGGCATAGGTTGCGCTGCTAAAATCAAGACCACTCTTGTTGTCGGGGGAAAACGCCATCATAATGCACAATCATGACTCTGCAGTTACGAACGTCTGTTTTCAGCTACAATTCACTAGTTCAGCAAAAGTCACATAACACCAGATGTATTTTTTTCCAGGTTCCAGCAAATGTTTTCTTTCAACAAGAGATATAAAATCAGTAACGGCAGAAATGGCTTGATTTACAGGGCAAAACCAGATCCCCATTCTAGTGGAGAATACACGGCAAACCACAACATCCCAGCTGTCCCAGCGTCTAACCCAGTTTGGCACCATATCCACAGATAAAGACAGTCATCTTATTGACTGACAATCACTGTGGCTGTGAAGGATGCAGAGTACTGTAAGTCAGCTGTATTGTATGCTGGAACACCATTAGTATGATCTTTGTATCTAAGATTACTGTTTATCACTTATCATGAGTATCTATGATCTCTTCTGTAAATTTCTACGTCATACATGATAATAAACAAAGACTTCACTTTCCCTTTAAGACAGATACTGTACTGTACATATTACATGTATTACAACAACAGTATTGGGATACAAAGCAGTGATAACTTGTGTTTCTTGGCTTATAGTTCAGTATTAATACACTGTCTTCACCACGACACGAATCTATGTAAAGCCATGGTGACATTTTCAGGCTCCTCTTAAGCATGAAAGGACATTTTCACAGCTCATAATTCACAGCTGAGCACCAAGAACCAATGAAGAGCAAAGAATGTGGCCCTCAGCTATAGCTTAGGCAGCACAAGAAACACAATATGCATAAATACAATAAGCAGCTGTGTAAGGAAGCAGTGGGGAAGAGTGGCAGCATTAAATACTGTATATCAGAGGCTTCAAAAAGATCCGATAAATTCCAAATCCAATCCCAAACATCAAAATGTCCACTCAGACACTCCACTGAATCCCATCTTTTAAATAATAAACTAAACCATACAGTTTTTACAAAACATACTATTTGACAACTCTCCAGTCAATGCTAAAGTCCTATGACTAAGGGCCCTTTAACAAATGAAAAACACAGAAAATAAACCAGCTGGAGCAGACAGGGTTGAAATATGGTCCCATATTGAAAGTAAGGTAATTCCCCAGAAAACATGCTGAATCATGGTGCGCTTGATTTAGTAAACACTAAGTGTCTATATTTCAATATTGTCACTGGTTTCAAGATTAAATTTCAATGAACAATGTCTGCAATAGCGGTCTTCAAGTTTTATTGCAAGATTGAAGGTATTATAAACGTGAAAATGAACCTCAGTTCGAGTGAAAGCTGTAAATTGCAGCTCTTTTAAAGATAGTGCATGGATTTAAGAGCCAGCCTCCCTACAGATTTTATCAGTAATTAGCTTTCTGAAGAATGATGCCACTGCTGCCTTTTCTGGGGTACAAAAAAATAAACTCTAGGCCTCATGAACCAAACTGTCACAACCAATAGAACTATAATTAAAAAAATCCACTACAGAATTTAAAGGTTTAGCAACCTTTCAGATATATTTACTGGCATGGCTATGTTCTGTGTTTAAATGATCTCAGATTATCACAGTTTTTGTCCATGTGATAACTCCTGCATCTGCTGGCTTCATTAACCATCCTTTGGTTGTTGTGATCTAAGGAAAGGTCAGCAAAATGCCATCTCTGAAAGAACAAGCCATCTCTGACATTATTTCAGTAAAAAGGCATTATAAGGAGTACTTTACAACCCATTAGTGAAAAGAAACATAAGGAGATAATTTGTTACCTTCTTCTACTAAATTCTTCCTGCTAAATTCTCACCCACTTGTGTTAACATCCTAATTATTCCTTCATCAGTGTAATTTAATGCTTGAACTAAAAATGTAAATTGGGAGACTGTAATACTATATACAGTGAAGACAAAAAAACAAAATGGTATATGAAGAGTAAAAGTACTTTACACAGCTTTTCATAAACCTATTAATAATATCACATTCATGCCTCTGGAAACAGAACATACCATCAACAGAAAGAGCAGAGTGTTTTATATTAGGTTCATATTTGCTTCAAGGAATATCAAGAAACCTCTCCACTCTGCAAGCACATTCAGTTATATATACCAAGAAAGAGCATTTTGTCTTAATTACTGTACAGTTCATTTCTATCACTAGCAATAGTGTGCATTTAACAAACTGAAACTGACTCGATACTAACACTCATAAAATGAAAGCCATAAAAAAACATTTCTACATAAAGCCAAAATCACACTCCTAAAGCAAAGAAAAAATGCTACAGTATGTTCTACATTGTTCAATTAAATACACAATTTGCAGGGAAATGTGAGCTGCATCATTTTAGCAAAATCATTGCATTTATTCTCACACCTCCATGTTTATTGCGTATGGCTTTTGATTTTAAACATATATATCATACAAACACACCAGGTATTATAAATTCATGAAATAGGCCACACTCTTTTATTTCTAGACTTACTCAGCCGCTGTAAAGCTGTTCCCTGTGGTGAACTTATGTAGAGAATTGCTCTGGTCCCAGGCACAAGCACGCCACTCCACATAGTGTCACACAACCCTTTTAAGAGACCTCAAGCAGAAACGACAAAAAAAGCCAACCCCACAGAAAGGATGGCATTTAAAAAATAATCTGCCAAACAGGAGATTGGAGCAGTACTAGTAGAGTACAAATACAAATCACATGTGTAATTAGTGCTTCATGCAGAGGCTCCAACAAATTCCTCCTCTGAGCTCCTGTAAGAAGTATAAGTGGTATGAAGGAGAAACTGTACAAACAGCCAATGAAAGCACTGCTGTCACCCCCAGCATTTCCAAATGTGTATCTTTTAAAGCTCTCCTACACTACCTGCCTGCAGAGAAAAGAGGTTTGCTGTCTGAAGAGCTCCACTGGTCACTGAAGTGACTGAATGGGATTTATACAGATCAAACTTTAATTGAAAAAAACTCCAGTATGACCTTCCATGTGCACATCCTTGATGTAAGAGAGATTCCAAGACTAGCAGGAGGGAGCACTCACAAAATAACCAGATAAAAAATAATTATGGGCCAAAGTCATCATTTTTACTGTGGTAGCAGTCATGATGAATATGTACTGTACATCAGAACTGGCATGTGCACATTTCTTTACACAAAGCGATCTGTGCCAAATAAAAATAATACTGTAAAAATGTACCACAATAATAAAACAGGAAGAAAATCTTGAAAATGTACCAGGCTGTGCTTCAGAAGTGATTTCATCATTCCCAGAAAAAAAACATAATATAGCAAAATGCCTCAGAGGCAACCAGGAAAAAAAAATCAAATATTAACTAATCAACAAACTTGAAACAACTGCTATGAATACTCTTATTAGCCCCGTAGGGTCTTTCCTTTTCCATTTTTCAACTTCAAAGAAAATCTAGAACGAAGCGGATGGCAAAAACCTACACAATGTTTTATATACTATGTCTTGAAAATCTTTAATATGTTAATTGGAAACTGTACACTTCGTTGCGAAAAACGTTAGGCAATGTCATGAGAAATTGTGAAAGCATGAATAAATATATATAGCAGGTTTAGACAATATAATCAAAAACTTGGTTTTAAAACAATGAACAAGAGAGCTGCAAAACTGTTTAAAATTGAAATAGATATTAAACAAAATCATAGAAAATGTGAGCAAAATGCACACCACTGTTTCAATACTCAGAATGAAATGTTAATACCAAGTGTAAGAGGACCCGGGGAAGGGTCATCTCTAACCGGTATTTCAGGAACGAAACACTGAAAATACTAAATATGGACCTTAGCAAAATGGCGGCCAAAAAGAATCAGCTGACCAGGAAATGGAAAGGGTCTACCCTGAGAAACAACGAGACACAGCTGAGCCGCATCAGGGCGGAAGCCGGTAAGGTGAATGCAGTTTGGAGGAAAAGAGAGGAAAGAGGTGCATGTTAAGGATCGGGCTAAGGAATACGGACTACTGAAAGGAGAAAGGGTTTATGGTTTTGGATTACGGACTAAGGGAATGGATTACGGACTGTATTCGGAAGACAGTTGGAGGAAGAAACGCCACGGATCTCAGGAAAGAAAAGTGTGGTGTGAGTACTACCTTCATTTACATAAACTCTCCCCCGGAGACACCACACAAGATAAAATGAAAAGGGTACAGAGTCCCTGGTGGGTGTGACCTGCCTGTGACCAGGCAGTAACTCAGCACTGTCAGCACTGACGCAGAGTCCTGATCAGCCTCTGGACAGACCGCTGTGGGCTCTTCCATCACTTGTCCTGTGGAGCTGCAGCCAGCCACAATGGTCTCGTCTTCACAAGTACAACCCGCTGATGCTCTATTGCACTCAAAAGAAAAAGCTGGTCATGGCAAGACCTCGATATTGTTTTCTTAAAGCCATGCCGCTGTGTTCCTGGCACTGTGCAGACGTCCAGGAGATCAATACACTTTCACACAGGAATGGAAAAACGCTGGCTCAAGGGCTTCATCAGCATATCGTTCAGTGGTAAAGGCTGTCCTCAACACTAAGGGCATTCTTGTGTTAAAGGAGATTCCTCCTCACATCATCCACCACTCCAGATGACACCCTGAGCAATAAAGCACACCACCACGTCTCCATGCTTCAGTCAATGGCACAGCGACATCCATCAGTAAATAAGACACCATCCACCACACCAGGACAGCAGATGTTCTGTGGCTCGTAGAAAGTGGCAATTTCATCTCAACAAGGCCACACTCGTGGGAGCGCAGGGTCGCGCAGCACCACTACCTCGTCGACTGGCCAAGCCTCCGCTCGGTCTGCCAATTCACCAGTTGCCATGGTAATGAACGCGGGTCGGTTATCACAACCACCAGGCCACTATTTATCCAACATGTACGTCACCCCAGTGAGTATTCAAGCCCAGAATTACCATTGTCACTTGCTCAGTCCAGTCATCGAGTCATTTCTTGAGTCTTGGCGTTTGTCTCTCTTGATTGGTTCCACTACTGTCTTACCCTTTGTCTACGACCACACCTCCCGGATCTGCCCTGGTCTTGTCTGCTTCCCATGACCTCGGTGTTTAGAGCCTGCCTGCTCACTGGACTCGCCTTTGGATTCCACCTTCACTTTCGCTCTGTTGCCCGACTTGAAATCCTGCTTCTCTGATTATGGCTTCGGTGTCAGTTTCACTTCTGCCAGCCAGTGTAGGCTGCGCTGCTCGGGGCTCCTGGTTGGATTTTTCCCCTGAATCCAGACCACTGCTCGAACAAGCTTTGGTAGCGGGTCTCACAACTTCAAGGTATGATAAACACTTAAATGTCATTGCAAGTGGGTGAACAAAAAATAATGTCAATACTATTTTTTAAAAATGTAAATAACATCATGTGGCATGTACAATATTGATGCCAAACTCCACTGTTTTCACCGTGCAGCAGTCTATGTACCTTCAACAGAAAATTAACTGATCTTTCAGTTGATAAAAGTTTGATAGATTACAGAAATCTACAAACTTTCATTTCTAATTTGCCAGTAAAAAATAATTGAATCAGCTGAAGGCTGAGATTGCCAGTTGCCAGACTGTTGTCTGAGCTAGGTTTCTCATTTTTTATCTGGTTCTGTCCTTCCTACAGTAGGTCAGTGAAGTCTATTTGGAAACAGAAAACCGAGTTTCTCTACACCTTTGCACCACCTTTCTCAGTCAATCCGAAATGTTCTCCTGAGCGAATTTCCCAGAGGGACTGCTGAGAGGAGAAACGAACAATGGATGTGATGGCTGACGACAGAGCACCTTTAGAAAAGTGATTTACTGTACAAAGTGCACTCGCAGCCTCACTAATCGACTCGCTCATCTCCTCTCCCTCTTCGTCTGTTTCAACCACTGTTCCCCTTCCTGCTGAATCACTCAGTGCTCTTTTCTGGTGCTTGTTTTTTGTCTTGAATTGCCTTTTTTCTTTATTCGTTTATAAAATGAAAAGTAAAACAGAATTTCTGAAAATGCCTCCAGCCAAGTTTCTGCCACTAAACCCAGGTCCATCTGTACTGTTGCTCTGACTAGACTGACGGGAGACGGACCTGGGTGACGTGGTTCAAAGACCATGATGCCTAGCAACAGTGTCAAATTATAATCATTCCTGACCTCTACCTGTGATGGCTGTACAGTTATGTGGTTTTCAATGATTTATCAAGCAGTTGAGCAGTCACACGTGTGGTACGAGGTGACGTTTTTGATGCAGGCATGGTACTAATACAGTAATATCCTTCTTGCAGGGACTCTGGTGGGAAGGGAACTATCATCATGTGTAGAAAAATAAAAATTTGTGACTTTGAATCAGTGGGCTAGAATGGTAGTGGAAAACAGACCAAAATCACATGGATAGATTTATAATTAACCAGGAGTACACAGTTGGACTGTACAGGGACCTTAGACACAATGCAGTACGTTAGAAATCAGCCCTGTGTTACACTGCAGGATTTTCTCTGCTTCAGACAGCTGAACGGCCTGTCCCTGAAGGCAGCACTTCCGGCGCTTCTCATTCCACAGGGGCAATTAACAGCAGTTTACGGACTGGTGGCAACCTACTTGCGCAGGTCAAGTACGCAAGTACGGATAACTCCCATGTGTTCTTAATCAGGACCCACGGCACATTTCAGCCACAGATTTGATCATCAGTATTGAGAGTAAAACAAAAAAAACACAAATTAATTGTATTTTTCCATGGATTATTTTGACACCCACTCTCTGGTGTCTTCTGAGTCATGTTTGTGTACAGGTATATCACTCGTATCTGACAAACTAACCAATCAGTCCTGATTCACTGAAGTCACGCTCACCTTACAGTACATACTGTGTGTCTGATCTGAACTCTTTTTAAAACAAAATTAAAGCCACCCACCAATCCATTAAGACAAAGATGCATGTTAGGCATCACGTAGCTTGACAATTTTCATTCTTCTCTGAACACTCATAAAAGTGTCACATAATCAGTCCTTTGAAGTCTTGTATGGCATGTTGTGTGAAAATGGTCTGGAGCTCCCTAGTGTGAGACGGCTTCTTTATGCTGTCTCAGCAGCTATTTCATCACAATGCATTACTTATTATTATCATTTTCAGCATGAATTCTGCTAATATCAATATAACAAAAGGTAAATCTTTAACAGAAACAATGCTTTCGTGCCACTTAAATCCCAGAATGACCATCTCACAATTCTGTATCCCACAGGAACCTGTGCTTCCTGATTTTGCAGTTGTAACCTGACCAATCATCTTCCTTTGACTGGCTGGGTCACAGAGGGACAGGCCCTCCCCAGTGGCCTTATGGAGAATGTGGATGAAGCAATGATCTCTGTCTTTCCTTCTACTGTGCTGCCAGCCCTAGATGATGTATATTTGCCCACTTACTGTAAATGTTACCTTTCCTAATACTTTACCGGTCAAGCACTAGAAACGAGTCAGGTCACCTGAACACCCTGACTATCTTGCAAGCTGTTGAACACCTTGCTGGATGTTAAATACCACTGGAATGCCAGTAGAAAGATCATTTATTTTTCTTGACAGTGGCAGTGCTAGAAATGCCCCTGAGGGAATTGAGTGACAGAAGCCAAGTATCCTAAAAATGCTCTCATGGGAGAAATGCCACTAACTCTAATCCCTGTTCAATATACTAATAGAGACTGTAAGACGAATAAAGTGGGATTTTGCTTAGAGTTTAATGCAAACCCCACTTGTTTTCAATATAACAAAAGAACAGGAAAAGAAAAAAAGCACTGACAGATTTTTATAAATAGCACTGCTGATGCTTTACAAGTCTGCTATATGAAGCAAAATGAGCGCAGTAATAAAGTAAGCATTTTGCTTATGTGAATAACACAATTTGTGTTTTGGGAATAATAGCAAAATGATCTTAAAGTCTGGCTCGATCGATTAATCTCATACCTGTGGTTTTGGACACAGTAATAGGTTTTCATTGTGAGACTGAAAAACAAAGCAAAATAAATGTATCCTGGAATAAAGGAAAACAATTCTCAAAACCAATCAAAATAGATCAGAAATTTAAAGACTTCACAAAACAATGTATTTAGTTTATCTCTGGTCTCAAAATGACAGACTATTACTGCTCTAGATAACCTAGTTACAAGGTACAATTTAAAAGGTAAAAGCGCGACAAGATTGTGTAACTGCTTTCATTTGCATGTGGGATATACTGTATATGTTTGAAATAGTGGTTAAGAGTAAGCCTTGCACAGCTTTGTCCAGGCCACCTGGTACCTGGAGAACAAGAGAAAGAAAACTGCATTTCCGTACAATACAGCATCACTGCATGTGAACTAAAAAGTAATTGTCGTGCAAAAAAATAATGTCTATCTCATTACAGTTTCAAACTGATAATGTACTATAAATTGCTAGATGTGCTTCGCTGTAAAATGAGTACACACTCACAGGGTGCTTCCATTCCTGCTAATACTAGGGTGTATTACTACCATTTGTACACTGTTATAATTCCTACTAGTTAATTGCGTTTGAGTGGCACAGCATTGCTCTTGCAGTTGGCATTGTTTCTATACAATTGTTCCTTGAACCTGTACTTTGTGTGTTTTCTATATTCACTCTGTATAACTGCTTCTGTTAATCATCTAATAATTCTTGTAATAACATGCTTGTTATGCTTGAAATAGTGTAGTATAAATAACATAAAAATGAGTATCTCCTCACATTACAGACCCAAGACTGACTTGTAACAGAAAAAAAATATCACACAGTCCTCTAAAGATTAAAAACCTACGGTACTGTATATACAGTACATAAATAAATGTAATTTTATTTTGCCTGCATGTCTTCATTAACTTAAAACACCTGTACCTCATGGCTTTCCAGGCAAGTTGTAAGGTAATGTGGGTCCTGTCACAGAACAATACACTTGTAAGGTAACATAATGCTGTTGTAAATGACAAAACGTAATCTGGTATGTGGGTGGGTAGATCTAGATAGAGCAGATGGACTAAGAAGATCAGCAAAAGAGGATTACGCTGTGCAAAATCATCAGACTCATAAACTCCACTCCAAATGAAAATGGCTCTAAAGTATTTCTACAGCCTGAATCTAGGTCTTTCTGGTCCACTCCTCTCTTTTCACACAGGAGATTAACAGCCTTAGCGCATGCTTCCTAATCTCCTGCACAGGCTGACCTGCAGCGCGAGTGCTCACAGCCGCTGGCCGGCACCGCCAGCAGCTCCTCCTGAACCCAGACTCAATGAGACCAGCACGCTTCCCCTTCTGGTCAGGACACAGAGCACAGCAGCCACACTGCCCACATCTGCAAGGGACATCATAATGCTCCAAATTCTCACAAGACAGTGGGGTTTAATCAAGCCTTCAAAAATTGCCTACCAAATCTTAAATTTCAGGACATTGCACAATCCAGTTCTTTAATAACATAAAACATCTAAATTACTACATTGTATTTAAAATACATGCATTATACTTAAAACATTTTATTTCTTGCATTTACTGTACATCAAACTAACTGTGGGATCAGTACTGAACTAAGCCTCTGCCCGTTATTTTGAATTCACACAGATACTGGCTGTCAGGACATAAAAGTAGAAGTGAAAGAGCTGAGGTTTTAGTATCTACTTCTTTCATCTGTCAGAGTACATTCACACAAGTAATGGCACCCCTGGATAATCTAGTTAATGCACACTTAATCTTTATTACTATTACTTAATCTTTATTAAGGATAAACCAGCATTCAATAAGCTTTGATGCCATCAGTAAACACAGTATACTGTACATCAGTCTAAATGACAGTGAATTAAATTAGATTTTTATACAATATTGATATGCAAGATTCTATGATTGTGCAATTCAGAATGTTGTTTCTCAGATAAAGACACTGCATCATTATGAAGTAATCAGCATTGTTATAATTTAGAAAAAACATTTTGAATATACTGTATCATTGTATTGCTGGTGGAGTGTGACTGCCACACTTCAATGTGTCGAATAGCAGATTTCACTATGTTTAAATGATTCTCAACATAATCAAACATTATACACGTTGCCTACACAGATATGTCTCACTGTTGAAATTTGGAAATGTTGTCACAAACAATTTGCTCTGAAACACTGCCAGCATGGAAATTATTTGAGCACTTTGATAATTAGTGTGAGTATCAGCCAGCCCGTGTAGAACAACATAAAGATGGGCGTCCCTTAAACCCATCTGTAGTACAAAGTGCCAGCTAACCCTGAACTGATTGTACAGACAAGATCCCATCTGTCATCATATCAAAAGCTCCAGGAGGCGAATTAAAAGGTAGTGTCAGCCCCCTCCCTCCCCAACAGGAGTAGCAGGCTTTTTTCATTCTGCTAACAAAATAGAAATAGTGCTAAGTCATATTCTCCTGGCTGCTCAGCCTCTAGTGTACTGTAGCACATTATGCAGCACAGCTACTGTATTTATCAATAAGGGATAGACATTTTAACTGTATTATAACACTCTTGAGTTAAAAGAAGCAAAGCCAAGAATGAATTGTTTCCAATAATGAATTCAGAAAAAGGAAACAAAATCTCCTGCTACTAAGATCTTGTTTCCTTACATCTTTTCCCTTTAGTGTATGACAGATGTTGTATATATTGTATAAATGTAATGTAATACAAATAAGTGACTAAAAAGTTCTTGAGTATTCAGTACTTAAATAATTCCATCTCTTGATCCTGGTGGGTATGTAGAAGAATTTTGTGTGTTATTATATTTGATTTTGAATTCTGAATGACAGACTAAACCTCTACACATAAATCACACAACACCACAATGACAGATAACGATTTCGTTTTAATTACAGATTGAATCATCCCTTCCGCTAGAATGGGGTGGGGAAGGCTCAATTTGGCTAAGTTACAGTAACAATTGTTATTCTTGATCTACTCCCCAATAGAGCAAAGAAGTACTGTAACGTATCAATTTATTAAATTAGAAACTCAAAATAAAGCAAGTGAGATGTTTTCAAAGATGAAGGATGAATAGATTAATAAAGGGTGGAGTTTTGTTGTGTTGTTTTAAAAACATTACCATTAGTGCCCTATAATTTGACTTCTTGAAATAGATCAGTAGCACAAGCACAAGAAGTACAAACTGGCCCATTAAAACCGAATATCCACCTACAGTATGCATCCATCCGTCCATTTCCAATAAGCACTTAGTCCAATGCAGGGTCATGCAGAGATGGAGCCTAAGCTAAAGTGTGAATATCCGATTTCTAAATGGTAATGTACCAGAGCTATGAAACAGACATTCGCCTTAAGCCTATGAAGATTTGCTTGTCTGTAATTTTCAGTCTGTAACAGAACAAATGAAGTGATTTTATACACCATATGGCAAAACAGGTACTAGAACATTTCAATTAACAAATTTATTTGCCTGCTAGAATATTCATGCACAAGTTTTACATCTGATCTGCAGTACATTGTTATTACAGTTACTACAATAACCACAACATGGCTACAAATCAACTGCCAGAGAACAGCACTATATATATGCTGCGCAATAAACAAATGTACATCATTCAGGGAAGCAAGCGAGAAGGTGGCAGCTTTCATCATTATTCCACTACAACTCATTACTGCTGTTCCTCAGACATTAGACAGTAACAATTTCTCCCTTGAGGGTTTTCCGCAATGTGAGAACTTGTCTTTAACATTAGCACAGAAGAAAAATGGAACTGTCCTTAGATGAGCCATTTGTTTTGTAAACTTGATTGAAGGCCTCAGGCAGGAACACGTTGCGGCGTGACAAAAAATTTGCACACGGAAACTTTTCAACATCTGCAATGAGACGGATGTCTGGATAAATCTGAGATTTGTCGAAGTGTGGATGCAGAATTAAGAAAGAAAGAAAACAAATACAGTCTTGTATATTAGCCTTTTATAAACCAAACTTATAATATTGATTTCCACACCAAAAGACTGAAGACTTGCTACAAGCACCGCAGCACCTGAGTGAGCTGACCGGTTGGGAAATGTTACAAGCGGGGTCGTCATATCTGTTTCATAGCCTCTCCTGCTACAAGCCCGGCTCCTCATCGATTCCAATGGCAGTGACATAACAGCCAACGGCCTTCAATCTGCCTTCCGTTTCTGACTCCTGTCGAACTGGGAAAAACTGCAAAGGCAGTTTCCTCACCTCCCACCGCAAGACAAAATGAAACATGAATAGTTTGTTAACTTTGTCACCCGTCCCCACCCTTTTTATATGAATTAGCAAACATGTACAGTACAAGTGGAAAATACATGAGTGGAGTGCGCTCGTCCAAATACAGCAAATACAAAGAAGGGCAGCAGTTCTGGACACAACACTGGGTTTACACAGCTAGGCAGCACCCAGCTGAACCTAAAACAATTCTCATTTTGTGTATCCTGGGGCTTTCTTTACAATCTCATAAGCTTATGTATAGCAGAGGCCAGAGGGTTCCACAGCTTCCTTATCTTTCAATGCAAAACAGTTTAGTTCACGCTTTCTGTTGTGCACTTCTACATCTACATGCCACATGCATTCATATGGTGTGATTAGGGATGTCCTGCATTGTAAAGCATTTCTTAAAACCCACCACATGTACTCAGACATGCAACCCGGACTCCTGCAAGCTGGGGCCCAACCCCACGTTTAGACTCAGCAAGCAAATGCAAGTACGATAGGAGTTGTTTCGCTAGTTTTTCAACTGCAGGTTACAAATATGCAAACATTAAGCAGTTTCTTACTTTTTACTTTTCAAAAATTGATCATTCATAGAGACCAACTGACAACAAGGGCTGGAACTGAAAATTCAAAGTCAATACAAACTGCCTTTAGTTACATTTAGATGTTGTTTATCTAAATTTATGTTTTGACAGTAACATGATGAAACAGCAATACACAGTGTTACTGTACAAAGAAAACAGCTGCATTAGTACAAAGCGCATATTTGAGAATTCAAATACTGTATTGATACTGTCCAATAAAAAGGGGCAGGCATGGTAAACCTAAAACATCCTTGTTGATTTTATATGACTAAGAACAAAGGAATACTATCTTTACATTTTCTTGATTAAAAAGATGGATGTTTCCCCAAAGGTTAGGCATCTTGCAGTTTGGCAAAAACTTTTCACAGCACATACAGTACAGTATATGATTGCATGAGTCCTTGGGTAAGGGGGTAGGCTATGATGCCACACATGCTCACGGGTGAGTGGCAGTTTTAATACAGGATCAAATGCTAAGGGTAAATCAGATCTACTCTTCTTTCTGACTGAGCTCTGAAATCAAGCAAATCCACAACTCTCCATTTAGGAACAAGCAGTTCAATCTGTAGAATATGTCCTTGCTCAGATCAGTGTTGGCGGCTACAGAAGTATGCAGCACATGCAAACTGAGGCATGCTCCTAACAAGGAGGGAATAACCACGTCAGCAACCATCACACCCTTTCAATGCAAAAACAACAGAGAAACACAGAGCAGGGAACGTTGTAAATTTCACAGCCACTCTGGAGGAGTGCAGTGCCTCAGGAAAGGCATGCAGGTGTAATCTTGTAGCCAGCCTTTCAAATACATGCACAATGTACTGGAGTTCATTAAACTGGGAGAATGAAAACCCTACTTCCAGCCCGTCAAAGCACAGCCCTCGGGTTTATCACAGGGGCTGCGACTTTGAGGAGCAGACCGCAGGGTGAGTGTCCCTCAAGCCAAAAATGTTAAACTCTCACTATCACGGTCGCATTACTGAGGTTTGTATGTACTGTATCTTTGAGAAACACATTTTAACCCTATCTTGTTTTATATATTGTCAGTCAATCGATAACCTGCGTATTTTGCATTTGCAGTACTTGAAATTAACCAACTCATTATAAAACTGAAAACTTAGTAATAGTGTCACAATTACAGTATGTGGTCTTAGATTCCACTGTTTCCATATAATTACATGATTTCCATCTCATGCAATTCTGATTTTTTTTACTCTCCATAACAACTCAATAGCGCACGTTACAAATTTAAGTAGGTGTGGAAAAAATATTGCCACCGCAACTTATTTGTAAATAATGCAGATTTATAAAACCGTGGGTATTCTGTTTTCAAAACGAGAATAATCAATTCTGTTGGCTGCAAGAGCCGAGCATTCAAAAGTGATGTCTGCACCCTTCTGTTTCTGGGTTATAAAAATCATGGTCAACTTTCTCCTCGTCACAGACAAAGCTTTCAACACACAGAAGCAGTTGACCTTGAACACTCAGAACATGATAAAAACATAACACTGTACTGAGCATAACAGCATTTTGTACACCTCCCATACGTTACAGCAAATGGGAAAATGTACTTACTACTGCAGCTCACAACAGGACCTTTTTGTTGCAGCAGCATTTATCCATGAAGACAACCCTGCTGTTACCTTAGAGGCTGCCCAAGGGTCGACACTGTCAATGGTAGTAGCTGGCCACAGGGCATGTGTCCTGGGGCACAGAGATGAGTGCCTGGCCTCACCAGGAGCAGCAGGTGGACAGGATGTACTGTAAGCTGGGGTTTGGAAATGAGAAACAAAGCGCCAGGCTGGGCACCAGGTAAATCATTAATTCCGGGGCAAACTTCTTACCCCCCCATGATTAAGTTCAAAGTCATTGCAAAGTACAACTTGTGCTGCAGTGCGCGCAATCCGCTCGATCCCCAGGGCACATGGTCCTGCAAACAGGACAGCAACGAATATTTGGCATAGATTATCCAATGTCGGGAGTAGTGCGTATGTGTATCATTTACGTACAAATATGATTACAAGGATCTGTGCAGTGGAGTTTGTATGTTCTCCCCGTGTTCACACCGGTTTCCTGCAGGTTTGTATTGGCCCTGGTGTGAGTGTGTGTGCCCTGTGATGGACAGGCATCCCGTCCTGGGTGCATCCTGCCTGGCTCCCCTTGCCTGCTGGATGAAGCGGCTAGAAAATGGATGGAGACAAATGCAATATACTTTGTCCCTCTGGTCCCGCACACAGCTGGATCTGCCCTCTGGCTCCAGACGTCAAGGGGGAACTCTGGGAGGCCTCAGCGTAGTTTTAAATGTCACCCAACTCACTGTCTTTGAAGAATTAGACAGGTGACTAAGGGCGCCTGGTCATTCCCCACAGCTTTCTGCAGAATGCACTGAAGACAAGAGCTGCCTACAGTATTTCTGACAAGGCACTGTATACAGTATACAGGATTCACACAACCTACACATCCAGGTACCATAAATAGATCATGCTTATTTTTTCGCTGCCGGTGAACAATGTTTTGTGGCACGTCTGTTCTTTGTTGCCTCCTCCTCCAGACATGTTCCTGGCAGGTTTCAAAATATGTGCACTTGGTGTCCTTCACTGGCGATTCCTCAACCAGGTCTCACGGGTGCAGAGGTCACTGAGTCAACGGTACTTTCTTCTTTTCTTAACAGTGGTGAACAGCATCTTAAAGGGTACTGTATGTTAGTGGCTCACGGAAGGTCAGCAGATTTCACCTCCCCCCGTGCAGTGGAGTGTTTAACACAGACTCGTTTGAACCACGTCTGAATCACTTACTGCATACAGGCCACACACTTCAACACAAGGGCCTTAATACTGCGTGGCGTTCTTGCCCTTCTGTCCAGGTTAGTCAGAATTGGGCCCCAAGTGAGCAAAGGCAGTGAGCTGATAAACTATAGTGCTTGTACACAACCCTCCACTGTTCTTAAAATTGCACAATAGAACCAGCATCTGCAGATGATTTCCTGTAACTTCCATTTTTTATGTTCTATACTACAGAAATCACTACTTCATCTTAAACGCTTTGCTACAGCTGAAAAACAGCTCCCTTCTGGCTAAAAAATTCTCATAAAAATCAAAAGATATGAATTACACATATCGATTTGGGCATTCAGTTGAGAATACAGTTTCCTTTGAGGGCAAGTTGTTCACATCACAGCGAATCCATGAAGTGGACAAATCTGCGATCACTAAAAAAAATTCCCCTGATATTCTTGTGTTTCTACTGTGTATAATATGCTCATTTGTGTACAACAAGCCAAGTTTGGGTCTTTTCCAACTGGCATTAAAACTGTTAAAGTATCTGCATGAACAAAAATGCTAGTTCAAAAAATATTGAAAATTGTACTTTCCCAGGAATCATTTAAAATAATACATTTACAACAACAGTTATAAACAAGAAGAGGCAATCCGTCCATTCCTTCTGATTATATGCAAGAGCAGGTAAATGATCAGAAGATTTACACATTGTCCAAACTGAAATGCCACATACTGTACAAAAGGTACATTTTGACCAGCATACTGTTTCATTATTAACCAAAAGCGACATGTAATGTGATATACTGTATGCCTACATTTTGCTTTCAGCATTCACTTTAATATTCACACAACAGTCCAGAAAACCCATTTTACTGTTTGTTCCAGACAAAATAATTGGCAGCAATACTAGCAGACATTTCTGAAGGTGTTTTTCAAATGATTCATCATCAAAATGTCTGAATGAATGTTTCAAGTTCACGTGGGCTTCTCTTAATGCCACTGTTTTAACTGTTCTCCAGTTCAAATTCACTTAAAAGCGTCATACAGTAGGACACTGAAGAGGAACTGCAGCGCTTTTTGCAACACAAAGTAGGATTACAGACTTAAAAAGACAGAAAGAACAGTTGACAAAATTAGCAATTTAATAATGTAATTTGAAGGCTGCAGATAAAAGTGACATTAAATACTGTTTAATGCTGTTAGGCTTGAGCACTGGCTCAGTCGAAAAGAGCGCCGGTCCTGTCACAAAACATCCTCTGGTCTCTAGCTGAGGTCTCATTCCATCTGTTCTACAAGATCAGGACTGTCACATTATTACTATGACAACAAACAAACACAAGATGCTACTAGACACCTACAGTAGGAACCTGCTTTAAGCCCTGAAGGGAAGAAAGAACAGAAGTTCTCTCAAAAGCCACAGCTTGGACAGCTGAACCCAGCCCAGGGACTGGAAGACGCTGGCAGAGACTAACAGTCCCATCAGAGATCATCGATACCAAGACCAGACTTGGAACTGCAGTGGAGCTCTCTACGTCTTGCCTACTTCATGGAACTAACACGTTGTTTCAAATCTAATTTACGAAAATTAAAATTTAAGTCAATCTATCTCCAAATTCTAATTTTCTAAACCATTGTTTGATCTTCCCACTTATAAAAAAATAATCAGCTACTTGAGATTTCCCTCACTCAGAAATATTATTAACATCTACCTTTCAAGATAATTTTATGTCAATCTACAGGCTCATGCAAATACAACATGCAAAACACATCAGAGCTCCTGAAGCACACAGCACAGATTGAGCACAAGAACATTTCAAGTAATCTTGCGATCTATTAAATTATACAAATTATTTTGTCGGACAAAAGAAGATGATTTCCTGAATTTTTATCAGGAAATGGATCAAAATGGAAATGAAATGGACATTTCAATTTTTGTGCCAGAGTGGGAATTTGTTCATTTTTGTATTTTGTACTATACAGTACCTTGTATTACACAAATTGTATGTTTTTAGCCTTCCAGCTCTCTGGAATCTGATTCAGTGTATTCCTTCTTGGGGGAAAAAAAATTGAAATCATCTTTGACTTGAATTTTAAGTATCCAATTTATTTACAAAGAGTGAGGATCATCAAACATTCAGGCATATAACTTAAAATGTTCTCTAGTCAGTACAGTATCTCTTCTCCATGCTTCAGTTATGCTTGAGATATTCTCACTCCTTCAATAAAAACCATGACCGTATATAGTAAAAATATTAATAAAACATTGACAATACTACAGTACATTAGGGTCGGTAGTAGGTAGTAGGCCTTGATAGAATTTGTAATAACCCTATTTCATCCATTGGGCAGCAAAGTAAAAAAAAAAACTGCTGTTCTAATGCAGAAGAGAAGTCACACTGAGAGGACAGGGTTAATGTTCTAAACCTGGGGAAGCTCATCCTCTTCTGCTGGGTGTAGCTAAACAAAGACTTCCCTGATTACACGTACTGGACCATAAAAAGCAGGTCACTTTGTGTGGAGGGCATAAAATAACCCATCACTGAGCAACCCTCTGACCCTTCCCACTACACAACGACCTCTGCAGTTTTCTAAGTCCCCAAACTCTGAGTGACAGTCTCAGTGCTTTCTCAACATTAACATTCGTAGCCATCACCATCAAAAGAAGGTGCTGTTTTGATGCTGCACAGCTACAATGACAGACTAAATCAATAACCTGGAAGCCAATTCACTGGTAGATTTGTGACAGAATAGCTTATTTACGGTGCCATTAAGGGGCAGATGCAATGCCGGGAAACCACAGAAGTCATGAAAGCAAAGCCCTAATGAATTTTTCCTCCAGACTTCACATACTGTACACGTGCTTCTGAGAAGCTCCTACAAAATGGGGAGCCATACTCAGCTCACATTAAAGAACTCACATGTACTTTGTGGTTATTTTTAAAAATATCTAGTTTATAACTTCCTGTGTCATACGCCTACTGTATAATTACATCTGCAGTGCAGAAAATTGTTTTTGTTGCAATTTGGATACTAATATTAAAATACGACTCCCGCCTCTTCATGAAAAGAAAGTGTACAGTATATACTGTAGCAAAATCCAAGTTCCACTCAGTTTTATTAATTCTGTTCCTATCATTATATTTTTTACTTTTAAGTGCAATCCCAGTAACATTTTGCTAAACAAGGTATGTAGACCAAAACATGACTTTGAAAATGACATTTTGGAAATGTGCACACAGGAAAAAAACTCAGTGGTAAAAGTGCAGTATTTTGCAAATATTGTGTGATTACTGTTTTAAAAAAACACCATGCATGGTAAGGGTGTTGATGTTTGATTTCTGAAAAGCATAATAATTGTCTATCTAAAATTACTCATGCACAATTTCAAACAATGATGGAACTGGAGACATTCAGTCCATTTCACACACATTTTGACAAGTCAACGTCTGAAGAAGACAACTTGTCAAAACATTTGTCTTGCATCCTAAATTACCTTGACTGTTTAAATAATTGAGCCAGTCTTTTTTTTTTAATTCAGCGACGCTCGAAATAAATAGGTAAAATAAAAGAAAACCTAAGCAAAGATGAGAGTTTCTCAAGTAACAGGCTTTTTTTTATGTAGCAAAGCTGAATAAATGATTAAAAGGTTTATTAAAAGTCTGCTTTAAATTTAAAGCCCTCCAGTCGCCTCACTCAAACATGCTATTTGCTTCTATCCAAAATACCTAAATTTCCTACAATTGTTTTAAGTTTCTCAAGGAAAAACAGTGAATGCAAGGATAAGGGATAAATCAGGGAACACTTACAGCACAGCATTATAGTGTGGTACTAATGTTGTGTCCAGTGCAAAACCAGCTATTAGCTTTGGACTCCACTTTCTAAACAAAACACACGGGTATAAAGCAAAGATGCGCTTTTTTATGTGTTTAGCTCTGATATCAAAGATTTCACAGGTATTATGTTTTGAGAAAAATAAGTAACTGAGCAACAGTTTAGCTAAGCACAAATATTCTAAATGTAATTAATTTTCCACTTGTGTGCATTGTAATAAAGTACACTGTTTTAAACTTGCCGGTTTAGGCAGCAGGTAAATCAAGATGTCAATAACTTAAAAAGTTTCCAGCTTTCTTCCGATAAGATTAGACGATAAGGGAAGAGGAAATTGTATGAAATTGTACAGATCCTTACAGTATTAATGTATTTGAAGTTCAATTGAGGTTGAATTCTTTATTACTTACTCCAGTTTCCAAAAGGCCTCCTGTTGCTCTATATCCTGCTACTGTTCCAATGTCACCTTCATATTGATTAGTTCCATAAGTACAGGAAAAATGCCTCACATGAGCACCAAAATTACTGAACTGCCTAATACTTGCTCCAAATCCACTTCCATATGTGCTTGCTTCCATTTATACAGTGGGGTGTTTTAATGGAGCTGATGAATCACTCTGCTATGAGGGGCAGCAGCAGTCCCAGCCAGGTTGGGCCTCACAAATGTCCTGATACAGAATCCTAACCACTACTCCACACTGTTGCCTAGCCAGAAAACCCAAACCCTCACCCTAACATCTGTCTCATGAAAAATGAAGCGGTTAAATGCTTGAAATGCAGTGATGTCCCCCAAGAGATCAAGAGATCATGAAGAAGGACTGAATTTAAAACTGTTATACTATATGTAAACACATACAGCCCTCACATTTTACATCCCATTTTTCAGGAATCGGAGGAAGACTGCTCTCACCTGCTGTTCCTCCCTGACTCACAGCTCACCAAGATACTAGATTCTCTCCACTGAAAGCTGTGTAATTAGCAAAGAGTCTACTACTGTAGAATGGTTCTTACTGCTGTCAGCTGTAACTCACACTTAAATCTGCTACTAAAATCCATAACAACTCAAGTGGGCAGGCACCACACATAATATCTGATTGCAAAGCAAGGTTTAGGATAAGAAATATGTTGCTTACATGATATAATGCTTTATGCTTTAATGGAGGTACACAGCTGTAGGAGTTGCATCATCATGATCATGATCCTAATATGATCTATCACCACATGCAAAGCACTACACCTCTGAAAAACTCATTTTTTACAGTGCAGTTCTACAGTAAGTTTACAGAATAAGCCTGATGAAAATATATACTGTACAATACTTTAGAGTATGCACATAATACGTCTATTATTAGGCTACAAAAATGCAAAGAAATGTGTATAATACTATAATCAGGCATAAAAAAACAGTGATAGGCCTAGATGGCATCAAAAAAGACTTTTAACACTCAAGAGAGTCTTTGTTATTCATCAACATTCCCTAATTGGTCATAAACCCTAATTCCTTTAAAATGGGTCCAGCTTGACCAGGCTTAAACATTGTTACAGCTCCAAGTCGGGGCTTCTCAAACCCATTAAATACCTATTAAACATGCATCTGCACTCTTCCTAACTGACACACATGAGAATGGAATGGCTATTATTTACAACAGTGAGTCACATTACTGCATCACGATTTATCATTCACAGGAGTCGGCAAGAAGCAAAATGTATAATTTAACACCAAGCAGCTTTGTTGTGGTTTTCTGCGGCCCTCTGGAAGTTTATCTGTTTTACAACTAGTTATAAATCTGCAGATAAAACCGCTTATCTTCTTGGAGTGGATATCCACAGTTTACGTTTCAGCACCTCACCGCACGGTAAATATACATTTTTTAAAAACTTAAATTAAACCATTTAAAAACAGCAAACCCAAACCATACAGTACAAGCTCGCCGGGTTTATCATTGAAAGGAGGAAGGGTGAGTATGTGCCGCAACCTGGAAAGATGAATGACAGAGCCTAAATTAAATGTCACTCTCAGTAATAGGAAAACCCAGAGCAAGAAAGCAGGTCACTTAAATTGCAAAAGATATACTTAAGCAGTTGTGCCTCAGGCACTGCGTGGCTGACAAAACTGTTAACATTAGCTTTCAAAAAATATTGCTGAATCGTTCTGTGACATTATAGTTCCTAATGCTCAGATGAATCTTACTGCATTTCTGCTACACCAGCCTGTATCTCTGTTCAAGACCGCTGCAGCTTGCCTGATGAGCAGAGATGTGTACAGTATATGAGAACTTCTGTATATATTTTAAGGAAATTATTTTTAGTACTAGTAATTCTGTGATCATTTTCAATTTTATTTTTAGGTATTTCAGTGTACACTGATGTGAGCATCTTTTCCACACTTCAATTATTCTCCAATCTTCATGTTCAAAACTTCAATTTGAGCCACATCCCTGAAGCATAAGAAATGCTACCTATCTCATGAACTACCCAACTTCAGGTTATAATTTAAGGCTTGAAATTACCATCAGGAAAAATAAAAGTGAATAAAAATTGTTCTGCATTCTTTATGCTCCACACATCACTTCACAACCATTCTACTCAGGAAAGGAAAAGGCATGCTTCATTTAATGACATTAATTAGTTCTGTTCTTTTAATGAGCCACCAAATCATTAAAATGACAATCACTTAAAAACAAAAATACACTCTTTATCACTAGTAACTTTGTCAGTGCATGTGTGTTTACACTACCACCCATGGCCATGTGTGTCCCCCATCACTATCATGAAATTGATTTCTCTTGTCAGCCTAAATCTTTTAATTGCACTCTACATTCTAATTAAAGGCGAGTTGTCAGGACAAACATATTTTTGTCAACTGCTCGATAAAATTGAGAATATCTGTAGATAAATGAAAGAAGTTTGACCAAACTGCTTTTTCACTTGTTTAAATATATACAGAAGGTTACTTCTAAAACCTAGCTCTCTGGGTTTTATTAAACAAAGGTTTCTAAGCAATGAAGCAGGCTGATTGCCATTTTTGCCCAAAAACCTACAGCATCAGCAGTGCAAACATTCACTTGCAAAAAATGTGACACATTAGCACAAGTGTTAATCAGTGATAACAGTCTTAGGCACAGAAAGAACAAACTTTACTACTTTTAATTGATGCAGCATACAAAGTTAACCATGTACACAAATTATCATTTATCTATTAACAGTTTTTAGCATTAGTTTAGTTCCTTTACTATAAAACAGATTATCATCTTTATCAGTTGCTTTCCTATTTATCAACAACAGCTTACAGTACGTGTTGCTGACATTTTCCTAAAATAAATGTCGCCCCAGCAGGAATTTAGGAAGCGCCTAGCTCTTTGAGATATAGCCTCAAGGGCTAATCAGTGCAGGAAAAAAAAACTTGCTTTTAATTAAGATAACTAAACACATTCAGTTTTATAATTTAAAATCTTGCCTCCTAGGTATTTATATCTTGTCATAAAGAATCTTCCTTTATCTTCTGTATTTTCTATTATATTATTCCCCAAGACCATCTCACAGTCTGGGGACCATTTTTCATTGCAGGGCATTCAGGGGCTTGCAGACACATCTTGCCTGGTCTACAGTACACAGACAACAGTGTATTTGTCACCTGCCACGTGCACAGGGTGCAAGGAAAAAAGTAGCCTGAACATATGACAACACAATAAGAAGATTGCACCAGACACAAAATTGGCATTCAACTTACATTTGGAAAAGTGTTTGAAACTCCAGACCACTATATTCTTAAAAACTCTGTCTGGCCTTATCATTTTAAACACAAAGATACATTTACTTTATTCATTAAACAGTCCAAACAGCTGAAAAAGTATATTATAAGAGGCAAATATAAAGTAAACCATTTTAATAATAAGTTGCACATTATACTGTGAAATAAGTTTTAGCCTTATTTTAACAGCATTGAGCTCAAAGTGTAAGAAATAAATTAGGTTCAAATTCCTAGACAAGGAAGATAATGTAATTAGAAAATACTATGCTCGTTATTAATGGAAATACTCACCCTATCTAACTTGTTTTGTTTCTGTATATAGGATTCCTATATTTTCTTGCAAAGAAGATTGTTACTTCTTGAAAAATATTTATGTTGGGAGGGTCTTGCTAAAATGAGAGAATTCAAGGCCTGACAGAACAGCCAGTTATACAGTCAAGCAAAACACACACATTCTTCATTTCTATTAATGCATTTATTTTTAATAACTGCATAATGTACATTTAATTTTATTATGAAGGGTTAAGTCATTAAAATATTACATTTACAACTATAATAGAGCAGCAGCAGTCCTAGCGGTAAAGGCACAAAGTAAAAGATTTAAATGTATTCTGTGCAATTGGGGTAGAAAAACAGAGAAGTAAAATACTTTAAATAGCTGTTGTTTATACCAGATGAGCCCTAGAACAACATAGACAAAACATTCAGATTGGAAGTTACAATTCTGGGGCATCACGCCAGACAGGCCTGTAAATTTCCAGCTTCTTTCAGTAAATGTTTTTGGACAGACACTCTAAAATGTGTTTCAAACCTTTTGATTGGCGTTTACAAAAAGAAATGACAGTTTTTTAAATCAATACATTATAAATGGAAGAGACAGTGATCAAACCACCGACCTCTCACTTCACCAGTCAAGACCTTGACAATCAATCAAAAGCACACACCCCTGAACCGAACTGAAAGCAGCATCCTACACATCCAAACGAATTACACTTCGCTCTGAAGCAAGATGCTACAGTACTGTATGTCTGTTGAAGGTTTTCTATTTCTTTGTTAATTCAAGGACAATATAATGAGGACTTTCTTCAATAGTAAAGTACAGTACAACAGCACTGCATTTGACTGGTTTATTAGGTGAAAACATTCTTCCCGGATGTTTTCTTTTTGTATTTTCACAATATAACCATACCAGACTAATGACAATAGGTATGTTACTGCAGTTGAAACTGGTTTGTTTTTTTGTTTTTTTTGCTGGTGCACACAATAGAGGTTAGGCTGGCACCACAGATTTTCTTTTAAAATAAAAATAAATTCCCTTTCTTTTAGTCATACTATGTAAAAAATCAGACACCGAGCCTGCTGTAATCTGATTGTTTTTTTCTGTCATTTAATAAGCAAACCAAAATTACCTCAGTAAAAGAAGAGTGTTTTATCATGCTAATACATGGTCTTTGTTCCTGTGTATCATACTCCTTTTTGGTTCCATTTGAATAACAAAGTGCTGGGATTCATGGATGGATTTATTATCTAAACAAGGGAGGGATAATTTTTGTCTGTATCAGCAAACGCCAACCACCAAGCAAAACACTGAGAAGTCCCTCGATTCATTCTTGTAGGATTCCGACAGCAGGAAGAAAGCAATCACTGTGCAGCATCCACACACAGCAGAAGAATCAGGTTTTAGTTTTTGAAGATATCCTACCTTTGACCCAAGCTATTTGTTTAGTTTTATTCTTTTTGCAGATGGTCTCTCACCACCGAGCTGCAGAGCAAAGTCCTTGCCAGGCAGGCAGGACAGGAGCAGCCTTAGGCTTCAGCAAGAAAGTAACCCAAACAGCCTTTCATCATCACAAGAAGAAACCAGACATGTCCTTTCAGAGGACCTCTGCACTGTTTTCTCTTTCGTGGTCTACTTCTAACCTTTACATATGGTTTAAAGCAATATACTAAAGGACAGGAAAACTTCAAGAGACTTAAAATACTTTGTCACAAAGCTTAGCCTACTCAATGACTAACATTTGCAGAAAAAAAAAACTTTGTGGCATAAAAATAAAAGGTATTCATTTCTCTCTGAAGCATGCAAGCATCCAGCTGCTGCTTAGCAATAGATCTATCAAAAGGCATCAACAGCAGCTTAGATTTTAATCTAGTGGAAAATGAAGTCCAATGAACTTGTTACATAAAAATCACAGTAGGTTAAGTGCATTTAGAGAGAGAAGAGGCACAGTTTCAGAGAAATCAATTTTCTAAATGTCCTCCTTTACCCATGGAGTGCTATTTCCTTGAAGTCAATTAACAATTTATCTTTAAGCCAAATTTATCTTTGACCAAAGTCAAAACTTGAGTGTTCAATTTCCTTGCCACTACTCAGTCTGTTCAGCAAACTAGAACCCCAAGTACCTCCTCAGAGAGAAACAGGGAAAAAGACATTTCAGCATTTGTGATAATCACTACCTACTGTACCATGCAACAAAAAAGTGTGCAATTTAAACCTTGAAGGCTGATTTGTATAAAATAAAAAATATTCTTTTTCAAAACAGCTCTTACTGTTAGCTGTTCCCTTCTTTTCAAAGAAACAGCTCAATGTCTGTGGAAAGGTTAAACGTTTACAATATTCAGGGAGAAAACTGTCCCCAGGCTCGTACAATATAATGAAGTTATGTTTGCTTGATAATGCAATTAATGCACAACAAAAGATCAAACTCTTCATCTAAAAATATCAAACAAGGAGCTTCTCCACAAAGCTCACCTCATCAGCCTTTCAGAATTCATTGGTACAATCAATGATCACTGAGGTCACATAACACTAACTTGTCCTTATCTAGTATTTATTACACAAGAATAAAAACTATTAGATTAATTAAACCTAACAATAATTTTAAGTATATATACATTAAATATACACCCTACTACAGTATATGGGCTACATTTAATCTGGCATATTAAAAACTGATGTACAGTATCAGGAAGTGATGCTCCACACTTTAGTTAACACTTCAAAGCACAGAACAAATGAAATAATCCTTCTCCTTGCATTTCACTTTTTTTTAAATGTTGAAAAAATAATTATTTCACAATCCATTACTGCGTAAAAGGTATGAAAGAAAATGTCCTTCTGGTATCGGCGACCTTCACAAAAAATAGCAAAACTATTTCAGCTACAGTAGTTTGCATATTGCCACATTTCCAACTCCATCAGCAGAAAACTGTTCACTTGTATGTCCTGCATACTGCAGAGATGCTTAGGATCACACCTGTAACAAAAGTATAAGAGCTCATAATATTTTCTTTGAACCTACTTCCCTTACATCTATATATAAATAAGGGAATTAATAAGAAATGGCCTTTCTGTTCTAATGCACAAATGAAGCAGAAACAGAAATATGTTCCAGATTAATTCCTTCTTCTTAGACACAATTAATTGCGGTTTAGAGCACAATTAGGTCACACAGAGAGGGCTAACTAAGAGTACTGTTAAGAAAAACGAATAAAGCAGAACAGAGGTTTGCTTGTATGAAAAGAAAGGGCAAAAGTGACAAATGCACGGAGTATAATTTATTGTACTAAGGTTACATGAACTGTACCCATAATGGTGTCTATTAGAGGGAAAACCCTTTGAGGCTAGGGTGGGAGGTAAATCGGCAGATGCAATGAATTGTGGGAATGAGCAGCTGGCTTGCTGTCCAATCACAGCACTAGAAGAGACTGAACTGTCATTTTATCTGTCCAAGTATACTGTAGCTCTGCTTCTCATTCAGAGAACTATGCTTGTATCAGCTTCATACTGTAAGTTATCAGAGTATTATAAACCTGGAGAGGTACAAATCATATTTAAATATTTTTGAAGCAATTATTTTGAAAAACAAACATGAACTCAAAGATGATTAGAGCATGAAACTAAATATTGGTTTATTCTGTTAAGAGGCAGAAAATGCACCTCCTATAGAGACGAAAGTTATTTCACTGTACCTAGACGGCAGCCATCTTCCCACACCTTTGCAGCTTCTCATACTATATGTGAAATGTCAATGGGGTTATTTGTCCTTCGAGAAAACAGTCACTAGCGCTGTGATAAGCAAATCCATCTGAATTGTAATGAAAGGTGCAAGTTCATTCTGAAGTGGATGACCCAATCTCTTGTGAAGACTAAATAGGTGCTTCAGACAAATTGTATTTTTCGCCTCCTCCACCAGTAGCTATTGAATCATACAGAGTTAAACACTCCATATTTCCCTCTCAAAGAGCCTCAGGAACATCACTTACAGAGGTTATTAGAGAAGGTTGATGTGTTCGCACTAATTAGCTTCATTAAAGTCCAAAGTACACAGTCTAATTAATAACCTTTAAAGCAGCTTTTATTATCTCTTTAACGTGGTTATTATATCCGTTATCGTATCTGTGGAAAACTCGAAAAATAATTGACACAGCTTGAGAACACGCAGCAAATTGTTACAGTTGTTTTACAAAACAAAAGGAGAATGAGTCAGATCTCATTCTTTGAAGTTGGAATTTTAAAATTAGGGATTTCTATATACAGTATATTCTGAAAAGTGTTTGTCTATGTATTATTTAAAACCAGTTTTCAAAGGATGTAAAGTGCAGACTTGTCAATTCAGTGACTTTCATTTATTTTTTAAATGAGTACACATTTCATTTCACTAAGTAAGACAATATATGACAACTGCTATTTGAACACTTTGTTTGCATTTTATGTTTTTACCTGTCCATTAGGGAAAGAAAGCTCTGTCACTGCTTTCTCTTCTAAACCCTGGGACATGCAAGATAAAGCTGAGGAAAATTCTAATTTGAATGGATTGCATTTTCACACTGCAGTGCCCACCAGCACAATCTGGTTACGTGCAAGAATGATCCATAAAAACAGCTTCAGAAATTTTTTTCCATACATTTCTGCAGTTTTCTTGAACTGTTCAATAGTCTACAGTACATTCAGCTTGTATTTGCTCGGAGTATGAGCTTTGAATAAAGAAATCCCTATATCATCAACACATAGCCTTTCATCTAGCTGCACAGTGAACATACAGTACATTTTTTCAGTAACGAAGGGCACTCAACCCGAGGAACGGCCCTTGAACTTAATTGTTACAATAATGACCTAAGGGATTACAATATTTAATCTCCGATAAATTCACCTGATGTATTCGTATAGGATTCCTTCAGTTTATTGATAAGATCCTTCTCTGATCCAGGCTTGTTTTTCTCTCTCCGGAGGTGAGCTAAGCATTGGCAAAATCCCTCGTATTGAAGGCTGATTTCAAAACTGATTGAGCTCTTGTTGATTTTGTCCATTCTCGAATGGGTACCTCTTCTCACGTGTACTGGTGTGGAATTAGGACTAACCCGCCCCTGTCTGATTACAGCCTGGCTGGTGGCAACAGGCAACATTCATTTCTTAAAATATTCTGATGAAACCTTTTTACTTAAAAAAACTGCTGCCCATGCTGATGAACTTCTCCCAATTTTTAGCTCACAAGAGAAAAACACTTTTCACTCTGATTCTCTTGTCTAATCATAAGGATCTCTGCTATAACCACGAATAATGATTCCATATTGGAATACATCCTAAAACAAAAGCTTGATAGATAACTGCTTGACTCAACTCTACGTTCTGCAAAGCATACTATGGGGAATTTTGCTCTGTTGCTTTATGAGTCTGTCTAATGATATAATGAATTGGGTTTGTGGGAAGCTTGAATAAAAAACTAGAACATACATATACAAAGAAATGGAACTGAAACATTTTTGTAGCTTTCAGTCAGTGAGCTACTGCACTCTAACAGCATACTGTATGATTATCTTATTTTGACTCACAGAAAAATTCACTTTCTTGTTACTGCTTACCTCAGTGAAAAGGCACTGAAGAGCTCTTAGATTCGCATGTTATAGGAAAAGAAATAAGATGTGTAGCAACACATACTGTAACTAGGAAGCATTTATCTCTGTGTGTTCCCTCAGCTGTTTTACTGACCAGCACGAGGTCATGGCCTCTCTGCTTTTCACTGCTGTGTCAGCATCACCTTTCCCTCTCAGGTTTCTGCACCACAGGCAGGGCCTGTGAAGTCAGGATCTGTCCCCAGCCGGCTATGAAACCGACACCAATTACTTAAGGTTTCTTTGCTCAGGCACATGGCTGTGGCCCATCATCTGACCTTGGACTCTCAGGAGCACCAGCAGACCAGCATTGCCCTGTTTGCCGTGCACAGCTACAGCAGGACAAGAGCTTGTTCTTCTGTGGTAACTTTAAAGCATTAATCACAGTTACATAATCTGTTTTAGCCCGGTGGGGACAGAAACAAAAATTCCTGGGTGTCCTACTGTAACCACCACAAATCTATCACTTAAATGTAATTTTTTACCCATAGTAAGCAAAGGATCCTGTTTGAAGCTAAGGTGAACTTTCTCAAGTTTCCTGTCACTCAACTGTATTTTCTTACAGTGCTCATTCAACTCTCTTTCCTCATGCATTTTTAAACCATCTACTGTTTCATTTCTATTCAACACGCGCTCCGTCCTGTTTAGGAGACCTGTTGAGAACCAGATCTTTGCCTATTCCATGTTTTCTACTCAAACCAAATTCTCAAGCACTGATCTTACACTTTTATCATTTATATTACTTACTGAGCATCTGATTGTGTTTAATTACTCAACAGTACAGTGTCAGGTAATGAAATGTAAGTATATACAGGACTGTTAAATGGTAATTCTCTCTGATTTATTTATTGTGTATATATTTCTTTATATAGCGTTTGGTTGTCTAATTATGATGAGACAGTGAAGTTTCAAAACCTTTTCATCAAGCAATATGTTTCCATGTGGAAATACTGTGAATGGTGATTCTCTAAGTGATCATGCCAAAGCTGAGGAAGGGTCACTGCTGACTTCTGGAGTGTCTGGGCGACGTAAAGACCCGCGGAAGGGAACTCTTGGGCGAGGCGGGGAGTGGGTGTACCCATTTAACATTTCATGATCCCGTGAGCTTTCTTCCCCACCATCAGCCCCCCAAAAAAACAGGTAAATCACTATAAAATGTGAACATGGGCAGATCTATATCTGCCAGCTTCCATTTCCCTGCCTGCCTCATTGTGCTTACAACTTAGACTAAGCATCTGTGGCAGTGGCACAATAAAACCTGCTATTTTATATCTCAAATAAAATAAAGGAGACTGCAAATCATATCGTGTGAAAGCTAATCTTTTTTGCTAGGTGTGCACTGGCTCTGAGCGCTTCAATGATTTAGTCCAGATTTTATTAAAGCAGGTTAGAAAGACTTGAAACATAAACTGACACAGTATTTAATTCACCTTGTTTGCAGATTTATCAAATAATGTGACATCCATGCACATTTTAAATAGAAAGCTGGATTTTTGACAAATAGCTGCCAGAAGACAGATGAAAAGAAATAGTACATATGCCGTCTTCGTTCTCAATGTGTTTACTTTGTGTTATCAGTTCCATTTGATGCCCAGCCAATTTGGAGTTGCTAATTGTTTCTTTACGAACTGGCTCACCGGAATGACTGTGCTGCACAGGGAGAGTGAGGAAGGGCAGACTTTCCTGACCAGCCCAGGCACCAGGTCAGTCGTCTGCAGACACTCCCAACAGCCGGCAGGAGAAGTACAATACGTTCACCTCGCTGACATCGGCACACGCCTGCCCGCTCTGGGGAGGCTGTCTACCTCCTTTCAAGACAAAAAAATTTAGTTTCTCCAGCCTATCAGTGTAGGACATTCCCTTCAATGCATCGATCTGTAATGACTCGCATTCCTTTCCTACCACATAATGTATGAAATGGGTCACCAGTTCATTGCTCTCCATACAATTTGTACTACAGCTCACAATGATGCACAATTTGAAGAGAAACAGACCAGTGGGATGAGTGTTATTCCCGCTGACAAATGACAAACAAAACTGCAGAATAAAGCAACACAATCCAGTGTGTTATCACCCTTTATGTCGCATTTAAGCACAATCACCATAATCTCCGTCTTGGTGCAGACTGAAGCACTGTACCGTATATCTAGGAAAGCAAATCTTGCATGATCTCAAACCCCTTGACAATCCTTTTTTTTTATTTAACTTTGTGGGTATTTTTTAAGATTAAAGGCCATTAACTCTTATTAAAATACATGCTTCTAGGACAAAACGGTGCTGCCAGTAAGGTTTCACTAGCCTCTTACCGCTAAACATGTTGACTGTTTTTGGAGTATCTTCAACATGACACTTAAATCCAGCCTTAGTGCAGCAACAGCCTTACTTTGATGTGAGTAACATACAGTACATGCTTTGACAGTGATCAAGTGCAATAATTGCGCTTGAAGACTCCAATATTGATTATGTCATAATGCCTCCAGTGTGCTGTGAAATGTGCACACATGATGAAGTGAAAATGTTGCAAAAATTTAGCTGCAATATTACAAGAAGAAAATGAAAAAAGGCTTTGTATTTTGATCAGTTTAACAGATAGTTTAGATCTAAGTTATGCTTGTTGAAACAAACACCTAAGCAGTCTTAATTCATTGTTTTACTAATTTCTGAAATTTACATTTTCTAATTATTTTTAATTAGAGTCTCCCTGCTTCAGTGGGTAGTCTGCAAAAGGTGGGACATTAATTTGAATATTCAGTTTAAATTATGATTACAATATCCTGTCATGGGTTTGAGGCTCCATGTAACTGTTTACAAGCTGTTGCAATAAAACATACAGAGGAAAATAGATTTGACTCCTCAAATATCCCAGTTTTACTGAAAAGCTTCTAACTCAATAATGTCGTAGGTTTATTCTCATTTTTAATCCCCCATGGTGAATAGCCTGAATTTGCAGTCCTTGTTGAATGCTATATTTTTAGAGTTTAAATTGGGACAATAGTTCTCCTCACAGCAAGCAAATCTATGGGTTTAATGGATTACAATAGGATTCCTAAAATGATAAAATTAACATTTATTCATGGTGGGGGCCTTTGACAAAATATACGGACATTTAAACTTCACAATGTAATGTACTGTATCTCTTCAAAATATATAACAACCATAAACCATTAACATTATATAATATTCAACAGATTGAATATTGAAATATATATAATTAATAAATATATATTTAAATATTTGATATTTTGAATCATTTCAAAATTATTTGACATTTTATTAGTGCCCAAACCACTTCAATCTATTTTCAAACTCCCTGCTCCTCATTCTTTTTAAAACTATGCCTCAAGTTCATTGTCTGTTTTAAGCTTTGAGGAATGACCTGTCAAAGAAAGTATTCACCATGGACAACTCCCGTTGACAAATTCTATCGCACTCGATTTATATCGAACATAAGCTGCCGTTTATTATGATCATTACAGATTTCATACTCAAGACATTTAAAAGAAGAAATCAATACAAATGTTTAAGAATGCACTTGGATTTATTACATTCTTTCAAAATCAGAAAACATAAGCTGTAGGAGCATCTACCTAAAATCAGCATTATGGTGGGCCACAGAATTTCTAGAAGACTTCCAGCTTCACAGGGACTTAAAATGCAACACAATGTACAAATGTCAGGTCATGGGGCAGCAACGTGAAATCACTGGAGGGTCAGGTCACTCTACGCCTTTAAAATGCATTTTAATATATTAACTCTGCCAGTTTACTTCACCGAGCAAGATGGAAGGCAATTTGATCATAAGAAACACACTGGCTACCTGAAGCTCCTGCAAAAACACAGCTCTGGTTTAAAAGCTGGCTTCACTGAACCCACGGTAGGTCCTAACTTGTTAGAATATGACTTCAGAATAAAGGGGGTAAAATATCGGGAACCGATACTATTTCAAGGCAGCTGCACAGCTCAGAGGAAATCTAGAATCCAAATGAAACAGTATGAAGGAGCACCGGCATCGCAGTGGTGGAAATCTTTAAGAAGCTCTCTTATTATGTCACAATAATAACATACCTTCATGAATATCGGTCAGAGAAGCAACACTTTAAATTCATTATGAATGGTGTGCAATTTATAAAAAATACTGTATAAACTGGCAAGACAGCTGCAAAAAAGGATGTGAATCAAATTAGCTGAAACTTTTAAGACTTAAAACACCCCATCCTTGCAGGAAAGCCCTGTGGCCCCAGATGAGTCCAGTTCAGTAACACTCTCGCCGAGACGAAGGAGACCAGCCCAGGCTGCATCTCAATGAGCCGCACTCTGCAGGCTGGGACGGTTACCATGGCAGCCATGTTACGGTTGAGAGAAATATTGATTACCCTGAGGAACGAGCTTTCACTCAGACAGACCCCAAGAACGCGAAGAAATGGCAAACCTCAAAAGTTAGGAAAATGGAGGGTAGAATCTCACTGCGCTGCAAAAACTTGGAGAGGCTGATGGGACACCAGACGCGAAGGGCTACCAATAAGCACACACGTCTTTGAACAAAAAAACTGCATTAACATTCACTGACTTCTTTTAACACTGCAGTGGCTCATTCCTGACTGGGATGCTGGAGGTCTCCTGTGTTATAGTCTGCAAGCAAAATGCCTTTTGCAGGCAACGGGATACAGTACCTCTTAAACTTTCTTGGGCAGTACTGCTGACATACATGAACAAAATGAAAGAAATTAAAAGCTCATTCAAAGTAGATGAAGTTGACTTCTTATTTGTAGTTTTCTTCCCCAGTGTTGTTCCTATTTCTTTTCCCTATAAGATACTGTTTCCCTGCCTGTCTAATAGTTACAGTACTTAATAGCAGTAGTCTGCTATCTGCATTAGTATTGCATTGCAGAACGAACTGCTATAGTATGATTAAAGACTTAGTATCACCGCAGCTATAAAAATGGTAAAATATCTACAGACAACTCTTCACTGCTATTTCATTTTACCAAAATCTCTTCATAATTCATTCTTCATTTAAATACCAGCAGACTCTGAACAGAATTGTAAAACTTCATAATTTGATTGATTTCACAGAAAGTGAAAATTTATATTTGTGCGATTGTGCAAATGTGTTTTCTTAGGAAAATGTCACAGTATCAACCAAGAAAGCAAGTTGCAATTTAATTAGCTGACTTAGTTTATTTTAGTATACAGCTTATTTGAATGTCTACTGAAAGTTCTGCATAATTACCCCACTGTCAGACTATTAACTTTATATTACCATTCATATGAGTAATTCAGTTTATAATTGCAAATATTTTACATACATTTCTATTAGCACAGAAATTACAAATATCAAAATAAATTATCTTTGAAAATCAAAGTCTAAACCTACAACCTCTAAGCTCTTTACTCTAAACCAGAATTTCCAAACCAGGAACCCAGTATGGCGACTAGGGACACCGTGCTGCAAGACATGGTGTTGTCTCGATGAGACAAACTGAAATCCTGACTGCTTAGTCATTAAGCATCCTATTGCACAGTTCATAAGAGCAGGAGCGTTAACCTAGATGTCTTGGCAAAACCACACTCTGGGACTGTACAATCTTGTCTCCCTGAAGTTTCCCCTGAATTCAACTGAACTAATTTATCACTCCTTCTTATGATCACCTGTCCAGTGAGGCCACTGGTGCAGAATGATCACTGTGTGTCTCCCAGGTGGGGCTGCTGTGTGTCTTCCAGGTGGATGCAGCATCAAAATGCTGGATGAAGTGCTACACCAGATGCAAAACATTTTTAAAACATTGTTCATTACAGCTACAGTATATTGTGTGAGAAATTTAATAAAAATACAAATATACCCCTGTCCCTCACACTCTAATCTGCTTTTATAAGAAAGCTGTGGCATTCCTGCAAAGTACTTACTGAAATATAAAGATGGAATGAAAATAATCAAGTCAAAGATTCCAAAATCAATGATCATTAAAAAAATAAATATGCTCATTTCATGCATGCCACTGTTAAACAATGAATATCAAGATAAAACACCTCTGCTGTCATTTCTTGTTGTAAATAATGAGGATCAATAAGGCCAGTTAAAGGCACCATATGGCATCATCTTGTGTTCCAGAGAATGTAATTATAGCCGAGTACTCCCTGCTCTTTCTGTAGCCCTTCGAGAGGCAGAGTGACAAAGTACAACCCTAATAACACCCTAATCTTCATAATTAGCTTTACCACTTATGACAAGCAAAATCAGTTTAAAAACAATAGGTACAGAAAATCACTTTTTAATCCTCCTTTACATCAGACTGCTGTTGATTTTATTCTGCCTCCTTCTGAACAGGATTTAGGTACTCTCTGCATGTATGTACACTGTAGGGGTCACTGTGTCCCCACTGGACATTCAGGAGAGAGACCCCCCGATGCTGCAGATGAGGGCAACTGGGGGGGAGCAGTTTGTTTCCCCGGTAACGTCATTTTAAACCCGAGAATACCCTGACTCCTCTAAACGCTAAGCACTTCACCCTGCACTTGAGCTCTCAGTGTGTTTGGCCTGAGCCTGGCCTGTCTAAACAGTTAAGGGCATTACAGCTGGTTCTCTGCACGCTGCTGTGTTCGAGTCTCTGACAATAACTTCACTTGACAATAGGCTGCTTACAACTTTGAAACTTCCTTTGACAGAAAACCACTCCCCAAGGAGCTGGGAAAACACACGCTATGTTCATTACTACTAAGCTATGTGACCGATTTAAATCGTTCAATCCCAGTGTTATCTGGCTTCTGTTAATTACGCATTAATTCTACAATCCAATGCACTGAAAATGAATAGACTGAAACGGACTTCGTCTGCTACGCGTAACAATCAATTCTGCTCTTCATGTGCAGGCCTGCACCCACGTCCCTGGTCTGACACTGCTCAATGCACACTGCTTCACTCCTCAACTTACAAGGAGTTCGGTACTTCACTGTATTTGCTGGAGTAGGATACAATGAAAGTAGCCCCCTCTTCTCTGAACTGTTCTTCCTGTATTTTGTTAATGCTTAAAATGCACCATGCTTTTTTAGAACATTATATAATTCCACAAATATTTCCACTTGAATTTGTAATTGTTTTACACATCACCTAACAGTAAAGAGCACTAAAATGAGTGATAGCTCTCAGACATCACAGTAAATAGAGTTTCCACTTATAACACAAGTTGCTTGTGACTGCTGTCACATGGATTATCCAGTGATCTCCAGACTTTTTTATAAATGCTGGGACTGTGGGTTCAAAGGGCAAAAATCTGTCAAAAGAGCATGGTCCTGTCAAGATCACTCTCTCATGGGAAGCCTGGTTTAAGAGAGGAATAAACACAAAAAATGAGCACAAAAAAAGAAAAGGAAACTGTTTCACCTCCACTACTTTGCATGTGACAAGATTTTTGTTTTGCATTAAAAAAACAGCCTCTGGATAAGGCTTTAAAGAGCCATTTGAGATTTTCCAGATCAAAGTAAACACCCCCAGGAGCAGCTTGTGTGCGATACTAAATTTCATGTAAAGGATATTCTGTATCTACTGCGTCTGTGATTTATTTCTGTAAATGACAGTCACATATTCCAGTACACCTCCCTCTCTGACTAGCTGCCTCACAGGCGCTGACTTCTCCACAGCTGCAAAGTGGAATTACAACATAAAAGACTGATCATGTGTGTTGATTGGAGGAGCTTTTAATAAACATCAGTTTTTGCCTCAATTTCTTTGCATCCGCAAGATGAAAGCATTAGCGTGCCAAATACATTACTGTTCCTTTCCAAATCAGACTTTCATATCTGTTCTTCCCAAAAATATTGCGTTACTTTCCCTGTGATAATATATTTAATCTGGATTGAGCAATTCAAATTGGCAAACCCAACATATTTTTTTTTCTAAACACCTAACAGATAATGCTTGTGTCTCAGATAGCCACCTATGGCTATAAATTCCAAAATTTAACCAGAAATTACATTAAAATACTGAAATTACACACAACAGTTACATTTCAACAGTCTACTCAGGGCCATTAAGTAATTTTTTTTTTTATTGGTATATGTCAGTAAGCTGCCTCTGGTGCTCAGGGTCACAGCAAGCCTGACCCTGTTCTCTGAAGGCCAGGCTACAAAGCCCAACTGATCTTGCCTTGGATCAGACACTGGGCATCAGAGTGCAGCAGAGGAAGGGCCATTTAAAATGGCCCGTCACTCCTAGCCAGCCCATCTCTGGTGGACAGAAAGAAAGTAAAGCACCAGTATGATAAGGACTGGGCATCTTCAAGCACGCAAACTCCACAGACATGGAACTCCCATGCAAACCTGTACCCATGACCCAGAGCCATGAGGCTGGACCACCAATCTCACTCCCATGCCACTCCCCTGCCCACCTAACCCACACACACCAAAGACTTTTTGCATTGGTAGAGAAAGCTAAATTTATTGTCATGCAATGCACAACAAAAAATGTTTACCAACTTAATGATCAATAGTTCCATCTTAATGATAAAAAACAGCGTCTTGTTACTCCAAAATATCCCATGTCAAAAGATACTCCAAACCAAAGGTACAGTACAGTACATTCTTTAATATGTGGTCATTGTTCTTGTCTGACAAGGTTGAAGAGAAATTGACTATTATTATTCTGTTTAGATCATTTATCTTTTGCCATGCTCTTTTCAGTGGTGGAGCATTAAGTATGTTGATTGAAATATATTTTAGTTCCAGTGATTGCTTGTTTCAAGGAATAATTAAGTGAGTTATGCATGTCTGACTGTTTTTAAAGAGTCAAGTAACTGTAATCAAGGAGACCCATCACAACTAAAAATTCAATGCTGTTTATGCACAGGTGGAGAAAGACAATCAAATCGAGCAAGAATCACAGATTATCTTTGTCAAAAAGGGAAATAAATGTAACCCATGCAGAACTAAATTTTCAAAGCTGGAAAAAATGAACTGCAGCATGATTTTATTTCAGAAATCGAGTAGCATCTTCCTTTCTAACCTGAAGAACTCAAGTAGGAATGATATGGTTATTCCAGTAGATGGCACACTGTGGTTTCTCCTCTGAATGCCAGAGAAAACTAAACATTTTCTTTTTGATTTGAACACACAGCTTAGTCATTAAATAAATTAACCTTCCAAGAATTACTGGAATTTGTGTGCTTGTGCATCTAAGCAAAACATTCCAAATGAGCAACTAATGAACTGGTTATTTAAAAAAAGCACCACAAATAAAATAAAAAACTTGGGTTACAAAAACATATGGACACTCCTACAACTTTGTGATTGCTTTGAGATGATAGCTCTCCCTAAACTAGAACATGGCAAATTACCACTGAAAGGCTCTGATGTGCTTATTTATGTGAATTATTTTTCTTAGACAAAATGTTCTATTGAACACAGATAAATTATTTTGCAGCAGAGATTGTAAGAGTCAGAATTTATGTACATAGTAGAAGTAGTTAAGTAAAAACAGTTTTGAACCATCTTTTATCAAAGAATAAATGCCAAAGGCAAATTTGTTATTCACAAGAACACATAACTTGGAAAATGGTCAAATTCACATAGAAATTAAAACAGGGCAAATATAATTACAATACTCAAAATATGTAAATTTCTGTGCTATGCACGTGATGATTTCATTATCTCCGTTATGCATGGCTTGTGTGTTGCTCTGCTGTCAGAAATTGACTCATGTATCTTCCAGCTTCTGTATCAAATTACCAGTGAAAAAAACACAAATCTCTACAGATGGGAGTGCAGAAGTGCTGAAGAATACAAAGGTCAAGGGACGTTTGCTGCACATTTTTCGGCAAATTAAACTGTTAAAAGTTTTAAATCCCCGAGATAGCTAGGTGTTTGAGAAAGCTGAGGATGTCACAATCAAACTGCATCTTGTTTCCCTAACACAGAAACCCTTTCCGCTGTACTATACTGTATGTGATAAGTGATTTTAAATAGACACAGTAGGTTATGAAAGAAGTACAAACAGACAATGTTCTATCTTTTCTGTAATTCACATTCTTCAACCATCCCTTGAATCATGTTTCTACTTCAAACCACCAAACAAGAAAACAATTTCAAAGACCTGAGGAAAGACAGTGTCCTTTTTGAAAATATGAAAGACAGCTTGCTCATCTGACTCAAGGCACACTGAAAACGGCATTTAAAACAGGTATGTGCATGAAAATCAGGGACATGAATGACACCAGAAAAGGGCAGGGAGCTGATAAACATTCTGAAACTACACATATTTATGAGACACAAAGAAAAAGACTGCTATAAAGGTCCTGAGATGGACCACATAAATACAATGATTCACTTTTATCACAAAGCATGCACATTATGTGATGTTTCCTAGAATTTCATTTGCATATTTTTTTATTTGCATTTCTTTTTCTTTTCCATGTCAGTCAATATTTCCAAGTATTTCCAATATTTCCACTCAGTGTACACCCGATCATCATTCAGGTCCTGGAGTGAAGTCGAGCTCAAATGTTCTATTTTGCCAAATTTAATCTTCTGCACCATGAAGCGCAGTGGAAGCTCCAATGGCTCTCAGGTTACCAACTGTACTTTCCATCCTCTCATTCTTCTGAAAAACGACCCAACAATTCACACATCAAGAGACGTCGGTGCTCAAAATGGTCAACATTTGATTACTTATATTTCTTCAAGGTTACTACATACTTAATAAAACCAACTTGATGAGATAATTACCATAGCATTTACATAATGGCCTGCAATTCATTATCACCATGAGAGATCATCTGTATGCAACGTAATTTTGCCCACTTCTCTTTCTATTCGGGTATTATGAGCTTCCCCTGATAGGATTACTTGTGCTATAATTCTATGGCAGTAATAAGGAAGTGAATGATGGACAGAAATCCTCTCATTTCCTTTGCTGAAATGTATGTTGCAGGATGGATGTGAAGTCAGTTTTGTCATTTTGGTAGAACCCCACAAATCCCACCTTAACACATCAAGTTACTCGGTCGGCATTAAGCAATTCTGGGGGCTGCAAAAAATTGGATTCAGCCTGCAGAAAAATCTATATTTAAATGTTTAAACCAGAAACATTATAGAACTAGGAAAGTTGCCAAATAAACACAAACTTGTAATCTATTTGGAAACTGAAATAATTATAATTGTAAAATGACTCATGAACTAGAGAGGCTAGAAAAAACCCTGGGTTAAACTTGTGATGTCTGCCAAGAGGTTTTTTTTAAGAACTTTGCATCTCGCCTTCCTACTGTATATTATTAGGGGCCAGCTGCTTAACTTGATAAATCTCCCACCCACTGCTTCTCTGTCTCCCGATTTAACTAAACATTAAATCCCTCTCCACAATCAACAGCAGTGTGTTTGCTTCCAGGCCCAGCCACCCATACAGCATTCAGACAGCGCGTAAAGGAAAGGGAGGCTAAAATAAAGCCACACCACAACCTCTTCCTTATCAAACAGGCTCCTGGCAGGATATTAAGATCCCCTTAAGGAAACCAAATACAATTAATTAACTACTGAGCAAATTAATTGTATTGACATCTTTAGCTATTCCAATCAACTAGAAGCAGTTTAGCCAAAAAATGACCCAAGAAAACCATAACACCCGAAGGAGAGTCTGGCCTATTACTTTTAACACCTCTCCCAGGACAGGAACCTACTGTACAGCTGTCCTGTGTTTGACTGGGACCTCAGGGGAGCACAGACAGTGCACAGCTGCAGCAACAACCCCAAACAAAGCATGAGGGAATTGACACTGCAGATCAATAACCTCCACACCTCAGTGCAGTGTAAGTTTAAAAAAAGAATCAGCACAATGCCACATGGACCTCAGCAAACAAAAACGACTATCCCTTCAAGTCATGATCTTATTTATCTGGCTCACTGTATCTGTCAACACATGCCAAAGTCTCAGCATTGAAACTGACCTATAATAATCATTTCAGAGAGGGGTAATCATGTCAGAGTGAGACCCCTAGAGAGCTCAGGGCTCGTGTCCCAGCTGCTCTTCCGAGTTCCACATTGTTCCATGGGGTTTCAAGGGGAACTACAACACTATTTTTATATTTAGGGGGTTTTAAATAAATCATTGATGTGTGCATTTCAAAATAAAAAAGTAAGTAAGTTCATGATTTTGTGCTTAATTCGGGAATTAATTTTGTTTCTGAGATATAATAACTGGTCTCATTCAGACTAATCATTCGTCTGCACACTCCAAATAAAACAAATACTTGCATTCTGCAGGGAATTCAATGTAAGAAATATTTGTCTCTGCTCCACAGTTTTCCCAGAAAGTGATGTGAGAGTCCTAAATGCGCTAGGCATTTTCTTCTACAACTTCATACAAGACATACTGTATAGACCAAACTTCCTTACTGGGGTATAATTCATTTTAGGATTTAAATGCATGAAATACCCGTTTATCCTTATATATACAGTCCGTACTTTAATAACTTAATTTCAGCATCATGCTTTCAGGTTTTAGTTAATCGTGGAGAAATTAAAACACTGAAAACCACATTTCTATGTGACAGCTCTTCATTAAAACGATTACATGAGGCCAGCTGAAAAATGCCCTCCATCTGTAGGTCTGAGAGATAAAAATGATCCTTTGGCTTTAAAAGATAATGGCGCCCTCCCGCCAGTCTGTTGGCTGACATCCGGGCAGGGAGCTCACACAGGAGTGAGGGTGGCTTGGGGCCTACAGGGGAAACTAAGTCAATCCAGCGCATGCAGCTGCCCCAGTGAAGCCCTTTCGGGCTACGGGCAGTGGCACCAACTGTCCCCACAAGAAGCTCAACATGGCTCGTTTCATCTTTGTCGAATAAACAAGAATGATCTGGTTGACACTTTTAGTTAAAAGCGCCTTACATTTCGCACCTATTTACACAGCCAGGCCATTTACTGGAGCCGAGTGAAGCTAACGGGGTCGTGAACATCCCACCTGGGCCTGGACTACACCACCTCCCAGGCCCACATCCGAGTCCACACCCTCCCACAGCTTCCTTCAGGGCTACTCCTTGACAGCGTGCACATTAGCTCCTATCAGTGGGAACTGGCGGTCTTGCAGGGGACCGGTTTTGCCATCTAAATACATGAACATCATAGCAGAGCGGATAAGACTGCATTTCACCACAGCTGCTCTCACTGACCCCTAACATTATTACATTCAAACACCCAAATAACAAAAGCCCATGCCTCTTACTGTATATAAAAATATTTAAACAATATTCCCAGAGACCTTAAATGTTAATATTACCATCAGACTCCATCAATTATAGCTCCATCTTGTATGTACAAAATGCTGATTTAGCAACTCCTACAGTAAATGTTTCTCTCATACTATACACCTTGCTTGCAAAGATGCAAATGAAATCCAAACTGTTCTCTTGCTTTACCTGAGGGTCCAGCAACCAAAAGGTCTGAAGCACTCAAACAAAAAGCTATGGAGGGATAATTAGTAAAGCCTGTTCTGGAGATTTGAATGGAAATATACAGGCATCTGTATGTGTCAGACACCTGAGCTTGCACTGAGGAAACAGACTCACAAGCGCAAGGAGAAGGCTTCAGCCTCCTCAATTCCTAAACTCAAGTGAACATTCAGATGTGTTTGACTAATTATAAACAATAATTAAAGTATAGAATAAAGTTACTTCTTGGAAGATTAATGTAATAGTAGTTTGCATTTTCACATGTTGTAATAAACAAACTTTTGACATGAAGCCCAAAAGAGAACAATATTATATATGATCAATGTTCGTAACCAAAACATGAACAGTCAATTCATGGTGTTCCACTGGCAGGTTTGGAACAGTTTTATTCTTGAACCCATTTCCCCTAAGCCTTCTAAATCATTTTGTGGCTGGTCAGCTTATTAATCTTTATTTCTCATTATCACAAAACAATTAGGGGAACACACTGTAAAGACAAACAGGTCTAGATTTCTACTGTCTAGAAGAAACACTGCAAAGTTAGGAAGGGTAAAAAAATAATTACAATACATTCTGTTACTTTCTGATTGCAGTGGTATGGAATGAAAAACACAGTATTTGATGTCTAATCAAATGGCCAATATTATAGTATGATATGCCTTAAAAATTGACTCTAGCTTACTAGTTTTAAAATACACATCCAAACAGACATCACAGCCTTTTTAAAAAATCACCAGCCTTAACATCTCTGCATAAATTGAATGTACAGGTTGAGAAGAGCAGAGATACATCCTGCTCCAGAGAAAAATCATGATCTCCTACTCAGAAGAAAAGCCAGGATGTCTGTCAACAATCTGTAGACAACACGTCAGGCAAAATAATTTGCCTTTCATACCATTTGCCATTAGACGTACACGTTCAAATTGCACTGAAACTGTCAGAGAAATGTTTACGTGTTCCCAGGGAAGCTCAGTGAGCCATGCTTTATCAATTCACCACAGATTCAAGCCCAGCTTGGAGTCTGTACACGGGTCCTTGTAGACTGACTGACAGTGGCATATTAAGCCAAAATGTGCCTCCAATCAGTAATAATCCAAGCCAACAGACCCGATAGCTCAAGCTACATAATGCACAGCCACTCAAGTTAATACTTAAGTTTCGTTGCCAAATGGCATTTAATAAATTTGATCTATACTTCTACAATAACAGATCAATGATTCAGCCATGTCATGGACTTTAAATAAAATGTACAATATGTACTTCACAAACAGTACAAAAGTACTAAATCCCTCAAGTAGAAAAAGAACACACTGAAAGTCTTTTAGTAAATTACTTTTTGTGTAGCAGAAATGACAAATGTCCAGCATTGAATCACTAGCAACATCACGTCCTTATATCCCCAAGGACCGACAATGAGTTTAATGAACTTGAGATAAATCTTGGAAATTGTCAGATTAATGTCTGTTATATATAGACTTTGGCATTAAAAATAAAGAAAAAAAGGTTGTACTTCATGTCAGCCTGACCATGGAAAACACTTATTTTTAAGATAATAGCCTGCAATTTTCCCTGTCATCCAGTAATTCCAGTAAATTGGGGATTGAGTTGGAGTGCTCAAACAGGACATATACTGTAGCTTCCTCATCAGAAATACATTATCGTACATAATGTGAAGTGTTATGTACAAATAAATTGTAATTGACTTTTTAAAAAACTAATCCGACTGAAAAAAAATTCCAGTTGCATGTTTCACATACAAAATGCCATGAATTAATTTAACGGCATAATTAAAATAATTTAACATTTACTGCACTAGTTGACATAGTTTTCTGACATTTTCTTTAGAACAGGGCAGTGACAGTCCCAGCCACCGAAGATGCCATATTCAGTAGGCTCATTGCAGTACCTGTTGAACAATTACTGTACATTACACACCAACCGTAACTTAGAAATTCTGCAAAACTGTATAGTAGACTCCCTGTTTTGGTGAAGGCTTCTTCATGATTTTAAATTAAAACAACCAGCTCCACAACAGCCAACATTATGCATAAGGCATGAATATACAATACTGGAAAGCGATACATTTGTACAAAAAAAAACAGTAAGTATAAAAATCAAACTCACATACTGTATTATTCATTTATATATGTTATATGCTGTACAGTACTGTATATACACACAGTATACACGCAGTTTAAATAAAAAACTCAGCATTCTTTCAAGACCACAGGTCAGAGTAAATCACGCTGCAAAAACAGAAAAAAAACTGAGCTGAAATAATTTTGTGTTTTAACAGCAATTGCAAAGAAGGTAATTAAAGAGAGATCTACCTTTGCTTCTACCTACAGAAACAGAAGAGTGGGGTTCCATATGGAAAAGTATGCATGATATCCAGAATTGAAGAGCAACAAGAAAGGGGAAGGATAAAATATGATCAAGATTGAGGAAGAGAACAGTTGTCATCAACTCATAGACACATACATCACTACCGAAGTCTACTGTAGCAATGTGGAGTTAAGAACTGTGAAAGCACACTTGACAGCAAACGAAAACACTCTACACATGCAATGGCAAACTCACATAATGCAACCAAATCGAATTAGCACAAGTGATTTCAAGTGCAGCAGTGCATACCCTGGTGAAATTTGAAATGCATCTTTTTTCCAGTTGCAATTCACACAAAACTAGATTTCAATTTCAAATTTTAATGAGTTGAGATCATGCATGCGACCACCTTAAACACATTATCAATTCTGTACTGTAATTAAATCAAGTGTGAATAGCATTGCACTTCAGCAAAATGTATAGTTTGCACAGTATTTTTATGGCCATGCTTGAAGAACTCAGTCAAAGCTCACCACTTTGCACAAATCGTGTATTAAAACCAAATGCACACAAGAAACATGTGGACCACCTATCCAAGGGATAGATGTTAAAGCATTTACAGTATGTTACAAAATCAAATAGGAGAGAAAATTAAGAAGGAGAGCAGGAAGAAAAGAAAGAAAGCATACCTTGTTCGGCCATCATCAGATGTGCGAAACCTTTAAGTGAAAGAAAGAACAGCTGAAACACCCATTCAATACTTTTGGTATTGCGATGTCACATGCTTTGTAAGGCAAAGCATGGCATCCATCATGCTAAAAGAAAAGCTGTTCACAGAGGCCTGAAAAGATTTAGCTACAGTATAGGCTTCTTGCTGAAGCTACAAGTATCTCTTTGCATTACTAGCAAACCCAGTATCTTGAATTTTACTTGGAATTCATTTCATTATATAAAAGGATGTTAAAAGCACATAAGCTATATTAAAGGTCCCGCATTTCATTATAAATGGTACAAGGCAGACACTAATTAAATACTGTATTAAGTATATTGATTTTTTAGATAATTTATTTAAATTAAATTATCTATGCCTTTCACTACACATTTAACCATGGTTTTTGAATACACTTCCACAGGTTTGGCAAAACTACTATTATCTGGCCATTTCTTTTAAGGAAAAATACTCTGCAAGCTAATAAGATAATGGCTATTAACAGCTATTCAATCTCAAATAAATTAACTTTAAAATGAGACATGAGATATTGATGGCTGATTGATGCATTTTTCCAAACATTCAATTAGTAGAATATTAAATATTGAATATACAATTGTGTTAAGATATTCAATTAAAAAATATGAAAAGATTTCCCATGTAGCAATGGTAGAACATGTGCTTTGTCATCTTTGGATCAATCTCCTCACCTTTATGTGCAATTAACCTGTTCATTTGTATTTAAAATGGGAAATCAGCTTGTATGCAATTATTATTCAAATAGTATAATCCCAGGTTAATTACTAGATCAAACCAATGAAGAAGTGTACTGACTTATTTGAAAGCAGTTTGTCTTTTATCAAAGATATAACTGATGCCTTTTATTTTATCATTTTCTTTTTAATCTTTCTGATTGAAACCAGATGTAGGTACTGGTTATTCTACATGAGGTTTATTCTTGTTTTAGTAATATCATATGTCATTTTGTACCTTTCCCAAAACAAACAGGACTATGTCACTACAGTAAACATTCCAAAGGTCTCTATGGGGATATTACTGTGAAGCTAAAATCTCACATTTTCTGAGAGCATTTATTTTCCCCAATGTATTTAATTAGAGTCGTGACAGGAAGGTGAACCAGCTCATTGTAGTGAAATCAACATGAAAAAAGTGCTCCAGGACTCATGACAACTCACCTGGAATATTGTTGACTTCTGCTGTTGCATTTAAAAAAAAAGAGGAGAAAGAGAGACGGAGAAGATTTTCAGCATTAGAAACACACGGCACATGTTTTTGCATGGAAATACTTTCATGCAAAATTGACACACCTGCCTTCATGCAAGTGACATCTTATCACTATGCATGTCTACAAATCACCTGAGAAAGATATCATTTTATCTGTCCAACATCTTGGAACCAGATCAATTCTGTCAAAACCCAATAGAAAAACTCAGAAAGGTAACATTAAGAATATTGCACAATATTCTGTTTCCTGTATACCACAAATTTCCCCACATACAATTTTGTACATAAATTCCAGCAAGTTGTAGAACATGCTCCTTCAAAGAGGAAATGAATTTATGATGTTGTGGGGCTTGTGTATAACAGTACTATCCACAAGACCTTTACCTGTCCAATTTATTTTCATTGCAGACACATACCTGTAGGGTACATTTTGACAACTTCCTAGCTTTCATTGGCATTATTCCATCAGTTATAAATGCCTTGTTCCATTTCAACTCATATACTGTACTGCACCAGGAGTAAATCAATTAAGTTACTGTAATGCAAAGGTCTCAGTCTTGTTTGCAGTGTTCACAACAAACAAGAAACGTCCCAATCCAGCGAGCATGTGGCACAGATAGGAGCTCTGGTAAAGCATTTCACAACCCTTATCAAGGTAAGAAACCTGAGGAAGCCACTCTCATGAGTTTGTTGTTTAGTGGGTAAATGAACACTAAAGGCTGGTTAAAAGATTAATAAACATAAGTTTATTATGTTAATATAGTCCTATGTTCTGCCAGCAACATTCTCCTGTACATCTTTACTACTAAAGTCTTTACATGACTTAGAAACTTGAAAGAGCTTTAAACGCTCTGTTGCCTACACTTGTTTAACTGTCTATGCTTTGAACAGCATAGAGTTTCACTGTAAAGCTTAATTTAACCATTAACAACACCAGGGAGTTCAGGATGGTTTCTATTTGGTTTTGTTTATTAAGAACATGGGTTGACATCTGAAAATGAGAGGGACCTATTCTTTCCATCTCGCTCATTTGGTAGTTTAACAGCTGAATATAAAATTGTATCCACCTGTTTCTCAAAGGAGCTCAGAGCTTTGGCCTCAACCACATGGCTGGGAATCCAGTTCTAGACACCCACAACTCTTTGAGTAAAGAGGTGTTCCAATTCTCTGTTATTAACGAATTCCCCGTTGATCAAAGGATGACATATTGACATTCTGTATGAGAGCACTGTACAAGTAGAAGAAATGTTGGGCTTGGTACCCTAGCATGAAGAGTGCAAAGTAGTACTTGCTCAGAAGAACGACTGTCTGTCAAGGGCTTTCCTCAAGTTACAGTACTTTGACAAGAAGTTCCTCCTCTGCACAAACAGTCATTAACTGAGGAAAATTACAAGAAACTCATTAGGTCCTAACCCATTAGATGCTTTTAGTATTTAGAAATCAGTGATTTATTAGATATTAATTTACTCTGGAAGCAATTAAGTTTAAAATCCTTGAACTCTGACATGACAAACTCATGAACATTCATCTCCATTACAGGCTGTAGCCTCTTAGGTAATCTGTTTTCGTCATCTTTCTTGAGCACTTTAAAAGCACTTGTAATAGTTTTAAAAAATAATGCTTTTTACTGCTGCTTCCACAATTCAAGCCCAGTAATACCCCTGACTAATTGCTGCTGATCACAAATGTCAAATGTATGATTTTTTGGGGGGGAGTGTCTCTCTTTTCAATTTCCAGCGACAGGCAGAACAATTGGAGTGCTACATGCTCATTTCTCACAAGTACTGCAAAAAGAGACACTTCTGCTTGGGGTTCTTGTTTGATGTATCGCAGTAATGTTCTACCCACAGGATTCTACCCAGAACATATTCTAACTGACATCCCTGTACCTACTGTACTAGGGTAGCACTAAATCTTAACACTATTAAACTATAAAACAAAAATCAGTTAAATGAATTACAATTGCACACGATTTTACAAAACAGCATTTGTGCAAAAAAAGCTAAAAAAATGAGGAAGGGGAACCTACTGAAATTTAAATTCATACATGTGAATAAAAGCTAAAAATGCTCCATCGTTTGTGCAATGTTCTGATTATCACTGTTCTCTAGCCCACAATAAAAAATCCAGCAACTACAGTAAGTCTTATCTAGGAGTGCATTTAGGATCCCAGTTTTATTCCCATTGGGGAAAAGGAATAATCCCAGTAATAAAGCTAGGAATTAGCACTCTGCTCCAGATAGCTCAGTATATTTACTCCCTCTCATCTGTTAACTTGTTTGCTTGCAAAATATTTTTGCATTCTGATTTCTTTTCAAAATCTCATAATTCAGGTGGGTTAGATAAAGTACAGACTGGCAGTGATGTTGCGTATAGACACTAGCTTCCGCAGTCAACCTTTAAAGGATATAAAGAGAATTTATGCAGATTTTGAATTTTGTAAAAACGTTGCACAAGCAAACAAGGTACTGTTAATGTCCCTCTTGTCAAAACAGTCACTTTCGAGCCATCCTCATAGCATCCTCTCTAACCCCATTCTTTTGGTTATTTCTGTTACCGCCCAGAACGTTCTGACAAAGTCCAATTTAACCCTGCCCTGTGCACTAGGCTATGCAACCATCCTGTCAACAAAGGGCAAGACTTCTGTTCAGGCTCCTGCCATAATCACTTAACTCAAGAAATCTACTGTATGCGTGTGGATTGAAGTGTCTGCCATATTTTTTCCATCCAACAGTCTGCATTTATTTGTATATTTTTATTAATTAGCTAGCATATAAAATCCCTTCCTTCATTCAAAACTATCCAATTTAAAATAAACTACAGAAATGACTTAATCATATCATAATGTTTTCCATTTTGGAGAAGTTCTGCTCTCTGTAAATTACACCTTAGCAACACACAATTTTCCATTTAAACAATTTTGTAAACCTACATTTCTAAATTCAGCCATTTTTAGGCAGCCTGTAGCATTTAATCAGAAAGTACACACAGTCTGCAATGTCTGGTTTCAATCTCAGTTACAGTACAGTGACTTCTTAATATGCTGTGCTTTGCACAAAACAGCAGACTGAAAATCTGTTTTATTGCCAAATGTTTATTATTTTAATCTGCCTTCCGATTATACAGATTTTCAGATAATATCAACTGTGGCTATCTCAATCATTACAGCATACCAGGCATACATTTTATCTGAAGCAAATATTTCTGACAATATCTGGGCCATCTGCTTGTATCCAGAATCATTAGATACTGTACCTGCAGCTCTGTACACAAATAAGAGCTCAACGTGGCACTATCTTGAAGGATAAAGTTAACAGAGATTTTATTTTCATCATGTAGCATAAATAAAATGCCTAAATATAACATTATGATCTACAGTATTGCATTAATTAAAAATTCAGAGGGTAGATATTTAACTAATGTAAACTTCTCACATTCTGAATAAAAAAGACCAATATATTTATACAGTAAAGTTCAGGCTTCTGAGTTTGTCTGAAGGTTGTACAATCAGCATATTTCTGTCCTTCCTTTTAAGTACTGTACTCATCGCTTAGTGAACTAACAGCTGTATCAATTAATGTGGGGATTAACTTGGCCCTAAAACAGCAGGAGAACAATCACTTTTCTTTTCTGCCACAGTAAGAGTGGGTGAAGAGATTGGTTAACAGTGGGCAGGAACTGATTGCAAATTCAAAATGAATTCCCTTTCCGCATAAAAACACCTCTAAGCCTAACGGTTCTTGTTTTTCCCCTTCAAAAGAGCTGGGGTGAGTACTTTTTGACTTGTGTGTACTGTACTTATGCCTACATGCTTAAACATTTACAGTACTGTATTCCTCAGCCCTCAGCATAAATCGCAGATGATCCTGTAAACAATTCTATTTTTATTATCAGAACCTGTGTTAACGACTTCAGCCCGTTAAAAATGCTTTTATTTTTTTATTTTACTCCAAGCCTCCTATCAGTACACTGCAGCACTGAGCCAACATTACAAGACGAAAAGGCACACATACAATAAATCAACTTGAACCACCTGTCCACTGCCCTCCACGTATCTGCTACCAGCCTGCAAAAACAACACAGTCTGTAACAGCTCTGCCTCCACTGGAAAGGGACATGCCATTGGGACAAGCAGCTTTACAGCCACAGCAGCAGTCTAACGCAGCTAACCAGACAAAATGGAACACGGCACGGAAACAGACTCAACGGGCAGCATATACTGTAGGTCAGTCTATATATAAATCCATCACCCCTTTTAATTTTAACAAATATTTCATTGCGAATGTTTGCACCGGGAAACACGGTCAGACGCTGATTTCTGGACCTGAATGACCACCGCTTTGGAAGGCAGAGGTGCTCAAAGATGACCCGCTCTGTGGCCCCACCCTACCAGAAGACACCCATATCCACATCACTGACAACAGTTATAAATCCATTTGTTACAATTAAAAGGGAGGAGGGCAAAAAAGCCATTTTGGACTGATTATTGGTCATGTTGCCTGACTCATTAACAAGTCAATGGAGACATAGGTAACTAAATTGCAAACTTACCTGGTGCATACAGTACATTTTGTTTGATCAAAACACATTTGTGCAATTTTAGGTTTTCAAAGAACAAGAAATCAGAAAGGTGCAATTTTGAGTCTCAGGTATTACTGTATGTGTCTGCAATGGAAATTTCATGGTCGAGGCCACACTGTCATCTAGGCTGCTACTGCCCATTTCGTTAAAGCCAAAGAGTACATTTCACTTTCAATCATGGAAAAATGCTTTCATCTCATGAAGAGAAACTGTCGCTAAAGCCCTCTTGTATTAATGGTTAATAGGCTTACTCCTGACATTCTGCATACAGCATCCTGAGCTACACCTTTCAAACACCACCTTTGGCTGTGAATTGAAATGGACCAAGCCCTCATTGATTAAGTGATGAAAATAAACAAAGAAGGATACTGTTTCATTGAAAAGGAATATCTTAACAGCAAACCCTTGATGAAAGAAGAAGAGGGAAAAGATAAACAGTTTTAATTAAAACCCAGTCAGTACCTTCTGATTTCTGTAAAACTTGCAGGATCTAAACATGGTTCAACGAAAAAAAAATCTGGAGTTGAGATTTGTTTCTCAACATCAAAATGACCTTACACACTTTTAATTAGAATTATTTTTATTAAAACGTTTACAGTATTTACAGTTTATACTGTAGCTATTTGAAAAGCTTAAGATAATTTTAAATGCTGTTCAATGCTCAGCTTCCACTTTTTTTTCTCTGCATCATGGAGGAGACCTGCGACTGAAATGTACACAAACCTGAAAAGAAAATATTGGGCAATAATCATCTTTTATAATCTGACACTTTTGAAATACTCAGTGAATTTTCAAAACATAGGTCAATCCCAGGTATAGTACATGCATAAAATGGCAATCGCTCAAAGTTCAATTTTGCAATGTGCACTTCATCAATATACATTAATAAGAAAAGAAACATTATTCATCATCAGAAGAGAACAAAGTAAAATAAACAATAAATAGCCCTCGATGATAAACACTCAGGACTGCCACCTTTGGCCAGAGAGAACAAATAGCCAAGTGCACAGGTCAGTAACGCAGCCGACAAGCTACTTGGCTTCCAAAGGAGAGATCTCAGAGGGCTTTCAGGCCATTCCCAGAACGGTAATAAAATATCTGAGAAATGCAGAAAACTGTCCTTCAGCACAAGTTGTATACAATAATTAATTCTTGTTGCAGGTTTTTAAACATGGTATTTTGACAACTTACAAACAATAACGTGACTTGTCAGATTAAAAGCAAAAGATATCTATTAATAAGATGATTTTCAATACATAAATTGTGACATGGCTAAATGACTAGAGCTGAAGACAATAACAAAGGGTCCTTTTTTCTGTGCCAGAAATCAGGTTTGGCTGCTTTATTGGGTCTGTAGAATATGGTGCTGTTGCAGATAAATGCAATATTCAACATTGCCCTTATTCATAAATCAATAAAATTAAAATTTATTCACATCTTAAGAAAAATATGCAGCATGAATAACAAACATTTTCCATGTGTGTGGATTTGTGATTTATAAACACAGTCAAGACCTGAACTTTGACACCAGAAAACGTCCTTTCTCATAAAGCCAGAGCAGTCGTCTGGTACAGTTTAAAATATATTGATTGCAGCATCAGAAAAAATGAAACAGATCGTGCTAAACACCCCCAGAGGAAAGGTACTTCAATAAAATATGACAGAACATCAAATACAAGTATAGACTGTTGGATCCTGTGTGAAAAAAAATAGCTGTTTTAAGAATCCTGAAAGCAAGATCCTCAGCAATTTCCCTTGAATAAAATCTGTAGATGAAGGAAAAGGTTGGGACTAAATAAAAACAGGTAAAACAAGATTCCTCCATTGCACCTTATAGTCTTCGGTAATAAGAAGCTTTATTACATACAGTAATCAAAGGAAAAGCTGCAATTTATGTCAACTTCTGACATAATAGTTGATATGGATTAAATATGAAACATCCAGATTTATTTTTCAACGTTAATGAACCACGCAGTGAGCGAACAGCCAGACAGCTGCACCTCTTATGTGTTGTGGGTATGCATAAAATAGCAACAGAAGAAGCCAAAAGATGACATCTGAATCAATAAAGACTTCTTTTAAAATCTGCATGTCGAAAGAGACTTGTGGCTCTATATTCAGGGGGAGGACCAAGACATTCAGAAGACTGCGCAATCACTCCATCTGCCTTCAAGGGAGAAAATATCAAATTAAGAGGTAGCGAGAACAGCCAGGTAGCTAGAACTGTGGAGGGCAGTGAGGAAGATATTACCTCACCCCAGTGCCTCTGGTTCACAGGTAAAAATGACATATCATTAGAAAAAAGTACTGTGCTTACCTTCACTGCAAAATTGTCCAATATATCCTGTATTAGAACAATCACATTTTGGTTCCCCTTTGACCACTGAGCAACTCCCACCATTTTCACACAGGTTTTCTGAGCACATGCCTTCCATGTCCAAGCTGACCATTCGTTTGCTGAGCAGTGTGGGCTCTTTGTTCCCGTACTTCAGGTCTGTGATTACTCCCTTGAACGGGGACTGGTTTTTGACCGAGGGCAGTGTCAAAGCGGGTGAGCGGATATCCTGCGGAACTCCTCCGATGAACAGGTCGCTAACGATTTTCATGTACTGCCTCTCCGGCCTGACCTCGTCCGCTTTTGTTTCGCTGTCCACCACCAGGACAGTTCTCAGGTTGTTCCTGCTGACCATGGCAAAGTGCCAGTTGCTGTCATTGACCCTTTTATCCGAGACAATGGTGGTCTCTGCACAATCGATGCTGAATTGTAGCTGCAACTTGCCTTCAACTACCATCAGCTGGAGGAAATCACAGTATCCGCCATCATCGAAATAGAGAAGCAGGGCAGTGGAAACATCTGTTTTGAACTGGAAACTTAAGTCACTTCGTGTGCTGGCATCCCAGCGAAGGTAGCGGGCCCACTGGCCGGGAGTCCCTGCAAACTCCAGGCCGAGACACAGGCCTAACAATGCACTGAGCAGCAAATGCACCTTAAGTGAAAAGCAGATGGGATTCATTGTAAACAGAAAAACTAGGAAGCAATAATCCTTAACAGCAAGATACCATTGAATATGCTTTGAAGATATAATCCAATATATCCAACAGCTGCAAAATTTGACACTGGTTAAGCAATGTGCTGGATAAAATCTCTAAAAATATTCCTTTTTAAAGGAATAGTGGAACATTAAAAAGTGAACATTAGCACTAAGGCCATTGAAATTACCCAGGATGTCCAAACAAAATTCATCAGAGCCCAAAAGTGCACCAGCTTTATTTCCGAGCACAGAAGAGAAGCAAGACAGTGAGGAAAAAAATTGATTCTGCTGCCAGTGAGCAGAATATTGGAGGTTATCCTCAGATCACACAGCCGGCGACAGGGGACAGAGTGGACTTCCTGGAGTGATGATTCTTTTGACTTTGATCAAAATAAACACATCAGTCTTCATATTGGCTTGGAAACAGTTTAGTCCATAGGATGTAAATGTCTTCATCCAGACTCTCCAATATCACAACTGCACAAAAAAGAAACACAGACTGTGAGGGATTGTACTTTCATTTCATTAATTACACAATGCATGCGTCTGATGATGTTTAGGCATAAAAAAATTCAAAACATAAAACTAGTAATATTGGAAATACTGTATATTCAATAATATACAGCTCCAGCTCAAGTTCTTCTATCTACCATTTCATCCATTTCAAGTGTGTGGAAATGGCAGTATTTTCATCTCAGGGGTAGATGTGTCAGTACATATTCAAGAATGAATACCAAATACAAGTGAGATCACTTCTCAGCATCCGTGAAAGAGTTAAAACAGCTGGTATCAAAATCTAATTAAAAGTTTTCCAGCTATTTTCTCAAAAGGTTCTTTTGTGTTATCGGTCATCTACTCTGAAAATTACCCACATTATTCTCATAGCAGACACAGCTATCAATCAATACTGCAGTGCTTTTTTATCTGATGACGAGAAAATTAAAGGCTTTCCACCAGAAATTCAATGCGAAGAAAGAACTTTAAAACAGTTAAAATACATATGTCCACCTACATACCACCAATTAATTCAAATCTCCCACTCCACATACATTTGAAAGCCAGATAAAACAATGTTGTTTTTTCTTTCCCTTCGGGGCATGTTAATTCCTTGATAAAAAATGAAGATTCAGATTATGACCCATTAATATTCTTCATCGTTTACAAGTCTCTAATCCTTTCTTATAATCGAATAATTGTGAAACATCATCTTTTTGCAATAAAAAAATCAGTGTTTTAATGTAATAATCTGTATGAATTATAACTTAATTTATACAGATACTGTATAGCTCTTCACACTTGACAGAAGATTATACTGATATCTCTATGGACACTGTGGATCTCTCATGCTTTCATATTTTAAGCAAATACACTTTGCATTTACTATTGCATATCAATATGTGATATTTATAGATTTTGTTGTGGCTGTGGAGATAAAAACTAAAATAAAGGCTTAGACTTATTTAATCATCATTCTACCCTCCAACATCCATTTAGAACTTGAAAATAATGTTTAATAAAACAATGTACATCTTGACAAACACAATCTAATCAAGCTCAGTGTGTACAGTATATATTTAAATTACCTATCTTGTGCTGTATATTTATACAATCAATGCAAACAGTAAAGTTATTCTTACAAAATGTACAAAAAACTCATGTGCACTTCACAAGGTTGGAAAATTCAGCCTTTCAACTACAATTATCAGAACACTAAGTGATCTCTTAGTGTAGACATCTAAAACCCCAGCTGATATGTTAAACTGCATCTTTGCTTTATACGTTAAGATTAACCTAATCTGATCATTTACAAAAATCATTTAGATACCACACTGGTTTCCTACTAGGCTAAGTGATCCGAGCATTACAATAGAGGTGCTCATATTCCATGGTAATATACAAAGTGCAACTTAATATGCATAGAAAATTCCCCTCTGTCCTCTCACAGGCGTGGGTAGCCATTTCTTCAAGACAATAGGCGAACCAACCAGGAAGGTTCCAATAATGAGAAATATAATGCAGAACTTTAACCACCTGCCTTGCATAGTTAATTTAACTCAAGCAGAGAGCTATTGAATTCTTGTAACTGATACTTGTCGTGGCATCAGTCACATCTCTTTGACATCGATGTGTTTGCTCTTCCTTTGTTAAAAGAACTGCACCGAAGAAGCAGAAGTAAGGGGTGAAAAGGCTAAACTATAGATAGCATCGTGTTCACTTATACTGTATGTACAGGATATGTCCCACTGAGAAGCTACTGTACATGCAATCCCTATGGAGACCTTGGTTTGGCCTGTCTGTGAGGCCTCTGGGGGAGGAGATGGGGCTGTGAAAGATCATGAAACCTGAGAGGCACTTAATCTAGCCTGAATGAAGCAATGACAGCCAAGAAAAATTAAAAAGTAGAACCAGCCCTACTATTTGAAAATGCTAGAGAAATAAATAATTATTTTAGTAATTAAGAATTACTGGAGAGTTTAATACATATGGTAAATAAGCCTGAACTATATAACCTTGGCTGCAATGCTTCCTGAAACAACTTCTGTCTCTCCATTAATAACCATCACGTTTCTTCTTCCAGGAGAAAAAAAAATGTTTCTCTCTGGAACCAGTCAGCTCTTTGCGATGTCGCCCATTCCAGTGACTTTACCACCAATCCTATTTATCCATATTTAAGTTGTGGAGGTCAGCAATATTCCCAGTGGAAGTATATCTTTACCACAGCCTGCTACACTTTCCCACCTCAGACCACAGAAATCACTGGGCGGCCAGACTGTGGCACAACACCTCAGAAGGCCACATGGAGAGAGACCAACTCTCGTCTCCTGCTCTTCCTTCCCGCTGCTTTTCAGGGAGCTCAGGAAGCTTCTGTCTGCTCCGCTCATGGCCTCCTCAAACGTCTTAAGAGACGCGGTCTAAATGGTAAAATTCACCTTCTTCTTCTGTGAAAATACTATTGGTGTCTCTTGCAGGTTTTATGCCAATTACATGTATTTTTTAATATTAGAGTAACGGATATTAAACCATTTTAAAATATGGAAATTTAAAAGGGAACTAAAACCTAGAGTGGCTATTAAATTATTATGCTCCAAATTCAATGTACCTTTTTTAATGGAATCATCCTACCACAGTCCAGTGATATACCTAGAAACACATAAGAGTTACAAGCAGGAGAAGGCCATTAAGCCTACCTACAGTAGCTCATACGGCTGCTAGCAGCTCACTGATCTGAGGATCATGCCAGCCATTTCTTGAAGGAAGCTGGGATATCAGCTAGGACAACAAGACTGTGATTGTCTCTGGCTCACACGTTTTTCCTGTGTTCTGTATTTTGAAAAAAAGACTCTTTCAAAAATTAGCCGAATTCCTAAACTGTGGATTAGAAGGTGCAACCTCTCCAGATCACGCATGCACCCACAAAAAACAAGAGACTGCAATGTGCAGCAGTCAGACGACCAGCCTGAAGGACATGTGGACAATAAGGCTGAACTGGCAAACACATTCCTCACAAATTCAAAAAAGACTAAAAACACTAAAACATTTAAAAAACATATTACGTTATATAATATACATTTTAAAATTGAATATATATATACGTTTTCACTTTTGATTTCATTTTTTGAAAATTTGCCTTCAAATAATTATAAAAAATATTTTAGGTATGTACTGTACAGTATGTCAACTTTAGACTTGAAGAGCAAGCTTTCATTGGTATGTTTTTCTTGTGAAGAATAACAACAAGCTGGACAATTTTATAAATCAATTTTATACTGCAAATCTTTTAATAAAATGCAAGCAATTTATAAAACGTTTTAAATATTTATATTTACTGTTCTCTGTACAGCATTCTTATTGTCAGCAGTTGCAACAGTTTAAAATATTACACAGCACGTTATATTCTATCGAAATCAGAAAACAGGAGGACACAGCAATAGAAAATTATTTTAGAATGATCTACCCATTAAATAATTAGTCTCTGGAAATTGTAATTGGCTTTGTAGTCGCTCTTCTCTTGACATAAAGGCAACATTTATTTTGAACGCCTCTGCATGTTTCTGCTTGGTGTAAAAGGACAGCTACTATCCGGCAAGTCGCGACCAACTACAAAAAAAAAACGACACAATGAAAAGAGACATAAAACTAAAACAGAAAATACAGGCCCTGCATTAACAGCATAAATACAGCATTGAGCAGAAACTGGCCATTTTACGGAGGTCGTACTATTGATTTGTATGAAATGAAAAATAATATAATCAGCCGTTTTCAAGGCCCGATAACCTTAACTTATCCTTGATTATTTTAAGTAGGGTTTGTGTTTGTGTTGGGAAAAAAACGAGTGAATTCAATGGAAAACAGACGAGAAATACAGTACAAATCCAGAGCCCGCGCAACGAACACGTCAGTTAAAATAATGATGGCGTGGTAAAGCAGTGTTATAATCCCCATCTAATTCAATAAGGACAATTTTCACTTTGACGACAGTTATCATATTGTTCACATCTAAGGAACATAATTTACGTCACCAGCGAGCTTGAATCTGCTTTGTAATAAGGCGCTATACTGTGTAGTTGCCTTTCCTACGACGAGATAAACGTGAGTATAATGTCTTTAATTCTAAAATGTATTCCTAAAAACGTTAAATACATTAGGTTACTACCAGACACATTACCAAGCACAGCACATGATAATTCAGACCTTGATCTTATATTAAAAAACACGCCTTCCGACAAGGAGTGGTGGGCCTCGCTGTGCCGAAAACAAGGTGATGACACGAAACGCTTCTCAATCAGCAGTGCAATCAGTAAAGAGGTATAATAATTGCATGGGCTCATCACTCGTTGCCTTAATTATTTTACCATTTAAATCTATGCTGTTCTTATTTTTAAACCACATGACAGCAGTCTGTTATGCAAATTCCCCCCAAAAAACCCTACACATACTGTATATACAGTATATGGGGTTACGTCCATTATTATATGTGTGTTATTTTATATATGCTTCTCAAGGCACAATGTGTATTAACTACAACAATAAAGGCCTGGCGTCTCTTACGCGGGCTTCGGGCTTGTGCTGTAAGTAGGAAAGAACTGCGAGTCCCGGCCACCGCTGGCTTCTCTAATGTGGCCCTGTACATTTTCAGCACAGCTGCGGCAGGAACAAGACAAAGTTCCAACACACCCCATCTCCGACATCTTTTTTTTTTTTTTACCAAGGTAAAAAAAAAAACAATTGCTTACAACTGCCCGCAATTAAATTTAAGTCGAAGAGTGGGAAAAGCTACTGTATGACTTGATTTCGTTTGCAGCTTTGTTTTTGCGTGTGTGTGTCAATAAAGCTCCTTTTTTTTCTTAGTGGTAAATTATATTACAAATGTGTCCGTTAAAAAAAAAATCACATTTTCATTGAATCCTTTTTGGAGGTAAAAAAAAAATCGAGGGAGAGCTTCGCCTGTGGAAGTACTCGGGCTGGCTCTCCGCACGCCAGAAACGCCCGGTGCCTCCTGCGGTAAACCGTCTCTGTCACTACCCTCTGTGCGGGGAGCGCTCGCCTCACAGCACAAGTCCCTTCCGCCTTATTACAAATCATCTACAACACGCTTCAAGCGCACGGGACTTCAGGAGTCTAGCTTTTGACCTCTGTAGCGTACTTCCAGCTACTGAAGGTAGTTCTTCGTTTAAGCAAACGAAGTCGGACTTTGTTTTTGGAGCGACTGAATTGTAACTACAGTAGTAACCATGTTACTTCTGTTAATACAACTACTCGGTCTCTACCGTACAGTATATCCAGTTCAAATTCATAAGCAGACCCCCCAAAAAAATAACTAAAATTGAATTTTTCGAAAGAAAAGATCAAAGTGCTGTAGTTTTCCAAAGGGCTATTTACTCAAACAGTACGAATTAAAAGAGGTGTCCGCACTCATCGGCAGGCAGCTAGCAAATAAATTGCTTTCTCGCCTGAAACGCGACCTGCTACCGCGTAAAGTGCAATGATTATATTCATCGGGACCTTTTATAAAAGTACCCTTTTCACAGAGTAGAATTACCCAATATACAAGAAGACTGTTAAAATTTTATAAAGTACGTTTCCGAAAGAAGTCGTGCAAGTACAGAGCGTTCTAACCGTTGAAAGCAGTCAACTAAATATGGGCTACGTCACTTTTTACATTTTGTGCAGTTTCAATATTCCCTTTAACATACAATAAGAAACGGCTCCATTCACTGGTTTGGGGAACCGTTTCTTCTTTTTTTTCCCGTGCAATGTGCAGGGATTCCGGCGGATCGAGAGTATGTTTTTAATAAGGATCCCGTTTACCTAACCCAGATGATCTCTTTTAATCCCGTCACCAATGATTTTGATTCCTCGTCTCTACCTGAAACCTTGCGGCTTTTCCTCCACTTCTACTGAAACGCACCTGCACGCCGTCTTTATGCCCAAAGACCTTCGAATATCAAAGTCATTCTGTCTGCAGCTAAGGGTTTTTCCACTATCATCACCAGGTCCCTGAGAGGGATCGGCTCTGGGATTGGAAGTCATCATGCATTAAGAAAATGCACCACTTTTATGCCTGGAAATCCAGTCTCACGATCTGCAAAGTCGGTTTAGTTGTTGATCGCTCGGGAAAAACAAATACGTAATCAATTATTGATTCTTAAGTTTCTAACTTTCAGCAAATGTTATGAGCCCCGCTTACACACCTGCTGTCCTCAGTGTACTTCGGTCAAATGAGCCACGGCTGGGTGCAATCATTCCTTAGAAAACGAAGAGTCTAGCTGGAATCTTATAAATTCGCGTGTCATAGGAAGCCAAATTCAAGAAAAGCAGCAGAGGCAAAAGTAAATATAAAGATACAGAAGGGTTTTACTCATGAGACTTGCAAGGAAATTTAATCTGTGTGTCTAAAACAACCTTTCAAATGATTCCTTACCTTAGTTTTTGTCAAGACATCCAAAGAATAATAATCCAAATTGCATTCCTGCAGTGTAAGGTATTAGGTCCAGAATGAAGCGAGTGTTGGAGGTGGTATCGTGCGATTCTAGGCTGATTACCAGTTTTGTAGGCTGGAGAAGACTCCGCCGTCCTGTGTCTATTACACCAGATTACAGAGCGGCGTTCGCTCAGTAAGACTGATAGGGAATCACGAGATTTTCACACACAAACCACTCAGGTCCGCCCTCTATTTAGTACGCTACACGCCATTTAAAGTCGTAGCTTGGACAAGAACACAGTCAACAAGGAGACAGCGTAGGGCGTTTAAAATATTTATTGTTCGGTGACAAACTTTGATATCTACTGTACGCACCCACGAACTGCTGCTCCGACTGGAAAGAATTCTCTCTCCCTTAAATTTCCCCAGCTCGTTCTGCTTCGTTCTTGTGCCGACAGAAATATCGACATCTTGATTGAAATAATTTTCCTTAGTACATATATATCTAATATCACCTAAATTCACGGAGGGGTCGAGAAAGGGGATGTGACAAAAGTTTTTTTGAGCAACATGTTCGCAAAGTTTGATATTTTAAAGCAATGCACAAATGTCGCTTCAAAACTGCAGTTTTAATTGTAAACAAACTTGCACTACATTCTGAAAATGGTTGAGGAAAGTAAAAAATGTTATCAGTCGCACCAATACAATTTATGAAAGGGAGTGGGGCTGTGGTGTACTTTCAGCCCACATTCCGCGTCTTTAATTTGTTTTATTTTCTTTATGGGTTAAACGGCAGCCGTAATACAGCGCACCAGAGATAACTGGACCACAAAGAGGTGTCGAATTCAGCCACCGATGAGCACAGCTAATTATAAAACACCTGTCCCTTTCCCTGTGCTTTAGTACGAGGGACAAAACAAAAACGTATTTTCCCTCGCCAGCGTAACTATACGCCACCGATATCAAGTCCTACTGTAGCTTTCCACTCTACTGTAACATTAACCCAAATAGGATGTCAACCTCTCTGAAGAGGACATCCCCTCCCCCATCGAGCTACGGAGCGCGGCGCCGTCGCAGCCTTAAATGCGGATAGCATGCACATTGACAGCACTTTATAAATTAGACTGTTATGCAGTTTTATATGTATTTTCTTTTTGGGGGGGACGGAGCGAGCGACGTACAGTATTTCTTAGCCAACAGTGCAGGACACGGCAGCGCCCTGCGGTGCCGGCACGTGCGCTGGCCGTGGTGCTGAATCTCGCCTGGCCCGTTCCCATACTGTAGTCTCCTCCTGATTGAGGGACATTGTGACTAACGGCTATATTTTATTTTATTTGTATTTTAATTTATTTTGGAGGAGAGCATGTTTGAACCAAGGTGACATATTTCTCCACTTTTTGCAAATAAAAAATCTACCTTACAACCACTGTTTTTATTTTAAACACACAACTTATAAAGCCGTGACAGTCCTGTCTGGGAATGCCGATTTCAAAATGACCTGTAGAATACGGAGATTTGTTTAGGTTTTTTATACATTACGTGCTACATGAGGATAGTCCCATTGTGATATAAAATCATAAACATTACATTCCAGGTAGATGTAACAAATATATCGTCAACGGGAGAAATTAAATGTGAATTATTTGCTTTTTTTCTCTAACAAATTTTACCATTGGAAAATACAAACATGAGGTATATAAATATGCCGAAAATGTCATTTATACTGTAAGTGTATGGTTTTTGTAAACTAACACGAAAACATATGCATTTACATAAGCTCTAACAATAAGTACTGCCGGTATTGTATGATCTAAATATTGTACATGTATTCTAACTAAAAAAATGATTATTTCAAAGAGCACTTATTTCAAATAACACAGATTTTATAATTTAATAAATTAATGTTAACAATTAAAGTAAAATCTATAATTATTATGTTTTTATGTAATTATGTTGACTAATACATATACTGATATTTTTCTTGTGTTATCCTTGAAATTTCTAAATGTGTGTCATAAAAATAGGAGCAATGCTTTAGTGTATGTAATAATTATACAGGAATGCAGTTTGGAGTTGGTTATATATATATATCTCCTTGAACAACATATCTGCTATTCTTTATGAATCTACTGCCATGATTTGGCAACCAATAGTCATTAACCTATAACTTTGGCAATTCATCAGAAATGCTGAAAATTAAATGCTTTGGCTTATAGTGGGATTTTAATAGTCTATGTATAATTAATTTTTCACCTGGATATCTTTAACCATATCGCCAATTGTTATGTATTTCTTAATTAACAGACTCACAACATTCATAGTGAAGTACCAATAAAACTTCAGTATCCCTCTGGGACAGTCTAAAAATGATCAATGTCCATATTGAGTGTTACACAGATAGTGCAACTACAGTGCATAATTGTAGGATAATGTTTAATTAAAAATAACACAGCAACTTCACTACCCGGTGGACTGAAAATTGGAAATCAAAACACTGCTGTAAAGGATTCATGTGTCGACCAGAGAGGGAGACTGTCGCATTGCAACACCTGGTGTTAGTGATTTTGTGATATGCAACAGAACAACTGGCATCTATTTCTAATCTCTGACTTTCCACTGGGAAAACCTGCATTTTCCTCATAGATAAACCTGAATTGCATTGTTTGTTCTAATTGAAGTTCCCCTTTTTTAGCTACAGTATCCACAGCTACAAAGTAATCTTCCTGGCATTTTAGAGTCGATGGTGAAATAAACACTTGTAGGGGCAGTCAAATTGTTTTCAACAAGACAGATCGAGTTGCATCATCCCTTTGGAACTTTAAGACATGTTAAGCTTTCAGTGTAAACTCCTAATAAACTGTTAAGCTGGTTTTCGTTTCCAGAAGCCAGGCTGTTACTTCCCAATATATGGATAGTGCTAGAGCATACATTAACTTATTATTATTGTATTGATTTGCCAGTATCACAAGAAAGTCATGAACACGCATTAAAAAACTAGCGTACTGGAAAAGAGGACAAAAATTGCAATAACAGCTGAATTTTCAGCCTCCATTCCTTGGAGCACATCTGCCGTAAACCACCGCCCTCCACACACTATGTTCCTATTCTGACAATCCCAAATCTTTCCTTCCCTGGTCTCTGAGTATATGCATAAAGGCCAGTAACTGAAAGGTTAGAGTCATATATTACCAGCTGTTTTCAATACGCACATCAGTCCTGAGTTCTTTTTCCTGACTTTAACTTGAACATTTAAATGTTATACTGAAATCAAATTCTGCAAATTTCATTTTTTGAAGTACTCCCATGGACTGTCTCAAAAGGTAAGAGCCCAGCAATGAAGAACACACATTGGACCTGGTTATGTGATTAACACAGGAGACAGAATACAAAGATACAGAAAGTAACTCCTTTAATGAGAAGGTGAATTTTCTGCAGGAATTACTTATCACCTTTGTAGCCTTCAAATTTGTACTTAAGAAACCTCTGAGGGAATGGATCTGTGGAGTTTTTATTTAACAAAAAAAACTTCCTTGAAATTATTGGGCCACAGCTTTGTGGGACCCTAAAGCTGCATTATTTTACAACAGTTTAAAGGAAATTATGTCTCAGTCTCATCAAAAAACTCTGATGAAGTAAATCAGTGTTTAACATAAATATGCAATACAGATAAAATAAAAAATAGTTATTGATTATTGATTACGCCTGTCAATATGCACATTAAACCCATTTACATGTATGGTGTGTTAAAGAAAAAGACATTTACTTGCACATTAAAGCTTACATTATAGACCACTGTAACATAATGCTCATTTTAAAGAAAACTGACTTCTTCTGTAACATTTTACTAGATGTATCAATGCTTTTAATCTCAATTCATAGCACAAAATTTGATTTTTTATATCTGTTGGGAGACAGAAGAAAATGCTCAATACAATACAGTGAATAAGATGGTTCCAGTATTCTCAAGCATTTTTGAATATGAAGAACATACTTTAACACTAAGTAAACACATCAGCATTATGGCTTAGACACTGAAATTTTGCCTCAGTACTTAACGTGAGTCTGACATGTCCTTTGTGTTATATGGCTTAAAGCCAGCTTTCATTATTTACACATTAATTACTCAGTATTGATGAAGAAGACAATATTCTCCCAGAATGATACTTAAAGTACATTAATTTCACAGGTAATTTGTATAAAACCCTCTGTGGAAGTGAATTAATTTTGAACATGAAGATGGAATCTTTTATGAATTTTGTAGGATGTGTCCGGTTTGGAGCAGGGTCCATGAATCTACACACAGTAGATTCACAGCTTATTCATTTCAGTTCTCCAAACCACATAATTACAAACACAGATGTCTGTTTTTTGGGCTAGCGTATGAATTATTATCATAACTAAATTTGACAACGTTGCCAATTTGTAGTCAGCTGGATTCTGTTAAATCTCTGAACCTAAGCAGGGCAGGGCCTGGTCAGTGCTGGGATAGGAGACCTCTGAGAAAAAACAGGTCACTGCTGTGAGCTGTGGTGGTGGACCAGCAGGGGGCACTCCTCCCTCTGGACCCAATCTTCAGTCCATTTCCCCAGCATGGTGACCTGGAGGAGCTGATGCTGTACTGTAGGAGGTGTCGTCCTTTGTCTTAAATATTAAAGTGGTGTTCTGAGGTCAGTGCGCTTTTTGATAACCCAGTATACCAGTGCAACTCCAGTAGATGAAGTCACTCCTCAGTCTTCCACCATCTGTGGCTCATGGGGGCGCTGGTGCATGACTGCTGTTTGTCACCCAGGTGGGGGTTGCACTTCAGGCTTGCAGTCAGCCTACTCCTATCCAGTAAAGCACTTTTAAATCCTTTGAAATGAAAAGCAAGATATAAATGCAAGGAATTATTATTGTTACTTTCATCATCGTGCCCTTTGGTTACAATATGCATTTAAAATCTAGTGTTTTCATCCCGAGGAAAAAAAAAAGCAGGAATGAGCATGCTCAGCAATATTGTTGTGAATTTTATTAACTCGATTTCCCTGTGTATAATTCCAGAACATCCAGGATCTTTTATTGCTTTTCTCACTGGGGTGCTGCTCCTGTCCTCTCTGACCACAGGACAGGGTGTGACTGTGACTCAGCCGATGACGAGGGACTGACGCTGTGCTGAGACAGTGGCAGGGCTCCATCGCTCCGGCTGCCCTTGTCCTGCTCTTCAGCCCTTGAGTCATCCCAGGAACTGGGCCTGTGCCATGCTGGTTCTCCTGGGGCCTCCTGCACTGGGCTCCTGCCCTCCCACACACTCCCAGCCTCCTCCCTGCTGGTCGAGTTCTGGCTTTAGCTCTTGCCCACCGGTGGCTGGTCAGCTGGTCAGCTTCTGTGGGCTGCTGGAGAACAGATCATTCAGCGCCTCGGGAGACACTCAAACCACAAACAGCAGTGTATCAAGATCTAAGACGAGGGATCACGGCAAGCAGGGAAGTGGGCTTGCACTATACACCATATACCAGGTACAGGTATATGCTGTGAATGGTGCGTATTATTTAAAGACATGAGATATGTCTTTACACAAGTAATACATCTTCCCCAAGTATGAATTTCAACAATGAAAGTCTTTTTCCTGTTGACAGCAGGTAGGAGGAGAAGATTCAAGCCTCTTCCCTCCTCAGTTCCATTCTACTGTCAGCGAACTGTTATTTTCCTGATAAATGTTTATTATGCGCAAAAAATAGTAATAGATCAGCTTTCAGAAACATCAAAAACAGAAATTGGAAAATACAGCTATCCACACAATGGATCATGTATAGTTTTGCCTAAAAGGTTCTTAGCTGTAATACAAGCAGATGGAAGAGTAACAAAATATTGTTTTTTTTTTCCTTTCAATGGAAACACTACTAATAAAAACAGAAAATATAATTCTATCAAAATTATTGCCCAGGGGGTGCCTAATATTTCTGGCCGAAGCTGTTTTAAAGAAACATCTTACTTGAACTCACATGTTAACAAGCTTCAGTGGACAAAAAGAAAGATTAGACAAAGTGTGTGTTCAAGCTATGATGTCATGGCTCTTGTACAGTATAGTCTGTACACGCAGTACAGCTGGGCTGTTGCGGTTTGAAACTGTACAGTAGAAACAGAAAAGAACAGAGAGACATGCCATGGGACCTGCAGGTGCGTCCTGAACAGGTGTGCTCTGAGAAGGGTCTCGCATGTGGTATTGATTAGCTCAGGTAGCGTGTTGCACCACAAAGGGAGGAGGCAGGAGAAAGAGCAGACAGACATCTAGGATGCCTAGGGGATTTTAGAGCTCCTGGACAGGCAGGAGACTTGGAGTCGAGGGGATAAGAGTGGGAGAAGAGAGACAAAAGGGACAAGAATTCTGAGAGGGTCTGGCAGGACAGTAGCCTTCAGGCAACGACAGGTGTCGTAATCCCAGTACAAGGAAAGACAGGAAGCTGGGCAAGTTCTGTAGTAGCAGGGGACACGGGATCAGCAAGAAAAAGATAGTACTAGACAAAGCAGCAAAGATGTGACGAACTAGAGAAGACACTGAGAGAGTTACAGCATCATGCCTTTTGTATAGACCTGAACCTCGTTAATGTGTGCAAACTAGCTGCTAAAGTGACAGCTCAAAACAGCAGCCATTGTTTTATACTTGTTGCCCACCACCTGTTGTTATTTAATATATACTCTAATAGTTATGACTATCTGATATCTTCAAAAAAAAAGAAACTTAAGTACTGCTCCGCATGGCCGTCTTCCCATCGAACAATACCCTTGTGCAGCAGAGCAATAACAGTGCACACCATCTGTTTTCCTCTACAATATATACAGTAAGTTCACTATCATGCTACAGTATCTCCTCCTTTGGAGTCCCCATACCCATACTGTACCTGAGGATACTCCAAATTGTGTTATTTTGTTCATTACTGATAAAGTTATCACAGAAATTAAAAGAAGTTTCCCTTCACATTGATGCCTTCACTCTTGGGTGGCCAATATGTGGAAGCTGTTGAGTTCATGGAATTTATAAAACAAAATATTCAGATGGAGGTACAGTACATGATCGTTAATTCCTTATGTCTTGTCATTTTTTAGTGGATGGGTAGTACTTTTTTTGTGATTTGAATTACCTTTTGTTTGAGCCAGTGAAGAATCTCTTTCTCTACAGGGCGGAAATGCGGAAGGCCAGGGTAAGAGGAATTTAGACATTCTGGTCACTTCTGTTACTTTTCATGTTTTGTAACATGAAATAATGTGTGTTACATGTTAAAAAAGGGACTGTGAAAGGTGATTAAATAGTTGAAATATTTACCCCTGAAAAATAACCAGAGAAAGGAAATGAGTGAAAGAGATGTCCGGTATTTTCCCTATTCCAAAGCTGCTCATTTAAATATGCTGACTTTGTCTGATACCGTACGATTACTTGACTTCATTTGTATTTGTACAAGAATGAAAAAAAAACCTTGCCTGCCAAGGGTTCCTTTTTCATATATACATTTGCCTCCTGATTTGTCAGGATGGATCACACTTCTCTGCTGTCGATTGAGACTGGTGATCTTTAGGTTCATTTAAAACCGTCATCTGTCCCCCTTTGTAATCATAGGAAACCTCTGTCAGACTGAAAAGAGATTAAGCCTTCCCTTGGGGTCTTGCTGTGTCGGATGGAATCAGCCACTTTAAAATACAGCTGTGTTTGGAGAGAGCACTTGGTTGTCTGATACAGCACACATAATGTGATGTCTACACTTTAAGGAATTGCTATAAACAGTAGCAGTTCTCCGAACAGCAGGTCATTCATATTTTGCCCAGCACAACCTTAGCCCTTAAACTGGAAATACAACAGTTATTTCCAATATTATTTCCATCTATCAGAATACTTTACAATAGAGTGGTTGAAGATACACAGGCTACTGTATATACAATACTCAACAAATTGTAGTACTTACTGTTATGTTTCACTTTTTTCTCTTGGAACCATTAGTATCTTCATTTTTCCTATTGTACGTTTTTAATGTCAGTTGTTTTAAAGTGATGATATAGTAAGATAACAGAAGGAATATCCTACCAGGTTATGGTGTGTGTTACAAACATGTAGCCACCAGGCGTTATGGGTGTGCGTATTAATTAGCCTTTAGATGACTTTGGACTTAGGCAAAATGATAGAGTGAGAAAGAATTCCCAAGACAGTTCCATTTCCTGTAGTACTGTAATTGGAAGAGACCAAATAAATAGTTATAACCATACCTAGATAGATACTGTCCTGTATATAGATAGTAAAACAGATGGATAGATCATTTTATTCTCATTTTCAGGTACGCTGTCCCCACCTCTTGCATTGCAAGCATTCTCCAGTGTATGTACCCAGGCGGGCAGTAGCCAAGCTCACGAGAGACTCCTGTGTGAGCGTCCCCGATTCAGGAGGAACTGTTCACTGTAATTGTCTAATCATCTGCTTTTCTACCTCTGGACTGTCACTTGCTCCCTAGTCACACAGATCCTATGGAGACTCACCCAGAGTACTTCCCTTCCAAGTGCAACCTTAACTGAATGACCTTAAATGAACCCATGAAGTGCCCTCTGGTACCTTTAAATAGTGCCAAGTTACTCCTGTGCTGCAATCAAGCATTGTCACCTTGGACAGCGCCAATGATTCTAGCACGTTAAATCCCTCAATGAAAATATGAAAATATCTTAATCAATTCTCCATTCTCCAACGTAGCTTTGAGAAAGGCTAAAGTCGAGTATAGATAAATTTGCTGATGCAAACCTTTGTCATCTGTGACTATAGTTTTCATAATTCTCTGCCGTCACCTGGACATGTGCATATAGCAGATGTGACTTCAGGACTATGGCTCTGTTTTCAAATAAAAGCAGCTATATAAACTCTTTTTCAATATTTCAACATTCATATTGCCGGAAGAGATTGTTTATAAAGACAGAATTAGTAGTTAGAAGATCTGTTCATGGAGTTAAGTGTTCAGATTCAATAGAAGTGCTATTCAGTATTCAGCACAGTGTGCATATTTGTTTGATTGAATAAGAACCAGAATACACTTCAGCTTGGAATATTGTTTTTGTAGTGGTCACAATTGTACAAGACTGCAGACTGCAGACTGCAGAAAGCTGAAATTGAATTTACCTATAAACAAACACTGATTAGGTCTGATTCTGATTGACTGATTAATCCCACATAGAGAAGAACAGATTCTGAATTTAATTTTCGGAATGCATTAAAAGTGGTATTTCTGCATCAGTGAATATTACATAAAATTATTTCATGTTTTCTTTTTCAGTCCCAGGTTGCTTCTCAGACAAAAGTAGAAGCACGGCTAATTACCTCCCTTGAAATTGTGTTGAATGCTGAAACAGAAAACTATGATGACACTGCTATTCACAGCCCTGAATCCCGTAAGGCACTGGTCTTGCAGTGCTACAGTTTTAAAGGTTATAAAGCTCATTGTAAACAGACACCTGGAAAATATGCTAACTTATACTAATTAAGATAATAATTGGTACAATTAAATCATTGAGAGTTTAGCTGGTGTGAAATCCATAAAAGTGCATGACTTTCCAGGAACAGTGACGAATCTGGGAAAGGTCTTGAGGTGGGGTTAAGTGGTAGGTTTCGTTCTGTGTTTTGGACAAAGAAACGAATTGAAATGTTTTTTACTCTCCTGCCTCTCATGTCACAGAATGGATGTCATTGTTTTGTCTTGTAAGCACCATTAATTCAATTACTCTGTTCTTAAACATATATTTCATCCATGTTGTCAGTATAATCAAATGATTTTTTTCTCATCTTTTCAGTGGTTAAATAGTTGAATAAGCTACAGCACTTCAGTAATTCTATAGATACAGTATGACAGTGCAAATGAATAGAAGCAGAAAAGAGCTTCCCTTCACCAGTTCAATGAGCTACATTGGAGCTTTAGAAGCAACAGATAAATGACACGTGACATTTATGTGTCCTCAAGATTCTATTGGGCCATGTTGTATGCAGATCTGTGTCCAACGATTTTGCATAACTAAGCAATTTTGGTTATGTGGTAGTTTATATTTTAGTGGATGTTGTAAGGGGCAAATACAATAAATGATGTTGCACTTGGAGTGAAGTTTTGTTCTCCTTTCTTCCACTACTGATTTGGTTGTGGAAAAGTAAAAGACTCAACTTGCAAAAACAGAGACACTCGCAATGAGAAGTCGCACATTATTGTAAAAACAAATTGTTCTCATAAAGCAGAATAAAGTGGTCTCTGTTTTTTCTGTAAAATCTACAGGTTTTAACTCCTTTTGTGGGGTGAGGTAGAACAAGTTTCATTCAGTAATCTAGCTCCTATCAGTTACTTGGCCTCTTCATCAGAATGCAGAAGCTGTTGACCAGACACTTGCATGACAGTGTTCTGCATCTGCAGCCCAGAGGTGCTTAACCCAGCAGGGCTCAGGATCATCCACGAGATCTCCTTTTGAGTCAAAAACTATGCCATTTGCTATGGTATGCTATGCTATTGTGTGTATAGCACATTTTCTCCAAAAAATGTGCTATATACACCTTTTATTTATTTTCAGAGAAGATCACTACATCATCTATTACTGCTTCTTACAAAAAAATTTTCCCCCAAAAGATAGTTTGATATAACTTCAACTACAATATGTGCACATGGTGTTGTGGACTGGACAAGAGTCTGAGTGATGTAATGTTAATCTGAGGGAGAGCAAAGAGGAAAAAAGCAAAGTGTATCCAATTATACCCCATCCTGTCTGGACACCGAGCTGAAAGACTTGTCAAACCAACTGACACTTTGGGTTCAAGAAAATTGCCTCATAGACTCCAGGAAATGCCACAGAACTTTGTGTGAGAGGGGTAAAAAACATCTTTATCTTTTCCATTTTCCTGGTTAGCTTGAATTCAAAGTCCAGAGGAAAATGTAAGGCACTACTGCTTTTAGTCCCATTTGGAGAAAATTCCCACACTCATCAAAGTAACATTTTCACATCACATTCCACTTCATGCTCTCTCCTTCTGTGATCATCATTGTGTGAACAGAAAGAGCTGATATACATGAATACCTTGGAGACAGGATCAAATTTACATCATCTTCCATGGAAATTGTGTGAGGGCAGCCAGGAAAAGCTAATTTTCATTTATTTTAGAAAAAAAAACCTGGTAAGTATCAAATGTCATTGAAGTATAAAATTTGTCGATACAAAAAGCAGCTTTATGTATGATGTATAAATAAGGTTAATAAGCAAGTCTGATTATTCTTTAATGCATTCATTGTTAACACAGAACTGCTTAATTATGTGGTGTCCCTAAGGCCCTCAGCCATTCAATTACAGTCAGATGCCTCAGTCCACAGGGGACCAAGCCCAGATGTGTTCACATGCTAAAAGCCAGCTGAATGTACAATGGAGGAAAACCCCCAAATTAAATGTGGGGATTAAATTGCAAATTGTGTTTTGCTTCCTTTGCTACCATTGATCTGACTATAGTATTCAGTGATCGGTTATCTGTAAATGCTGAAATGCTTTTTTATTTTGATTTTATTTAGAGCTACATTCACATCGCCTGTGTTAAATGTGTTCTCAAAGCTCCTTTGGGAAATAGAGCAGTTTGTGATTTCTGCAGTAAGATCTTTATTTCCAGACAGTTCTAACACAATTCATGATCAGCTTATTTTTATTTCTGAAAATTCCAGGTCTTTTTTTCCACCATCTATTCTCATTTCATTTTATATGACTTCTAATTCTGAATGAGAGTTACAGAGAGCTTAGGTATGAGAATTATTTAGCTACTGCAACTACAACCAAAACAGATATCAAGAGACAGATTATGGAGCATTACCCCTCAGAAAATTCCAAGTCCTGCACAGCACTGGGTGAAATGAATTATAAACTATGCACAAAAATATACCTCTCTGTAAAGTCATAAAAGCACTTTAGTTGAATTAATGTCAAATTTGCGTTTACTTATGTGTTGTACACTGTCATTAAACTCCTTAGATTATATTTCCTCTAACAGAAGCTCCTTTATTTGCTTTACAGCTAGTAAAAGAAAGAAATCCTTCTCTCTCAAGAAAATAATAATCAGATCAGTCCGTAACTTGACTATACTTGACACTGAATTACATTGTATACAGAATTTCTACATATATATGCATCCATTGGCTCTATAAGAAAATAGATTATTATACTGTTAAGCATAACAAGGAAGTAGAGAACAAGAAAATGTCCACTGCCATGGTGCCAGTTAATTGATTGGTTGTGAATCTTGGAAGGTCTCCTTCTGACATCCATAAAGTAAACTACCCTTACATAGTCTGCAAACATTCTGCATTAGTAAAGTCAAAGTGAGTATAAACTGTTTGCAGTTTTCAAAAGTGAAAATGCCTGCTAGCGGGGAAAAGTTAAATAAACATTGGACCTTCTAAAATGTAGGCAGCTGAGTACTCATTATCATTCCACAGGGGCAAGGGAATATCTTACAAACTGATTTGTGGTGGCAGCAACAATACAGTATATATCCATCAGCTACTAGGGGCAGAGATACAAGACTACAAGACAACAAGGCCATGAACTCTTACAAACTTTAGCTCTTTTAGGATTATAGGAGTACTTCTGGGACCTAACCCGTACTATCTGTCGAGTGTGAAAAACTTAGCAACAGTTTTGCTAAAAGTGTAATGTGATGTTGCCGTGCTCCCCCTGTCCCATAGAGAGCTGTATTTCCTCCACAGAGGAGATGATTGATGAGGAGAAGTCAATTTTGTCAGTGCTGCTAATGATGGTTATTGATTACCTTTTATTAAGTAGCATTTGTATTGTGTTACCAGATTGTAAAGTTTTGCTCATGAAGTGTCCGTTTTTCTACATGGGAAGTGGAGCCAAAGTGTGATTGGACTATTTTCCCCTGTTTTATATTTTTTTATTTGATAATTTATGAACTCTGGCTAATATGCAGAAGGTGTTTTGTATATTTATAAAAGCAAGGAAAGATGCAAACAGATGAACAACCACAAAAAAAGACGCATTGTGATCATTATTCATATCCGTTTCTTTTTTGTTTTTTCATTATGCTGGTGACATTTTTAGGATTTTAGGTAGGCTTATTCATGGCTTATTCTTAAAGATGTTTATGTGGCATAATGCCTTTTGTATGTTAAACTACACTGGAGCCACTGCACAGAAGATATTATCATCAACACCACAGCAGGACTGCAACCGCTGACAGATGCCGATTATGATGATCCTGCTGTGTCTCTCCCTCTGTTTCTCCCTTTCTTATTTTTATCTACACAGGTACTGCAGAAATGACTCAGTTCAAAGGTGAGCTTATATTTCATTCTAGGCGAAAACAATGTGACACTTTTGCTTGGCAAGGGGTTTCATAATAGCACCAATTTTCTGTCCAAAATTCAACTTGGAATCAAACTATAAATGTGTTCTGTTTTTTTACAGATGGGCCTGCACACAGCGCACGTGGGAACATTAAGCTCACTGTTATTTAACCAAAGTTTAATAAAGGTTTTGTGGCATCAGTATGCACTTTATCACTATTCTGTTTGCTTGATACTTAAATCACGTCTTTCTTTGTTTTGCCCCTGGTACAGAATATCTCCACAATCTCCAGCTCAGCCACCAGAGCAATCCTCTTGGAGTTCTCTTTCTCTCTGGTGCCCACAACAGTCATGCTGTATTTATCATGCAACCATTTCCTTGATACCTAAGTAAGTCATTAGTTGCTTCATTGCCAGCAAACATCATGCTTTTATTACATATACTCCTTGGCTTTCCTCTGAAATGGCTCTTGTGTCCATTAAATCTCATGCCACTGTGCTTATCCGTAATCTTTTTGCCTTCTGTATCTGTTCAGTTTTTTCCTGTCCCTCTAATTCTTACCTCAGTATTAAATCTTTGCTTGCTTTGCACCTATGTGTTTATCATTCTTGTGTCTCTCGCCTTTTACTTGCAAACTACAAAACATATTTATCAAAATAAGATGGGTGATGGGACAGGCCCTAGATTTTAGGAGTTCCACAGTTAAAGAAACATATGTACAGTACTGTAAGTTATATATAAAATGTTTCACCTAAACCAAGACATTTCCTAAATACAAACACAACTACTAATAAAACAATTCAGATCCACAGAGAAGTGATATTAATTAATACATGAATGAAGTTGGTTCCATAAAGATGTGATATAATATAGCTTTAGTCGGGGCTATGCTGAACCTCTCTTTATTTACATATCCAAAACTCTGAGAGACATTAGGAAAAAGCAGACTACATCAGCTGAGTTGTGTCTTGTTATTCTGTGCTGAATATCTGTAGGACAGATTGCTTTGACGAAGGTGATATCACACGGTTATTGGGCAGATCCCTCTTACTAACTTATGGAAGAACTTCAGATCAGATAATCTTTTTATTTTGATGCAAATCTTTGACTAAAATGTAATTATGAATTAATTTATACTTAAAAACTTAACAAACAGCTAAGCAAAGCTGGGCCTGGTCTGGAAGGGGATGGGAAACCAGGTTGCCGCTGTACAGTAAGTGGTGTTGGTGGACCAGTAGGAGGCGCTCTTCTGTCCAGAGCAGAATTTCCAAACCAAGTGAAAAGAGTGAAAAGGGACACCATGTTGTAGGAGACCTACATTAAACACATACATTAAAGACCCTATAGCACTCTTATAGTAGTAGGGCTGTGAGCTCCAGTGTCCTTGTGAAAGAATGTGGCAAGCAGTGCACCCTCTGAGATGAAAGGTGTCATTCACATGTGAGGAATATTATCATTATGATCTATTAATTAAAATGAATTATTTCCTACTATTTAAATACAATTATTTTCTAATGGACCTCTTTCCTTTTAGAGGAAGAATATTTAACATAACAGATCTGGTCATTTCCCACACCTAGTTAAAAGTCCGCCACTAAAAAACAATAGCACTATGAGAACAGCAGTAACCTAAATGAAACATTTGAGATTTTGTTGATAATATTATTGCCTTTGGACACAGTTATTTCTTTCTGCTGTATGTGCCATCTGTCCTCCCACTGCAACACTAATTATAACAATTACACCTTCATTTTTTCATCTTCATTTGCTTCTGTGAACTTGCTCATTTATTGTAGATTTTGGGTTAAAAAATAGAATCAAGAAGAATGTGGAGTGCCCTTTTAAAATTTTTCCAAGGAAAGCAACCCACATTTCCCCATAAGCACTTTTCCCTTTCTGTCCCTTTCATCTTATGTAATTTTGATGTGATTGTTGTGCTCCTTTCTATCAATGTGAGCATGTTTCTCTAACTTGTAATCACTACTCTTTTTCTATTTCTCAGCTGTAAGTCTGGTGTTGTACTGGATGTTTTACATTTAAAAATAATATACAGTATGTGTATCATTTGGATAATAAATAAAAAAAGTTATTTTTATATGAACCTACAATAATTAGCATCGCTAAGTAAAGAGAACACCAACATACCATTCTTCATATGTATTTAGAAAGTCTATAGAATAGTACAGTGACATTAATGAGAGAAGAAAAAAATAATTTTCTTCTTGCTTGTATAAGTAACCTGATTTCAGCATTACTCCACCTCCACAGACACACAATGCATTAAGGGACACATGAGCTGTTTTTACTCACCAAGAATTAGCCTGAGTTGATGTAACTTAAAGGAAATAAATATGCAATCACTTTGTGCTTCCTTTTCCCTTTGGTGTCTTCTGGATGCACGCCTGCAGGTTAATGGATGGTGGCCTGCCCCTCTCCACCAACCCTAATTTTCAGCATCGATTGTAAATCTACACTCTGCTGGAAGATGGAAATGACAACACCAAGAAAACTGCTGAGGATTGAAAACAGGGAATCTTAGATCCTGCAAGTGTAATTGTTCAATTTATTAAACCCTCTTCTGTTCACAGAAAAGTAGATTTCAACATTATCTATTTCCACTAAATGTTTCTAATAAGACTTATCAACCAAACTTTCATTCAACTCAAAGGCCACTTTTCTACATGCATTCAAATCACATCTTACATCCAGTCCTTTTTTTAAAACTGCACGTGACATGCTAGGAAAGATCCTGAGTGTCCAATTTTAATTGTTAATCATCCCTCAAAATGATGGCCTGCAGGTGGAATTCACAAGATCTATTGCTGATACTGATTTCATTTTGAATTTCACTGCATGCAGCAGTGAAACTACAGCATGTTGTATGCTATTAAAAAAGCATGTGAACTGTTAAAAATGTTTGTCCTACAGGTCATGCCATTTAATGGCATGTATTTAATGACATTCACTTATTGTTCACCATGGTGAAGTGAAGTCTAAGCTTCCTGATCTACAGGATCTCTATCATAAAGACAATGTGTCTCCTACGCAATGGGAAAAGAAAGTGAAACGATGAAGAATTGAGAAGAACAGACTCTCTAAGTGAAATCACATTAAAACTGACAGCCCTAGCAAGTATTGTACAGGTCAAAGCAAGAAGCTGCAGTTGGAGAGGAGGGAATTATTTCGTGCTTAAAAGAACATCCATGCAGAAACTATAGGGAATTCTAATTCTAGGCTTTACTGAACACAGTGCTAAGGGGACTAAAGAAATACTGCACCTTGTTATGCCTTCAGAAAATGTAGAGGGGCGCATTTTAATACTTTAATCAAAAATATTTTTTTTCCTTACATAATGTACTAATTTTCTCATTGCATCTTTATAATTCACTGTCTCTTGGTGTTTTCTGGCCCTTTAATCTCAGCCATACCTTTTCTAAGGCAAATTTTGTTCAGTCTTGCATTTCAGGGGAAACGACCTAGATTACAAAGAGCCTCTGGTCTCTACAGTGGCTACAGTAAGTAAGTGTAAAGCTCAGGCAAAAACAGCCTCCACTATTATCTGGAGCACAGGGAAACAAGCACAGGGGGACTGTCGCTCCACAGAGGACTCTGTCATGCTCAAAGTAAAGATATAATACACAAACCAATTTTTTTTTACATAAGCCACATCTGAACATAACTATGGGATACACTAGCAGATCTCAACAGGAATAAAAAAACATAGCAGCATGCTGGTGTGTAATGTTTAATTTGAGCTCTCCCTATGTAGTTATTTCTTTTTAAGGGTGTTACATTCACACTGAGGGTCCAAGTGAGGATGAGAGGCACAGACTGAGGGAAAGTGTGCTGACAAAACAGCACCATCTCTGTTTTTAGCTAAGGGAATGTCATGAAGTGTAAGTGCTAGATTAGAAAAAAAACTAAAATACTGTTTGAAAGAGGATTGCTTTTTAGGTTTCAGCAATGAGTAGCCATGTCTGTCTTTGCTTGAAATGTAGTTCTGCGCTGTGCCTTGGTGTCCGCAGTGCCAGCAGAAGGCTGCCTGCAGGACTGACCTCCAGTTTGGTGGCTGTTAACCTCAGAGAGGAGCAAAAGTACGACTGTGTCACTAATAAAGATGAAACCAAACACGAAAAAATAGGGACTCAATCCCTCAACCATTTTTCAGCACAACCCCAATTATTTCTGCAAAATACTGTATATAATGTCTCTGTTATTTAAATTAATGATATCACAAAGCTCTTAAATGCTCTACATCCAATACATTTCATAAATGTATATACATGAGAGTTCATTACTGTACAGTGAATATAATTTCAGTTTAGAGTCCCATAATTTGGGTAGGCGTTCTATCAAGTCTGTCTTGAGTATCTAATTGATTCAGCTGCTTAATCCCCTTTGGACTATCACAGGGAAGAGTGCAGTGATTTAAGCTTTCCCTATGAGAGTGCATAGTAAAGAGGTCATATAAATAGAATCTGGAACACTGCTCAGTGTTGACTCAATGGATTTTGCTAAAATCTACAAGACAGAGCTTTTCCACAGAATGATATTTGAACAGCTGATCCAAATGTCCATCTTTATAGACACTGGGACTCTGCACAGAAAGAGGTCTTTGTAGCGAACACATTCTAAGACAATATTTGTTTTATTTCCATTTTGCCCATGAATAAAAGTTCATTTAAAGCAGTAAAATTTTCTGTTGTATTACGTAAAAATGAAAAAAATGAAGACTTTGGCTTACAGGCAAGGCAAAGGCCGGGGAGAGGGGCTTCTGATTATACAGATCCACCCTGAGCCTACATATGATGGAAATTTAAAACAATAAAATCACCAATAACTTGAAAACAGAATCACAGGTATTTTGATCCTCCAATCCATCCATTATCTGCCTCTTACAGTATGTATCCTGCGATAGGAGACAGCAGTGGAAATATACTGTAGGAAGTCATGAAGCCAGCCAGGGGATCCACTTGCTTGGATATTTAACTCCCTTCTTCTCAGAACGAGGCCTTCTTATATGGCCACCTGTATAATATCCCGTTATTTTCACTAAATAGAGTAATATTTTGCCACTGTTTTCTTTCACTTTTGGTTGGGTGTTGTGTGTGCTACTGTGTAACTCTGAGTTTCATGAAAAGTGCAGGGAAAAAAAATGTAATGGTTATTAAAATCATTTTTCATATAGTAAATGAAATCTTCAGTTTCAGCTTGCTGATAACTCTAATGTGTTTCTGTCGAGGTAAAACAAAAGTATTTTACATATACATAAATCTTGTGGAAAAACACAAAAAGATGGGAGAAGCATGGTTTTGTTTCTTATCTGTTAATATGGCCTTGTAATAATCTGAGAAGGGTCGATGTTTTATGAATTTAAAGCCCACATTCTGGCAAAAACGTCTCCATTACCATCTAATATTGTCAGTGTCGCAGACTTTTTTACATTTTAACATGAATGTCATGTAACAGAAACCCATTGTGCATCAGTGCAAAAAGAGATTGGGCTATCCATGAAATAATCACATTTTCAGTCTCTACTACGCAAACAGAAGGACCTAATTTAAAAGCTTCTACAATAACTCCCCGAAAACTGGATTTTTATCAAAAGGAAAAATTAAAAGCTCCCTAAAAGCTTATTAGATAATACTATAAACAACTTGAACAGAATGATTCCAGGAAAACCATAGATTGGTATGAATTTACACTAATTTGTTTGGACCGTACAGTTCCTTAATAAAGGCATATTCATCTTCCTTAATTTAATTATTAATCTCAGCTTTGCATTCTTGCTTTATAAATTAGAACATACATCTGATTCAAGCTGTATGTATTCTTTGAACTGACACAAACATCACCATTAATTTACCCACCTCTGGATCTCCTCTAAATTCTGTCAACAGCCAGGCTGACCTCAATGCTTCATTAACCATCTTGGACATTCGGATTGTCTGTCGCTCTTTCAGGCTTGGGCCTGTGTGTTCTGTTCTCAGAGAGGAAGCCACATCCCGCAGATTTCTCGCTGTCAGACGCAGAGCAGTCAGGAGGCCACTGTGTTTATTTGCTACTGTTTGTCTTCTCTGCAGCGTTTTGTCACAGAACCATATTTCATCTGAACCTTGATATTACACCGTTTTCCCCCCAGAGAATTCATGTGTCTCTGTCGTAGTGAGAAATATGTGTCACACAAATCCAAGGCTGTTCTGTTCCCATGATGATGATGATGATGATGATTATTATTATTATCATCCATCTCCATAGGGATGAATACATATTTATTTATAGGCCAAGAACATTGCTTTGATTGCCTTCAGAAATTAATCAGTTAGTGATAAACATTCTCACTGATAACGGTGACAAATATATTTAAATGTCTTCTTGTTTGCTTGCTGAAACAGGCCTAAACATTTGTGCTTCTGCCTGCGTCTATAAACAATGTACACAAAATTGAAAAGGAGATATGTAATCTTGCACAAAAAATGCAGTGCAATATATAGGATATAAAAGGGTATGATTTTAAACTAAACTGCATCAAGCATTAAAGTCAGAACTGGAGAGTTTCATTCCAGCTTTTCAGATTTGCTTCCAATTAAACAAACATACAAAAAATGACAAACAATATTTTTAAACGGTTTTATTTTAAAGCTAGGTGAAAATTGGCTGCAAGGTGGGAGAACCCATTTTTTTGAAGGTTATCTATTATAAATAGGTAATTCCCAGTATCAAATATATTCAATGCAAAAAGTATTTAGGTTCAGAATTTTGGAACTCAGGATGAAAATGAATTTCAGCATAATCATCCTTTTAGTGATGAGCTACTGAAAAAAGCAGTGATTGATTATTGATGAACATTCTAATTCACAATCACTGGTTTCTGAAGATAAAAAAGACAGCTTAGCTTATTAATGACATAACAGTTTAAAGTATTTAAGTCTAAATGAATATTTTAAGTTAACTGAAACATCAAAACCTATTTTTTTCTTGTTGTATTGCCGCTAGAAAATGCTGAGAAATCACAGCAGATCTCTCTTGCTGGATACCAGAACTTGTACTTACAGTATACTGGGGATGACACCCTTGAAATTCAGAGCCTGCTTCATTCACATACTTACTAATTATTCATAGATTTACTCCACGCTCTGTGGGAATTCATGCAGAAAACCAGAAAACATTTGAAAAATACACATATTACAGAACATCATTAATATAGTCTGCATAAAAAGAAATTTAGTTATTCAATGGTTTTGACAGATTTGTACAGTACTTGCTGTTAAATTTACTTCATCCTAGGTTAGAAGAACCTTGAAAAAAATATGTGTCCACACCCGCCAGAGAGTATTCTTGATGAAAGAGTTTTAATGTCCACTGATGTCCAATAATGAGCTTTAAATAATGAAATAGATTGTTTTTAAACTTAAACTTGCATGGCAGAGTATAATTCTTTAAATACAATGGACATGAGTATTCAGCCTTCAAAATATTAAAGAAGATGTGCAAATAAAGGAAAGATAACACAAATATAAAACCCTAAATTGTTTAGAGATATTTGTTCTTGGCTTTTATTAGAATGACTGTGCTTACCTGACTAGTCTTCTAAATCAGCCTTTAGTACATTTAGATCATGTGCCTAAATAAACCATATCTGAAGTGAAATTAATAGATTCTAAAAGTCACGTGAATCTCTAAATACCAGAAATCAAGTGAAAATCTAACATTACATAAAGCCTGTATGAGACCAAAATGAAATGGTGCTGATGTTTTTAAGTATTTATTGTCCAAGCAGTATTAAATGGTTCAATTATTTAACAATAAGGACCAAAGGAATTAATGTTTCAGACGCTGCTCATTAAGTTTTATGTTTTCTTGCAGCTGCTTTTCAGTTGGTGGTTAATGTTTTTATTTTTACTTTTACTGTGCCTCTTTCTTACCGACTCTGAAATGATCCATCTTGAAAGCCATCTACCAGTCAATAGACTTGACAGCAATTTCATAATGCTGCAAAAGGTCAACCTATTATCTACCAATTTAAGTAGCAATCCCTTTAAAAAAATACATTTAGAGGAGAAAAAATCCATTTCATATGCAGAGATTTTTACATTACTGACCAAATGGAGTGCTTTGAAATTCATGTTTGATAACTGAAACAGGACTATTTTAGCTCTTATCCTTATTCAGGCAATACAGTTTATCCAGGGTTTTTGTGCCTTGGTATAGTTGCTTTTAAGTCTGGGATCTGGTTCCAGATCCCATTCATTTTTCAACAAAGCAATGATTGGCCATAGAGGTCCCAAACTCCTGCTCCTGAAGTCCACTTACAGTACCTGTAGGCTTTGAGTGACTCTGTAAAGCCTTATCTGATTCCCACTCAGGGAAAAGTCTCAATGTTCAGTCAAACAAATGGGTTCACTGAGGAAACTAAGAGTCCTGTTGGCTTTCCATGGCCGAATACCTGAGGAATTCTTTCAGTAACAGTGGGAGCAAGGGTAGGCCTACATAAACACTTTAAAAAGTCTCTCATCTAATGTGAAAGGAACACCTGTGTAGTATTAAGCAAAACCTAACATGATTTCCTTAATTCCTTTTCAGTTTTATAAATGTGTTTTACTCATTCAAAATAGTATTTCTCCTTAATTAATGCTGATGGGTTCAAATCATGACCAACAAAGCAAACCTCTTGTATTGTGCTACCTTGCCAGCAGGATTAAAATTAGATATGCTTCTACCTGTATAGATGACAGGGCAAAGACACCCAGGACCCCCTTCTCTGTCTTCAGTCTCTGCTGGTTGAAGTGTCCTTACCTCAGACGAAAACATGGATTGTAATCATACATGCTGCTACTAAGCTCCAAAGATATCTAATGGAAATTCTATGCATTACACTATAAATATCATTTACCAAGACACCCTGTTTATAAAAGACTATTAACCCAACAGAGAAATCCCAGTAATTCATAGTTTTTATGAAAAGATCAGTCTAAATAAGAAGTGGGTCAGAGCTTAACCACTGTCCTGAATCCAGCTTTTGTGATTTATCTTGACGTCTCAGTACTTCACCTAACTCCTCCCATGACGTTGGTATTGTTAGGGGGCTTCTGAAAGAATCTGTTGGCTGAAAGAGAGAAAAAAATGTGGTTTAATTATGGCACATTGACATATTTAGGTTAGAAGCAAAGAAACATTGGTTATCTTCACCCAAGATTTAAGCAGGACTGTGACCACGAAACATTATTTCCTAATTTGTTTTTTTCTTACTGTTAAAGAAATATAGGAGACTCTAGAATGAACTGGTAGCACTGCAGAAGAGGTTTCTATAATTCCCTGGGTCTGAGACTGTTAAAGCCAAAATGACCAAGCAGGGAAATGAATACATTTGAATGCATTTTTTCCACAGTAATGATTTTCCACATGAGAATACCGTCTTTAATTAACATCTTGGACATCTATGTCATTCATTGTTCCAGTTTAATAAGCCTGAAATTCAAAAAAGGTTTAAACAAAAGGGGTTATAGAAATATCAATTTATTCAGCAGTCTTTTATCCAAAGCAACTTATTATTGTCTCCATTGAAGCAGCCTGGTGTTTTGCTAAAGCAACTTCAGATGGTAGCAGTAGTTCAAGTAGGGAGCTGCGTCAGCATGCATAGGCTGCAAAGGAGCAAGGAAAGGTTTATTCCATGCTGAAAAGAGAAGAAAGAAAAACACAATGTTTCGGCTGTGGAGCCTTGTTCGGCTGTAAGGGTGTTACACCTAAAGGAGGCTCCACAGCCAAAATGTTTTTTCTTTCTTCTCTTTTCAGCATGGAGTAAACCTACTGTATCACTTGTTCCTTTGCGGTAGGTAGTGAAATAAAGTACCCGGCTCAACGGTTCAGCAGCAGTGTCTCACTCAGGATTTAAATTCATGACCTTGGGACGCTGACCACTCCTCATTGTTGCTTGTGCCTGAATTTCATAAGGTCATTGTTGAGTCAGTCACAGCTGGGCAAGTAATGCAGGTACTGTATATGAATAACTGGATGCTTTTAAATACAATTAAAGATAAATATTACTGAGGGAAAAACAGTAACTTGGACCCAGTTCAAACTACATTTAACTTGTTATGCCATTAAATAAAGGCTTGTAAAAATAATACTTGTTAATGAAACATGACACTGTTACATGGCAAAAAAGCATTGAAATCCAAACACCTGAGGAGCTGAAGTCTGAAGCACACATGGGAAAGATTTGGCTGTGTTTTCGATTTGGATGTCCTATAAATGCACAGAGAAGGTATGATTCTACAATATTTGATTATACAAATGATTAAAAGAACCTTCAGTAATACTATACAATGTACAGTATGTTTTAAGACCTACATACAGTACAAGGTGTATATTTTCAAGTTGCCCTGGTCAAAGGATGACAGAATTGGTTTTACCCACGTTTTATACAGTACATTTAAGCACAGAATGGAAGTGAGAGATGCAAATCAACTTTAGTAACTGTGAGCACCTAAAAGGAGGCTTTCAGTGCGACAGCGGTCTGTGTTAGATGAGGTCGGTTACAGAGGTTTTGCAGCAGACAGACCATTCTTAGTAGGCTAAATACCCGAGGGAGGGTGGGAACAGTGAAAGCAGGAAGCCATTAGAAATCTGTTGGAAGCAGCAGCTGGAAAGACATCAGACTGGCTGTGAAAGCTGCATTACCGTCTGGGAGCGCAGCCAGACAAGAAGTACCTCCTAATGAACACTGGTACCAAGGATGTCTCAGAACCCCGACTCAATTGATCCTGCACACATTTTAACTTGCAACAGATTCAAAGTATTGTGACCATCTAAACTGACTACTGGTGAAGCAAATTGTCTCAATAAATGGCTCTTGTCTTGAAGAAAGTATATGAAAGCCAGAGGTGTGTCTGTACCAGTAAGGGCTTTGCTACTCCTAAAATGATTGGCAAATAATACAGGAGAACACAAACAATGCTATAGTTGCACATTTACAAACACACAAGCTTCAGAATATTATTTTCATCGACAAAGACAGCAGAAGTATTTCAAACCATATGACAAGATTCCATTGTAAACAAAGTTTTCTGTGCTGTGATGCTTTGTGAACTTGGTCTACGTCTTCTAGACATAAAAATGAACCAAGGAAGGTATATTTATCTCCTGTTCAATCCTCTGCAATCACAAATATGCTTTTTCTATTGCTTTCCAAAAACTACCAAAATTTCCATGAACTCTACCTTTTATAATCATGATTGATACTGTATGCTGGGGATGACTGACTGCAACTTAACATGTGTTAAATCAGATTTTTAGAGCTGTACTGGATCACTGTGAGGAAGATCACTGCCAGCCTCTATACTATCTCTTTATTATTTCTTATTTCTTTATTATAAAATGTGCTTTGACTCCTGCTACTAAAACCAGGGATATGACAATCACATCTTAAATAAGAACCCTCATGTTGGCATTTAAGCAAAAGTACACTTCTGTTTTTGCAACCATCAAATTTAAAGATAATTTAGGAAATAGGTAATGCATAAAGAAAATAACTTCCATACACAAAGGGATCATTAGTTTTGTATTCAGGTCTCTCACTCTAGGATGTGAAAGATCCAGTCAATCAGAGAGGTCTGTAAGGGCTTAAAAGCTTTTTCCCTGTAAGTAGCATGTTTTAACACAGCCTTATACTGTGCGTGGCAGAGCACTGTTCCCTTTCCCTGACAGCACAGTTCTGAAAGAGTGGTACAGCCATGCTCTGACTAGATAAGGACAGTGAGCTTCAGAGAGATGCCAGGTCAACATCATTTTCCAGGAACCACTGTAAGAAGTTAGCTCCTGTGTAATAGTTTACTTAGAAGGTAAGACTATCTCTGGGATTTCGGGGGTATGAAATGAGAGGTGGCTTGTTTCCCAGGTTTTGGATTCCTGTATGAAGTGAAGCCTTCGATGACTTCCTGTCTGTGGTCTGACTTCCCATTAGCCTTTAGCTTCTACCCTTGCTCTCTCCTTCTGGCTCCTGGGCACTTTCACGCTCTGTCTCCAAGCAGTACTTAGTGCCAAAGTTTAGCTCTTTTAGGGACAGGATGCATCATCTTATCAAACAACATAAAATAAAAACCCATTAGCAACTGGAAGGGTTAATGATACATTTATATTAAAGGGCAGCTTTTAAAAAATATTCAGGGACAGCAATTTAGCACAATTCCCCCTTTTTACTTAGCATCGTCATTCCCTGAGGAAGATGAAGGCTCATCGAAGTAAGGGAATATAAATAATGCATCTTGATTTGCCCATAATGGATTCATTCTGAGCTTTTACATTTAAAGGCAATTAGTTAAATTAATAAGAAATATATGTACAAATCAAATCTGTCATAAAAGTAACACACACTATTAAAATTAAAGAGAAAGCAATATTATCTTTGTCTTCTAGTGAACATTAATATACTGTATGAAGAATGCATTTTATGAATATACTATAAATATACATTTAAATTTCATGATGCTTGTGCAGTTATCTGTCTCTAGCCTTTCTTTTGCATCGTATTAATATTGTATTGCTGCTAGTTTCATAAAAAATGAATGCAAAACATTCAGGAATCCTCCAAATAGCTGAACCTAGAGAGCAAAATGATCAGATTTCCTGAATCTGTGCATATACCATTGGAAGGAAAGAAAATATTAGCTGAGCTATTTACAACAAGGTGCCAGTTTATTATCATCACCATTACTGTTATCATCAAATTGAGAAGAAGCAGAATTATTGGCAAAGAACACATATTTCCATCTCAAGGTTTTACATTTGGGCAATTAATTCTTTCATTAGTTAATGCAATAAAATGTGTTAGAGCCTTACAGATTTGATTATATGTTTTTTTTCTGTCATGGATTCACCCTAATCAAGGAAAACAAGAAATTCTGTTACTGTACTGTATATACTTTAGGTTCAGAAGTCTATCATGTAGTAGTTTGATGTGCACATTTTAATACAATATTGAATACTTTCCAGTGACTACAGCCCAGCTGCTCTTGAGTCTTCTCTGCTGTTGTTTCAGAGCTTGATTCTTTCTTCCACAAATACACTTTCTCATCTTTTTCAGATTTTAAAAGCTAAAAATACCAGAGTGCAGGGCAGTGATGGAAATTGGGAAAAACACTGCTACTAACAACGATTCGTGTTGTACTACATTAATTACAAAATTGAAAATGTGTGAAATAATTTCTCAAAGCTGTGAATTACTAAAGAGGCCAAGCCACTATCGTCTGTGCCTTTTTTGCCACTTGTATTGTTAATGTGTATGTTTTATATCTAAATTTTCATTCTGGTGTGTTGATACATTTGATATTTTAATCTACTGTATATTACAGCGTGCTGATCAGATGTAACTGTTTGCAGTACAATGTTAAACAAGTATGAAAGCAGCCATATGGAATTTCCTAACTATTTTAAAACTATGCAGTATGTGTTAGTGTGTATTAAAATGGCTGTGGATGTACACCATTCCACTGTTTTCTTATTTGGTTCATGGAGCTGTATGAGATTAGTATTGCTTTCTCTTTGGTGAAAAAAGATAGGTGGAGTAACACAGAAATGGAAAAAAAAATCTCCATGCAGAATAACCACTGTAAAACCACTGAATTGAGCAGCTGTGAGAATAAACGAGTGTATTAACCTCACCTATCACGCAGGGGAACAGACGCTGTGACATTCTCTGCCAGCTCAGAAGAGGAACCTGTGGAGAGAAGAAATGAGACAAATTTTCGACCCCAGTCCAGAGGAAGAACTTTCTGCATGGTAGCAGAAAGACAGCTCCAAAAATGCAGGCCTACACATGGTGTACAATTTGGACAAAGGAACAAGGAGCACACACAATACTACTAATCTGCTAGAATAGCTTGTGTACTATTATAAGGGTAAGAGAGAACACAATGGGGAAAACTGCTGAAATACTTCAATAAATCAACAAGACAGAATAGAATAGATCAAATGCAAATTCCAACAGGAATGTATTGTCATCATTAATCCTGTCCTATGATTCTTCATACTTAAAACCCGCAAAGTCCTGCACAAACAATTCACTGGAGTTAAACAAGCTATACAAATAGAAATATGGTTAATTGCATCTTTTTTAGCATGTTCAAACTTTTAAATTTCAAGCTCAAATCTTTGAATGATAAGCCCGTCAAAATTCACTTTGCATACTATGACATTGCATATTGCACACTTTGCTATGATCTATCATCAAAGGAGACTAGTTACTTGCACTTGACATCATTTGTGAAAGCAGACATAGCCAGCTGCTTTACAATGGCCAGATGACAGGCACAAGGCTGGGAGGATAATACACAGCTATTGGCATTTGAAGGCGATCTCTGACAACAGTTTCTCTCACCTCGTCTTTGATTCCATTGATTGGGAAAAGTTAATTAAAAAGCAGGCTTATACGGAGCAAAGCAAACCAAGGAGTCATTAATTAGAGTTTAAAAAAGCATTGTCTCTGGGACTCTCAGGAGATCACAGAATTCTCAAATCACAGGGAAAAACAACTGGACTCTGATTTGAGGTCTTTCAGAACTGAGAAGGACAAGCTGTCAGTGCAGTTGGATCATCGGAATCACAGCCAATCTCAAATTTAAGCAAAAGCAAAAAAAAGTGACAGTGACACTTATGGCACTACATTCTTAATAAGGAAATTTGTGTGGATTTAAAAATGAGCAGAATCCCACATTTCACTTGAACTCACCTGTTGTCAAATGAATCTTAATTTACTTTGATTCAGCCTTATCCTCTACTATCAAATCTTGGGTTAACACGATGACTTGTAAGACATAGGTCAACGTTTCACCTGAAACATTTGTTTCTCACTTTTGAGGCCAGTTTTATTTATTGTTTCCCTATTAAAACCTTTATAGAAATGTTATTACTTTTTCTGCATAAGAAATTAATATGAAGCAAGGGATTTGGACTTTACTGTATCATTTGCAATATATTGTATAAAAAAGTAAACTGTGTTTTGTAAAAAAAAGAACAGTACTACTATATAATACTGAATATGTTGCATGCAATTTTAAAAAAGGTACAATATATCAAAGTTTGTGAGTTTATTTGTAAACATGGTCTTCCTTCCAACCACAATGCTCAGTTTTTAGTCATTTTAATGTGAACTGTAATTTAAAATGTAAAAGAAATTGATTTAGTTTGAAATACCATTAAAATGTGTTGAATGGAACAACTATGAACAATTACACAGCAAACAATGAGAGAAAAGAATCAGGTGAATTTCAGATCTGTACAGGGCTTGTTTTGCAACCTAACAAAAACAGGAGCCGAAAGCTTGGAAAAAGGAGTTAGACCTGCAAAAATGTTCCGTTTTCGTCAAACTCTGATGCCAGGTGACCTTTAATTATAATGTCTATTATACACTGTGATTTCTATATTATAACCTAATATTTTATCTTTGATCATAATTTAAGCGGAGGATAGGTTATATTCAAAGAACTCATCATTTCATATAACGAGTGCGCTGCACTGGGTCAAATTGGTTTTGCTGCAAGAATTGTAACACGCTCGGTTCATTTAGTGGTATGCATTAGTATTAATCATGTACTTGTCAGCTCCACTGTGAGAAAATGCTGGTGTTTCATCATCTCTTTAATTATCCGCTCAGCTTAGATTCTATAGATTTCACAAGTTATACTTGAACCTGGAAATAAAGGGGAAAAGGGGTAGTTTCTAAAGCACGGCTCTTTCTTCATCAGTAATGCAGACTTTTACTGGAGACTACATAAATGACTTCATATAACCTTCAACTATTTGGCAGTAAACTGCAAATGAATTGCACAGAGAATCTCAAGGAAGAAGAGCAGCATACGTTTGCAATACTAACACTGCGGCAGTAAAAGATGGAATAAGCCATTTATCTGTTTTTATGGAACTGCTAACTAGAAAAACTGAACAATTATGATAGTTTATGAGACACTGAAATATCCGCACTATTTCATGTAGTTGTTTGTTAAAAATTAAAATGTAAGTGGGAACCGACTTAAAATGCCTGTCTGCTGTCAGGACATTGTGATCCATGGAAGGAGGAATGCACCTCAAAACATCCATCCGCTTTCAATACTCACCCTGTCTGCTGCAGGGCTGCAGCGAGTGGCAGCCTGACCGGCCAGGCTCCGGGCACAAGGCTGCCCATCGCAGTGCATGCACACCCACATGCCAATTAACAGGGCCAGCATGTCTCTGGGCAACTGGAAATAAAAACCACATGGCCACAGGAAGAACATGCATACTCCACACACAAGGTGTCACAGGCTGGAAACAAAGAGCTGTGGGGCAGCAATGCCGCAGTGCCTCCCCACTTCAAACGTGAGTCTGTGCAAACTACTCAAGTGACACATTCAGGGACATCTGAATTAAAGCCACTGGCAGAGGCTCAACAGCTGAAACGTACAGTAGTGTTTTTTCTTTTTTTCGGGTTTGCAGTGTGGGACTACGGTAACCTTTACTTTTTCCTTTGCTGCTGACACATGCTGACAAATGCTGATACAAACTACACTCCCTGTTCCCTGGTCAAACTATGCAATTATTAATAAGCACTCATTCCCCTTGCAAGAGGCCAGACACCCTGGCTAAAGTGAAGTCAAGTTTAGTAAAGCACGGGAAAGGCTGGCAAACTGTGATTAAACCATGATATAGTGTTTCTTTAGACTGTTCCTTGCATTGCTTTTCTTTTAGTTACTGTGCGCTGTTTTTGTCGATTGTACTAAATGATATCCAGTCTTTGTCTGAAAGCCAGTTCTTCTTGGCAGTGGTGGTATGGCAGTGGCAACACCGAATCGATCCTGGATTCACAGTGCGTAAGGAGTGACTGCTACCTGGATTGGACACCAGTTCATCTCATGTCCCGACTCAGCCAGCTTGTCTATGGAAGGTGAGTGGACACGAGAGAAAACAGATGTGCACTGAAGGGAACAAGCACACTCCACACAGAAGACCATAAAATGCAGAATTGAACCCAGAATCTAAGTACTGCAAGACTGCAGCACCCTGGTGTCTACCCTGTAAGTGACATACACTGTAACATAAGCAATTGCTCACTCACACCTCTGACGTTGTAATACGACGTTCAGTGGGGGTGAATTTCTGAGAGAGGAAAGCTTTTCAAGCCAAAAGCTCTACAATTATTACAGTCTTGCCAGATGAAATAACAAAACACCTTCATGTATTTCCCATTCCTAGTTTTACAGGAACAAAAACTGAACAACAGAAGAGAAGTTAAATGGAAAAGACTCAGTACAAAACATTTCAATCAATAGAGCTCGACAAACCACACGGAAATGACTGGCAGTTGAAAAGCACAGAAAATAATACTCCATTGATTCCCCACTCTGCATTTTACTTTTCATAGTGTGCTGTGTGAATCCAGGCCTATGCATCTGTGGCTGATTACAAACCAAGCACCATAAAAACTCTTCAGTATCAACCACAAATCCTATTAATGTAGACAGTACTATTTAAGGTAATTGTGCATGTTCACAGTGTGAGAATTGTGTGTTTCTCCTGTTTAAGAAAATGAAAATGTTCAAATCTTTGAGCTTCAAAACAGGTACTATGTGTATAAAAGCTAAATGCATGTACAGTCGTATACCAAATTTAAATTCACACTATTTATCCTTGTCCCTTTTTCTTAAGAAATGTGTTGCAAAGCAAGATCGTATCCAAGCAATTTAATGGTCCAGATTAAATATTCCACTGGAAGAAATTTGACACCCTTCTGTTTGTGTCACAAAAATACTTATCCTGGGTATCTGGAAGTTTCAATTTTGTTGTAAGCTTTGGGATACTCACACTAAGGAAGCTTAACTTCCAAATGAGAAGCATCACATTCTAGAGTACTATGTTGCTCTCTTTCTACCACACAGTAAAGCAGGCTGATTAAATAAGCAGTCCTATTTTGCTCTATGGCTGTATGTCACATAGAAACTGCAAAAAAATAGTTAATAAAAGGCAAGAAAAAATACGTGCACACAAGCTTACATGATATGGTACATTAAGACAAATTAGTAGAACGTGCTCTTGTTTCTCAGATCTCTGTGTGGATTATCTTCCTTAAGATACTGTGACTTCCAGAGAAATCTCGTGGCATAGACAGATTACATGATACAGCAATCTTGTGAACCACACAGAAAAGTATGAACTAGTTAAAAGATCATTATTCAAACCTGTACTGTTCAATTTGTTTTTTTCAATAAGGTGCTGTTCGTATTGCATTAAAATACAAGCTTGAGGAAGCCACAGCATGTCGATATTATGGGATGGCAGCTCACATGCTGTATGAAGCTCCATGTACAAATGCATTTCATTTGCTTATCAGCCCTCCTCTGTTGCTCCAGTAACAGGGTTGGAGAGCTGCTTTCCATGCAGCAGTGCCCAGCCTTAGGGAAGGAATTACTTATGTGTGTCTTTTAAAGGAGATAACAGCTTTATCAGATTAATAATGTTTTGCAAGTAAACCTACCCTTCCCACCCTTTGGCTATGCAGAGTGAGGGCAAAGTGTGTCCCAGAGGGTATGTCACTGTGGGGAACTGTGCACTGCTTCTTATTGATAGTTTTAAATTCCTCCCAGGAGACTGAGAGATCTATCAGAGCTGACTTGAAAGCCATCATTCACATGTCCCAGATCCGCTCTGCTGCAGGCTGCTCGCAGGATGGAGGGCTCACCACGTCCCCTGACGATGAATTAACTGTCGCCCAGTCGGAAATTTCCTCTGTGCTGACTGCAGTAGCCTAGAGTGTTTAGAGCAGGACGGTGTTGCGGGATGTTTAAGTATCAGTTAGAGCAAAGAACAAGTGGAGATCGACCCTCCGGGGCCCTGAATTCTAGCACCTGGCTGGTCAGCATTCTTAAACGATTCGGAGTCGGAGCTGCTGGCCTGTTAGATGTCTTATAAAAAGTATATGAAGGATCTCAAAGCCCGCATTTCCACTTCTGTGATTGTACATTTACATAAACTTTTTGGACAATGTTGATCAACTGCGCAGAAGCAAACTAACAAAGTGTCAGATTCATTCATGCTCTACACTTTCTGAATTTAAGTGATGATGGAGTGTGTTTTAGTGTCATTTTTTCTATCTGGTTCCATTGTAAGTTAAACAATATAACTCTAGCAATGGGACTTGTATTAATTTTACATCAGGGTCATCTCAGGTTAATAAAAAATGCATTACCTTTACAGATAGTGCTAAGCCCATCATGTGTGTCTGACATTCTCATGCAAGGCAGTGCTGAGAATATTGATGGGGATTCCAATACATGAAACATCCAACTCCAAACTATTATTATTAGTGCTATTGAACTTAAAAATATGTATTTAAGTCCTGACGCCTCTGTGCCACTAAGTCATACAGTATAGTGTACAATATAAGTCCCCTGGAATGTTAAGGTAATGACATTTAACCACCATTCTTTGACAGTTCCACTACTGCAATTCTAAAATCAGATCATATATCTAACTTCCACACTCATCTCTGGTTCTGGGGGAATTTGACAAATGTGAATCAAGGTAACTACATTTCCTCTGTTCCAGTTACCTCATTCCCCTGTCACTTTCTCCATTCATAACTCACTATTCCCATCTGCCTCTTTCTCATTTGTTATTGTACAGCATCCTTTTTCCTTTAAGCACAAAACTAAAACTCAGATATTCATCACTGCTTCGCAGCTTCACCTGTTAGATTCCTGCAGCTGCTGAGAGGTGTGTTGGTAATTAAGAAGTGAAATCTTCAAAATGAAATCTGGTCCCTACCTAATAATATCCAGCTGAAGCTTACAGTTCCCTTTTACCAGACATGATCAACAGTATCACGTCAGTATTCTTACATCTCTTGTTATTCTAACAGGTACTAGAATTCACAATTTATACCAAAGATTATGGGTACTTATAGTACGAAGCTGCTTTGCAGCTAGTTGTTTGCATTGTGGTTGATATTTAATTCACAAGTAATTCAATCGTCGTTAATAATCCACACTGATTTTTTAGCATAACAAAGTGTTAAACAACATGGGTGAAACTCTAGAACAAGCCATTCACATATGTGATACATACTGTATCATCAAGAAGTGTAATAATGTGAGGCAGGCACCCATTTTATCTGACTTTATGCTGCACAGACTGGCTATTTTTGTCAGTATTAGTCATTTGACATGACCCAGCAGTTCCCAGGTAGTAAGCTTCTGAACACTTTTAGACATGTTCACGACAAATAAGCTCTTTTCAACTATATCTACCTACTGATTTTGACAGGTGTGCTGGAACAAGTTGTTTATTTGCAGATGAAAATGCCTTAAACTGAGACACAGTGTTTCAGTTACAACAACTTGAATTATTGATGGATATATTACAAACTCCAACTGTACCTGTAAGCCATTGGATAGAAAGGTCAAAAATGTTTTACCTTACAAAGGTAAGGTGTACAGTATATACTGTAAACTATGAAGTGTGTAAAAGGCCCTATTCACAGAGGATTTATTTTTTTACAATCCTAAGTCCTTTTTGGCATGATTTGTACCCTGAAACATCTCTTTTTCATTTATGCCACAATGCTGCGTACACCATTGCTTTCCTGCAGCAATGGCAACATGGCTTGACGTCTGGATCATAACGTGACAATGTTTTCACTGTGACATCACTGTGCTGTAAAGTGCATTTCAAACAATCTATCAGTAGATTGAAGAAACCAGCCATAGGTTCCAACTCGCCACCAAGCTAGACAGGCAGATTGGCCTCCTCTCATGGCAAACAGCTCCACAACTCAGAAAAGAATCATGTAGAAGTTCCTATAGTAAAATTCTACCCTCTATCCATTTGGCCATCCCTCCATTGTCAAAATGATTTGACCCACTACAGGACTGCGGTGGACAGCAGAGAATAAGCAATGGACCCAGGGTGTGATCCACCCTGGACAGGACATGGGTCCACTGCAGGGCAGACACACAGACACGCTCACACCAGGGAAAGTTTTACAGAAGCCAGTTAACCTACCGGTATGTCTTTGGACTGTGGTAAAAAAACCCACGTGAACAAGGGGAGAACATGCAGACTCCACACTGACAGCCACCCAGTAATCAAACCCAGGCTCCAGCACCGAGAGGCAGCACTGCTGACCACTCCGCCACCACGCCGCCCCCTAGGAGTTGTAACACATTGAAATCACCACTCGTGCTGAACTCACAACCTCCTTATTCCTGATTTTAAAATCAAGGATAACAGCATTCAAGGCCTATATCTGGAGATGTAACACTCCACAAAACCCTAAAGCAAAGAACAAAGGCACAGTAAGGCACACAAGTGCTCCTAAGTGTTTGAATACTTTTCAAAACTTGTTGGTACTGTATACATCTAAATAAAGTCTCACATAATTAATTCTAAAGGATTATTTCTACAGTATATGGTTCATTACAAGAAATGTTTAAATTTACCAAAGTACGTCTGGTTTGTGACATCTATAGCTACTGTACATATTAATATGCAAAGGAACAAGTAATAGGTTTATTCCATGCTGAAAAGAGAAGAAGGAAAACACAACGTTTCGGCTGTGAAGGCTTCTTCAGGTATCATTTATTAATATGGTGATGGATGAATACATAGACATAAAAGGTTTAATGCAAACATTACTCTGCAACTCCAGTGTTAGTTACAGTGTTTGCTTCAATATTGTAGATTTGTTGCACCTAAATGTAAAATAACATAATAAAGCATACTTGGTCACTGTGCTTGATGTATTATGCACTGCACCTTGGATTCGAAAACCAAATAGAGTTATTGATAACCACTCTTCAGCCTTTTAAAGGGGACGTCTGGCGATGCCCACTGCATACTAAACTGTTCTGAAAGAACCCCTGTGAATTGTGAGCATCCTGATTCCTAAAGTGCAGCCCATCTTAAAGCAAGCTGTAATAAGACAATAAGTAACTCAGAAATGGAAAATTGGTTTAATTTGGGAATGTTGCCAATTTGCTGTGTGATATTGACAAGTAATATTTTCAGATAACAGTTGGGTTCCATCTACAGTACTTGGTCATTATAACTGTTGTGTGCTTACTGAGCCCATAATGGGCTCACAATACCAAGAATCAGATCAAGTTTCTGAACAGACGTGACTCAAAAATCAAGCAAAATGACAGCAATTTTTCTTTGAATAACAGCCTTTAACCTTGACAGAAGAATTGCTGGCCTTGCCACAGCTTGCCTTCTGGCTTGGAAATAGATGTATCCAAACTTACAATCATCTGGTACATGCACACAGGACATATTTAGATATTGTTCAAAATCTCTTTACAATAACGAGTGATCTTTCATACTATAGAAATACAGCAAACATTACTGTGTTAGTTGTGTATTTAACTCATCTAGATATATTTTTTTTAAAAGGGCAAGTACAGTAAATCTCCACATTCATGCAAATAGTACACTGTGAATTGATTTTATTATTTGCTTTTGGTATATTGCTTTAAAACCAAATCAGGCATTTGGGTGACAGTGTAAGCTCACACTAACAGATGTTTTTTTTTATGAAAGGACTAGGCTATTTCTCATATTAATACATAATGGCAGTAGGAGAGCAATTATCAAGGTTCTGTCATGTCTTTTGCACTTTATCTTTACAATGGTTCCTTAGACATGACTGCCTGATGGCTTAACAGCAAACCGATTTGATGACAGCCAAGTACTTGGAATAATTAATACACCTTCAAGTCTAGTATTGTTTGATCTTGTAAACGCTAGACACTACAATAATGAGACAGTGGTATGCATTTCTGTCAGCATTCTGATGGATTACAGTCTGCAAAACATTTGCAGCAAACCTTGAAAAGGTCTCTATACAAATGCATACTGATTTCAGAGTTTATCAATCTCCTTTCTTTCTTTTCTACTTTTCATTTAGTGGTGCTTAACAATGTTCACTGCACTCTTGTTTAAAATTGCTTCAGCTGCTTTACTCCAATTGCCACAGCTTGAACCTTTAATAAATCCCATCTACAGCTTATGTTTTGTAATGTGGTTTTTAGGTGATCTTAATTAAATTCCTTTCTTAATCCGGAGGCTTCATCATTTAACTCAGTAAAAAATACTGTAACATCAACAAATGCAATGGTACTCTTTGAGATTGGATATCAGTAAGGTCTGTCTTGTTATTAACACATAACATCATGGTAAAATCATGACATGTGCAATGCTGTGAAATATTATCCATCTGTAAAACTGAAACAATTGCATAAAACACAAAGTGGCAATGGGTCTGACCTTGTTGGAACTGACCATTAAATTTATATTAAGGGATACAGCCTCAGTAATTTTTAATATTGCTTGGGGATTGTCACGATTGTAATCCCTCGCCCTTAAGGGCGCTCCGGCTCTTTCACCTTTTAGTTGATTTTGTGCACCTGCTCCCTGTTCCAGCCCACCTTAAAAGCCAGACGCTCACTCTGTTCCAAGCTCTGCATTGGAACACGGACACCCGGAGGCCCGCCTACCACCGGGTCGCCCTACGTCCACGGCTCGAGGGCACAGGCCTCCTATCGGTGTCCCGAACCAGCCGAGTCCGGGACTTGGAGCGCCTGGTCCCGTTAATCGTTTTCAGCTTTAAACTGTGTTTTTGTTTTCGTCTCCTCCTGGATTTCACGGCTGTGGACTTTTGGACTTCGCTCTGGTTTTCTCCCTAAGGATTTCCTTTTATTTGTTCGCCTGGACCACGCCCCCGCCCCGAGCACCTGCGCACCTTCGTCACGCCCCCCTGTTTGTCTACCAGCCCAGTTCCTCGTCTCCTCACCGTGTCTGTTCACTCCCTTCCGGATTCTGCTGTCTGCATAGGATCCTGAATAATGCATCTTAACAGGGATATGACTTTCAGATTAAGTGATCCTAAATGTGATTGTATCTCAATGAAATTGAGGACAGTACACTAGCAGACAGAGACATATGTATTCCATACTAGGTACTGCTGGGGACAGAGGGAATCAAGTATGGATATACTGTACACCTGTGCATGTCTTTTGTCTTAGGTCTGTTATCAGTATCTTGGCAGGTCCATAAACTTATAAAATCTAAATGCCTTCAATACCATATGTTCTCTTTATAAATCACCTCACTACCAAATATGGGAGTATATGAATAGTTGATATATGAAGCTTATATCTTTATAAGTGAAACGGTAAACTTTTTGAGGCAAATCCTGCACCAGACTCAATCTGGATTAAAGAAGGGAATTAAATGCTTTGTTTTCGATGATGGTACAGTACAACACCCTTTTCTTTCTGAAATGCACGCAAAAGCACATTGATTCTCTCTTCGCAGTCTCAGCACTGTGATTTCTCTTTGAATTAAGAACCTAATGGCACATACATCTCTGCATTTTAATTTAAAAAATATTCTGTACTGTCTGGTAAGTGTTCTTCATTTTCCACCATGATTTCTGATTTCTGAGTGCATAATGAAACCGCTGACAGAGCCTACAATTCCATTATTCTTTGTAGAATCTTAACAAAATTAGAAATTAAGTCTATTTATGATCTAGATAACAAGGATTTCTGCTGTACTCCTGTCATGAATGTGGTGTATCAAGAATATTAACCATTGTTTGCCAGAAAAAAATGTGACCACCAACTATTTTTTGAGCCCTCACAATCTGGCATCACCAAGTATTTGAGTCACGTTGGCCTTTTCTGTGACACGCCTTGTGCTGAGCTGAGGAGCAGTCTTTTGACACATGATCATCCCCCCTGCTTCCTGATGAGCTTCCTCTAGAACTGTATCATTCACTGGTGCAGTGGTGTAGCTCTCACGAACAATTTGTCGAGGATATTCCTAATGACACAAACTCAACCAGTCCCAGTGAAGCTCAGCCCATTGTGTGCCACCCCTTGGGAAATCCCAGTCTTGGTCAGCTGACATAAGCCAGACTCAAACCCTCCACGTCTGAACAGCAGAACTCAGACTGCACGCTTCAAAGCATCTGTTCTGTTGGAGCATCTGTAAAAGGAAGCACAGATTCTACTTGCTTCCCATGGTGCTGCAGCTACAGTATATTTTTATTTGATCATTGTATGTTATCACTGTATCTAGCTCTAATTTAAGTAAGCTAGATACTTAAATTTGGAGAAATTTGGAGATTTCAATATGGTAAAAGGTGGGATTAGTTACAGTAGAGCTAACATAAAAGGGTTATAGTCGAGGTTATGTGATGACAGTTAATCACAGGATCGGGTTCGTTATATACAGTAGTAGGTAGATGTGGCCATGAGTAAGTATGCATAATAACATATGGTACAGTGAATTTGAAAAATACCAGGCATACACCTTGAATAACCTTTACGCATTTGCGGTCTTGCCAAAAAACAAGGAAGAGGACTGTGTCATTACTTACATGATTAAATTTGGCAGCTCTGGGCCTTTTGCTCTGATCAAGATGGATGGATTTTTTATTTCATCCAGACATTGGTCTAAAACTCATGTTACGTTTCCCTTCAAAGGTCAACTATAATTAAGATCTAGGGAAAGTGATAAGGTCTCTTATTTGCTGATTCTTCGGTGTCTGGGAAATACAGCCCAGGAATCAGTGCAGCTTTGGTGCAGGACTATTGGACTCCACAGCTTAATGACATGCCAGCCCACTTGTTAGACCTACAGCAGTAGGGTGAATGGACCACTGGACAGCAGCATAACCCAAAAGTGATACTATTAAAAATCTTTTAGAAACATTTTTGCAGTAGCATTAATGTAAGAACACTAATATAAGCAACTTATTTGGCTTAAATCATATTTTTCTAATCTATGATTTGATAAGGTTATAAATGGATAAAAGCACAAAGAAACTAATAAGGATGAAATGCAAACTTTGGAGATTTCAATATGGTAAAAGGTGGGATTAGTTACAGTAGAGCTAACATAAAAGGGTTATAGTCGAGGTTATGTGATGACAGTTAATCACAGGATCGGGTTCGTTATGTACAGTAGTAGGTAGATGTGGCCATGATTTCAACAGTCAGAAAAACTAGTTAATTTTAAAGTACAATATTCAGAACACATCTAAAGGTGTATAATTAAGCCCTATATCTTTGGATATGTGTAGAACCTCTGCTGTGTATTCCCCAAATCCAGTCTAGGATAACTAGGTTGGAAGGAGGGGCCAAGGAGTAAGAGTTCTGAAGTGGGAGGAGACAATGGGGCTCCAGAATGAGGGCCTGTGGCTGGGTTCTCCTTTACCGAACCTGTACGTCTGACCCCCCAGAACCTCAGTGCCATGGCAATATCCATGGCAAGACCCCTGGGCGTTCAGCTAGGATAGGAAGAGGTTGTGCTACAGCCTCAGGAGCAGGACAGAGCCTCTGCCTTCTGGACTGCAAAGAACCAAACAGACATAACGCCTCCTTCATTACTTGCAACCAGTGAAGAATATTGTCCTGTGTTGAATCAAAAGTAAATCCTAGGATGATAGGGTCATCTAATAGGAGTACCTTCCTGCTGAGGATTCATGCTTGTGTCAGCCAAAGCTGGCAGAGTCCTGCTGTAAAAGCATTGTAACTCTTAGCAGTGGTTCAGGTAGAAGCCTTCATCAGCTTCAGTATGGTGTCTGACTCAAGCTACTGCTGAGCATGACAGGACAGTGAGACAATAGGTTCCCGAGGGTTGGTGATGTGGAATACAGGGAGGAGACCCAAGGGTAACAGGTCTTGAATAGCCTAAACTGTCGCAGTAAAAAATCATCTATTCAGAAAGGACTGTCAGCACTGCTTGAGGGGGCGAGTAAGACACTCAGACAAGCAGAATGACCAACCAGTCACAACTGCTGGATTCACTGGGGGACAATGGGTTAGAGCTGCCACTTTTGCCCTTTGCATGGAGACAATAAACTTGAATGCTTTGACATTGCAAGGAGGGTGCACCTGGAGAGAGCATGCCTTCTCCAGGATATTGGGAGACAGGGGCATTGCCTGTTGCCCACATCAGTTTGGAAGGGTGGCAGTGAGCATGGAGCATTGGGGCGCTGTTAACAATGACTACTGCACTCCCAGCTTCACGTGACCCTGCCCATGAGGGCACAGATGTGTCTGGGCAACAAAGATGTGTAGACTAGGGCATTCAGAGCCCATCGCAGATCACAGCACCTGTCCAGTACGGGGTGCAGAAGGTGTGTGCAAATTTCTATTGGGGGGACACCAGGAAATAAACCCCATCTGACATTAGGTCATTTTATAGCATGGAATGACAGCACTTACACAAAATACAAAATTCACAAAACAGTGCATCTATAGTACGTTGTAGGAAATTGTATAAATATGCTTTGTGTTTAAGAATTTTATTTTTGTTCCATTTTCAAATGCTGACCAACTGTCCCATCACACAACGTGCCCAGTAAACAGATTCTGAAATAAAATACTTTTTTCTTGAGCTTTTTTTCAAATGCAACATGACTCTCTGTCATTTGAGAATGCAGTTTATCAGAGAAGACTGCCATTAAGAGAGATAAACCAACAACAAGCTAAGAGAGAAGTTTTAATTTTAGAAATTAAACATACTGTACTTTATTATATATTTCTCTTTTGTGCTTGATTTCAGACTTTGCTATTTTTATTTCTTAACATTACAACTTATAGAAAATACAAGAATGTCAACATATGTTGATTCAACATATCTGATTCAAACCAAAACCTATCAAATGACAAATGTAATTCCTGCAATTACACAAGGATAGCAACAAGTTCCAATACTGAGAGAGACTTCGATGGTATAATACTGCAGAAGAATAACAAAGATCCTCAAACTGTTAAAGACAATCTGGGTCATTTCTAACCCTTCTTACATTCTTATAAAATTTAACCTCTACAGTGTTTGTCTTATATTTTTCCTTAAGGTATATGGTTACATGTGTATTTAATTGCAGATCAATTAAAGCCAAAAATAAGTTTAACAGTTTTCCTTTCTTACTGTATATAGCTAAGCAAAGTAATCAAATTGATTTCTGCTATTTTACAATATGATAACAAATTATGATATGATTACGCATGTAAGTTACTAATTTGTAAATCCTTAATGATGAAGTGCAAAATAAAACAACGATGATGAGCCATTTCACATCGAATACAGACGTGTAAGCAAAGGTTTTTATTATAATTGCTAAATGTTACTTAATAATGCAGTTACATAGTCATAACACTTCAGAAAAACAGCACTGAAAACTATTAAATGACCAGTGTCATTATCATAACAAATACTGCAGATCTGCATTGGAAAAAATATTTATTCAGACAGTGCATTTCAGTACATGATGAGGGAAAGCCACAGTTCAAATTCTGTGTTTTGGAAAGTACAAATAGTGAGGTAAAGTATTAAAACAGTCTGTGAGAGCAGTTAGAATGGAGGACTGTTTCCTGGAACAGAAAAACATACACTACAATACCAGTCTGGCTCAATGCACATAGTGAAACAGGCACATCAAGCTAACGATCCATTTTCCTAGTGTTGAACCCCTAATCCTCAGAAAGAGTTCATATACATTGATTTGCCAGAGGGTGAATGTTTCCGAGAAGGTAATTTTCATTCTTCTGTATGTGGACACACATTTATTCTTTTTATGCCTGTGATACAGAGAGAAAAGAGAGAAATTTAGGGAAGAATCTTCACTAACACGTTCTGTCACTAGGCTATGTAGCACTACTGTCAATCAGACCTTTGCGCTTTAGTAGATAGGTCAGTAGGGAATAAAACCTTCCTGGATATTTGAACATGCAGTCAAAGGTAAACTAATGATACCTCCTAATCGTTTACTTTCTTCAGCTTTCTTTAATACAGTAGCATGCACTCCTCTCTTGAGCTGCATTCTGGGGTTAAAAAAGTTCTGGAAACCTAGTGCTAATGTCACTTAGAAGCATCATATCAAATCATTTCCTTAATAGTGTAGCACTCGCAGGTTCACATGGGTATGCACCCCTGCTGCTGCTGCCTTAGGTCAGCCCCCCACCGCTGGGGACTCAAACCCAGGCCTCCGGCATCACTCAACAGGGATCCAGCCAGCTGAGCTAAAGGGAGATCTCCCTTCAACCCGGCGGCTGAGGTCCCTGCTATCCTCAGGGAAGGGTGGTGACGTCACCATGCTGGTAAGCCGGCTTGCACAGACTGTAATACGGTGGACATTACAGGTTGTTTGAGCCGGCTTACCAGCGCGGTGATGTCACCGCCCTTCCCTGTGGATAGCAGGAACCTCAGCCACCAGGCTTAAGGGAGATCTCCCTTTAGCTCAGCTGGCTGGATCCCTGTTTAGTGATGCCGGAGGCCTGGGTTTGAGTCCCCAGGGGTGGGGGGCTGACCTGAAGCGGCAGTGGCGAAGGCGTATATGCATGTAAACCCCAGAGTGCTATAATAGTATTAAAAACTATAAAATACATAACATGACTGAACGAAGATGGTCTTTAGGGGGTTATTTGTTAAGCTTTAAGAATTGAACATGGAAAGAAATATTCTTTATCTTTACAAATTCTGAACATGAAATTCAATGCAATATAAAATAAAGAAATGTGTTTTTCTCATTAGTATTGGTAATTTGACTTAGTGCTTACATTTTGATATTCAGTGTGTTTCTTTGATTTCATGCTGCACAAGTATTATTTGGTTACATGACCACTTTCAGAATGGAAATAGTCTCCTTGTCCTGATACAGTTTGTTAAATATTGTGGTTGCTATTAGCTCTGTACTTCCAGTATCTGTCAGGTAGGGCCTTAGATTGACAACAAGGCAGATTTTCAGGACTGTAGATTGGTAAGTGGTTAAGGCATCACTAAGGCTACAAAAAAATGATGTATCACAGAACTGACTGATTAAAATCATGCCCTGTATATACAGGTTTGATCTGAGTAGACCCTCGCTTTAGGCTAGAAAGCTTGTGTTGACTCAGATCTTCAAAATAACAACAATAGCTTAAAATTAGCATTTTAGGCCTCTTGGATTTCTACAACAGACAAAAACAGAAAACAGACAAAAACATAATTTTAATAGCAAATTGTTTTGCACAATTTTCCATACAATGTTAATATTTTTACTTTCAGTTATTGTACCAGAACCCTTTACTCAGATTTTTATTTTAGGGAAGAATATCATCAATTTTCCAGTGATTCAATGGAGTTTCAACATATATTATTAGCAAAACAATGCTTCTTTTCTAATAGATTCTGGAGTAAAAGTGAAATTAGCTAGTTTGGAAATAGTTCATTTGGGAAAGACATAAACTCAATTGAATAACTTATCTATTTAATGGAAATGAAATCAGAAAAAGCCACATGCTTTTAATCCCAGGAGGACAGAACAATGATTTCAGTTGAAAGAGCAGGTTTGTGTAGCTGTGTGTTAAAACATCACAGCCCAGGAGGGTCTGTGCTCACTTTGTCATGTTCTACTATGGCTCAGAATAAAAGCAAGGGGACTGTGACAAGGAAGTAATGCAAATCTGATGTCTCAATGTGTCCGAGCGAATCATCCCTGCAGGCTGGACAGGGGAAGGAGTGGGAGCTCCATGACTGACTGCTGGAGGAGAGGAGGAATTCCCTCGTTCCTCTGCACGTCCAATTGCCAGAAGAATTAGACCCACTCAATATTTTAAAAATACATTTTGTATCTTGTCACAGTGTAAGACGAATGAATAAATTATAAACTCAGCTTTAAAGTTTATTAGCTTCTCTTGCCAGCTCAAAGCCAGGCATGCTCAGCGTTAGCTACTGTTTTGCATCATCCAGATGAAATAAACCTCCGATACCCAGAGGTGGCGAGGCCAGCTGGACACACTGTACTGGATCACATTGCAGTGCTCTCTGCCTTGCCCTCAGCTCCAGCAGGCAGAAGACGCTAAGCGCTTTCATGTTTGCCAGGAAAGATGAGCCTGGTAGGACCCCTTGTTGATAAGGACCCAAGGCAGATTTCAGCTCCTGCAATGCGACTGCCGGAAGAGAAAGGCAGCGATGAGGAGTTAATTTGAGAACACATTCCTGCCACGTAGTATCGTGGGAGACGCTTTCCTGCTTCCCATCTCTGAGGGGCCCGGAGCTGTCAAGGCAGGAGGAGGGGCTCGGCGCCCCAGCGCCCACTCTGTTGACTCTGCGCCGGCCTTCAGAAACATATTCAAATGCCAGGTCTTCCCAGGTCAATGACATGCACTGCCTGGTCAACGGAAGCCTAAAATTTGCATTTTATTATTAATGTTTAATACTAAACAGGAGGGCAATACATTTTAACCTACAACCTGGAGTTTAGGGGTCCACAAGATTTCAGGAGGTGATTTTTGCCTCTCTGTGCTCTCCTGCCTCAAACCAGCAGGCTGATTCGGACCCAACAACACTTCTCACAGTCACATTGCTGAACAAGAATACAACACCACCTCACACAGGGAGACTTTACGCTTTACAAGATTACTCCTACCAAAAAGAAAGGAAATCAGATTTGTAAATATGAAGAATGCTAACTGGGTGTTTGTGGGTTTGGATAAATCTAAACTAATACAAAACTGTCATCTTAATTAGACTTTTAATAATATAAACATAGTTTAAACAGCAGTTTAAAACTGACATAACCTTTCAATCTACCTCATATTTATTCTGAAGCTGTTCATAGCTAATTTGCTAGGTAAACAGAACTACCAAATATTAAAACCCCTCTGCAAAACATTAACACCACAGCCTGGTAATATATATAAATCCTAGAGGATGTATTTAATAGATTAGTACTGCTACATACTATTCTGCTGTACTTTCCATGTGATTCCCCTGGTAGAGTCTACAGTGTAACATTTATTTTATATTATCACTTCTCTCATTAATCTCCCCTTACTCTTTGTGACATTCGGGTCTGTTTGCACAACACGTTTACAAAAGTTTGCACATGAAAAAATCTCTTCGCAATGCCTTCTGCATATAATATCATGGGCTCATGCTAGAGCTCTCATTTTTCATATTATTTCGTCCCTGGTTTTCAAGAATCCTTGTGAATATAGTCCTTGATGAGGGAAGGATGAGAGGACCTCAGAAAATCTCAAAACACTCTAAGCGCATCATTACCATGAATTGATTTTTTTTCTATTTTGTCCCTGCATGACTTTCCTGCACTTTGAATGCTGACTTATAAATATATCCTTTTGAGATGCATTATGGTTTTAATTTAAGCAAAATATAGATTGGCTTGCCACTACAGAAACAGCACTCCTCAGACAATTTAGAAATGCCGGGAAGAACAATATATTGACAAAGCCAGAGTTTGGTTAGCTTTGCATTTGAAATCCCAAATATGTATTACATCTCATTTCTTTTACTAAAAGGTCTACCTCTCCTACAGCTCTGATGTATTAAAATACATGTCATGCCTCTATAAAGTGGTGAAATGGGAGGTCGCAAATGGGGTCATAAGCACTGCATTGTGTATCCTGCAACTACTGGGATTTAGTTATTATCTTTGCCAACACATACAGTGAGGATAAAAGATGAAGTGGGATACAGGTTTGCTTCTATGAGCAGACGCCTCGGTGTTTCTCAAACAGCTTGCTTTGTTTGTATTGAATTATTTTACAAACCACTGTGAGAAAAGGGTAAACATTAGAGCAGCTTCTCTGACTTGATTCAGTGATATTTCTCAAGTTACCCTCAGCTTGTAATAACTTGAAAGTGACCTGTAACCTCATTATCTGACACAGGCTTACTGGGCCTGTGCATTCCGCTGTGAGGGCCAGGTAGAAATCCATTATGCTGAAACAAATTCATAAACATCAAGTGAAGGCTAATAATTGAGAGGTAAGGAGTAAACCGGGGCACTTAAAAAGCTCATTCAAAATAAAGAGAAGATGGAAAAGATCTCTTAAGAGATTTGGTGGTGTTCAATATTTGCAAAGCACGAGAGGAAAAAATCATAAAAGATCATCTTTGTTGAGTTAGTGTTTCTTAAAAAAAAAGATTTAATTTGTGAGTTGCAACACCGAAAATACAGCAAAAAGGGCAAAGGGTTCATTTTGTCAGCAAAGGGCAAAAGGGTTTGCAGTAGGTATCCAGTATAAGAGCAAGTCTGTTCTCAAGGCCTGAGCTAAGAGCTAAGCCTCTGACTAGGAGGGTCTTCTAATGAGGCCAAAGTCACTTCAAGAAATGGAAGTAAAATTAATAACATCTTTAATCACAGCTGCAATGGCCAGACAGTGCATTTTCAAACTCTGTCAGGACAGTTTATAAGATGACATTTGCCTCAATTCATTAAGGCAAAACCTGCTATAACACCTGTCCTTATAACCAACCATTTAACATGAGCAAAAACACCTGTTTATCACCTTCTCACCTTTTGAAGTTGAAAGTGTCGAAGTGGCTGAGAAGATCTTAAGCAGGCTAAGGTGGGTGTGGTGTGCTATATACTGTATTAGAGTCCAGAGAGCAGTACATATTTCCTGTGTCTTGTACTGCAGTTGAGGGATCAGACTCACCTGATGGTGCTAGCCTTGGTGCTGAAACCTTAATATGTCATGTAATTCTCCATAAATTCCAATGTACCAGAGTTCTGTGCTTTTTAAAGGCTTGTTCATTTGCATCATGTGGACTACTGGAATGCACCTTAATTAAGAACTGCTGATGCACTGGCATTAGGTTTTCTGACTCAATGTGCCAAATCATCCAGTGCAGCGCAGAATGTCTTTAAAGCAAGACAGTGTGATTGAATACTCCCCTGTCTGTTTCTGATTTTCAAGGGCAGATATTTCTTCATTAAAATGTTAGGAAATGTGTTTTTCCTTATCATCGGGGACAGTGCAGTATCATCTCACTATTATCACACAGGTTTTGCATTCTTTGTGCTGGATCAACCTTTAGGGAATATTAATACAGATAACAGAATGTGAAAGTAGCTCTGGGTGTAAAGAAGACCAACCAAGGAATAATCTTGTGGTTTAAAATTAAGTTAAGTTGTGAAATCTAGAAACATTTTATTAATTTACTGCCAGCTGTTTTCTTAATATAAACACCTTTCATATTGCTTATATAAAAAATATATATATTTATATTTTTTTAAATAATGGCACCCACACTTGCTATAATCAGTCACCACATAGTATAAAGTGATCGTTGTTTTTTTTTCATTAAAAGATGTTTTTAATTAAGTTAACGGTGGCACGAATGAAGACTTAAAAAAAAAAACTAAAACAAGGAACAACAATGCAATGAACCAGACGAATTAAATACAGAAAGTAAAAAGACAAAGATGCTAGAATTGATCACAGTGCGCAAATGAATCGCTGAGATCATCAGCCTATAGCGGCCACTCTTTGACGGACTATAAGCAGGAAGTGTCACATTTAAAGAGCAGGAAAAGACGAGCCGTACCTGGCCAGCGCCCGGACGCAGCACCGGGACATGCTGATGAAGGAGCTGGCGCTGGCTCGGGTCTGGAGGGTTGTCTCGATGCCTCGCAGAAGGTCATTTGTCTTTAAAAGCAGGAGCATCTTGCGAGGCACCTTGTTTAAGAGCTTGCTGATCTGAGGTAGATACAGGGCAGCGTTCGTTTGGATCTCCACATCCTGAGCAGAATGAGATTAGAGGTGAAGTAAATTAAATCATCTTAATTATCTAGACTTCCCCATCTCATGCTGTAAAATGAACACACAAAGGAGGTTGTCATTGGAAGAGCTGGAATGCCCTTTCCGTTTCACAATGGGTATTTTTTCACAAGGAGAATTATAAGCGAATCATTTATGCGATACATTCCCCTGCACGATTAAGCATTTTCCAGGATCTGAGGTCATACAGTAAAAGTGTATGAGACAGTATCAAGAATCTTTACAAATGTTACTGACATTTAGAAAGCTCTTAAACGTACTCTCTATAAAGGTTGTTACAATTTCACAGGACACTTAGAGATACTAGAGACTCTGACAAGCACATATCCCTTTTAAGCATTACAACAAGACAATGACACCGGTAGCCCTTACACTTGTGACTGTGCCGCATGCGTTCCTATAGAGTTTCTGATCCAGCTCATCTTAAGAGAGCTCTTTTCACTCACGGATGATGGCAAAATGCTGCTTACGGCAGAAAGGTGCTAACTGGCTCTTATCAGTCATAACTTCTTTCCTCCAAAGTTAATTGAAGTCTTAGTTTCTTAAATTATATTTACAACATACACAATAACAGTATATTGCAAATAAACAACTTAAACAAGAAATGTGAACACATTATTTCAAATTTTGAAATTTGACTAAAAGGTTAATAGGTTGTCCTACTGAAACTACAAACCATACAACAGAATTCGTTTCCTCTTGATTTATACAGTAGTAGTTCAAATGTCCATATCAGCCATCTAGCAGTATGGGAGTGATGTTAAGAGAACAGTTGTTCTAGGGAACCATGATGGTTTATACCAGTGATATTCTCTCCTGGTCCTGAAAGTCCACAGTCCACCAGTTTGAGAGAAAGCTCATAATCCTGAATGTGTAAAGACCTGGAACAGTGGAAAAATAGACCAATTACAATAAGTGACCAACTGATTCAAATCAAGTCATTTAGTCCAGGGTGGAATGGCTACCAGAAGACATAGTGGTCCTCCAGGATCAGGAGTGAACATCAGTGGGTAATACCATTCTGCTTTAAGACTCAGACTCGTCATGGCACCCCCTCACTCCCCAGTTCCCCTACACCACACTCGTCATTGAGATTTCTCTGTTTGATTGACAGGACCTACCAGGAGACGGCCCCACTGGTGCTAATTTACAGGTCTGTAATGGGAAACTGGGAAACTCACACATTCTAAAATTACTAAATCTGTGTAAATGATTTATTGCAGTTCTCTTACAAGTTAGTATTTTGTACTTTTATCAGGTTGAACCCTGCAAGAGCAGCTACTGAGTTTGCCATAGTGCCAGTGACTAGAATAATCTGCCTGGTGACCTGAATCCTCACCCTCTTATCTGAGGGCATTTTCAGTTGTATGATTTCTTTCACTGCTTTGTCTTCTCTGCAACATTAATGGAAACCTCTTGGACCAGGCTGTCATTGTAAATTAGAATTTGTTCTCAATAGACTCATCCATTTGAAGAAAGAAAATATTATATCATATTAAAGAATCAATGATTCAGCAGATGTACTATTACTGAAAGTAAAAGAGCCCTGGTCAAAAACTGAGAAACGAATGGGGAAAAGTCCAAAACAACATGTGCAATATTGAAGAACAGAGATTCAAGAAACTATGCATTGTGAATCCCTAAAGTGATGTGCTTGCAAAGTACTGTTTGAAAATTAAAGATTTTACTAAAACAAATATTTAAATCTGAAAAGTACACAGAACTCATTGGCTGTGAGAACTGGGAAGTCTGTTTGATTAGTACCACAAGTATGATTTGCCATAGGAGTGACTGTCCTTTCTAGTTATCTGTCCTCCTTTAATGTAGTTGGCTAGCAGGAATCAGTAATATTGTATAGTGTTTTTTTACCTACTGGTTGTGCATTGGTTATCTGCTCACAAAAAATACACTTGCAACAGCAACAAAACCATAGAAATAATGGAAACAGACATTTCCCTGCCCATGACAAAACCCGCCTCACAGTGCAAACAGTGAACATTTTGTTCTTTCAACCAATTCTGTTTCTTTCAAGAATAAAGGTTAAATAAAGATTTAATTTCCACGTCTGTTTATAATGGTATTTCTCATTCGACTAGATTTAATTTCCCAATACCCTCAGCCAAGAAAGCTGCAGTGGCACACTTTTCCCAGCTGGGCTCTTTCTGTCACATCACATTTGAGCTGTACAAATAGCTATGCCCATCCCGTTTACTGCCCACCAATAACATGGCTTTCTTAAAGAAATACATCTCACTAATGATAAAACACCACCACTAGTCCTACCTCAAACAAACCGTCTTCTCATTTATTGAACATTTTAATGCTAATTCATTCAAAAAAAACCTCTTGAGTGGCTCACTTAACAGATCTGAAAAACTGAGAGCTGAACTGCTGTTTTTTTCTGCTTGAACAGTGAGGGCCTGAGGCACAATCTAAAATAAATCTTTCTATATTACCTCCAATATACTGCAGTCAGTCAAAGCATAAGCAATTTTATTTATATATAATGCATTTGAATAGGCTACAGCAAAAAAATTGCTATAAATCTGTTTATAATACTTGTTCCCCTCCACTGTCTCTTAATACTATGCAAGTTTTAATTTTGCTCTGCAGTTTTCCCTAATCGTAGCCTTTCAACATTTTACAGCCCTCTGTATAAGCAAGTGATCACTCTTTCATTCTTTTTGCAAGCTAAACGTTTGGAACCTCCAGCTCAGGGTTAATGGACAATCTGCTGGAACAAGAGTCACACGTGAGCTGTGTTGTCGGAATACTGCTGAACCCAATCTGAACGCACAGACTCCTCTCAGCCCCGCGCATGGCTGTTGCACGGACACCTACGTGACTTGTGGCTGGTGCGGCGCTGGTGTGCTGCTCAGGCTGCAGGCGAACACATTTCCACAGTGGCCATGCTCGCCGGGTGCTGGCTTACTGAACCTTAAAAGGCAGGGATTAAAGCCAGGTTTCAAAATGTTAACTGCTCAGAAGAGGTGCCCTGTACATTTGAGCTTCATTTTTTTTTTATCCAGTGTGTGCTGTTTATTAATTGAAATATTTTACCATGAAAATGTTCAGTTTTTCCCAGCCCCGTATATCAGAGCAACAACACATCAAACAAATGGTTACAAAACAAATAGTGCGACTACTGTCGACTGCAGGCAGCACAATAAGTTAATCTGTGAAATGTCGATTAGGAAGAAGATGCTTGCTTGGTTTTGCTTTTGCAGCATGACTGTCCTCTGCCTAGAGCAGCTGGACCAGCAGACCACATGCTGCCCTTAACAGCAGGTGGGAAGGATGAGATCCAGCACGTGCCTTGTGCCCGCACTGATTCACCAGTTGGGACTGTGGAAAATCATGCTGAAACTGTTTGCCCTCCAGCCAATGACAATATCTACATTCGGAGATTACTGCTACTGGCGCAAGTCTGATGTTTTCCAAACAGTGGGCTGGCATTGTAGGAACTGAGCATGTGTCCAAAGTCAGGCAAAAGGAAATTAGCCTAAAAATGGCTCAGGAGACAACAGTTACAATGACATCCCTCTGATAACCTGGAGAGTAGAATGTAAGAGGCAGAGGACATGTGCACAAGAATACTGTACGGTTATAAATTGTGGACTCACATCAGAAGACATAAAAAGCATCAAATTAACTAATGGTGCTTTCAGCTGTTGACCACTGTGTGCACAATAGCACAAATAGCATAAGCACTGTGAAACAAAAAGGAACAGAGGATAGTGTAGCTATGAGGCTATGTAACTAATGTAGCTATTAGTATTCGAGTATACAATAGGTATGCTAATAAAATAAAAAGAACTCAATGTCTTTTCTTTCTCATAATGTCCAAGGTGAGCTTCTTGTTTTCTCTGTTTTTGTTTTTATTTAAATAGGTGAAGAGGAAAGCCTTTGAGCAGCGAGAAACAGGAAGCACAGTGTTTCCTGAGCACAGTGGAGCAGAATGACAGGCCAGCACTCAAGCCCCTGCTAAATGAGGCTCTGGGATGGGCATGTTCTGCATGCAGTCGGGAATCACACAGTCTGGCTTAAGGGAAATCAGATCTTCAGAGAAATGTGAGAAGAATGGCATCTTTGCCAACCAGAGGAAGGGCTGAAGGATACTGCTATAAAGTCCATCACACTTGTGCGCTGATTCAGGTACTGCCCGTCAGCAGTCTTTACATTGAGAATCTTTAACATGCATCACAACCAAAAACACTGATACATTTCTGTTTTGTCAACAGCACCTACTGAGTGCGCACATTACACATTTTTGTGAAAGTCGGGATGTGCCAATAAGTCTCATATTTGTGATTTTTTATGATGCTTTTAGGACACAAACGAGGAGTTGCGCGTTTCGTTCAGCCATGGGGTTAATGGCTGCAGTCTTGCAGGATCTGAGAGCTGGTGAAGTCCTGAGCATGTCCTGCCTTTTGATTTCTGGCAGATGACCCAGTAAAAAAACATGGTTCTGAAGGACTAACCCACTATAGTTAAATGAAAAACAACGCATCACAGAGGAGAAGTACTGTAACATGGACCTCAGGATTACATTAACCTTATATTGCTTTCCCACTGCTACCTACTACTAGTGCCTGAAATTCATTTCTCAACCCGGCCTACTTAGCACTCATTCATTTCACCACTGGAAAAAACATTCACAACTGGAAATATACGTCATTAGCATTCAGGAACAGGGCTTTCCCATGGAGCTAACGACAGGGGTGAGATTGAAAAAGTGCAGCAGAATAAACAAATAGTACGAAATAAAAAAACCCACAGATCTCAAAGTGATTTGGAATCTTAAAGTACTCAAGGTTAATGGTACAAAATTCACAGACTCCAGGAATCCTCAAAAAGGAGGTGAAATAAAATATACATTATGCCCAAAATCTAAAATTAATCCTAAGTATCCTGTTCATTCAAAAACACTCATTTAGCAGTTCAAAAGCAAAGAAAGGAGAGACAGTCTGCATTAACTCTTAACTAAAGCATACTGTTTTTTAAGTACATACTATACACTGATATATAAATCTACAGTATTTATGGTTTTTATATTTGTAGTAAAATGAGAAAGAGGACTCCATCCTTAACTGTGCCCTACTCAATATGAACATCTCTCCATGCTCCACTGCAGTAGTTTGTAGAAGCCCATTACACCTGGTAGGTTCAGACCTTGTGGGAGCTTCCTGGCCCATTAGAAATAGCCCAGTCCTAATAAGGACAACATTGGTCTGACATTTTAGTCTTAAAACTCAGACTTTAGTGTACAAACATTTATGTGATTGAGACATTTTACTAATTCAGCCCTTTCAACTGATATCACATTCTTATTCCCACACTTCAGTCTAACTGGCGTTTCTTAGTCTTCTCCATTGGTCTCAGACTTTCAGTGTGTACAATTCTGTGTGAATGGGCATGTTAATAAAGATAACACAAAATATATAATTACTGTTTTTGTTCTATGAATATGAATACAAGACATTCATGCGTCAATTATCAGAAAGCCTGTTATTCCTAGAAAGGATCAAAGCACCTACACTAGGATGGATAGTTGAGTATAGAATCCAGTCCATCGCAGGGCACACACACAAGGGACAACTTAGAAACACCAATTAACCCAGCCTGTACGAGTTCAGAACATGGAAGGAAAGCAGAGCACTTGGGGAAAAGCCATGTGTAGAAGGAGAGACATGCAGCAGGTGTCCATGTCAGTGGTCAAACCCAAGACCCAGGATCTGGTGCATCAAGACACCACCTGAACACAAAAACAGCACTTCTAAAATTAACCTGATTAATTGTTTTATAATATTGGATTAATGTACAGTAAATGAAAGCTTTCCAGATATTCAGTAGTCCATTTAAAGTAGAACTGTATAACCAGCTTCTGGTTCCTGTTGGGATATTTCCTTATCCTGAAGAGGTAACATGATGTTCTCAGGGAAAATTGTCCTTAAAGTGTTTCCTAAAACCACTTTGTATTCACTTGGCTATTTTCAGCTTTCTTGTTTTGTGTAACAACTGGTCATTTACTTCCATGTCTCCCTACATTTCATAACTACAGTTGGAGTGCTATTACTGAAGAGCTTAGAAGCCATGTAAAAGCTGCATTTTCTATTTCATTTATCCTGTAATCCTTAAATCTCTATTCCTATAATTTAAGGAGTAGGATTAAAGGGTAAATTAAGTGGATTCAAGTTTCGTACTGGTTGTGTGGAATTTAGGGGTTCAAACATTAAGAATTTTAATTTAAAATGTGCAAGTTCTTTATTAATGGCAACTATTTGTGAATCATGAACCCTGAGTTTGGGAAACCATCCCACCTCTCTTTGCAGTTCTTCCTTATCAACTCCTCTACAATCCTCCACTTTTACAAACCACAGAACAAAAAATCAAAGGGATTTTTTTTTCCAGGATTTTTCAGCTTTGTCTTTAAGAAATTGCAGCACCCCCTGGAACAATAACTTATCTGCTAGGTGTTGCTCTGCTGAGTTCACTCCGGGCCGTTTGCTTGTGATACAGGCCTGTTCCATCGTATTGAACTCAGCTCAATTTAGGATTACTCTGATGTTCTGCATCTATTCATATGTGGTCTTACATAAGAATGTTATTTCAGTCCCTAAACAAACAAGTCTCATCCTCATTCACATTGTGAGAGAATCTGTGAGCATTTGAAGAATTGGATGCACCTTAACCCAGAACTATTTTGCTGCTCCGGTTTTCTCTTTGTCTGGCTAATGGTTTGTTGTTTTTCTTGTCGTGTGTGTTATTTGCTGTTGATTAACTCATTACAGGTTGCTCTTTCAGATATAAAAGTCCCTTCATATGATAAGGCTCAAGGAGGTGTATCTGTAGTATAATTGTCACTGATTGCACCTCCCCATCACTGCCAACTTGTTTCGTTGACTGTTACCACCTTGTTCTCTGATCTCTTCAGACCTCTGGAGCTGAGCAAGGCTGGGCCTGGTCAGTACTGGGATAGGAGATGTCAAAAGAAAACCAGGCAGCTGCTGGAGGTGGTGGTGGTTGACCAGCAGATGACACTCTGTTCCATCTGAACCAGGATTTTCAAACCAGTTCCCCCACTATACAGTAGCAACTGTTCTGTGCGAGGTGCAGTGCTTCGCAAGAAATATTAAACTGAAATCTTGACTGGCTGGGCCATGTCAAGGCAATGTTCATAAAAGCAGGGGTGTCACCCCAGTGTCCTGCCTAAATACTGCCCTGTGCTTGTAGCACCTTGTCTCACTGAAGCTCCCCTTAATTCAATTCCTCACTTTATTCCGACCTGATGTTCTCATAGTGAGACTGCCCAAAATTGCAACAGCATTTCATTCTGTCCCTTTCGTACTGTATCATGTTTTGCATTACCTTGGAAAGAAAAGCATGATATACTGTAAATACAATCAATTAAATGTATTACATTTTTAAACTTTCATATCCCTTTAAGTCCTTATATCTTTTCCACATTTAAACACAATCCCACAAACAATGAAAAATCCTTTAGACACGGTTGGACATTTTGTTTGGACAGGCCCCCTTAAGTCATTCGCTCAGATGAACAAATGATCAATGTCTGATCAACAATGTTGAGTTACTGTACTTTGGCCTGAGAGACCTGTGGACCACCCTACTGGCACTGAGACAAACAAAGACCCTCCTCGTGACAAAACTTAATGAGAAAGGTGCACTGCTGCTGACGACACGACTGTATCTGCACTGACTCCTCTGAGGGGCTGTGATGAGTGAATAAGTGCCAATCTGCAGTAGTCACGAGATGCGTGAGATTACATGTAAGGAGCCAGGCAGTGAGCCTTGCCTGTCAAATTCAGATTGATTGCTACTTTTGCACCTGCATACTTGATGAAAAAGCAACTCTGTGCTTGGGGTTGTCGGAAAGAAAAGAGGACTTTGGGAGTTAAGGGAACACTGAGGAAGTCATTGCAAGGAAATCTCCTCTAGATGCAGTCTGGCCACATATCTGAATGTGGATGATTTTGTACTAGCTTAAAAGCAAAAATTAGCCTTCATTTTTCTGTCATATCTGATTTTCATAGGTGTTCAAAGGACTCATGATAAAAATACATTTCTTATACCAGTCATCCCAGGGCTAATCATAAAAGACTTTCACTCCTGGCCTTACTATGGCTTTGTCAAAGACAGAAAATAGGTCGATCCACTTTAGCTCAGATTTATCTGCATTCTTGGTACACCTACTCCTGTGCAGACCCTCGTAGAGGAGAAATATATTCCTCAGATGCAACTATGCACATAAGCCAGGCCTTCACAATACACATGTATGGCTGACTGCACACCTGACACCCATGCAGTGATTTGTGATATGGCTGTATGGGATCTATTTAAGGCTGTCTAGTAAATAGCAAGGGTTGAAGGGAATTCAAAATAGAAAATGACTTTGTGGCTATCAGTGAAACAGATTTGCAAGAAGAGAAAGACTTTGTTTTCCCACATACTGTTACTTAGCACTGTTAACCAGCATTCCGGCTCTTCACAGCGATCTGTCCCAAGACTAGGCTTTCTAACCACCTCCCATTTCTTGTACAGATGTCGGTGTTATCATATTATTTCTAAAGGATTTCACCTGAAATCTAACACTTTTTCCTTTGCCACCCAAAGAAGGCTCAACAGCCAAAACGTTGTGTTTCCTTTCTTCTCTTTTCAGCAGGGAATAAACCTGTTACTTGTTCCTATACTTTAACTTATATTCCTGGATCTTCTGATACATTTAAAATGTTACTAAGACAAACATTTAGGCACAGTTTCTGTAGCTCCAGGTAAATTTCTATGCTTAAGTTTGCTTTTTTTAGCCACGTAATAAATAAGCTATGTTCTTTTTGTGAGTACGGGAAGAAACAGAAGTGTTCTATATTTATAACAGAATTTGGTGTGGTGACTAATCCTTTACACATCAGAATTCCTTGCTATAACTGCTTACGCCAAGTCAGCTGCAATCTTTAAGGAAAGCAGCTGTTTTCAGAAAGGCTGCAATTCTTATATTAAAACTTACCAGTACAAGGTTTCATTTAAGGTTATCCATTTGGGAAAATGGGGAGAGAAGAGAAAATGTATAACATTCTTCTTTTTTAAAACTTTAAAGATAACCTTGAATAAATTCACCAGTAATTGCAGTTACTTATCTCTATCTAAAATCTGACACACCATTGCAAAAATGTTGAGTGCATTACATACAGTACTTGGCAAAACATGCATGTGTTGGCTCTGTGTTGCCTGTTTGTTCGGGACTGGGGATGTTTCACATCAACATTTTTTGAAGCCCTGCATTGCTCTGCAGTGCCTCCTCTAGGGAGAAGGACCATTAAAAATCATAATACTGATCATCCCGGACACTACAACAAATGACCTAATATAATCTCCTCTCCCTTGGGACAGACGCAAGCCCAATTACAGGAGCAAGAGTCTATTCTTCCTACTTTACATCCCCATTATGGTACACAGTGAAAGGATTCAAGCCCAGAGCCATTTCTTCCTGCTTCCTCTGCGTGGTCTGTGAACCTTGTTGAGGTAGAGAGACTGGATGGCCCATAAGAAAACTAATCTACAGTAACTGAGTACCATGAATACGCCCTTCCTGAGTGATGCAGCGAGCAGGGAGAAAAAATATCATTATTTATTATTATTATGATACAAAATAAATACATTAAAAACATAAAATAATGAAAAAACTAACGTTCCATTTTTTACTACCTCCAAAACTAAGCTCAATGAATGCATTGTAGACGGGCTGTAGGTGGAAACCTGAAAACCTTGTTTCCCAGAAAGCAGTGTGGAATGATTTGCCATTCTTGGTCACCTGACCAACTGGGGGAAGACAACTGGTGAAAATGACAGTTCAAACCAGGAAGCTTCTACACGTTCGTCCTTCAGATACTTTCCTGCTCTGTTCTCCATCAGAGGCGCCGTCACCCAGCCCATAATTAATCATCACACTTAAAAAGAAAATATAATTTATAAATGGAGAGAGCAGTTTATTTTTAATTTAAATTGTTCTTTTTTTATTAAAAAAATAATAGTTCATTAATATAGTGCTTCTTGGTATGTATAAAAGAATATATTTTACCTTATTAAAAAGAATATAAAAGAATTTCCCTGAGACACTAAAATATATGATGGCTTCCTGGAAGTCTGGTTATAAACGTGATAATGCATTTTGTGGTCACAGTGGTATGTTTTGTTACAGTGCTTGCACACTGATAGCATCCAGAAAAGGACCATAATACAGTTCAACGTGTTGTCTGACGTTCACAGCATACATGCAATTACTTTCTATTTCAATTTTTAACAGGCTGCTTGTCTTCACATGTCTCTGGCTTTGAATCTGACAGAGTGAATATCCAGGTACGCTGAGATCAAGCACTGCTCATTTTTGCCACTACTGTTCCAGACAACAAAGGCTTTCTGTTACTGCTGTTGTTTTTAATCACACACAGCATCCGCTGTATGTGAACTGTGCATGAGTTCAGCCCTCAGCATTGTCGGCTTAATTGGGAGACTGTGCCGTCTAGTGCTGTAACAAGTGCCAGACTTGAAAAACTTCAGACAGAATAATGATGTCTTTTATGATGATAAAAAAAATCTGACATGAAGAGGGCAGCCTGGGTTCACAGCTGACCTTTTTTTTGTTGCATTCGGAGGAGTCAGCTTCAGTCCAGAATGACAGGCCCAACCACTTCAGCAATGTCTTGCACAGTAGGAGCCAGACTGTAACACGGATTCCCATGAAGAGACGAAGGCTTACATCGGTTAGAAAATGGCCCAGCAAATGTTCTATAATAAAGGCTAATTTATTTGAAAGTGATGGAACAATTGTGCAAGAGCCCACATTGCACTGTTCAACTGCTTCATAATGTGTCTGTGTCGGGGGGGGGTACAATTTTTGAGTTAACCTTTTAGTGTCCAAAATGTACGGTGCATTACTGTACAGTCAGAATCCATCAAAATTAATCTGCTTTTACCTCAGATCTTCCTGGCTTTCCTTATAGGCATTATCCCTGCTACAGATATATCATACATTATCCTTACTACAGATCTATCTGTCCATCCATTTTCCCAACCACTTTATACAGTACAGAGTCATGGCAGAAGCTGAAGCCTCACCTGGCAAGCAATGGGCGCAAGGCAACCTGTACACCCTGGACAGGACACCGGTCCATCACAGGGCAGACACACCCTGTACACCCTGGACAGGACGCTGGTCCATCACAGGGCAGACACACACTGTACACCCTGGACAGGACACCGGTCCATCACAGGGCAGACACACTCACAAAGCCCGGACAGGACACCGGTCCATCACAGGGCAGGGAAAAGACATATTGATATATTAGTCCCAGTTGCCTCCTGATTACCCTGATGACCCTGAGCTCAATCTGAGCTCCTCTGGCTGGCTCTGTCCAATGTCTCTACCACAAGAGTACCACCAGAGCCCATGTGCTCCGTCTGTGGAAGAAGATTAGCACATTGGTTCTGTGACACAGGCCAATAAACTGCCCTTAAATGGACTGGAGGGCAATATACCAAAGTGTGAACTGGGCATTTGTGGCTACTGAAGTTAGGGTGATCAGTACAGTGGTCAAAGGGCATGCTCAGCAAGTAGTACCAGAGCGCAGGAATTTAATGGGGGCCCATTAACAAACTAAGAACTCTTTCTTAATGGCACTGTACCATTCTCCCCTATGGAGTGAGAACAGAACTGGACACTCAATTCTTATTTGCATTCCTGCAGCCACTATGTCCTGGTCCAAGTCTCGACACCGGGGGCTGTTTGAATGCGATATGTAATGAGCAGGGCACGTTCTCTCAGCAGTGAAAATACATCTCCAAACCTGGCTTACAGCTGCCCTGAGAGACTAGACTGCAGTTGAATGAGTGGGAAGTTCCAGTTCTAGCTCATCTGATGGCCCATCTGGACAGACCGACAGCACATCGTCAGCCTCTCGAGTAAGCTCCAAGAGACTGGCATGATATGCATGAAGTGTAATCACCCTGTCAGATCTCTCCACCTCAGGATCCAAACCATTCAGCCTCTTCGTGATTGCAAATTTTGATGCTAAAGTTGGGAGTGAGGCATGTAACTTATCTCCTGGAGTAAATGCAAGTAATTGAGCTTCCCCAAATGTAATGCTGATGCTGCCTGGAGCAAAGTCCCAGCATAGATAATCCTGCTCTCAGGTTGAATCCATACTGATATTTTTTCAACTGCTTAGATCTTCCTCCCAGATTTAAAAGGAAGAATATTCTATGGCTTAGTCTGCCCCCCCAGCTGTCTTCTGATTACCCTGACAACTCAATGCCCTCCAACCCCGCCTCCTCGTGCTCTCAGGCCCTGCCTCCTCGTGCTCTCAGGCCCTGCCTCCTCGTGCTCTCCGGCCCCGCCCTCCTCGTGCTCTCCGGCCCCGCCCTCCTCGTGCTCTCCGGCCCCGCCCTCCTCGTGCTCTCCGGCCCCGCCCTCCTCGTGACCTCAGGCCCCGCCTCCTTAGCTCCCCCTACCTGGCTCCACCCCAAATACAGTTTCCATAAAGATTGATTTCAGCTGACTGTACAACTTCAGTTTCATTGTTGATAAAACAATTTTTTATTTTATTTTCTTTTTCTTGCTTCTTGTTCAAACCAAGCCAGAGTTTCCTTAATTTAGGATGAAAAATTATATTCTCATTATCATCAATGTTCTTCAAAAGACAACAGGACAAAGAAATCCTTATTTTTCGTGGATATTAAAAAATAAGTTCAAATCCAAGGCAAAAGTCCATTGCTTAAAGATAAAAAATAAAAAGATATTTCGGAAGTTATTTATTTAAATTAATTACTTGGATTATCAAGGGAAATGCTTTCTGTCCTGTTAACTTCCTTAACTAGAAACCCTAGTAAGGTAAAATGTACATTCATTTGGATTTAGAAGGAAAGGGGTTAAATCTTCACATTCATTACCTTCCTGAGCCTAGAGGGTCTTAATTTTCACTTGGCATTCATTGGCTCAAAGCTCAGTAGTTACTCTTTTCATTTTAGAATAAACTCAATTTTAGATAACAGACACAGTGCTAACAATGAGAATATGATTGTGGGCCTAACTGAGCCTCCAGAGGTAAAGGTGTTTGTTCAATTGAACAGTTCTTTCTCCTCCATCAGACTGAGGAGATAAATTTAAAAGAGAAACTTTCAGTTAGCTTAAGGAATGACAGAATGAGAAGGCAGTGTGGAGGGGAAGACCCCTGGGATCATACAAGCAGTTTTTCCCATCACAAGTCCGTTTCTCCCTTTGATCTGACTAAAAATGAATTAATATATTTCAAGCATTTGTATTATAGCAATAAACTGTGTTTTATATCAACCTGTAAGCTTGCAGGTGTAGTAGTCTCTGGTATCTCTGATAAAACAATGAAAGAAATTGTTATATAACCCCTGGACCCCCTAGATCTCAGCCAGGTGTTGCACACTTTATCTTTATCTAACCTCTTAGAGACACTTCCTAGTTACCTACAGCTGTAACGATATTCTATGCACACAAAAATAATAAAAAATTTTGTTCTCAATACACTATGAGAACATTAAATATATATCCATTATTCACTTTTGCTGCCTAACATCTTACTTAACTGTACTGACAACAGAGAAAGTGAGAGGCAGACAAGGCCAGTATCCACAATGGAGGAATTAATTGATTACAGTGAGCAATTCAAGAATGTACAGTAAGAAGGCCAAGGCATGCACAGACTCCCCAGTCCATCAGATCTTGCTCAGCTGAATGGTAAACACTACACATGAAATATATTTATCCACAGTTTGAGCCACTTGACTTCGAAGGTACACGGAATGACAGAATAACGAAAAACTGTTTGGACGCTTTACAAATAATTGCTGAAGTCTCTCAGTCTGCGTGACACGACAGTGACATAAGTGACTGGAGGCTGCGAGACTCTTCTTCTGGTGTTCGTGATCAGAAAGATATGAAAACAGGCCTACGGACTTTCCACTGGGACCTCTTAACAGCGCAAAATGAGATTGATCTGTACACTATATCCCAGTGTAATAACTGCTGCGTGGTTGTAAAGCACTGAGAAGCTCTGACATCAACCTCTCTGCTGCAGTCAGACTGTATTGTGTTTACTGTGCAACACTATCCTACCCACTTGAATGACAAATGCACTTCACAATACACAGCATCCACTCATGTCAAAACACACTCTAGCCCTGATGCACTCTTTAATTTTGAATTTTGGTCAGAATAGGTGAGTGGCGGTTATTACTGATAAGATAAATCCATCTGAATTGTCCTCCTTTCAGAATGTGATATGAAACATACAGTACTCCTCCTAGCTTTCCATGGCTTATGGTATTTGAAATTCGTGCCTCCAGTGCATGAGGAAAAATACTTTTTTATATTCCTTAAGGATGAAGGACACCTACTGTATAGTGGACACTGGAGGAACAAGGCTGTTCTGGGTCACACAGGGTCACAATTGTGGCCTTCTAATGCTTGGCTTTAATTAGGAACCATAACTAGCAATTCCTGCAGATGAAGACATTGAAGCGAATGCATAAGCATGGTATAATTCAAGGCATTTAAATAATCTGTAGCATGTTACACCAATGAGGAAAATTGTGGATATGCTTCCTAATAATTAATTTAATATGTTATGAAGCCACCTGAAATTATTGAATACGTTTTATGGTTTTGCGACTTTCTTACAGTAGTAAATAGGCTCTTAGTTCTCTCTCTCTCATCACCCCTCACTTGCTCTGTCTCTGAAAAATTGTTCACTGCCCCCTGGTTACAATCATCCCAAAAATTCATGTAGTGGGTAACTAGGCAACAAAGCTCTATATCCAACCTTTTAAAAAATTAATTACTGTTTAAATTTTCACTTTGAATAAATATTATGAGGCTGCATTTGAATGCTAACGGAACACTGTAACAACTGGTTCCTCATTTCATTAACTAATAATTAGTAGGATGAATGTAACTTCTCCAGCTTCACAACACTTAGGTTAGTTCAAATGCAAAACAAACAGTCATTCTACCAAACCTTTCTATGCTATCTGGTTAATTATATGGACACTTTTGCAAGTGAATGTAAAAAAGTACAACTGGCTGTCAGATCGGTGCATTGATTGTTTGCACACAACAGAGCTTTAGGTCTTACCAACTGATTACAGTCCTAATGAACTGGAATATCGCTAAGTAAGATAGCATTCAATTAAGCCTGTGTACTGAAACAGTTGACCTCAGCACATTTAACAGATGTGCTCCAAAATAACTAAATGGCTTTGATGACACTTCAAGTCATTCATGTACAATTACAAGTACATCAGTATCCAAAGAATAAAAACCCACATTTCTCAAATTCATACACATCTTTTCCAAAAGTCCATTTGCTCAGGGTCTGCTTTTCACTTGGATTTATTTAAATTCCAGTGCTCCAGGAATTTGATCTGATGTACTGATTGAAACCTCCCTGCAAATTTCTTATGTTTCAAAAAAACTGAAAGAGCTCTACAAGACAATGATGTAGAACACGAAACAAAATGCTTTCTGTGCGAATTAACCAGCATCTGAATGAACTAAACACTGCACTTTATGCATTCCCAGCAAGAGACCTGTAGAGATACTGTACAGATGTCTGGACTATGCCTTTGGGTAATAAGTTAAACAGAGGTTTCTTCTGCTGTCAGGTGACATTCTTAATGAATGAATGACTCAACATGTTCTAGTGAAGAAGATCAAGAAGTCTGGTCTCCAGGAGAGCTGTAGAATGAATTTCTTATCCAGATGTTTTTTTTTTTCACTTCACTTTCAGCTCTTAAAGCCGGTGTGAAATGCAAAAAAAGGTTCCTATTACAGGCGCAATAGCAAGCAGTGTTTAAAAAGTAATATTTAGATCATCTTGACATGCAGTGAGAACACTCAGTCAGGAGACTCTGTGGAAATCAGCATTACTCACTTGTACTAAAGTCTTGTACAAATGGGAGCAGCTGTACAAAGTGACTCTGTTCACCACTTTGAACCTCCAGTAATAGAGAAATAGGGTCCTAATAAATGCAGTCGTATGAAATACTATGTAACTATTAACCAGAGCTTTTACACAACCAATCACAGATGAGAACCCATGGAGAGACACTCAGCATTAAGCAGTTAAGAAGCGAATTACCACAGGATTTGACTGGTAAATTTCAACACAACTATGGTGCATACTAATGTAAAAATGATCATCATCATCACCATCCTTCATAATCGATTGTCAAATTATCAAACCAGAAGGGTCAATGAAGCAAATCCTAATGACCCAGTGACTATGGTAGTTTCTATGAAAAGCCAATCTCAAAAGGTTCCACTTCCTCTCTCTACACTTATGTTAAGCCGCGCTGATAGTCAGGATGAGAAAGGTGGCTTTTTGCAGTGAAGCAAAAGGCCTTTATCACGTAAAGCATACAATAAACTCTGGTGCTTAAAGTTAAGTTTGCCGCCAATTAGGAATTAAAATACAAAATGAAAACGACATTTCAACGAGATCAGGGGATGCGATGCAAGGGTGAGGCCAGGCAAACTTTGCACAGAACTGAACTGAAAAATAACCCCAAGCTTTTAAACAGGCTGCAAACTTCCCACTCACCAGACGGAATGATCATCAAGCCATTCAGCCACAATCTTATGCTAGTCAATCATCCAGCCAAGCCTGCTGGGAAGGCAGACACAGACACAGGGTTAAGGTGGAAGTAAGTCCCAGCACACCTGGGAAGAGCAAGCAATTAAAGTAACAGAGGCAAAGATGGCTGCAATGCTTGTCTTAAAGTATTAAGTGTGCAACGCTTTCTAAAGCAACATTTGATTTGGTTAATAGCAGCCAATTAAATCTTGAAGACATGTACATGGGAATCATGAATGATGTCTATGAAGTGGAACCAGGGCACTGTGAAGCCTACAGAATGAGGGGCTATGGTGGGGAGCTATACGAATATCAGCAGCAAAGGACTTAAATTATATTGTCTGTAACTCTGTTGTACTGGGATTACACATTAAGTATTCCACTCTCTCACAGTGTTGAGCTGCTCTGTGGGTATTTAAAAAAAGCAATTAAAAATCATCCCTGCTGACCAATGATCAAACAGCCATTCTGCAACACTGAAATATGGAAGAAAGTAGAGTGTGGAAGAAAAAACTCTGAACCCACCGGGTCCCTTGCGATTCTAAATTCTCATTAATAAGATAAATATGGCAGAAAGCATACTTCAAAATAAATAAGAAGTTCTTATTAGAAGATACAAAAAATGAAATCGAGCATTCTCAGAAGGCATCTGCCAGTAGCTGCACATCCAGTTATGAGCCTCATAAGAAATTAGTATATAAAATACACATTAAAATTTACAATAAATCATATTTCATGTTATTTAATATATTTGTAATATTACAGAAGTTTAAGATGTGAGCTTTTGGAATGAATGTTCAAGTTAATTGGTCTCTTAAATAAAAAATAAACATTAACTGCACAAATTTCTTCTAATGCAGACATTTCATCTCTTTTATGGGTCTTTAAATATTCAACAGCTTTATAGCCGGGGTCTCTGTCTGATGAAACAGAGTGGTCGAGCTTCCATGCTTTGCCTTGTGAAAGGATTTGGTTGTCGCTCCTGCTCTGAACAGATTCTTTCTGACAGCTCCAATACAACCATTTAAACTTAACAAAATGAGAAAGATCTAAAAATTTGCTGTGACCCATGTTCTCATTGAATGAATATTTGCGTACTTGCATCAGATATCTTGATCTTTCGCTTTTTTAAAAGGGCCTAAAATGTTTTTGATATTTTAAAATGCACTGTAGTTTTATATCAATGATTAAAACAGCTGTAAGAGCGCGAGATAATAAATCATTGTTTCTTAACAAATAATAGAATTACTTGTGTGAAAAATCTGGAGTTCAAAAAATGTATTTAATTTAATCTTTGTTTAGCTACAGTATGTATTCTGAAGACAAAGAGATTTTAATCAGACATAATCACAGTTTGACTAAGAAATTAAAGTAAAAAGAAAATGGCGTTGAGGTTTCTGGTGTGATTAATCACCTTGGTCTTTAAGAACCTGAGCCTTGTGTTCTCATTAACACAGTGTAATTTGTACTCTAGGGAGAGCCATTATACCACTCAGATGTTTGACTCACACCAGGTAACGGGACAGAGAGTCAAGTTGCTATAATTGTCTCTAACCTTCGGGAAAAAAAAGAAAAAGAGCATTACAGATGCCACTCATGCGCTCCAGTGAGAGTGGAGTTCTTAAACTGCTCTACCGTGTTTCAAAGAACAGCTCTTTAGTACCTCTTTTTTAACAAAAGTCCTGAATCTTAAAACTTAAATGGAAATCAAATTAACATGGTGTTGTACATCTCCTCCTATTGCATTTTTTTATACCTGTTACCTGTTCATGAATTACCATTAATTTTACTCAAATCATGTTCTTGCTAATGTTCAAGTGATTTTATGTTTTACAAAAGTTTTGATAAAATGCTAAACAAAATGATCAAAGAGCAGATTGCTGCAGACCAGAAGAGAGAGAATGCTGGCACACCAGCAGAATGGGCCTTGCAAGTTCTCCTAGGTAGGAAAAAAATAAAGAGCCTGGAAGCTTGTCACTCAGAAAAGACCCTCACTAGCATGAAACCAGCCCTGTAATCACCTCTGCTGTGGCTCATGGGTCAAGCGGACTCCCAGGAGACCACACAAGAGGCAGTCATTAATGTTCCTACAGATAAGGTCTTAGTGGGCAATGATCCAAAAAAGGTTTAGTGAGCACTGATGTTTTCAGTGAGGACAAGCTCTTCCTGTCCATTTTCAGTCATCTTCAAGAAATCTCTAAGGCAGTCCGAAATGTCTATTAATTATGCCTAAAACTTAAATCAGAGAAGGAAGAGCACGCTGTTAGTACTGTAACTACAAAGAACATGGATCACAATGCACCTTAACTTTCTGCTTAAACCTCCATTCAAAAGCACCTCGATACCGAGTCAGAAGAAAATGCTGAGCTATGACTAAACACTTAGTGGGTGACTCACAAATTCTGTCTTCAAAGTAAAAATGGACAGAGGTGAATAGAGGTATCGGTATTTCCAGAGTGCTGAATACATTTACTGTAAGTAGTTCATCAAAATTAGAGCAAAGCCTGAACAAAAGCTCTATACATTTTTTATGTAGCCGGTACATGGCCTTCAAAGACCCTCGGGGCAGGTTTAAACCTACACACACAATTCTGATCCTTGAAGAGGATAGAATCACATCATCAATAACAGGAAAGCTAGCAGAGTGTTCTGGACTGAGTGCTTGACCTACCCAGCACTTGATTCACATCTGCCATAAAAGGTCACAATTACTACACAGCAAATACAGAATATTCCTAAACCTTAACCCTCTGCAACTCATTATCTTGACACACCAGTCTGGTAGTCTTGTTTTAAACCTTTTAATTAGATACCCAGAGCAGCTATAACATTACATTTCTCAACAGGTATGACTAGGCGGCTGTAATAATATGCTGCCCTTTTGAATTCAAAATGACACTCTCTCCGTAAATAATATTGTTCAAATAAGAGGCAAAGCGATTCAGGTAGCTGCCCCAGTCAGACACCTGACACAGACACAAAAGACTGCAGGGATGTGCTACAGAACAGGCTCCAAACTCATGGTCAGCCGGCTCATTTTGGAATAATAGAAAAAGATAATAGAAAAACTAATTTGATGATCCAGTTTAGACAGCTATGAAGCCATTTACAAATTTCAGACATTTATTTTCTCATATCTCTCATCTCTTATCCTAGATATTATGATGAATTTGGTATAATTCATTACAATAATAATAACAATACAATTATAATTGTAATTTAATTGGAATGGCTTTCAAAGCAGAGAAGTATTTTTTGTTGATGATGAGGATTCAGCAATACAATAAGGCAAAACCATTATCAATCTCCTTTTCATCTTCATAGTATGAGTCTATTAATAATGATAAATGTTACTAATGTAAAATAACTGAATAAGAACATTGCTACAAATAGGGAGTTATGAAAATAGAAAATATCAAAAATAGCCCAAGTGGATTAATCAATAAGTAAATGAAATATTCATAAGCCTCAGCTTGTAAAGATTTTGCCAAAAAATTACCTGAGTTATAATTAGAGGCAACTGAGTTCTTTTTTCTTTGACACAGGTTTTGGGAAAAGAGTAAGAAGTCAGGCACACTGGGTTCAACAAATATTTATTAACAATGAGAATGACACACAAAACAACACGCAACATAAACATGCAATGTACAGGTTACACTCTGTTGAAACTTATAAAGAAAATGCCCCATGCCTATGGCTATGTCCTGACCAACCAGAAAAATCCCAGACTTGAATATCAAGTATTCAAATCCTCTATAATTCCTACAAAGGCCAAAAGAATATAAAGCCACCTTCTAAAACAACAGAATATGACGTGTATTAAATCTCTCTAAATCTGGAGGCAACAAAGTGAATGGGAAAACTATCTCCCTATACTAAAAATGCACCCAAAAACCAGGAGAGGCTGTTTTTTAATTAAGAGATTCTCCATACAGGAAATCAAAGTTACTTAAAAACAACAGATAGGCAAGCTCTCTTAGCAAGATTCAAGTACTTAACTCGAACCTGGTCTGTCTAGATGATCTGGATAAGGACCTCTTGCCTGGAACATGCATTATTTTCTGTGTCCTCCACTCTCCTCTCTGTCTTCCTATCTCTTCCAGAACTTAATTAACCAAGGTAAAGCAGAAATTATTTTGAGTCTCGCACCCAGCACAACTGCAGTTATTACCATAATTAAATACCATAGTAAATACCATAGTTCTTTCCTTACCAATAACTTCAAATGTTTACCCTAGCCAGGTGTTAACCACTGTATCTAGATTCTTAAGGACACTTCAATAGTCACAACAGCTGGAACAATACTGTATATCTAGAGAGAAAAACCAATGAATCAGATCTAACACTACTGATACTAGGCTTTGAAGGATTGAGTAGTCATCAAGAATTGCTATACACACTTGATTTGAAGATGCAGAGACTGATGATCTAAAAATACAACTATGCCATTCCCAGGGTGATACTGTCCCATCACTAAAGGCAAACTAGAGCAATCAATAACCTTTACAATGTTTTATTAAGATTATATACTGCTACTGTGAAAACCCAAAAATACTTATAAAAAATAATTATATTTTCTTGCCATTCACTGTATTACAGTGGATATATCACTATACAGTATATTATATCTAAAATTTGAGCATTTTTAAATAATGTTAAAATCAGTAAGAAGAGCAGCTCAATAACAGTTATTAAGTGTATATATCCAGTTTTGTTCTCCTTATCTCCCTTATTTATCCTGGCTTTTACCTGTCAATTTTCCGAGATACAAATCCTCTTTGTTTCTGCTGAGTCTTGCCCAAGAAGACAGAAAGCAGCACACACAATATCAAGATACAGTACATGGAGCAGAATAAACCATCAGCAGGCTGCCAAGTATGGAGAAAGATAGGAAACAGAAAAAAGCCTATGTGTACAATTTTCAATTTTAAACAGGAAATTAGGAATAAAAATTTCCTTTTCATTTTGGGTCAGTTTGTCTTTTTGAAGTTTCTATTTATTTTTTCAGTTTGCAAAGAGCCCTGTAACACACAAAATTTAGCTATGATGTAAATCATATTTCAGAGTAGCACACTTTCAGTGGAGCTAATAAATACAGTTTTAAATTCCTCTTATCCCAGAGAAGAGCTACACTGTACCAGCAGTTTTAGTACTTTTATTTCAGAGGCCTCTGGAGACAGCACTCAGTCTTTACAACAGAAATTCACTGTCATGTTTTAATAGACAGAAAATCTCTCTACTTCAATTCTTTGTATTTTATTATGGCTTTGGTTAGGCTAACCAATTACCAGTCACTCAGTGCAGAATATTACCAAAAATGTATTTTTCTTGCATGCTAAAATATCAAGTCTCAAAGCCACTGACAGAATGAATTACATTGCTTGTTCAGAAGTTTCTGTACAGGAGAAAACTTCATGTCATTTAGCAATGTTAACAGAAGACAAAGTAATAGCAAATGAGAATTCCTTTATGTTACAAATCTGCAAAAGTTAAAAGGCTGGATTCCTTGAGCAATTATACAGACTTCTAGCAACAAACACATCCTTTCACAATGCAATTTTGGTGTTACAAAAAATCTGACTATACTTGTAAGAAACAAACTACATTAAAAAAACTGAAGAAACTAGTGAATGACGTGCTGAGGTTTTCTCAAAAGTAACTGCAGGAAAGGGTAGTGAAACAAACTGTCTGTGAAGTGAAGAATTTCACCGTTCACTGTTTTGCTATCTTCTAAATAAGAAGAAAGTATTATGAAAATCATGATGTGGAACATAACAGACCTGCCCATGTCAGGTGAGAGTGCTCTCATGCATGCAGGGGCTCTGAAGAAGGAAAGCCCTTTCAATAAGGTTATATACTTAATCTATTTATTGTTCAACTGATGACCTGGAATATCCTCTTAAGAAAGGAGGAGACAACAGAAAAATAATTTATCAGCACACAAACCTTCACCCTTTCTTCCCTCCCAGCCCACAGATTGGTTTGTGATTGTCAGTGGGAGCATTTTTATAGCGTGTTAAATTTAACTATAATGTCAGTTTGAAGTTGTTAAGCTTGTGGAGTTTCTCTTTTTTATAGAACGAAAGCAAACAGATCACGCATTCGACGTAGCTCTCCTGTCACTCCGCAGGGCTGCAGAGGCTCTGTCACATTCGCAGCGGCTGCTGAGAAGCAGGAAGGTCAGGGGGCTGTAGCTCTTAATCCAGAGCCAACATTTTCAAGCACTGCACTTATCCACCACCTTCAAGACCTGACGGCTTTGCCTGGCTGCACTGACTACTATTCTGTTTGAATTTTACAAATGACAAATGCATTTTATACAGTAAGTCCTAAAAAACCTTATCACAATTGTTTGAAGTCTAGGAGTAAAACTGAAAAAAAAAAAAGACTGTCTAGGGTATAATGCATATGAAGAAATGGTATTGATTATTCTTCATTTATTTAAACATTTACGTTTCTTGCAAACTGGTGGTTACTTTGATCATCTGAGTGTTGTTCACAATTGAAAATAGCACATATACAGTATGTGGCTCCCGTATACAGTGTGTATACTGTAGCTCTAAATAATGTATAGTTGCGGTACTTTACATTTCTTTCTAATGCTTAAGAAAGTAAAGCCTCTCGCACCTGGTAGGATCCCCGCACACAGAGGCCAGGACTGACCTGAGGCCTGCAGGGGAGAGCTCCTGTGCAGAAGCCATGACTGGCAGAGCTCCGCCCCAGCTGTGTGGGCCAATCGGCTGTGCTGCGTCAGTGAGAGCCGTCCCTCCCTCCTCGCACGAGAACCTGACACAAGTTTCCAACATCCTCAAGCGCACGGGCAGCATCAGCACCCAGGCCTCCTCAAACCTCCTCAAACCTCCTCAAACCAGAGGACACAAGTGGAAGTGCATTTCAGACTGAGAGCAGGAGGCTCTTCCGTACAGAAAGTGTTGAAGGAGCAATTACCTACCTTGCAATGCAGCTGAAATCAAACCAGTGCTGTGGTTTTGCTCAAGAAAGACCTGGCAGAGAACCTCAGATCAACTACTAGCAACCAAACAAGTTAGTTGGGCTGAATGCCCTCATCTCCTTTGTAACCCTCTTTAAAACCCTGCTCTTTGCAAAAAGACATAAAAGCATAAAATCTATGCAGTGGGAAGAGTGTAAGGATAACTAAGGATAACTAGCAGCTTCTTGTTTTAGAAAACAAAAATCTTTCTCCTCATTCTGTTCTTTATAGGCATTATCATAGGACTTCATGGAATTTTGTTAATCTATTTCCTAAACGTACTGGTGAAAGTAAATGCTGTAATTTATAAAGTGCTTAAAAGCAGAAGTGCAAATAAATTCTTGCTTTTGTTTTGTATATTTGTATATCTTTGCTTACTTCAGTGTAAGTGGCTTTTTTGGGGACAATTTTAGGACCCTGCTGTGATGATGTAATGAAATCTCATCTTCAATCACAATGAGTTACCCTGAAGGTTGCGTAATCAAACTGGAAACAAGTGTACTACCCATTGACACAGATGGTCAGCCTCCCACACACAACTTCAGACTTGTCCAAGCCCAGTCATCTGTAATTTCTAATCACAACCTTGAACTCCTTTATTTTTGGCTGACACATATACAGTAGTGATACGTTTAGCTTCCAATTATAGCCTGTCTTTATTAATGAATATAAATTGAAGTTTATGAGGCTGTACAACATACAATATTCAAATGTTTGTCTTGTATTTTTTTTTCAAAGCTGAAATAACTCTTACAGTTAGGCTTAGTCTTTAACTTACTGCGAAATCATAAAAAAAAAAACAAAAGTGTAGTTTCACAGTGCCAAGCATTAGTGATGACTTAATTTATTTTAACTGAATTGAGGTTTTGAATGTCAAATTAATTTGAGATTTTAATTATTTTACTCAAGGAAGCAGTTACAAATCCTTAAGCTTGGGTACGTTAGTCGAGAGGGCCAGATCGCACAGGGTAGAATGAGACTGTGGCAGTGGAATGGGCTCAAGCTCCCCGTGTCAGTGGACAGCTCCTCTGATCTGGTTCTTGTGGCAACAGCCCTCCCTGCACTAGCCTGTAGAAGAGTGGGCTTTTCTTGGAAAAGAAGGGAAAAATCCAATAGAAAATAAAGGACAGAATACCTCTGCATGCGTGACAGGAGTGTGACTGATTCCAGTGTTGACCGAATCCCAGGACCGGGCAGTCAGGACGCAGGCAAAGAGGGGATACAGGTCGCCGGCTCCCAGGCGGCGGCTGTACTTTTCTGTGCCCCTCATGTCTGCCTTCATCAGCGCCTGCCAAAGGCGGCAGTAGTCCAGCCGGAACTGCTGGTCCAGCACCTTGGCGGGGAGAGGAAGAGAGGGGACCAGGTCAGGGCACTGACAGAGAAAGCCTGCATCCCCACACGAATCCAAGCAGCTTCATCATGCTACAGGGATCTGGGAAGAAAAATGCTCGGAACTTCACACATCCGAAAAAGACTGGAATCACACATTAAAGGTCAGAGTCTTTATTTCAGCCTTAAATTTAAATTTATGAATAGAAAGGCACAAAACTCCCATTAGTCATCTCAGTATCTAAGCATTTTAAAATGTGATCGGGCCCACCATCACATAAATTTATTTCATGAGGTTGAAACACCACAAGTTGCTCTAAATGTTCCTGGAAAGATATAATACATTTGAACAGCAGAGTACCATTTACATTCATTTACCAGGACTTCATGGATCTCTGAAATAAATGAGCTGGAATTAACTTAAAGAGTAGTAAGTAAAAATATAGGATGCTTTTATATCAGTTGATAAAATTAAATAAAAGAGCAGCCATCTCTAACAGGAAAAAGACTTATACTGTATGTGCCAGGATCAAGATGTGTTCCACTTTATACAACATTAAAATGGAACCACATCTACAGTATAGTGGAAGGAAATGCTACAGAGGAATTCAAACACAGAGCAAACCATCACTATAAAAAGGGAGAATCTTTAATGGCAAATTATTTCCATAATTCATACAATGGCAACATTGTGGATTAGCAGTCAGTCAGGGCTCTGAACGTGTAACTAGAAGGTTGTAGTTCAAATCCCAGGTGAGGCACTGCTGCCACATTCTTGAGCTGGAACATCATTCAGATTGCTCCAGTCAAATGCACAGCAGGATTAACGGCTACCCATGTAGGTCACTTTGATTAAAAGTGTCAGACAAACAAATTCATAATTAACAATGGAAATAAGGGAGAACGAGTATTGTTTTTTTTTAATAACCACAGAAATCTTTTATAAACATTATTCTCAAACAAGTATCACTTGACACATGTGTCAATTTTTCTAAATGTTGTTGTCTATATGTTGCTACTTTTTCAACTGTGTCTGATTGTGTGTTAATCCCTTGAATTCTAAATAAAAATAAAACAATGGAAATATTCCCAAAAAAATCTAAAGTGTTGCTTTAATTTATTATATTTCCCAATCTCACTGCATTTCTCCATTGAGCTTGAAGCAGATATTTCGGACAATCTTTTTCAAGTGATCTTTTTATTCCTGTGTGAAAGTGTTTCCCATTGTAATACTGGTGTTTAAATCTTCTGACCTTCTATGTCACCCCAACAAACCAACATGCTCCCAAGTGATCAATTTTACGCCACACAATCTTTATTTAAACATTTCTAAAAAAGCACAGTTAAAATATTCTTAATTTCTAACTATACTGCACTTTTCAACTATGAAAAGGTTAGTAATATATGTTTCCCAAACTGAACTGTGTGCTGCTTTCTTGTGACAGCGAATAACTGAGTCTGTAATAAGTGATAAATTCTCTTCCTGGAAGCCTAGCACTAAAGGGCACGGTGTCTCACCTGATACAGCCCATGATCGAGTAATATAATTTCAGTCTCACTGGTTTTCGGGCACTTCCTGACCAGCACATTGCCTGGGTGGGGGTCACAATGTATAAACCCATTTACAAAAATCATCTCGCTGTACATCTTCCCCAGGTTCTGGGAAATCTGTAAGAAAACAGCAGAAAAAGGGGACAGTTAGTAATTGTTTATTCATTTTAATTGAGAAATGGCCTTCAGCAAGTGTCATTAGTGTACACTTACCATTGCACGGACACAATCATTCCAGCATTAAGGCGAGTTTTGCCGTTGTCCTTTACCATTTGCATTGTGCTTTCAATTGCCTTCACTATAAATTCCACAGCTTCTAAAACTGTATATTTCTGAAGGCTTCTAAAGGAGATACCAACGGATGTCATCCAATACAAGAAGCCAACTGGCATAGATCAGGTTTGTAAACATTTTTAAAAGTCTCAGATATCATGCTGCTTATAGTTCTCATTGTAGATCAGCAGGCTTTTGGCACGAATGAAGCACATTTCATGCCACTACACTCACACTCCAAGATCAAGCAGATAATCGCTGGCTGCAAGTTTTCTGCGCAAAGGGACAGAATTAGTTTCTGCTCATTTAGACCTTTATAACACCACATTCCACAGTGACAGAACCAGCCAGGAAGAACACTTCATTTGCAACTGCAGAACCAAGGTGTGCACCTGGAAACTGCAAAATAAATCATTTCCACTCACTCTGTCTCACTTGAGATTAAGAGTGATAAAAAAATCTCTACAGAGGAATGAACAATGACACAGTTAGTGTGTGTAAACAGAAGGAAGGGAGGAGACAAAAAGATTCACTAAGTGCTGCCGTGCACATACAGTAGATGTGTCTTATTGATCCCTTCCTTATCAAGATACAGTAGCATAAATCTGAGTAGCCTCAAAACTGAAGCCTGTTGATCTGTAGACTATTTTTGTAATTGCCTGATCAATAAACATATGTATTTACCATAATGCGAATGTTGTGCAAAATCTGCTTACAGCTCAAAGTCCCATGTGCAACAACTCTAACTCAGGAGAATTAACAGCTGCTCGCATGCGTTTTGACAGATGATATACGTCCGGTAATGCAAATCAATGTAAACTTATCTGTCTGAAATATCTGTGATGTCAAAGAGCTATTGGTCATTTAGGGTAAGGAATGCTGAGGACTGCATGAAGGAATATTAATAAAAAATACACCCTCTACAGTCAGGAAATATTGTATCATAGCACACGATTTCCTTGTTCTCTGGGACAAATAAAATACTCTTGACAATAGATTAATGACCAGGCAGTAAAAAGGACAAATATTTATTCACAATAATTGTGCAAATACACAACAAAATGTTTCTGGCTATATAGAGATACTACAATAACAGATCTGTGAGATCCCAGAGCCCTGCTTTCTACAGACCTAGACAACACTGAATTCTCCTGACTTACTGTACAGACAAAATGGGGAAAAGGGGGAAACAAGTAGCCTGTGTCTTATCAAACAAAGGATCTAGACGAAATCTTTGTCTTAAATGCATTTTAAATGAATGGGACCCTATTTCACTGCTAAACAAACAGCGCACCACTAACTACAGTAAGAAGAGCTGTCCTTTAGTCTGTGGATTCCACAACTGGGAAATCAGTACTTTCAACACTGTAGGAGAGAAAGTCCCCTATCTTAAAAGTCTGGTTCTCATTCAGTGCGGGGGTACTAAGCAAACACACAGACAGACATCTCATTAAGGACACGGCAACATCAGTACTGTTCATTTTAAGAGGTTGGGAAAATTAGTGAAGATAAGCAGCAAAATCACTACGGCAAATCAAATTTGTTTGTTTACAGTAGGATCAAATAAACCTACAGTATACAGTATGCCCTTTACAAGCAGGGGGTTGCAAAGAAGGCCAGGAGCATTGTGGAGTGTGTGTCTCATTCCTCTCGATGTGAATTTACACTACACCCATCTGGGAGATGACTCTGTGTACCCATGTGTAACAGTAATAGACTCAAGAAATCTTTCATCCCTGGTGCAATCTCACTTCCAAGCAATGTATAATAACTCTCTTATCTGAAATACTAGTGTACTGTGTTCTTTTATTGATGATGTTTGTCAGTTTTTGTGTAGTTGTGTTGGGCTTTGAAAACATAGGTGTCTCTCTCACAATCCAATCAAATTTCCTCTTGCCTGCTGCCTCCTTTGAGATGACCCTTCCATTTATTTTCTGGTTACTCTGTGTCCTATTTATCCTGAGTTGAAGCCCAGTGAAGTACACCAGTGAAGGCCGGCTTAATGACCTCATGGTTAAATATTAAGGTTATAAAACAGCAGACAAAATTCTCTGCTGACTTAACAAAGAGTTAGTTTACCCTGGGTTAATTATTAGCACCACAATTTGCTTCAGAACTGTAACAATAGCATTATATTCATATTGCTCTATCCCGATTCTAGCTATTTAGAAATCAAGTGAATTAAAGATTTTTTTTTCTCCACAGAACTTTTCACTAATTACTTTTAGCTTACAGTGAAGTGTGCTCATGGCAGTTTTAAACTACTCCTATCTGCCAAAAAGACCTCACTGCAAACTGTGAAGCCTTTCAAGAAAAAAGAAGAAGAATATAGGTCAATGTAATTCAATTAGTCACGAAAAGGAAACGGGATTAGATTCTAGAGGTTTCTGTTAAGGATTTAAGGGATTCCTGTCCTAGCATGAAAAACGTGGGATGCCCATTCATTCTGCTGTTATTCATTCTAACTTCAATAAAAACTGACCTGTCCTGTTTGTTATTACTACATAGTAACTTCAAATTTACTGCTTTCGATACTGTGTGTATCACTTCAGAGTAACCTGGACAGACATTGAGATGCCAACGTGATTAAAAAATGTACGCAAACTCCCAATTTTATCCCAGGCAGGTACCCGTATCTAACTGAGACTGTATCTCAGGAACCCACTAATTTAACAAACAATCAACTGGTACTTCTTACCAACAGAAGTAGCAGACGTATCCAGACGTATTCTTAACAGTAGCAGACGTATCCAGATTTCAATGGAAAATTGGAATTAGGTCAGGATTTCCATCCTACAACCCATCGCGAATTACAAGCCCACTGCTTGATGACAGCTGTTTGCCGGAAACATTTTCCTTCTGCTGAGGGAAAGCCCACTACCATGCACTGGGTCTGTAATTTGCAGCTGACAGGTGGGTCAAATGTTTTATTTAATCTGGGAGCAGGTGCTAGGATCCTCCATTGTAAGGAGCATTAAAGACTTGAGAGAAGCAGTGCTTAGGAGTATAAAACACACCAGTTCCACAAGCCAGTGGTAGACATCAGAAACACAACTGAAGCTTAGATCTCTTCAAAGCACATCCACCTCCAGCTTCCAGGAGTTCTTGTCTTCGTCTAGTCGGAGACAGCTGTGATTCTCTTAGACTTGTTCTCAAAGGGAACCAAGCCACACCGCTCCTCAAACATGTGTTCAAAGCTATAGGAGTCTCCTTTTTAACAGTGCTTGCAGAGAAGGCACGTTGGGGGCGGAGAGTCCTGAAACTGTTATGTTCTGAATGCTGATAAACAGTCTCGACTGCTGTTCATAAAGGAGCTATCAAGAACATGCATGGAAAAAAGAAAACATTTCCCAAGGCAAACCATTATTCTGAAGGCATTTGAATAGAACACTTAAGAACTTTGCATTTCCTAAATATGCTGAAGGGAATAGGAGATGCTAAATTCAATCTAGATACAAAATTGGATGTATTCCTAAATCATTATCTCATGAACTGCAGTTCAAAATGAGAGCATAGCATTTGTTTACATACAGTTGTTATGCTGGTGGAATATATAACTAACATCTTAATATTACTTTTGTGTACTGCATATGCTTCAAAATATTGTGTTTTGTAAGTGAAAAATTACATTTTGAAGACTTTCACTTTACAGAATAAGCATCGGTACAAATATAAAACTTAAAAATTAATCACACATCTTTGGGCAGTGAACAAATAACCTGTTCCAAGGGGTTTTATATAATTCATAAACTCCATCAGTCACACATTAAGGTCGAGGGTTATTATTCAGTCTTAAGAAATTATCAGAGGCTTAGACAGCCCGGTTGCTTTCAAATTCAAAAGTATTAAATTGTTTACAAAGACTTAATAATAGAAAAGATTTGTTATACAGCGTTTGAATACTATGTGCAAGTAGCAATAACAAACTATAGATACAAAATGGGTAACATTGAAGTAGAAGAGGCTACTTGTGACAAAAGACTAAAGTATTAATATTGACACATCACTTACATTTTGTAGATTACTGTATGAGGAAGCAATAAAAATGCAAACAAAATTTTAGTTCTTATATTTTTACGTAAGATTGAAAGCAAATAATGCAGAACTTGCATCATTGCACTCCCTCGTTGTAATTTTATTAATTGCACTTGTTTTATTGTCAACTTACTATTAACAGAACTTGTGGGTTTGTCATTAACGATGTATTAGAATTTACAGCATAAGAACATAAGAAAGGTTACAGCTAAGAGGTGGCCATTCAGCCAGTCTAGCCCCTTTGCGTTTCTTGATAGAAACCATTTCTGATGGCTTAAACAACATGGCTGGATAGCTTGTTCCAATTTCCTACATCTCTGCATAGAGGATTGAAGATTCTTTTCCAGACGTTTCTTAAAAGACATCAGGGTATCAGATTCAACAAAATGATCTTTTAATCATATATACTATATACTGTAAGTAGTACATAATGTGACAGTAAAGGAGTGGACTTGATTATATGTAAATTTGTCAATTCTAGATGGCTCTCTGCGCCTAACCCTCACAAATGTCCATACCCTACTGTATTTCAAACATGAATAAAAAAGTATGGGTACACTGGGTACTAGGAACAGCAACTGGCATTCATTCTGCTATCAGAATGGAAACATCAAATAGGGACAAGCCAGCAAGGTCCTATTCATGTGAATCACAACATTCTCTTATTCTGAAAGCTGTTATTCAGACACCAATTTCTTTTCCTTGTGCTTGAGGTGAGTTAGTTATATCCCAGTCCAGTGTGGTTTCTAAAACTGACATTTCTTCCTGCACAGACTAGGCCATTAATAGTGTTAATAATATTTCTGTCATTCATCATGTAACATCATCTAAGACTGAAAATTCGTTTCTTGAAGGAAGAAAAAATCAGTAATCACTGAGGGCTTATACCCATAACATATTCCCTCAGAAAAGCATCCTTTTTAAAGATTTGTCATCTCTGAAGATTAAAACTCAGGCTGGGTAGTGTGTACAAGGGCGCAATCCTAGTACCTTAATTAGTGCCACTTCAGGACACAAATCCTAGCTGAGTCATGATTGCAGATAGCTAAAAAGTATATCTTATATATAGCATGAAAAATGCTTAAGGGAGCATGGACACTAATAATGTGTCGTTACTGTATATGCAGACATGATGGAATGCAGGAAAAAAGACAAAAGAGAAAGACTGTAATAAATATAAAGATTGCGAATGTTTCTTCACAATATCATCCCTCTCAGATACCACAATCACTGTGGTGTCTCACCTCTTCCACATTTTCACCTGTCTCAGTGGATATCTCATGGTAAGGAAAAAAATCTAATTTCATGGCTTTGATGCACACACATTTTAATAGCAGCTAACCTTGCGTGTTCTGAGCCTCAAGCCTCAAGAACGCAACAGATGTCCCACAAGAATCATGGTTCTGTAGCTTGAACCAGATGAAAAAATTCACTCAATTTTCAAACACTAGGTGAGAAAAGGACCAAGGAAAGAAATTAAACAAGTTAAGCTCCTCGTTCATCTTTAGTGTCATTAAAAAACAGAAGAAACTCAATTATCCTGTTTCAGGTCCCTTGTTTTATAATTTATCTGTGGAAAGTAAAAATAGTGTCTCCATGAACTATCAGCACATTCTCACCTGAATGGATGCCTTGTACAAACCAGTTATCAGGGTATATTTCTCTGAAACTCTTGTGTTACCAACATGTACAGTACATATTTGTATGCCCTAAGCATAATTTGCCTGTAAGAATCAGCAAAGCAGCAAATATTTGTAATTGATTAAAGAAGCAGTAATGGAGTGCAAAATGAGTTTTGATGTTCAGGTTCTGCCTCTCGCCGATTCGGAGATGATTCCCTTTTCCTCTGCCGCTTATGAATCGATGGTGCTGGAGTGCGCACAGAAAATAAATCATATTTTCTGTCCCATTTCACCAGGCTGATGAGACTGTTCCCCTGGCAGCAGCCAGCCAGAAATGAGAGAAGATAAAGTGTCTGAGCGCTGACAAGTTCACGACTGTGGAATACAAAAGGAGGATAAGCGAGGGCATCCCTGCTGGCAGAAGCAAATGCACAAATTATTCCTGCTCTCTAAATATGTATTTAGAATGTCTTGCAAAATAAAGCAACTAGGCACAAGTTTACCACCAATGACATTCCAAATGATGAAACACTGGAGCTCCATCTAGGAATGACTCAGCAGCTTTTCTGTGAGCACATGCAACAAAGATGAATAAAAGACTGTAATGAACATCCACTTTTTATAAAAAGGTTAGCACCAAACAGTTAAGGAATAATGCCGTGCAGTTTCTTTTATCACCAGCATCTAAAAATCAGAACCAACACAGAAAGTCTGTGAGGTAGATGCAGCCGCATGGTCATTTCTCACGTGTGCCTGCAGATGAGGGTCATGTCATACAGCGCACACAAACCACATTTTGACTCTTCCTGTCAAGGAAGATTCTCTCTAACAAGCAATTTAAGTGCTAATCAAAATTTCTGAGGTTTAACACATTGTTTTATTTTAAACAGCATACAGCACTCATGTGTGTGGGAACACCTTTAAAAATGTATGGTTCTAAATTATATATAAAGACATCACTTTAAGGTACAGTAGTTTTTAGGACTTAGAGGAACTGAAACCTTAGCTGTCTCATTCAAACTCTCCCTCTCTTCAATCTCAAGGATCCCACTTCCATTTTGTTAGCTAGAAGTGGAAGGAAAACAAAATCCCAGAGGGAGGAGCTCTGGCCTTGGGGAAGAGTCCTCAGTGCTGTAAGGAAGAGGGGGAGAAAGGCCAGATCTACCTGTTTATAACAGCAGATAGGAGTATAGCCAGACATACCTGCTCCACCAAAAGATATAGTTTCAGTGTTGTCCTTTTTATAAATGTTAAAAAGACCCAATTTATTTTGCTTGGTCATTACTTTTTATCTTCAATTAATCTTTGCATGTCCCTACAATGATCAAGATATTACAAACAAACATTTTAAGTTCACTGACTGATGTTGTTCCCATCACTGCATTCCTAGATAGTTCAAGGTTAGCTGAACTCTCAGATAACCTCAAGGGAGCAAATCTGCATTATGTGAAACTTTAAGTGAACACGTCTTTAAACCAAAAATGTTAAGCGACTGCTCTATTTTATTGTTGTTCCTCTAAAAGATGCTAGTAAATGTTTGTGGGGAGCAATGGAACAGGAACAGTCCCTTTCTTCTTCAAGTTTTTGATGTGCCCATCCAGAAAACAGTGGGTCAAACCTTCCTTGAAAATTTTAACTACCCTAGTTTGAATTAGCAGTTTAAAAGTTGACACTGCAGCTACACTACAATGCATGTCATTTGCCCTCATGCAGTATATACTGTAGGAAAATGACACTCATTCAATTTATTTCATATTTAACGTCTCCTGTTATTGAGTCATGATCCTCTTGGGCCAGACTGATAAACGTGCTATAAGGTGGTCGTGTCTCATGGATTAACGCTTATTGTGAGCTACAGTTTGTCAGACACTGTAATAAAGTAGTGAAAGTAATGAATGGCCCAAATAACAAATTAAATAGAAATCACAGCCATTCACCTCGTCGTTTAATTCAGTTTTCTCCAGGTAACTGAGACAAAAATTATAATTCTATCAAAGAACTGAACTGCATGTTTAAGAAAAACAATAAAAAAGCTTTCTCAGGTACTGATGTAGGGACAATAAAATTCTCAATGCAATATTAAAATATAGCTTTAAATAGACACAGTTTAACGATTCAGTTCATGGCAGAATGACTTTTAACCAGATACAGTACATATCTGTGTTTAAAGGAATATCCTGCACTGACAGAGAAAATAGCTAAACCTTTTCAGTCCTGAACAAAGACTGAGAAGAGACCTGACTCAAGTTGTCAAAGTCCTCAAAGGCACTGACAAATTCACACCTAGGGGCTCCTCAAAATGCTCAAAATCGGCAGGGTGACACAAGAAGCTACCGTACAGTATGTGACACGCATAGAAGCTACTGTATGTGGTTGTGCACTTAAAACCAAATACAGGAGGCACTTCTTTACACAAAGGGTTGTGGGTGTTTTGACCAAGCTGCAAAGCCATGCTGTTGAAGTTGTTACCTTGGCTTTCTTTAATAAAAGAAGCTGGATGCGATTCTCAGATGAGATTAGCTATTAACTACCAAACAGGCTCGACTGCTTATACTGGTTCTTATGTTTTGCTGATCATAACACTGATTATTTTGTTTAATGTTTTTCTGATGTTTTGATGTGGACATGAACATACAGGTAATCCTACAAAGCTCTTTCTATGAATAAGATAAATTAAAATATTTATTTTGATACTATAGTGTATGTGTGCATATACTCCATTCAACAGTTTATAGAGGCAGTCTAAAGCAGTAATGATTGAAAGAAGCAACATAAAAAGTTAATTTATTTAAACCTTCCTTCTAGACTGAGCTATTTCACAAATCAATATGGGGCAGGAAAAAAATCCTTTTAACTTGAAGATGTTCTAAATTTAATGAGCTGTTTTCAAATATTGGCACATGTTCGGCTGATTCTACAGATCCTTAGGGAGATATCGGACTGCCCTTTTTATTAGTCACTAGATCTTTTGAAACTCTTCTTTTATACCCACATAATAATTGGACCATAGTTTTTAATTAGTTGCTAGGCATGATGCCTTTCCATTCCCAGTAGTAGAGCTGTTTCAAAGCCATTTTTCTGAAACTGTCATTCAAATGCTGTAACTGTGGCATTCTTCACATATTTTGTCTAAAACACAACCCTTCTATGATAGAGATCTATACTATGTGAAATATACTAGAGTAACAAACAATATGTCTTGGTCATGGCACAGAAAAAAAGCTCAGAGAATTCAAATGATCTTAAATGACAGGCTTAAGCTACTGCTTTCAGTTCCATACTGAAGTGTCTAGAAATGGCTTGCATTTCACCTACACAGTATTCAAGAGTCCTCCACTCTCTCTGTTCCATGTTAGGGTGAGTTGGAGCCACAGCTCATGTTATTCAAGGAAGAGGGACTACAGTCAGTACCTTATTTTATTTATGCACACCAACTGCACACAGCAGTTTAACTTTTTCTCAGATTTTACCATTTTCCATAGGTGAACAGATTAAAAAATTAATGCAAAGATGCACAGAAAGCTAATGCTTTCTACCATTCATGTTTTCTTGGTAACTAAGCAATTTTTAGAGGCTTTGAGAGTGAAGTGTAGCATTACTGATCTGTGTGGAGATTACATCATGCAGAACAGTTGAGTGCCATGAAATTAGTGGCAATGTGACCAGAAAAATGCAGAATTCAGAATGCACTGCAATCCCATTTTATGACACAAACAGTCCAGCTCTTAGGATTTTAGGCTTGTGAATCTAGATATATACACACTGTGCATAAACTGGAAGTGTTACCTCAGTTACCGTTCTGAAACTACTAATGCTCACAGCAGAGTATGTTTTTCCCTTATTTAAACTCATGGATAAAAACCATCCTCATAGCTATGAAAACAATAACAGCCACGGCAGAGTATGAAAAATAGCTAAAGGAGGAGAGAATTAAGATAGAAGAAGTACATATTTGTGACTGAGTATCACTCTCCCAAGTTTATCTCTGAGGTTACAAACACTGGGAGAGACCAGAATAAACCAAGAGTGTGAATGAAGGAACGAAGGTTCTCAATCAGATAATGAAGCTCAGACTACAAGATGTGTACATCTCTATATGCATTATATCATGTATCCTGAATGCCAAACAGATTTATCTATTAACTTGGAATTGCTGAGAAAAAGAACAAACTTGCCCCCATCTTGAGCGTCACGTCAAGTACAACAGCAATAATGAGCATCAGAGTGAGAGCCCAGCAGGATATTGAGCGGAGCACAGTTACAGCAGATTAAGAAGTCAGGAATAAATAAGCAAAGTACGCATTTGGCAGTAGCATGGCATACACCTATGGAATATCCAGAGCTTTAGCAGGTGGATCTGTGCAGGATGGAAGAATATGGCAAACAGCAATGCTGGATTAGACATTCTACCTTTGATATGCCAATTGTTATCCAAGGGCATCCCCCTGGTTCCTAAAGGTGTTTTTTGTTCCAGATAAGCTGCCATCTATAGTAGTCAACTGACAGAACTGTTATTTACAAAAGGGCACTGCACATACTTCTGCTAACCTAAACACGGGGAGCCTGAGCAACAGTGTGGATGACAAAAATTCACAGATGAGGGGTAAGGAAGTAAATGTCACATTACGCCTTGTGTAATTCAGGCTCATTTCTAAAAACCACATCAATTTCACCTCAGCAGGACCACTCCTTTATTCCTGGATACTTTGTAAGCCAGACGCACGACAGATTCACCCAGCAGAGCAGAGCATCTCAACTGCAGCCCAGAAAGCAGTGCTGTGTGCAGGGCGGGACACACACTGCTAGACTGTTATTATATCTCCAGAGGCATAAAGTGGAAGACAGAGCAAGGAGAAGGCAATAAAGTACTACACCAACGCAGACTATACCTGAAATGACAAAAAAAATCAGAAAGATATAAGGAAACTGTACTGCAGTAGCATGATGCTCTGATCTTGGGGGAACATTGTGTTTTGTCAGTTTTGTTCACTGGCTAATTCATGTCAGTTTTCTATTGGGGCCTATTTGCTCATTTCAGCTCTTAAAAGGTGAAACGAGATCTGTAATTGTTATCAAACCTGAAGCAATTTCTGAGTTCCAGAACTGCCTTGATTTAGGTGTGTTGCCTGAAATGTAACCACTGGACCTCTGCGTTTAAGAAAAATAATTATTGTGGAATTTACAGTCACTCCCACCTATGGGTGTATCTGATAAACTGCCACCCCTGCCTGTGGGCATGTCTGATACAGTGCCACTCCCACATGTGGGTGTGTCTTATATGGCGCCACCTCTACCTGTGGGCATGTCTGATACAGTGCCACTCCCACATGTGGGTGTGTCTTATATGGTGCCACTCCCATATGTGGGTGTGTCTTATATGGTGCCACCCCTGCCTGTGGGCATGCCTGGTACAGTGCCACTCCCACATGTGGGTGTGTCTCATATGGTGCCATCCCTGCCTGTGGGCATGCCTGATACAGTGCCACTCCCACATGTGGGCATGCCTGATACAGTGCCACTCCCACATGTGGGTGTGTCTCATATGGTGCCATCCCTGCCTGTGGGCATGCCTGATACAGTGCCACTCCCACATGTGGGTGTGTCTCATATGGTGCCATCTCCGTTTGTTGGCGTATCTAATACAATGTCACTCCCACATGTGGGAGTGTCTGATACAGCAGCATTCCCTTCTGTGTCTGCTCATGACGAACTGATCAACTAGTAAGAGAAAGTTTAGTCATGGATAATGGGAAGCAAGTGGAGAAGAAGTTGTGTAAAGTTTTCATTGCTGAAGGTGTTGAAGACAGTACCCTTACAGTCAGGTGTTTTTTACACTGAGGGCCAACCAAAGAAACAAATGAAATAAATGTCTGAATAAGAAAACACATCCATTAAGTCAGCAATTTGCACTAGAGATTTAGAACTCAAGTGAAAAAAACTGCAGACGCAGTGTTCCTCCAGGACCGGAGCTGAGCACCACTGTGGGACTACTGGGAACATAAAATTGGGAAATATATGACAGAGGTTTATGCTTTAGTAAAAGTGTGTATTACTGGTCATATTATTTGAAGAAGCTGAGACAGATGTAAATAAAGGCATTTTCATATTAATCTGCTGTAAAAAAAATTACCAGCAATGACTGAAGGCGTTTTTCTAATGCACTCACTGTTTTAATATGCAAATCCCCTTTAGTTGTCCTTCTTGTAATCACGCCAGATTAAATATTTGACAGCACTGTGATTTGATCTGACAAGCTGGTTGTGAGAAGGCTATTTAATAACCCAGCCGTAGAGTACATGCACTAAGTCATATAATCCACCCCCCATCCCTTCAGAAAAGCCATGTTTTCTATCACACAAAACACCACAGTCACATGTGAGATCCCGAGGTATGAGGGTACAAGCCTATTGGTCTGCATCTTTCCCACATACCCGTCTGTGATTTTAGCATGTTTTTGAGTCTATGTGTGTCTGAATCCCTGATCTATTCATGAGGAGAAAGTTCTGACATTCAATAGACCTAGCTAACCCTTTAACTCTTAGGTGCAGTTGTAGAACTTTCTGTAACTGTGGGAAGCTGTGCTCTGGTTTTCATGTAACATGTAAGCATCACCTTTGCCTTCATCTCTCCTGCACTGCTGCTACACTAACATGTTTCTTTCTCAGTGGCCCTGTTGACTGTGTGGGCAATGCTGTGCCCTCTGCCCCACCCTTTGCACTGTGCCTCATGGTTAGACAACATCTGATAATGTACACATGGACTCACAGTTCGCCCGCTGCTCTCTTCTTCTTCGTAGAATGACACTGCTTAAAGGTTTCTTTCCTACAGTACATGTGAGGGAGTTAAGCTGCCAGACCACATGTTAACACTGTGCTGATGTCTAAGCAGAGTGTATTTAATAACAATTAAGCAAACAGGCTTCTTTTACAATTTTGTTTTTCATGACATAAGTTACTTTTTATTTTTATTACTCCTGAAGAAACACATACAGTAAGTAAAAATAAGAGAATGAGGTTAATTAGATGCGAGTTAAAATACATCCATCTTGTCTGTCTAATGCTTGTCTACCTGTATGCTACAGTACATGTCTGCAGCAGTTTCTAGCAATGATTCCCCATTTGTGAAACAATGAGTTATGGGATTTTAGTTTGTCTTGGTATAGCAGTGACTTCCTATCACATAGTAATAAGCCAGTTTACAGCATATTCAATTGCCCTACAAGCAAAAGAAATCTATCAAGAATGTAACAGTTACTGTATTTCAAGGTACTGAGTGGCAATGTGACCAGAATTCAGAATCTATAAACCAAGCTAGGTCATTAATTGGGTGGGAGCCTTCTAAGGCAGAAGTTCACAGTCCTGTTCCCTGGGGATCTACAAACCTGCTGGTTTTGTGCTCAGTTCTCAGTTGAACCTTTAGTTAACTTAACGAAGGGACAAATGTTTTTTTGTTGTTTTCATCTCAAGATTTTCAAGGTTGCCATTGAACTATTGGATTTCATACGTAATTTTATCATCACTTACTAGCTCTATTGAATTTTCAATTAAGTAACGAGCTCAGCTGGGACAAAACCCAGCAGGTACAGTATGTGGGCCCCCAGGAACCCCAGTAGCTGAAAAAGATACAAGGCAGATGCTGTAAGTGCTCTTGGTAGATCAGAGTGGTGCTCTTCCCAAACTAATTACCAACTAAGGAGACTTGGGACTTGGTACTGTAGAAAGTGCTGTCCTTCGGGTAACATGTTAAACCAAAGTCCCAACCACTAGGTCATTAACAAGCCCATAGCAGCAGTCAGAAGAGTGGAGGTGTTAATCCTGGTGTTCTATCTTAATTCCACTCTGGATCTGTACAATCTGGTCTATTGTTCCCCTTTAATTCAGCCGGTGAAGTAATTTCTCACTCCTCCACCTCGCATGCCGAGTAAAGGTACAGTACTGTTGACACAGGTGGGAGTTGAACAGCACTGGGGGATGCAATGGGCACCCTTCCTGTAGGTAAAGCACTTTGACATCCTTGGGGATGAAACTGTAAATGCAAGTCATTATATTAGATATGCTGTATATAGTGTGACAGTGGACCACAGCTCCCACTGCGCTCTCCGCTCCTCGGCGCGTGGGATTGAGCGGCAGTGACCGTCGCGGTTCCAGGCGCTCGTGCCCTCCGCCACCCGTTTCGTCCCGCAGCACCTGGGGCGCGAACCCGGGTCTGCAGCGTAACGCCACAGGGAGCCAGCCGCATGAGCTAAAGGAGACCTCCCTGAGCCCAGCCGGCCGAGGTCCCTGCTTCGCGCAGGGAGGGCGATGACGTCACCGTGCCCGAGCTAGCTCTGCTACACCGCTACCACACCGGGGGCTAATCAGGGCTGCGCTTTAAGATCCCCACGCGTCCGCAGACGGCATTCAGTTTAGGACTGAATGTGTTCCCGTCACCGGCGACACAAACATTTACACGGATCCACGAAGGGATTCTCCCCTATACTAGAGAACAGAAACATCTGCAGACGACTACACACTGGCACACCGCACAGAAAACAACAAGCGCTCTGCCGGTGCTCAGGCAGCTCCCTATCACATCCGACACTATCACAATAGTATGAGAATGAAATATGTTGCTTAAAAACATGTTTAATTACTGTTTATGTTAGAGATGTTGGAATGAGAAAACAAAGATGTCGCAGGATGGTTTCTCTATAAAATCAAGATAATTAATGGTCATCCTTACCCTGAAAAATAGAAGTGCATTGGATTGGGAAGGTTAATCACCAAAGCACGTCTGGATGTATGGTACCTCAGCTTTGCCAATTACCATGTTGGAGGACTCTGTTGTGTTCCAATGGTCACCCCAATGATCTTCGACATGTGGGGTTTCAATTCATTTGATGTGTTGGTGACACTTTGATAGAACATTATGTAGATTAAGTTTGAAACTGGAAAGCTGCTTGATGTACTTCACTTGCTGTTATGTATCTAAATGTCCAAGGTTAATGGGAGTGACCTTCTAACCAGCAAGTATTTTAATTTTTTTCATAGGCTTTGCTCATAAGACTACATTACCTAGTCCAACCTCGAATAAAGCCATGAAGCCATGAAGCACAATGAATTGTTTCAGTAATTTAACTTATTTGTGTAAGTTTAAAAACACTTTTTAAAACTTGATTTGGAAATATACAGTATATTAGATTTAAACTCCCACTTTGAATTACCTATAGATTATTGTAGTTTAGTGCTTAAAACACCATGAATTAACACTGGAAGATGATAGACTCATTTAGCTTTCATGTAAAGTGCTTCACTATGGAAAAGCTTCTTAGCATAAATATAGCAACAACAAAAGATGACATTTCTGACATTCAAACTAATTTAGTGAAAAAGACAAGGTATCAAGCCGACATAGACCATTAGATCCACAGTTCTCTGTTGTAGACCAACTACAAACCATACTGGGCTAGCATTTCTTTCATAAAGAGTTCTAACTTTCTTGTTGTTTAAAATGATACATTTCAGCAATTAGATTGTATAGTGACCATAGCCCGAACTCTGTGGTGCTCATGTGATTATCATCATCCATTTTTCATTAAATTAACTTCACTTAAGCCGACATAGACCATTAGATCCACAGTTCTCTGTTGTAGACCAACTACAAACCATACTGGGCTAGCATTTCTTTCATAAAGAGTTCTAACTTTCTTGTTGTTTAAAATGATACATTTCAGCAATTAGATTGTATAGTGACCATAGCCCGAACTCTGTGGTGCTCATGTGATTATCATCATCCATTTTTCATTAAATTAACTTCACTTAAGGCACTTCAAACAGCACCATTCACTAACTACTCCTCTCAGGGTATTTAAATGATCTTCGGTCTTAATAAAATGAACCATTTCTCTCTGACACCCATTCCCTGTAAGAGTTACAGCGTAACCGGTCTCAGACATGAACCACTTAAACGACACAGCAGCCTCCCCCATCCAGGCACAGTCCTAACAAGCTCGACTGCCATGAAAGGGAACCAAAGGGACAAAGGAACGTGGAACGGTTAAAGAAATAATCAGACTTCAGGCAGAATAAAAAAATTGAGATTTTCTCATTAATTCTGTTTGGTTTCTGGTGTAAACATGTTGTATGCTTTTCTATGTTGTGTTGCTGTAAGAAGCATTGATGCAGAATTTGAAAGGATGATGGCATCCAAGTCATCCGTACATAATATGCTATAATAATAATAATAATAATAATAATAATAATAATAAGAGAAACATATGAACAATATTTCTGTTTGTTATAGAAACTAGGCACCTGAGTGGCCCTGCCAGTAAAGGAGCTTGTTCAGAGGACCAGTTGAGCCCTCCAGCCTAGATGTTACAGTGCTGTGCCTGGGCTCTGCCGTTATTCCAGGAAGACCAGGATTCCTCAAGCTGCCATGTGCAATGGGTGGAGCAGTTCCAGTACCAGTACCAGGGGACCGTGAGGTTTTCTCCCAGGCCACTATGAGAAGCTTTACTCCTGGTGATGGTCACCCTCCAGCACAGGCGTGGTGAGCAGGGGGACAGGAGCGGTGCTTCTGACTGGTGTGCCTCACTGGAGGAAAGAGCACATGGTTCAGTTCTGGCCTGGTCTGCACAGGGACCACACCTGGGACTGACTGCTGCCGGTTTCATTTCATTTAAAATTGGGGATGATGAAGAAGAAGGAAAAAAATGGTCATTTCAAAACAGAAAAAAGAGAATCCCAGAGTTGACACATTCAGCAAAAACTAGATCTTAAATATACAGGATGCAATATCAAGAACATAAAAAATATCTATAATTCCACATCAGCATTTCTGACAGTAAGTTTTTAATAAGCTGCATAAATATATATATATATCCTGACCCAAGACCTTGTTACATAACCACAGTGCAGAGATTGAAAGAAAACTAATTTGCTGCAAAAAACATGTAATCTTTTTGTGTTATGCAGAATCCATATTTACGAGGTGGTGACCTTCTCAATCACATTGAGAGACTACAGGGTGATGTATTGAGCCAATCTGTTCAGATGTAAAGTGGTGTCCAGCTACAGCTGTAAAACTATGCATCAGTCGGCACTATGGCTTTTATGCTCGGCTCTCTTGTGATTCCTCAGGAGTTCATTAGTTTCTGCGGGAACAGGCTGTTTGTTTCGAATGAAGAGAACAGAAAAGGACTGTGAGCAGAAAGACTTATGTTGCCTTTTCTTACAGGGTAATGAAAGGAAGGGTGAGACTTATGCTTTATAACTTTGCTGCTGATGATGATAATTTCTGAAGTGAGTTTGTTAATTGGTGTATAATACCAGTCTCCAAGGGGGCCCTGCTCCTTAAGAAAGTTAATTGATTTCAAGCCATTTAATAAATGTTGGACTTAACGACCAATACTTCAGAGTTATGGCTGAACTCCAGTACTGGCAGTGAATCCTGTGACAGCTGTGTAACTAACATCATCATTACATTCTTCACAATAATCACAAATAATAACAGCAACAAACCGACAGAGGGCCAGATGGACAGAAATTCAGAATAGTTGGGAACACGAGAGAGAGCTGTCTGACTTCATGAATACAAAAGCCTGCCTGCTCATAATTTGATTAGAGACACTTAACATACTTGCTTGGAGTTGGAAAGAGGTGACAAGCAATGGCACAACACGTGGATCATGAGATTCCTCGGCTGCCAGCTTCAACCAACGGACTTCATCCTAGCAGGAAGACCTCATACCCTTTTCACTCTTTATTGAACGATAAATTCAGTTTCTATTAAAGTCTGTTGTCAGCCGATTCTCTGACATTGTTTCTTTTTCAATAGCAAAGCTTCAGAGAAATGTATTTTCTTGTTTTAATTATTATTTTTTTATTTTCCAATTTAAATTTTATTTTTTGAAAAAAGTAAAATCTATTGTTTTAAACAATATTTCAAACCCTAAAAACACTGGTATGATCAAAATACAAATAACGTGATAAAACAACATAAGCAGTTTCATTCTGTTATTTTAAATTATATCTTATTTTGTTATAATTTGTTAAACATTACAAAACATTGAGCCTCCTGCATTATGAATGGCCCCAAGTTGTTGAAGGCAAGGACTAGAATGATGTGTGGCTGTAGGGCACAACACATTCCTTTAGAGCTTATTTCAAACAGCATAAACATCATTGCAGTTGTGTCTGCTCAAATACATTTTTAGTTTCTACACTTTGCTGCTGTATATTCATTTTGTTTGCCTACTCTAAATTATTCCACCACAGGGCCAGTTCAACAGTGAGTAGGCCAGGTATAGCCTCCAACCTAAAGAGGGATTTTTCAATAAGAAAGAATGTGTGTTACAGATAAACAGCTGAGTTAAACAGCTCATCCTTGACTGTGCGCACTCAATTAATCTTGTAAGAGAGCTAATAGAGAACATATTGGATCAAAGACTGCTTCCATCCTTAGCTTTTACAAAGGCGGAAAATGATAACTTTTTGTTATGTCCTATTTTCCATTACTTCTCAGTACTAAGTTAAACAATGCTAAGGTCCTAGTGGTCTTACAGATAACTGCAATCAATTATGGAGAAGGAACAGATTTTCAAAGCTTATCTACAACATCTAAGGCAGCACAAGAGCCTTATCAGAAGTTTAAACTTCTTATCAGAAGTTTAAAAAGGTTAAAAACACTAAAAGACCTGTTTTGTTTAAGTGAATTGCATGATGTTGGTTGTTTGTCCCAGGAAACAAGGAGAAACCTAAAGTACATAATTTCTGCTTCACTGAATGAGACGTAAGAGACACAGCAAACCAAGAGATCTCTTCCTCCCACAGCTTACCTCCAGGGCAATAGGAAACTTATGTTATTTTTGCTCATCTTAACGTTTTCATCTGCATAGGCCCAAGCGTAATGACACACATTTCAGGCTTCTTCAATTACTTATCTTTTACTTATTACTTATCTAACTACCATACATTTCGTGATACAGCCATGTGCGCTTCAAAGTCTATCGGGAAGGTTTAAAATCAAATTAGCTGTGTGGGAAAATCCGCAGCAGAAAATCCATCTACCCGTCATCACCAAGCTGCTCTCCCTGGTGAGGGTTAACGTGTCTTGGAAGCACAGGACACAAGGGAGGACATCACCTCAACAGGACATCAGATTGAAGATTTCTAACCTACTGTAAATAATCACTCAGATGCTGACCTGAGGCAGGGCCTATATATTACATCTGTAAAACAGTATAGGAGTAGGGCTTCTTCATACAAAACTGAGCGTGAAGCAAAACCATTTCCAATTCCACCTCCAGACACTATTCTTTGTTGAAACATGTGGTCGAGCTGTGCTTGGTACTACTATACTTCATTTGTCATATTGCAATGTTTCATGTTGACATGAAACAGTGATGTTGGGATGACCAGTGGAGGTGAGGGCCAAGAGGGTTCATCTTGATAACCCCAGCGATGGAGTGCCCAGCACTCAGTGCCTCTTTGTCTGAAACCCCACGGCCTTGACCCATCTGGAGCGGGACACTAATATGTCGCTGCCATAAACAGATGATTATCTGTAAACAGAATACTGCCCAGGGTGTTCTCATCAACACAAGAAATCTTGTAGCCCACCAACTGTAATCTAATAGCCTGATCAACAAGATTAATACAGCTGGACTTTTGTTGACAAAACTGAATATCACCATATATTGAGTAGGAACAACTACAACCACAGTGATTGAATTCAAAGTCTCAGCTCTTGCTTTCCACTGTCTTAACCACTCTACTCCTTCCTATTTTCATTCTCTTACCTCACTCACTCTTGCCCTCTCCTCCCCTCCTTCTCTTTTGCCAGATTTCCTGTTCCCCCCCTCCGCTTGGCCATCGCTGGAATGAGCTACGTACAGTAATCCTAACTGACCTAACACCTAACATGACCACCTTGAAGCCCTGCTCAAGGCTCTGCTGTTTAGACAGCACCTGCACTCTTCCAGCTCTCAGCTGCAATCACCCAGCTCTCAGGAAAAATTAGTTTGGTCCTGTTAGTTTAGTCCTGTTCACGGTGGTGTGCAGGCCACCAGGCTGCTTAGTATCCATGCTGTCTGTATACTGTTTCATTTGCCTGATACACCTGATTGCCTGATTAGCGTTTAGCCATCCTTGTTTTTCCATTCATTGTGTTGTAAGTAGATGATTGTTACTCCGAGTTTCATGTTTTGTATAAAGGATAAGTTTTAAGATAAGAAAATAATAATACAAGTTAATAATCTTCATCATAAAAATAATAGTTATTTTAATAATGTATTATTAATCTATGTTTAATTCACTATTTCTATCATTCTTTTCAATTTTTAAGTTGTTCTTGCACAGCAGAAACACAAGCCTGAGAGCAGAAACTCTCACAAAAACATCTTATATCTCCAAGATCTACTGGCAGAAAAAGGCTTGTTCAAGAATTCTGTGCACGTCCCTCAGTACTGAGAAAAGTCTATTTTAGCCATCATCAATCTTTTGATTACTTGCACGCCAGCTCTCACACAGAACCTTGGAGACGTCACAGCAAGTTAATAATTCTATCCATTTTCTTGGGAAGAGACTCCATCATTTATTATGTTCGATATCTATCTCATCAGCTGTCTAATAACTCTCATCATCATTGGCTAATGTCTAGGCCAATCTCTCTTGAAGATAAAATACTCTCATATAAGGTTTGTTTATTTACTTTTACAGCAAACACTACTGTAATATAGGTTGTTACTTTGTGACAGGAGGAGTACTCTCAAGGTCAAGGATGTAAAGATCATAACTCATTATGCAGAAAATGTCTCAGAATTTAATCATGCTGATTCTTTTTCTGTGCACTTTAACTAACAATACGCACAATGTTCCACAGAAATAAAAATAGATTATGTCAACGGTTGTGAAACATGTAACAGCTGCTCCTTAAATATGAACAATACTAAAAAGAGGCCCCCAGACATCCCTCTTCTAAGACTTAATTCATAGGCAATAAATTGTATTCCACACTGCTGTGATTTTAAGATATCTAATTTCAATAACTCAGTTTCCTACTGGGGCTAAACTTTGGGCAGAGAAACCCTTTTAAAAACCCAGTGTTCTACATGTGACACAGAATGTATTGAATGTCCATTCAAATAATTTATGTATGTTAATGTAGTTTGTATTTTGGGTATTCTGTATTTATATTTGGGTTCCATATTGAAAATTAAAACAGGTATTCACAACTATGAATAACCAAATGACATACTGATAATAATATAGTCCTAAGTACTTTCTAAAATGTCAAGAATGTCATTTTTCTAATACTGTCACATTCTCTTGAGATGTTAAGGTAATACACAGTAACAGCACCAAAGTGTAATAAATGCTGTACTGATAACAACATTTTCCAAATTTGATATTACAAATGAATTATATTTTAAAAAAATCTATAATGCAATAACAGGTAGAGGTTTATTCCATGCTGAAAAGAAAAGAAACAACATTTCAGCTGTGGCGCCTTCTTCATGTGACTTGAATTTCTACAATGCCATAAAACTCATTTTCTTTAGTAACAAACAAAACCAGTGACTATTTTAAATTCATAAACTGAGTATTACTTGCATTACTAAAAATACCCTGACAGCACACAAAATTATTTTTTTATCATTCCTTTCTAGTAAAATTGGTCTAAACATATGCTTTGGGAGTAGCGTACCCTGTGTCAATTTAGGATGAAAATTAATTGAGTTTTTGAGGAACTAATTTCCCAGCAGATATTTTTCTACTTATTTGTCTGCAAATTTCTACTGTAATACTGAGGCTATCTGCCCCAGTAAGTACAGCTGTGATACATGTAAGCATATTTTTGCAACATAAATGTAGCATCATATTTTGGTGGATGCTGCACATTGGTGGTGGTGGAGGGGAGTCCCCATTACCTGTAAAGCGCTTTGAGTTGAGTGTCCAGAAAAGCGCTATATAAGTGTAAGCAATTATTATTATTATTATTATTATTATTATTATTATTATTATAATTCTGGCACTGTCTGGCACTGTCAGGGGATTTAAGACAGGTGATCTCCAACTGGGTTTCAAGGAAAAAAGTGTCCCCTCCTTGTAGACTAAGAGGCTTTGCTGGGGGCAGCTCATCACTGGAGGTGTCATGATGAGTCCAGTTTATGATGGCTTCTGAACCAACACTGACAACTGCCACAAAGGAGATGAGCACTTCCTGGGTGACTTTCCGTTCAAGGCAAGATAATCATTTTTAACACTTAATTCTAAACATGGTAATCATACAAGCTCTGTTGCTGTTACAACTGTTTTACCACAATGTTATATCAGAATGCATCTCTGACAATATCCTCTTAGAATACAGTGTGCAATTCTGATCCCCATGATTTCACTCACAGGCTGAAGAAGACTACAAGGGGACCTGATACAAGATTTCAGAATCCTCAAAAGTACTGACAAGTAGAATGAACAGTGAAGCACAAACCAGAGGGCACATGTGGAAACTCTGCAGAAGTTATTTTAAAACCAAAAACAGGAGGCACTTCCTTATCTAAAGGCGTATGGAGGTAAGGTCAAGCTACCCTAGTTTGTTTCAGTGTCCTTTAAGAAACAACTAGATGAGATGCTCAGATGAGTTAGCTACTAAGATGGGCTAAAAGACCTCCTCTCTCTCTTATTGTGTCTGTTGTTATGCAAGGTTTGACTTCCTTTAAAAAGATTACAACAATTCAGTTTAATTGTTTGTAAACAAGAAGCCAACGGAATACAAAGGCATACAACATGTTCTGTGGTTAAAAAATCCTACACCTGAAACCAAAGCAGGTGAAATGATGGGAAGAGTCTTCAGCAACTACGGCATGATAGGAACAGCTAAAGCATGCTGGCCATCCCACGAGTCTCGTGCAATACACAATCCACTGCTTTCAAGAAACACTCTCAATGGGGCTCTTCTTAAACAATATGTTTCTTCTGTGTTGCCATATGTCATGGTAAGGAATACATACTGTGATATTTCTAACAAACTGGGATTCCTCTCTGGGCAAACTGCCCAATACATATTTGATTAATCAGACAGGCATTTTTTGAATGTGTCCATGGTTATCAACCTCCTCTATTGTCCTAAGAGACCCTGTTAGCACAGATGCTCCTGATGGACTCTACCTTACCTAGGATTTACAGGATGTTTGGTGGAAAGTACATCAGAATATCCTGAAAGCAGCTCTGACTCATAAGACGTTTGCCCACAGATGTAGACACAGCCCACCTCCACTCTTTCCTGAACAAAGAGCATGGTTATCCACTACACATCTCCGCCTTCATGTTCCTTCCAAAAAACGTAGCTCTCCATTCTATTGCTCCTTTTCAGGTCGTGAATCACATCGATTAAGTTACTTACTGGCTTTACCTCTCTTGGGCAGAGACTCTCAATAACCTTCCATGTTTCTTTTCAGAAACCTGCTAAAAACAAACCCTTCTTGCCTACCTCTGCCAATGAACCTGCTCCCCAACAGATTTGGATTTCTCATGTGGTTCGTGACAGTGTACAATACCTGGCTCGCTGGCGAGGTAGTGGTGTAGCAGAACTGGCCTGGGTTCCAGCTAAGGACATCAGTGTCCCACACCTGGTGCATCCTTTTCATTCTGGGTTTCTGGACAGGGCTCGTCCAGTGCCCAGAGGTCACCCATTAAGGAGGGGATACTGTCATACGTGTGCTCGCCAGAGAACAGGCAATCACGCCAGAGGCACCACCAACTGCTCTAACCTACTGTAGCTAATCACTTAGTTACCATGACAATGCGCTATGGGGGATGATTAGTGAAACTGTACGAGTTAGACTGTAACTTCTTCTGCTGTTTAAGATCCATCTTTGCATTCTTCAGCACTTAGTATTAGTCTTTGTTCACTGGCCTTAGCATTTCCTAGTCACTTACCTCCAATGTTCGAAACGTGTCTGTAATGACTTTGATTTCCTGGACTTCCCCTGAACTGCGCCTTAGTGTTTGCTCCTGGCTCTGTCCCTGGCTTGCTTTTGTCGACTTTGATTCTGTGTGTTCCTGCGACACTTTACTCCCGAGACACCTCTGCCTGTTCCTGGTTGACACCACTGGAGTTTCTGTCTGTCCGCTGCTGCACCTGCTCTTGAAGCCAGTCTTGTGCCTCAACTCGCTTCACCTTTTAACAGTAAGTACAGCAGTATCACACTTAAGTTGCATGATATAGTTGATTTATATGTTTTTTTATGATACACAAAACATACTTAAACACGTAAAAACAGACTTGAAGACTCAAAATCCAGAACAGGATTCAGAGTCTCGCACTCTGACATGCAAGTGATGCAAGTAACTACAGTGACTAAGTGCAACAGGAGCGTCACATGTATGTAAAGTAATGCATCGAAAATTCAGCTAGTGTAGATTACCCTCAGTCCTATCAGGATGAATACAAGTGAAAATGGTTTTCCCGTGTAAAGCAAGATGGTGATCTGACCATCATTTCTTTTCTTTCACCAACAATATGTGGCCCACAACAGTAATCCCTCCCATTTAAAAAACTACTTGGCCAACGAATGCCAAGTGCTGTATCATTTTAGTGACCAAATCATTACTGTAGGTCAAAGGGGGCTTCTTCCTTAAACCAAGATGACTGTCCAACTATAATATTGTTCTCAGACTTGAAACTACTGCTGTCTTGGGAACTTCAGGTTTAAAAATTTGCTGAGTACAGTTCAGCCAGCGAACTCGAAATGTGATATCATTTAAGTGAGAATGCAATTAACATGTCGAAATGGGGTTTCTGCTTCAACCAAGACAGCAGTCTGATTGCCAGCCTTTAAACTGTCTCTGTCTTGGGAACAGCCGGACTTTCGCTATGGAACTGAAATTCAGCACAGTTCATCAGCACTTAAATCTACTTCAGACTCGCATGTCACAGGCTGCAACAGTGCGTTTGGTGCCCTCACCAGGTCATCACCATGTTGGCCAAACTGGTTCGAACCGAAAAGTGGCCAACTAATCGCAGTCTTAGCTGGCATCATTCCCTTAGCAATACAATCCCAGCAGGGCAAAATGGAGTTTCTGTGAAAACCAAGATTGCTGCCTGACAGCATTTTTGTTCTGCTGTCAACATAATATCTGAAGTAGTTCAGGTGGGTAGCTGCGTCAGCATGCGTAGGCTGCAAAGGAACAAGTTATAGGTTTATTATGTTAAACGTTGTGTTCTCTTTCTTCTTTTTTTCAGCATGGAATAAACCTATAACTTGTTCCTAACATCTGAAGTGCAGACTGCTACTATTTAAAGTGCTACTATTTAAACTGTATTACTGAACGTTGCTTTTCCTTATTTAATAACACTTGGAAGCCTTCAAAACCACTTGTACTGACTACTTTATGCTGTATTTATAAGAAAAATAACTCATTAAGTGGATTGCAGCAGCCTTATCTTATCTTAAAGTTATCTCTTCCAGTTGTAGTGACCTAACTTGAAAATAATACATTTGTGAAGTTTAACTGTTGAGTGTTTCAAGACTGCACATTGCACAGGCAGGAATATAATGTTTTAAATTGACAGGCAAAAAAAAAGATTACAGCACAGTGTTCCACAGACCTCTAAATGAACCCTGTGCAATTTTGAGCTTGTACAAGACAAACACTACAAACTATTTCTTTCCGTTGAGTAAATTCAAATAAAATCCTGCAGAGATGTCTTCATTTTACTGCCAGGTGTTTTTCAGTTTCTTTTTCTTCCTAACACCTTAAACTGTTCATTTCAGAGTTCTAAAACCTTTTGAATTTGTAAACATGCACAGAATTAATTAGTGTCTTCAGATTGGAAATCTATATGAATTCTGTCTGGCAGTGCCAATACGCAACATGAGTAAATGAGCCTACGACAACTCTAATTATTTTGAAAAAATTCAATGAAGAAGACTGCTTTCATAGCATTAAAAATTGGAAAAGATGTAGTGATGTCAAATCAAAAGGTTTGTATTCTTTTATGCTGTCCAAGCCCTAGGCACTAATTTGAGAGTGAACTGTGCATTAGATTTCCCTTTACATTGAAGTGAATGGTGTAATTTATGTCATTCTCTGAAATGCCCTAGTAAGTATCTTCCATTTTTATTATGCATATTTATCCAGATGTTCACTAATTCAGGATTTTACAGATTAATTGCCCAAGACTGTATCTTTCAAACTGCATTTTAAAATGTTCAAGCTTACAGTTAAGGGAAAAATGTATAAAGAAAGATAGACACTTGAAGAAAAAAAAGATAATGTATACACAAGATTGTGAAAAATATGAATAAGGCAGATTTAAAAGGACATGATATAAAGACGTAGGTGATTTCTGTGTTTAAGGGTTGTTTATTATGGAAGCAGAATTTCTGCTTGAGGGCTGGTGTCATCTCTTATTTACCAATCTGTCACCCACGATGGAGCCTAGGTGTAAAATAAAGAAAGAAAGGCTGTTGTTTTAAGCCTCATGCTCTGCAAGACAACGACTAGAAGACTTGCATACTAATTCTTGGAAAAAACCTTGGTGTCTAACATAAATGAAGAGTACAGGTGCTAAAATGAATCCATTTATTAGTCTAACAAAAGCGAATGCACTCACAAGCTTTCAGGACTGATAGGCCTGTTCACTGGCTGTAAAGCATTGCCCAAAATGAGTTTCCATAAAGACTAATGGATAATTCTTCAGTTGTAGGTGCAGCAGGAAATATGAATATGGAATACCAGACGTGTCAAAAAACAGAAGTGGAAATAAAAAAAGTTAGTAACGATTCATATGATGATAATCTCACCGTCAGGCATACTTGATTAAAATGTAGGGTATAGGGTCCTTGTTTAGCCTGTACACAATTAAAATCCGTAGGAAAAACATCCATCCATTCATTTTCCATCCAACATGGGGTCGCCGGAGCCTATCCTGGCAGGCAACAGGCACAATGCAGGATATACCCAGGACGGGATGCCTGTCCATCACAGGGCACAGACAGACACAAATGCACACACTCAGACCAGGGCCAATTTTCACAGGAACCAATCAGCCTACCAGCATGTGTTTGGACTGTGGGAGGAAACCAGAGCACCTGGACGAAACACATGTGAACATGGGAGGAGGTACAAACTTCATGCAGACAGCACCCCAGGAACAGCACCCAGAAGCCCTGGCAATGAGGGGCACTGAGCCACCACACTGCCCCAGGACAAAACAACAGAAAATAACTGCCATGAAGTGGTTGCCACTTTATCTAAATTTGAAAATAGCCATAACAGTATGTTGCTCTTCACTTGCTATTGTTATTGTATTTATTTTAGAGATTCTCCTCTAATATCTTATGTCTGGCCTCACACGGGCCATTTAAAAAAGATGCAAACACATACCTATTGCGACACCCTCAAATCCAATACAACGATCTAAATCACACAACCGCTTAAACCAGATGCCATCTGGCAAAAAGACAGATTTATTCTACTCTTTGTCATTGACAACGAAATTCCATTATAAAAGCTTAAGCAATTTAAAGTTCTTAAAGGAACATCATACTATTAACTGTGGTGTTGTAATTGGAAAATATCAAGTCTATTTTTGATGTAACACAATCAATTCACCATTAAACACATACCCTGCAGCAGAGCTAAAAAGTGAGTGAAACTGACCAGAGACCATAATCTGGCAGAAAACAGACACAGCTAGTACAGTCTAAATTTAATCAAAGTCTGACAAAAAAGGAAATCAGCCCTCTCAATATGACAAATGTCTTTTATAGAATTTTCAGAATACTAAGAGTGGGCATCAGTGGGTTTGATCTATTTGAAAAACTGTATCGCCAGCTAAAGATTCAGGACAGACTTGAACTGGTTCCTAGGGCATCAAAGGAGACAGTGATGTTCCTGTCTTCCTCACTGAAAAACAGAGCTCCTCCTCTGTGCACAATATTGCTTTGCAAAAGAAACCATCTATCAATCAATAGCATATTAGTATGGTATAATGTTTTTGGTTGCACATAAACTAGATGCTGCTTCAATATTAGCTTCTGTTGTGTTTTGGAAATGTCTTTACAAATCAACACTGCTATGATTAACTACTGTTACAACCCAGGGATTAGACTGATCCATAAAGATTAATATGCCTTAGTAAATGCTTTAATGATAATCCATGATGATCAGTATCAACAAACACCAATAATTCAAGCCTGGAACAGGAGTAGCCTTAACTTTCAAATAAAAAAAATGCTGTTCTACATGGGCATCCTGTAATGACAAGGGGATTTAATGTGTAAAAGCAAAGACTGAGTAAAAATAAATCTATCACTCTTCAAGCACTCTGTAAATAAATTAGAATAGAAGGCAGACTGAAATCACTTTTCATTTCCATTAATGTGTGTTAAAGGCAAGAGAAATAAATGAAAAACAAATCACCTGCAATTTAAAGGATTTCTAGAAAAGAAAAAAACTACCCCTCCCTTTTTCTCTAAATATATAGCTATGGGTGTACCAATACACAAAACACAGTCACACACCAAGATATTTGGACAGTAATTTCTAATTGTCTTCTGAAAGATATACTATATATATAAAGAAAGATATGTCTGCAACTGGTACAAACTGTACATATGTGTAAAAGTGTATATACTGTATGTAAATGAATATACAGTATTTATCAATACCATTGTATTTGTGTGTACGTGATCACTCGGTCTTGCACTTTCACCACTGAGGTAATCACTTGACACAGCACACGAGATGCATTTCCACGTGTATGCTTATTTTCTCTGTAATGATGACAATATAAAACCCGGAAACTCTTTTTCCAGAGACTGAACTAATCAAAAGCCCCCCAAAAAATCTGTACTTCCCAGCTCTGTAATCAGCCATCTAAGCTTTTTACTGACTTAAAAAACCCAAAACAGAATGCCCCTGCACGTTACTATAAGGGCCTTTCTCATGTCCCTTCTGCTCCACAGGCCTTCCCTCTGTCAGAAACAGCACACTGCCTGGACGGCCTCCATTAGCCCTATCACAGATAGCCCTTCTTTCTGCTGTTTCTCTACATTTATCTTTCTAGTACTATTATTAGTAACACAGTATATTTTAAAAGCAATCATCTCAAGGTGCTTTCTTTGCAAAATAGAAATTGATTTTTATAGAAAAAAATGCATTTCGCAAAATTAAAGACAATTCCAAGAAAAGAAAGCAGACACAGAAAACGTAACTTTTAGCCTGCGCTGGATGAGGCTGAGCACTTTAGGATTAAGAGAATTTTTCATATAATTGAAAAGTCTATAAAGGATCAAAGATTGCCCCCAAATTCTTCATTCTGGCCTGAATCTCAAACACAATATCATCAATTGACAAGGTAACAACATTAATCCAAAAATGAGACCTCAGCCAAATCACACATATTTTTATTTTAGAGTTTTATATTAGTGTTATTTTATTCCTTGGTTTACCTTGTACTGTTTGCCAGTCTCAGTATAAGGTCCTCTATAGAACATCCATTCATGGCTTCCCATTTTTCCTCATATGTGTATAAAATTAGAGGGATGCAGGGCAGAGTAAGCGTCAGTCTGATTATCACATTTAAATAATTTTGCTAAGGTCTGAAAAGAAGAGAGCCTATTTGTTATTGTCTTCAATTCAAAGAGCAAAATGAGCACCTCCTGGACTGTGACTCATTGATTTTGGAAATTCTGTTCTGAACGTTTTCAAGCAGTAATGACCAAAATGGTAGTTTTAATGGAAATGGTAGTTTTTCAGAATTATTCCATGAGCTGGCGGCGAACTGAACACATATCCCACACCAGGCCTGGGATTGTTCCCAGAGTGGTGCTGATGCCTGCAGTATAAACAAGATTGCTTTCTTCACGGTGAAAATCACTTTCGAATTCTTTCAGAAGGCATTTAAATTCAGCAAACAATGCTTACCTCATTGACATCGATGTCATGCTCCTTCATATACTCTCTGTCATTCACCTGCCCGCCATCCATAAACTCCATGGTCAGAACACGTGTGGTTGAGAGGTCCCAGTGAATCTTTGGCACCTAAAACAAAGCACATTCCTGCTGAGCTTCACTCAAACTGTGATTATTTTAATTTCTCATTGCACTTTGAATTCACAGTAAAATCCACCAAACCATGGCTTTATCTCCTGAACACAGACAGTGTCGTGCAAGGAATAATCAATATAACTAATTTCTTGCCTGTTTTAACTCTCAGACAGGAAGAGAGATCGCATTCTGCTCAGGCCCTCCCTGAGCCATTGTTTCTCACAGCTGTGTTTTCTTCACACAGTGACACACTGTTCATTGTACTTGCACTCACTACAGTTTTCAGTTTTTGCTGACGTTTGGGGTACCAATATGGAGTTGTGTTTAGGACTAGGAGGTCAAGGATTATAAACCCAGTGGGGCACTGCTGTTTTACCTTTTGCTGTTGTACTTCACTCAAATACCTCCAGCAGATGCCATGAGGTATAAGTGGGTATTCTCCAAAGTCATCACCACAAACTGGAAATTGATCTTAGTCTGACTTATCTGATTATATATGTGGTGAAATAAAACATTTAAACACAGTTTTTTCCCATTTAAGTTTTAACTGCTTCAGAACACTGTACATTAAATACTGTATATAAATGTTGTACAGTATTTATAGGTCTGTGACAATGTAAATAGTGGAGTACCACAGAGATCTGTTCTAGTACTGCTGCACTTCATAATTTAAATCAATCAACTAGACTGTGGCAAAGTTAGTAAACAAGTCAGGTTTGCAGACAATCCTAAACTAGGAGGATTAGCAAACGCAACAAAAGCAGCAAGTAAAACTGAAAAACATCTAGATGAAGCTGAAGACTGTGCAAGCACCTGGAAGATGAGGTTTAATATAGATGTGTAGGTAGGAAAAGCATAAGCTATAAATACAAATTAGGAAACACTGAGATAGAAGAGGCTACAGTCAAAAATGACATGTGAAGCATCGTTGCCATATTCATGACAACGAGGGAAGCAATTACACAGGCAAACAATGTTAGGATGTAAAGTCAAAAGTGTCAAACAGTGAACTTAAACTAATATGTTTTTCAAACTTACTCAACTTAAAAAGAATGCAGAGAAAATGTCCTTCATTTATTTTCAAAAACAGATGCTAAAAAAATAAAGTCCCTGGATAGCCAGAAAACTGTTACCTTGCAACAACAGCTTGCACAGATTGGTGAAAAGAGGATTACCTGGCTTCATTAAATTAACATGAGCTCTTTGTGCTTTCATTAATCTCCTGCATTATCAGAGGAGTCTCGACACATTTCTGACTACCTGTGCTTCAGTACACTACGTACTGTAGCATATTTCATATCTTAATGCAGTCTTATTTGTTTGGCTATTTTATCTACATACCGGGTATTTCTTCTTATTACCTGGCTGGTTGCTTTTGATGTCTTTTCTGCGCATAATTCATTTTTTTTAAACAAAATCTTGTTTTCATCTAAGCACCATATTGCTGTGCAATTCTTTGGAAATAAAATCTCCTTTGGAACAGTGCTCATACACAGACATGCTTCTGAATAGAATCCTACAATGACAGAATTAATAGGTCGGTAACCTTTTATTCTAAATTACACGTAGATAAGCTCTGCCTGTTTATGAGCTTGATGCAGGATCCAGCAATGAACAGAGTGCTTTATTTTCACTCAGCTCACCATTGTTGCCACACTGCCATCCAATTTGCAAACTGTAAAAGCTGCATTAAACCCAAAGATCTCTCCGTGTAAAGCTGCAGAGAGCACATACCACCTCTCATTATCAGAGGGCTGAGCGAGGTCTTCCTGCTATTCATTAAAAATAAAAAAGGGATGTGTGGGGCAGCTCTTGGAGGTTGTTATGACAGATTATTTACCTTGTGAAGCTCTTTTTCTGAAAACATTGGCTGTTTTAACATAGAACATCTCTTCAAGTGCCCCTCAGCACCTTCTATCTCAAACAGATTTGCTGTGTGTTCTTGTTCACTCCAAGGTCAGAATTCACCAGACTGCTGCTCTTTATCAGACAGTTTCAACACCTCTGTGTCAAGTACCCACTAAACCCTCTCGTTTAATGAGAGATTAAAAGCCTGAGGACACTAAGGGGCTTTTCATGCCTGTCCTCACCAGTGAGCTCCCAATCACTGGGCAAAAATCACCCCCTCATCTCAGCACTTCTCACCTGCCTGCCTCCTCACCTTGCTAATGTCCTGTGTAGGCGACTCTGAAACTCTGTATGAATTTTACTTCCACGAAGGACACCTGGCACATCCTGTTGGGGGCTGCCTGGTACTACAGCTGCAACATGCAGCACGCTCGACAGAATCTGTGTGCGTGCTTTCTCCCTGAACCTCAGCTTGGCAAAGATTAGTAAAAGTCTGGGGGAAAGGATTTGCCAAAGATACTATTGATCTCGTACTTTATTTTTAATTTCCTTGAGATATAATTTGTATTACGTCACCTCGATAGCATCTCTTATCAACTGCTGGGAAACCCAGCAGGCCTTGCAGGCCCTGGCCGGACACTTCCAAGAACTAATTCCTTTTATATGGAACTCTTATTTTAATAATTCAGAGGAATAGAAAGTTCAGGGTGTGCAAGACTGCGTGTGCCTACATATCTCTCCTACTGGGCTGCGGCAAACCCTGACACTTCAGGAAGCAGGACTCATGGTGCTAAAAGCTACTGGTTTGAAATGAAACTGGATTCTTTTCTGTTCTGAAAGGATTACGGTTGTGGATCAGGCATACTTAATCTGGTACCTTGACTCAAGTTCAGATAAAACCCCCAGCTAAATTCACATCATCCTTGTTTTCAAACCAGGCTGTAGCTCTACTGCAGCTGGACATGGTTACATTCTTTGCTACGAGATAACCAACTCTAGTCTTTTTATGATACAGCACACTGCACTGTGTGGAAAAAATATATACTTTTGTCTTTTGAATCTTGCGGCTACATGGTCATACCTTGAGGAATTTGAAGTGTTTGAGCATCTCTGCCACTTTCTCAGCATTCCTGCCTTCATTCAAGAAGTCCAGCTCCAAGGGAAGGTTCCTCCTGGCCTCCTCCACCAACCACATGAAGTCAAAGTCAGGGAACAGCCAGGTCACAGCCTGCACAAGGAACTTATACAAAATAAAGAGGATTATTATTATTATATTATCACAATTTGTTATATATGTATAAGACACGTGCATAAAGTTAAAAAAATTAGCAAACATTCCATTACTGACTTTACTGCACAGTACATCACATTTGGTAAGCAACTGTTCACTTAATATACAGTATGACACAATTCTCCAATTCGTATTATAATTTCAAATAGCATCCATAAAAAAAAACTATGTACAGCAACTACAGTTAAAAACTGTCTTTGCATTTTAAATAAAGGTTTTCTTCCTCTAGTTTCCCAGATGCCAAATATCCGCTTCACAAATTCCTTGAGGATTTTGTGAAGCGGATATATTAGAAGTTTTCCATTGACACTGCGTTACGCAGCAGGACCTAAGCAGGTGTATTTTCAAACACATTTCACGAAGAAGCCCTCAGCCAGCAGGGACCTTCAGATGCTGCTGACCAGTGAATTTGGCTCCACAGCCCATGTATTACCTGACACCAGGGACTGAGACCCAGAGGTTGGCTCAATCCACTTATGAGCCAGATGCTCGTTATTGGTTCTGCCATGGGTGAACACTACACACGGCCACTGAGGGGCACCCAGAGGGGCGCCTGGCTCCTGTCACTGCTCCATAGTCACCTCCATGACTGCAATGTCCTTGGAGCTCTGCCTCTGCACTTTGGGGTGCTGCACTTTGACAGCCACTGCTCTGCCATCGCGCAGCCTGGCCCTGTGCACCTGCGCTAAGGAAGCTGCCCCTCGAGGTGCTTCTTCGAAGCTCACGAACAACTGCGCCACCTGTCGACCCGGGACAAAGAGAGAGAGAAACGCAGGTGGTTTGCACTTCGCCCCTTTTTACACGCTGCAGAAGACAAGTGCTGCGGAAGTGGGTTTTTCAAAACAAACTCGTGTTATGCTGAAAAAAAAAACATCATATAGAGCAAGTGTGGTCAACCCCTGGTCCTAGAGGGCCACAGTATCTGCGTTTGTCATTCCGCCTGAGCTCGTCAATACCTAACCGGCCTAATTAAGAACTTAACTGCACCACTTTGCCACCTTTTCCCAGTTATTTATGCGCTGGAGATGTGAAGACAACCACTTTGCAGGGAGTGCCTGCGTTGCAGCACATGAGGACCAGAGCTGAGAATTCGATGTACTGGAAGCTCCATGTCAATACAGAAAGCTGCCCAGATTTGTTTCAGTAATTGAAGGTAAACTGCTGAGGCACCCAAAGGTACAAGTAAAAAGAAAAAAACCTCTGGGGACATCTACAAAGCTGCTAATAATGTCATTTTTTAATTCTGGAGTTATTCATATCTCAGGCACACAAATGGTAAACATACAGTAAATGATTAAGCATAAGCATTTGTTTAAGCTATGTGTCTCTGGAATACATGGAAACCATTTAAAAGTATTTAATAATGAATTCATCTGAAAAAACATCTGTAAGCTGTACTGTAATTCAAAGCTCATGTTGCAAGCTTATTAACACAGAATCTCCAGACACTTGCCCAATGTGTTTAAAGTGTATTTTTTATTAACTCATTTAGAATAATTTCTTCCTCTATATCCTGCTACAAAGCTGCTGTACATTGATTTTTGGCACAGGGAGAGAATATTGACATATGTATTGCATTGTATACACTGCATGTGAGTGCAGTTCCACAAATCTCATGGGCAGGGAACCCTCTGGAAAGCTAAATGTATGTAAATATGTCTTGAAAATAATTTACTAGAGGCTCTTATTTAATTGATGCTTCTCATTCATATTAACATAAAACTGCTTCACTGTTTCCTGTTTGTATTTCTTATTGTAACACTGTGGATACATTGCAGTGAACTAAAAAAGAAATACACAATACACTCCACAGCAATTAATTAAAAAAATAATTACTTTTTGATTAGTTGCATGACTTTATATACCCACATTTAACAAATGTACATATCTTGAATCTGCAGTATGTGCTATATGCACACAGGAACAAATGTTATTTGTCATGCTATTGTCAAGATCTCCCTAAAAGAAAAGATATTACAAATGAACCAGATGGAAAGGAATCACAGAGGAGCACTTTGTCAGTCTGTGTTTGAAATGTTTATAAACAGCACAGAGAATTTAATATCAATTCCATTGTGAGTATTAGGGAACACTAATGTCTGGAAGTTTTTAAGCATTTCTTTAATAAAGCTTTTCCCATCAAACTGCACCCTATATACTGTATATATAACAGCCCTGGAGATCTTTTAGTGCACTGCTTTCTTTCATGCAAGGGGTCTATCTCAAATCCACAAAAGGGTACAGGGCTCAGCCTGTTCCAGAAGCACTTTTGAGTCTACAGTAGAGTTTCATATTGTCATTGTTCAGGGGACGGGACTCAATGTGCTTTTTTCTGCAACACCTCATGCTTGTGTCGGCATTTCTGTGATAAACCTCTCGCTCTCCTCCCCCTCTTCTGATTCCAAACGCACGTTCACGTTGCGGGCTGACCATTACTTACATAAGGACGTGTGCAGTCCTCCAGTTTAATTCTGGCACGATCTGTTAGTGTTGCCCCCACTCTATACTCTACACCTGAGTGTGTTGGATTTCAGTACCTGCACATCAGCGCCCAGCCTGCACCACGTGGCGGCTTTCTCTTGTGCTCGGCACCGCCTGTCAGGTCTGCAGCAGGTCCCTCCAGGACCACCACAGCTTCCTGCATCTCGCCGGCAGTGAGTGGTCCAGTGCTACCTCTGCAGGCTGACATGCTGGCCTCCCATCTGCTCCTCCTGCCACTTGAGTAGCTCCACCTCTCCTCCCTCTGCGCGTGCCACTTCCTGTCGACGTGACACACGCTCCAGACCGGCTCTCCCTGCCAAGCCAGCACATACAGGCCTCTCAAAAATAGCAGGCATATCCCTGGGCTTACTTCCAGAAGAGCGGAATCACACAGACGATTTTTTTAAATGGCATCACGCTTTAGCTGTTTCTGCAGCCCGTGAAAGGAACAGTGAAGTTTCCACAACAAAAACGTGTCAGCCCGTGCAGGCACTGACAAGGGCGGATTCTGTGGCAGTTAGACAGTCTTGAACACTGTCACACTGAAAAGGTAATCAGCAAGTTAAAAGCACTGTATTACTAACAAAGAGAATCTATTTCGGAGTCTGTTTCAAAGTGAGCTAGGGACAGGTTTAGAGGTACTAATCTAGCAAGATATGACAAAGGTACAAAGCCAGTATTTTCTCACCTACTTTTGATTCTGGAAAATTAGAGTTCACCTGAATGCACAAACAAATGATGCAAATTTTGTCACTCGAGCAAAAAGCTTTAGAATGCAAAACAGCATTTCAAAGAACCGCTTCAGGGGATGTTTTTTATAACAACGAGAACAGTTCTTTCCTCCTCCTTCCACACTGCAATTCTGCTGCAGAATTGAAGGTTTCAGGAACGCTGCCGAGAGACAGAGCTCTGTGCAAGAGGGAATTCCCATCCATAACCCCTTTAAAAAAAGCAATGCCAACTGTTCCCCTGTTTCACTGAAAACCGGGTCATTAGGTCTATTGATCTGCTGAGCTTCCGATTCTAGCAGAGACCACATTAAAGCCAACAAAAGCTCACGTGAAGTGAGTGGAAATTCTACTGAACAGCACTATGAACCATGGAAGTAAGCTACTTTCTGTGGATCTTATTTCTGCCAGGGCAAACTAGATCTTATGAGGATGAATGCAATCTTTTATTTGCCTGGTTTTATGGTATGTATTCAGAAACAGCACTGACAAATGAAAAATGTAATTGAACCAATAGTTTTTAATACATAATTGATAGAAAAATATCAATCAAAGTCTGGAAAAATGTCTCATAAGCCACATGTCTATGAAGTACCTATTGAACTCCATAGTAGCTTTGAACAAATACTACAGTAAGTGTCTTTGTCCCTCTTATCAATCACCACTACAGTGTTTCTGCATGGCTAGATATTTGTCTTGCTGGCTGTGTAACAACATGCCATCCGTTTGTACCAGACAAGTAGAAATAAAGCCTTTATTTTTAGAGACACATGAAAAAGTAGCTTTAAGTGCCAGATCATAACTGGCGTGGTGTCACTCTCGAGATCCCAGTATCTCCAGAGGTGTGGGAAGAGTTGTCTCATTAACACGTTCAAAAGCAGGCTGGACTGCGTAAAAGTTCTAGCTTTATCTGATCTGACTAAAAATCATCTAACTTCTATTTCTGTGTGAAAGATTTAAACAATAACAGATAAACATACAGATATACAGAATAAATCTTCACTTTTTCCTAAACATAGACGTCCATTGATTATTGGATTATCAAATGAATTTCATTGCATGATTCCAGAAACAACATGCAACGCATGAAACCAGTTCAGCCATAATGTGTCATGACAATTTCCTTGGCTATTTATTTAAAACAAAATACTTAATTGTGAGGTACTTATAGGATTTCAGAAGTATGACGGTCAAAAGTTATAGAAATACAAATAGCTAATGATATGTTTATCTACAGTATAGCAGTTAGTCGTTTCCAATATGGCAAAGTTGCCTAGTAAGCAAATTATTAATTTATTCACGTAACTCATTTTCCCGATTTTTTTGCTTGCTGTGCATAATAACTTACTACGTCTAGATTTTCATCACTGGCTTGAAACTGATTCAATGGTTCAATGGTTCAGGATCTCAAAGGAAACAGCACAACCTCCATTCCCACTCACTGTCAGTTACTGTACATCTCTAGTAGCCTCACCCAAGACAGAAACAGGCTTGTGCTTTAGTACAGACATAGTACAGTGATCAAGGTACTCCAGGGACCCATTCACTTCACATGCACATCCAGGCAAATAACCTCGAATGCCAATCATACAAAGCAGCCAGATTGCCTTGTAGAGCCATTTGCAATATCAGCGTACTAATGATATTAATCATGGATCGTCCTCCAGCAAGGAAGATCTCCATTCGTCATTATGCAAGATGCAATGGCTCAAAATATACTTCTCATGCCACTGACCTACAACATAAGAAAAGGTAAGGTAGGTAAGAAAATCTAAAATCAGTACTCTGACACTTACTGCTGGTAGAATACTGAGAAAATACTTTATACATCCAAGGCAGAATACTAAACAATAAGAAGGGTCACAATGAAGCAGAAAGGAGGTGTAGAACTTTGGTGGCATTTAAAAAAATTATATAAATTATTAATAACTTTTCACTTCAGGGAATAATATGTGAATTCTGCATTGCTTCTTTTGCATTTCAGTTTTGTTATAGCTCTATGCTTTGTGTGAGAGTAAATTACAGAAACAGGCCTGAATTCAAAGTGGCTACTTCTCTTTTACTGAATTTCTCCGCCTTACACAAATACCACCTTCCTTCCTCCAACAACTAGCTGACAGTGGTTACTAACCAGAGAGACAAGAGAGAGCCCAGAGGTACACAAGGAAGAACATCTATGCATGGGATTTCTCACAGAAAAATAATCAGTACACAACAGTAACTAATTCACAGTAAAAAAAAAGGCTCAAATCCAGATTCAGTAAAGACATGCATTTAACCTAGAGAACGGCACAGTTTGTTCGCTTTAATTTGGGTTCATTTTTATCTTGCAATGTGCCTGCGTTCCCAGTGAACTAACTGCGTGAGTGAAAGTGAAACACTGCCAGGAACTGTTCCTGAGCTGCAAGCAAGGTGAGCTGAGCAGGCTGCCAGAGATCAGAGGCATGCCGCTCCTCGTGCTCCCCACTCACCTCGTCCCCTGCAGGGGGGGAACCCTCCACCATCTGCAATTGGAATCTGGATCAGGCTCAAGACAGACCGCGCCCCGGCAACACAGCCCCCTCCTGCAGGGATTGTCGAGGAGCGCGCGTGCCTGTGTGGATAACTGGGCGCAAATGAACCCACTTCCAACCCAAGTGTCAGCCACATACATGAATGCTAATAATTAGCTGGTGTGAGATTTTGAAAGGAAAAAAAAGGGAGTAAAAAGACTCTCTCTTTCTTAGTCCGAGTATTTTTCTCTCGGGAATTTTTGGATCAGCATTAGTGTATACAGTACTTTCCTCTAATGGGCTCCTGCTCCCAGTGACGCCTGTCCAGGGCCGCAGGTCCTCAGTGAGTTCTACACAGATGCGTTCTGCATGTATTCTGACAGAGAGGCATCTGGTCACATCACTGTAACAGCCATCGTGCGAAACTTAAAGAAAACAACAGCAAGCTGAATAAGAGGTATGTAGCGCTTGGATACACGAATAAAACATGTTTGATGATAAAAAATGAAATCATTGCAGTGGTGTAAAAATCAACTCCAAGCAGTAGCTATACAACTGGTAATGTCTGGTATTGCATCAGAACCCGTTATTCAAGGTTTTGTACAATGATAGTTTTCAAGATATTATTGTGCAATATGCGTATGAGGTACTTGCTGCAGGTAATACTACACCTGTTCCTGGAGTATTCTGTCAATGATTCCAACCGCTCACACCCAGGAAGTGAAGTCACCCACTACACCACAGCCAGCAGTCATATCACTCTGCAACTCAAAACTGGCAACCAACTGAAGCTCAGCAGGTTTGAGCCTGGTCAGTACTTGGATGTGAGACCTCCTGGAAAAAACTAAGGTTGCTGCTGGAAGAGGTGTTAGTGGGGCCAGCAGGGGGCGCTCACCCTGCGGTCCATGTGGGTCCTAATGCCCCAGTATAGTGACGGGGACACTATACTGTAAACAGGTGCTGTCCTTTGGATGAGACGTAAAACCGAGGTCGTGACTCTCTGTGGTCATTAAAAATCCCAGGGTGTTTCTCGAAAAGAGAGAGTAGTAACCCCGGCATCCTGGCCAAATTTCCCATTGGCCCTTACCAATCATGGCCTCCTAATAATCCCCATCTATGACTTGGTTTCATTACTCTGCTCTCCTCCCCATTGATAGCTGATGTGTGGTGAGCGTTCTGGCGCACTATGGCTGCCATCGCACCATCCAAGTGGGGCTGCACACTGGTGGTGGTGGAGGGGAGTCCCCATTACCTGTAAAGCGCTTTGAGTGGAGTGTCCAGAAAAGAGCTATATAAGTGTAAGCAATTATTAATTATTATTATTATTACTCCCCATTAAGACATTTCTTTTTAAAAGCTCAGAGCGTTCCATGTTCATCCATGCGACAGAACTAAACCAAAATGGAATGGAAATCTGCTGTTATATACACCAGAGCAAGTTTGAAATTATTTTACTCTCCTAACATGATTAATAGGTAAGCCCAGGTCCTGTCCACCCATTATCCAACACCAGTTCCATGAGAATCTGATGCAATTCAAAGGCCTTTACAATGGAGAGGAACCAACAAGCAAAATTCTCTGGCTCCCTGCACAGTCATTGAAGGAAACAGTAAAAAGAGATGTATAAGATATGGAAACCGCTCAGGGGTTCTTGCCTATTGGATTAAAGAAACATATCAGCCATAAAAAACCTCTGTGCCTGTAGATTTAACAAACAGACACCCTTATTTTGTATATAAGAGTGAATTTTAAATTTTGATCTGAGGCCAAACATTCCCAGCAGGGAAAGAACTCCTTTGAGGGCACTTAATTACTAAAATGACTTCAGCTCTAATATGCAGTAAGCACATTTATAAACTGTGTGAATATACAGAATACTAGAAGAAATAATGATTGCACACTTAAACATCTCAGTTTTAAAGCTTTTGAATGGTTGGTGCTGTTGTTGTTCTATGCCTGTATTCAATTTTGTTTTTACTATTCAATCAACTCACCAAGAACATTTACATTCACATATAACCCAGTCCATCCTTTCTAAAATTATCTGGTAATCTGCATTTTTGCAGAAGCTTATCTAAAGCCACAGATGACTGGGAGCAGAGATCTGTGTGTGCCTGCGAATGCTGGATAAAGCAACTGACCCTTGACTTTCCAGAGTGGAACAAAGTCATTATCATTTCACCGCTAAATTGCAACACAACATGAGTGCTGCAAAATATTTAAAGAGTGCAAAAAATTCAGTTTGGCCCACTTTTGGGTAGTATTAACGTATTTATCACTGACTGATCAAACAGAGTCCTAATAGTTCAGGATGGCAATCCATGAATCATGAATCCCCCAGAGCTAAAAAATCAATTGGCAGAAGAAAACACTTTTGTAAATATACCTCTGAGCCAGCTGTGTGCACAATAATAGTGTCTTCGATGCAATACTTTAGGAACAACCAAAATCAATTGCAAGAGGAGTACATTTTGAGTTCAGAGCTTTTACCATTAAATTGCAATTCTGCACCACAAAACACATGTTCTGTATGTGCTGTACATTGTCCTTCTAAAACTCCTGCAGTAATGCTCCAGTTCTGCGAAGCTGAAGAATTATATTCCGTTGCATCTTTTCCCCAAAATGAATGTTCAGGTTTCCCCGAAAAATATTTTTTTTTCAAGCAGCAACAGAAAAGCAAAATTAATGTAGCCTTAGGAATCTTACAAATAAAAAATAACCAAGTAGTGCCATAAGTAATTGAAAATGTGACTTGAATTTTCACAGCCATTTAAAAACCAAACAATTATAATTTGAAAACTGAAGTCCCAATTTTCCCTGAGGACAAACTGCCCACCTGAGTAATTTACTGTGGAGTGGACAAATACACCCATAGTTTGTCAACGAGGAAAATAACGCTCTGAATGTTTTGAACACTGATTATACCTGCCAGACCCTTTGCATCCTGGACTAGAATTCAGTTTGTTATTTTGACACCATGCCTGAGAGTTCCCATGTTTAGTGTTTTCTGTGACATTGACACAATTACAAAAGAATGCATATGATAAAAACCATATATGTTCTGTCCTTAAACAGAATTATACTGTATGATGTAGCCTTTTTACCTATTTGAAAAGGTTGTGGGGAGATTTAGTAAAACGTTTTGCATGGTACCCCTAGGCTAAATGAAATAGTATGACAAAACAGTAAATAATAAATATTAATTCCATGTACTGTATTTGTTTCATGTGGAAATCACCGACTTTAGAAAACTGAAATCAAACATGATGCCATGGTTTTACAGCATGACTGCAGACAGATGTCCTACATGTCCAGAACTGACCTATTAATGGAATGTTCAATACAATCCAACCACTGCACAGCTGTTCCTCTCACACTTCCGCTCTCTCACACACAGAGGTCTCACCTTCATTCTGGATTAACTGGGATTTCACTGGTAACATTCCCATTTAATGACAAATCCACACGGCAGTTTCTGCCATTCCAAGCTGTTGCCAATAACTGCTTTGGTGTTATTGCTAGAATTTTAAAATCCGGATTATAACATCAGTTTACTGATTCAAAAATATTATCTGTCACTTAATCTATTCTTTATAGGCATATGGATACATGGAATGTAGATACAAACACATACGTCTCACAGATCAACAGGGTGTATAATTGTGACTTTGAGGGCTCGAATGGTTAACCTAGTTATGACTATTCATTTATACATGAAACTGCTGGTCTGGTCAGCCTAGTTTACATATTTATCTCTAACATTAATTTGATTTCACAAAATACTCCGATTCAGCTCCCTTTATTTATCAAAGGTGTGCCTTTTTTTCAAATTCTTATCAAATCACATCTCTAGAAACAAGCAAGTCAACTGTTTTCACTGAGAGAAAAATGTACAAACATTTTTTTTTCTCAAAAACCTTTTGTATATTCTATTTTCTGTTTTAAAAACAACTTTCAGATTTTTATACATTTGCCCAACACAACTCCAAAGACTGTAAATCTAATGTGAACTGTACAGCCTGCCTCTGTAATTGAAATTCAGCATGTTGAACAGACTGCTCATTAGCCTTTCCCTGGGAAAACTCAGTTTTCAATTATAGAAAAATCACCTGACTCCAGGAAAATACTGTTCGGCAGGTTTTACTGCAATGTGTTGTAAATGTTATCTTATTTTTAGAAAAACAAAACTACAATACCTTGCAACATAAAATTTCTCCTACTTTATCTTCAAATATACATTTTCATTTTCACATACAATATATTTTAATATACATCTGATTCAGAATTTTCCCAATTGAAAAACTACAGCATTTTAAGAGCAGCTGGCAGTGTACATAAATTACATTCCTAACTTTTGTCTTACTCTCATTTGTTATCATTTCTGCCTGTCATTTCAGCTTAGCCTGGGCACAAAGGGAATATCTGTCAACAGGACACAGCTAGGCTTTTATCAAGGGTTTGTTAAAGCAAACCAGGTATGTGTCAGCCCTTTCAAAACACTTGGAGTGGAAGCACATTTTTACATGCTATTTTTAAATGTTAGACACAAAAGAGCAGGTTATTTAAAGTTTGTGAACAGTATTAAAGAAAAGGCACATATACAGCACCCTCCAAAAGTAGGCAAAATGTGCATCCAGACTCTAGATTTTCACCACTGTCACAGAAACACCCCACCAGCCCAGACAGAACTCTGGCACCAGAGGACCTCTCGCTGGGAGACCAGGGGGAGTGACCATATGCTATAGTGGCCCTTTTGCACCTGTCCAATAGGTTTTGACAGACCTGAAAGAGAGAAGAGATCCACTGATATCCACCTGTGTCATTTCAGTTACCCAACGACACATTCGAGAGTAACAGTAGCACTTGCATGTTGAGCTCACATGTTGATTTCCTGTTAAAATATTCGGAAACTACTAATATGTAGCTGTGACTCATTCTGTGCTGCCTAAAAAGGTCTGTTGTCACCTTCAACCACACTGTATTCTGAAATTTGTGAAAGAAAACAAAGAGCACACTTGAGAAATAACTCCGCAGCTACAACACAGGAAGCAGTGAATGGGACACACATTCTAAGCAGGAAAGAAAGGGAGTCAAGAACTCAAATTATCAATAATCGTTAAACCCTGATGAAAAGTATTGTATGAATAAAATCAAGAACCAGTTTTGCTCAGGATTTGTTCTGCTTCGGGAGCTGAGGGACGCTTCTTTGCAGCAGGTGAAGGTCTGATAGGTCAGAGGTTAAGGGTCACTGCGTTCTGCACTCTCTGTGAGCTTCAGTACAAAATCTCCAACACAGCTGTGTGCAGAGGAGAGGAAATCTCTCAGTGTATATACATATAAAAAATATATATCTTGGGCGAAGAGCTCAGAAATGAAGAATTGAAAATATGTCTGACAGTCTTAGAAAAATGTTTTTGTAGAGGATTGTCTTTTTTCTCCCCAGCCCTCCTCTCACAGCGTCATGATGTGGAGTTAATCTTTCACGTCTCTGAGCTCCAAACACCCACAGGCCCTCATTAGAAGGAAGAAAATTCATTGCCAAAAAATTGAGATTTCATGGTGGCTGAATTTGATGGCATTACAGTTGTCTGAAGGAAGCTGCGCGGGAGTGACCCTAAGCTCTGCCTCACCGGAGAGGGCTGCTCTCTGCTCCTCTGCCAGCTGCAAGGACCTCTCGGACTCGCAGGGCGGGAGGAGAGCCACACTCTGGCGGCACCCAGAGAAAAAACACACAATCATCTCGAACTTCCCGTGCGATACCTGGTGCGTGGAAAATGTTCTTATTTTTATCATTAGAAAGAGGCTTCCTGAAATCCCCAACTCTTAGTGGTTGTAGACGGCAGCATGAAACAGCGACTGTGTTTTCTTCCTGAACCCAACTTGCAAATTTCCTGCTATAAATGAGTATCTCTATTTTGGTAACAAAGCGATGAGACAAATGAGAAATACATCTTAACGCTAAACGATTGCAATACAAAACAGCAGTAATTTGCGACCACGCACAGACTGATCATAGCTGCCTCCTGGGATGTGTGCCATTTTTAAAAAAAGATGTGTGACACAGAGTTCCCCTATTCTCCATTTCCAGCAGCAATCTGAAATGCAAACACTCCTTAATTTGAGCACTCACTAACATGCTGCTTTCACACACCAATAAATCTTTACTTCCACTTATTTCATGGTCAACTAGCTAAAACCTACAGCAACTGCTGCAGGGCTGTATGTAACAGACCATCAAGTGACACAAAGGCTCTCTCTCTCATCTACACTGGATTGCTTTACAATAAGACAACTTTCAGGTTAATAATAAGGAGGTGCAAAAGCAAAACATCACATTTTAACTGTTGTCAAATGAAGACAGGATATAATGCCAGGGCAATTATTTCTTAAACAGAAGATGCTGTAACGAACTCCCATGACATGATGATGAACAATTAAGAGCTTTGATGAAATTCTGTTTTTTTTTTGTCTAAATACTTTGCTGCTGATTTTCTGAACTTGACAGCTTGACAGATATTAAAGATGTATTATATTTTAAAAAGCAAAATTTAAAACAGATTAGCTCCTGTCTAATAATGATTTATTTTTGCTTCGGTGTACGTGGTGATAAAAGACGACTTTTAAATAGTTGTGATTTGCTGTACTGCTGCGACAATTGAGCAGCTGCCTTGTCTATGAACTTTAACCTTAAAAGTCAACTCATTGCTCCTGGAACTGCTCCCAAATGACCTAGAATACATTTCCAAGAAACTAAAAATTTCCTTATGTTCTTTGACACTGTTCCCAGCAGGGTTTTTCTTAAAGAGCTATGCTCGCTCTCAAAATCTTTGCATGGTTTATACATCATTCTTACATTTCTTTCTTTTTGACATGTCTAGGGTGATTAATGATTTTGCTAGAGATGATCCAGTGGTAGACAGTACTTATTCGGGGATTTTAAACTGTCAAATTAACTGAGGTCTGTGCCCTAAAGGTACCGTATCAATAGTTTAATTTGATTTCATTTTATGGTATTTCACACAAGACCATAAATTTGTCAAACCATACCAATTTATTAATGAAATCTTTTTTTAGAGAATGGATACAAGAAAGAAAATACCTTCTGGCCCTTTCTGTGGTTTCACGAAATATGTTCTGATGTACCGATTAAAGCTCATAATTCTCAAGTGAAAAATGAAAAATAAATGGTGTAGCATTTAGCTTAATGGTTACAGGGAGAACAGGGGAATAAATGCATGTAAGAGGAATATTTCACATTGGACTTCATCTGTTTTACAAACTCAGACATGCAAACTGAATGACGCAAAAATCAAAAAAGGCAGAAAAATAACTTTTACAGACTGTCTGCTTTCAGGATTGGACCTCTGAGAAATATGAACACAAATCAAGAAACACTCACACCTTGAGTAGTTACAACTATTTAAACAGGCAATGTGCTGCTAGAAGACACCATGGATTGCTCCATGTTAGTGAAAATTAAGTTTGTTTTTCCCTAATTTCTTGCAAATATCTGGGATAAATGAGGCCGCCTTGATTAGCTTATGTGTTGAAAATCAATGGAAGTTAGTGTAGACACAAAATTAATAGCACGAAGCCTGGACAGTAAAAAAACACATGATGCACAATTTAAATTACAATACAGTGTCTCTCCCAGACTAGACTATGTTTTAAATGTTTGCACACACTTTTCTGAGAATGATTTAAAACTGTTTACTTGAACTGGTATGGATGAAAAATGTACAGTGAATATGAGATTTTCAAGAAATATATTGAATTTATCGAAGGAAACCTTTATTTATGTCAATTTTGGCCCAATAAATAAATTGTGCATGGAATACATTAGTGCTGAGGTACAAGACATGACAAAAATAATTAAATCTATAAAGGACGAGGCATTCTTAAAGTGGTGTACTTGAATAATCAAACTCATAAAGTCAGTATCTATGGGCACTATCACCACCGATAATTCCAAGCCATCTGTGTATCTGACTGTCCATCTGCAGCTGCAGCTGATGTCTGAGGGTTATACCAGAGGTCGATGACCCTGACCCATGTGTCTGCATTGTTACTATACATCAGAACACCCTCAAATTGCTCAATCCTTAATTCTGAGTGGCATTGTAACGTGCCCCGTGAGATCTAAAGTTCTTTACATAAGCAAGCTGATACATTTCAGCCTGAAGAACACCCAGCACTTGAATTCTCTCAGCAGTCAAGATTCATGCCATCACTGAATGGGGGACAGACTTCCCGTTACTTTTTGTGTTCCGATGACTGTATCTGTAAAGTGTATCTACACTTTGCACGTGCAAGCCAATGAATTTGTGACATGCCATGCTTGAAAACTTTCCCCTGCCACCTGTTCACTTTCAAAAACAGAGCTTTCAGTGGCAGTAAAATCACTGCATGAATCACAAAAATTGCCTGGGTGATATATTTATAAAATGTGCATTTTTGTCACGCTCAGTTGTCTTTTACAGGGCACAGCGTACTGTGATAGTTGAGTAATACTCTTCCTTCATGACAAATTCTTCTTGCGGACTGACACAGAAACAGATACAAAAACTTCAACATGCATTTCCATATGCTTACACAGAAAAGCAAAGAGTGTTTACAGAAGCAGAGCTTAAGAGCTTAGATCTACAGATTTGTACTTTAAAAGCAATTTAAACGTAGCTTAACCTTGCCCTGCTGTTTCTGTCTGACGGTCTGGCACTCTTGTGTTCATGTATTTGCATCGGTTTGATGTGTTATTAGTTTTGCTAAGTTGCAGATCCTCACTTGACCTGCAACACTGTACTGTATCGATGTTTTCTTAGGCGCAGATGGTAGACAGCTTTCGTAGCAATTTAGCTCCTTTGCAGCTGTTTTGCAGAAAAGAAACTGTAAAAAAAGACCAAATTATCTTTTTATAACAACATATAATGTGCACCGAAAGACAAAATCTAGCACCTGGCAAAGACACCTTATGACACTGAGCAAGTTGATTGCTACTACATTTTTAAGACACATCATGTGACCAAAAGCAGTTAGCCAGCTCAATTAGCTGTAGAGCTCAGTAGCCAGACTTATGCAGAGTATGTCTTTCTTCTGTTGAAAAAAATATATATACACGCATACCAAACCACAGATTTAGGGATTTTCCCAGAAATTGCAGTTCTTCACTTAATTATTTTGTAAGAAGATAAAATGCTAACACAGAACAAATCAATTTCCATTTTTAACATACAAATGCTAGAACCTAAGATCTAATCAGATCCCAGCCAAATTGTCTGTCATCTCTTGGCAAAAGTTATGGACTTGTTTCAGAATTATTTCAATATCAAGCGGGCTTATCGGGCTTGATGTTTTTTTGTTTTTGTTTTTTTCTCTCTCCCCATAAGCTGTTTTAATTTCTTCCAAGTGGTTCTATTTAATTATGTGTGTCTGCCTTCAGTTTTGAGTGTACCCTTATCATAGTGTGCAATATTTAGAAGCCTTACCAGCCTTGATCTGCATATATTTAGCAATTCTACCCTGCAAGCCATGTTAAACTGTTAATATTTCTGCAGCATAACATGATGGACACAATGCGAAGAAATGCACAAACAGGTAAAAGTGACTGGCTCGTCCAGTAAAGACACTCATTGGGCTTGCAAACAAATCTCCTAGAAAAACACTGTGCTGTGTGCAGCAAATCACAAGAGGCCAGAAACCCTGAAAGAAGGTTCTGAAATTCAAGACAGAGAAATCAGAGGCCTCCATCTAGTGCACTGTTGGCTATTATGATGAATAAGAGCATCACTACTGTCAGAAAATGATACGATATATCTCACAGATTTTAATGTGGAATACAGGCATTTCCCTTGGCAACAGAGAAATTATTTTTAATGGCATGTGCAAAAGTGAGAGATTTACAGAATAATAATCTGTTTCCTATTGTTAACAACAAGCTCCTGACTGATTAGCCAATCAAGGTTCAGCTGGCTGTGCCTCTGTGCTTAAGTCCTTTGGAAAACGTATCTGCAGCTGGCAGAGAGTGAAGCTCGCAGGTGCTGGATATTGAAGACCTAGCTCAAGCCCTGGCACAGCATCAGAATTGTATCATCTCACATAGTTTTTCTCATTGTCTTGTGTACAGTGAGCTGGTCGGTTACAATGTCCCTTTCTCTTCTGCAATTAACCGCTAAACTGAGAGAAAATGCTGGTGAAGAAGAGCTGCTGATAACTCTTTCACGGATGGTTTGAAAGCAATTGTGGATATGACAAAGATTCACAATTGTTAGGGTTGGCATCTGGAACTGCGCAAGTCACAGTGTGCTTTGGAAATCCATCTTCTCTTCAGCGATGGGTTTAGCGATGAGTTTTCAGAGCTGAATCAGAGTTAAAGAATCGACGAAGACAATCTCTGCCCTGCCTGCAGGCATGGAAACCTCTTTTTAACTACACTGTCAAAAGTGAAACACAAGGATCCTGCCATTGCTGGTCTGCTTGCTGTACGACTGCTGCCTACATCTGATTGACTTTGTTTAACACAAAATGCTATTACAGTCTCCTCCCAGGACAGCTGCAACAACATCTTCTTCCTGGCTAACAGAAGAGTTGGTTTAATGGCATAGTATAAACATAAATGTACATCCTGATTAAGGAGTTCCAAGTTCAGCTGAGAGAATTCTGAAAGAGCCCTTCTTAACATTCTTTCAGCTCTTCAATTTCCTCACCTAATCTAGGGCATGAAACAAGTGAAACCTGTGTCGTATAAGGAAAAGTCTTAAAACAGCAATTGCTAGACTTTTCACTGGATCAGAAGGACACGTGCTGGAAACAAGGTGCACTATGACCTTGAAGATTTATGGGTGATATTTATGAATAACACTCCAACGTATCATTTCGCCCTTTACCCTTTTCCCTGAGGCAACTGCTCCTAGGTCACCTCGATAAACCCACAACAAATGTACAAGTGAAAAGATTGCAGGTCTCTTTTTCCCCATGAGATATCCCCAAAAGGATAACCTGGCATGATCCCAGACCATAACCAGTCCAACAATCCTTAAAATTACTTCCCTGCTACTACCAAGAACAATTGCAATGTGTTTTTAGTAAATATTGCATGTTTTAAGCAAGAATTCAGTTAGAAAAGATTTTTAATTTTAATTTTTACCAACCTTTTTTGTAGCCATACGTGTATGTAATATTTCTGACAAAGGCTAAACTGACAAGAGAGGTTCCTAAATATTTAAATTAAACTTTATGTGGTACAAGACAGGAAGGGCAGGTTGAACCTTTTACTCATCCAGAAAAATTACATTTTAAGGAGGGAGTGGGACAGTAATCTTCAGATATTAACCTGCTAATTGCAAGTGAAGGCAAAATTACAAAGCTCCATATTTATTAATCCAGCTGACACCTGGCAACAAGTAGCAGCGATCTTCTTCTACAAGCAACATGAACATATTTTCAGAGCTACTGTCCATAAAGTATTGTAAATCACAGTTGGAAAATTTAGGTTTTGCTCTCTGCTTTGATACAAAATAACTGGCCTTTTTATTTCTTTAAAAATAAGAAAAAAAAACAAGTCACAAAAATTAGTTAACGATAACTACGCTCCATGTTCAATTTGTGGCACCTTTGGATCAGACTCTTAAGGTGCAGGAGGCACTGAAAGGTGCATTTGAGTACCTCTTTACATCTGCTCCTGATAGCACCAGGCAGGACTGAGAGCTGAGAACAAAAAGTAATAATAGCAAATGCTGAAAGGAAAAAGGGTGAAAAATTGATGTTTCTAGTTTGCCTTGAGTCTCAAAGAAAACATCTGTGGAGACGACACCATCATGAGTGCCCTGCTTTGGAGCCCAACTTTAGAACTGGGACCGGACTGAACAGCGCACAGCGCACAGCACACAGCTCACAGCACACAGCTCACATCTCACAGCGCACAGCGCACAGCTCACAGCTCACAGCTCACAGCTCACAGCTCACAGCTCACAGCTCACAGCTCACAGCTCACAGCTCACAGCTCACAGCTCACAGCTCACAGCTCACAGCACACAGCACACAGCACACAGCACACAGCACACAGCACACAGCACACAGCACACAGCACACAGCACACAGCACACAGCACACAGCACACAGCACACAGCTCACATCTCACAGCGCACATCTCACAGCGCACAGCACACAGCACACAGCTCACAGCGCACAGCTCACATCTCACAGCGCACAGCACACAGCACACAGCACACAGCTCACATCTCACAGCGCACAGCGCACAGCACACAGCTCACATCTCACATCTCACAGTGCACATCTCACAGCGCACAGCGCACAGCTCACATCTCACAGCACACAGCTCACATCTCACAGCGCACATCTCACAGCGCACATCTCACATCTCACAGCGCACAGCACACAGCACACAGCACACAGCGCACAGCTCACAGCTCACAGCACACAGCACACAGCTCACAGCGCACAGCGCACAGCTCACAGCTCACAGCACACAGCGCACAGCTCACATCTCACAGCGCACATCTCACATCTCACATCTCACAGCGCACAGCTCAAATCTCACAGCGCACATCTCACATCTCACAGCGCACAGCGCACAGCACACAGCACACAGCTCACATCTCACAGCGCACATTTCACAGCGCACAGCACACAGCGCACAGCGCACAGCACACAGCACACAGCACACAGCACACAGCACACAGCACACAGCTCACAGCTCACAGCTCACAGCGCACAGCGCACAGCACACAGCACACAGCACACAGCACACAGCTCACATCTCACAGCACAATTAACAGAAACAGAGATGGAAGACTCTTATATTAGAAACAAGAACCGTTGCGTGTTTTTAATTCGCATAACGCACTCTTAATACGGGAAAAGCGATCCAAGTGACATGACCTATCTAACTACAAGATGGCCTCCCATTAGGATTGTATTCACATATTCGTACTCATATAGAACAAGACACATCACGGAGCACAGGTGTGTCATTGGAAAGCCCTGGCTCGGGCTTATCTTATTTTATATATATATTAATAACATGAATATTTACTTTACATTAGATCAGATAACCTTCAAAAAACATATATATGCGTGACATTTTAAAGAAGAAGACAGATATAGAAAGAGATAATCACAATGAATATGTGCAGAAAAGTATGTATTAGTGTTTGCTTTATTGACACTGTAATAGCTATGGCGATGACAGATCTGGGCTTTGTTCTACTGTTTAATTATAATTTGCTGTAATAAGCATCTCTGAATTGTTTCTCCAGATAAACAATGAAATCTAAAAAGCGTACAAAGCCACATGTGCATTTTGGACACTAATTGCACGATACACATTTTAGCAGCATAAAGAAACTGGGAAGGTTAATTTATTCTTGAGCTTTAATTCAAGCTATTGTAATGGATTCCCAGATTAAAGTAGCCACTTTCATTAATAATGGCTAAAATAAATAACAAAACTCTGTATCACTATTATTATCACACCTATGTCTCTTTTTTTTAAGCAAAGTTACACAGACAGGAAACAATTTAAGAGCTGGTGAGGTATTCGATGATGAGTTTTGGTTTGAAATACAATTTAAATACTTCCTCTAAATGTCATTGTGGCACCTAGTGCTACATCTACACCACACACACATATATATATACAAGAATGTCTAAATAAACTTGCAGTGTTTTTAATACTTATGTCACGGAAAATAAATTCTGAAATACATCCAGTTAACAGGAGTAAATGCATTTTGTGCCTCATGCTTTAATATAAATTAACAAAACAAGAATGCTGCCTACACCTCTGGATTACTCAACACACTGCTTTCCTTATACAAAGATGATATAAATAATGTACGATTTTTGCAAGTGAAGAGACATTGTTTAGACAGTTGACTAACACTACCTTCGGTTCATACCAAGGTTTTCATAACACATCCTGCATAGAGACCACTGAATCACCCAGAGCCATTTGGGATAAAACAGGAGAAAAAAAATGAAAATATTATACAGTAGGAAGATCCAGTGAGCAAACTGACTGCTTATTAAAGACTTTCCTGGGGTCAATTTCATTTTCACCTTCCTATCAGTTTTCTTTGGAACTGCTGGTGTGGGAAAGACACTGGCAAAGCATCAGAGTTTCATGTTATTCAAGGGCCAGCATTCTTCTCTTGCAGGTCCGTTAAGATGCTTATTAAATAGCAACAGAGAGGAGTAAACTTTGTTTTCTTTGCAACAAGGAAGATCAAGAGATACACAGATTACCTGGAGGAAGGGAGATGATACATAAAGTGTTTAAAGAAATCAGGAGTAGCGCTGTTCTTCCTTCTGCAATATTTGATATAAAACGAAGTGGGGGAATCTCCAAGACATGCCCTTCGCATGACCAGCTGCCAGAAGGGGATCAAAATTCAACTGAATTTCCCACATGGATTTTTTATTTTTATTATTATTATCATTATTACATCTGCTTTAGGAAATAACATCCAAGTCATGTAACAGGAAAATAAAACATTTAAACATTGTCACGATACTCTTAAAGCTGCTCTTTGAAGTCCTTCAGATAACCAGTTAACTTTATTCGGCTATATCCTGCTACTCCTTGGAACTTTATTTTGCTTCAGCACAAACGGTAGGCAGCAGAAAAAGCACAGCACTGATGGATATAGGGGGGATAAAAGTGTGAAATGTCATTGACCCGATACAGAGGCGCAGAGCTGAGTGGCCCTGCCAGAGCTGCAGTTATTTAGGATGTAAATCACGCTCTGAATGGGCTGTAAAACAGGCAGGCCGACTAAACTCTATGAATAGGAAAGTAGGTACAGCTGGGCTTTTCATAATCAACATAAAAAACAGATTAGTACTTTAAAGATTAAACATTATCTTTTCACCATATGAAATAAATCAACTGCACTTAAGATGTCATTAATTTAAGACACTGTTGTGAAATACTCTGGCACGTTACTGAGACCCCGTTCGTGTTTTCTTCCTTGTGTCTGTTTCTGTTTTTCGTTTTCACAAAGTGTTGCAAAAGGACACTGAAGCAAAAAGAGGCTGACTTACGAAGTTTCAGTGCTGAATCAATGTCTGCATTTTCCTCCTTAGAAATAAGATTTAAATCAGCGTCTCCTTTATACTAAACCATGTACAAAATGTGCAGTAATCCTGTGGCTGAAACCGAAAGGCACACAGCAAGAGAAAGCAAGGCAGAAGGTCACTGAAACATCATCATCTCAGAGGCTGTCAGATCTGAAAAAAGCCAGCAGTGATGAGTGCTCCTGAGTACAAACCCAACTAATACTGGGCAGCTCAAGAGCTCAGTGATTACCTGAATATTTTTCAGAATTATTTGTAGCACAATCTGATGATAGACTGTGAGGAAGGCTGGAAGGTAAACGGTCAGAGACACAGACAGACAGGTAGGCAGGTGACAGATAAAACTACTGCATTTATTCATACAGATATGTTATACATGAACAGTAATTCTGTTTGTTTAATTACCATGGCTTAGTAAGCAGGATTTATTTTTGAATATCTCCTCCATGCTTCTAGAACACTTATTCACTCTAGCGATTTAACTTAGTTCAGACATGGGGTCTTTACAATGCATGTGCAGTGCATATGCAAGCCACATAACAGAGTCTTTGCCTCTCCACGCTAGGATGAATGATTCTTCAGTAAAGACAGGAATGGTATCACTGGTAAAGAAGTACACTTTAATAATCAATGCATTTCAGATTAAGGATATGATCAGTTTTAGTTTGTGCTTTTAAATAGTAATCACTGTGCATGTAGGGAAATCAAGGACACAAAACTGGAGAAAACAGTCAGGGGTTAAGGCTGCTGAGAAAACAGTACACTTACAGAAGGCTTGCTTGTTTTTTAGGTACTCACTAAAATTAAAAGGAAAATATTGGCACAGCCTTTGCCATGACCGTGGTGCAATGGGATAGTACCACATGTACTGTACATTTCTGCATTGTGTGTCATCCTGGGAGATCAATACTGCACTCCAGTCACACTGCAAATGTCCTCTGCCTCATTACAAAAACCGGAGCTGTCAGTGATTACAAATTCTGTGCCATTTATTGTCTATGATATTAACATTTCTAACTATCTCTTTCTTTTATTCCTAGAGGATGAGCAAGCCTTAAAAGGTCAGGCCCAGATTGGCAATACTGTACTATGATTTTAACGCTGTGGAAATTATGTTTCTCTCATGAGATCAAAGAACTGAACACCTTATAAGGACCTCAGGCAGAAGCAAGCTCTTGCAGATATTCAGTGAGAGAGCAGGCTGCAAACAGAGTGAAATCACAGTTTTGAATCACCACTGTACTGTTTGTATGTGATAACAAAAGACTTGACACTGTGATGAAAGTGCTGTTTCTGTTCTGGTTCTGGTTGCGTGGACAGAGGGAACACAGGGGTCTCCCTACAAAGACCTGGGTTCCAGAGCTCACATAGAAAGGGTTCTGCTGTTTCACTCTCAGAAACTGCTACACTGGCTCCTTATTTTGTTACACTGCTTATTAGCAGAAGTCTTGCAGGAACGGCCTTTAAATTTAAATTAAGTGCCTCCTTAATATGTAGCTCTTGAGAATAAAATTATAGAAATTGATCGCATTGCTGCAGCACAGCAATGAAAGTAAATGGTTTAGTACAATGTCTAAGCAATCAGGAAGAATTAACCCTGCGCTTTGTTTATGTGGCTCTTTTCCTTCTGTCAGTAATAATATGTCATCACCACAATGCATTCCAGAATGGTACATTTGCTAAAAGGCATTGTAAGAAATACTCAAGAGTGTTTAATTAACATTAGCCTCAGAAAAAAAAAGCTTAAATACTAAAAAAGGGGATTTTTCTTTGTGAATAGCATGGTTTTATAGCAGCAAACCTGCTGATTGCATGCAATGATAAGATGTGCAAGAGGGGTCGGCCAGAGACGCTGCAGTGTCTTTTTGTCACAGCAGTCAAGGCTACTCTGGGGGCATAGCAATTTCCTCTCGGAAAGCTCCAGCGTGAGTGCACTGGAGCCTGCTTTCTTTCAGTGGATCCCTGAGAGTGTAGTCCCCAGAAGGGAGGAAAACCGTGTGCCTCTCTGACAGAAGGAGCACAAGAATCCAGATGCCCACACTGGGCTGGACAGGAGCCTCCCTCCTGGCTCGCCATCAGCAGAGCAGCAGCCTATCCCCCCCCCAACCCCCCAGAGAGGGTCTCCGGGTCCCAGTCAAGAGGTAGTGGCTGACCGACACTGAACACAGAAGTGACATCCTGCTGACCTTTAAAAGACACTGCCTGCGCAATGAGAAAAAGAACAAAGAGGAGGTCGAAGCGATAGACTGAACACATCGCCCGCCTACAGGTCTGTGTTAGCGACATGGGGTGATACAGGGTGATGCGGGGTGAGGATGAGACCACACATTGTTGAGCCTTGGTGCACACAGAGATGGAAGCAGAAAGACCATTAGCTTTTCTCACTTAAAGAAAAACCATTAGAAGCAAAGCAAGACCAAAACATCGTTAATTCGTTAATTCACCCTACGTTCTGCAGCAGACTGATGTACAGTTTATTAAACATAAACAAGAGATGTTCTGTATGACTGCATATGGCAACACGGGACTCTGTAGTTAAAAACAACAGAAAAATGATCGAATAATAATAATAATGGTGATGATGATGATGAAAAATGTTTCATTTAAAAAAATTACATTTGGCATTTGAAATTAAAGGCTTCAGTACACACAAAGACTGCTGAGAAAAACGACACTTTAACTCTTTTCCTTCATACAAATGGTCTATGAGAGAGTTTTCAAAGACCCTGCTGACAAAATCAGCAAGCTGAAACGTGAAAATTAAGGTTGTGCTGACATGATGCTTCCACTGCAGTGGTAGAGAGGGGCGCCGTTAACGTCTGGCAACCCGGGGGACAGCTGCTGACCGCTGAAGTGTCCCCATACAGCACTGAGAACATGGATGAAGCACCAGCAACAGATGATACCCGAGGGAAATCTCGGCATCGCTGGGATGCTCCAAGTGTGAACAAGCCAAGTAAGCCTACTGTGGAGCTCCAGTATTCGAGAGGGCAGTCTGGACGATTAGAAGGGCTCCTCTCACAGTAGTGAGGCGATAGGGTTTATGTACTCTGCTGCACTGATGTGCTCGGACCACTGCTCATGTTTGCTGTGGACAAAGTGCATTTGAGCTGCCTTTCCTCGTACAAAAGAAAACCAAGGCAGAAAACCATTACTGCTTTCTTCTTGTCATGGACGCGTACAGTATACTCACAAGGTTTTATATGGGAAAGTGAATACAGAAAGCCCACAAATAACAAATGAATTATGCCATCAGATTTTTCACACCGAAGAAGTACCTTCAGGCTTTTCATTCTGATGCAAAATGTGTTCTTCTTACTGTAACTCTAAATAAACTCTAAAAAGTTTTCCAAATAGTATGGTTGAGTAACATTTTTCTCTCGTGTAATTTATCTTTCCCATACCTACATTGTTTTTTTTTTTGCTAGATTTGCAGTTTTTACATCTAAATTAAGTAAATGGCGGTCTGGAAATGCTCAGTTGAGAGTCTCAGCTGAAAAGACAATGACTCGAGATCACAGTGATATTGTGCTGAATGAACAGAAGCTGTCTGAGCTGACAGAATAGGCCTTAGTTCCTCTGTTGTAGAGGACAGGATATGTCAAATGATAATATCTCCCAGTACACGGTGAAAAACCCACTCAGCAACACATTTTCGATTCCTGCAGCTAAGACTGAATACAATGATTCCTTTTTTCTGGCTTTACATTTTGTTTGAGGATTATCAGAACTTCTAGAGATAGTCGGCAATCCTGTCTTGTACACAACACAGTGTAAACTGGAAAAATAAAGATGTTAGCTTTGGTTTATTAAGCATTATAACAGAAGTCTACATTTTTACCAGGTCACACCTTCTCAACACCCTAACAATTTGTTTAAACGCTACCAACGTTTTGGCACAAAAAAGCCTTCATCGGGGTATGTACATTTGTGTCACGTAGATCGTATATCACCTGATGTTGATTAGCTGGAAGCAAAGCACTGAATGAAAAAGGCATTCTATTAAAATTATTTCTCAACTAAACAATCAAGTAACTGTATCATAAATATACCCCAAATAGCTTTTTTGTCATGTCCATCTAGTATGGAGCTGTAAAAATGACATTGCCATTTTGTTTCAAACATCTGCATCACACAGATCACACATATCTGCAACTACAACCATGCTGCCAATACCACTGTACCACACAAGACAGTACGTGTGTTGAAAAAATAAATTAGGAAGGAAGAAAAAACAGCAAATGGCAGCTCCACATACTGGCAGTGTTATTTTTTGTCTTTACAGCCAGCCTTTTGCCCTTAAAAATGAAAACTCCACATCAGTGAAACAGCCCTGCACACGGACACATTTCTTGCACATCATCAGGAAAATTATGCACGTTTATACGCTCAGCTGGCAGGCATATAATTGAAAATACAGCAGGAGCTACAATAAAAGCCCCCATCTTACATAACGACAGAGCAGCACAAGGCAGTATGCTGGGACTTGTGTGCCATCTGTTGTTTGCTGGTCTAAAGTGATGGAGTCAGGCTTCGCACGAGGCTCTGCCTCTGCAAGGGATTAAAGTGCTGAGCAACTCTCTGCTCAGTATCATCAGCTGGGGCAGAAAAGCTCCAGTTTCTACTTTGCTGACTTTCCAAAGATTAATGAAGTTATTCTGCTTCTAAAGCAAATAAAAGTAGTAAAATCAGTGGAATGGTAAATATATTTTAAAAAGGCTTTTATATTTTCTAGTCTCCCCCATTTTTAATTTCTCATCCACTAGTTCTAAACATACAGTTTGCACCAATAATTCTGATCCAGTTTATCCCTGACCTTGTGGTCAAAATGACTGTTTTATCTCCACAGCTCTTATGCTAAATTCACAATAAAATAAGACTTTATACAATTTTGCATTTTCAAGGACATCAAGGAGAGCTGAAGCCTCGCAAAAGCACTTTAGAAAAGAAAAATCATTGAGGCTTTTAATAAAAAAGAAAAAGAAGTAACAGATATGGGACTGGAAGCCAATGCATGATGCTAAATATAGTAAAGCACAGTATGTGGTTAAGGCTTTTGCTTTCAACTAAGATGGCATGTTATTTCGGCTGAAGGGATTTTACAAAAACTAAGTGTTTATTATACTGAGATTACATTCAACTGAATACTGCAGCATAGCAGAGGCTGTTAAGCAAAGGATATTGTGACTCCACCTTCGTAAGTAGCTAATGTGAAGATGCACCCTACACAGAAAGCACATGGTCCATCCATCTATTAACAGTAAGCTGCTAGATTGTTCCTGGTAAGGCTGGAAGAATCCACAGGAACTGATCCTGGAGCACAGGGCACAAGGCAGGACCACACCCTGGACTGGACTGCAGTCCTGTAACATCCTGGAGAGGACACCTGTCCATCACAGGACACAAGGCAGGACCACACCCTGAACTGGACACCTGTCCATCACAGGGCACAAGGCAGGACCACACCCTGGACTGGACACCTGTCCATCACAGAGCACAAGGCAGGACCACACCCTGGACTGGACACCTGTCCATCACAGGGCACAAGGCAGGACCACACCCTGGACTGGACACCTGTCCATCGCAGGGCACAAGGCAGGACCACACCCTGGACAGGAGACCAGTGTGTTACAGGGCACGCAGTTAGGATGGAACCAGAGCACCCATAGAAAAAAACAGAAGGAGAACATGTAAACTCTACAGAAAGCGAGTCCCAGTGTGAAATCAAACTCAGGCCTCAGTAGCACCGACAAAAACAAGCACGAGTGAGCTTCTTTATCTTCAGCTCACATTATTCTGCAGTAAGTGCTTTAGTTATACTGGATGAGAGGACACAAGACACACCAGCACACGGATATTCAATTGTCAGGGCGCCTACTGTATGTGGATCAGATACTGTAGGTGGAGCACAATAAACAGCACACGTGACAAGTGCAGCTCTGCCTGTCCCTGACAGGGTGCGATGCCAGCAGCTCGCGGGCTTCGAGCACACGCAGCTCCAGTCCTAGGCAGCGGATTTACTGCCATGGCAGAGGACCGGGTCTCTTGTGCAGTGTCTGGGTGACATCACTTCTGTAACTGGGTCAGTGCATGAGCCCTCCACCCTGCTCATCCTGCTCCAGACAGGAGCAATGGAGCGCCGAGCAGGGAGCAAGACGTCATGACCCAAAGCAGAGTCCAGGGACAAAAAGTCCAGATGTCCTAGGCCCTGCCTTGGACAGGCCAAAGGCTGTTTGCTTTCCAGCATGAGAGCTGGAAAACTACTTCTTCCTGCAATAGCTATGTTGGCTTATTTTCCTGGATAGGCAGTTGGAAGACCTGTACACAGCCATGAGAAAAGGCTGCTATTTTTCCCCCAGCGAGGGAAACTGTTATTTTTCCCAGCGAGGGACTTTTTTGTTTCCTGGCTAGAATCTGGAAGGACTTTTTCTGCCATAGCTCGGTTTTCCCCAGCATCCAGCTTTCTGTTGTAGTGCAGGGCTGTTTATTTTCTCCCTAGCATCCTGTGGGGAGAGCCCCATTTTTGCCACAGCACAGAGCCGTTCATTTTTTCCAGCAGGAAGAGTCCTATTTTTGGATACTGTCAATTACATTTACTATAAGCCTTATTTTTCACTTTAAATATTTTATGAGGAGTGTCTGTGCTTGGGGTCCTATCTACAACCTGTGCATAGACATGTCCATCAGTTTACATGTGATCACAGACAGAAGAAACAAAGACCAAAGCATATTTTATTACAGCTCTTAATGTTTTAAGGCTTCAGGGGAAGTCCAGCTCTCTAACCCTTTATGTTAAGGTGCTGTGCTGGCAGAAACACAGGAGATAACAAATAGCTGCAGCTTTGTGAACAGGGCCTTGAATTTCAGGAAAGGTTAATTGAACTGACTTTTGCTAAAGGATGACGAGGCGTTCGTTTGGTTAACCTGAATTCTTCAGTGCTGCCTACAGCTCCGCAGTGCTGTGATACTTTCTTCTCCAAGCCCTGTCCCCCTGTCCCCCTCTGTACTTCTCCAGCATCACTGCACAGCTGGGCTGCGTGGGCCAGCTGTCTTGAGTGATAGGGCTGTCACCTGTCGCCTGCCAGGCACAGTCCCTGCTGTCCACTGTTTACTACTCACTGCTCAGCTACTTAGAAAGGCTGTGGCCATTGAGCATCAGAATACTGCATCAAAACACAAAAGGCGTAAAGATACATGCCTAATATATCTATATACTAAATCAAATTACATAGTATATGTTCATAGCTATATACTTATATATTCCCTCCATAGAAGAAAAACATTTTCTCAGAACTGATTTCCATTACCACTGACATAAGAGATATCTGTTTTATTCAGCTAGAGCCACTGCACTCACTACCACAACCAAACAAGATGAATCTGTTGTCACTCTGTACTACAGTATTAACAACCAGCGACAGCTGGCATAATATATATAGTGAATAACACAAACCAATCTTTTCTGCAACTTACTAGAACTGTGTGAATATGCCATAATGCTCTATTGTCAATGGTCAAATTAAATAAAGTGATGTCTGATAGCTGTAAGTCTTGCCACCCTGTGAATTGATATCCTGCTGACACCTGATTGATGCTATTCAACAATACATACAAAACAGCAAGTATTGTTCTTGAGCTCTTGGATTTATCACTAGAGACGTTACAAACAACCTTATAAATACAGCATAACATAAACAGACCCCTGAGAATATTGCTGTTTGTCTTTTACAATTTTTTATATCTCATATACCGAAAAGTAAAAGATGTGCCTGTTTCTCAAGGATGTGCTGAAACTGTATAAATGGTTTGTACTAGAACAGTGATGTGTCCAGTGTTTAAAGAAACCTGATACAAGAAGATGCAAGGTTTTTAATGTCTACAACCGGGGAGCTGCAGAATATTGTGTATGGCACATAACATTGGTGAGAATTTTAGTTTGGAGATCATAACAACTAAATCAGCTTGGGGCTTCCTAGTGTAAACCACAGGCGCTCAAAGTGTCATGAATGTTCTGGAATGTTTGCAGTTTCGGAAGTCCCTGGAAAACCTCCCACATGAACTGTACCTCAACCACTCTAACACTTCTAGATTAGTGCCCATTAAAGCAGCACCAGGTGCTCACATGTCAGAGATTTGTTAATGAAAAACAGATGTGCGACTCTTCACCTGTATGTGTGATTATTGGTGGAAAATATGATATATAATATGAACAGGAGTTCTTCGGAATGGAAGATATTATCAGCTGGTAAGGTGTAAGTGATGATGATAAAAATATACTGAGCAACCTAGTACTGTAATGATTAATGTAATATTTAATACAACTGGCACATATTCTGATAGTTATTATCAGTCAAATGGCTATTTTTCAAGCATGTGCACTGGCCTTTTTTTGAACAATAAATAAGAATAAGAATAAGTAAATTAATTCTGCTACTATTCTGATAAACAGAGCATACTGGTTCCTCTGTGTTTTTCTTATTGATTTTCACCTGGCTTGACATTCAACAGGTTAAAGTGATACATGCCTTTGCTAATCTTACGCTGAAATAAAATAGTTCACAGTACACCTAAATCACCAGTGCTAAATTCACTCCAACTAGAACCTGCGCCATAGGCACAGAAGCCCAAAAGCACAGAAGAAGCTCCTGTACACATATAAATGAAAAACGTATCACAGGCCCTGTGAATAAAGTGATGGAGCCTTTTTAATGACCTGTCTGACAGACAGTACCCCTGCAACAAACACAGTCAACAAAGCTTTTCCTCAAGCTAGCACTGACCTCTCTAATCCATGGTAAGTCACTTCTTCTCCAGCCTTTATCATGAACATCATGACTGTGCAGACAGCCACTGGGATTTATGGACAAGGACATCTATCAGGGGATGGGGGATCTGAGTACAGTGTGACACATATTGACAGTGATTAGCTTCAAAGAGGTGGCATGTGCCAATTACATAGTGTGAGCCAAAGCAGTTGAGGGCACAGAAGGCCGCCACTACCCTGTGACCTGACTCTGGGACAATATGGCTGTGGAGCTGAGAGAACATCCACTGACTGTGTCCGTGCTTACACAAGACATTACTGAATAATGCTGCACTCTAAAAGCCACCATAAACATGAAACTGCAATAGATATAATGTATTGTTACATAATTCAGTGAAGATTTCATAGACTCTCAATTAGTCAAATTGAGCTTTAACAATCAAGATTTTAGAGGGTAAACGTTATATATTATATTATTATACAGCAATATGAAATCTCCAACAGCAGGGATTAAAGGCACTGACTGTACTAAAGGGAGTCATTCGTTCTTGTGAGGGTTCAAGTAAAATTCTGAAACTGATGTTAAGGACTAGTACTTATTTAAAGACACCGTGAGAACACGAGGAGATGATGCTTTATGAATATTTCCTTTTCTTAGCTTAAAATGGAGCAGAGATGTTTGTTTCCGTGTCACTATTCAGCTGCACAAGAAAGTAAGAACTGTGAAATTGTATAGTTACTCTTTTTTAAACATTCAACAAGTAAAACAAAACCTCAATGTTTGTGTCAAGAGGAAATTTTGTCGTTTGGAAAGTGTCAGCTATTTCACCTCTTCTTGTTTTTCTCACCTTGTACATGTCCACTCTATTTATTCACCTGTGTTGTTTATAAGGAAGACACTGTAGATGGTATTGTGGCCAAGGGATCTGAAGTCGGTTGAAAACTGCAACATTTCATTTGGAACAAAATGTAAAATACTGCTGTTCACCTTTAAGGTTGAACAGCTTGAACCACTGACCCCTACTTGAATGTCATTTGTGTTCTTCGGATTCTGGCCTTTATGTTCCCAGAACAAGACTCCCACCACTGGGAGCCCTTGTGAGGCTGTGCTTTCCACTCTGGTGCTCCAAGACTGTGGAACGATCCCCCTGCTTATATCACAAGTCAGTCAGCCAGCCCGCCCTTATTCATCCTCTCTTTTATACACCAGCTTTTAAAATATTAGTGTTGATTTAAAAGAATAATCTCTTAATCAATATGTATGTTAATACTGTTTGTGATGCAAAGCACATTAAACACTGGCCACAGCTGCCTTGAGCTGTGTGCTTCCTTGCTGGCTCTGGCTTTGAAACAAAGTAAACTGTCACAGATTCTTACATTGCGACACCTAATTTCTTTGTTAAAATTAACATCTGAGATGGACTGTCCCTCTGACATTGCACCACTGTTCCGCTCCAGGCGGTTTCAAGCACCGAAAAACACTCACCTCATGCAACACTCAACTGCCTGCCACTGTGACAGGGCTCAGTGGGATTCCAAGACTACACATTATGTCATCCCTTAACACTGTGGTGACCAAAGACCCGCTCCCACTGGGAACACTGGATTCCCAAGACGCTTTTACAATCCTGTCATTGTATAGAAAATACTTCAACGCATTTTTCTTTGCTATTGGACTTTAGAATTGTGTTTTCTTATTGTCAGGTCACATCTAGGAGTGTGCATACTTTACTGAAGTCAGTGTGCTGTGAAACCATCTGATGATTTTATAGAGGATAGTGTGAACGAGAATACAAAAGAATTCATTATTAACAGTCACTGCAATCAGCCCAACTTTTTTCCATACTGTGTTATCGCAAAGTCCTTATCTGAAAGGGTACTGTTCTGTGCATAATGGCTGTGGTTTAGTCATGACCTTGCCAGAGTCCAAAAATAAATACAAACGGCAGTGTGGTGTTTTACATTATTTTCAAAGCAACAGTTAACAAAAGAAAAAAGCCATTTCTATCCTTTGTTTACAAACTATATATGAAATAAATGAAGGTCAACTGTGCGCAGACTACAAAGTCACACTGCGCAAATGGTCCAAATTGAAAATAATTGATCTTTGCCCCTCATTATAAGCAATGCTCTGCCGATTGCAGCCAGTAAGAGCAGGGAGCAAAACTGAGCGAGAGGGGCAGGGAGAGCAGGGGACTCTTATTGTGAAAGGCCTCGGAGCAGATCGCTCTCCTGCTTCACTGAAATCAACCAGGCATGACAGGTCCATCTACAGCTTGAAGTCAAGTAAGGAGGATCACCATCTGAAAATGCCTTTCATTTTCTCCATGAGAAAGCTCTGTTTCTGTAAGCCAATCACGACAGAACTATATAACGGATTACGTAAGGCTGCTGTTTCTGTAACATCAGAAAGTTACATTTTCCACTTCAAATATAAATATATACATATATATAACTGAATTTGCATTAAACATTCTCAGTGTTGGGTTGTATACCATAGACCTGTAAAAGCTTATATTCTCATCCCTCAGATGCAGGGCAGAGGGTGTTTGAATAATTTGTATTTCAGTAATTCAAGGTCATGCCATCCAGCTGTAAGAGCAATACTTTGGTAGTCTAATGTATTCATATCAAGGTCAGAATAGGAACCACCTTAGTCAGCATTACATTAAACACTGTGTAGGTGATGTTTCACTGCTATGAAAATGTGGGCATTACTGCATGCACTGAAAACTGTGCATTTTCAAACAGGTGTAGCTAGGCATCCTTAGTGTAATTAACACTGCCCCCTACTGACACTTTCTGTATATTCAATTGGAAAACATACAGCTCTCCTCAAGTTGATGTAAATTAACCCTTCTTATGTCCCAAAATTAATTAACGATTATTGAGAATGAAAGAATCAGCGCATGGGACTTTGGACTGTTGCTGTTTTGGACGTATAAGAAATACTGATTGTGATGTTATTTCTTCCTTTGACTTTGCTGAGGGTGCAAATGACATGGGCTCCTGTATCATTTAGCACGCCGCCTGTTCAGAGAGAGTCCCCCTCCTCGAACTGTGCTAGTTCGCATCACACAATTCGATACATTTTCACAAGCGTTTCTGGATTGCCCCACAGTCACCCATCCATCAGACACCACAGGTCAAAGAAGGTCAAATTAACCATGCCAGAACTATCTTTACACAATCACTGTTTTGTCTGAGCATGATAACACAATGAAGGTGACTGTGTACACTGAGGAAGCCTGTCTTTCCAGAAAATGCATTTTTATTTTCTTGATGAAATCCTCTTTCTGACGTGTTTTAAGTGGATCTGAAAGATTACACCAATTACCTTGTGCAGAGCTGCCATGGGGCTTCTGATGAAAATATCCTTAATAGCCTGTCAAACCAGCCCTTGTCCTCTGCCAGACTGCTTCTTTGACAAGAGCCGAGCAAACAAGGAACTCTGGGGCTCGAGGGAGGACCTGCTCTCCGCAATGGGCTTTGACATTTTTCACCTACCATGTGGACAAACAATGATATAGTAGAAATACACAGAACCCACAAAGAATTAAATTCATTTTTCACCACACAGTTTCTCCTATAACTTTCTGCGCATTCCCCGATACAGGTGCTGCTCGGGGCCGTATTCTCGGCCTCATGTTGTAACTTCCGCACTTCCACACACGCCTCACACCCCAATGGCTCAAGGGCTACAAGAAGGAGAGGCAGAGGGAGAAAATCCCCTTTCGTGCATTTCTGTGTTTGTTTTGTGGCGTACAGAGTAAGGGTAAGGGGTAAGAGTAAGGGCCCTGTGCTGACAGTGTTCACGCACAAGCCTGCAAAGCAAAGCACGGAAGCAGCCGGCTGGCCCTGACCTCTTCGCCCAGGTCTTCCTTTACGACGCGCAAGACCTCCTGGAGAGAGCTCTGGGGCGCCCTGCTGTGGAGCACCTTCAGCGTGCGGGTGTACTCCTCGGGCAAGAGGTACTCCAGAGCCCCCAGGTGCTGCCCCACTTTGATGAAGGTCCCCCTGTTGGCACAGCACAGCTCCCTGAGGCGTTCTGCAGAGCGGAGGTGAACCTGCGACACAGGGGACAGCGTCACCACTCACATTCAAACAGCGGGTCATGAAGGAGCCACTGTTTATGAGAGCCCACCTTTAATACACTGACCACAGTCGCAACATTTTACTGGGTTTTACTACAGTTTTGTTCTGGTCTTCTTTGGATTTAACATGCCGTCACTGGGCTTTACCACACTGGACCATGTTGGGCCATGGACTGTGATAAACATTTCTAAGGAAACGAATCAAGAGTAAAACCACAGTAACTCCATGGTACATTTAGCAAGGTAAACTTTCACAAGGGGCACCATTTTTAATTAATAAATGTTAGACAGCCAAAAGTTAAATACAATTCTATTAGGTTTTATATTGAAGCAAAATGAAACCCAAATTCTGTTAGTATTTTACTCAAAAATAAATATTGTCAGACGCGGAAGATAAACAGAAGATTCAAAACAAGTGTCTCCTTCAAGAAGATCCTTTTGATGACAGGCCATCAGATGGAATGTCATTTTATACATGGGCAATTTCCTCATCCTCTCTGCTCTACAGCCTTGGAAGTTGATCATTTTCATTTCATGTGCCCCCCTCGAGACTCACTTGAATGAAGGCAGGAAGACAAGACAAGCATCTCTTGCAAATGCACCTGAAATCAGCCCCCATGACCCCCACACACACACACCCAGGACACGTTTAGCAACTGGTTCTGGAAGCAATATCTGCGAGACAGCTCCTGAGCAACATAATGCTTAAACAAGGGTCACAAACACAGAGTACTCTGGTTTCCCTTCTGGTTAGTCAATTTATCAATTAAACACTTTCTTATTTAGACGCATATAGGATTTTTCTTAAAATGTCTAACAGTTTATTACTCAAAACATTCACCTCACTAAAAGTACTACTACATATTTAACACTTTTAGATACTGATCAAAAGTAATAAAATTAATGAATGCAGCTGATAAAATAATTATGGCATCTCTGCTTTGTAAATGAAAACTGAGTTAGAAAAAGTGAAGCCACAAATTGAATTTAAAACCCCTGGTTTAAAGGCTCATTAAACTGTATGCCAGTTACAAAATCATCTGTGTAACAACCTCATAACACACACTTTAACCAAAAGAATGTTCAGGAACATACACTGTTTACACAGAATCCCTGGATCACTTAACAAGAAGTTATTCATAACATACTGACATTTACGATTGCAACTCCTAAGGAAATGCTTGTGAAAAGCCCACATAATTGACCTTTTGAACACTTTTCTCGTGCGTGTGCTCTGTTCGTTTGGTTTTTGTAATGTTAATCTCTGCAGTACTCACTTCATCATTTTACCAGCTCTCTGAAGCGATGAATGCTGAAACTCTGACTGAAAACAGATGAAATATCCTTTAAAAAAGGGATGTTCATGTGCTGTTCCAATAACTGAGCTTCCTGAAATTGTTTTAAGCCTCAGAAACTGCAGCTCCATTAAAAAAGAGCGTCATTCACAGGACATGAATTTTGGATTGTCATTGCTTTAGAGGAATTCACTTTTAACAAAAGCAACAGATACACGTTTGATACTCAGATCCTCACAGCAAATTAAAATTATGACTAAAGATTTTAAAGCTACAATCTTAATTTTAACAGTAAACTCAGCCGATATTTAAACATTAACAAAGGTGTGTTTTAATTGAGTCTTGCGTTTTTCAGATCCTAAATTCCTTTGCTGTATTTTTCTTATGTGTCTTGGACTTCTTGTTAAAACCAAAGTAAACAATTTTCGGTCTCCTTGGATTAAAATTAATCCCGCTCCATACTGCGTGGTGGATTAAGAGGATGTCCTGTGGGCATTTCCCAAGATACATACACATTGCCTCAGAGCACACCTTGATAGTTCTGTGACACAGAAAAAATGGATTTTCTTTGCCTACTGCAGGCACTACCAGAAATTTAAATAATTTCTGAAATAATTTTAGGTAGAAGAATGTACATTGAATATCTTATCAAAGAAAAATGGGGGGAACCGAACCAGAACTGGAGAGGCGGGTTGTTAATAATCCTAATTATTCCATCTTTAGGCTGTGAGAGTGAAGCGGAATATTGGGCTTGTCGTTCTCTTCCCGAGAGTCTCTGTTGCTCTGAAGAGGAGGACGTTTCTCTCTGGTGGTTAATCCCCTGGAGAGAGAAATCTGTGCCACCTGTCATCTCAGAGCTCTGGCAATCAGACACACATACTATTGGCAGGCGCAGTGTTTCCTAGTGCCTGCAGCCAATACAGACCTATATCTCCCAATGATGGGAAGCTGTGCATTCAGATAAGGATCATCTATACGGTGACGCCGACTTTTATGATGTGTAAAGGAAAAGCTTTAATAATAATAATAATAATAATAATTGCTTACACTTATATAGCGCTTTTCTGGACACTCCACTCAAAGCGCTTTACAGGTAATGGGGTCTCCCCTCCACCACCACCAATGTGCAGCATCCACCTGGATGATGCGACGGCAGCCATAGTGCGCCAGAACGCTCACCACACATCAGCTATTAGTGGGGAGGAGAGCAGAGAGTAATAAAGCCAATTCATAGATGGGGATTATTAGGAGGCCATGATTGGTTAAGGCCAATGGGAAATTTGGCCAGGACGCCGGGGTTACACCCCTACTCTTTTCGAGAAACGCCCTGGGATTTTTAATGACCACAGAGAGTCAGGACCTCGGTTTTACATCTCATCCGAAGGATGGCACCTGTTTACAGTATAGTGTCCCCATCACTATACTGGGGCATTAGGACCCACGTGGACCACAGGGTGAGCACCCCCTGCTGGCCCCACTAACACCTCTTCCAGCAGCAACCTTAGTTTTTCCCAGGAGGTCTCCCATCCAGGTACTGACCAGGCTCACACCTGCTTAGCTTCAGTGGGTTGCCAGTTGTGAGTTGCAGGGTGACATGGCTGCTGGCGAATGCCTTTCACCATGCTTTAGCGACACAGAAGACAGCCCACTCTCTTAAAGGCACACTGCCCGATTCTGACCATTTACAAGGACAAAGAAAAGAACCTAGTACTGCTGTTGGAATGTTTCACCACTGCTCCTGCTGTAGAGCTCCACTGCCTTGGAGCAGTTTCTGTTCCTATTTATTTCTTGATGGCCATCAAAATGCAACGGACATCACTTACAAATGAAACCCTTTCAAAACCCTGCATACGTACCCTGTATGATCCATAACTGTTCTTTTTTACCCTGTAAAATGCATCACCGGTTATATTTTAAAAACTGTTCCAGACATTTCAACACTTCGCCGGAAAAAAGCAGGCCTGAAACATTTTCATTCGAGATTCGATTGACTCATTATTATTCAGTGAATTGGACGGCACAGTGGCAGGGTGTTCAGTACTGTGTCCTCACATGTCTCCCTGCAGAATGTAGTGTGGGGAGCCGTCTGTGTAATATTTGCTTGTTCCTCCATGTTCACATTGGTTTTCTCCAGGTGCTCTGATTTAATCCCTGTCTCCAAAGGCATGCCGGCGAAGATGACTGCTGTCTCTAAATGCCTGTGATGGGCTGGACTGGCATCTCCCCCACAGATATGGCTTACACCATGTGTTCCTGCGATGGGCTCTGGTTTGCTATGACCCTCACTAGGAATAAGTTACTTCCTGACAATGGATGGATTTTTCAGTGACCAAATATTGCGCCTTTTTTGCCTCAGCGCATATTGTGACCCAGTGGCCAAATTTATTTTCCCTTCCAAATCCGTAATTGTATCGCAGCGCATTTCTTCTGACTTGTAATGCGTGTACTTAACTCCCCAGGTTAAGCAGTTGCACAGAGGCAATGCTGGAGCAGAAGAGCTTGTCAGATTCCTTCTGCTGCAGTGAGAAGACAATGAGGTTCAGCTCAATTAATGCTCTTCTCCCGATCCACTGGCAGAGCAGCAAAGAGCTGAGACAATGACAAGCTTGATAATTGCCAGGGACATTAATGACATATTTCAGTAGCAGGAAAAAAGCCATTAGATGCCCTTTTAAAAGGCACTGCAGACCCATCAGAACCTATTATCGTGAGTTGACTAATAGAAGCCCAAAGGTCATTATAATGTCATCTCTTTTTCAGAGAAGAGAAATGTTACATTTAAGAAAACATAAAAAAACAACATCTTTAGAGTTTAAATATTTATTTTTGGAAATCTGATACAAGTAGTCTGTTTGGAAACTTTAATTGTTAACTCTACCTTACTGAACATCAGAAATTACTGTTTAACCAGCATTAGATTCTATTTACTATGTGTTCCACTGCTCATCTGACATGTTCTACAGCTCATGATGGGTGAGCATTTTTCTCTGCAAAATCAAAAGATTTACCTAAGGCTTACCTAAAAATTATAAAAACTTACATACTGTAGGATGTGGGTGTATAATATTGTGAAAATGCAAGTAGGACAGTGTTATGCGTACTAATATAGTCTTTAATGTTTTGCATATTGAGCATTATCAATAATATTAAGACTTAAATACAACTGCACAGAAACAAAAATGCATGTAATCAGTGGATCTCTGCAAACAAGAAATTTTAAAGACTTGCAATGCCTCAAACCAAAGGTCTTAAATGTGGATTCACAGTGAGCCTTCTGTCAGCTTCAGCTTTTCTCGTTGTCCTTAACTTTTTTTGAGCATCTTCTTTTTGTACTGGCATTCACGAAGATTAGAGGGAAAAGAAAGGTCACTTCAGAAGCAGGGTAATTTTACAGCATGGACAGGGTTTTCTATGCTCTCACTGCCATAACTATTAACTTAACTATCAGACTGACAGTCTCTAAACCTGACGAGAGAGACATCTGCTCTGATGCAAACACAGTGAACTGAGAGGACATACAGAGTCAACTGATTGAAACAAATTTGACTCTGAAATGTTGTTAAGAATTGGGCTTCGTTTAAGGGTCCCCTGACCAAAGACAATGGCTTCCAGCATTTAAAATTTAATTAAGCTGAGACAGAGAGCCACAGAGCAGAAAAGGGGGAAAATCTTTCATCGTTCATCCATTTGGTAAGTGCTTTTCCAGTTCAAGGTTGTGGGGCAGCTGGAGCCTATCCTGGCAAGCAATGAGCCAAGGCAGGGTGCACCCTGGGCAGGATGCCAGCCAATCACAGGCCACACGCAGCCACTCACACCATGGATAATCTTCCCAGAAGCTAATTAACCTCCCAGGATGTCCCAGAGGACACCCAGGCCAACACAAACTCCACGCAGAGAGCTCACCAGGACCAGACCCCGGGGCCCCTGCTAACCCCTGCGCCTCTGTGCCACCCAGGGGGGATCGGATCACCTCCTGTTTAATGCTGAAGGTCAAGTGTTTGATGGAGAGCAGGACACTGTGGTGGAACAGGCAGAAGGGGCAAACAGCACTTTGTATTCCACGACTCAAAACCATGTTCTGTCAAGACACATTGCGGCTTTCCAAAGAAAAGCTGGCAGGCAATTCGTCCAAACTTGAACTACTCATTTTAAGTAATGTCTTATTGACTTTCCATTCATATACAAAATGCGTTGAAGGTAAAACTCTTAATCAATTCCCTCTAATGCCTCCTCTCTGCTCCTAAATGGGAGTGCACACAAATTAATGCCCTCTTGATCAATGTACCTTCTGCAAGATGTGTACATGATCACGAGACACTTTTTTTTTCATCTATGTTTTGTTTCAAACAACAGCTGAGTGCAACACAAGACATCACTGTACCATCTTCTGACATTTTTCTCTCAGAATGAGTTGATTATTCTGGAAAATATGGATGCACCAAACTCTCTTTTGATGTACAAAATAACAGGTTATCATACAGATGAATTCCATGCAAAAGGTAAGTACATGGAGATGAAGATTCCCCTTGAAGGAAAATTTACATTTATAGTAGCTTGGTGTGTGCCTCTCAGAAGAGTTCCTAAAACATTCCAGACTGAGAAAAGGCAATCACATTACTATCCAAATAAGATCTGCACCCAAGAACAACACTATCAGTGAGACTAAATTCCAACAGTGTGGATGACCTGTGAGATGAAAAATGACTCTTTTATTAAGCAAACAAGAAAGGTAAGTCATGTCATTCGTTTACATACCTTGTTTGAAATTTAAAGTGGAGAATTGTATTAATTTATGCCATTGAAATATTGTCAGCATTCACAATTCCTTATAAATTGAACACTAGTAAGTTTAATATAGTTTTATACATTTTGTTGATTTGCCATGTGTATGGGGATTGACAAGAGCAGCTCGCTAGGTTACATAACAAGACAATAGTAAGGTATTAACCCTACTGAATTAACTGTGCCTATATCTTGCTTATCTTTTTAATGGGAAAATTTCACTGACTGTTTACCGGACCACGGTAAAGAATGGTATGAGTAAAATAATATTATATCTCCTAAACACTGGATTGCTTATTTAAACCTTTGTATACAGAGTTTCTTTCAATGTAGAAGGGAGCACACAGAATGTTCTGACACATGTGCCCACTGGCGAAAATACTTTAGGGTTAATTGAACATTGCAGGTGAATTAATTATTGAACTTTTAAAGCAACAGAATAAAATATTAAATTTGGCAGTGCAACGGAGTACATACATTAGTGCTTTCTTTCTTTAGTGGCGATTCCCAACATCAAAAATGAAAACCTTTTTACATTTCTAACATTATATTTAGCTCTTAATATAATTAATCTTTCATCAGCATCTTACTGACCATTTTCCACCCAATTGGGTACTACAAAGAAATGCTTGGCCTTGCGCCTGAAACACATGCGAAACCAATAACAAGCAGACAGACAGTTTAAAGTCTCTACTGCATTCTTCCTTTTGCTCAGTCCATCTACTACTGCCTACAGTTATAGCCAGATGGAGGTCTGTGGTGTCTGTTTGGAGAACTCCTAGGTATGAAAACAAATTAACATAAAGTAATGAGTCACCTGGGGTGAGTTAAAATGCATGTGGGCCCCTAGTTGTGATAGGGCAATCTGCACAGCTAACACTCCTACACCTTCATGGTGTAGGATATAAATCATGTTCCCTTCAACAGCAATTACTAACCCTTGCAGCTTCTTTCCCACATTAAGGGCAAGACTATAACTTGTGCTTCATCAAACCACACGACTTTTAAAGACATTCAAGATGTGGCAGCTGGCCCAAGTTGCTCGTTGTTACATTAATCCTATAGGACCAGGATGGCCAAGTCAAACTCCAAAGTGGTGTGGGCTTTTCTTCTTTCCTAATTATCAACTGATGCTGTGATTTACACTATCAAAAGCTGCGCCTGTGGTCAGCAGAAGAATATTAGGTGACTCAAGAGTCAGAAGCCATCAGCAAATCATTAACTGCCTTAACGAGGGCTGTTTCAGCTCTCCGTCTCTGTCTAAAGCGCAACTCAAAAGGTTCAAAGAGCTCGTTAGATACAAGATGAAACTGTAATTGAGCTGCCATTGTCTGTTCCACCATTTCCCTGAGAAATGCAAGCTCGAAATAGGACAGTAGTTGTTAAGCACTTTGGGGTCCAGGAAAGGTTCTATTTTACACAGGTGTAACAACAACAGACTGTAAGACTAGAGGAAGAATTTAATGCCCCAGGATCCAGAGATTCACTGAAGGGGAGCCAGCCTTGAGTACAGGTGTAGGACAACACAGGTAGGAGGTCTCATCTTTATTGTTGCCAAATCAGACGCCTAGGCAGCCTTAACAGCAGAAGGAAGAGAGGATCTAAACCTGAGGGAGCAGGAGGGGGTGTGCCTGTCAGAGCTGCAGTGCAAGACCAGTCATCTTTGTTCACGGCATTTTGTGGTGAAACTATGGAATAAATGTGGTACAGAGTTCAGAGGAAGGGCGAAAAACAGACTTATCAGCCGGTTCAAATATAAAAACGCAAGAAAGGTACGGTAACAAGCAGGGGGAGGCCTTTTTGGTTTCTAGAAGCTAACCGATCCAAAGATTCAATCGATCTATTTCTTGAAAGAAGCCAGGGAATTGGTGTCAACAACAGAGTCTCCACCTTCCTTTGTATAAAAAAGTGCCTCCTGTACTCCTGTACCTCCTGTGGCTTTACATGTGTTTCCCTGTAGCTTCCACTTGTGTCATTCGGTCTATATTCCACTGCTGACTGAGTCCAGTCGACAGTCCCATGGGCTGATGGGCAGAGTTCTGGGGATGGTGGATGCCATTTTCTTTCCTTTGTAATAGGGTATTACTTCTTTAATGACGATAAAAATATATCATATGAATATCTCACATATAGAGAGCAGATTGCTCTTTCTACACAAGTATCAAATCATGTAGCCTAGCACAGACTTATACTTTACCGACTGGAACTAGAGCAACTGGAACTGCAATGAAAGAAAAGCAACGTAGGATACAGTATTCCTCTAAATATGAGGAATACTGCACTTGATTTGCCAATTGTTCAGTCAAAGAAATCTGTAGAAAATTAGGAGATGGAGTCGTTAATGGGTAATATTTCATCACATGAATTTCCACCAGAAAGGCCATAAAACGAGTGCCTGTTCCATGATCTTCATTACCTTTAAATACAGATTTTCTGTTCCATTATCAGCACGGTGAAGCCGGGGTAAAAAGCCATTTGCCTTTGTGGAATGATGCTGCTCTAGCTAGATTCATGAGAATTTCAAGATGTTAAACTGCATCATTAGCATGAATACCAAGTGATAAAGCCTATCACCTCGATACCTCAATAATGGAGAAACACGTTCATCATCATATTAGTTCGTGAAACATCCACTTTACATTTTATAACAATTAGTCACTTACTTTTCAAAGTTGCTGATGTAGATAACAGTTATTCAATGCTATTTGATTCCCTGACTAACGTGCCGTGCACAAAGTGCTGTTTCAATTAAAACAAAAATGGAAAGGTGCATCACATCACAGGATTCTTACATCCACGATGAGTCCTGTCACACATTTTAATTAAATGTGTACAGAAGTCATAGACATACACCCAAAATAGACTTTAAAACTGCACATGGTTTTCATGCTTTTTTTATTTAGGAAGAATTCAAAGGTAAAGTTTCCTGTGCAACTTTAAAATTGTTTCACTTTTACTTTCATGTTTTGCTAAATGTTGAAAAGCGTGTGACAGTTTAGAAAGGATAAGCACACTTGACAGGAAACTGTCACTATTTGTCTTTTTTATTGTAATTTTTGTTGTTTTTATTGTCATTTTAATGTTTTCAAACAAACACTAGCCTGAGGAATAAAGAGAAGTATTGCGGTTTGTGTCATTATCATATGCATAAGCAGGTGAATACACAATGTATCTTTGTTCTATAACAGCACTAGATGAATGAAGCTCCTGTTATTCTTCTATTCACAGAAACACAAATAAGTGAAGATGCCTGAGCTGATATTTCTTTTACTTTATTTGGGGATTTTAAAAAGCATAGTAGTCACCACTCAATCTAAAACAAGGCACTTTCTTTCAGTGAACCACGTGGTCGGTTACACTACCACTGATGTTAATTATAGTTGCTAACCATGACGTGGCTGGGGAGACATCGGGATCTGTCATCTGACAGTGGGATGCCAGTAGAATGAAGCTGGCCAGTCTCCTTGTCCCGTGAGTTCGAATACATTATTATTTCTGATTTACAGAAGCAGGAAATTTAAAACATCAATAGCTTAAAAGTTTTCAGTGCACCTTACAGTGGGCATTCTTTTAGTAAGACCGTACAAGCAGTGAAATTGGCTAACACATTTAGCCATCCCCTTCGGACCACACCTACACCATCACCATCTACCTCTGTATGATTTTTTATCTATTGCACATCTCCAGTCATTGTTTACATGTCTGTATTGTTAACATTCAAACTGTCTACATGTTTACTTGCACATTGTCTACTGTTTGTTTGTATATTGTCTTGATGCACTGTTTGCACTTTGTTTTGTTTTTTACACTTGTTTTACAATCGAGAGACTTTCTGTAAGTAAGAATTCCATTGTACCAGTACCGGTTACATATGGCAATAAAGTTCAAGTTCAAGTTCAAATTAATTTATTAATTATTTTTCCTACTAGAATTACACTTAAACCAACAGGAAGTGCAAAAAAAAAGATCAAAAGCATGTTGTAGAGTAACAAGGTCTATGTGGATGTTTGGAAGCATACTTAAAAGGAGGGATAAAGACAAAAAATTTTTTACCTGAAGTACGCTATAAATCAAAGGTGCAGAGGTGCACTTCCAGAGTTGCAGTGCATACAATATCCTGGAATATAATAACATGCACTTTACTACAATATCATTCCTCTCATGTATTTCACTGTTTTTAACATCACTAACCTATAGTCAGGGACCAAGCTAAAAAGGATGGGAAATAAGGCATAGATCTTACAGTTTACAGATTGCAGATTTCACCCTTTTCAGAGGGGGTGTGTCAGAACTGTGTGTGTGCACAGATCTATCCTTCACCCTTGTCAGAGGGGGTGTGTCAGATGGCAAAGGAAAGCATGGCAGCTTCCTGAAAAGCTCTGATTTCTACAGCTCTCAGTCATGCATAACATGTCAGCTGCTGGCACTGCTGTCACCCCTGTGATCGAGAGAATTCCGGCAGGACTTCTGCTGACAAAATAAAATGCTGCAGAAAATGAGGTTTGCTTGCCAGGGTTCCAAGGTGAATCCACTGGGAGACTGTAAGAGTCTTTTTTACAAGGAACTGTAAATTCAGAAGCTTAGCAATGAGCTACTTTATGGACTATAATCAATTTCATTATATATAATTGCCCCTGGATAGTAAAAGAAAATCGATTATGGTGAATGCAAACTAGGCATTTACACTGGTGCCTTAACTGTAGAAAGGTCTGGGCAGAAGCCAGGAAACTGAACCAAATATCTTATTTAGAAAGAGAGAATGTTAAACTGTTTATACTGTATGTTATCCCAGTGCTTTATTCTTCTCTAGATGTTTTTTTTTATTTCCCTATTAAATATATGTAATTAGAATTAGAATTAGTGTAATGCTAGAAATTACACTAGACTTCCGCCAGACTCGTCTTTACAATTCTTATTGACACTGCAGATTAAAAGGTTGATATAACATTTGTGCATTTATTTTAAAAAAAAGATACTGCAATGATATAAGTAAGTTCATCTGTCTGAAGCACTGATAAATGCCTTTGATTCGGGATGAAGCTGGAAGCGGACTTTCTCCGCAGACTCCCGCTTGGCAGCAGAAGAGAGCCGATGGGAAGGGAGTCTGCGTGTGAACCACGATGGCGGCCTCTTCCAGGGTGCAAGAGGGGATAAGCGCAGAGGCTCCGGTCACCCCGTGTCACACAGACCAGTGATTGTTATTGAAATGTTCTGCTGGGGCTGACTGGGTCAATGACCTTTTCCTCGGAATAACTGAGACCCTATGCTTCATGTGAATGGAGTATGTTTGCTTTTCATAGACTATAGACGTCAGCAGTGGTGCACAACTCCCTGCACTCACCTGCGTAGCAAGACACTGAGAAACAAGGAACAAGAGGTGTGGCAGAATACAATTCTCTTGCAACAGCCATGGGTAACAACTGAGTACAGAAAATATTAATTCGTTTAAAAGGCTTAGAGCTGGGAAAATGCAGTAAATTTAAATTTCAGTAAATTCAGCTTTCTTCCATTCCTAAAGGAAAAATAAAATGGCGAACTTCTAAATTGTCAGATGTGTTAAATATCTTAAAATGCTCTTCCACAACCCCACACGTATCACAAACCCCTGATATATATTCACCCTGCTTAGCGTGTTTAATAAACCTGTCCTTCATAGCTTCTATGGTCAAAGTGTGACTAGGCTCCAATCAACTGAAATACTGAAACAGCACTACAATACAGGAAACAGAACGGGGTAGAAAACTTATGAAAAGTCTTCCAAAGAAAATTCCACATGACTGTAAGGTCCTGCTATCACACCTAAGCACTATATATTAGGAGCTGTCTTAAATAAGAATAAAACATTACTCTTGATAAAGCCTTATTTATATATATCCCCTTATGAAAATATATTTAGTTTGGTGAAGAGGAAATGTGGCATTATATAGGGTGAGGATGAGGACAGATAGGTGTAGTGTATGTAACTGCAAAACAGCTCAAGACGAAGAACTTAGTGACACCTGGGAGGGTTGTTTGACAATCATACAAGAAGAAAATTCAAGAAGAAAAACTTCAAATTGTCCGTTTTCTCTGAACACAGGAAAACAAGACAAATATAAGTACAACTTATTTGGCAAAGCAGAGTCAGTAACATTCACATTAAGCCATATCATTTTTATCCCCTAGAATGAAATCTCCCTGTTAACCTGTCGATGTTCCTCTTCAAGTTACTTCACGACAAGAGCGTGGGCTGCCTTCACGCCCAGGGACCCGAGGTCTGTGCTGGTCTCCAGCGCAGGTATCACCACTCTGCTGTCTAGCGCACGGCTATGGAGTGGCGGGTCATGAGTGGGCTGGTGCAGAGCTGGGCGCCCGCGAGGCTCATGGGAGCAACACATCAAAGACATTTTTAAGGTCATTAGCTCCATCATCACTTTACAAATAGATAACACTTGAAAATTACAGGGATTTAAAACAGTCATCACAGTCTTCTCCTTCAGCTTTTATGATAAAAAAAGCTGTTTACTATCACTTGTCAATATTGGTACCTAAGCAAAGGCAACAGGCTTTTTTCAGTCCTATAACTACTATGTGTTACAATATAAATATTAACTGTTAACATAACCAGAGACTGTGAAGAGTAGTCAGTGACAGAAGCCACTAAATACACTTCAATATGCATGAGGTACATTCCTGATACTTGTCTCTCATCCAGCATGGTGGTGTGTGAAACCAGGCATGCATTCCTCGCCACTTTCATTTAAAGCACAACTCTCAGTCCATCCCTCATCATCTCTGCTACACGTGAGCTGCAAGGAAGCCACTTGTCAGACTGCCTCAGATACCTCTTATTGCCAATTGAACGTTTTCAATTTTCAGCCCTCAGCCTGCTCCCGAATGAAATCTACAGTTAATGTATTGCAGCTAAGTAATGGGAAAAGTAGTTTAACACATTGCTTGACAGAGAACGTAAAAGAAGCGTCACAACTAACTGTCACTTCAAATATTGAATTAATCCATTCTTGCATCAGTCCCGATGTGATGATCCAGTCCCGTAGCAAAATGGCCTCACAGGTGTTCAGTGATTTAGCAGGATTAGGAAAGTAGTGCTCCGCCTGCATGGTCAGTCTGGATCAAGTCCAAAGCAATGTCTGTTGTGCAAGAGGTTATAAGTTGTCTTTTTGAATTTCTTGTTAGGTTGTAAGTAATGGGAAGATAACATTTCAACAACAACGAAAATGTATCCCCTACATTATTTTTTTGCTGCATGACCTACTTTCTCACAGTGTTTCTGAAATAGCAGATAGTCACAATTAAACCATTTGCTCCAGTGTTATACAGCAGGGTGATCTGAGAGACTTTAAATGCTATTAAGGACAGATGGCAAATTGCTTCCCAGCATTCTCCTCCTTTTATAACACTTATTTCAAAGGTGCCGCTGGGAAATGACAGGAAATTAACACACAAAAGCAAGGTGCAGAGTACACGTGTGTGTGTGTGTGTGTGTGTGTGTGTGTGTGTGTGTTATACAATTCCTTCTTTTCCTTACAGTATAGGATTAGTAACACTGTATTCACCAGCACAGCTGATAAAAACTGAAGTTTAAAAAAAAATCATACTTGAATCTTAAAAACCTTTCAAAGGTAAGTGCCGAAGAGTTATTCAGAAGGCTAATTAAAATTAAGTTTGGGACACTACGATACTCAGCAAAGCATGTACTACCCATCCATTCTTTGACAAGATGGGCTGGAACTTTCCAAATACTTCCAGTAATTGATTTTTGTTGTCACGGATACAAATTATTTTGATTAATGAAGTATGAAACATGCCTAATTATTATGCTTATCGTTAACCACATTATTCAGTTCACAGCTCCTCTTCCTCTGTTACAGCTGAGCTGCCGAGCTGTCACTGCAGCACGCGAACAGAGAGAGTTTCAAACCGCTACCCAGTTCTCTCACAGCTTCCAAGCCAAACGCAGTCAAATGTGTTTGGTACATTCATACAGTATGAGCTGCCCTAGAAATGAGAGAGGTTAATTATCCACTGATTGTTTTCTTTACATATTTACTTGGTTTGGAATCGGTAATGAGATGGATTCATATAAATTGATTATTAGGTCTGTGTTTATTAGCACATCCTAGACACAGGCACCCCCGCGCCTTCCCCACCAAAAAATAAATGAAAATCTCCTGAAAATGCCTTCAAGCTCACTTAACCCTGAACAGCTTTTAGAATGAACATTTCTTTAAAGCAAACCAAGAAGGAATTTCTGGTCATATTCTGAATGGCAGTAAAGACGCCTGTGAGCTCTTCTTTTTTCAGGCTAGTACAGTATGAGGAAATATAGCTGGAACCAGATCTGCAGCCCTGGATCTCAGTTTCTACAACTATATTTTCCAGTGCAGATTGAGATGCTGCCATTCCTGGTAACCTATGCAAATTCTATTTGGAAAAAAATGGAAAAGTGATTTGTATATATCCTTTGAAAATGTGAAAAACCTTAAAGTGTTATTTTCTGAAAATCTATTACTGAACAAGGACGTCTTGATCTGAGAGAAGTCAGCAAGGGCTCATGAAGAACAGATAAAATAAATTGAGATTCTGATACCAGTCACTGAACCAGTTTGGTCACTGAAGCCTGAGAGAGAAAAAAAAACTGTAGATGCCAGCTAGCCTCAGGTGTTAAACTTAATTTTTACATTACGTTTTGGTTCCAATTAGACTTTTGTCTGATAAAATCAACACACTATTAAGAGCAGTTTGTGATGCCACGTGGCACAACAAAATTGGTTAATGCAGGGGGGTCCAGGTCACCAAACACACTAACATACCACTGTAAGGTTCAGTGCTCTTCATTCATAAGAAACAGTGCTCTTCATTTATAGTGCAAGGAAGAACAAAAACTAAACCAGCCACTGCAAACCAAAATACCAAACAAAAGCCTAGCTCTTTTTTTAGTTGCTAGCTACTTGTTCAGTCCCTAAACATCCCAGCCGGACAGCTAAGCTGCATACCAGCTTTAAAGCAAACAAACTACAGCCTCTCCCTGAGACTCTTGATGAACAAGCAGTGAGTCTCTCTCTGAGGCGTCTTCACAAAGTTTAACTCCCTCTCTCTGAGACTTGTCATATAGACTTCGTTCTCTCTTTGGGACTTTCTCACAAACACTGCCAAGAATCAAACACTCATAATTTCTTTTTCTACAGTTCCTCAGTTCCTGGTCCTCTCTGGTGATTTTGCAGACAGTAGCTCTGCCTTCTGTCTTCAGTCAGTTTTTCTCACTCTCACAATGATTAACTGACCCAAGCTTCTGCTTTCCGCCTTTTAAATACTCACCTGACCAATCATCTTCCCACAACTGGTCAGGTGACTGAGGGCAGCAGCAGCTCATTCCCCAAAGGCTTCTGGGGAATGTGGTCCAGACAAGGCTGCCATTTTGTCTGGACTGGCTGTGCCCTCAAAAGATGTATTGAGATGTACAGCAAGTTTGAGATATACAGTACCACTTTATTCGCCGTGGTTTTTGGTAAAGCTGACTCATATGACTAAAAAAAAAGTCAAAAGAACACAGCACCAACATCATAAATGTCTTTCTTACCTCTGTTAACAAATGAATAGTACAGCTCCATAATAAATGTTCATGTTAAACACAAGAAAACAGCTGGGAGCAACACATTCCTAGCAAAGTGGGTCAAACTTCTTCCCTGTGTTTGGGCATCATATTATTGCAGTAAAAGACAAAAAATTCTTACACTATGGGTTTATTAGTTTCTTAGGAGGCTCAGGTCCTTTGGTGCTTGTGGAACACTGCTACGCATTTTTTATGAATCAGTGGTGGCAGCGGCCATCTTCTACGCTGTTTTGTGCTGTTTCATGACAAGAGATGCAAATAGGCCCAATAAACTCATCAAGAAGGCTGGCTCAGTGTTGGGAATGAGCCTTGACCCCCCCTGGAGGTGGCGGCAGAGAGGAGAGTGCTGGCCAAACTCATTGCCATCATGAACAACACCTCTTATCCGTTAGATAAGTCTAGTCCGTTAGACAGCAGTTTACTATGTAGCAAAGATCTTGAAGGCTAAAACCATGATTTCTTCTCTTTCTTCACGATCTGCAGAGCTTGAAATCAGACTTTTTTTTTTAAAAAAGAGCAATTGCTTCCAAATAATTATAACAGCCATTTGCCTTTACCTAGTGCCCACTCAGCTGTGGCTTGTAATTTAAAGGTTTAATAACCTGAACCAGCTTCTGTGGCTTCTGATACTGAACTCCTGGGTTGTGCTTCTGTTAGAAACAGAGAAGGGTATTCTAATGGCCGCACTATTTTTAAAGTGCCGATTTCAGGAGTGAACCAAACAGGTAAGAACTGATACAACACACAGAAATCATCTATTTATAAGACGTACCAAGACTATAAAAATGTTAAAACAAATCTATAATCTACAGTATGTATGTAACATCATGTAAATACTTTAATTCATTAATATTAAAAAACAGGTAAAAACATTTGTTATTCAACTGTGAAATGTGCATTTCCATTCATGTCCATCTAGAAAACTCAGGGCAATCTTATTCAGTCATGTCGGGCACCTGACTGGGATAGGCTAACCATCCAGTGGCAGAAAGCTACCAGAGAGAGTGATAAAGTCAGGATCGTCTGTAACAGCCAGGATCTAAACAGCACTAACTATCTACTGGTTCTCTCAATTCAGGCTCAATTTGGGCTCCATTTGGTAACCAAGCACTTTACCATTTAATAGGCACAAAGTGCAATTGGGTATACTGTTGTGCACCAAGTTGCTTCAGATGAGATTTTGGATGGCATCTGTTTAATGAAGGCAGATCTGCCCTTGTCAACAGATGTTTTGGGACTGGCCTGATTTTAACAGCTGATTGTTTAGCAGTAATGTTTCTTAATAATGAACACGTTTCCTGCCACTGCGTTCCAAGAACATCCAGAATGGGCACAAGCGATTTACATATAATGGTGGGCACGAATATTACCGTTCCAACATTCCCCACATCACGTCTTGAGCAAGGTGTTTCAAAGTCGAAGTTTTCTATGGACTTCTCGTATAATGCTGAGATTATTTTTGTGAAAAATAGTCTCATAATATAATAATTGAGTTGAAAACTAATTACAGTGCAGCTCTTTTAATATTTCCATTGAATAAGATAAATGAGCTGGTGGAGTCTGAGTATCATTAAAACACCTTAAGGTTAAATAATCCTACACAGATCATCAATAATCTGAAATAAAACAAAATTATCTTAATCAGAACCCAGAAGATAATGTTTATCAAGCCTCAGCTTTGAAATGTTAAACAATATTCTGGGGCCACAATGTAATCATTTTCTACAACAGGGTGCTCCTATTATGAGCTGCTTAGTTCTTACACTGTGATTTTTATAGATAGATAGATAGACAGATAGACAGATAGACAGATACTTTATTGATCCCGTGAGGGAAACTGCAGTGCAACAGCAGCTTAACACACACAACACAGCCACAGTGTAACGAATTATATAATAATAGTACAATACATACAATACAATACAAGAGTTACTCACAGTCCGGACACACAAGAGCAAACTAGAACAGATCAGTACACAGAAAATCGTATCACACGTATGAATATAAAAATAGATGTAACCATAGATATAAATATAAATATAAATGTATTGCACAGGTCCCTGGCATATATTGCACAAAAGTGGTTGTAAACGGGAAAAAGAAAAAGAAAAAGAAAGAGAACAGATGTAGCAGTAGATGTGTAGATAAAGAGCATGAAGAAATGTTAATACTTATACCCTTGCATTTAATTTATTTTATTTGATGCAATTAAACCAAAGCAAATAATATATTAGCATAAACTGTAAGAGCTCCACTCACTGGTATTCAGTGTTTTAGAACGTATACAGACATCCCTCAGTTGGTCTGCTTGCCAAGATGAAATTCTTCTTCCAGAGACTATTTCCCCAGGTTTATAAGTGAATGTGAGAAGCTGTCAGGCCATCACATGGGTTTGATGCAGCCTGGCTGATATTTACGATGGGGTTTAAGTTGGCAGGAAACAGATCTGTTTGCGTTCTCTGGATTTCTGTCACATGTACACAGACAGTCTGTGTCTTCACTCTTCATTAATTACGTACGTGCACTCAAGCAAAAGGCCACTGGACTGTAAGGTATGCTTGGAAGTGATTTGAAGACACTAATAATAAACACACCGTATTCAAGGACTGGTTTTGGGTCATGTTTTTAATAATATCACGGGCCTTTTTTGCGGCAGGGCTGTTTTCTTACAGGAAATAATGTACCTCGTGAATGCATTACCAAATGTCAGATGCGAGAAACAAAAAAGAAATGAACAGTAGCAATTTAGCTCTCAGCCACCGTTAATTTCATGCCCCGCGTTTTGTTGTCATGCATCAATAATTTTAGGCCAATTCAGCCTGCCGCTGAGATATTCAGCCCGAGTTCTCATCACTGCGGCAAACAGCAACGACTGCCACCGAAACTCCCTCAAGTTGTTTTCCTGGAGTGTGGCTTCAAAAATCCATATAACATCTGAATTTACAGCGCTGGATCAAAAACATTGCACAAGGCAGTAGAATCCGCTTTAATTTTCCCAGCTTGACAGTCAGATGGCCGCTGCAACTATGCGAAAAGATTGTGGTTTTACTGCGAGCCATATCAAGGCAATCCACTTCATTTTGTTAAAATGGTAATAAATGTCAGTCTGGCATTATTATTTTCATGAATCATGATGTACTCCAAAAACATTCACTGTTATGGTTTAAAGCATCTGCTGGGCTCATGACATTTAAAAATAGCAAGTGCTATTTACTTGTCATTTCCTGACAAGTCCGCAATTTGCACTCCTAAATTTTGAAAGGGGGTTTCCTTGCATTTAACCAGACACTGGCGCTTGTGGCGATATTAAGTTGGAAATAACAATACACTAATCAAGGCTATTTCATGAGCAATAATACTGTAAGGGCTTTTCTTGTGGCATCAAAAATGAAAATGCATGCTGAATATGTTTTTAGTAGCAGAACAGAAGTTTTCAGGGGTACTTCGTACAAATTGTTCGTCACATTAGAATTTGCAGCTTTTCTAGAACAGACAGTGGGGGCTGAATTTTAAGAGAACAGGCCGTGTTAGTGTTCACACACTAATATAAATCCCAAGTCTATCTTGGTACTTCGTTGTGTTTGTTTTTTAAGTCACCGAGCCCTGTCAAAAATGGAGACTCCCGAACGACGACTCCAGCCATTAATCACTTGTGAGCTAAACCGGGTTCCAAGTCAGGCAGATCAATTTAACCTGCTGAACCATCAAGAATCTCTGATGTGCCATAATGTAATGTATAACCACCTATAGAAGAAAACTGAGGACAGGTATGAGAGTAAAAGCCTAGAACATTTTTCCTTCAATAACAACTATGGTTGCATTTAATAAATTCATATTTGATATTTATATGTTTTGTATGTCTTTATTGTCTGGTGCTACCTTTTTCTATTCAGAGAAAGTCTTTTTCTTGCGATGAAAGTCTTAAAGGTTACTGTAATTTATAATCACAGATTAACTCTCAAGTCTACTGGAGAAAAGTGTCTCCTCTTCTCAGCCTTAAATATGTTTCCTCTGAAACTCCTCTAAGAAATCCCAGAAGGCACTGACAAAGTGAACTCAGTGGACTTCTTCTGGATCAACAGTCAGAATGGAGATGACAACACAAATGGAATTTAAAAGGAAATGCTTCTAACACTGAAGACTGAAAACTGTTCTTTACACAAAGGGTTGGGGGAGTCTAGAACACATTTTAACCAGCTCCTCAGGGATCATTCCTAAAAGCAGCTAGATATGATCCCAGGGGCCACATGCTATTAGCAGCCAAATAACTAGGTAAGCTGAACAGCATCCCATTGTTTGAAACCTCATGTTCGTACGTTCAACTCAGTCCATCTGGGAAATGGACTGAGTTCTTCTATAAATAATTTATAACCATTCTGTAAACCCTCTTCAGTTGATTTCACATGTGGAAAAATATTTTTTAAAACACAATAGACATTGTTTTATAGAAAAGGGTTTTTAACGTTTGGAAGAAAGGCTGGAAGGTTTAATGGTTCACCAGAGACATTTAAAATCTTATATATTTTAATCATTGAGAATACTTCCAGGCAATGCAGACACTGTTACTCAGTTATTTTCGCATTTAAGGGAAACGTTTGACATTGTTGTCTGATTAAAATTCTTTCCTTCAGCCATCTTTACTGTGACTTTGAAATTTCACTTCCAGATGCGAACAATATTGTGAAGCAGAGCTTGCTATGTTTTAGCCTGAGAACACAAGTGACATAAACTCACTTTATTAGAGATCCAACACCTGATAAAGAGGAGGAAATCTTATTGTTTGCACGAAAAAAAGCCACCACCTTTCTACACAAACTGTTAGCTAAGAAGTTCTTCAAATACATTCAAATGTATTATAAAAGGATGCACAGCACTGTTGACCTCTATTGTAAGATGGTACAATTGGTTTATTTAGTTCAGAACACCTGACACTGTGTTCTGTCAGCTTTTTCCATTTCCAGGTATCATTGGAAAAAAGACCCCCTAGGGTCATAATAAATCTCTTAGCAAGCAGAGAATTATACACAATACATTCAAGGAGATTTTAAAAACTAACTATAGACTAAAACTATTATTTTAAGAATAATGGCATGCTATAAATGTAACAGTTTTGTTTAAAGGAGCTTCTATCATCTATAAAAACAATGAATCATTAGATGTGTCTCCTAAGTGACATTACAGACAACAAAATTTGTGATGTCCTTCCCAAAGTAAACACAAGACCTTCTCAGTAATGCAATTTAGACAGATTAACTGTCTTAAACATTTAAAGCGGACTGCAGATTGAATTTCAGACAGTCCACCTAGTTACGAACAAGGCTGACAATGTCTGCAGGTAAGCAGCAGCAACCTCATTATTATAATCAGATCTTTCCCATAACAGAGCTGCTTCTTTGGCATCAGGCAGAAAGCTGAAGGCACTAGCATGTATAAAACTGATAGAACTAAACTGCCCTCCCTTGACAAACTGATGAGAAAATGCTAACACACTGTTCAGAAGAGCAGCCCTTTGTTTGATGCAATAATTAGAATCCTCTGATTTAATGTCATATTTACGAGCGGATGTTAATGTCATATTTATGAACGGCCGATCCTTAGTTATAAGGATTGTAAAGGAAGCTTTTAGTAGTTTTTTTTTAATTTTACACTATGCTAAATTTTGTTTTCCTGTAGTTTTCCAATTTGCTCTAATTTTATTTCAAGAAAAAAAAACTGTTGGTTATTTATTCACACTTTCGGCAATCCAGCAATTCAATATGAGAAAGCACTGTCGCGTTGTGTAATTGTTATTTTCCGATTCAAACAATTTGCTGCTAAAATTAACACCTTCCAAAGTGTGGAAAATAAGAATATTTAAATGTTTGCTCCTGAAAATAACATTCTAGTTTTCTAAAGTGTTTTGAAACTATAGACAAAAACAACATTTGAACAGCCCTTTGAAGTTAAATTTTTACACCGTTTACCCTTATTTAAAATAAACAGCTAATAACTAACTGCTTCTCATCAGTTGACGACTAACTACCAAACAGGTCAGATGGGCTGAATGGCTCCTCGTTTGTAGCCCTTCTTGCATTCTTCAAAACTGAAGATGGTGGCTTGGGTGGTTTTAAGATGGTGCTGACGCCCCTCTCGTTTAGGCCCCCCAGAGTAATAGCTAAGAGGGGCTCTTGAGATGTCACCTGCTGCTTCAGGGACAACAGGGGATCCCATGGAGCCAAGAATCACAAGACAAGAATGAAGCAGGAATGAAGCAGGAACAGAATGTAGGCTAAAAGGCAGCTGCACTACGTTGTGCGGATATATATTCTCAAGAAAACCATTTAATTCTTCACCATGTTTTTTCATTTTTCAAGAGGAATAAGCCAAAGAATACAAACACAGAGATCATTCTTTCACAGTTTTCAACTGCAGAGCATACAAGGTCAGACATAATCCTTTGAGTATGTGTAGCAAAGATTGTTCATGAGGTCTGAAGACTCTTCTAGGCAATTCGCAGGTCTATATTGGGGAAAAAAGCTTATGCATTGTGGCATGTGATGTCCTGTTTTCACAACCTTTGCATTTTAAAAAGAGGCTTGGAACAGAGTATTTTAGATTGTTCACAGCTTCTGACAATTTTTGTCATAGTCTTTAGAGGTCTGTATTTTAATTTTAAGAGACAGCTACATTCTCCACAGAAAGAGGTGATTAAAAATGTGAAGGTGGGATAGAAGAAGGGCTTTATTAGGCAGATATTGATCATTACATCTGCACCACACTATACAGGGAGTGATACGCCTGCATGCTTAAATCCAGGTGAAACTCAAACCTTGTCTGCTAAGTACTGCCACCTGGCCCCAGAACACTGGGACAGGATTTCTAAGGAAGCTCAAATCAGAGAGGTATTCAAGTCAACTGTGAGGGGTGAAATCTGCAGACAGAAAGAAGCACTTCTGATCTGATGAGTTTCCTAATAAGCGGTGCTTTGAGGAAAGGAGCTGAATGTTCTCTCAGCCCTGTATAAGTTAAAATGACAGCAGCTGTTAGGGTCTCTTTGCAAGATATACAATACAAGCAGCATAATCAGAAAGGCTAGAAAGGCTATGAAAAGGCTTGCTGGTGCATACTAACAAAATGCAGGATCATACCAAAGCAGAAATGCGTTACCATTAGGATTTTTTCATGATCTCCTCCATCTATTGAACTCTTTATTCACATTCCTTTCTAATCAAGAATTCTGCTAATTGTTGATGCTAAAAGACTGTCTTCCTCACCAGCTTTTTTCTCCTATACACCATTCTCAACACGGAAAAAAATCTAACGAGCCCAAACCAGTCGAAAAAGTTCTGTTTCCTTCTCCCACTCCAAAACTGCCTTCTATTTCTCCCCGAGAAATAGTAACATCAGTAACACCCATCAAAGCCTGTAACTTCTAACAATTATTTGATCAAGACCTCATGCAACCCTGTTATTTACAATAATACTGCTACGCTGCTATAAGAAGAATCTGGAAGTCTAGAAGTTTCCATACATTTGTACTTAGGCACTAAAAGCAGCTTTGCAGAGCCATAAACCTAGCTGCCATTTCATGGCAACAATACACAAACAACACACTAAGGATATACTGCCAGAATCTGCAAAACTTTGGACTCTTAATCAAGAAGCTTTCAATGTCACTTTGGTTATTATTAGAGGTTTCTGACTCTATGCTGTATAATTTAAAAAGAATACATATTACCATGTCTCTTTGGGTTAAAATAACCTCATCTTACATTGTATTTTCCTCAGGAAGCAGATAAGGATATAGTCCTAAGGCCTGACTTGCAATGCTTATTTTCGATTTCCTTCTGTCCTTCTTGGTTGTCTGTGGCGTGCGCGATGCACACAGCACTAAGAATCACCCGAAGCCTGGAGATAAAACAGGCAACAAATTATTTTAACAATCCTTCTTTAGATCCTCTGGGCAATGTGCTTTTCACTGCTGTTTTAAAGAGGACAGCTGGAATGAAGATCAGTTTTCAAACAATTTTATTTTAGCAGAGATTGCACAAAGAAAAAATAATTGCTAAGCTTATCGTTGACATTACAGAGTGAAAAGGAGTGCTGAAAGAGGAACTAAAGAATATACAGATCAATCCTATTCTTTAAAGATACACTGAACACCACTGCAATGATGGTGACGATCTCAGAAATCCTGACAGGATGACAGAATTTTATTTGAACTCTACTAGGTGAAAATGGGTGTGGACAACAGGAACCAGGAACCACACTGATTTTAGGTTTTCATCTTGTCCCCTGAGCTTCCTCCCAGTGATCAAAGGCCCTCCTAGCCAGGCCTGGCTACCACACAGTTCAGAGGTCAGGGGGGGCACTGACAGGTTCTGTGTCTCTGACCAGGAGGGGGCACTAGAGCCGGGGGCAAATACACACGGGATCATTATACCTGGCAGATGCATACAGCCAGTTGATCAACGGGCCCTGAGCAGTTACCTCTGCTCCCCACACAACCACAAGAATGGAGCCGGGGTCTGGCGAGATCAGTCAGGGGGAGATTCCTCACAGAGACAGGGGTAGCTGCACTGGACTCGGTCAGGCATCACTCCTGCATCACCTTCCTCCCCCCTGCCCGACGCTGGACTTGGAGAAGTCACGGCAGGGCGGCCGCACGGGGCACCACATTGCTCAGGGTGGCCAGGGCTAAGGGCAAGCATGAGAACCACCGAAGCACCGTGGAGCTTCCTCGCTCGCTGAACAGAGCTGCTTTGGGAAAATAACACTGCTGGACGCTTCCGTTGGGACGTTGGTAAACGGGGTCGGTGGGATTCTTGGAAGTCTGTGAGCGAGTGCCCCCGGTGGACAAGTTGTCTTATGTGCTCTGTGTGATAGGAAGACTGAAATACTGGAATAAAATGGGATATTATGCAGGATGACTGTCTGGTCTGTGGGTGCACTGGAGGTCCTGGGAGGCCAAAGTAGCCTGTCACCAGGAAAAGAGTCCTAGCACCCTTAAAGTTGCTAGGTAGCATAGCTGACTACAAAGCAAAAGCAGCGAGAATGCCAGAGAGAAAAGTTCCAAAAAATCAGATAAAAAGCAGTGTGGTAGGAGGTTTCCAATCATGAAGTCTACTATTCCCAAACACAAGGATAATTTGACTCAAACTGGGGGATTAGTGCTGGATGAACCTATACAAAATGAATCTATATGTCCAATGTTACTCAGACATTGAATATACTATATAAACTAGGCATGGCGATGACAAATAACTGTGTGGATGATGCAGCATTGCCTTAAGAGCTAGAAAAAGGATGCGTAGTCAGTTTTGAGATGGCCTATTCAATACCGAAAGCTTCTATTAAGCACTATTTCCAGATTTTGGGTCTGCTGGGTCATGAACATTACTGCATTCCCTGCTTTAATGGAAAAAGGCTTGCAAAGCGTACCACTTAGTGCCTTGCATATTTCAGTCCTTTACATTTTAATCCTAGTTACATTGAAATAATTTGTGAAAAACCCTTGTTTATCTACTGAAAGCATTTTAATTAGTCAGCTAGTCAGCTTTTAATGAGCACACGCAGGGTTATAAAACAATTAGTTATTGATTATGAGATGAATCATTTGTTCCAATGCAAGCTTTATTAATTACAGTGGAAAATGTATAATGAAATGTTTTCTTTTAGCTGTGTCAGGCATAGTTTATATTAAGATTGTTAGGGACGAGAGTAGGCAATGGTAAAAGTGACAGAAAAATTAAGATTTATATCAGTTGCTTAAATGACTGTCGTCAGCATTCCTCAGCTCTTCCAGGGAATACAAATCTGAAACGCTCCAATTTTCCAGATATTTTCCCAGCTTTGTCTTCAACAGCAGTAAGAGAAGAATTGTATTCAGGTCACCAGGTGCAGTGGTTTAAAAGAAAATAAGGGTGACAATGCCTGAAGTACTTTATTCCTTATGAAGATATAGTAAGAAACACTTGTATTTCAGAAATGTCCACGATACTTTTTAGCCTTCAACTGATTTGCATTACAAAGCTTTAGAAAGGTTATATTCCTTCAGATACCACTGTGAAAGGTGTTGCCACCTTGTGTTCACAAGCGAAATTACATGGTACACGGTGAAGCAAACCAGCTCTTCCACGTTTCCCAGTCCTGGAGTATTATTGCGACTTCTGGTTTTAGTTCCAATTGAGCTGCTTTTAACTTAGGTTACTGAAGCCTTCATTAAACCAGCTGTTTGATTCTAACTGTTTTTCTCCAATCAGGTTTCTCAGGTGTTTCAGAAATATTGTTTTATCTGTATTGTCTCCAAGAAAAGTAGCTAATGGATTTCTGTTTCACACAACTTTAAACAATAGACCTTAGTTACTCAAATTCTGAATCCCACCTTCTGGCGTAGTGTTAATTCTAATTTTTAATTTTTAACCTTTTTACTGTTCAAGGGTTGAATCTGATTTTCAAAAGAACATAGTTCAATTAAGAGTTTCAATAAGCTTTATTAACCTAGAATCCAGCTATAAGAAAAACTCAAAGTCACAGAAATAAACAAAACATTCTAAACAGCTAGCATTTTATACTAACAGATATTCTTTCTTTTTGCCTTTTTTTCTGTTTATTTCATCTCTATACTATAAATCTAAATAATTTATCAAATGAAGGTAAGACCAAACATTGTGAGGTTAATGAAATGCAAAATTCATCTTCCTAAATTCAAAATTTCCCAAGATCTATACAAAACTAGAATTATGACTAGGGAATCACAGTAAATACCAACATGCATCTCATTTCTCATCATGAAATTCCTTGCTTGCGCTGCTTGTGCTGTAATGACATCTTCTTACCTGGCTGAAGGTGTTATCTCCTCAATACCAGAGCAGGGCTTTGTTACGGCACAAGTGCCATGTTACGACTCAAGTGACACTTTCTGCTGTTTCTCAGACACTTACACTACACGATGAATCCAGTAATATGGAATAAATCCTTGCAGATACATCGAAGGCTTTAGCAAAAAATACCCTCTAGAGAAGGAACTGCAAAGATGTTAGAAAGACAAACCCACGCGACCTACTGTACTCATTCATCTAATGCTCCTCAATAACAGCAAACAAAATAGATACTAGAATTGAGCCCTCACCTGGATGATGCCCAGAAGCCATTGCGGACAGCAGGTCAGGTATTGAGAAATCACTTTACTCCTGAATTAAGGGAGAACTTTTGGGGAGGCCAGATTGATAAAGCCCAGAGTGGTATTGTGCCAGGACACTGAGGATGAAACACCTACTCTTATAAACTGTGTAACGGGATCTTTAATGACAAAGAAATCAGGACTTTGATTTAACATCCCATCTAAAGCCAAAGTCCCCACTAAAGAAAAATATCCCCTGCCCTGCACTGAATTAAAAATTTGGGCTAAAATGGAAGAGCGCCACCCACGGCACACACACTGCAACTGCAGCAACGATTCTGTCGACGGTTGACTTGGGCATGATGCGTTACCAGAACCTGAATGCTCCAGCTCAAAATGACAAAGTTTCTGATTTTATATACAGGTGGAAGCACTTCCTGATGATCAACTAATCATGTGCACTTGTTTATCAGCAGCTGATTCTAATTATGTTCTTCGCTGATGTGGAAGCAGTAAGGTGCACTTACTTTTTTAACATAAGGCTACTGAATGTTGGCTGATTTTTTTGTTTAATAAATAATGACAAATTGGGTGTTATCTGTCATATGAGGTTAGAGTTATCCGTTTATTGGTGAGGACTAGGTGAAGGTTAGATACTGTATGTCTTAATAAACCCTAGAATTATAAGGGAGTGCACCTTCTTTTTCACATCACTTTATGTATATATCACTACTGGTAAATGGGTCAAACATCAGTGGATATTTTTCATTCCAATACTGCTCTTAATTTGTGGGTAAATGCATTACTTGATTTAACATTCCAATTCTTTAAAAATAAAACTTCAGTAATATAGGAACATGTAAAGGTTCATTCTGTGCTGAAAGGTTAAACAAGAAACAGTATTTTGGCTATGAAGGCTCCGTTGTAGACAACGCATGCTGATGCAGCTCCTTACTCAAAACTCTAAAATAATAAAAAAAAACACCTTATACATTGAATCATTACAACTTGGTTAATCAAAATAATAGCATTACACTGACAAAAAAAAACAGAGCAGGTGTGAAACTGTAACTCAAGGGAAATCTAAAATATGGCAGCTTTTAATCTCAGGACAAGCTTGTGTGAAAATGGCCATTAACCGCAAACTTGTTTTTAAAGGCAGCTGATAAAACACTAACATTTACACCTGTTTTGACTGCCTGCTCATTGCAAACCCATATCCTACTTATTGGCGCTTATTTTGCTTATACATACAATCCATTTCCATGAGATATGCAAAATACCTTGATAAAAAGTATATTTTTTAAACCCAGCATTTAATATTTATTCAAAATTGAAATATTGCCACAAAAAAAAAAACAACCATGCAAAACCACTTGTTGCATCTAAATAACGCCCCTATAACATTTGACTCTATCAAATTTAGGTGCTTCACCTTCCAGCTGAAAGGAGCTGCTGATTAATGTCTGAAGATATTCCCGATATGCTGCCTGGGGGGTCAAACGGGCTCACGACAGACTGAGTCTCTCATAGTCCAGGATGGGATTGGGATGTACCTGCGGTCCTGGACTTCCCTGGCAACACCAGCCCCCAGGACTCGTGGTGTGACTTTGACCCTGCGCTGGGTTGCCATAGAGCTACAACGCTTCCCCAGACAGCACAAACCCTGCAGAGGGCTCTGTAGGAGAGTGGCGAATGGTGGCCGTGCATTTCGGGAGAAAGCATCTGAGATATCCTGCACCCCCATCCCCCACCATCGTGCCAGGAATCCGAACCGACTCGTCTTTGGTACTTCATAAACTGGAGTTATAAAAAGGAAAAATAAGTGGTCCAATTAAACCAGAGTAAAAAAGCAACCAGGGGAATACCCTGATGTCAAACACAAAGAAGATCAGAGCAGTCATAGTTTTGAGTGATATGGGATGTCAAAGGTCAGTGTGTGATTCCATCTTGAATGAGTCATTTTTAGGTATTTCTTAAGAAAAGCTCCAGGCCACACAGGAAAAAAAACAGCTCATCCAGGTAAAAAAAAAACACAGCTGACTGCCAGGAACACAAGGAGATATTTTTAATCATGATTTAAGAGTCCTTCCAAGACACACCAGCAGAGTGAAGTCAGTGGCAGTGGCCTGCTGCTCCTTTAAGACAACCATGCGGCTGAACACACTCTGGAACAGCCTGCCTTCTCTGGAGACCATTCCCATTAGGAAACCCCTGAAGTTCACAAATGGAAACCACACAAAAGTGATTCTTTACTTTAATCTGCATACAGCAGAAGCCTAGGACCCATAGAAATCAAACCTTAATTGCGCTTGTTGTCCAAAGAGATCGAAGAGCTAACATTTAGCATTCAATAAAGAAGGGACAGGAGGGGCTGCTTCATCATACAGTATATTGTAAATACAAACATCTCTAATCGAGACGCTGTCAGCTGCATATTAGAGCACATGTCTATGTGGAGAATGAGGCAGCTTTATGATTTACTGTGCTATAAAGAGGCAGACATGCACTGGTAACTGTCAGTGTTATGTGGACACTTAAAGCTAGCTGGTTCTTTAAGAAATCTAACTATATAATCTACTAACTTAAATTTCTTTACTCTTAATGCATTACACATGGTTTGTTCTGTATATTCCTTTATGAAAGTCTTTAAGCAAGGGTTATGTCCATGTTCTTCTAACATGGGGAAATCCTTTTTAATCAGACAGCACCAACACTTAGCAAAGCATACAGAACATCTGGGAAAATAAAATCACGATTGAGATTGAAGTGCAGAGTACACCATCCCCTCAACATTATTAAGATGTAGTTCTGTCACATTTAGCAAATACAAAAATATTAAAGAAAAAAAAAGCCTTACAGATGTGTCATCGCCAAAGTGCCTGGAGCGCTTCCTTAACTGTCAGACAACAGGAGTCCACAAAACTGACGTTTCTCTCTGCTAAAGTGCCAGTTGATTATTTTAGTACATATTGCCATTTAATTATCATAAAATACCTACTTATTACTTTCAAAGGCAGAGCCCAAAGTATGTGAAATGGCATTATCTGCAGGAAGACATTATGTCTTTGGAGCACACAGAAACCCTTTCTTTAACCTTAATTTATTTCTTTAATCGAGATTGTTCTAGTCAGCAGGCCCCTTTGATCTGATATGTATAATTCATTATGACTAAGTAAGATACATTTAATTTAGAAATCAGCTGTTCATTTTTTCTGTAATGATATGCAAATAGCTTTAAGGAACGTGAATTCCCTTAGCTGGAATCTTCAGAGTATGAAAGTATTTATGATTGCATAATCATGGGCTGATAAAGACATTTGCATTAGATTTTTTGCCTTATCTATGACATTATTTATTTTGCAACAATCAAAATTTTCAGCAGGAGGTATTTTTTAATTAGTGGTAACTGTAAAGTAACTTTTTCAAGTTACTTTAATTTGTAAACTATCCAGTAATTGGTGTCAATACTTTATATTAATGCCAAAGTATATTGTTATATGAATGTGTTGTTCCTTGTTAATAAAACCAACTCACTGCAATAATTATATCAACTGTTTTTAAGACACTGCAATTCAGTTTTTCTCCACTAGACAGTTTATTCAACTACCCAGAGTCTGAAGGATTGATCACTGTGGGGTTAACGCAAAATCTGACTGTGATTTTCACTTATTTATTGAGAACAAATTGCTCACTTTATAACTTTTGAAAATGTAGTAGAAACTGTGCTGGAGGATTCTTACCATTGGTACTGGGACCTTTGACATTGCAATGATGCAATTTAAAAGTGCTGACAAACTTGCTCAGATATGAGCAGCGACATCTCTCCACAGTCTTGGAGCAACAGAATAATAATAATAATAATAATAATAATAAACTTTATTTTATATAGCGCCTTTAAAGGTGGCTTCTCAAAGCGCTTTACAGGATGACAATAACAATAAATAAGAAGACTACAACAATAAATAAGAAAATTTCACAAGACAGGACACAATTATAATTACAACAATACAACAATAACAATAGAGGAGACCGTGGAAGATGGTATTAAGAAGAGCAGAGGGGTGAAAATGGAACCAGACAGTTTAGTCTCCCAAGATCTGTTTGGAGCTGTGATGTAATGAAAGCCAGAGTCCAAAGAGCACAAAAAACATGTAGGTGTGCAGGAGTTAATGCTTCGCTGGTCTGGTTAGAAGACAACACACCTTCAAGCCCTTAAAATTGAGCATAGTCTCAGAATAAAACTCAAACAAGTTTTGAATTTTATAATGAAATCAACAGGGAGCTAAAATGTCAAAGATACAGATTTTGTAGATTTTGTATTGTGTATTTTACCTTTAGTTAAGAGTAAAAAGTAAGAGAATATTTTAAAGTATCTGAATGTAATGCAAGCTGTAAAGTATCTATTTGAGTATGCCAATAAGCACTACTATACAGGAGGAAGCCTGGAAAAGACAAAAGCATGCATTAGCTTCCCTGTATCGGAGTGGGAGAGAAGTGAATGCGTACGAGCAATTTTACAAATCTGAACAAAGGCACATTTACCCAATGCAAATGTGCTTTAGCAATTTTAGTAGATGGACTCATTCCAACTCAATCAACAGTCAAACTAAAGTTTAAAAAAATAGCATAACTTTAATGAGAGTTTAAAAGCAAAAAAAGTTTTAATATCATCTAAGAGCTGTGATACTGTGATTAATGTCACATTTCATGCATATTTCAATTCGTCAAGAGCATAAGAATGGACAACATTTGATACCATGCCTACAAACAATATGACCCAATGGTGAAATACAGACACTAAAATGAAGGGCTCCAAAACCAGGGCCATGCGGGACACTAGATGTGACCAGCTCTGTAGAGGAACAATGGTCAACTTGCACAAATTGTTTTTATCTTCAATAAGATTTAAAGCACAACTAACAAGCAGACCACAGATTATAAATTACAGTACAGTATGTGATCTTTATCAACAGCGGGCATATTCACAAGTAGAGTAAAGCCACAACAATTTAGGAGAGTACAGAAGTCTGTCAGGAAAGAACAGTACTGAGAGTCAACATGGACACTAGAATCTCCTAAAATTAATATTCTTGGAAAATCAGGAACTGTAATTACAAAGGATCAGAAAACAACTGATGAAAAACTGAATCCTGCTTTGGACAACTACTGTACATACAAGAAGCATGGCTACAGGAAGTTTGGTGCAATTCATTCAAATTATTTAAATATAGTTGCAAACAGTGGTCTCTGAGCCATGTTAATGTGATGCACAGCTACATGTCCAGCTCTGCTATTCAACACTCTGGATTCCTGCAAACAAAAGTATCCTGGAAGAGGAACCTGGTTTAGTACAAAGCTGAGATGATACACCTGAATAATCTAGAACTTTCTCAGTGATAAAAAGTAATCAAATAGCAAGGCCTTATTGGTCAAGGAGAGCTTTTTTAAATAACTGTACTTTAGATGCTTTTTCCAGAGATAGAATTAATGTACAATTCCATCTCAAAAGGACTGTACAGACAGCTTAAATCAATTCCAGGGCATCGTGGTCAATTAGAATGTTGACTTGTCCAAAGGAAACTGATGCTGCATTGAACTGTACTGTACATTATAAAAATCTATGACCAACCCCCCCGTGCAGATATATGGGACAGTGCAAGGAGACAGATGCCTACGCTCCATACAACAGCATTTTCTTCCAAAGAAATAACTTTTTTACATTGAGAATGAAACAGCTGAGACAGTGGGCAACTCAGAGACACTGCAAAGTCAGCAAAATATGATTATAAATTTCTGATGTTAAGAATTCCATGGTTAGCAGGCAGACACAACTTAAATAACTTCATTCCGACATCCAGACAGTACAGCCTCCTGGTGACCCAACATAAACACCAGCAAGTACGAGAGTGCAGGTCAGATCCAGTCTTGATGGGGCAATTGCACCAGAGGAAAGGGCAGGGAGACAGATGCTGAACTCACCTTGGGGCAGATCTGCAAATTCTGACACTTTAAATGGCAGCTGTAAGATTTAATACACAGACAAAAAAAACCAAGGTGATTTTCCACTTCTTTAAGCTTGAAAAGAACAGAGATAACACTTTAAGAATTTTTATTTGCAACTCAAAGAGCAGCAAGTAACTGAAATAGCACTGAAATCCCCAAGACTTTATTAAGAGTGAACAGAGTGGCAGGAGTTGTGGAGGTTGTGAAGTGGGAATGTTGTGAAGAATTCAGAAAGTAGGGAACAAAATCTGATTTTCAATGTGTGGTTCTATTTTCACACCACAAGGGAAGATATTTTCTTCCGGGAAGCATTTCTCTGTAGTAATTCATTTTTTTATTCACTTTCGCAGTTAGCTTCAGGCAGAGTGGACAGATGGTCTCAGTGGTAGACCCGCAGCTACAAGCAGTACAGTAAACTGCTACTGTAAGTAGCAGGAGCAGGTTAATGAATTCAAGCTACAAATAAAACAAGTAATGTGTTGACTTTTTATGTTGTGCTTTCTGTTCTTCCAAGTCAATCAGTGGTATTTAAACTGAAATATGTGGATCTGCAGAAGAGAAATAACAGCACTGAATAACCCCTTAAGAACTCTGAAAACCCAAATTTAATACAGCTAGTCTAAATTAGAGAAGAGACTGCTATGCAGATCATAGCATTTACAATCCTATTTCTTGCTTTCTGTTTAAGATGTATGCACACATCATGAAAATTCCCTTCTGCATGTCACAAGGGAAGATGAACGTTAGACGAGGCAAATGTCTTTCTATTATTTGAACCCGAACATCTGTCCCATGAGATCTGACTTCAATACCGCAGATTGGTGCGTCTTCAGAATAAGAGAATATCATCAGTGTAACCCATTTATTTACTTACATATCTGCACATGTGGTATTGATTAATATGCCTGAAAAAAAATATGTTTAGATTGCTTAGGGGTCTTTTCCTCTTTTAGAAACCTGGTCTCTACTGAAACACATACTGTAGCATGCTCCTATATAATTGGATACTTCCCTTGGGGTGCAGAAGGGAGAGGGTTAGTGACTTGCCACTTTTCTGAGCAAACAGGCTGCAGCTGATTGATATTCATCATCGATTTTCACTTATGAGCGTTTAAAATTGAGCACTGCCCCTGGAATGCAAAGCTATTTGTTTAATTTCATTTTGACATCACTGTTGTCGCTGGCTAAATACTGTGCACAGGGGGGCTCAGGTTTATTACCTCAGCTGCAATTTATTTGCTGCAAAGGAAGGAAAAATGACACAGGAAAAAAAAACAGCCCTTTCGAAGGTTCTGAACTCTCAACCAACTGCGTTCATTTTTCTGTCAAACTCTGCCGTAGGTCAAAAAGCTCCGAAAGCCAGTCAAAAGCTATTACTCTGCAGCGCCGAGAACAAAATAAATGAAAAATAATTCCCCAAAAAGGTCCACAATCTTATTAACCAACCTGATGGATTGATTCTCATCAGTTGCTACTATAAGTTGAAAATCCTTACATAACACACTTCCATTTGCGTAAAGCACAAAGAGCTTTTGGGTGGTTGTTACACGACGTACTTCTTCAAAATCAGAAAGCTGACTGCCATCTCGCCCCCAAAGCTGTATCTGAGTGTCCAGGACAAATATGGGTTTAAAGTGCCCGTTTGATTCAATAGAAAGTGCATCATTTAAGGAAATGTCTGTTTTATGCATTAAAACAATAAAAAGATACCCTTCCTTTTCCAATCTCTCAGCATGAAAGCCTTAACCAAAAACAGCAACCAAAGAAGAAAAAACTAGTAGACTAGATTAAAGGCTCAATAAAAAGCACTGCCGATCAGAATCTTCTGTAGTGGTGTAATGCAAGTTTTCTATCGAGCTGGAAGAAAGCTCTGTACTCAAGGCCTTGCGTGTGTGTCAAAGCCTGTGTGCGTCCTTGTTTGCTTAGGAATTCCCGAATACTTTTCTCTTAATACATGCACGCCTCCATCAGCTTAGAATCACTAACTGCTCATCTACATGACAACCCAAGTGCATTATGAAGAGGTCAGGACCCAAGTGAGTGTCCACCTGAAATGTGCATTCTTAGAACCACCCACATTTAATGCACCATGAGAATTCTTTTCAGTTTTGAAACCAAATGAAGGATTTGTGCAAAAGTTCATTTCTTGGCACGTTTCTGCAGAACTTTAACAACTTCTGCTGATGCTGGTGTGTACAATGGTTGTCACTCTTCTAATGTCTTTGTGTGACTTTCCCTCTATGGCACATGTATCACAGAGTCTGAGCACAGCGCCTTCCCTGCACAAACTCTAATGTGCACAATGATGGCAAATTAATCAGCATCAAAAAGCCAGCAAAGGCAACCACAGAGGTCAAGGCCAAAGAAGGACAAGCAGAGAAACAGTATTCACACCCCTCCATTATACAAGGCTCAATTTCCTCCATAACCCTCAATTTAGTCCATTGTACAGAAAAATTCTGTACCCACTCATTACAAACAAGTCAAAATTACAAGGCTAGCGCTAGTGAAAAAGAGGTTACTGTTTCCCGTGATGAAGGTTCCTTGCCTTCCTTTGGTATAAATTACTTAAAATGTGGAAAAATGTTGCCATCTGTTACCTAAAGATGATAAATCGCCCTTTCGGAAATTCCTAATTTCAAATGGGATAATGTAATGGCGAGGAGCCAAAGGGAAGGACATTTTCTAATGGGGTCTTAAATAAACTAATCCTGGGCACCTGTTAGATCTGAAAGTGATGGCACATACCCGCACAGCACATTACCAAATGCACTGTTAAAACAGTTGCTGTAAAGCTCTAGGACTTTGGAAGGGGAAACAATGAAACACTGCATCAATTTAGATATGAAGCAATTAGCCTGTACTGAAATATAAAGTGTTTTGGTTCAATTACGAAAATGAATAAATGGTGTTTGCATATATTCCATTTTCATCAAACAGAAACCCTGTTGATTTATCAGAATATTTCTGCTCCTCCATGCATGTAATTATCCACTGTCCAGTCATTGCTTTCCTCGTTTCGACTTGAGATTCCAGGAAGGGTTTTTCATTTGGTAATTTGAATCTAGAGGAAAAAACAGTCATACTAAAAAGAACACAACAAGGTATGGCAGTGGGCACAATAGTGATTGATCTCATAGATATTTATAAATTAACTAAAAACGTTGCAATGTAATCAAGCAGATGGGATTTCAAGAGATCAACAGTGCAGGTGCATTAACTCCTTTATTTGCAGACCCCTTGCTGAATAGAAGTAATTCATTTCTCGGCATTTATATATTTTCCAACACCTTCTGAAATACGCCTTGAATTTCTTTATTGCAATGCATTCGGTGTATTTTTGAAGAGCTGAGTTTTTGGACTGCACTTTGTGATCAAGGTCTACCAGTGGAATGAATCAGCAGTGGAGGACAAGGACAATCTAAATGAGTTGGTTGAAAAGAAGTCAATGGGATTAAATCACAGAAAAGGGGAGAGATTAAAACGTGATTTCAACCTTGTGCAGCAAAAACAAAAGGTTGGCTGCTGTTCTTCAGATGTTCCTGCACAGTATTTCCTTTCCTCCCTGGTGGAGTAATTTTTCAATGAGCCCAGATGCACCTGTTAACAGAGGTATAAGAGCGGATACTATGGAAAACAATCCTGACAATTTGAGGAAACAGCTAGATCAGCTGAAACTTTCATAGGAACCTGTATCATGACATGTTACTGATTTATTGTACCTAAACCACCTTGAAGTTAAATTCAGGGGTAGTTATAGAAGTCATAAAAATACACACCAGTTGAAAAAACAGAGATAAAGTGTCTGTTTACCGATAATGCTCTTGAAGAAGAGGAAGAAAAAAAAAGTTAATAAAAGAGAAAGATAAAACATTCAACAAAAGAGCAAACTTCGGTCTCACCCAGCAATTCTCCTTCTAGCAGTTTCCAAAAGCAGGCCAGCAACAACCCAGGTGGTGTAGCAACACACAGACACAGCTACACCACAAAGGCCAAGACAACACCTGACTGACAGCCCTGAGCTCCGCCCCCCGACTCCTCCTGATGGCCAGGTGAGGCTCAATTTCCAGGAGAGCGGTCAGACAGACAGACAAGGACAGACAGGTAGGACAAAACACAAACAGCCAACGCACACAGCAACAATACCTATTTACAATAATATCAATACAGCAAAAATACATAGATACATTAACCTTTGTTCCAGGATGACAAAGATAACTGGTGAGTAAATGAAAAAGAGTTTATCAAGGACCTCAAGAGAGGTCATGCGAAGAGGGCGTTAAACAGCCCATCGTCACATTTATCAACAGCAATAACAACCAATAATACTAATAACTCGGACCATCAATCAACTGTACCATTTAAATTATCCTACAGAAAAAAACACACCATTGAGCTCCATCTCCTATCCTCCATATCCCTGAAACATTAATCATGCTGAGAAATGGTAACTATTTTACAATCAAGCTCATGCATCACCAGGGCTCTCAGACTTCGGAAAAGCAAGGAACAAAGGCAGCAGAGCACCATCTCTCCGATTTAGTAATAAAGACAGGGCAACCTGCTCTTCCTGCAGGATGAAAGAGGAATGGGAACAGCCCTAAATTACCTGGACAGTATCAGACACGGAGAGAATCAGGAATCACGAGCTGAGCCACGCAGTCTTGTTAGTGTTCATATAGAGGGTATTTAGCAGCGGCTGCCCATGCCCTCCTGTGAGGTCTCCTCAATAACACTGGTGCTCACCGCGCAAACGCTGATGTGTGCTGCTGGAGACCTTACTGCAGCTCATCCTCACTGCATCGGAGAATCACCTGTCACTGCGTCTCCCAGATCTCCTCTCTATTAACACTGTTCTCACTAACACTATTAGCACTGCCCCACACCAGGGCTCCATTTTCCATTGGAGGATAACTCTTAAAAAAAAACCTCTATTACGAGAATACCACTAATGAAGATGTACAACTCTTCTTTCCATAGCCTGAATGACTGTTTTAATTAAGGCCATTATTGACAGTAAGCACTCATTACACACTGTGCTGGTTTGTAGATTTTATGTTAACTTGTTTGTGTACTAATGGCTACATCAGTGTTTTTGTTATGGAAGCTCTCTCGTATCAGAACTGAACAAGATTACAAAGGCTGCAACGGTCTTAAATTTTCACTATATTTTAAATCACAGGCCAACTTCCTTTAATGTTAGTTTTTTTCGGGTTAAGGTTGGTCTATACTTAAAATTAACCTTAAATCTTCACCCCACTGAGATTTTCAATTTAAATTTGGCGAAACAAGTAGGTTTTAAAAACATTACTCTGCCTTACCTTACTCTGAACAAAACTGTTACTAAAGCCACTACTACTGATAAAAATAATTAACCACATCAAAGGTCTAGAGTGAATAATTCCGTGTGTACCAGAGAGTTACAAAGCAAACAGATTGTCAATTAACAAAATGATCATACGGCTCAATCAATGAGTTTGGCTAGTCAGTGCTGAACTCTTTGTCTGCCTTTCAGTTTTATTAAATGTAAGGTATAAAGCACAAACACTATCACTTCCAGCTGTGCCACTTACCTTCAACACGGCCTTAAATTAAATAAAAGCGCAGAAGGACTATGATCCTTGAATACTAATGGGGCCATTCAGAAATGTATCTACAGGGAAACTACAGGCTCTGAAAACATTAATTCATTTACTTGTTGCTGTCTGAATGTATTCATTTAAAACCACAAAGACTCTCAGTACAGTGCTTAAATTGTTAAAGAAATAACGAGATGAAGCAGCAATATCTGCATCATGCTATTAAAAACCACTGACAACTGGTTTGTACTTGTGAGCTATTAACTCAGACAAACCAGTGACCGGGGGCAACGGTATGGCAATAGTGTTCAGGATTTGGACCTTGAGGGTTCCAATATTAGGTCTGCTTTTGCATCCCTGGGCAAAACTACCCATACTCCATCAGCAAGGTGCACTTCCTCTTTCAAGAAATGACTGGCCAAAATCCTTGGATCAGTTCATTACAAGCACCCATCTAGACATGCTGACGGAAAGCCTGATAATACTAATAATAATTGCTTACACTTATACAGTGCTTTTCTGGACACTCCATTCAAAGTGCTTTACAGGTAATGGGGATCCCCTCCACCACCACCAGTGTGCAGCCCCACCTGGATGATGCGACGGCAGCCATAGTGCGCCAGAACGTTCCACACACCCGAGCTCTCAGTGGGGAGGAGAGCAGAGTGATGAAGCCAATTCATAGATGGGGATTATTAGGAGTCCATGAATAACCATGAAGGGCCAATGGGAAATTTGGCCAGGATGCCGGGGTAACACCCCTACTCTTTTCAAGAAACGCCCTGGGATTTTCAATGAACACACAAAGTCAGGACCTCGGTTTTACATCTCATCCGGAGGTCGGCACCTTTTTACAGTATAGTGTCCCCGTCACTATACTGGGGCATTAGGACCCACACAGACTGCAGGGTGAGCGCCCCCTGCTGACCCCACTAACACCTCTTCTAGCAGCAACCTTAGCTTTCCCAGGAGGTCTCCCATCCAGGTACTGACCAGACTCACACTGCTGAGCTTCATTGGATTATCAGTTGAGAGCTGCAGGGTGATATGGCTGCTGGCATGATAAGACTTTCTCAATGTAGTGTTGTCTTTTGTGTGAGACTTTGATAGGTTTTTATTTTTTTGTAAAAACAAAATTCCCGGGATATTTCTGTTCCAGTCAGAGATAAATGTCTTCCTTTGAATCTTGCAACATGAACCCCAATGCTCTTCCTAGGTCACCCTTCACTGGCCAGGCCAGGAAGAAAGTGTGGCGGTGCCAACAGCTCCAAAGTGCTTTTTCGCTAAGAGATTTGCTTTGGGATTTCTGCACTAGATGCTAATGTACTCCAACACAGAGAAAATAAAACTATAACAGTTGAGGAAGACTTCCATTTAGTACAGTACCTTAATTTAAAGCACAGGGTGTTTATCAATCTCTACAGAACTGCAGGAATATGCATGTACACTCTGGAAAGTTCAATAACTCACTACCAATATTAATTATCATAATCCTTAAGGAGGTTTCATGGACAAAAAAGTATCATTCAAGCAAAAGCATTTCTCAAACTTAATTTATCAGTGCTTCTGATGCAGGCTGCCAGTGCTTATTGTATATCTCCCGTGAAAATATTATTTTTACTTCAAAATGTAGCAGTACCTCTCTATAAAAAACTGGACTGAACTCAATTCTCTGCCCAGGAAGAAGCTGTCCAATTTGTTTTTTTCTTCCCACAAGCTGAGAACTTTGACTGCCTCCAAGCTGTAAACTGTGTTGATGAGAAATTTATCATTTAGACAAGGAAGCAGCAGGTCAGATTAGGAAGAGAGCACCAGAACAAGGGGAAAGGAAAACTTTCCAGTCCTCTCTTTTTATCTTAGGTTTCAAGCCTCTTGAGATTTCATACAGAATGAAACCTGTCATCCTGCACCAAACCCAAGTGTTTTTCTACGTAGCAACTATCCCCAATCTCTTCTCATTAGAACAAGGGTGTGCTCTTCCGACCTCGCTCTTCATCAGGCTTTGCCAACAAGAAGGGGGAGAACTATGACAAGAAAGTTTACAAAAAATATAATTCTGCACAGGTAAAAGATGGAAATAACCTCTGCAACTGTGATGAATGAAATAAATATTTACAGTAAATAATGTATTTACAGTATAGAAGTGCAGTACGTACTTCATGAATAACAGAAGGAATACTTTCGAAGGAAAAAGCATTGACGGTAAGGAGCAAATTTCTGATATAAAGGGACTAGAGCATCTTCTAGCTTTTATTATTTAACTTGGTATGCAAATGACTTCAATGAACTAATTCTATTCTAATGCAGACAAGTTCACAATTTCCCAGTTCCCAATTGGGAAGTCTCCAGGAGAGTGGCGCCGCTGGGCTCTGGATGCTTCAGTAAACCCTGCCTCTTTCGCATGGTTTCAAGGTGCAGTGATATGACTAATATCAGAATTGCAGTGCTTCGTTACCAAGGAGTGGGGACTCACTGGTCTAGCAGCAACACCTGCTGGTAACCAGAGGACTCATTCTGCACCAGCCAGCTGCTCCTGCTTCCCTGTGCACCAGCAGTGCCCACCCATAGGGGAGGCACCCCTGAAACCCCCAGAGCGAGTGTGACACACCCTGAGGGTTCAGGATTGAACACTGTGCTTTCTTTCACTTATGCAGCTCACTGGGAGTGTGCTTTACAGGTGAAATCATGATGGCATCACCCACGTTCCAAACTGGGACAGCTCCTTTTCTATCTGTAAGTGGGACTGTTAGAAACAAGCACGGTCAGGCGTCAATGACGATCTCCAGAACGGAGGCTTCGCAGCTCAGTTAATATAAAATAAAACTTCCCCAGAAATAGCAACGCATCAGGAAAAACCTTACAACCGTGCAGGTATGCAAGCTGCTTTCTCCCTGCAGACGACTGCAGGCAGCGCCGGCCTCAGCTCTCGCAGTGCTCGAGAGTGAGTGGCCCGGGCCCAGGCTGTTTCACACTGCCCTCCTAGGTCTGCGTGATCAAGTGCCACTTTCACCTCCTGAAGCAAAAAACCACAGAGTCAATTTCCAACCTTGTTACCTTCACCTGATATTCCTCAGAAACATTCGTAGATACAGTCAGTAAGACTGAAGAGACAGAAGACCTATTTACAATTTCTCACAGTACGAAAAAGAGAATTCTCGGGTTTATTTATACTGGTAATAATTTTTATACAACTAAAACATTTTTAAAGCCCAATACAGAGAGACATATTTATCATCTCATCCACTTTAAGACAAAGTGTTTTTTTTTCTCCTTTTGTTCTACATGAACTCCTGGACCTGCATACCGTAGCAGCACCACTGAGGCTCAGCCAACAGGATTTTGCCCCTTCACCCCTCTGTTGTGACTATTTCAGAGCACAGGATTCTTCACCAGGGAATATTAGCAGCATATTTCAGCGACTTGGAGTCAAGTCAAGTGGAACTTGAAATGTCTGAAGCTTAATCTGCTGTGGAAATGTTTTGTGTGGTCCTATGTGACTCACGTAGCTAACCAAGACTGTAAGGAATTAAGCCAGGATGTGCAGACCCTACTTGTTATATGAACTAGTGATTGAATAGGCAGGACATCCAAGTGCTGTCATTTCTTATAAAGCCATCACTAGTGCCATCTTGACAGCAGCAGGTGCTGCCAAGCCATCCCAAATAAAATAAAAAATAACATATACATACAGTAAAGGAGCATAAAAATTCAAAGCATTACTTAAAAAAGAACAAGTGCAGTGGTCTTCAGACTGAACTTCTGTTACACAGCCTCTTTGAAAGATCTTTCAAAGAGCAAGGAAAATAAGGTTAATTATTTGTGAATGAGGTTAATCATATTTGGAAGGTCTAAACCGATTAGATTTTAAAAATCCTTTATGCTGCATCTTCCCTAATTGCAGCACAATCCACAGAGTACAAAAGGTATACAATATTGGACTGTTGCAGGATATATCCCAAGCAAACCTTAGAAATTTACTAATATGCAAAGCAAAGAAGAAAGATAGCTGTTTTCCATTCTTTCTGCACCTGCTTTTCAAGCTGTAGCTCAAGAGTCTCCAGATAATATTAAGGATTTTGTTTTGCAATCAAGCTTTCGGTTCAGTCTGATTTTTGCAGTGACTGGTAAGTACTAATACAGGAAACGACACAAATGAATTACCGGTACCCCCATCACACACATCACTGCATGAGCTTTATTCTTTGATTAATTGGTCCACTCTGCTTACGAGACAAATGCATCACTGGTTTAAATTAATATACAGATCTTTATTAGAGAAAATAGCTTCCTATCTTATTAATTGAAGTTTCTATGCCATCCTGCAATTAAAGATGTAGTGCTTTTAGCAAGCTAAACTTGCCAGGAACAGCTACCTGTTTGGATCTCTTGTCTTTTCCATGTGCCACTGCCAAACACTGCACCAGTCGGCACAGTGAGCTGAAACTGTCCACCTTCGTATCTCAGGGTGCTTTCAGTTGTGTGATTTAATCTTTTCTGCCTGACACTTGCAATTGTTAACTCTGCCACCTCATGTGATGTCCTATCCTGTTATTTCCTTTTTATTGATTGTCCTGCTCTCTCTTTCACTGCTTTGTCTTCCATACAACATTGGTGGCGACCTCTTGGCAGGGACACTACTGTAAATGAGAATTTGTTCTCAAGTGACCCATATGGTTAAATAGTGGATTATTATTATGTTATTTGTCGTACTGTCTAATGGAGTCTGGAGGGAGAAATTCCTGACTGATGCAAACTGCTGCAAGGCAGAGCTGGTACCGAGCCTGTGTGCTTTTAAAAAGCTTGAGCAAACAATCGCATCACCTCATTCTTCTGAACCTGAGCACGTAAGTGCTACAATACGACAAAAGGAAATCTGTCATAAAAGCAGAGGGGCCTGCAGAACAATACAGAACTGACTCATGCAGAAAATAAGGTTTCCATGCCCACTACACTCCTCCAATACCCATGCTGCTCTTCATGAGAACACGAGAAAGGTTACAGAAGAGTGGAGGCCTTGCAGTACATCTCCATCACTTAGCTGCTTGTGTCTTATTGACCCAAAGGTCTCATCCAGCTTTCCGTGAAAGGTTAGAGGGCGCCTCTTTCAAGACTACAGCTGGGCATCCTGTTCCTGACACAGCCATTGCTTGGATAAACTGTAAACAAGAATTTCTCACATTGTTTAATGTGGTGATTGTTCCTTCATTATTTAGTTAGGCCGCTTATCTAAAGGATAGGGTTCTGGCTCACTGATGGGCAGTCTTCCAACGATTTGTGGCCACTTCCATCAGTGTTCCATGTTTACCATAATGAAAGAACGCTAATTCCACTACAATAATCTCTGGTGCTTTCCATGTTATGGTGCAACAAATTAATTACATTCAGCCAGGGCTTCCAATAAAGGCCAGTGAGACCCCACCACAAATACAAGATCAATGCATGTGACAGCTGCCATATGGCCTTTCTGCAGACTGACAATCTCTTTCAACGGATCTCTCATTCTAGCAAATCAGCTTTACCTACAAGGAGATGCAGTTGTTTTGTTGTAGCTGTTTTACAAATGCTTCATTTACAGAATGAAAAGCCCCTGCTGCTAAATGTCATACAAAGAAGATCAGCATTCTAACATTATTCGTTGTATTGAATTTTTATTTATTTTCCTGTTTCTTTTTTCCCCGGCCATACTGACATGATGGATCTGGCATATCCTTTTATCCTTTGTCACATTAATAACTGCATTCCCCACAGGAATATGACAATCTGCCGTATCTAAAATAAAATACACTTAAATGAGGGGTTACTCAGGGTCTGGGTTTTTTTAGCACCTAAGTAACTCTTATGATCAGTTGAGAGAACACAAAGAGTGTAAAAAGATTAATTAATATTAGGGAACACTTCGGATACTGTGATTTGAACTCCAGAGAAGGGGATTTTGAAACACATGAGCATGTTAAGACCTTGAACTGGAGACAGTCAGATGCAGAGGGCCAAGATAACATTTGGCTCAATCTTCTGCTCACTGCTCGAGAGCTACCTGGCTTTGCCTCATCCCCACGGCTCGGAGTAACAGCTGAGTGTGAAACAGAAGAACCTCTCCTGCTCAGGCAGATTGTGCAAATGCTTGGCGCTCCATGCAAAACTGTACGTGCTTATATAAAAGATTTTTATTTTTAATTTGAACCAAAAAACAGAAGATTTCAAAACTGAAGAATCTTGCATTCAAACAACTCTATGATAGAAGCTTTATGGTATTAAAACAGAATGATCTTATTCAAATCACTTTCTTTGTTCAGAATTTCATACACAACTGACACAAGAAGCACTGTGCACTTTTTGCCTTTTTGACTGCTAGAAGACATTCATAGTTAATTTTCTTATTACTGCCTACTGTGTATTCCAAAACAGAAAACACATCCCTGCGCGACTCAAAGAGCACGTCCAAGGTGAGCTGCTCAAGCACCGAAGTGCGAAAGAGAACGAGGAGCACTGTGCTCCTGTGCTCCTGTATGCCATCACGGGCATTGACCTCTACCCGAGTCAAGCCGGCGGAGGATGGATGACAACGACCTCAGCCAAGCGGCAGGGTGGAAGTGATGTGTTTTGCCACATCCTGTGTGCTGATGAAAACACATTACATCCAGGAGAGTCTGGGTACACGCTGGTAGGTGTGTGTTAAACATCTGGCGGCTCGCTCCTCTCACAGCAATAAATAACGCAGCAAGGTGACGTGCAGTTAGCAGCCGATGTTTCTGTCAGAAGAGCCACATGCGTCCCAGCACCATAATCAAGCTGACGAGTCGACTTTCCGGGCCACATGAATGGTTTAAACAGAACAGCTTGCTCTGTTTAACTATCGGGAGCCAAAGCAGCAGTCAGGAGACTGCCTTATTAGAAGACAGGCTGTCTACCTCCAATCCACAGGCCAGATCACCATCGCGGCTTTGATTTATGAGACAGCAGTGCTTGTTGTTCTACTTTTTTGATTAACCTGGCCCACTACGAAAACACCTCTGAGGCATGGCATTCCAAAATCTGATTCACACTACCCTCTCGTGATGTCCAGGCTCTGGATGCTGGTCTTCTCTGCATGGAGGGACTGCAGTGACCGCAAGGCAGCCACTAGAGGCCGCAATGCAGACAGTCTCCAGGAGGAAACTGAGCTCCCTGGTGTATATAGAACACTGGGGGACAGAGGGGGAACTGGAGTGAAAGGCTTCTGTTCATGCTTCCACTTTCCACTCAAACCCATTAGTGCGTCTCAGGGCTCTACACAGCTCCATCTACCAGGAGAGCTCCTTCTACAAACATACTGCACAAACCCAGCAGCCAGCACCAGTCACCACAGTCTTCATGGGCTATCCTGCCACACCTGACACTTCAAACTGCGCATGAACATGTGCACTGTAATTGAGGAAATACAGGGATTTTACCAGTGTATAGTAGAAGGGGTCTGTACTATATTTGCACTATTTAGAAAAGAGTAACTTAGTAAGCACTAAGCAGGGATACAGGGTGTCTGTCTCTTGATATATGTATACAGTATATCCATAAATATATAAATCTTTATCTATTTCATCATATACTTCAAGTGAATTATTTACAGCACTCCATGTATATGAAGTTGTTTTTTTTATTTTTGAGACAAATAATTATTTTCTACATAAATTATTTACAAGTACTGTACATACTGAAAGGGAAAACAGATACAGAATGTCAAGAAATTAACAAATACCAGCATGTCAAGAAATTGAAAAACAAAAGCTTTACTGAAAATGCTTGATTTTAACCTATGTCAAACACTGTTTTCTTTCTTTATGGCAGGCCGCTAGACCTGTAGGACAACTGTTCCATTTTCTCTAAGCTGCGTGGCAGAAGGACATCTCACCTGCAGCTCTCCAGAGCCCTGTTTACAAGGGAGACTGGCCCTTGTCTTGTGTGTCCTGGTAAACTGCTGAGCTGTGGTTTTTGCAAGGCTGGAACAGCAATCCTGCAACAGTGAGCACTGCATTTTTTTCAACACATCATAGAACAGCAGGCCAGATCAATACACCATCAGAAGCCATCAGGCAGAGGTTAAAGGGGGCAAAAAGGCACAACTGACAGCAACCAGCTGGGAAGTAATAGATTTTCAGCCTTGAAGCTGCATGGGAAACCGATTCTGTAAGATCATGGTATCTGTCATTGGCTTCATTCATAAATTAAAAACAGGCACCACAGAGTGAAGACAATATGCAGTGCACCTCCACAGAAAAGCCATCATTCTAAGATTAAACTGCATTCTAATTAAGACTAAGAATTCTCTAAAAGATAGCACTATCAACCTTGTCTTGTCTTAAACTGCCAGATCAAATTCATTACCAGGTATTTTTTTCTTTAAAAATATCAGAAAGGAAAGAAATAGCACAGCACAATAATCTCTCTTGCTTGTCTTAGGGTTATGCTTAACTACTGAAACTAAACAAGCACGCTGGTACTGTACTTTCAGAAATGTTTTCAGCATGTGGCTTTCAAAAAAAAGCTATATAATGCCACATTGTAACTGCAAAAGAAGCACTAAAAAGAATTTAGAATGAATTATTATTATTATTATTATTATTATTATTATTATTATAGTTCAGGTGGGTAGCTGCATCAGCGCAGGCTGCAAAGGAACAAGGTTTACTCCATGCTGAAAAGAGAAGAAAGAAAACCGTTTCGGCACCACAGCCCGAAGAAGGCTCCACAGCAGAAACGTTGTTTATTTTCTTCTCTTTTCAGCATGGAATAAACCTATTACTTGTTCATCATTATTATTATTATTATTATTATTATTATTATTATTATTATTATTATTGGGCGTACATGCTTTGATTTGACTATTCATGTTTACCAATGCCAAAAGGGTGACAGCATGGCTAGAGAGGACAAGGGTGTGGCAGAACTCCATGAAAGTTAGAAATGGGAAAGAACACCCTGGAATACACCACAATCTCTTTGCTAGTCAGAAATGTGTATATTGTGCTGTAATTTAAGCTCTTTTAAATAAATCTTTCACCTAACAAAGTACAGCTAGTAGCTGATGACTGGAGCTCAAGAATGGTATACTGTACCGAATGGTTTCTATTCTGTGAGGAACTGACACACGTCAGTGACGTTGTTCAGCTCTGAACCCACAGCTGAACTTCAGCTCTTCCACAGTGGCAGTTTTCAGAAGGCATTCATTACTTGTTTAATACTAAACTGATAGGAGCGGAGAACAGGACACTACATCGTTGTAAGTGGTCTTTCTGTTTATCTCCCCTAAATAGCTTCTGGAACAGGAAACTATTCATTCAGATAGAGGTGAATGTGAAATCTTTCAGAGACGAGCAGTGGCTGGCAGAGAGACTATCAAGTGCCTTTCTTGGGGGAAAAAGTTTCAGGAAGACAGAATGGCCGATTCACACTGATCACAGGGAGGGAGCAATACTTTTCTTCCAAGATGCACATATGGAGGTTTACAGGTTGTCAGAGAATGTCACCATCACACATTAAGAACTTTGAGGAGCTTAAGGGAAATCCACCTACATTTAAAAACAAAGATCACATAAAAATGTTCTGCAGCCAAGTGGTTCAGTCTTCAAAAGCCATTATGAAGGGACACTTCTGAACTGAATTTCGTTGCTTCTTCCTTTTCTCTCACAACCTCTCAAGGATTTTGTTTCATTTACAGTTCTGTATTTTCTCACACATCATTCCAGATACTCCTTTTTCTAGGTAAATACTGCTAATACTACACAAAGTCTGTTTTTCAAAAATAAAAACAAAGTTTCACAAGTAGTCCACTCTCCGTCGAAACAGGTGTGGAGGTTAACACATCAAAACTACATGAAGAGACTGGACACAGTGGTCACACCCGGCAGCGATCGAAGCTCTCAGCTCTCGAAGGACAGGAGTCAGACTTGACATCATAGGATGAGCAGAGAGGGCAAAGGTGATTGACTTGAAAACGTGTATTAAAGTGCTAAACATGATTTTGATCTTCAGCCATTACGGATTTCTGAGTGCTAGTAGGTATCCTTTTAAAATTATTATATCACTCTCTTAATTATGTAAATAAAAACCGTAAAAATGCAAGTATCAGAGAAAAACTATTTTCTGCATTTATGTTGTCTTGTCTTAAATTTGCCAATTTTAAAGCTTCCTAAGGATTTTAAAAAAATAGGAGAAAACTGGCTCTGCAATGCAGAAATACAGAAAAGTAACCCTGTGGCAGCACTGGTTGGCCTGTGATTATAGACTCTGCCCTGAGATACATAACAAGATCTCCCAGCAGGCTCAAGCAGGAGAGCCGCTCACTCTCGGTGCAGGGTGAGCTCTTTGACCCAGACTCACAGACTCAAATCGGGGTCACGTCTCTAGCCAACTCCGACCCAAGGCAGAGGGTTGAGGGAAGGGCTGGGAGTGGTCATTCGGGGGTTTCTTTGGTCCGAGCGAAACCCCCAACTCCTGAGTCTACTCAGCCTGGAGGTGATACCAGTGAGGAACAGGAGATCCAGTCAGTGAATCAGGGCAGTCCTAACGAGGAACAGGAGGGGGTCGGAGGAGTCTGTCTGCACTGCTTTGAGCTGAGACAGGTCACAAGCCACTATTTTAAACTGACTGCACACATAACAGAAAATAACTTGCTATTCTATTTCTTTGTAAAACACAACGTTACCAAGTGGCGGGCATGCTACACAGGTTTCATCCTTCCATTAGAATCGAGGTGTTTTTCTGTGTGCATGCATATCTGTAAAGGTGTTTCTCTCCAAGGCTATGCCATTTTTACAGTAGGAAGCAAAGCCATTTAAGGTTAAATACCAGTTTCCTTCTGAAATGTAAAGGTCAGACTATCCCTGAAGGCATGAGCAAACAGTTCTGAACAACCGGGACAAATGCGCCTGACTGGGAGAGCAAAGGAAACAATTTTTAAATAGGTCAGGCAGTCAAAATGGCAACAGGAAATGTTTACAGTGCCATATTTGTCTTCTCTGCCTCACAGCTTTGGCTGTTATTACAGAGCTTTAACATTTAATTTGGCCACCAGGTACTTTGCTCTATCCCTCTAAAAGCAGCTTAGGTGGTACCAAATGTAACTAGTTTGAAATGTGACTTAATGTCATGTAGGAAAAGGGGTTTGTCAAACTTTGACTTGCTTGAAACACAATACTGTAATCGTGGTTGATCTGACGCATTGAGTTTTTCTTTGAAATATCACTGTTTACCAGAGCACAAGCTTGCTATAAATCTTCAATGATATAGCATGAAATACAGTCACGCCACAATAATGACAGTCCTTTCCATATCTCTGAAGACATCTTGGAAACAGAAACAACAAAAGATTGCAGATAAGAATAGACTTCAGGGATTAGTCAAAGAGGGGAAGGGAAAAGCACAAGCTACAAATTCACAGACAGGTCTGTTCTGAAGTCCCTGATTAAATTCATTTCTTTTATTGGAGGAATGCATTCACCGCTGCTATCTAAACAGACTTCTTACCTGGGCCTTTCTGCTTATTCATTTCATACATACATGCATTTATTTTTTCCAGTTTTCACACTGTGTGTGTTGCCTAGAGAAGCCCACACACACACACACTCCAGGACCAAAATTTCTGAGTTCTGCACTGCAGTAAAACCTCTGAGTATCTGAGAGGCGAGCGATGGAGAAGGTAATTGAACCATGCCTAAGGCTTCTTCAGACAGTCAGCTGGTACTGTATCTCAAATGGCAGTGCGTTCGAGAATCAACCCGCCATAATCTGAAACAGGATTTATTTCAAAAGCACAACTGCATCTAAAAGGACAGACACCTTGCATCTTAAATAAGCTGTTTTACAGGCCCACCTTCTCTCCCCTCTTATTTCAGCAGTGCACTCAGGCTGCAGAACACTCTTCGCAACTCAATCAGGAAACGTGAGAGCCTGTTTCCAGGTCTCATTTTAAAACCGCCTTTTTTGATGCATGATGTATATTCAGGTGTTTTTTTTTCTAATTCTTTCAAGATTTTTATTTTTTCCCCTGAACCGTTATTGGGCAGTGGTTTAGATATTTCTTCTGGAAATGTGCTTTATAAGAATGTTTATCACCATCCCACTTACCACTTGCAAGAATGAATAAGCATTAAGTAAATTTAGGAGGATTTCACTGCATCATACAACAGGTCATGAGATGAAGCAAAAGTAGACTCATAACTGCAGGTTTCATATTGTCATATACCAGAAGGCATGCCGATCCCTTGAGGACATTACTTCACTCAGATCGCTTCAGTAACATTACCAGCCAGGGTATATAATGGATGTAAATGTGTAAATATGCTGCAAGTCGATTTGAATAAAAGTAGAAGCTCAAGAAAATAAATATAACAATACCAATAAAAAATCATTCCACTTATTCTCACTAAAAAATGAAAATACACATAAAAATGCTGTTGTACCTGCAATTGTGATGTTGAAGTATTGTGATGGGCCATATTTATTACAGTACATCGTGGGTCTCCTTTTCAAATTCCAGCATTTTGTAAAAATCGATTCCCCGTTTTCTTTTCTCTTATGGGTTTGATATGCCAGGCCAAACACATGATTCGCCTGGACCCTGAATTGAGTCAGAGAGGATATTGGATTTATCCATTCTAAACCAGGCAAGTGCCTAAATGCTCTGTAAAGGCATTTTTTAAGACTAAAAACAAGTTAGAATCTCTTCCCTGTAGAACAGTTACTCGTCTACGTGAGCCTCAGTTAAGATAGAACAATTTAGCTGCAAGTCTTTATATATCATATGTGTGAGTCTTCAAATCACAAACCTTGAACTTTTTCTGCTTCATATCGAAATCTTCACAATTTCTAATGCAGGCCTTTCAAACTATCACATGAATTAGACAGTCAGTGGTGCTTATGTTGTTGAGTTATTTAAATATATTCATTGCATAAAAATAATATATAAGGTACTGAGTAGTTAAAAACATACTACATACTGTACACGTTTAAAGTACAGTTTAGCTGTACAGTGCAGATTACTTCAGCTTGTGTAATGCAAAGCACATTTAGTACAGTACTTGTTTAATGAGAAATAACATATTGTTTGTTAATACTGTATAATGTATTTTTTTAAATAAAAATATATCAGTTAGGCTAGAAACCTAACCCTGAACTTATTTTACGAAAAAAGAAATAAAACCCCAACCATCCGGCGACAGGAGTAATTGACTGCTTGCGATCCTGCACGGAGTCTCGCCCACGCGGTGCCCCACCGCCTGACTGACGTTTACTGCGGTTTTCCAGCGGACGCCAAATTACACACTGTTCTTATTAAACGTTAGAAGACAGGTCGGTTGCCTTATAAACGAAGACCTACTATAAAAATAAACCAAACTGACGATGCTCCCCCACTAATACAGTTCCCTTAAGCCGCCTAAAGTGGGCTGACGTCTCAGACTTAGTCACTCTCGTCACAGGTGAGAAAGATACCAGCGTGTTCATGAAACCGCAATCTCCAATCAGAACAAAACTCCAAAAATAAAAATCTCAAATTTGAAATCAGTAAGATATGGGTGTGCTTTTTAAATAACTGTTACCTTAAAAAAACACCTCTTAAAAATCTAGCGCACATGCAGCAAGCTTCAAGTTCTTCCACTCAAACAAGAAATTAAGAGTAAAGTGCTCAAATAACGTTAAAAGCTGTTTAGTTCTGTACTCCGATCTGGGATTTTGAGCCTTAAAAAAGAGGATTAAAATGAGTTTGTTTTTTTTAATAGCATGACTATGATTCTAAGAAGGCAAGCGGACCAAGTAACTGCAACACGTACAAGCAGAGCACCCCGGTGCTCGTGTCCACTGCGAGATCTCCACCCTCCGCCTAAGAATAATAATAATAATTGCTTATACTTATATAGTGCTTTTCTGGGCACTCCACTCAAAGCACTTTACAGGTAATGGGGATCCCCTCCACCACCACCAGTGTGCAGCATCCACCTGGATGATGCGACGGCAGCCATAGTGCGCCAGAACGCTCACCACACATCAGATCTCAGTGGGGAGGAGAACAGAGTAATGAAACCAATTCATAGAGGGGGATTGTTAGGAGGCCATGATTGATATGGGCCAATGGGAAATTTGGCCAGGACGCCGGGGTTACACCCCTACTCTTTTTCGAGAAACTCCATGGGATTTTTAATGACCACAGAGAGTCAGGAGTCGGTTTTACGTCTCATCCGAAGGACGGCGCCTGTTTACAGTATAGTGTCCCCATCACTACACTGGGGCATTAGGACCCACATGGACCACAGGGTGAGCGCCCCCTGCTGGCCCCACTAACACCTCTTCCAGCAGCAACCTTAGTTTTTCCCAGGAGGTCTCCCATCCAGGTACTGACCAGGCTCACACCTGCTGAGCTTCAGTGGGCTGCCAGTTGTGAATTGCAGGGTGATATGGCTGCTGGCTGGATCTAAGAAGGATATGAAATCTGAAATTTCAAATCGGTTCTCTACAAAAATTCTACCCTAAATAAAAGTTATCTTTGAATTTTATCAACAAAATGTCATTAAAATGAACAAAATGCATATCACACAGTAAGAGCTCTTGTGAAATCTTACTTACCTCTGACTTGGCAGCGCTGTATTCCTCGGTCCCATATTCAAATCTTCGGAGAGATGTGAGGTAGTCGTAACTGATAACTGCGGTCTACAATGGAAAGGTACAGGTATATTAACCTAACAGTGCTTCTGTAGGTATTGGATAAACACTTTCTACAATGAACAGTAGGTTAAAGAGGCAGCACATGCGAAATTAATGTCAAGTCATCCTTTTGGTTATCTTTATGTAAAAAAAAAACAATAACCAAATTCTTAGTAGGGAATACCTATACTATACTACACTCCTCACGCACTGTATTGTAAATCCCACATTACTGTCTCTTCTTAGCATACCAGCCTCCATGACGACTGTCCTTGCAAGAAAAAGCAGATTGGAAACTGACCTACGCTGACTGCACATGAAAATGTAGAAGCTAGAAAGGTTGAACCTAACTAGAGTCTGCGTTTCTCTCTGAGTAACTCTGAATGTGTTCGGTGTGGGAAGTGTGCTGTTCATGCCAGTGTCATTTCTCCCAACATGGACAAACAAGAACTGGCTCCTCTCCTGCCTTTGCTAGGCACCAGTCAGCCCCATCAGCAGTCTGGAGAATGGCAGGCATTGTGGCTCACTCTTACTGACCCGGGATCCACATGTCTCGTTTCACTTGCAGTTTGTCTGATAACCGAGCCTCCAACAGCCACCACTGCCATATTCCACGCATTTCTGGTGGCTCTGTCACAGACTGAAGGCTTTATAACAGCTGTGCAGTGGACTCCAGTATCTGTGATCATGTTTTCTGCTACTCAGAGGTGTCCAGTCTTGACCCTGTACTTCCAAGTCCACTGCCAGAGTGTCTGGTGATGACGAGTTGTTGGGTGGGAGTGTCAGGATGGGCTGTCCGTCCTTTGACAACCTGAGCCCAGCTGCCCTCTATCGGCTGCTCTGTGCTGACTGTGGGAGGTCTGCCTTTTCATCCATCTCCTGCCCTCCGAGTCCCAGACGCTCTATTTCTTCAAGGAGGAACAGAACAGTGGGAGCTCTCTGGGACTGTGCACAAGCCACTAAAGTAATCACAGGCTTATTGGCCATTTTCAATGTACATATCCACTCCTGGACAACTGGCAAATGTCTGAGCTGTGTTATTTCTAAACAAGCCACCTGTCTTCAATCTAGAAACCCTCTCATAGCACAGCTACTACTATAGATTGTATTTAATCCAGCACACATGAGCTAAATTAAATAATAACAGCTCCCACAGGCTGGGTGTCCTCCTCTACAAAGGTTAGCATTCAGCACTACCCTACCAACAGTTTCTCAAAGAGTTTTGGTGATAAAAAAAACAGTGGAGTTGCTTTGCCAAATGTTTCTCATAAAGTAGCAAAGGGCAGCTCATCTGTTAACTCGCAGCTGGGTGTTATTTGGTCCAGACTTGCAAGGTACGGCACTTATGGTGGGAATGACAGATCCTGCGTGAATAAACACACACCATCTTCATTACTGAAGTTCAGATGGGCCAATAGCATAGATGCTGGGCCATAGTAATTTAGCCTCCTCTTATTCATATTTGTTTCTTATGTATTAAGGACGCACCACAGGTTACAAACACGAGGAAGAAGAAGCCGTCTGGCCCACCTTGCTATTTTTGGTGCAATAGATGAAAGTCGACAGGAACCTACCGTGACCGCAGCTCTTCCGAACCGGATGAAGCTGATGTCATTGAGATCCACAGGCCTGTGATACCAGCAGAACCCCGAAGAGGCCAACAGGGCCGTGGCCAGCGAGGAGACCTTCAGCAGCCGTCCAGCCATGAGGGCACTGCAAGAGAGGAGGAAGCACACGCTTTGCTCTGCCACAGCACTGCCCACGCCAGCTGTGAAGCTCCAGTACAAACGGGGCTGCGATGATGAACATACACATGTCTGACACAATGAGCTGCTTCACTTACCGGCAGTTACTTCACCCTGAACAATCTTACTCCCAGAAGCTGCTTCTGTCAAGACCCATTGTATATTAAAAAGTAGTATTACTCCACGGGTTAAAAGACATCTAAGCATGATGATGCATGGATGAGGGTGTTGCATGAGTAAGGCAACAGGACAGGTGGGAGTGTGTCGGTACTGAGGGCTGTAACACCTTGGTCTGCTTTGTCATGAGCCTGCAGGGCCATTCCTCACAAGCCACTAAAGATGAGTGGCCTTTACATCTGAAAAAAGCGCTCTGCAGCCCTGGCTCATTCTTCATTTATCACACTGTACTGAAACAGGCTTGGCTGCATCCAGTTCAGGCCTGCAATCAGCCCGCATTACCTCGTGCAATATTTCAGTGATATACCACCACCCTCCCCGTCTCTGCAGACAGCCTCTGACACGCAGCTGCAAGGACTGTGGGCTGCTCTACGTAGTTCATTTTCTCTTTTTTTGCTATGATCTTCCACTCTTTATCAGCATATTCAGTAATATTAAGATTAAATAAAAAAATTATAATCAGTCAAAGAAATTTGACCATAGCTTTTGTGGTGTTTTTTCATCTTATGCATGTTTCTTATTTGTTAAAGAGTTCACGTCCTATCAAAGGTGCACTGAGTCTTTTACCTGCCTGCAGAGCATACTTCCCGTGTAGGATGATGAAGGAAGGAAGTAGAGGGTCCCTGAGCACTGCTTTCACACGCTTGAGCAGTAGGAGGGAGAATTAGCAAAGATTGTGTCTCTGCATCAGGGTGTTGTACTGTTGTATGGGAACAGCGCCCGTCTCTCCCCATGCATGAGCAAGCAGTAACATTTATGGCATTATAACACAAATTCTGAACACTAACATTGGAAATACTCTTACTGACCAACATATTACACAACAGAAAAAAGTTACAAGATATGTAGAGTTTCAGAGAAAGGGAGCTTGCCTTGAGTTTAACGTTACGAATCAGAAAGGCATTTCAGAGAACCTCCTGCAGGTAATACTATTCACCAGTGAGCGCAGCACTTTACTAAGTCGCTTAACATATACAGTAATACTGACCATCATCATATTTTATTATGGTAATTGGTCTTCGTACATCACGAATCGTTTTCCCATTGTTGTCATTTGTGTGTTGCTTTCAGTACTGATGGCTACAGTCACACTGTCTGAATGGCAGTTCATGTCGCCAGTGGTGAAGACACACGACATCATACATGAACTAAACGTTCAGAAACTACCTGTCACATTACAGTAGCAACAAGGCTTTTCATTAAGGATGTTTAAGAAAGGTATCGGAGTTGTACTGCATTTCATGAGCAGTGCAGTGCCATGCCATGCCATTGACATTATGTAAGTTGAAGGTTTTGTAACACTAACGATATGTACAAATACAAAAGACGCGACAAAATAAATGCACCAAAAAGCAAATCATTTTGTCTTGTTATGAAATACGCATAAAGTGCACACATACAACACTTGCTTACGTTTATTATGCACGTTTGTGCAAGTAAATTCCCACTCACTTACCGGTCCAGACGACCTCTCAACTCCCGACCTCAATTATTCTCGACCTGCTCTGCGCAAGGCACCCTGGACAATGTAGTTGAAGATCGGGGCAGTCTCGTTTTATTTTTTTTTATTCAAAAGATTACTCTGAATCGATATTCACCAACGGGACTGATTTATTCTTAGTAATGTTAAATATGACAGGCATTCTACGCGTATTTGCAAGCGCGTCTTGTCCGCTACTGAATCACAAGGTTGTGCAATTAGTGGAAACTGTACAACTGCCGGAGGTTAAGCCCGCGACGTGACGCAAGGAAGTGCGTGGTGACGTCAGACGCCACATTCCGGGGAAACAAGATGTCGCTGGCGAGGTGAGCTGTGTACGACAGAGCTTGTTTTGGGACTAAACGGCGATTGTTGTGTGTACGACAGTATCTCACGATCAAGAATACTAACACGTTTGTTTGCAATTCCTTTCTGGTAATATGCGAAAGCAGTAAAGTGATTTATGCCTCCGTTCCCGCTCATGTCTGTGGAGGCTCGGGTCGCTCTGCGCAGTTCTGGGCCCGTCCTGCGGGCCTTATTTATCTCCTGGCCTCCGGGAGAGAGAGGCTTATTCAGTGCCTTTTCGAATGTTATTCTCAACGTATGTGATTATATGTAGGAATCCCTATCATTGGCTGATACACAGTGTTTAGCTGTTTGAACTGCCGGCTCTCGCTGTCTGGCTGCGCCTCGGTTTCTTGAGCCGGATCGGCTTACAGCTGTATGGTGTGAGTTTGAAGTGAGGGGTCAGCAGTGTTCCGTGCTGAGGAGAGATGCGATCACTTTATTGGCCAAATACAATTTCTTGCATTAGGAATTTGTCTTTTCGCACACCCCAGCTTGCTCTCCATGAGACACAGACAGGGAGAGAAGCCTGGGGTCAGAGCGCAGGGTCAGCCATTTATACGGCGCCCGTGGAGCAGCTGGGGTTAAGAGCCTTGATCAGGGGCCCAACGGAGTAGGAGTCCTCTGCCGGCCGTGGGATTTGAACCAGCAACCTTCCAGCCACAGGCGCAGATCCTTAGCCACAGAATCACTGCTCTGCCTACTTGTTGTGAAGTGGTCGTCTGTAATAAAAAGTCTCACAATGGGACGCTTTATCCTTTGTCCTGTAGTGTGTGACCCCAGTTCGTGGAGATTACGGTTACTCTCAGTTCATCTTTAAAACACCTCAAGACCCTGTTTGTTTTTTTGCTTGGTGCACGGGTTGTTAGTGGGAGCGCTGATCGGGGAATGTGTTTTGGGTTTCAGCTTTTTACCGGCCCCGACACAGCTGACCCAGGACCAGCTGGAGGCGGAGGATGGGCACCGCTCTCAGAGGCCCCCGTCCACCGCGCTGGTGTCCTCCCGCAGAGAGCCGCCGCCGTACGGCTACCGGAAAGGCTGGATTCCCAGGACGCTGGAGGTAATTCTGCTACAGCTACTCGGGCTGCCTGCCTTGCTAAATGTCTGCATCTGCTTAACCTGTGTGATTCATGAGCTTGCCGTTCAGCCAGTCCAGTAGGTATGTGCTAGTTGGTCCGAGTGTCTCCCTGCCAGGGTATGGACATCAACATATAGCGAGTGGCTTGTTTCACACTCCCACCACTCATTGAGTAAAGACATGCTTCTCCTTCTCAGTTTTAAATGCACTCCCCTGCCGTTTCTGCTTGTGTCTCGTGGTTGACGTTTCATTGTGGCTTCCGAAGAAATCCACAGAGCTTCTCTCACAATTTTGAGTACTAGTGTCGAGCGTGCTTGCCGTTTTCTTTTTTTAAAGACTAAAAGTACAATACTGAAACCGGGCATTGAATACAATTAAAACTCGCATTTGTTTCCAAACTATTTCTTTTGTGTTTTTTCCTCTGAATTGACGGAAAACCCTTTAAGCATGATATGATGTTAAAAGTCCCATGCTGCCCTGGGTATTGAGACTTTCCCTACAATACTGTACATAATTCCTTATACTTATCTATTGCTTTCCGCCCCATTGCACAGCACATCAGCAAGTGGCGTGCTGAGAGATGGCTTATCTGAGACACAGGGTAAACACCACTGATCTTTCTAAAAGTGCTGTGAGATTTTTAATAACCAAATTGTCAGACCTAGATTTAACATCTTATTCACTGTGTGGATCAGCAGGTGAGTATTTATTTCCAAACTTTCCAAGCTGACCTCATCAGTAGCTTCAGGGGACTAACACAGACCCACTAATACACATACTGTTTTTGAACTCATTCCCAGGATTTTGGAGATGGCGGTGCTTTCCCTGAGATCCATGTGGCCCAGTACCCACTGGAAATGGGCAGGAAGAAGAAGACCTCAAATGCTCTGGCGCTGCAGGTGGATGCGGAGGGAAAGGTCAAATATGATGCCATTGCAAGGCAAGGGCAGGGCAAGGATAAGGTATGGTACTGTGTTTTCAAATGTCGCAGCATCACAAACATCCTGGCTGCACAGGGAGATAAACTCGCCGGTTTCGGTTAACTTCTGTTTTCAAAGTCCTAAAGGAACTTTTAAGCAAGAAAAACTATTGCAAATTCAGTCGTTATACCCTAAATGTATTCTTTATAACGTAGAGTGATGCAACTACTCATCTGCTTGCCAGAGATGCCTTGTTTACATTGGTAGATTAACGCAAATGATGTTTTAAGCATGTTCTTCTTAAATGTGCAGCATTGGCAACCAGAATGTTCTTGTTTTTAATTGCTTTTAGGTGATATACAGCAAGTTCACAGATTTGCTTCCTAAGGAAGTTATGAATGAAGATGACCCAGACCTGCAGAGGCCTGATGAAGAAGCGGTTAGAGAGGTGCGTATTTTGTCCAGATTAAACTGCGCTGTGAAGAAGAAGCACTTTGATTGCTGACTCCTAATTCTTCCCGCTTGCTTTTGTTTCATGGTCAGTGATAAATTAACATGTTCTCAATAAAGACAGCTTTTATTCCCTGGACCTGAGGCTTTGGACTTTGATATGAATATTACCACTTGTCAGTCCATCCACATTTTACCTTGGAGCCCATTTTGAAATAGTGTCTTCAAACTGAAGGGAAAACAATTGTTTTGATGCAGCTGACAGAGAAGACCAGGTCTGCCTTGGACAAGCAGGTATCGCAGAAGATCGCAGCAGCCATGCCTGTGCGGGCAGCCGATAAGCAAGCCCCCGCACAGTACATCAGGTGAGAGGAGTCACTGGTACTCCCTGGTCTCTGTTACATAATTGATCCCTTAATTGACCTAATATCAATTTGAAATCAAACCAGCGTGTTTATGGCTTTCTGGGATAAGGCCTGGGAACCCCTGCTGTAAGCTACTTTTAAGTCTGTATGAAGAACAAGGGCTTTGCAGATTTGTGCTGCCTTTAAATATGCTGATTAATGAAAGTCTTTCAAAGGGCATTACATGTTTTGGGAAACAAACTTTCCTTTCTTTTATTAAGCACTTTAATTTAACACATTAAGGCATTTCAGTGGAACCTTAGATCTTCATCATGTGCTTAATTGTTAACCAGTAGTCAGTTGATCAATACATTCTGCTTTTTAGGTACACTCCATCTCAGCAAGGAGTTGCATTCAATTCTGGAGCCAAGCAGCGTGTCATCCGCATGGTGGAAATGCAGAAGGACCCCATGGAGCCACCACGCTTTAAGTATGTGTTCCTGAATCTGGCCGTTTCACTGTTGAATGTTTCTCTTTGCACGCAGTGATACTGTTGCAGGAAGGTCATTGTAAATGCCTCGGACATGGTAAAAATTTTACAACGCTCACATTCTTTTATGGCTATGTTAATATCCTAGGATTAACAAGAAGATTCCACGCGGACCTCCATCCCCACCTGCTCCCGTCATGCATTCTCCCAGCAGAAAGGTACATTAACTTTTACCGTTTCACCATGGACATTAGATTATAATGGGTAACCGAAATTAAAAAATGGTGACCTTGAGCAGACAACGTTTAACTTTACTCTTTACTGTTTTTAATTAATCTGTGAACATTTGATCTTCAGAAGGAGTGAAGCTTTTCACGGTGCACAGGTTCTTTGTTTAAAGAAATGGAAAGCATATGATTTCTGGGAATTTCCAGGTTCACAATCTTAAACTCACTCTGATGCTAACTTGAGGAAATGTGCTACTATGTGTTGATTTAAACCATTTTTTGTGCCTCTTGCAGATGACTGTAAAGGAGCAACAGGAGTGGAAGATCCCACCGTGCATTTCAAACTGGAAAAACGCAAAGGTTCGTTTTCAGTACTGTTGCCATCCATCGTTAGAAAAGAATAAGAACATTAGAATGCCTATTGCATGTTTTGGAACCAGTGGATGTAGTTAACAACTTTTCAATTATTTTGTTTTTACTTTGTTTCAGGGTTACACGATCCCTCTAGACAAGCGTCTGGCTGCCGATGGCCGGGGTCTGCAGACAGTGCATATCAATGAGAATTTCGCCAAGCTTGCCGAGGCCCTCTACATTGCAGACAGAAAGGTAAATAAGAGTGGATTACGGTCTCGACAGTATTAAATGTTTATGCATTTATTTTATCTTCAGTGGTCACCCTGCAGTGCACTGGCGTATCATCCAGAGTAAATTTCTGCCATGCACCACACTCTTTCAGGATGGGCTCTGGCTTTCTGTGACTGTTATTAGGAGTGAGCAGCTATTTTGGTCACAGGTGCATGGGTAGTACGAAAGGGGATTGGTAAGCCCGTTTCTATAGCTTATTTCTATTGGCTTTTTTCTTTCAATTAGGCTCGTGAAGCAGTGGAGATGCGTGCACAGGTGGAAAGGAAGATGGCTCAAAAGGAGAAAGAGAAAAAAGAGGAGAAGCTCAGAGAACTCGCTCAAATGGCAAGAGAACGAAGAGCCGGCATCAAAGGCCATGGAGACAAAGGTGCAGGAATGCCTTCCATAAAACTATGATGCTGAGTTACTGAACTCTCCATAGAAGAGTAGGCAGTGGCTTCTGCAGATACCATATAATGTGCTGCCTAAGATGTATAGATGTTTTTTGCTGCAGCAGATGTATGTGCTCAGGGTTGTCTGTCTGACACTACCTGCATCTGCTGGAGTTGGGGGGAAAACCACTTTAGTGGCCCTTCAGTTGCATGGAGATTTGGAGAATGTTAGACATTGCCTGCTGCAAGCCCACGAACCCCATGAACAGAGTTGTCCTGCACTGGACTTAATGTGTGCAGGCTGCTGAGGTTGTGAACGGTGAAAATAAGGGCCGTTGCTTAGATTCAGGAACTTGCAAGTTCTCAGTGCGCCTGGAACGTTTCAGTTCTCCCAGCTCATTTGTTCTGAACCAATGTCACTTCATCTCCCCCCAGGAACAGAGGACGGAGAGGTTCGAGAACGTGATGAAATCCGTCACGACAGAAGGAAAGAGAGACAGCATGAGCGGCTGATCTCCAGAGCAGCTCCTGACAAGAGGTGACCCAGCTCCGGTCAAGATGACCGATTCCTTCAATAGACCATCACTGCTCTAGTCTTGGCAAATGTTCAGTTTCTAACAGCATGAGTCAATATGATCTTTTGTTGTACTGTTTCTTAGATGTTATGGTATGACTTCACAGTTTTTACTGCAACAGTGTTTATCTAGTACTGTTTAATATCGAATGTGTCACAAGTAGCATGAACGTGTAATCCTTTTAGAAAAACTTAAGGCATGACTTTTTTTTTTGTTTAGATCGAAGCTGCAGAGAGACCAGGACAGGGATATTAGTGAAATTATTGCCCTAAATCTGCCTAATCCTCGTCCATCCAGTGAGGCACAGTATGACCAGCGTCTTTTCAACCAAAACAAGGTAGAATTTATTCCCTTTGTGGTTTGATGGGAGAATTATGACCTAGCATTATATTTTAAAAAGGGATAACTGAGTTTATTAATCATTAGTAATTCAGTTTTGCAATTGTAATGTTTAAAAATTGTACAGAAATGTATTGCTGTTGATAAAAAGAATGGGCAACAGTTTTGAAAGGCTGTAAAATCACATAGAAAAGCAGTTTGTATTTTGCATCTTTCAAGTATTCAATATTTTACAGCACTACCGTGTTCCTTCTTGATTACAGGGTATGGACAGTGGATTTAGTGGTGGTGATGATGAGGGGTACAACGTGTACGATCAGCCCTTTAGAAATGGTAGCACCATGGCTCAAACTATCTACAGGCCCAGTAAGAACACTGAAAAAGACAGCATTAATTTGGACACACTGATCGAAAGTAACAGGTAAGTTCAGAATTATTTCTGGGGGTGTTAAAGTGTGCACTTGATTCTCATAAAGGCTTATGTTGCTTAAATTAAGTGAATCTTACATTGTTCTTTAATACAGATACTGAAGAATTATCTTTAACATTTATTACTAGACAAAAAATAAACCATTTAAAGTCTAAGCTTCAATTAATTCTGAGTGATTTTCTTTCCTTCCCGATTTCAGGTTTGTCCCAGAGAAGGAATTCCCTGCGAGCGAGCACGGGCCTCGCAGGGATGGCCCGGTTCAGTTCGAAGAGGATCCTTTCGGTCTGGATAAGTTCTTGGAAGAAGCCAAGCAGCACGGTGGCTCCAAACGCCCTTCAGCTAGTGGACGTTCAAAGGATTATGACCATGAGAAAAAACGGAGAAAGGAATGATTTCGTTTTACTCGGTCTATTAGAATAGTTTTTGTTGTTGCTGTAGTTGTAATAAAGCGAAGGCTTCTTTCAGAAGAAATGCCGGCTGTTGACATTTTAAGTGGTTTCTCATGTTTTGTACTTTTTAATGGCAAGATTTGGCACTGTCCGTATGGAAGTCCAAAAAAAGTGTTTAATTGGCAAGAGCTTCCATCCTGTCAGCTTTACGTTCATGTATTAGTTATAAATCAGAAAGGGACCAGTAACGAACTGCCACATTTTGGAAAAAATGTTGGAATAGTCTTTTCAAGTGTAGAATTCCTGTAAGCCTGTGTATATCAGGTAAAATTATTTCTTTCTCCATCACAAACTGTACAGTTACACATGGAATAATTTTTTTCACTTGTGGGGAAACAATGCCAATGTAAACTTTATTAAAATTATACATTAGTAACATGGTGTACATAAACAATTTTTTCAGCTTGAGTCACCAGCATCTCTGTTTATCCTCCGTCCCACAAATACTCTTCTGTTCTTTTGCACCTGGAGCTGAAAAGAAACTGGTTTTAATTATTTAGTGGGCATAGTTTGAAAAATACAATTTGGTTACAGCTGTTTGAAGGAAAAATGCAAAAGCTGTCATGGTGATGACTAACCTAAGAAAAGTACTCTACAAATTATTTTAATGCTTACATAAACCTATCCAAAACCATAAATGTGCAACATATAACAATCTGCAAAATATTCCTTCACTTTTGTATATCTAGTTAAATGCACAGTATTTTGCATATCAAATACCTTTGATCCTTCTATAATATGTGGGTCCTTCTGCAGTGCATTTTGAAGACCTTCTTCAGTGGTGTACCCAATCCAGCAGAAGCCCCTGTGAAAGCCAGTCTCTTTATCCTGTAAAGTAAAAGGTAGAAAAGCACTTAAATGTAGATTATGCTCATCTGTAAATCAATAACCAAATTATCAGCAGGCCTATCCCAGAAACAGAATGCAAGGTGAGACTACAGAGCGGGACAATCTATCGACTAAGTTGTTTTCTCGGGGTATTCTTAGAGAACAGTCGAGCTCCACACATCCCTCCCATTCCTGAGTAGCACGAAGGACCAGAGACAGTGGTGCTATCGGTCACTGCAACACATTACTCGATTTAAAAGCCAATGTGACCATCACTTGTAAAGTCACACTATAAATGTTGTACATTTACAAACCAAAGATGTATTGAATATTAAAACAAACTGAGAATAAAATATGGAAGACTTACGAAAGGTAAAAGACATTTCTTCACTTGTCCAAACTGTCCAAAATACTCCTTCAGCTCCTCTGCAACAGAAAAATAATTCAGCATCATACAGGTGCTGCCAGCAAAATTAGTAACAATAACTCAAAGAAGAGCGATTTATTGAAAGGGAAGGTTACGATACTGGCATATAGAATAGTATTTTAGGTGTAAAATAAAGATAATGAGCCAGAACCTATATCACCCTGCAACCCACAACTGGCAGCCCACTGAAGCTCAGCAGGTGTGAGCCTGGTCAGTACTTGGATGGGAAAACTAAGGTTGCAGCTGGAAGAGGTGGGGGTATCAATGCCCCGGCATAGTGATGGGAACACTATACTGTAAAAAAGGATGAGACCATAAAACCAAGGACCTGGCTCTCTGTGGTCGTTAAAAATCCTAGGGAGTTTCTCAAAAAGAGTAGGGGTGTAACACTAGTGTCTTTGCCAAATTAACCATTAGCCTTTACCAATCATGGCCTCCTAATAATACCCATGTATGAACTGGCTTCATCACTCTGCTCTCCTCCCCACTGAGAGTACTGGTGGATTATGCAAGTGGGGCTACACAGTGGGGGTGGTGGAGGGGATCCCCATGACCTGTAAAGAGCTTGACTGGAGTGTCCAGAAGAGCACCATATAACTAAGGATTTATTATTGGCATTCCTCAATAAAATTCCTCCATAGAAACTCATTCAAGGTTCAATTTAAACATTTTCATTATCTTCATTCTCGTATGCCTTCATTGTAATGTGTTGGTGAGACTGCGTTGTGTGTACGAACTGGCACAGACGGGTCCAATGACATTACGGAAAGTCGCTGGATAATATAGTTATACTACACCGTACATCCGCCCGCAATGTCACTGCAGAGTGCTTCAGTTTTAATAATAATAATAATGTTTCTTTATTAGCCCTATACAATTTCTTGCATTAGGAATTCATCTTTTCACATACCCCAGCTTTTTCTCCATGGAGACAGACACACATACAGGGACAGAGAAGCTTGGGGTCAGAGCGCAGGGTCAGCCATTGTACGGCGCCCCTGGAGCAGTTAGGGTTAAGGGCCTTAAGTAATAATAAAATATATAACGTGAATCACAAAAACACCAGTTTTGCATTGCAGGCTGTGTATTTGTAAAAGAGCAGGGCTAATACTCACTGCTTGCCGTGGTCCATGGTATTTTAGAGACAAACACTTCGAAAGCTCTCTTCGTGTGAGCCGCCATCTTTCCAACCAGCCGATTAGTTACCTTTGACCTCGTCCCTCCTGATGTAATATATTTATTCATTAAAATTATTGATAAAGTGCTGCAATAAATGAAAATATTATAAACAATATATTGTAATTTGTAAATATTTTATTAAAAATTGTCGTTGGTGGAAAATGTGAAAATCTGAAGTAAGCGGAGTTGAAAGGTCAAACAAGAATGATCAAGATGGCGGCCTCCATGGTGGAGCACGGTGAAGATGCGTTTAGAAAGCTCTTTAAGTTTTATAAGAGAAGAAGTCCTCCCCCTGATTTCATCGATGTCATAGATTTTACAAAGGGTGTAACAAATGGAAAAGTAAGTTCTTCCGAATTAATCATGAAAAAGTGTGCATTATTTGCGTTTTGAGATTTTTGAAAGGTAACTAAAGTTCTGTTCGAATAAAACAAGTATCACCCTTCTCTTTGTTATGTCAGTCTTTATTGAGAGTTCAGAGTCGTTCTGATTGGTAGTATAGGAGAGAGACATTTTGTAGTGCGATATTGTCTAATAGCAAAGCATTTGTTGTACTTCTTAATGTAGTGTTTTCGGACGATAAAGCTGAAGCTGTCTTTTTTTTATTTGAGTGCTGTAGTACCATTCTTACGTTAGCTAGTAGTGATAATTGTTAGAAACTATCTCGGAGACCAAGTTTCATACGCGCAGCTGATAAGGTATGAGAAATGCCTAATAATATCTAACTAGCTGTGGTGAAACTTGTTACCAAAGTTGACTTTTCTGCATCATTGTGGGTTCACACACGACACAGCATTTTATACCGGGGAAAATCAATATGATAGAAACGATTTCGAAGATCACAGAACTAAATTTACATATTCGAGGTCAGTGAGTTAATTAGGCATTCTGTCTGCACCATGCAAAGGCGAACAACTGGAAATGTAATCGGTCAAAACAGCCAAATACTGAGGACAAGGCTTCAACCTTTGCCATAGAAAGTGGCCGTTCTGCAGGCACAGTGGTGTTTCACTAAATGAGTGGGGTGGCACTATTATGAAGTTGGCTTGAGACGGGGATCGAAGGAGAAATTCAAACTCGGAGGGGGACCTCAGATGCACAAGGAGCAGAGCAAAAAGAGCCCTTGGGGAAAAGTCAGAGGGCCAGGTGTGTCTTCATACTTTAATTGTTTAAAAACTCACTGAAAAATAGTAATAATCATCTAAATCGTTTTCTCCCTGTGTGGTTAAGGCACATGGCTTCTATATTGGGCATTGAAAGAAGCGTGTCGCTTGTAGCGGCAACACATCCACAAAAGTATCAGAAAAATTACCATCTTTTGGTAACAGGTGACATTTTATTGAACAGCAATGACCGTTCATTATCATGATTACCCGTTGTCATCACCGGTGGTCTAATCTGAACGTCACCTGGATAATCATATCTGGCCACTGTTGGAAGCAGTGCAAGCCATACATCCGCAGTACATGCTCTACACAAAGTGCTGTCTGGTGGGATTCTGTTCCATGGCATACTGTCAGGGCTAGTATGAACCTGTTCACTGGTTTCTGTGCCCTACATGCCACACATTGTTCCAGGTCATCCTGCAAATGTCCAACAAGGCTCAAAAAGACTAGGCCACTCCACAGCAAGGCTGCTACACTTTCATCTTCCAAGAAGGGTGGTTAAGCAAGCGCTGTGGGGCCGTGCTCTGTCCTGCAGTGAGTTATCATGTGTGGATTCGCCTGCAGGGAGTGAGGTCGCAGGACTTCATGAGTGTAGTGCCTTGCAGTGAGGCCCACAGTAACTCTAAGTGTAGTTCTGTCGTGACTAGACACTCCTACACACACTATCACATTTGGACCCCCCTTTGACAAAAGTGTTGTACATAACAGTTACTGTGTCACACTCCCTGACATCCATCAGAGTGCTTTACACAACGCTCTGATTCATTTCCAAAGAGCACTTGGCTCCACTGCTGGCAGGTTTAGCACATGTGGCTCCAACATTCAGATAAGTGAAGCTCATTGATTGCTTTCTGTATTTTTCTTTCTTGATTTTCGTCACACCTGATATTCAACAGATTAAATCACTGCATCAGATGCACCCAATCTGGTTTCTCCTAAATTATATTTAAATAAAAAAGAGATTTTATTAGACTTGTGACTCTTCCAGCTGTCACTTTGGGAGGGAGTTCATTGGACAATTGCTAAAGTTGTATAGTTTGAGTGTAGAATTAGCCCTCATTAAGGACATGGGGCTCCTGAGTGATCCAGCCAGCACAGGCCCTGTCCTGAGCACAGACCAGGCCCTGTCGTTCACGCACTGCGGGGCGGAGCCTGAGTCAAAGGCCACTTGTGGCGGCACACCGCTGGGCACCCTGAGCACCGCCCGGTGTAGAGTAGATGTCAAAGGATTTTGCTCACACCTCATTCTCCTTGTGTGAGATTAACCAGCATTTGGAGAGAAAGCATTCTGTTGGAGAGAATCTCCAGTCATCTCCATTTCCCTCTTCTTGTGCTCTTGGTGTCACTGGTGTGGTTGAAGGTGATCAGAGGGGTGACTGGACTCCAGGAGCTTGGTTCAGGTCTTGGTTGTCTGTGTTCTGGTTCTGGAGTGGAGCCGACGTATTTGGCGATGTGTTGGTAGGTGGGGTTGTTAGTGTTTCATTTCCTTTGGCCACCTGGTTCCAGCTGCTCTCAGTCAGTTTCTCTGTGTTATGAAGGATGTGTGCCACCTGAGAGGCAGGGATTTACCATTTCCGCCATCTTGTGATTCTCCATCTCCAGTGTTTCCCTTATGGCCTGTTTAATGGGCCCTGGTAATCAGGTTTTCTTAATTCACAATAGAAAATACAAACAATTACATATTACTTTGACGATTTAAATTAGACATTGGTGAACAAATGCTATTAGTGTGCAATATGTAATGTATTTATTATATGTACAGAAAAGTATTTATACTACATATATATATTATATATATAAGTTCTGCAATATATGTAATGAGATGCATGTATCGAGATGTAGTTTACTCAGTCTGATGGAATGGTACGAAACAGCAGGGACATGAAAAGCAGTGGTGTTTGAAGACAACTGGGATGAATGGCTGTGTAACAGTTTTTTCCTCTTGACAGCCAAGTAGATTGCATAATACTTCTAATATCATTAAGGATGGACACTACAGTGCTTATTTTTCCTTTTCTGCCGCAAGATATGAAAAGTGAAATAAGGCGTACAAAGCCATGAGACTGATCGCCTTGCGTTACGCGAAAGCTCGGCAAGGGTAGCGGAAAGGAAATGAGCCTCTGTAGGGGCATCTTGTGTTTAGAGTGGAGTCTGAAGGAGATGCGTGCCAGAGCCCCGAGAGATGGATGCTGCCTAGGGATTCTGGCAGCTGCTGTTTGCGTGGGTGAAAATAAAGACATTTCTGAATGGAGTAGTTCAGATCCCTAGCATTCACCCTTCCTACGTGCAGAGAGAGGGTGAAGTACAGGTCTAGTGTGAACTGATTAGGAATAAAGATGACAAACACATGTGGCTTGCTTGCACTGGAAAAGCCAACACAGAACTTGCAAATCTTTCTGTACCATGAGGTGAGTGTTCACTGACAAGAAGACTGCCGGAGATAGCAACGCTGTCTAGCCATAGAGAGCGTTCCTCTGTCCTGCTGTCTTCACAGTGTGAATTGTTACTGGTCTCTCAATCCAAACTGGATCTTTAATGCACCATTACTGTGCTCCCAGAGCCAATTAAGGCTCAAGGGTTCATTTGATAATGAGTGTAAATGGTTTGGTTGACATTTTGTCAGGACCATTCTACTTTCTCTGTTACTTCCCACAAGGCTACAACTTAGAGCCAAGGCTGGAATGTGGCTGAGACAACCCCAATTACTTTATCGACACAGACTGAAGAAATACTGGCCTCTGTTTGGACTGGCCCTACACACCTTGGATCAGAATGAGACGAACACTCACTTGTTTTGCTGAAATTACCTCAAGTTTTACAGAGCTGGCTGCCCAATCCTATAATGTGTGAGGTTTTGGATTAATTACTGCTCAGAATTAGTCATTTGAAAATATTTTCACTGAACCGTTGTTCTTTAAATACTGAATTATGAAAGTAATTTTCTTTAATCAAGTTTTCAATGTTTGAAAAATTGCAGTCACGGATGAATAAAACAGAATTGTATGTGGCTATCAAACAGGAAATTATGAAACATGGAGGCTCTGCTCCAAAGAGACGCTTCATCATGGGGTTGCAATTCAAAGATGAGTTTTTATTACTTTTGCATTAATGTTGATGTGTAAAATTTGAATTCTAAATTCTAAATTATATGCATCAATAGTGATTTCATTTATGATTAATACATTTTCATGGAGTAATTAGCCTCCTTAAATGTTTGGATAAAATATACATTAATGCCAACAACCTTCAAAATAAATTTAATAAGTCTTAATTTAAATATGTGTAGTGTAACAACGGCAATTGTCTTGTTCTTGGTTGAAAAGTGGGCTTGGCTGACCAATGATTCAGTATGTTTCATTTGACCATTTTCTTGTTATTTCACTCTAGTCCGTGAAGTGAAACAAGTGGTCTCTTTGAATGTCAATAGCTTCAATTACCAGGGCTGATTCACACTGACCTATGTTCTCTTTCTCTGGGCTATTTATGACTCAATTGTTTCTAAGCAACATGAATTCAAAGTTATATTAAAAATATAGAGCACAGGTCTGATATATACAGGCTAAAGCTTTAATTCTAAACAATTCATGCATAAAGGAAAACACCAATAAAAAGGTTTTTTGGAGGTTTTCAGACCAGAATGAGACAAGTGCAATTGTTTTTTTTAAGAGCAGTTCACACAGGTGATGCCAAACCTCCTGTTTATCTGTGTAGGTGTATTTACCATATTTAGCCCCAGATTATTCTGTTGTATCATCTATTACAAAGGAATGTGGGCATTTAAACAGAGGCCCTGTTAGAGTTTTAAGAAGTGACCCGACTCACTGGTCTGTACCAGGGGCTGCTTCTCGAACAGTCTCTCTCCCCGCAGGTGCTCAGGACTGAGCTCAGTGCTACATCGGTGAGTGACACAGCTGCTCGGTGTGCTGGACTGCACCCTGTCCACCACTGGAAGGCCTTTGGCCTGGAGGGGCATCCAGGTATTTTTCTGTCTGAAGTCAGAAGATGTGTATGACAATTTTATAAGCACTCCTGGCATGTATATGCAGTATAGCACTTTTTATCCCAAAGCGACTCACATACAGATTAGGAGGTGGCCCACGTCAAGTGCAACCCCAACAGGTTATTTAAGGGGAACTATGAGGAGGCCAGATTGTTCAGTTCCAGCCAGGACATCAGTGGTAACTTCCCTCTCTTACAAACAGTCAAGCGGGACCTTCGATGGCTGCTTGGAAGTTGGTTTAATGTCTCATCTAAAATTTGGCACAGACTACAAGACACTGTCTCTGTTCCCTTGTTTTTCCTCAACCTCAGAGGTCTCCCAGCCAAGCTCTTACCAGCGCCCGCTTTCCTTCCTTCTTGGAGATCAGGCGCGATGCTGGTAGTTTCTCTGTCAAGATCAGAGTTTTTGCTCATTGCAGTGTGTTAAAATGAATCTCCTTTTCCCCCCAGAAGCTATTGTTTTGTAACTCTTGAAATGCACATAATGGGGAAAAGTAATTTGTAACTTAAGAAGTATCTATGACTTTAATACCTTATGAGCCAAGATACAGATTAAAAGAAGAATGATGTTTGAGATGAAGTACAGCTCAAGAGGTAGAAGCAATTTTGATCAGTACTTTAGAAGCACATTTACCACTGCGAAGGTAAATGCTCTATTCAGCGAAGAGAAGTAGGACATATTTCCATGTGTTACAGGTTTGTTTTGAAGCCACACAGAATGTCTCTGTTGCTTGACTGTCTTTAGACTTGTATGAAGAAGACTGTGAGATGAGGTTATGCAGGTTTTCAGAATCATGCCAAGGGTAGTGCTTCACCAACAACACAAGGGCACAGGATCAGAAGTGGAAATTAAGGGAAAATGTGTTTAGGACTGTAAAAGGAAGGAATGTGTTTGCACACAGAGTCAGAGGTGCCAGGAACTAACAGCATTCTGTTGAAGAAGTGGCTGGAGAAGATTTTGTGATCGATAAGCTACTGCAACTCAAATAAACAAGATGGACTGAACAGCCTCCTGTCATTTGTGCTCCTTCTGTTTTTAGGTCATGTGGTGACAGAAAAAAACATTGTTCCAGCTCTGTAGGTACAGAGCAGCTGTACCATAACTTATGCAGTACAGAAGGTCATGTTTACAAAATATGGACTGATAATACTGGGCGATTTTCTCAAAAAAGCGTGCCAGTATAGAATGCAACTGAGCAACTTCTAGCCACATGGTAGATAAATAAAATATCCATTGCATTTTCATTTAAAAAATAATTGCCTTCAAAGGTGCTCCACAGAATCAACTTTAAAATAAATGATTTTTTCCCTCCTTGCTGAAAGGTTTTGGATTCATTACGTGACGTCTGTATATTATACAATACATTGACCCATTTGGCAGATGTTTTTACCTGAAAAGAATTACAATTGCATCAAGTTAAAATACAAAAGGTGCATATAACATTATCTTAAGACAACAATAAAACCACAACAAAACAGTCAGTGCAGTATGAAGTGCAAGGTTGTAGCACAGTGCTAAAGCCTTTCAGTGTAACTTGATAGAAAGAGCAATGTCTGTGCACCAGCTGTGTAAATAACTCTGCAGTAAATAATGATTACATAGCATTTCTTAATAAAAGGAGAAAACCTGACATTTAATGTAAGCAGAAGCACATGGTTGAAAAAACTGTATCAGCAACACCTGGTGTTAATTAATGAATTTGAAATAAATGCAGAATTAACGATATCTAAAATGTTTTAAAAATGAGCAGGTTGCTTAAGATACTGTGAAAGATGGTTGCAAATATTGTGTTTAAACAGGGTTTATTTTCATCACCAACCCCTTCCTGCCTGGCTCCCAGCAGCACTGGGTCAAGCAGTGCCTGAAAGTGTACCCCCAGAAACCCAACATCTGCAACCTGGACATGCACATGCCCACGTCTGAAACTCAGAACCTCTGGGAACAGAGCAAAGACCAGCTGAGGTGAGCTCTCACTGCGTACCGTACACCTGCGGCGCAAAACTGACATCTTCCTTTGCACAGCACGGGGGTTGTGTGAATATTACAGATGAGCATTGCTGAGGTTTCTCATTTTCAGTTTTCTGTGTGTCTGTATGCACAAATGTTTTCTGTTCCTGTGTTCCCAGTCACTAACTGGAAATGAGTAAAAATGACAGCTGTGGTCTGAGGAAGCCGTGTGGAGGCCGGTGAAGAGGGAAGGAGCTTGTGATGCCACCCTCTACTCTGACTTTGCAGCAATGCATGTCCGTAGCTATGCAGCCCATTGCTGGCACGGAGCAAATCCTGGGATGTGGATCTATATTCCCAGTACAGTCTTTAATTTAATTCTTAACACAGAGGAGTATTAGAGTGCAGGCAATCCCCTGCCATTTGAGTCTTAATCATGTTTATTGCATCTTTTCAAAAAGTCATTTATTTTCTGCATTTTCATTTATGTATTAGACATCAAAGTCAGCTTGAATTGGCCTACTAAAAATGCATTAGAATTATTCCATGGAATCATTTTTTTTTCTCCACGGTCTTTTTAGATTTTGTACTGTCCTTCCCTCATCTGATAAACCAAGAGGTGTCTTTGAAATCCAGAGTCTAAAGTAAAATGGCAGATCTGTGTGTGATTGATAAGCGACCTCATGCTGTTTGCCAGTGCTGTTTGGAGACTTGTGTAAAGTTTTTCTTTTAAATAGTACTTGTTTGGAGGGGGAAAAAAAGAAAAACGTGTAAAAAAAAAGAAACTTGGAAGGAATGTTATATGCCATATGTACTTTAAATGAAGAAAACCTTTGGAGTAATCTTTACTTTAAAGTTGCTATTTTGTTTTGCGCCTGGCGATCACTGCTTTTCCTCGTGACCTTTAGCACGGCGGTGCAGATCTTGACCTGACTAATCCGTGTGCGAATGTTCACTTTCCGCTTTTACAGCTTCTGGAAACCACCTGCTGCCCGCGGAGATTATGGCAGTGTAGCTGATTGCTCGTAAGAGCTGCTCGCAGTGGGAATTTCGAAAGGTCAACGATGTCGAGTGCTCTGTCCTTTTTTATCTCTTTCATGAACTGAAAAGCTTCTCCCTCCTCCGCAGGCGGAAAAGAGCCGGGAAGAGAGAGCCGAAGAGCCTTCTGGAGAAACTCCGCTGGGTGACCCTCGGCTATCACTATAACTGGGACACCAAGGTGACTGCTAGCCTGTTTGGTCCACATGTGCAACAAGGAGCCACAGGTTAAAAACTACAGCTAATATTTGTCACTATAGCACAGTTTTAAACATGAGACATGTTGTGTTTTTGTATTCCACACCACTGAACACCCGTGTTTTCTGAGTGAGCTAACCCTCAGAATATCTGACATCCCATGAAGGTTAAAAGGGCCTCTTCTGGATTTTTTATACAGGTGAAACAATTCAAATTCCATCTTAATTCTTGGTTGTTCCTGGAATTCTTTCATGAAATCCCTCCCCTGCCCAAGAGTGTTCAAGCCTCTTATGAAGGCAGTGTCTTCTGATTCCAGTTGCTCTCTTGTCTGTCTTTGCGCCAAGCATTCTTCGGTAGCAGTTTCTGCGGGTAATAATATCTTCATATGGATTTTGAACAGATTAAATGTCATCGCAAGGCTCTGGGAGTCAGAGTCCTCTTAGTGATTTGAATATGAGAATTTCCACAGTGTGTCCCTCCTTATTTATTTGACCTCCTGGAAAAAGTGGAGCCCTAGATATTTTCATTGATTTTCAGATTTTGATAGTGATTTATAAACTGCTTCTCCATTTCAGATATATTTACAGGGATTTTCGGTGTTTGGTTGGTTTTGTTGTTTTTTTGTGCTATTACATTAATTCAGTTGGATTTATTCTGTTTATTCAGTTTCATTTATGTACCCGGTTTTGGTTTTATTCTTCTGAAGGGAGTGCATTGCCTTTAGGATTCTTTTATTTTGGCTATAGGACAGTTCTTTCCTTATTGTATGGGAATGAACCCTGTCTAGTTTATATGCTAATTGCAGTAACACTATTTAGTCTTATTCCATATTAAATCAGGAATTGCATACCGATTCATTAGCTTTGATCTCTATTTGACATTGCAAAATGTCTGACAACAATCTGTGAATTCTAACAGGAATTTGCCCTAATTGATGCAGAAGAGTCTCGGTACAGGCACTATTAAGATCAGATGTATTATGTATTCATTGAACCGTTTGTAAAGGCAGCTTGAATGTTTATTTACTGATTACATAATTCTGCCTGAATGCTAATAGGGGAGGAAAACAGAGGGAGGTACATAAACCTCAGAAAAGGTGGCAGGAATCTATTTGTTCTCCTTTTTGTATCCCTGCTCATGAAATTTAAATGATTAGTGTCACTGTAGACAAATGGATTTCCTTCATCACATGGCCAAGCCATTTGTTAGGTTTCTGCAGTGACCACGAGCTGACCTTGTACTGAGTGGTGGACGTCATTTGTGTCTGTCTGAGGCACCGCCCTCCACTCGACAGGTGGTTTCTTCTTTTCTACCAGCGCAGAAACGCTCTGGCAACGTCTGCCAGTCCCAACAGCTTGACTGCATGAACAAAAGTTTAATAATATTAAAGTGCGGCAGATACAGACTTTTTTTGTCACAGTACAGTGGAGTTCAGCAGCTCTGAAAATGTCATGAAAGCATTTTGAGTCGTGATGAGATCTAGGCAGCTGTAGCTCTTTGAAGGTTATGTGCACTTTGAGGCATGAAAAACACAAAAGATGGTTACAGCACCATCTAGCTTTGTTGTATTTTTAGTGCATATGATTTTACTTTTGCTGCTGAAGGGAGTTTTAGGGTTCCAGTTAAGCCGGAAGGACCTTAAGCCCCTGACAGTTTCTGGTGGATCTACAAAGACAGCCTCCTGACATTCAAACAGCATCACCAGGCTGGCAGATGACTGAGACTGGAAATCTGCTCTACCTGTTACCACAGTGTCCTTATAAACGTTTTGAAGAGAAAAGAACAGGGAAAGAATTATAGAGTGTTCTGGCGCCCTCTCGCCCTCTCCTGGGGGACGCTGTGCTTCTTTGCTCGCGTGAGCTTCACACCTTGAGGGATGGGTTTGTTGTTTCAGACGTACTCCCCGGCCCACCACACCCCCTTCCCCTCGGACCTGCACACGCTGGCCACGCGAGTGGCCACGGCCTGTGGCTTTCCCAGCTTCAGCTCGGAGGCGGGGATCCTGAACTACTATCACCTCGATTCATCTCTGGGGATACACGTCGACGAGTCTGAGCTCGACCACTCGCAGCCACTCCTGTCCTTCAGGTGAGCTCATGTGGCAGGGCTGTTTGAGAAAACCCCAGGCGTTTCTTCTGGGCAAACACAAAAGATAACTTAATTCAGTGCCCGGCCTTCTGTTATATAACATGGTTGTATTGTTATCACACAGATAGCACTCCTACTTGGTAACTAGTTGCAATTGCATGTGGACACCGCACAGTGTGGATAGTGGAAATTGCTATCTAAGAAGAAATCCCATTACCATATTATGACATGGTAATTGTGCCTGTTAATTTAACCGGGAGTCCCGGACTGAAGCAGTAAGTGGAACAACACATAAGACATACGCTTAATTTAACCCTCAGCAGTTAATGGAAATCATTAAAATTTTCCGACGGTATCACACTTGTTCAAAGTTGGGCCAAAGATTAAAGATTATTTTCCTATCGAAGACGTTTGCTCAGAATGAGCGCCATCGCACAGTTTCTGCCGCTTTATCCGCCAGATGGGCGCTGCAGTGACATGACCTCACATTCGGGTGTTTGACATCTGTATGTCCTGAATGGTACCGTCTTCCCCCCTCAGTGTTCCCGTTTCTGCTTTGTTCCTCATAGTTTCGGCCAGTCGGCCGTCTTCCTTCTTGGCGGGATGAGGCGCGAGGACCCCGCCACGGCCATGTTCATGCACAGCGGCGACATCATGGTGATGTCGGGGCCCAGCAGGCTGCGGTACCACGCCGTGCCACGCATCGTCGCCGCCAGTCCCGCCGAAGACCCCCTGCCCCCGTGTCTCCTCCCGCGGCTGCAGCCGGACCCGCCGGAAGACTCCGCCGTCGGCCCGGTCTCTCGGGAGGACTGGGAAGTGTGCGCGGGGTACATCCGGAGCTCGCGAGTCAACGTGACGGTGAGGCAGGTCCTGGAGGCTGGGGGGGTCTTTCCTGGGGACCGCGGCGGCGGCGGCGCCGCTGTGACGTCTGGGGGAGCCTCGGAGAGAGAAAGAGACTTGAAAAGGAAAAAGAGTCACTATGGGGATTTTTAACAGACGCTCAGGCGGTAACGTCCAGAGATGTTCTTCTCCCGCGAGAAGATGGACTGCGCTCAAAAACTGCACTGCGTCCCTTAGTCCTCTCACACTGCTGTTATACAGAGGATCTTTACAGTGCAATTCAGTTGTAAGGAAATCGTACATCTAAGAAAAGGGTTATTTAATGTATGTAGATTAAATTAATTTCGCTGTGCTACTGTGCACCTGAGCTGGATTTGGACAGGAAGGAGGTACTGAATGTGAATTGATGCATATTCTGTGTTCCCAGTGACAGTGTAAAGATACACTAAGCAAGATCGCAGTTAGGGGATCTCAGGGGGTGTAGTCGAATGTACTGCAAAATATCAGGTTCAGGCTGAGGATCAGCCCAGACACTCCCATCTTTGGCATGTTGTTGATCTGTCCAACTAAACAAACAGGCTAAGTTCATTCACCACTTGTGTCGATCATTTTAAGCTCCTACCACCACCATTGTGCAGAGAAGACGAAGCAGCTTCTATTTGCATAATGATCAAATGGCTGTTAAGCTAATTTCCTCCCGATGCTGTGAGTGGTTTTTATTCTGTTGCGCAGGATGAATTGGGTGTCCCCTGGGGTTTATCCATCTCAGAGAACGATCCCCCCACCTCCTCCCTGCACTGCATTTACTCTGAATTAAAGATCATATCTGATTTCTTTTTGTTGCAATGTCATTATGTATTTAAAATAATCTCATTCCTCACTGAGGACTCACTGTGTTTTGTAGTCCCTGACTTTTTCATTTAAATAAAAAAGCAAAGGAGTTTAAGGAGGCATAAATCTCCTAAGTTGTTTAGAAGCAGTAGGTTTATTTAAATATTCTTCCTATCCTTGCTGGAGGCAGAATAAGGCTGGGATGTTTTGGTCTGTCCTCATTTGTAATGTTCACAGTGTGGTCCTATGACATATCACTAGGTTGTTGTTTGTGTTTACTGTAAGCCTCAGATTTGTTTTTTTCCCCAAAAATATTCAAATTGGTGTTTAAATTTCCTTTTTTTTCTTTAACCACATAACTGAAATGCTTGTTTGTCAAGCCAGGCTATTAACAGAAAAATCAGAACTTTTATAGCACTAGAATTTGTTTAACACATGGGTCATGACTTTCATTTTTCTGATATAAGGCAGGAGCACAATTTGCTCTGTCTGCTGCGTACCTGCTGTATAACTTACATCTGAAAGGGACTTGAATATTTAGCATTGGCCTTACAAAATGACACCTGCTGACCTTTTAGAACATTTTTCCCCTTGACACATGCATGAACGTGTAATATCATTTCCCATTTCTCAGGTTCAATTTGTAGCCTCTTTTTGCATTACTATTATTATGTAATGCGTAAATGATCTAGAAGGAACCCTAGTGCTTCATATGTAAGTGCTTAATTAAGTAGAAAATAATGTTCTTGACAGCAGAAGGTCATGCAGGAAGCGGCATCACTGGAATGAGGAGCAAAAACAAATCAGTACTGTGTCTCTTGTGATTGCATTTCCTGGTAAACCACATCGGTCTGAAATTCACCTAAAGGTGAAAGTGAATGTAAGTAAAGTAGTTAGAATAGATACATTTCAATTACTGCAAAGCTGAACTTGCAACTGTATAGTTGTATCCACTCTATGGGTGGTTTAAGACTTTGTGTTTGATCAGTGGAGTGTTGCATATTATATATATATTTCAAAGCCTGCACTTCTTGTTTTACTCCTACATTTAGCTGTTTTGATTGTTAAACCCTCTATGACTGCCCCCTAGTGGACACATTAGAGTTCGCTGTTGTGTGAACGAGGCAGAATCACAATTTCCTTTCCATCCAATTTATTGTTTTATCTCCTCGAGCTTACAGCAACAGTTTTTTTTGTCTTTCTTTTGCGTCTTTTGTCTTTTTTTCTTTTGTCTTTCTTTTGCATCTCTTTCTCTCTCCTTTCTTTGCTAAAAACAGGCCAGTTTGTACCAAATATTGTTGCTTTGTATGAAAGTATCAGTGAAACGGGACAGATGACGCTGCACTGCACGAGTCTGTGAGGACACCTCGCGAGGGTCTGGTAGTGGTGCCAGTGTAGGTGCAGGCTGCTCCCATTTTCACTAGACTTTCACTGTCATCCCCGCCGGGTTAAAGGAAGACCACATCTTGCAGAGTGGGGCTGTGTTCCATGTGTCTGTCTGGGCTCAGTTGGAGAATCCACCAGTATGATCACTTTGGTCTTTGGTAACCCCACTCACATCAGTTCCATTGACAGACTGATAGGCAGGATAATCAGTACAACCGTTTAAGGATGACTTGACAAATAGGCACACTGTTGGCCCCAGTGACTGTGCGTTTAATGCTGCTGCATTAAAGAGAGATGCAGGATCATTGGAGAGGGACAGCGTGTGTGATAACCCACATTCTCCATATTTCCCATCGTGGTTCTTGGGCAAACCGGAAGCAGACTAATTTGTATATTTGAGCTCAACATCACGGTGAAGATGAACAGATGACACCTTGAAAAAATATCTCATCTCTTGGCAGTTTAAAAATAGGAGCTGTCAGAATAAAATAAGGCTATAATTTTATTTTTGTTTACTGCCTGTACCAGTTAATTACCCCTGGGAATCATTTTCAAACAGACAATATTGATTTAATAGTGAATACACTTTTAAAGTCCAATTCTAATTTAACTGTATGCCTTGGGGAAGCCTTAATAATTCCAAAAAGGTGCATTAAAAAAACAAAATATTGCATCAGATATGAAGAATAAAAAATAACCTATTAACAACCTATTGTTACAAACCAGATCAGTTCAGATACAACTGGATAAAGCTGGTTTATGTCACACTGGTGTAATGGTGTTGCCTAACTCTCATTTCATGAATCATTTCTCCTCAGAACAAAAAAATGATACATTTACTAGGATTTTGTACTTTTTCAAATGGCGAATTTGCTCTTTCTCTGCTTTTCTATGTCGCTGTAACATTATGCCTGTCTGAAACGGCAGTTGTGTAACACTGCAGATGAATGATCAGTTCTGATTAAAAAGGCAGAATTCTGAGCTTTTAACAAACATATCACACCACGATTTGGTGTTGTGCTTCAGGTGTTAAGTAATACTGCCATGTGCTGTTATTTTCTCTTCTGACTTTAACTAGAACTGACCTTTTCTTAAAGGCCAAGGATATTGTGTATATAATCTGATCAGCCGATGTCAGACATTTCAAACTCACAATTGCATCACTGTTGACAGCACGTGCAGGAAACAGCCTGACACAGGCGTCAGAAAGGCTGTTCCTCAAGGAATGCCGCACTGTTTTTTTGGGGATCATAGGTTTAATAACCAGCAAACCCTTTGGTAGCTTGAGGGAATAAATGGGAAAGGAGTGAGACCCCTTGAAATCCTTGGAGTGTGAATAAAACAAGACTTTAAAGATGAACCTTGTTGGCTGTGGTTGCTTCCTTCACCATGTGCACTTGATAACTGGTAATACTTGTTTTATCAAAAGACCAGGACAGTATTTGACTGGATTTTAAGATGTGGATGTTATATTGGGGATAAGCCCATGAGCAAGTTCTGAATAACGTTAGAATAAATATACAATCCACATCCCAGCAGTGTTACCGATCTGTGTGGATGATTGAGCGTTCTGATCACCTCTCAGTCCCACCCAGATGAGCGTATTGAAGGGGTGCAGCAGGCAGCAAATACAAACCCAAGCTCTTCTTTGAGTGGCAGGTCACCAGGCAGAGTCTTATTGAAATGGTGGCCAAAAATAGTAATGAAATTGCAAACTAAGAAGGGAATTCACAGAACATAACTCAGGACATCAACTGTTGGGCCATTATATTACTCTCTCCCTGCTTCTGATGATGAAGAAATGTCTGTGTGATGTATGTGTTCACGGGTACTCAGGCTTATTGGAAATAAAAATTGGTGCATCTTACAAAATGCTGTTTTTCATATTTTACACAGATTATATACACCACCTACCTGGCACACACTTGGAACTTCAGGAAGTTCATTCTAATCTGGATGTCAGAATTTTTTAAACTATTATACAAGACACTATTTTTCGCAAGAGATATAAGACTACATTACCCATAGTGCAATGTTTTGATAAGACGACCATAGCACCTTGACTAAATTTAATTAGATTTATGCTCTAAGGTAACCTTGTATACGGTTTAACCTGCTGCTCGGTCCTTCACCTCCAGCTCCCTATTGAGGTTCTTTTTTTGTCAAAAGAAATGTATGACTATAGTATTGAAGCTAGTAGTTTTTCTGATTTTAGACTTTAGGTATAATGCACAGTCCACCAGTGAGACCGTGTTGCTGTTTATCATATTCCTCACATGATGTAACGACAGCACGTGTGGCGATACAGTACCCCCCTCTCCACAGCAAGGACACTTCCCCAGTTTGGGGCTTTAATTCTGTGGATTTGGAGTTTTGCAGTGTGATCGATCGGAGGTACAGTCGAGCCAGAAGCCTAACAGAAAACGACCTGTCCGCACAGGAGGAGAAAAGCTATTACTGCCATTGCCAGTGGAGGGTCTGGATTTCAGCAGAGCAAATTGTATGGGAGAGCCTCGTGAGTGGAAAAGCTTGACAATGAGAATGAAACACATTCACAAGTGCTTTTCAATTTATCGCTGATGGGCTTTTGTCAGTTTCTCAGCTGGATGTTTGACTGTAAAAACCCCTGTACTTTTTTATGAGGATTTTTCTGTTGCTTGCTTTTACAGTGTATTTGTATCAATTTTTTTTCAGAGTGGCTGCCTTTGGTATGAAATTGAATAAAGGAAGGGTTTTAGCAATACATGTGTTATTTTACGTTTCTGTTTAAAACATGCAACGGTAGAATCCCAGTCATCTTAATAATAATAATAATCACGGTATTACATCTCATCCGAAAGACAGCGCCTGTTTACAGTATAGTGTCCCCGTCACCATGCTGGGGCCCCACTAACACCTCTTCCAGCAGCAACCTTAGTTTTTCCCAGGTCTCCCATCCAGGTACTGACCAGGCTCACACCTGCTGAGCTTCAGTTGGTTGCTAGTGGTGAGTTGCAGAGCGATATGGCTGCTGGCTAAGCTAGGAAAGGCTCTCACTGAATCACAGACGGATATCTACAGCACACGTACAGCAGTTCAGGCCAGAGTTCCAGACATCGGAGGCCTGATGTTCAATAAGACCATGATGGCTGAGGTTTGGTTTAGGTCTCTGATTTGCCCCATGCCAGTGGTGCCAGCAAGAGCTGCACCCCCATGTGCCAGGCTGGCAGCAGGAATGAGCAGATTTTGGAGGGCAGAGTGCACACTCATCACTCCTGCTGTGCAGCTTAGGGACTTTCTAAAAAATGGGTTTCTGAATTTTTTTAAAACTAATATACAATATAGTATATTACGATAATATTTTCTACCAGTTCAAAAGTAAAATATAAGCTCATTATAAAAAATAATTGAATGTCCTAAAACTGCCACACTGTTTTCCAAGAATGTGTCTTGAAATAAGTTGTTTTAAACCATATTAACAAAGAATTAGCCTCGTCCCATATATTAAATTAACTGATGTAGTGCAAAGGTTTGCGCAGCCCTATGTAATCATTTCACAAATCACAAGCCTTTTCCCCTGAAGTACAGCAGTGGCAATCTCATAAATCAGTGAAGGTTTTTCTACTGTGTTTAAATCAGGAGAAAAATAAAAACATGCCAGCCATCAGCAGGTAAAAAAATCCATCGAGATAAAGACTAGTACAACCAGGGTATGGCCTGACATTTCATACTTGTGATAAAAAAATGCATTCCTGTTGGCTCTACATTATTAATTAAAACCATAATGCAGTCTGGCAGAAAGTCTAGAAACTAATGGAAATTTAAGAAGGGTATTTATATCATGTTTAAAATCAGTCTAAATATACAGTATATATAAATATCAACAAAGGTAGTCCAGACATTTTAATGATTATTTTCCAAGTATGTGGCACATGAAAATGAAACTATCAAATTTGGTTTGGTGTTTCAGTGCTTTTAGAGTATACAGCAGTTCAGGATGTAAAATAATGTTAAATACATCATTTTTTCAGTATTCAATTTGTAAATGCAGTAATAGAAAAATCTTCAAAGGAAAAGCTGCCTACAATCGTAAGTAATAAACAGGCCTAAATTAATACCCTTTTGTGTAGCTGTTAAACCAATAGTGAATAAATCTGTTTTATTGTTAACTAACTGCACATTACTTACAAATAAGCTTCTGAACAATTGAATAAACTAATTAATGGATACAAAGAGCCATTTGTGTAATTTCAAGACACAGGCTGTGTGTTGAAGGAGGTATAAAGCCACCAAATTCATTTCAAACAGATGACAATCATCTCTTGAAGCCAAGGAGGTCCCTGAACACCGAGGTAAAGTTCAGGCTGCTGTATCTCTGATGCCAGAAGCACCATGAAGATTTAAGCCTGTGCTTTCATTACCTTTTGAGATACATACATTAAAAAGTCAGCTGAAATTGCATTTAGTTATATAAATTAACTTTGGAAAGTGTTTTAGAAACGAAACTTGCTTTCTGCCCGTCGTTTAATCTCTTCAGCCCCGGTGGGCTGGATGAGCTGTGTTCTCCTTTCCGTTCTCATGTTCTTGTTCTGAGAGGTGACTGTTTTATTTCAGCTGTGGTAGCTCCCCCAATATCATGGAGCAGCTATCCTCTCTGTGCTCAATCAATAGCCAGGTCCTTCTTATCCTCTCCTGGAAAGCAGCCATATTGATTTTTTTTAAAAAAGAACATATTAGTCATTTGTTAGGTTTTTTAAAACAGTGATCACATAATCAATGCTCTTCATTAAAGATGACAAACGCTCTTAAATATTCTGCGGGTCCAGGTTTATGACCTTAAGGAGGTCACATACAGTACATGCTCTCTCTGAAAGAAACAAGCTTTGTCCTAAATTATAAAATACAACAACACAGAGTCTTCATCACCAAAACCCTGATCCCCGTCAAAGATTCACAGTTGTAGTTTTAGTCTTAACCATCTGGGCAGAGAGCGGGGGCTGGGTGGTACATTTTTAAGGTGATGATCTGCGAGATACTGCAAGATGATTCGAAGCTTGCTTGGGTCTTTTAAACCCTCTGTTGTACAGATGAGAGGATTTTGAACAAAGGAAAACAGGAGAGAGGAACAGGGTAGGAGCAGCGAGGTTCACCCTTGTTCTTTCTGATATTTTCTCCTATGAAGATAAGCTGTGCTCCTAGACGATATCACCTGTCATTCACTGACCTGTAGAGTTCTGACTTTCTGTTTTTCCTTTCTAAGCAGCAAAGGTAAACCTGTTGGTACAAGATGCCTTGTTCGCAGGTCAAAGGATGCAATCTAATGTGTGAGTGAAATAAGCCATTAGAAACAAGTCACTTCAGATCCACCCCAGGGCTCCAGAGGCTCCCTGTGTCTGCAGCCAGGTCCGATCAAGCCACATTAATGAGCCCAGCTGACACGGTGTTGTAAGGCCTCTGTGTAGAGGAATGCATCTCTTTGTTTCTCCTCACGATGCCCCTCAGCAGCTACACAGGCTCCCCTGCTAGTGTCCAGCGAAGGAAGACAACAGGCCCTGTTCCTCTGTTGGCATTTCCTGCCCTAGTGGCGATCACCCTGCTCTGCTGTTCTGGAGCAACGCTCCCGTCTGATCAAGCTCAACGTGGAAGCCTGCCCCCCCAGCTAGCAGGAAGGATGAAGCAGGGGAGCATCAGCAGTGGATACCGTCTCAGTCATGGATGATATCACACCCCATGATGCTGCCTGAGATGTATCAGGAAGAACAGCTCTGCATCAGCAGAACTGCAGGGCCTTCTGCTTTTCATTCCACCTGACCTTTCAGAGAATAGACTGAGCCAACTGCTGTCTTAATTAGTCAAGATGATCCTGAAAATGTGATGTTTATCCACTGAATGGCAAAGCCCTACACATTGCATGACACGCAGGACCCTTTTTTGTGTCTCTACCAGTGTGAATTTTGATTAATGTTTTTATAATAATAATAACATCACTTTATTAACCCTTTACAATTTCTTGCATTAGGAATTGTCTTTTCACATACCCCAGCTTGCTCTCCATGAGACACACAGGCACACAGACAGGGAGAGAGCCTGGGGTCAGAGCGCAAAACTTGTTTTATCCCAAGTTTAGCATTTGTGATTCAAATCTATAGGAAAACATTCAAATGTTTTCCTATAGATGATGCAAAGATGATGATTCAGTGAACAGCAGAGTTGTAAAAATATATAAACTGCGCTTGCATCAGTTGAAACTGAGCCTCACATAAACTCTCCATTTCAAGCTTCATCTCTGTAGGCAGACTTTGAGAAATCTATTGTAGACAAATTTGCCTCCTCTCATGTGAGCTTGTCTACAGAAGGGCTCTCGTTCCCAGCCTCTGTCACAGCTGTTTCCTGGGACTGGTGTCTGTGCATTGGCCTGTCTTTCCATTCTCACAAGAGTCAATGTTGAAAGTTGTTTAAAATGTTTATCAGAAAATTAATAAAATCAGGAAATAAGCCAAATATTTGCAAAATGTGTTTTGTTTCAGTGAATCGTGCCCATTCCACGTTTAAGAAATACTGTTGTCTCATTACTGGGCTTGTTTTATTATAGAGGCGTATTGTAATATTTTTGATGATGTGGTCTTCTGGATTATTTGTTTTCATGGCAATGGAAGCAAATAATATTACTTATCATGCTTTGTGATTGTTTATTTCAACATGAGAAAAATTTAATTTTGATATTTGGTTTATTTTTCACTTCAGCGCTGAAGAAAGACCGCTTCACGCAAAATCGACTGGCTCTGTGACACGCTCCTGAAAATGGATATTTAATTTTTTTTTAAAATCAAAGCTGTAAAAGAAAGCTGCTTGTAATTATTTTTAACAGTTTATAATAAGCCAATGAGCCCTGTGGTGTTCCACCCATCACTACACAGCAATGTAGTATTTTTAAACTGTGAAATGCAGGTGCGTTTTTATCACCAAGCAATGAATAATGCATGAGTCTAAAAATATATGCACTGAGGATCTTTTAGGAGGTTGAAAGGAAACAGTATCTTTTTCTTCAGGATGGAGGTAATTGCAAAGCTTTGATGGCATAAAGGCGTAGATATTCTCCGGGATCTCTGCATCACATCCCCACAGGGTGCATAAATCACTGAGCGGCAATGTAATCGGTGAGGATGGCCTATAGACAACACTGGGCTATGAAGCTCACTGGTGTCACTCCGTGAGGGGCATGGAGAGACGAGGCAGTGTCCCCATGGTGTGCATCAGCCAATAATGAAGACAAAAGTTGCTATTTATTGAAAATGATGTTGCAATATAATGGAGAGTTCTTGTGAAGACACTGATGAAGACCGACTGAACAAGGACAAAGGTGAAGGGAAGTGCTCCTGGCTACTGAGCTTCGAAAGCCTGTCAGCTGGAAGGAAAGGGACCGCTAATTCCAACACCCTGTACAAACTGTACATGCTTGTGTGATTCAGCGCCTGTGCTGTCCGGAGGTGTTGGCCAATCTGTATTAAACCATGCATTTGGATCCAGTTGCATTCAAATTGTTCATACGATGTCATTGAAAGTTAGTTTAAGCAAAAAAACAAATTGCAAATATACCTTTAGTATGTGAAATATTGAAATATTTTCCTTACTGGATATTGCAAAAACAAATGTTCTGTCTAAAATAATTGCATATCTTTTCAAATAAACAATGTTCAAAAGTATTTAATTGATCCTCCTTTGGTTTTGATCATGTATATAATCAAAATGAATATGTGCATCTGGCACTCTATTCTCTTATAAAAAAATCTTTAAAAGGGGGCTGAGCAGTGGCTGGAAGGTTGCCGGTTCAAATCCTGCGGCCAGCAGAGGAATCCTACTCCGTTGGACCCCTGAGCAAGGCCCTTAACTCCAGCTGCTCCAAGGGCACCGTATAAATGGCTGACGCTGTGCTCTGACCCCAAGCTTCTCTCTCCCCGTCTGTTTGTCTCATGGAGAGCAAGCTGGGGTATGCGAAAAGACAAATTCCTAATGCAAGAAATTGGATATGGCCAATAAAGTGATCTTATCTTATTAATAAGGCAATTCTCAGGAGGAGGTTTAAATTACATCATAATGCATCACTAGTTGCAACATCAGTACCATTTCATCAAGGGTATGAATAGATTTGGAACCAACTGAAAATCCCTTAATGAAGATGATTACTCCTGTTGGAAAATCCCGCATTACCACCAAGGGACATGCGTTCTCCCTTTGTGTTTCGTTTTCTGAAAGTGAAAGATTGGCGCAGACCCTCTTTTCAGTCCAAATCGAGCTGAACCGAGCAGAGGGAGTCATATGGTAAAAGATTTTTCGTTTTCTCCAAAATATGATTTGCAGAATTTGCGGTGCAATGACTAAGGCCACCAGCCCGAGCACAGGATGCAGTCAGCTGCTGGTTTTTTTATTGACATTTTCTGGTTGAGAATCGCCAAACTCTCACTGAAACAATATTGAACACTGAAACAACAAAAATGGCCAGCAATAAGGGTACTGCCTGCTAAGAATGCTGAACCAGTGCTGAAATCAGCAATAAAACTGAATGGTGTTGACTTTGCTCACAAGATTGAATTCATCAACAAAGACAATCTGTTAAGTCTGGACACACTCAGAAAAACAGCTTTATTCGGGTAATAAAAATTTTTTTTAGGCATAAAGCCCACCAATACCTTTAGATTCTTTTTTATTGCTTCAGTTCTTATGTAATTAAATTGATTCTTACTATGCTGTTCAGAGGACAGCTGGGAAAACGGCACTTAATTTAAACCAGTTTTCTTAAGGTGCCTTTTCAATTGCTGCTTGTCCATAAACCTTTTCTGTCATGGGAGAAAAGACGTTTAGCCGGTCGAGATGACAGGCAGACAGCACTCTCTTAAAATGGGGAAACTGCAACAGTGAAGAGGCCATGAATGTCACTGAAAATGACAGCCTGGCCTACTCTTCCTCCGCAATGAAGTCTTGCACAAATGCAAATTGACTTGACTTAGATAGTCTGCGCTGTTGCCAAGAATAATTATGCCAAGTACAAAAGAGAGGGACAATCAGCAGTATAATATCCACTTAGTAAAAGCTGAAGTTCTTGAGTTCAGTATTTCTAAACAGCACCTTCTCTTCAAGCATTTGATATTCTTCCAAAAATAGTAACCAGCCACTGGCTTGCAGTGACACTCATCAACCATCATCCCCCCCCCAAACACAAACAGCCCCAACCTATGCCTCACTCTCCTCCTCCCACCCCCTTCTCAGCAGAACATTTCAAAAGCAAGGAAAGGGTTCTGCACTTGCAGATAAAATTATAGGCTGTCAGGGTGATATATGTAGTCATATAATTTTTATTGCATGTATTTTATCTACTCTTTCTAGCTGCTCAGGCTTTGCCTTTCTCTCTTCTGTTAATGAACACAGGGAAGCAGCTTTGTTCTGTACCATCCACAATCACAGGATAGTCGCAAATCAGAAGCACACAGCCGGAATCAAGCCTCCAGTACATTTATGTGTGAAATTGTTGTTGTTATTGTTGTTGTTAACAATAACACAATTCAGTTCTGCAAAATGTGAGTCATCAAGACTGTGTGGAGAGATTAAAGCATTTCCTCTGTTGTGAAGCAGGCTGCTTTTACTCCAGTATTTATCTTGAAGGACAATGTCTCTTTTTATTATACTGCTGAAGTATCCTGTTACAATTTTATGATAGTACTTCCTTTAAGAGTGACCTATTTTCACCCTTGGTTTGGTGATGTTATTTCTCTATTGGTATATTATGTGTGTCTTATTGTGGTCTGGAGGACCTACAAAATCAAGCAACAGGTTTGTTTATCTGTACAATTGTTGTGCGATATTGACTACATTTCTCACTACTCTTTGCTCATAATTTTTATTTCTCTTTTTCTTGAAATAGAAATGCATATAATGTCCAAAGCTCAAAATGGCTTTATATTGTCTTTGTGATGCTGACATACACACAATTCTTCAAAGACTAACTTCTTAAACTTCTTTTTACCATGAGAAGAGAAATGTCTGTAATATACCCATTGTTACCCTGATGCTCATGTTAGAGAGCACAGAAGAACAGACTAACTTCTCTGGGGTATAGAGCAGTGCGATATACACTCATCCCAGCCTCCCTCGGCCCCGCACTGCTATGTTAGACAATCCTCAAGAAAATTACAGGGCCACAGGTCTCCTCCACGCTGCAGAACCAGGTATAAAACAGCCACGCTTTCTATTACTGTAGGTGTCATAACACTCCTGCTGAGACTGCAGCCAAATTTTGAGATCAATGGAAACAAACGCAAATAAAACTCCTCTTCAACTCATCTTCATATACTATCCTTTAAGCAAAGATCATTTTTTGTAGCTATCGTGAGTTCAGTAATCCAGTCATGTACAATTACCATCCTAATAGTACACTTATGTGACATAAGTAGTCTCTATGAGCAGTAGGACTTCCTTTACTTTTCTTTATGATTGCTTCAGTAAGTTACTTCAGCACCGCAGCTTCCAGTCCCAGCCCCTGTCTTCTGTCTTCTTCCCTTCCTGCGCTTTGCCAGGAGGAAGCTGATCATCACCCAGGTGGGTTCTGCTGCACTTCACTACTGGATGAGGTGGGTCTCATGTAAAGGACTTTATAAATGCAAATTATTATTACCACTATTAATGATAATCATTATGATAATGCCGACAGCCATATCACCCTGCAGCTCTCAACTGGATACCCACTGAAGCTCAGCAGTGTGAGCCTGGTCAGCACCTGGATGGGAGACCTCCTGGGAAGCTATGGTTGCTGCTGGAAGTAGTATTAGTGGGACCAGTGGGGATTGCCCACCCTGCGGTCTCTGTGGGTCCTAATGCCCCAGTATAGTGGCAGAGACACTCTACTGTAGTGGGCGCTGTCTTTCGGATGAGATGTTAAACCGAGGCCCTGGCTCTCAGTGGTCATTAAAGATCCCCGGGCATTTCTTGAGAAGAGTAGGGAGTTATCCCGGTTTCCCCCCTCGGCCTTTACCGTGGCCTCCAAACTGTCCCCATGTGTGATTGTCTTGCACTTGCCCTGCGATGGACTGGCGCCCTGTCCAGGGTAAACCCTGCCTTGCGCTCATTGCTTGCTGGGTAGGCTCAGGCATCCCATCACACCGTATGGTATAAAGCGGTTTGGCGAATGACATGACATAATAATATTTATCTTACCTCCTGCTTGCAGCTCTTTCCGTTTCAGGCTCTTCAGTGCATCTGTCCCAGTACAGCTTGTAAAAGCGTTGCAGTGCAGATTTATTTGTGCTGCTGTTTCTTTACTATTATTTGTGTTGTTTTTGTAAATCATTTTGTAGGGGAACACACAAGTATAAAGGGGGCTGTGGAGATCTGCCACTGTTTAACAAGGAAATCAAGGACTTGTGTGCTCAGAGCGTTTCTTCCCCATGTGTCCCAGTAGTATAATGTCGACTGTGTCCCCCAAGACAGAAATTATTTTAGATCAAACCAGCAATGCTCTTATGCCATGTGTGCCAACTGGGTGAATTAGCATATGAAAAACTATGTTGTATTGAGTGTGAGAGAAGTACTCAGGAGGTTTCCACTCAGTATTCTTTCAGTGTTTTCACAAAAGCTGTTAAACTGATGAGCAACTAATTGTGGATTTTTCGGGGGGTAATCCATACTTCCAAAAAGGCACGATGTATTACTGAGACAGGAAGAAAAATTGCATGCACTGGCTTTGTGGATTTCACTTTCAGGGCTCTCATTTTTAGAGATAATGAGAGAAAATTAGCTTTGCAAATTGGAACAAAATTGCATTTGCTGTGTCATTTTTATAATCACTGCCATTACCAATAATTGCTGCAGTCAAATTAAAATGCGGAATTCTGGAATGGTGGAGGAAAATCGGTGCCTATTCCCTTAGTGGAAAGCTCCCTCTAGTGTTCTGACAAAGAGCTCCTTTGATCTCTTTGGTCCTGTTATTCCCAATTCTCCAGGTTTGAAATATTCCTGAACTGTTATTCCTGTTTTAGTATTATGCAAAATGCTGCTGATTGACACGCCTGTGTAGCCTTGCCTTTTCCCTTTGCATTTATCTGTGAGCTGCATACTTGGTTATTATGGGATTCTTGAATTTTTTCCAGGCTATAACCAGCTTTGTATTGCAAGGTGTAGTTACATTTTGGACTTACACAGAATTGCACATGACAACGTACTCAAAAACTAACATGCTAAACACATTATATCTGCCACCATGATTGCTAGTGAGACTTATGCCAGGGTGTTTAAACAAAGCTTAAGTAGCCCTGATCTGGAAGAAATCAATGTGTCATCTATTTGTTATAATGACACTGATTTTCAATGACCACGAAAAAAAAATAACACTGACCAGTTTCTGCTGTATACCAGCTACTAATGAGACTGGACTGTGCAAATACTCATCAGTGTTACCAATTGAAAATTGGTCATTTCAAAATAACTCCTCAATAATTGTTTTTGTATGACCTCAAGTAAAATTAATAATACACCATAGAGAGCAAGGGGTATTTGAAAGTACTCACAGGTATGATTGTTGTTGCTGTTTAAAGAAGGGCCTGTAGTGACTAGTCTTTATGTGAGGAAGTCACCTCCTCATGGCTCCAGCACATCTGGGATCCTGATGAGTGAGGCTGTTGCTGTTTGAACACCTGGCGCTTTATCTACCCAGTTACGGAAACCACATGTGGGGTCACTGGGGACATTTCCAGAAACCTCTCAGAAATGACCAGAAGCGACTCAGCGGGATACTTGGGTAAGAGATGACAGAGAAGTGTGCATTATAGACCACACCTGAAGACCAGGAGGCCAGTGAGTGAGGAACAGTGGACGACCTGGCTTCACTCATTTCTCTTTGATTAGATGCACCCAGCCAGTTGAGAACTGAAGGGAGCTCCATTTCATATTAGTGGAACGAGTGCCAAGCTGAGTTAGTGTCTCTTCTTTTATTGGGATATATTTTTGTTAGGGGCGGAAGGGTGTGTCTTGTGTAATCTAGGAAGTAGGCTCTCTTGTGGAGAACTGTTTGGTTTTCTGGAAGCAGTCCTCTTTATCATTATAGAGTTTTATGTCTACAGTTTAGGAATATTTCAAACTTTTGTGCCAAGGTTAGGATCTAGTGAAAGAAGTCAGAAGGCAGTGTTTGGACTCTGAGAACTTATCTCCTGTTAGAAATATTTGTAGTTTTCGTGTGTCTGTGTTTTGTAGTTGTATGAGTGTCTAATAAATACTTTTTTCCTAAGATAGTGCTTTATTTCCTGTTAATGTCTCTCTAGGTATTCTGCTGCAGTGCTATATGGATTATCTATCTTCAAACTAGAGTCTAGATCTGACTTTTAGTCTGTAATTTTAGCTTTTATTTTCCTTTGGTCTACTACTACAGGTTGAAACGTTTCATTTTGCTTTATTTGGCTTCTTGTTTATGCTTTATAATCAGAAGAGGTCGTGATGGATGTTGAAATTTCAGTATTTGAAGTAATACAGGAACCATCCCCAATCTTTCACACTTTCATACTGCTAAAGAATGATGTTTTTTAAACAGAGAGAGTGTTCAAGATCCAGATCAATGGAGGCACGAGGCTCTGAAACCTTTATGGCTTGGCATAAAAGGAGTGTAATTTGAACATTAAAGCAAAAATATCTATATCTCAACACTTTAAAGAGGTACGTCCAATGCCCCTCTCTGACTCCAGAATCCACGACTGCACCCCTTAGAAATAAAAAATAAAAGGAGGAGAATAACAGCCAGAGAAAGTGAGCCGGAGTATTGATTTCCTGTAGCCCTGTTTAAATACACAAAAGAGCTTTCCTTGTGCTCCCAATGCTGCTGTCCCGAAGAACAAAAGATGCAGGTATTTGCATCAGCGCCTTCCATTGTGCGGCCTGCCTCAGCCTGCGCGTAGATAATCTGGAGCCTTCCTCAGCTCCAATGAAAATCAATTGTCTCCACATTCTTCCTTTGAATTTCTTTTTCTTTTGTTTCGCCTCTCTCTCTCCCCCCCCCCCCCCACCCCATGTTTCTCTGCACTCATTGTTATTAAGGTCAGGTCTCCTCAGCCAAATACACTTTCTGGCGGCTCAGCTATAATTTTCTCTCGGCAGACCTCTATAGAATAGAGATTTATATGGGCCCAGAGAATAGTATATTATACACAAAGTACCTTTCAAGTGACTAAAGTCTGACTGAACCAGCTGCACTCAGCGAGTCCGTCTGTGACAGGAGGTCAGTTTCCTGGGATGGGTTTCGAAAAGGGTTTAGATTAACTATTGGATACTTATGTTGAGAGCTCATAGACCAGAAAATGAAAAGCCCAAAGCTTTCTTGATAGCTTTTAAGTTTCACGGAATACATCTGCTCCCTGGGTTATGGATACAGTAATTACCCCTTGTTGTTATATCTTCATTTCTGGGGTTAGTAATCCTGAAGGGAGGAAGAGTGGGTCCTTCAGTGGGGTTTCTGGATCCTCTGCAAGCATGGGCTGAAATTCTGAACACAGAATTCGCCGTTTCTAATTGGTCGCTGCTGCAAAGGGGAAGACAAATGGAAAAATTTACATATTTTTGCTTCCTACAGAATGTTATTTCATTCTTTAACCGTTGACTAAATGGAGTTTACAATGAAAGCTGGTGAGAGAGGTCTCGGCTGACCGTGATTCTCAATCACTCCTGTAGTTATTTCCTCACTCAAAACACAAAAAACTGTACGTGCTGGAAGAGGTTTCTGCTGGAAGAGGTGTTAGTGGAGCCAGCAGGGGGCGCTCACCCTGTGGTCTGTGTGGGTCCTAATGCCCCAGTATAAGAGTGCTATATACGTGTAAGCAATTATTATTATTATCTCCCTCTCGTATATATCCTTCATCCCTCCTTCAGTCCATCTCCCCCTCCTGGGCTGCCCCTGGGTTACCCCTCACTCTGCAGGGGGTCCCAGCCTCCTCGTCCTCTGGCCAGGAGGTCAGCCCTCAGGTAAGAGGGTTCAGCCACATTTTACTGGGACTAAAGCACTCCATAAACCTTTTTTGTGTGTTTAATTGCCACGTATTGTTATTCCAAGTAAATAGTGCATTATTATAATTCAGACAATAATACCATGACCAGGTAATCTATAAGGAAAATTTCCAATAATAGGCACACATAATACATCCATACTATGGGGCATTCTTATGCATTTATAGTCTAGCTTTTCATTTTATATTTTCTTTTTGGCCTTTGTAAAAATGGACAACAGGAAGATAAAATAACTGATCATAACAAACTTGCGTTCTCCTTGCTTTGCAGTCTTTTCAGATTGATATTGACTGCTTTATGCTAATGTAGTCACCTACTGCCACAGGTCCTTTTACTTACTCTCATAATCCACAATGATTGGATATTGACTGCTGCTGGTAATTCTATAAAGCTCAGAATCGTCTGCAACATTTCCCACATGATAACATTTCTTATCAAACTACAAGAATTGTTCTGGCAAACCCTCAAGAAAGTTAAGGTAAAGTCACTAACTCCCTCTTATAAATCCTGGATCACTCACTTTGAAAAGTATTGGATTAGATGAGACAATAGTTTGTTAAACTCAATATTTCTTATTTTGTTTATGAGAAAGTTAAGGAGTTTTTTTTTTAAGTTTAGATGAGAGAGAGCAATCTGTCTTCCAAAAACAGTGTGCTTTGTCCACCTCCTATGAGTCACTTCAAAACTCCATATATTACTCTGACTACTGAAATAATGCAGAACATCATATTGTTTTTGTTACTAAGTACAAAATTAAGAAGCAGATGTGTAAACCCATGCAGCAGTTTTACATGGAAAACCATACTCTATATTAGTATGCTATTAGTCAGGGGCTTGCATTATTACCAATAATAATAATAATCTTTCTAAAGCCAAGGACACTGTACATGAAAATGAAAAAATCCGATACACCAGATAAAATCAGATATAGGCCCTAGTAAAAAGATGAGTTTTATACTCTTACAAGTTAAGACTTAAAAAGAGTCAAAGAGTCAGAGGAAGAGCGTTTCATTACAAAGGAGCAGAGACAGAAAAGTCTGAGAATTGGTCCTGGGTAGAGTCAGCAGAGGACCGGCCTCAACTGACCGGAGCCAACGGAACGGACTGTAAACACAGAGGAGTTCAGAGATGTATGATGGAGCCAGATTTGTTTTATCCCATAGTTTTTTTCCCAGGCAGATCAGTTTCAGCTAAGAGCTTCTTGGGAAAAAGCCGGCACCTGGAGAGGAACCGAGTTCCGTTTGCTGGTTCATCTGTTCCTCCGTCACAGCTTGCTCCACAGAAACAGACTCCACTTTCTCCCATTTCTCAGCTTCTCCTTGACCTCTGTGATTGTGTGCAGTCAGGAGAAAACCTGTCATTCCCGGCCAAAAGAAGCTCTGTTTTTCCTTCCCAAGTGAGAACTTCAACCATGTTGTCAAGGTGCATTCTGAGCAATCTGTGACAAACTAAAACCTTGCAGCAAGTCGTCTGTTAATAATTCGAGAAGCTTTTTCCACACATTCACATTCACAAACACACAGGAGATAGATCAGTAAGGCTGCGTTTTCGCTGCCGATAATGCATCCTACTGATATTCTACAACATGTAAGTTTGTAGTTCAGACAAATGGAACAACTAATATATTTAAAGGATATGAGCCACACATGGATAATGAAATTAGCTTTAGATTTCATGCCTGGGGTCCTTCCAGCACTTGTAGATGTCAGGATGATAACAGTTTAAAAGAAACACAAGAACGGCGAACAAAGCAATTTTAAGGTCACTGTGAAGAATCTGCCCTGAAATATTATACTTGTGTGATGCTCTTTCACATATATAGAACTGCTGTTCTCCTTGAACTAGAGCAATTCAGGAAGCCAGATAAAAGCTGCTGTCATTAAAGACACCAAATTTCATTAATAAATTCCACAGGATACGATTAAATTGTTTGTAGTATTGCTCTTAAGAAAAGCAATTTTTTGAACTTATAGTCCTTCTTACCACTAAGTTAAAGGTTAATACTGTTTCCTTCTTGACATCATCTTCAGACTCTGTGACACAAATTGTTTATTTCACTCATTTTTTTTGCAATAAAGCAAACTGGGTTGATTAAGGAACTTTTAATAATTCAAAACACAGGCACAGTTAATCAATTTTTCTTTACTCAAAAAAAATATAATACATATGTGTTGATTATTTTGTATTGACTCGACAGTCATTTGGCACAGTGTTTCAGCATTTCAGTAGTTTTGGATACAGATTAGGTTCTGAAATTGTTTATAAAAGATCTAAATGGGTGCAAGCATAAATGAATTAACTGAAGACATACTGACTGCTTGCTTGTTTATTAGATGTCTTGACAATTGTCTGAGGCTTCAATTTGCTGATTTAGTGATAGTATGACTAAGGCAAGAGTGTTGCAGAATAATCCACTTTTACTGAACCATGAAACATTTACACATCTGAGAGACGTAGTTCAGGCCTGTTTTCCTTGCTAAATTGCTTGGGACCACAGCGAAGGCCTGCATAACACCATTCTATTGCAATAAAAAACAGTAACAACAAACTGAGTTATGACACTCTGGGAACTTTTACATTTGCACTGTAAATCATCTGAATACAATTTCCTTTGGCTGGAGGTAGGAGACTAAAGTTCAGCTTTATAGGTGCAGAAGTATCAAGAAGGGATAATTGAGTTGGCCATTTCTGTTTGAATCTTTGTGACTAAAGCATCACTAAAACTATAATTCGATTAATTGGAGTGCATTAAACAACACGATACATTAAGCCAATTTCTGACTATATTTTTGGAATGAAATATTTATCGTCATCGTCAATTAAACACGCTTGTTTAAACAATTTCATTTGGAGATCACAGAAAAAACATATTTTCCTTAGCAAGCCATTTTAAAACTGTATCCAACAGGTCTCTAAGCCTCTTTCAAGAACCATAAACATTTTCTGAGTTAGGCCTGACCAAGGTTCTGCTTTAGACTCACGAAATGGAGTAAAATGGTTTGGAACCTCTAAACAGCGTTTACAACTCCACAGCATCTTAGCAATTAATTAGTGCTGCAATATTATGTACATTTGTTCAATATATGGGCTTCATTTAGGAGCTGATTTTACTTACAATAACTCTTTAGAAGAGACCATCAATACAGAAAAACACACACAAACTCAAAGAACAGAAGACACCAGATTTTTTAGTGTAATGTTGAAAGCTGAAGAATGTTATTTTGCAAATCTGTACTGTATTAGTGTGGTGTAAGTAACACTCATTATATAGCGTGTTCTATAGCATCCTATATTATAGGTTTTTACATAGCAGCTATCACATCTGCAGAAAAAAACTGCCACTCCTGCAGTCCCATTTACAGTGATTTTACTGCAGGTTTGATGCTCTTTATAATCTGTATTCAATTGCATTTACATGCATTGCATTTACACAACATGCACAGAAGGATGAAGAAAAGAATTTGGTATAAATATAAGTACTGAATTACTGCAACCAAAGAAGATTTAGTTTATTTTAAGAAAACAGTGACTTGCTAGTTTATAGCTGGATAAGACTGTATGACGGAATTCTTTCAGACATCATCTAGTGGGCTTTTCTAGTAAATAAGGTAAATTAACGCAGTTTTTGACTGAAATTATGATTTCTTCAAATTTAGGGAAATTTACTGCCCATGTGGATTTTCTTCCCACAGCCCAAAGACATGCTGCCTGGGCTAATTGGCACCTTTAAATAGTCCTGTGTGTGGGTGCCCTGCACTGGAGTGGCATCCCGCATCCTGCTTTGCACATACTGTACTGACTGCTTGATTGGGCTCTGAGACACCACGACCCTGTGCTGGACTATAAGCAGATGGATGTTCGCGTTTGTCTGCAGATTTCTGTCAATATGATTGATACTGTTACATATGAAAACCAAGTGTACCTTGCTAAGGGAGCAATCCATTTGAATGGCTGTGATAATAAAGTGTATTAAGTACGCACTGCAATGCCATGAGAATCTTTGAAGACGATGTGTTATAGAAGAGACTGAATGCACTGATAGACGTCACCACAGATCTAATTGCAGTTCCTTGAGCTGAAGACTGTAAGTACCGAAATGTGGGGTACATACTATGTCGTGGTTTCTGGGCATAAATAAGATGCATTCATTGACTTCAAGAAGATGGTCTGTTTTGTTATGTTATTCTGTTTTATAGAGAGTTGACTTACTAGGTTCTGTACTTCCTTACCTACAGATCATGGAACCATTAGACACTTGTCAATTTCTAATTTGTAAGAGCAAGTGTGCACAATTTTGGGAGGTTAACTACTAGAAATAGCTACATGCAAAGTTAAAAAACAATAAAAAAAGAGAAATTTCGGCTTTGCATTTTATTTGTTCACTTTACAGACTTCCACATGGGCCATTCCTTCCTAATAGACCTTTAGAAGTTTTTGTAATATCTAATTTACAGATTAGAAATTCCAACTACGTATGCACCTTGCTATGTACATGCTATTTCATTTGTCCTGGAGGTTAGGTGGGGTGTTGCTGAGCTAAGAATACGGGTGCTAATGTTTCACCCACTCTTGTAAGATTATTTATAGACCATTCTGGGATGAATTGTGAAATTAAAACCACAGAGATGTTCCGAACCTTTCCTACCAGATGCAAACAGTTAATAATTATTGTAATGCACAGAGATGGAGAGATATTTATTTTGCACTTCTGAGACATGATATGATGATTATGGGGTTACAATTCAAGATAAAAGTCTTAAAAAGAATTCAATTACCAGGCTACATGTTTATTGCTGCTCTGCAAATTGTTGCTAAAGTTTAACAAAACAGATGATGGGACACAAATGCATTCTCATTAATTCTTAATTCAATACAAATGAATTAATCAAGGGTAATTACTGTTAGAAATAATTAATTACAATCTACTTACGAGAAACTTTTACTGCACTTTTCTGTGCAGTAAAACTATTAAAACCAGTCAATATTTACTGTGTCATGTGATTTGAAAGCAACATAGGAATTTTAGCACCTTTTATTTGCTCTTTTAAGCTGAGTCTAAAAGCAACCACTGAGCTCTGAATGGTAAACAGCATTAACAGGCTGAGACGGTGGTAGTGTCTGAATGTTACATTTTTATATACAGTACCGGCATGTTGTCAGTAGTTCAGGAAGTCATTTTAAGATGAAGTGGTTAAAAAGGGGCTGAGCAACACCCCCATGGGACAGACTGAGGCCGTAATTCAGCTGTTCTGTCCAGTAGCTGGTAAACCAGCCTCACAGCTACACTGAACTACTGTCAAGGCTGCCCGAACAGAGAATATGTACAGGAGCAATAAACCCAGCATGGAGAATGAAAAGGAAGCAGAAAAGGAATTGTGAAACATTAAGCATACTAGAAATAGCTACAAGATCAAGACCTGGAAGAAAGGGAAAGAACTTGACTGAGTGGTGGCTACTGTGCTGGATTCTACTACCCGCAAGTCAGGTGACCAGACATAAGTCTGTCTGACTTTTTTCAGTTACATCAAGTTGGTTTTTTAAGTCTGCCTGTGTTAACTTATTTATAAACACCTGATGGAATGTTGGTTTTGAGTTGTTTTCTGTCAGAAGTGAGAACTGACAAATTTATTAACATACAGAAATCTGTTAAATCTGTTGCTTTGTAAAGGTGTCAGTCCTCGCGTTGTGTCTCCACAGAAATGTCTTTAATAAAAAAAGAAGTAGAAGAAGACTCCACAGCTGGAACATATTTTTTCTTTTGTACATTTCCACGTGAAATCAATCTCTACATGTTCTTTGACATACATATGTAAAAGTTAGTTTTAGCAAGCTATAGAAAAGCTTTTGCTGTACAAAAGCCAAAAACTGAGGAAAATAAGTGTATGTACAGATTAGGCAGCGAAAGCAGCTGTTGTTATGGTGATAATTTGTAAGAGAGGCTGTTGGTTCCTGGGGAGTTGATTGCGGCCTATTATGTTATTTGCTTTGACATTATTATTTTAATCTGTCCACTTCTGTTACCATGGAATCTGTGGTAAAAGATGCTTTTTGGGTCCTAGCTGAGTTGTTACAGGCATTTGTTCATGTGGCATCCATTCCCTTTAGTACAGCCACTCACTAAGCCTGAGAATGAGTATGAGTTAAAGTCTGCATTACTTAATCTGGACTATGGTTGATGATGTTAAATTTAATCTGCGTTTACTTGTAACATTAACCTTAAACATTTTGAAGAAAATCCGAATGAGAATTATTACCTTAGTTATAACAATAAGATACAAACCTGCGTAGACGAAATTAAGATTGTTTAGTAAAGAACACAGTTAACAGAACAGCAGATCCAGAACAAAGACTCAATTGTGTTGAAACAAGCTGTACTAATTCAAAAGGACTTTGATACATTAGTCATGTTTTTCTGTTTAAGGAGCTCTTCAGTCTGATTCCCCAAATTGTTGCATTCATTTACCCTAAATAAACAGATCTCTGAATGCATAGCTGATATCACCAACATTCATCAATAATGCCTTTAGGTGGGGGGTCAATATCGAACTTCCATTTCACAAAGGTGAGGGGTCCTAATCAAATGACAAATCAATGGCTTTCATTCTGCATCACTAGATCACCTGTTTCCAAACCAGGAAAGTGTGCCTGGGATGCTTCTCAAGACAGTGGAAGTTATTGGAGTGAAACTGTAGCAGGCTCTGAAGTGAACACCGTGTGTGCCCATGTAATGTAATCTCCTTGTGTGCATGGCTACAGGAGAGCTCTGGCACGTATCCTCACTGCTCACAGCTGTTTGGCAGTTTGTAATTTTTCTGTTTCAATCATACGTGCTCCCATAGCAACTCTACCTGCCATGTCTCAGGCGCACATTGTGAAATTGTTCTAGGGCCTTCTATAATTGCCTCTCGGTTACAGAAAAAAATGAAAAGCATCTGTTGTATCAAACCTTCTGGACATAGATTTAGTTTTACTGTATTGTACTGAAGGACCTCTCTTTGGTTTGACATCTAACATATACTGTACAGTATCTGATAAATCCAGGGCTGGATCTGTATGGTCTAATTCAATCCCGTAAAATTAGGACTTCTATTTAACAATTTCCTAAAACAAAATCTTAAATGTTGTGGCTGCTATGCCTGATTATATGTTCCTAATGAAAGGAAATGTGTCTTCACAGCTCCAGCGACACTGAAGCAGACTCTGGGCAGTAAATCGCTACCACAGGAAGTGGCAAATCCCCAAAGTGTGAACAGAATTGAAAATGGAGCTTGTTTCTGGCATAGCGGGATTTTTTTTAAAATGTAAAATGCATTACGGTTCATTTACCCAGTTCAGCAGAGCTGATACCTGTTCATCTCAGATCTGTTCAGGCCTGCCAAGCAGAAATAACCACATGTGTGACTGTATGTGAATGACTTCCACACCTCGACTTGTTATCACTGTTGTGGAGTATAACACAGGCTGTCTGCTGTCTGCTATGAGCCTTCTAATTGCAGGCACCTCCCCCTCCCCGAACTAACCTCACACAGTTTAACTAAAAATAACACATTTCCAGTGTCACAAGATTATACTGTATTAACACGAAAGGGCACTTCTTTGTGCAACAATCTTTCAGTCCTTGACCAATGTCCTTGACTGTTTAAAATCTTGTAGGAAAGGGACAATATCTTAATGCATCTGTAACAGTGTTTAATGACATGTATGAATTACAACCAGAAAAATTCCCCAAAAATCACTACTGTCGACTACTCTTATATAATATTGAAATGTACTTATTTTTATTATTTTCACATTTCTGCTTGATAGGAATAGTTTGACATGCCAAATGTTTCACACTATCAAAAATAAAGCTAATTTGTCACCAAATATTATATATATATTACATATACTATGTATATGTAATGACATATACATGAAATCTACTTAACAACATTTGTTTTCAAAGCCAGAGGTTTCTTCAGGTACTGTCATTTTTCCGGTCCAATAGCGCCACCTGTAGGATCCATCCATTTCCTAACCACGTCCTCCAGCTCAGGCCATGGGGCAGCAGGAGCCTATCCTGGCAAGCTACACGAGAAACACAAAGGGATTCTGTTGAGGTTACTGTGCAATTATTCACTCTGCGGCGATGAGTCCTTTCAGCTCACTGAAACTGTGTTCTCTGTGACGTTGCTGACATCCGTCTCTTCCCATACACCTGTGAGGTGCTGTGTGTATGTTCACGTGTGATATTGGCAACTGTGATCTTCATTTAAAAACCCAGAATGAGATCAAAATGGTTTTGATAAAGCTGTAAGTCAGCAATATGTTAATATTCATTCTCCCTTTTCCCTTCATTGTAATTAATCCAAAACTGCTTTGCATTTGTTTGCATGTGGCAGTGATCATTATTATTACTTTGCCTTAAATTACAGTCTACCTCATCCATTTGTTACTCTTATGGTCCATTGCTTTATCTCCCACCCCCCTCCGGGTGGTAGGGTCACACTTGAGCGGAGGAACAGGAGAAATTCCACACTTTTAAACAAACAGGAAAATGAAGGACCTGCCAAGAAACCTGGAAATGATGTAAAGAATAAGTGTAGCATTCTTGTGCTTTAAAGCTCCGACTATTGTTTTCATCCAGCATGCATTCCAGTGACTTGTTACACCACAGCAAAATGCTCCTCCGGGGAGACCTATAGGAATCGTCAGGAGGGCCGTGCTCCTCCGGGGAGACCTATAGAAATCGTCAGGAGGGCCGTGCTCCTCCGGGGAGACCTATAGGAATCGTCAGGAGGGCTGTGCTCCTCCGGGGAGACCTATAGGAATCGTCAGGAGGGCTGTGCTCCTCCGGGGAGACCTATAGGAATCGTCAGGAGGGCTGTGCTCCTCCGGGGAGACCTATAGGAATCGTCAGGAGGGCTGTGCTCCTCCGGGGAGACCTATAGGAATCGTCAGGAGGGCTGTGCTCCTCCACGGAGACCACCTACAGTATGTGGGATGGATTCCAATATATGTGGTCAACATGGTCATTCATTTGGAATTCAGGAGGATGCATAAATTAGGAACTTCAGCAATTCAATTTAAATGATTTACTTGTGTAAGCTGACTATATTGTGCACCGAAGAGAAGTCAGGTTTTTTGGGCTTTGCAGATAAAAAAAACACTAAACAATATTAAAAAATAAACATATTTAAAAGAGAGGTAATAGTCATTAGAGAGGTCACATAAAAGTGTTACTCTAGTTTTATTAAACATTGAAAAATGTAAGTGGAATGTTAGGCTATGTGGAGATATGAGTAGAATAAGAAGTTGCCCACAACAAAAGTAAAAGTAGTTATTATAATAAGAAAAATCTGAAGTGTTCAGTTTTTCACAGGGGAATATATAGCATATACAAGACAGAACACGACATGTTGTTCCAATCACCCGTTTAATCATGATTCAGGGTGCAGTTTGTCCTGTTTTGTGGGTGTGTGCTATTTCCTCAGGTGCCAAGGGAGTGGCTGATTCCTAACCCAATCCATTCCCTCAGATCGCACGTCTTTGACACACCTGTGGTACCAGTATTTCACAGAACAATACGGTGACAGTTAAACCTGACCTCGAGTGAATAAAAGTACATATGAACATTTGAGTACATTACTGAATTGCAAAATGAGTCAGAGATGTCTGTGCTGAGTCACAAATACTGACATGGCTTAATACAACAGTTTAGTATCACTAAAGCCAGATGATTACAAATCATATTTTTATAATACAAGAATATCATAAAAGGCAGGGCACGATACCAAATGAGCTATGAAAAAAGAAAGATTGCAGCTAAACTGATAATCGGGTACCTGCAGAGGATAAGCAAGCTTGCTTCTGGGAACTGTTCATTTGTCTGCAAAAAATGCATGAATTCTTTCAATTAATTTAACGTTTTGCTCTGCGTGCAGCCTAATGCCGAATGGTGCATCTTGAAAATAACCAGCTCCTCAAACAAATGGAGCCCTGTGCCAAGACAGACATGAATGCAGGAAGAAGCAGCTTTAGTTCCCTTTCCTCTGCCTGCTCCTCCTGACCTGCTTTATTCCCATCGGCTCCGCGCTCTTATCACTGCCTGCCAGATGTGAGTCTGGCAAGGAGCTCAGTAATTAGGTACCGAGATCTCAAACTCTGATCACTTTTGTGCCTTATCTGGGGTGACACCAATCTCCTTGAGTGACATTCTGCCCAAACAATTATATAAGCTAGCCACATTCTCAGCAGAAAGTCAATGCAGTCCAAAAAAAAAAGAAAAAAAGATTCAGAATGGATGAATGCCGAGGGCAACCTTTCTTTCTGTCTTGTTTTTATGCAATTAAAAAGATGATAGTTGCTTAACGACAGCGATAAAAGAAAAGGTTTTATTTGATTTTTATTCCCACCAAATCCTCTGAAATGCTACTGAAATCAAAGTCAACTAAGAGCAGCTTGGAGCGATAGCCTTTGGACCAAGGAACAGGAGAGACCTGCAGAGAGTCAGGGGGCTTTCTGTCTGCCCTTTGTCTGTTGCATTGGCGTTTGCTCAGATGGAATACACACCTTCACCAAAAGCTGCTCTGGTTCTTACATGTTACAAAGCCACGTCAACACATGATTTGAATATTTAAAAAACAGACAACATTTGGAATGAAGGAAGAATAATTTACTTCTGCTACTGACACAATTTCATTTTGAAATTCTCCTCCATTCTATTACATTATTTTTTTTTATATGTGCTGTATATCCTTTTATTGTTCCTTTATAAACTGGGTTAAATTACCTAACGGTTGTAGAATTTCAAGGGAAAGAGTGCAAACAGCATGCCGATCTCGAGAAGCAGAAAGACAACCACACGTTCACGTCCTGACACCCCAAGAACAAACTCTATGGGGAAGAGCTTATAAAGCAGCCTCTCTAAGTGGCTGAGAAAGTGGAAAAACATGTGCAGGCTTCCACAGGAACTGTCAGGCATTGTCTTAATGTTGTAGGATACAATGTCAGTGAAGAGGGGGATTAACCAAACTCTGCCCACGCAATTTCACTCTTCTCACTAAAGCATCCCCACCTTCTTGTGTTTTGGAATGCTGTCAGCTTTCCTGACGCACGTGGTTTGTAACGGTCACTGTCAGTTCACGGGTGCAGAGTACGCACAAGACAACGCAGTAGCCTGGTTTCATGATTTGGGGTGCATTTGGGATGCAGCAGTAAGTGCTTTCTCTGAAAGAACCGCAGCATCTGCCCACAATTCTCTTATGGATGTTTTCTGTAGTGAATTTATCATACTAGATACTTTAGACCTTTACTGTTGTTTCCTATACTTTTAACATGCATTCACTATACTTTATCACACTAAGGAAAACGCAAAAATGGATCCAAACCCAGCCTATTGTGCTTTATTTATGCTTTATCAAATGCTAGAGAAAGGACACAGGAAATCTGTCTGACAGCGATAACACTACCTTCACGTAGGAGTTACTGTATTTGAGGCTCCAGCTGAGGACCATGGACCAAAGCATGAACTGAATCACGCACACTGACTGGTCAGACTGACATCTCCGAAGCTTGCAAAGCTGTGCTCTCAGGCCAAGAAAAGCTGTTTTGGTTAGTGCTTGTAATGCACGCTGTGTGATGTGGTGAACATTCAGCAACACCCTGTGGCTACCGATAACTATTTCCAAGTGGACACATCTGAAGCAGGGAAGCCAGAAGAAACACACACGAGCTCCCTGCAAAGCTCTGAACATCAGAGGCTCACAATTTCAGGGAAACAGCTAAAAAAATGCTCCTGGAAAATTCATTTCTTCACCCAGGGCTTTTTAAAATGTCACTGTGGATTGTTTTTACAGCAACATCCCCATTTTAACAGTTTCAGGAATACATATTTTTTCTGTTAGATTAGTATTCCTACCAAATTTGGTCTTGTGCACAAAATAAATGTGTGTGGTCTACAGTACAGCGAGCCAGCTGTTCACTCTAAGGCACTCTGATTAGGCAGTTTTGTTCTAGGTGACAATATAAACTGACAGATTTTACAACTCAATTCTCACATTTCTAATAAGGTTTTCAGGAAAGCTCCAGTTGTAAGCTCCAGAGTAGTATGCACTCGGGTGTGAATTATTAAGTACAGCAACTAGCACTCATTATTTTTTTCTATGGCTAACAGGTCATTTCATGCGGGATGTTTTCATACAGATGCCAGCATCCCAGAAGGCACCCCCATATGAAATTGCTCATGCCCCCGACTGGAGGCTCCATGTCATGTCTTGAGCAAGATACACTTCCATTCAAACACATAAAGGAACGGTGGTGTTACCTATAGACAGATTTTAAAAAAATATTTTTTTTTTTTCTAAATTTCTTTCGGTTTTCTCTTTCAACTCAGGCCAGTTTCAGTTGAACAGCAGATAGTGATAGTGTGAAAGTCTCCCACCTGCTTTCTGATTAATGCATTGCAGAACCCAACCCCCCCCCCGAAGCCCTCCTTATAAAGCCAATTATCTTCACTGGGGTAACTGCTGTAGGAGACACACTGGAAATGTGCCAGGCTCCACAATATTTTGAAATCTCCCAACACTCCCTGTATTTTGTCAGGTGAAAAATCAAGATAAAAGCTGTGTGAGAGCTTCTCAAAGCCTTTCAAATATATTAGTGTCTTGAAAACAGCCTCAGACAACTTGCTAATGCAGTTCTGGCAAAATATTTAGCTAGTCTCTTTTCAGTGAACCTCTTAATATTTTCCTTGCCATCGAGTAGTAAAAACATTTAGAAAAAAATACAGACGATAGTTTGAACACAGTCACAAGCTTATCTTAGCTCCACAGGAAAATAAGGTTTTAGAGGGCCAGGCATCCCATCTGCCAGCTGACATTAATATTGACTGTACTCAGCAAACGGAAGGGGTGAATTTGAACTGAATGTGCATTGTGTGCACACATTTGTATTTCATTCTCATCATATTGTATATCATGTGAGTGAAACTGAAAAGGTAAGAACATGGAGTAAACCCTTTGTATACCCTGGAACCGAGTGAAAGTCAGCACAGCAGCTCCATGCCACTGGCTCTTGAAGATAAACGGTGTTAGAGGGACACCATCTGGCCAACTGCATGCACGTCCACGGAGGTGTTCTAGGATTTTCATGCTGCAGAAAAACTAAGAAACAGCAATTAAGGATATTGACATGATGGGTCCTGGTTTCTTTTGCCTATCTGCCGAATGGTGATAAAATATCACTTAATATTTGATCCTCCCTTTGAGCACTGACACTTGATGGAATATCTTACTGTATATATTAGTCCTCTTTTGTTCATCTTAAAAGTTAAACATCAGGTATAGTATCTGATACAATGCTGTATAAGCAGTTTTAGTCATGACAGAAGAAAACTGTTTAAGACCTGAATCCATCAAATCATAGACATGAAATCAATTCACTTCGATACTCGCGCATTCCTATCTCCTGTTTTGTGAAATGCAATTTTATTTCTTCATTACTTTTTAAATACTTGTCAATAGTAGAGATTTATATTACTTAGATCAACTTGCACACAGAATATGTTGCTCTACAGTGACATTTGTTAGAGGTTACTCAAAACTGCTTTACATGTATGCAAAATTCACTGCATTGTAAACTTCAGATTGGTTAGACTAGAGTAGAGTCCACAGAGCTGCTGGATAATGGTTTTACAACAGCTTGTGAAAAGTAGCCTTGAAACATCTATCCATTTTCTAACTGCTTTATTCAATTCAGGGTCAGGGGGTGAGCAAAGGGCATAAGGCAGGGTACAACCTGGACAGGATGCCAGTCCATTGCAGGGCAGATACACACACACTTACACCAGGGCCAATTTCCCCAGAAACCAAGTAACCTACCAGCACATCTTTGGAGTGTAGGAAGAAACCTTAACCTTTCTTAAAAATCAAAATCAGAGTGTAGGAATAAACCAGAGCACATGGTTTCTTACAAACTCCACACAGACGGCACCCCATGTCCAGGCCTGAGCCCAGGGGCTCAGAGCTGCAAGGCAGCAGTGCTGACTGCCATGCCACCCAGCCTCGACACAGCTACAATTAATTCTAAACTCTAAAACATGATTCAAATTGTTTTTATTGAATTGTAGAAAAAAAAAAAGTTGCCATAAGCTGAGTGATATTCTACATTGTGGCTCCTTCTGCACATACAGTATGAAAGCTTAATACACTACTTATACACTACAGGATGAGATATATATCAATCTCTTGCACTTCAGATCATATGTGCATCTAAGAAAATGAAACAGCATTTTAAAAGTGATTTTGCTGCGATGTGGAAAATCAGACAAGGCTTTTCAAAAGTGACTACTGCATGCTTTTTTTTGTCCAAAAAAATATACAGTTATCTATTATCTAAGTAGTTCATCTACAGCAGGGCAGAGTCAAAACATAAATCAAATTACATGGAAACATTTTAAAGTAAAACGGTGACATAATTCCTGTTGCTGTTAACCCTCATACAATGAAAAAAGAGACGCGTAATTCAATGATTGAATATAGATTTTTCCTAGCCTAGACACTTGTGATTAAGTAATAAAGGCACAGAATAATGAATTAATCTTTGCTCTTTTCAGTAATACATTCTTAACAACAGTATTTTGTTAAACTTTTTTCAGTATTTGATAGCCATTTTGTAGGTTTCTTATAAAAAACTTCAATAAACATATCTTAATGTTATGCAACTATCCATATATAGAACATATCATTAAGTTCAATATTGTCTGTGACTTCTGTATTCCCCGTTGCTGCTGAGGCTCCATGGGACACCTGCTCAGTTCAGGACCAGCTCAGTTCTGTCAGTTTGGATCCGTTGAGGTGAAGTTACTGATGTTATTGTTGCTGGGTAAAAACGCTAACCAGGAGTGTTCGGTAACACAGCTGTTCCTTAAGCTATTCCTCATGAATTTACTGATTTTCACCCCCAGATTAATTATTTTCTGTGGGTAGAGGGCCGTCTCTTGCGATGCCCCAGAGCTCTGGGATCTGGTCCCCAGGGATAACAGAGAGTCACCTACCCTGAGAGCATTTAAATCTAGACTCGAAACCTCTCTGTTCAGAAAGGCCTTCTACTCATGTCGTGTCTGTGTCTGCTCCATGTTCTACCTTCTGCTGCCCTTCTAAGTGCTTGCCTCTCGTATTTGTGCTCATTCTGTAATGTGCTATACTTATAACTGTAAAACACTTTGAGATGCTACTTTTAAAGGTGCTGTATAAAATGTTTATTATTATTAATATTATTTTTAGTTGTGCTTCCAGAAAGTACATGTTTGCCACAACCCTTTCCAGGAATGAGTGGTTTGCTGATAACAGGCGGGTGGATGGGTTGACAGGTTTTATTTTAGATATCACCATAAAACATATTGAAAACACATATTTCTCTCTACAGCAAAAGGTATTTAACATTAAAACAGAAATTTAACTACAGACTCAACTCTGATTATCACAGCAGTCTCATCTAAGTCAAACAGCTGAAGTCAGCAAAAGCAGTCATTTTCAATTTGGAAAAAGAAATGTTATTTCCGTTCTTTCTATGTTAATACATGTTCAAATTAAATTACCTAGAAATGCACTTTTGATTAACATTGCGTTCCTCTTACGTTTTTTGTAAAGGCTTATTAAACGCCACTGTAAGACATTGTAGTGTGCAGACTCCACATCTACACAATACCTTTATGCATATGGACCGAAAGGATTATGCAGAGATTAGGTTGCCTGAATAACTTCACACAAAGTGACTGCACCAAAGTAACATTGTGTTCAAGGAAGCAGCCTTACATGTAGGGACACATAGTGGACACACATCAAAACAAACCTATTAGCTTCTGCAATGGACACTCCAGCTATGCACAGTGAGGTGACTACCTATAGAAGTGGCTTCTTACTGAATGGGGAACAATTATTTTTTATTTATAAAATATACTATATAGCATGATAAACATGTTTTGAAAAGAACATTGAATACAATTAGCATTTTATGTTAATTGTTTTTACTTTGTTTTGCAGATGTGCTTATCCAAGGTGACATATATAATACATAAAGTAAAAATACAATGAATAATTCAAATACAGGAGAGAAAATGAACACTGTGGAGAACAGAGAGGCAGAACAGGTGAGTACAATACCCGTGTGGGGAAAAGCAAGGCAGCAAGGAATCTTTGATTAGCGTTAAGAAGGAACATCACTATGCAGAGTACAGTATCAGCTGGTGGAAAAGTACTCATGTCCTGATTCAAGACCACTTTTAAATCTACATAAAAGTCTAATAGGAACACTGTCAAGTCATTCTACAATTTTTTTTTAAAAAGGTAGGATTTAAACTAGTAACACTGCAATACATACACAACTTGCGCTCTTACTGTTCAACCCTAGCGGTAGTGAAAGAAAAAGCATCCTGTGTTCTGGAATATGGGCTCAGGCAGTTTTGAGGTTGCTGGGCTTGAGCTGCTAGGTTTGCCCCTTGAACAGCCTGGTTCAGACTCAAGTGTCCAGATAGCTGCTGACAAGTCCAAAGTCTGGATCGAGGATTTCTCAAAGCAGATGTATTGTTTCATCCAATTTCAACACAAAACACGCTAGGTCTGAGGAGAAGTGGGTAATCAGATCTCCAGCTTGACTATATGCACCTGAACCTTAAAATGCCTTCAGTGTGGTCAAGGTCCATGTGCTGACATCCCACAGATCTACAGTATACAGCTTTCTGCACTGATAACGCGGTGCTTATAGAATTGACACTTTACATGCTTAGTGTTCACGCTGGCAGTGTCAGTAAAAGACAGGGCCATCTTGAAGCACTTCAGTGTCCATCATGGGCTCAGGTTTTACACTGCCTCCTCATGTTCTGGTTTGCTTATTTAACCCCATGGTTCAAGTCTAAGCAAGTATTAGCTGTGCAGTACGGAGCCCGGGAGGGGCCATCGGTAGGAAAAAAAGTTATATCGAGGGAACGATTTACAATTCGTGCGCATGAAATAACTAAACCGTTCCCTTGTTTTGTCGCAAGGACAGGTGTGGCACTAGCAGTGAAAGAGAGGTGCATTCCTCACTAGTAGTTCAAGAGTACAGTAGCTACAATGCCCTAATAACTCATCCCCAAACCAAAATAAAACTTAATCAGTTCATCTTTATCCATTATCCTAATCTACAGCAGTGTCAGACGGTTAGGCTTTATTGTACCGATATAAAAGACCCGGTAACGTGTTCACTAGCGTTTGATAGCGTTGTTGTCAGGAGCCGGGGATAATGCTGGCGTTTTAGAAACTTTCTATGTGCGTGCGACTACCGCGACACAAAGAAAACGAAGGAAAGAGTTAGACAACATTATTTCGTGCGCACGAATTAAACAAAACGAGGGAATGATTTAGTTATTTCGTGCGCACGAATTGTAAACCGTTCCCTCGCTATAACTTTTTTTCCTACCGATGGCCCCTCCCGGGCTCCGTAGTGCAGTAATACTGGTCTTTGGTATTACAGAGCACACCTGTTGCTGTGATCCAGGCACAGGACAAAGAACTGTTCCTGACTTAATCTTCTCTGTAGCCTGTGAGCATTTTATTTGCAGCGTAAGAGCGCATAATGACCCCTTGATAAACAATTGGGGTATTTCATTACCTGAAAAAATCTTGCCCTCCTATTTAGCAATAAAAAGACGCCCAACTACCGTTCAACTGTACAAAGAGCCACCCGATTAAGGTAGCCGAGAATAAGACAGCAGTGCAAGTCTGTGAGCGGATATTTACCTACAGGCGGAACACGTGAGCCAGATCCTTCATCCCGAACATCACGTTTGCCGGCCCTACGCCCACAGCGGGGTTATTACAGGTCAATCCCAGTGACGTCACAAGGGACCGCTCCCTGGTTCAGCCCGCACCACGTTCGGCCCCGCCCCACGCCTTGATCCCGGAGCGCTCATTGGCCGTTTGCAGTTGCTAGGGGCGTTTATTTCCGGTTTGGCGAGGGCCGGGGCTCTCGGGTGGCGAATAGTAGCGGGTTTCCCCCCTCCCGCGCGGCTCCCTGTCACAGCGCTCGTCTGCCGCGGCTCCGCGTCGCTCTCCCGTCCGTCACACGCACCGCTGTCCGTGCCCAGAAGGATGACCGAAGGCTCGGTGAACAAGCCGGCGAACGGGGAAGGCTGTCACCGCCCGGCCAACGGGGTTAAGCCGGGGAGGAACGGCTGCGTCCGGGGCCACTACGTCTACCAGCAGGCGCCGCCGCCCAAGCACGGCTACCCCGAGGACAAGGTGAGGCCCTGCCGGCTGGCGGAGGAGGGCACGGCCCGCACCTGCCGCCGCCGCCGCCGCCCCGGTGTCTCCGAGCGCGTCCCGGGCCGGCACCTCGGATAGGACACCCGAGCCGGGCCGCCCTCGGGTGGCCTGTGCCGGGGGCAGCCCGGTGCCAGGCTCGCCTCGCCTCGCCTCGCCCCGCCCCGGGGGGTGCCGCACCTCTCCCGGCCGGATCGGGCTCGGGTTCGGGCTGGCCCGGCGCGGACGTGTGGGACGGAGCCGTGTGAAGCGCTTCTGCGGCCCGGCGGGCAGTGGGTGTAGGCTCAGCCCAGGAGAGAAGGGCGTGCTGGGCTCTGCCTCTAGATTACGGGATTGTTTGTGTAACTCGCTCGCTTGGGACGGACTGACACCGTCCCCGCACGTCTCAAGGAAATCCTCTGGTGTTCCCGAACTTGACACCGGAAACTCGGCCAGGCTGTTTTCTTGGTTTTGTTGTGTTTTTTTTTTTTTGCTCTCCGTATGAGCATTTAACTCGGCATTGTTTACTAGGGATAACTATTTTGTTCACTTTTCCAATGTCAAGTTTGCTGTTAAAAAAAAAAAAACAACTTGGGTCAACTTGTGTTAAAGTTTACCCATCCGGAGAGAAAGAGACTGGCTTCATAGCAGAAATGAATCCCAAGTTATTGCCGGTTCTAAAACTTGTCTGATCTTTAAAATCCAAAAAGGGTGGGTGTAAAATGTATTGATATCTAGGTAAGTGGCTCAATTCTCTGTAGTTCTGACCACTTAAAAAAGTTTGAATTTTTACCTATTTTCCCTTGACGGAGACACTGTTAGGTTTGTTCTGTTAAATGGTGTTGATCATATTTGGCCTACAGCGGTGGTGTCTGAGGGTACAGAGTCCCGTTCGAAGTTTTTGGAAAGTGTAGCTTGAACAGTGCTTTGCTGTGGTCTTTTTTTTTTTTTTTTTTTTTTAGGGAAGAGTAGACTTGCTTCTGCTTATTCTGCAGAAACTTGAAAATGTAAGTGACTGCAGTCCAAGCGCAGGGAGTGCAGCCTGGCTGTGAGGAGTGCGGTGTGTTTTTCCCGGGAACTGGCAGTCCGGGAAACGGGATGCCTGCGGACTCCTCACGGGCTGGGCCTGCGCTGGGAGCTCTTCTGCTGCGGCTGCCCCAGCCCTGCATTCCTCACATCTGTTGAGCATCAGCTGGGGAAAAATTACAGGGAAAGAAACTGAACAGATGCAGAGTGAACACGCCCTTCAGGATCTCTCCCCCCCTGCTGTTGGCACTGTACTGTTCGTGACCAGCTGTGAAGCTGTTTCTTACAGCGCCCAGCTCTGCCCCAGCGCTACTCGGGTGGCGATGGAGGCCCGTTCCTGTGATATTCTGACTCTTAAGTACAGTGAAGGAAGCTTTGCAAATTTCCTTCCGTTAGCTGGCCGTGCCGCAGAAGTAAAACCTCCAATTACATTTTTTTTTTCTGTGGGGGGAACATATGTCAAAAGTCTAGGAGATTAAAAAAAAAAAGAATTTACATTGTTTAATAAAATGCCACTATGTATACATGCCTTTCATTAGCCTTACAGTGATTGAAATAAAGCAGAATAAAGCAGCAGTTCCTACTGGAGATTTCCTTGAAATGACTGTTCATACCAATGCCATTGCAGCTAGCCACTGGGGTATTTCTTACTGAGGCATGACTAGTCACATGTACTTGTTTAAGCAGCTGTTCTTTAATGTTGTTTAACTAGAAAAGTAGGACATCGAACTACAGGATTTTCTCTACTGAAAATCTACATCTCATGACTAACATTGTTGTACAGTGTCTTATGGTTTATGTTTGTAATACAGGTTTTTATCTGTCATTATAAAACTGCAGTGTTCTTTGTATCTGAAACAAAAGAGCAGGGGCCTGTCTGTTCTTCCCATGGCTAAGATTAAAAAATATTTTGCTGCTGACTTCTGGTGCTGTCAGTACTAAAAACATGGTTTTTAAAATGTTGAACCAAAGCTGTATTATGGGAGCTTTATTGCACAAAGCAATTGGTCATGCATGTTGTATTGAAGGATAGATATGAAGGGCTTAAAACTTTAATCGTGGTTCAATTTTTAACCCTGAAAAGCAAGTTTACTCACTTGGAATTACCTTGGGTGGAGCGGTGGCTCTGTGGCTCAGGATCTGCGACTGTGGCTGGAAGGTTGCTGGTTCGTATCCTGTGGCCGGCAGAGGAACCCTTCTCTGTTGGGCCCCTGAGCAAGGCACTTAACCCCAGCTGCTCCAGGGGTGCCTTATAAATGGCTGACCCTGCACTCTGACCCCAGGCTTCTTTCCCTGTCTGCGTGTCTCATGGAGAGCAAGCTGGGGTATGCGAAAAGACAAATTCCTAATGCAAGAAATTGTATATGGCCAATAAAGTGATCTTATCTTAAGTACCACTCTTAGGTCTAGAATAAATAAGTGTTGATTTTCCCCCCACCAACAGTTTCTTTAGGCTGGCTTGAAGGTGAATACACGCTGTCCTTGTAATTTGCCACTCTGGTAGATCCAGTTTTTGATTTAATCCAGAGCTAAGTGTACAGGACAAATGTGTGTCTGACCACTTTGTTTATGCTTACAGTGTGAGGTTTAAATCCGTCACATTTTCAAAGGTTAACCTTAATGTCTCTTGGCGTGACCCATTCCCCTCCTGTACTTTTCAAGCATTCTCGAGCTGTGTTTTAGTCTCCTTCTCCAAGCCTCACTGGTTTGTGTGGCAAAGTGGAGAGAACAATACGAGCTCTGTGCGTTGTGTACATAGTCTATTGAATGAAGGCCCTCAGGGCAGGCTTTTACCTGATTTAGCGAACAAAGAATCAGCTAACCTTCAGTAACACATTCAAATAAAAAGTGTTTCCCCTCCTTTCCTTCATTTGAAAAGTATATCTGCGGTGCTCCATGTTTGACAGAATTAACTTTTCCTGTTTTGGATCTTGAGCGATAATCCTATTCTCTGAAAATGACTTTAGTTGATTAAATTGTCACTTTATTGTATGAAATCACAGTTTGAATTTTAAATGTTCTAATGACACTGTCTTACAACGTCCCCAGAAATAACTTTTTTTTTCTAAAGTGGCTTTGTTCATTTTTCCAAATTTGATCAGGTTCATCACGTTGCGTGCAATGGGGGGCTGTACAAGAGGCCGTTCAATGAGTCGTTCGAAGAAACTCCGATGCTGGTTGCTGTTCTCACCTACATGGGTTATGGCATTCTCACGCTCTTCGGGTATCTGCGGGATTTTATGAGGGAATGGAAGATCGAGAAATGCCATATCGCCAGAGAAAGGGAGGAGCAAAAGGTAATTTATTCTTTGCCTTTAGCAAGCGGCTGTTGCGGTTTAAACTAGCGAAAAGAACTCGCTCGAGCTCGCAGGTGGAGCTCTGTGAGCTTGGGTTCGAGCTAGCGTAGGGTGGGGTTCGTCGGCCGGGCCTCTCTCTGCTCTGGGTGACACAGTGACCCCTGCTGGAGCTCACAGGCATGCGGGCTGGCAGTGAGGGACGGTCCAGTACCTCCAGCACAGGGAGCAGGCAGCTGAAGGTGTTAAGACAAATTGCTCAGGGGTGGGGTGGGGTTGGAGGAGTCCGCTTACACGTCCTCATTCTGTGCAGTCCCAGGGTTCAGAACTGTTCAAACACACGATTGTCTGGGTATGATAAACAGGAGGGTATATTAATAATTGGTGATACCTAAATTTTAAAAAAAATCTAGGTAAATGAGATTACATTAGAAAAAATTGCAAGAGAATAGCACATTTGCTTAGGGTATTAAGAAGCATGTTTACCAAAAAAGCTGCGGCTCAATATAATTCAACATTCTGGAAATGTCAGAATTTTAATCACTTTCCATATGAGGAGCATTTATCCACATTTTCATTTTGCAAGATTATGGGTAAGATCAAAAGGGATGTTGGAATGGAAGGAAACTTTAAAGAACAAGACATTCTCCTGTTGGTTAAACAGACTGGTCTGTGTTTAAAGTTGGAATGATCTATTTACAGTACGTACTAATGTACCACACCTCTTCAGTATGAGATGTTGAATATTACATCCATTGCTGTTAAGTTTCCATAAATAAAGAAATGCTGTTTTTTCTATAGTGTTTTTTTTTAAGAATGACAGTCACGTTATTTATAGTGTGTTGTCTATGGGTTTTTTTTTCTTTAGGACTTTGTTCCACTTTATCAGGACTTTGAAAACTTCTACACAAGAAACTTATACATGAGGATTCGTGACGGCTGGAACAGGCCCATATGCAGTGTTCCTGGGGCAGAGTTTGACCTTGTGGAGAGGGTGTCCCATGACTACAATTGGACATTTAAGTGAGTGATCTGTTTTTGTTCTATAAATGTAGAGGATATGTCCATGGACTTAGAGGAACCACCTTCACGTTTGTTTAGATTTTGGGAAAATACAGGCCAGAATACTATTATTTTTAGTTCTGAAGAAATGTGGTACAACTTACATTCGTTAATGGTATTTTTTTTGAACATTTTGCAGGTACACAGGAAAAGTTGTCAAAGGTGTAATTAACATGGGGTCTTACAATTATTTGGGATTTGCTGAAAATACTGGAATCTGCGCTGATGCCGCTGCAGAAATCTCTAAGAAATATGGAGCTGGAGTGGCCAGCACCAGGCAGGAGATGGGTGAGTCACCTGCAGGCAGGCGCTGCGCAGGCACAGGCCACCAGGAAGAACAGCCCCAGCAGGGAGCGTGGCAGAGCGACTGTGAGCTGGATCTGTCTGGTGCTTGGAGGGCGTCTTTATTGAGGTGTTAAGTTCGGTTCAGTTTTGGTGTTCTTGCGCCCACAAACCTGAGCCATCTGGAAAATCCTCCCTCCGTTTGTGCCCAGATGTTTTAAAAAAAATGCACAGCTGGCATTTTTGGTTGGGTGTAACGGCAAACACGAACGGTAAAAACGGCACTTGTGTTTTGTTTGTTTTTCCTCAGGTAATCTGGACAGTCACGAAAAGCTGGAGAAATTAGTGGCGAGGTTTCTGGGGGTCGAAGCTGCCATGGCCTTTGGCATGGGCTTTGCTACAAACTCAATGAACATCCCTGCTCTTGCTGGAAAGGTTTGGCGCCGCCTTGCTTGTAGACTTTGTAGGTGGTGTTTTTCTCGGGTTCTTTGTAGCTACATTTCTTGTGGCTCTTTAAAGCGGGATGTCATGTTTGTCTAAAATGTTTTTCACGCCCACTTTACATGCTGCACCTTTCTACACTCTGGAGAAAAGGTTTAAATGATTCCTAAATAAAGAAATGTCTCGAGATGAATACTATGTTAGAAGACTGTTCAAGGAACAGTTTGACTTACTAGCATCTCAATGCTTTTTTGTGCATAAAAGCAATTTTATTTTTAAGTAGTTGTAATAGAGTGAATGGTCTTGAGTAGTGGCTAGTTGAGGGGTAGCTCTTATTTCAGAACGGTCTGCAGCGCTGTCATTCACTGATACCTTCGTAGTCTTTATTACACAACTTCCTGTTTTGAAGCCGATGAATCCTTTTCTGTTTCCTCTCTGCAAAATGTGCCTGTGAAAGAGATCTCTCTAAGCTTGTCTTGGCAAAGGCACGGCTTGTTTTTGTGTCGGTTGGACTGTGGGGAAGGAAGACCGTTTCGCCTGAAAGTTTCCTGTGCTTATTTTTCTTCTGTTACTCATTACGTAATGTAATGAGGTCTCCTTTAAACGAGTCAAAATATGTTTAGTCCTGCCCTAATTTGTTCTGAAGGCATCTTTATAGTTTTGATAGTGTAAATTTTTCTGCATGTAGTTTATGCCTAGACACTCTGGAATCTCTGCTCTGAAGTGGCAGTCTTTATCCTGTGCCAGTCTGTGCACTTGTTTCTGCTCTGGGCTGCAGTTTCCCGACGGAATGCATGTACCTTCAAACTCCCCAGTTCAAAACGCACACAGCAGCTCAGTCGGTCAGGTACTGGCTCTTCTAAATTGGGGATCAGGTAGAGAACACAATCAATAAAGTAGGGTGCATAAATAAGCTCCAAAGCAACGCACATCTTCCATAGAGGAAATGGTGTGACATCTTCCAAACACTTTTAAGTCACCTCTTTATGTCAACAATGCACTTGCACTAACTCTGTTTCCTTCTGTTAGGGTTGCCTGATTCTGAGTGATGAGCTGAACCATGCGTCGCTGGTTCTGGGAGCCAGATTATCGGGTTCCACTATCCGAGTATTCAAACATAACAGTGAGTGGCATTGTGCTTTGACTTGAACACTTTATCGTTTGTTTAGGTCTTACCAGTAATAAGTTAATAACTAGACTAAATTAATGGGTTTAATCCAAAATGGAATTGAGTGAAATGAACACCAATGTTAGTCTTGGTTGTACGGTAAAGGTTTGTAATATTACAGTGTAGTTTTGGACAACACAAGAACTTGACTACAGCTTCTTTAAAAACTTACCAGAAAGAGAATAATGCCACTGCATTGTCTTAATTTTTTTTTTAAAGATATGCAAAGTTTGGAGAAACTTCTGAGGGATGCCATTGTTCATGGACAGCCCCGGACTCACAGACCGTGGAAGAAGATTCTAATTTTGGTTGAAGGAATTTACAGGTATTTTGTTCTGAAACCTTCCACCACCAAGTTGGCAGTTCTGTGCTTTAGGTTTCCATCTGGCGCCTGAACAGTAGTGAAGTATGTTTCCTGAAATGCAACATTGCCACAGTACCTGGTAAAAAAGGCAGTTCTTGAGCAAGAGGAATAATTCATGATCTGCTATCAAAGGCAGTTGGGCAGAAAGAGTGTTGATCTGAACTGGTGTAAGATTTTTTTTCAAAAACGCAAGTTTGTACTGTGCTGTTTAGTGTCTCCTGCATTTTGTTTTGGGTGAGAAGTTCCTGTAACTCTAACCTGGTTTGATGACGTGGACTGGATGTATTTTCCAGCATGGAAGGCTCCATTGTGCGCTTGCCAGAGGTGATTGCTCTGAAGAAGAAGTACAAGGCCTACCTGTATCTTGACGAGGCCCACAGTATTGGAGCACTGGGACCTTCAGGAAGAGGCGTGGTGGAATATTTTGGATTGGACCCTACAGATGTTGACATCATGATGGGAACTTTCACAAAGAGTTTCGGGGCAGCGGGAGGATACATTGGTGGAAGAAAGGTAAATGCAAACCCGTGTCTGTGAAAGCTGCCTTGAGTGGGAGGCTGTGTTGTCTGTCTGCGGGAAATACTGTCAGAAATGTTGGCTCTTATAATTTAGTTAAGATGAGCTGTAATAAGCTACAGCCTCACTTTCTTGCTGGCACAGACGTGTCCTTTTGCCAGGGCCTGGTTTGAAATCGAGACCCTCACTGAAGAAGCGTGGAGGTTGCTGGAAGGCCAATGTTGTGTGTTGGTTTCTCCCCAGGAGCTCATAGACTATCTCCGCACGCATTCTCACAGCGCGGTGTATGCCACGTCGATGTCTCCGCCCGTGGTTGAGCAGATCATCACTTCCATGAAGTGCATAATGGGAGAAGATGGAACTAAGATCGGTAGGTTTGGAAACGCACTTTACGTAGGGGGGGTTAGTCTCCAGAATCATTTTAACAAACACAGTAACTTGTAAATTTGTAGGTTGCTGACAGCAGCATTTGGGCCTGGTCTGCACTGAGACAGGAGATCTCCAGGGAAGACCATGTAGCTGCTGTAGGTAGAGATGGGAAAGGCATGAGCTCCAGGGGTACCTCTGGACCTGAATGATCAAACCAGTGTTCTAGGGAGGTGATGGGGAGTGCTGTGCTGTAGGAGTTGCTGTTCTTTGCAAGGGAAATTAAACTTGAGGCAGTTCACAAGTTCCGTGAAAGAGAAGGTGTGTTTACCTAAGTGGCCTAGCTAACTTCACGCTGGACTCATACAATGTTGCCTCCCTAAAGTTACTCTTCTATCAAAGCCTGAAGCAGTTTCCTCTGCTATGTAGTGGGGCTGCTGGTACGTCATGTCTGTCCCATGTCAACCAGGTGGACGCTGTGCTTCTTTGGTGGAAGAAGTGTGTCTTCTTCTATGCGTAAAGCATTTTGTAACATCCCTGAGATGAAAAGCTCTATAGAGATGCTATTAACTTACTAACCCATCTTTAAATGTGTGAAAAATAATTGTTTTCTGTTGTATGTTTAGTCTATACTGGGGGAAAAAAATGCAAATAACACTCATAAGTGGGGAAAGCACATTTTGTCATCAGCCCACCTTATAAGGAATGTGACAGCAGAGAAAGCGGTCGTTCTGGCCATCGAGCTCATGTGGCTGCCGATTGAAGTCCAAGGCAGTCTTTTAACGTATAATGCTAGTCGGCCGCCAGGGGGCACCAAAGACTCAGGAATGTTTAATGTCCTCTTTAATAAATGAGGATTCCAGTTAAGCAACTGTTACTGACACGAAGGTTGTGACGTTTATAAGTGCTTTGTGAAGACTTTTTGCGAGAGGATTTTTTTTAGATTGACTGTCGTTTTAAAGACTATGGTTTTGGCCTTACCTGTGTGGTACTCATAAATTTGCTGTCCATAAATATACACCTGTCTGTCAAGTATTTTCCTTTTCACCTTTGTAAGTACACATGCCATAGTTAAATGGGTGATTTTATTTGTAAAGAGCATTGTTAACATTAAACTTGGCATTGTATAAACTAATTCATTTTTAGAAATAGTGGGGGAAATATAATCATAATGACTGCAGTTGAAGTTAAATTCAACATCATAGTATTACACAACCCATGTTCCATATTTTGAACAGTTTGTAAAATCAGTTTTCCTAAAGTGGAGATCTTTTTCTGATACCGAAAGTCAAGAGACTTCTTGGTATACAACTGCTACCAGCAGCGTCATTCTTTCCTTACAGTAATACAGGCTATATAAACAAGTAACTCATTGTTCTCCTTCATAAACTGATCCTAATCAGGCAGTCATCATTTTTAAGATGTTGATAAGCTGTTTTTAATGCTATTTTTTTGTCCTGGCATGAATCTGAAATAATGCATTCTTGCATCAAGAAGTCGAGTTGTAAATTCCCGCTGTTTTTTTAACTGTTGTTGGATACAAGTGAAGAACCTTGTCTTCATAACAAAAGCAGATTCGAACCCTACACCCAAATAAGAATTTGTAGTCCCCATGCATGCTCCAGATTCTGTAACAGAAGGGCTGCTCCTACAGAAGAATAATCACAAATTTATTAAATGTAAAAAAATATAATTAGTAGTACAACAGTGTAGAGCTGGGTGAAATATTAAGCAGAAAGTTTAAACCTCTACAATGTGTTCTCAACTACCAGAAACACAAATATAATCTTTTCTTCGTTGAGACTCCTTTAATGTTTTGCTGCTCTAGCAATCACTGTTGGCAAGACCACGAAAACACAATCGCCCCAATCTACCCACCTTGTGTTAAACACACGAGATGCGGCTCCCCAGAACTGAGACTAAAACTGCCCTGACCCACTCCATTCTGTAATAAAGGAAGTTGTTCCTACTGAACTCTACTGAAACAGGAATTACGAGGCTCATTTTCTGTAACAAATCTTTTCCTGTTTATTGCAAACTCTTTCAGGAATATGAAACAAGCTGTGGTTGTTACCAAATGGCAGTGTTAGCACCACTTCACTTCTTCCATACGGAGTATGAAATGGATACCATGTAGTTTCTGCGTGCAAACCTTTCTACATTCACTATGCATTGGTTTTTGGGACTTTGCCCAAGTTTTCAAACAGTGGCATTTTTTTTTTGTTATTGACACTAGCGTATTAGTGTAAAAGCCAGCTATTGTGAGTAACATTGACTGCCTGTTTAAAAACCTAACAGGATTAACTGTATGCTGGAGTGAACAACATTTGTGTTTTGTAAGTGTGAATGTATTTGCTTTTTTATTGTTGTGAACAAAAGTGTGATTGTGTTTTGCTTAATGAAGTGCCAGTTACATTTTAAATTAAGACTGAGATGCTGGGAAAGCTGTCATCTGATGAAAGATACTACAGCACTTCAGCAGTACTAGGTATCGGACTAAACTTTGGGAAACTGTGGAAAACAAATAGAAATCCATTTGTGAAAAGTGGATTTCCTGATTTTCTGGGGGCCCTGGCACCTCTTCAGGTGTCTGTGGTAACGCCAAGAGCATTTAAAGGTTGTAAATATGATCGCTTTTCATTTAATGTTGTAAATTAATGTAAGTATTCTGGTCTTTCAAAATATTTTTCCATTCATGAGATGTTTTTTCTACTTAAATGTCCATTGAAAATTATGCAGTTGGGTTTTGTGTGCCTGAAGGGGTGTTGTATAATGCTTTATGAAAATAAATAGTGTAAATCACAGTATACAGCTGCAGAAGCTACATACCACTTTTTCCCCAAAAAATGGTATTTAGTAGTGGAAGGAGACTGTTTAGTCCCTCTTACTGGTTTGGTTGTTGGTGTTTAATGCCTGATGTGCATTCAGAGATTTCTTGATTTAGAGAAGGCATGGTAATTAGCTAAGACAATGCCAAATTGTTTTGTTTTTTTTTCGGGCTTTCATCCAAGGCTTTCCTGTGCTAGGCTTTACAATATCAAAACAAATAGTTCTCGTTGTCTTGGGGGGTTGATTTCAACCATTCTAACATGCGAGACATTATCCTGAAATAGAATGAGTGTGGGGCATTTGTCATGCACCCCAAGGAGAAAACACCTCAAGGACCAGACAGTTGTGTATTGCAGGAAATGAACCTGAAGTGTGTGTGGGTGGTATGAGCAAATGTGGAGAAAATGTTAGTGAAGAAACCGCTTTGGAACCAGGAAGAAAATCATTTGACTTGGTTTGTTTAAATAGCAGTTCATTCATCTTCCAAATCAAGCCATTTAAGGTTCTGAGCACATAGTGAACAGTCAAATGTATGTGGTGCAGCCATGTTGTATCCTCTCACAGTAAATATTTTAAATACTCCATGGATCTCTTGTTCTGACTGAACTGCAGTCAAACAGGATCTCTGTAGCATCATCAGCTTTGTTAGCATGTATATTTTTACTGACAACAGATGTGGGGGAATATGGTTTAAGTCAGATGGACGTAGTCAGGAAAATTTAAGTTAGTTCTAGGATCAAGAATGGTAAACCATAAAACCTTAATCCTGGCAGTGTTTCAAACCAGAGCAGCTAGAGCAAGATATTAGAAGAATATTTCTTCTGCTGTTAATGTTATTTCCTAAACTACGAAACTAAAAATGGTTGGTGTTTATCTGGGTAATGGGCAAACACAGATGATTAACGCAGGTTTTCCTTTAAATGTTATAAAAATGTCTAACATTCCTTAGACCATAAAGGTGTGAAGGAAGCTTAAGTCATTTGGTTAAGTGTACTTGCTCATGTCCTTCATCACAGCATTGAATTAGATTTCACCTTGTGTACTCAACACAGATTTTACAAATAGTACCCATTCGTCTTTGTCTTCAATGTTGACATTCTCAGGGTTTCTAGTGTTACTACATGCGTTTTAGGTGTTAAACTGTGTTTTTGTACTTCAGTTTCCCCTTGGTTTCGTTAACCTCTAGCATACGGGCATTCTTCTTAAATGTGAGATCTGAGTGGCTGCCGGACCTGCTGTACCAGAGTGATCTACTGCCTGCCTAAGCTGTCCTAACAGCTGGAGGTCTGCTAAACACATCTGTCTGTGGTATTTTCACTATGATTCTGGCAGTGATAATGCACTTAGTCTGAATAAAACAGAACTATCTATACTTTGGTGGAAGTTAATGAAATACAGTATGCTTTTAATAGGAAAGAATTTGAAAAGTGAAGGATTTCTTAATTTTATTTTTGCTCTTCTAAGTTTTAAAAGTATATACCACAGTTGTCATATTTACGTTTTGCTATTCTGCATATTAGAATCTATTGAAAAAGAATCTCTTTTGGATCCCTGCCTAACTACTATGAGCTAACAATCTAAGATCTGGTTTAGCAGATTTTTAACTGCAGTGGGCTTTCTTTTGAAGCTTTATGTACTCTGAGAAAATACAAATGTTTTCTTCTGTGATAGTGATGGGCAGAAGTTTAAAGTGTAATAAACAAAACATAATAAAGTACTATTTGTTTTTGTTGAATGAAGACCATGCCATTAAAAAAAACACGGCTGCAGAAAACTAGCTTCAAGTACTTCCAATGTATTGCATTTTTTTGTTGTTGTTCGTAAAGAAACGTATACATTCTGCTTTTCTGTGCAGAAATGCGTCAGAAACATCCAAGGGGGGGAAAATATCTAAAAAAACGAAGAGTAGTTAGACGATTAATTTCAGCAGCATGACTGCCACTTGATTTCCTGTGCAGGGCACAAGAAGTTGTACAGACAGGCTGATACCATGTGTAGGCATTCCTACCCCCTCCTCAGAAGCTGAAAAATAGGCACGGGCATTTGTAATTATCTCTCGCTAGATGAAAAGGAAGTCAGGAGAAACTCATTTGAAAGGGATATGGCCTCTACATCTGGAAACTCTTTAAGCCCTTTTCACTTTACATCTCAAGTTTGTGTCTGGAATGAGTTAAGAATGTGTATTGTGAAACTAGTTGTTGAAAGTGCACCCCAGAAAGATTTACTTTGGAGAGCACCCTTTCCCAAGAAGAACATGCATGTTGACTGAGGAGTCTGAAGTTTGAGTACAATTTTCTTTAAAATTTTATTGCTTTCATATGCATGTTATTATTTAATACATTTGTTCGTCTAGCAGTTTATGAAGCTGATCAGCACTTGGATTGAAAAGCTATTTGGTAATGGCTCTCAAAAGATTTGAATTTTGCACATCAATAAATCTTTTGTATTACTTGTCAGAGAGAAACTCAGGTCTTCATATTCAAACATATTGATACGTAGTTAAGTATCACACCACCTTTTTCTTGTCTTGCCTCTGTTGAATTAAAGCTTTCTTAAGATTTTTTTTACTTCATTATCTTTAATCCATGCATGGCTTTTTGTAGCAGATGATTTATATTCCTCCTTTATTTGAGTGCTTTAGATCATTCATGTCAGACAAGAATTTTAGAGTATATGAAAAGTAAAGCCATCATAAAACAATGATGGATGCATTTATATTAAGTTATTTTACAAATCTAGAGTGAGATAAGACTGGGGGTTGTTACTGGCCAGACCTGGTTTCACTAGCTCACCGGGGGCTGCTCAGAAGTGAAATGAGGCGTTTAGGATTACAGAGAGCTGGTGTCATTTTCAGCCACCGAAGGGATGACCTGGGCACGACTTTTGGAATAGAGTGTCTGTCAGTAGCTAGTTTTCATGAGGATCGTGAAAAGATTAAGGATTTCACAGCCAGTCGCTTTTCTTAAAATGGATCAGATAACTGATACTTCAGCTCATCAGCAATTGCATTTCGGTTTCATTTCATGCAATAGAGGAACATCTTGCTTTCTTTTACTCTCGTTTCAGTAGCTGTAAGAACACGGTATAATGGGCTACCCGATTTTTTTTTTTTATACCTCGGTGCTCAGAATGATTTAATACCTACATGCAGGTATCCGTCCCATTCAGTGCCAGATGGGCTGAATGGCCTCCTCTTGTTTGTAACGTTTTATATCCTGATTGCTGTTTGCTATGACTGAAAACCTGCTTTATTATTCCAAAGTCTACAATCCATTTTCTATAGCATTCGGCCAAAATAGCATGTTCAAATGTCTGAAAAACAAAAGGATATACATTTTCAAGGAAAAGCTCATTTCTTTGCGCATGCGGGGGATGATTGATGAAGGAGCGTCTTGACATTTACATCAACGTCGCATCGCTTACATGGGTACAGGGATTCTGAAATGTTGTAGTTTTAAAGAAGAGAAAACTATGACTGAAATATTGCCAGAACAAGAATAGTTGTTTTTATTTTTAACTGTTTTCTAATTTTATTCTGTAAAAGACATGATTATTTTGGTGCATCCAAAACGGATGGAGTTGAGTGTGTTTGATATTATTTTTATCGTGTTCCTGTAGTGTCTTGTACTGTAACTGTGCACACAACTCTTGCAGAAGGGAATCTTGAAACTGGAATCATGTAAGCTTGAAAAGAATTCCAAGTACAATGCTATTGCATGTTTGAAATTGTTGCAGTAAATGCTGAACTTGTAAGGTAGGTGTACAAACTAGGATTTTCTGGTTTTAAAAAACGATCGGCAGTCAGACGTGACTCCCTTTGTCAACATATTGTAGCTATTTTGATACTTAAAGCTGGCCTGAACTTGGTTAAGCAGTTACACTTGCCAGACCATAATGTGAGGATTTGTGCCAGTGGTTGTTAGTGTTTCTGAAATGGGATACAAAATGAGTGCTGCTCAGATCACTATTGGTATCTTTTCATCAGCTAACTTGGTCTTAGTTGCATTTAATTGCTTGAGCATGTGAAGGTCTTGTGAAAGACCAGTTGATGACGGCTGTATTCCGAAGTCAGGGAAAAACAGTAGCAGTACAGGGGTCCTGTGTTTTGAGGCTCAGTTCAAAGCTATGTGAAGACCACTGGTGACCTCTTTGTAATGTGGGTAGAATGATAGATGAGTAGCCTGAGTAATGAGAGCAATAAGACAAGTATGGCCACATGCCAAAAGGGGATTAATCTAAAAGAAATTAAGTCAAGTTGAAGTAGAGACAAATGTATTTAGAAAAAAATTCTGAAATTTGAAAAATGAAGGCTTCAACATTGTTGATCATTCTTCAACTGAAGAATGTTAGGTGTAAAAGCGACATTGTAGGAATAATGAAATGTTTCACGATCTGATTGCACATATGAAAAAGGTTTATGGTATAAGAATTCCTACAAGTAGGTTATATAAATCATTCTTCATCTTGGGATGTACATGTTCTATTGCTGATTTTCTAGCCAGTATCGCTCACAATACCAGTGCATCTGACTGATCCAAGGAACCTTACTTTGGTCCTATATGTTCTCTTGTAGCTTATGTCTTTCCTCTGTTATCTGTTATTTACTCTTTCTGGAACTGAGATTTGTCTCACTTCTACTGTGAATTAGTCACTAACAGTGATTGTCCGTGGTCAGGTGAACATTGTACACATACGTGATAAGATTAATCGCTATGATGAGTTGGAAAGGCAGGCGCTGTGTATTATTGTTGCTTAAACTATTTGAAATATTTTACAATTAGGTCACTTAATCCAATATTGAAAGAAAGTTTATTAACGGCTGTAGGTGAGAAGCTGTGAATGAGATAGAACTCCACAGAGCAGAAGTTAATCGGTGAGAAGCCAGTGGGTGGCATGCATACCATTGTACTGCATATTGACATTTGGACATTTGGGAGGTGAATCAGAGTAAGCAGAGGGGAAGACTTATCCTTATCAGATGTGTTTTTCACCACAGTTCTCATACCAAAAATGGGACCGAGTTGTGACTTTCGGCCCAAATGAGCACCTAGAAAACTTGCACGGTCTTTGAAAGAAATGGGGACTTCATTGGTATTTAGGAAGTAGGAACAAGTATGCAAATCTGTTGTTGTTGTTTTTCAGGCTTGGAACGTGTTCAGCAGCTTGCAGAAAACACTAGATACTTTCGGAGAAAACTAAAGGAGATGGGATTCATTATATACGGAAATGATGACTCGCCCGTAGTGCCCATGATGCTCTATATGCCTGCAAAAATTGGGTAAGTTGGAAATTCTTCAAACCCCTGAGTTCACATTGTTGCAGTAATTGACATCTAATTCTAATTTATTCGCTTTTAATTTTAGCGCATTCGGAAGAGAAATGCTGAAGAGAAACATTGGAGTGGTTGTCGTTGGCTTTCCAGCCACACCAATCATTGAATCCAGGGCCAGATTTTGTGTATCTGCTGCTCACACCAAAGAAATGCTCGATACAGTAAGTTTTTCATATTGTCTTTTTAAAAACTCCTGTTACTCAAAACATTTTTCTTCTGCTTTCATTTAGTGATGTTCTTCAAAGTGTAGGTTGAATCCATTTGCCTTGTCTGACCCTTCATGATCTTCAGCAAAGTCATCAATATGTATATTTTAGTACTTAATTACTTCCCTGTTCTAAAGTGGATGTTAATGTCCATAAGTGGAGAACCGTGCTGTTTGTCTTCATAACAGATATTGGCACTTGTACCTGAAATACCGTGAGTTATCCACAAGCCACATTCAGTTATCGAAACGCTGGTTTCTACTATATATCCTCTTAAGTTTGGCCTACAAGCACTGTTTCTTGTACAGTTTTAAAACGTATCATGTTCTGTGAGCTATAAATCGCACAGGATCAAGATACTCCCATGCATTTTTGTCACGTTTACCGTTTTTACTTTCAGACAAAACGGTCAAGGTGTGGATGTTTTAATTGCTGCAGGATTAGTTTCAAGTTCAATGCATTTATTTTTTGTGATGTGAATTTGTTGGTTTTCCTTCTCCATTGAGCATTAGATTTCAGGATTGTCCTGACAACTTTATTGCTCTTTGACTGGAGGCTGGGGCTCCTCTTCTATTAAGATCATAGTAACCAATTTCTAATATTAATCCAAAAATTAAAGTTTATTGAACTGCATTATTTAGTCTGGTGGCATAGTTGTCTTTGGAAAGAATGACACAGGAATCGGGAAGTGTCGCCTTTTCTGAGTAGAGCTGTTTCTCTATTGCATTAAGACGGGATTCTTTTAGTCCTTTTCATTGTGATGATTCACATTATTTAGAAAGAGCCTTCTGTTTTAATAGATGAGTAAAATTATTCTTTCTTACTTAATGCTTCATTATGAGCACTTTCTCCTGGGTGAAATAGCAGCAAGTGAGGTTTTGTGCATCACTGACTTTCATCTAGTGTTTATGCCATACTGAATGACTTTGCTGAAAGATGAAAAGTTGAAAGACCGTCAACACAGCTGATGGACGAGAAAATTTATTTGGATTTTTGCAGTTGGGTTGTGTAGTTCATGGGACAAAGTATACTAATTGTACCAGTGCAGAATTTAAAAGGTTTATTAAATGCAGCAATGTAACACAGAATATCGGTGTTAAACCTCTGAATGCGAGTTGTATTGGAAGATTGTCAATGAATTTTTAGCTTGCACAATGGGTTTGCTTCTTTCAAGCCAGGAGCTGGAGAGTTCTGTGTAACTGAGACTTCCATGTTTGACCCTGTTGGCACAAGATCAAAGAATATGTAACCTGCCTCCCTATGGACTAGAGATTTAGTTGTGCTGAAAAGTATATTACACTTTTCATAAAGACCTGCACAAGAATAAAATTGCTTTTGTTGTGCAACCCGTCATTTGAACCTTTTTTTTAAATAACTTATTTCAAATACAAGTTCATGAAACGGTTAACATTTTATTTATGTCCAAAAGTCCAAATTGCTTCCACATGGGTTTCAGTAATGCAGTGTAAAAAGGTATCCTCTGCTGCTCAGATACAATAGTTTCTCTTGGCTGTAGTTTTCCTTCACACTGCATGAAATTCATTTGTTCCATGGCTTCTTTAAAAACCATCAGTCATGTAAAACCTTAATTAAAAGATCTTTAACTGCACTGAGCAAAAACGAAGTAAAATATATTGGATCTGTATTTGGAGGAATGTTGGCAAAGATTAATTTCCCTTTTCAGTTACATGATTATAAAAGTTTATAAAAGAAAAGGCTTTTGCTTGTTTTGATACGCTGTGCAGAAGTGTTCCAACATTCTGTAATTTGGTTTGTATTGAATCAGTTAAGGAATGCATTGCTGTGGTGTTTGTTTTCTGATTAGCTTTGGTTTAATGTCCCATGTTCTGTATGTTCATCTGGCTAATTATTAACCATATTACTGCTGTTAGAATTTGCATTAAAGGTGCTGCAACATACAAGTGCTTCCTCGGTTACCAGATTTGGCTTTCTCATCATGGTGGTCTTAGTAGTGTCGTCCAAAAGTCTTAGCCCACCTTTATTATTTATTAATTAATAAATACTATTCATTATTTCTTTACAAAGCCTAGTGTGTACTTCTTGCAATATAATTCATCCTACCCAGAAATACTTGTGTAGTACGCTTTGTGTGAAGCTAGTTTCACATGAGGGATTGTTGTTTGCTACAGCTGGATAGGAATAAAAAAGAGTTTGCTGTATATTGCATAAAGAGGAGATTTAGTGGAGCTCAGGAATTATACTGCCATTCACTAGTGTGCATCACTGAATGTCCTCTGATGGTCTTGGCTTATTAACTATATTCTTCTTGGGTGAGGACCTTGCATCTTTTCTCAGCACTGGTCTGGTTTTCATCCGATTATTCAGGGCAACGCTCAGCAAGACATAGTTTCCTTCCTCTCTTGATCTGGTCCTGTATTCTTGTTCTGTGGCTGTTTGCTCAATGCTTACCACCCTTTCAGCATTTCCTTAACATATGTGTAGCATCTGTGATGTTAATTATGCCAAATCAAATGGGTAAAACTATGGCAAACTTTAATGATGCGCATAATGACTTGGATTAGACTCGTCTCCCTTTTATTTATATTGTCATTTGAAACAACCTTTCTTCTTTAAGTCAGCTATACACTGATTGTAATATATTGTATTAATTGTGTTCTCATTATTTTATTGTAACAACTACACCCAAATTGCAATATGTTTGCTTTCAGGCTTTAAATGTGATCAGCGAAGTAGGAGATCTACTGCAACTGAAGTATTCCCGGCACAGACCAGTCCCTTTATTGGATCGACCCTTTGATGAGACCACATATGAAGAAAACGAAGACTGATTGTTTTCCATGTTAACCAAATGTGCACTGCAAGTCTGAGGCATTCAGTGAAAAGTCACAGAACCACTTAGTATACACTTTTTAAAATTATTTTAATACATTGAGCTAATGATGGCAGAGCAGTGTAAAAAATGAAAAAGGTTTTATCTTTTTCATTTCAAGTGTAATTTTGTTCTTAACTTATTATGGCATTTGTGTTTGAAATCTTTTTTTTTAAGGCTCTGCAAACACCGAGATTGGTCAGTCTGTCTTCAGCTTGTGCGTCTATATGTTCCAAATCTGTTAAGCTTATCGCCTGCAGTTTTCTGTGCAATATAAACATTTTCGAACCTCTTTGATGGATAAATTTTTAAAAAAGCTGTTTTTGTAAATGTTTATTAGAAATGTTTGCTGTAGACCAGGGCTGTCCAGTTTTGGCCTTGGACCATTTGTTACTACCCACATTATTTTTCTGCCATGAAATTCAGATGTATATAAAACTTTTTCACAATCAGTGCAATTTTTTCATCAACTGAAATGTTGTTACCTCTGTATTTAAAGTTCATGCTGTGTTTAAACATCTTCCGTAAATTCAAATTCTAAGGTGTGGATAATTTTGGGTAGAAATAGTATCCAATTTTACCAAAAAAACAACTATTTTTTCCCAGGAGCAGTTAAAAAAGCAACATTTGATGCCATCAAGATGCAAGTCCACTGCGAAACTTGCACATACAGTAAATCTACGTCCAAAAACTAGGAAAAAAAAAACTTTAAAAATTATTTAATTAAAAAGGATATATTTTGTAAATTCCAGAAAGATGAGCATTTAATCAGATGTATATTCCAGAAGAAGAAAAATTAAACCTAATCTTGCTGTTTAGTTCTGTAGTTTACTTTGATTCCAGAAGTGGCGTTTCATTGTCTTGCTTCTGTCTTTATATTGCCATTTTGTTGATGCAGTACTTGCACTCCTAGAACCTCTAACTTGTTGCATTTTTGTTTTTGGCATTAAGAACGTTGCATAATTCCTCTTCCAAACCTGTAAAAACAAATGTAAAAGGGTGTCTGAGGCGCACATTCCTGTGCATGTGTTTTGCTTTGGTAAGAAAATATGCATCTTTTATGTACAGATTCATTTATTTATTGTTTTGTTTTTATTCCAACAATTTAAATATTTCACACTGATGGCAGCTCCAGAAACCTTTAATGGCATGCCTGTTTAAAGACTGCATGCAGTCTAGTGCAAGTACTACTGACAGGTGTTTTTTCATTTGTTTTGTGTAAAAATGCATGGATGACGTAGTCACTGAAGCTGCTATTTTGCTGTAAAAGGTGCTGAATAACACAGACTATACTCCACTGTTTGTGGTTTGTCTGTCTTAAAATCAGGAGTCATTCCATATTTAGCTTTTTAATTTCCAGTTCTAACTATGAATTAGCATTTGGCCCCTTTTCTTCACCGTGGTACAAACATTTGTCAATGTGTCAAACATCTGTTTGCCCATGGTTTTCTTCTCGTCTGTTTCTTATTTTTACTTCCTGAAAGTGAAATGTCCAGCTAGAAATCAAATGATTCTTATTAAAAAAAACTCACGGGTAACTCTGACCATCAAAGCAAAACAAATTGAAAGTGCAAAAGCTTGATATAGTTATTGCATTAACAATGTAAGGATATACCCAACTTAAATAAAGAAAACTACAAAAAGTAAAGCTGTTGAATGGTCTTAATTTAACAATGTAAATCCCTTCTAAGCAAATTAATGGAAAGCATCCCACTGCTTCTTCATACTTTTGCCATTTTGACTGTGCCATAACATGTTAAATGCAGGAATGGAAGTGTCATATCAGAGCTTTTATTTTTCCAGTTTGGACACGAGTGCATATGATGATGAATGATACTACATGATGACAGAAGTAGTAATAATGTTAATGACTAGTTTGGAACATGAAAGCTGCCAGAGAACCTGCAGTGGCTTTAAGATCTTGTGTTCATTCTGGCAAACCTTGAACTGCTTATTACACTGTGTATTAAAAAGGATACTTTTTTTTCCTTCATATGGATAAGTCCCTTTCATGGTGAAAGGTTTTACCTGGCATACAGTATCTAGTTTAAGAACACTTTTTATACTTATTTTGCTCAGATTAGCAGAGATATTGTGGATAAATGCTGTGTTGGAAGTCATAGGTTTGATTAAAATGCTATGAAGGATTTAGGGAACATGTTAAATGTGTATTCCAATCCATGTGTGTTTGGACTTACTACTGTTTAAAGAGATCATATGTTGTATGATTGTAATGTTATTAATCTTGTACGAGTATGTTGCTGCAATGGAATAATACTGTATTTCCAGGTTGTCGTTTTTAATGTTATGCACGCATAAATACCAGTGCAAAAGGCATGCATGCCTTAATCTTTGGGGGAAAATGTAACCTTTTACTTAATTAACAATTGAGTCGCTTTTTGCTTCAGATTTGGTATCGACTAAGAAATTGTTTTATTCAAAAACAGCATTTTTAAATGCAACCACTATATAGAGCGTACAGATTTTGAAAGTATTGCTTTGTAAACATAGGCCCTATGAGTTTGGGGTGTTGGCTAGACCGATTTCTAAAATGTCTAGTTGCAATTTTAAACTAGGTTTGCTGTATAATCTAATGTGCTCTATTGAGGACTACGTTCTCTTTGTGCCGATTTGAAGACTGAACATACAAGCCTGCACACATTCAGGTGGCACTGTTGGTGGCAATTCAGCGCTTCCTCTTTGCCATGATGTAAATGTGTTAAATGCTATAAATAGGTTGAATTTCCCGAAACATTTTTGTGGAGACATGTCACCTTTTTAATTTTGAAATGTAATTTAAAAAATCTATCGATGTATGTTAATAAAGCTTTCGTTTTCTAAAAAAAAAGTTGTAACATTTTCTAGTCCTGTAAGCTCTGCCTGTGAGTATGGAGCCCCTTGGCCAGGGTGTGTGGGAACAGCTGACGAATTTGAGGATTAGTTCAAGGAAGCTGAGCCAATTAATGATTTGGAAGGTTTACTGCATTTTCTTCTTGGGTCCCCATTTCGCATCCGAGATCGTTCTTCTTTGGACAAAAACTTCTTAAAATCTTCTTTAGGTAATGCTGTTAGACTCCATCTTGTATCTCAGTAGACATGAAATCTTCTACATTCGACGGTTATGGTCTATCGTATCTATATTTTAATACAGATATATGTGTATATGTACGTTTATGTGTGTATTTTTCCGTATCGCTAACATCAGCCCATGTGTTGTGGGTGCTTCTGACCTAGACTTCTCTATAAATCCCCGAGAAGTGAGTCTGAAATGGCAATGTGTCCCTTTGACATGAAATAAGTGACGCATTTTAAATCCAATCTGAAATTACTAAGGGGTATTTTTATTGAATGTTTGCGGGGCCCCTCACCGTAACTTTTATCAACACGCTTCTAAGAAATCATAGCCCACGCTTGAACAAAATAAACTGCGGGGACGCTTTTAGAGAATGCAGTCCATCCTCCTCCTCTGCCTTTGTTCTCCAGCCGGCCCGTATCAATTTGTCCTCATTTTCAATCGGCCCTTGCGAGTAATTCATTCATTCTCTTTCATTGTGTCCGTTTGATCTTGGGACCCTCCTCCTAACGTCACAGTAACTCGATGGAGATGAGCTGGGGTGCAGCAGGGCTCGATCTCAACCTGAGCACAGAAAAGTGGGAGAGTCTCTTCCCGGGAAAGGAGCGAGAGGGCTTCATTAATTCTAAAGGCACCATCGTTTTCCATTAAAATCCGAAAAAAACGTGTTTAGTTTTGGATACTGAACAATCAAGACCACAGCTTAAGAGTTGCGTTTTAACGCGGGTCTCATTGAGCTCCATCCAGATGTCACCGCGCTGGGTGTAAAACAACCCGTGAAGTTTCCGAAACTTACTATTCTGTGCAGAAACCTGTCCAGACGCGGACTGGAGAGGCGAAGTGCAGACAAGACCGTCTTCTGTCAAATGGAAAGCCAAAAAATCAGACCAGCGAGGTAACGAAGGGGTGCAAAGATTTTTTTTTTATTATTTCATCGATACACACTTGGAGAGAGACGCACGTAGCTCTCGCATCAACGGGTTACCACATGGACAGGCATCAGAGACGGACGAATAAGCAAAAACGTTTTAAATACCAGCGCAAAAGTTTGAAAGAACATCAGAGAAGCAACGACTGAGAAGCTCGCCGTGCAACAACACTGATCCCGCAGATACACCCCAGAACGAACTTCTAGGGGGACTGTGAATTCAGTGAATTGCATTATATTGTTGCCTATCAATTAAAAGCTTTGCTTTTTTCAGATTTTTTTTTTTAATGAAAGCTTAGCTTTTTTTTGTGGGGGTACAAGAATACATTACGCTCCCCAGAAGAACAGCCTGGCACCGCAGAGGAAAGGGGGAGAGAAAACGAGAGTCCTTCGGAAGTGTCCAAAGGCTGGGAAAGAGATCAGAGCTTTCTCGGGAGCACACGAGTGCCGCGGCCGGGGATCAGGTCGTGGGGTGTCCGCGGATCAGCCTGCGAGCCTCGGTGCAGCTGTGTGTTCGCGCAACCCGCAGAGACATGCACGGCCTCCGGAGGCACGATAGTCTACTGCTGTGGGTCGCCCTCCTCGCCCTCTCCCTGGCGCTGGTCAAGGGGTTCCCCGCAAGGAAACACAAAAACAGCACCCCGAAGGTCAGGGGCACCATTTTCTTGGAGGTAAGCCAACCTTAATAACTCTTTTTGTTCAAGGTTTTTCCAGCTGGAATGCGATGTTTGTTTTGTTTTCCATTTTCAGCACTTTTACACTGTAAACTTCAATTTATCGTTGTTTGTTTTCGTTGGCCGCGGTCTGTAGTATTAATTGTATTTCTGTTAACACGCTCTGCACTGCAAGGCAGTTAAGAGCATATTACAGTTTTAAGGACGGATACAACGCATCATGTTACTTACATTTCTATTAATTTAAAGTGTTGAATTGTTAAATGCTGACGTTCTCATTAGTGCTTTTTGTGTGTAGAATTAAGAAGTACACATTACTGGACTTTTTATCATTAAGCACGTGTTTGTTGTTTCATGGAATACAGCCTGGTAAGAATTTTGTAAACAGTATTCCGGTTTTCCAAGATTTAAAGCGAACTACTGCAGAGTACATTTGTTATGAGAATGAGACTTAACTTATCGATTACCAAAAAAGTGCCGCCAATACTAATAACTTTTTTACAAGCTACACACTTGAGGACACAAAGTTGCATCATTGTTTTGTAAACACGAAGTTATTTAACACAGATGCGAACTAAAGGTTTAAAACCTTGCGCGTTGACTTTCACATTCGGGACTTGTTCTTCAGAAACAAAAGAGTGCGTAGTGTGTTCATTAAAACACAAAAAGTTGATTACAGGAAAGGGTAACTACAGTAAGGCATTGCACAAGGAGCAATATTCTGAGAGCGAAGCTTTGAGAAGCTGCCAAGATTAATGAGCTTTCTGTCACAATGAAAGCCCACATTGCAGTATTTCTTTACTAACGAATTGTAAACACTTAAGTGTAAAAACAAACAATAGACTATAGAAATCATAAAACTGAAAAAATGCAATTAACTTTTGTCGGCAGTTTCTAGCAAACGTGCGCCGTTGTGCAAGGGCACGTGAATCGCTTTAATGCTGCTTGTCATTTCAAGGTTAGTTCGTTCCTTTTACTGCTTATAAACGTAATTAATTCTGTCTAAATTCAGTGACTGAAATGTATCTTCTGAAAACCTCCCAAAAAGGGCAAGAGGGTGTTCTTGTTGTTTTTTTTCTGTCCTGCCGATTCTACGTGTAATAAAATTTCTACAGTCCCCTTACCTTGAGGAGTGGAGTGAAAAAAGTGAACGAGTACTTCTTAAAATTCAAAGGCATTTCTGTGTTTGGAAATGGCTCTCTACTTTTTGTGCGCCAGTACTTGCTCACATTTTATGAGCTCAAAATTGAAATAGAAAGAATTAGAAACAAATGGGTATTATTGGAAGGGGGAACGAAAGCAAGGAGCCAGGACGCTTCAAAGTTTGAAGAGAATGGTTTTAATGGGTGTTTCATGAACTAAAAAATGTAGTAAAACCGTCGTACTAAACAGTTGTAGTAAGTGGGAGGGCTAGCAAGAGAACCTTCAAAAATCCATGCGTGTCTTTAGTATCATTCCTTTTTAGCAATCTCCAAAGCCGGTCGTTGATAAACTGGTCAAACATGTATTCCTAATCCCCCAGTTCAACCAGTAAAGTCAGAGGAATGGGGCTTAATGGCTCTCACTCGGTTTGGATTTGAATGCTTTTGCGTTGTCCTGGTTATGCCATATGGGTGTCTGGTAGATTCCCTTCACCAGCTCCTTCCACCGAGCTGTTGGCTCTCTGGGTCTCGGGGGTTCTGCAGTTCCTGAAACACGTCTGAGTGACGGACCTCATGGAACCCCTAACGCTGAGTATTACCTCCTTATTTTGGCTGATGCACGTTGTGAAGGGCCTGCTGTGCCAACATGTGTCCCACCTGTCTCGCCAAGCGCTCTGGCTTTCGGGATTCCAGTCCCGGGCTGTTCACCAGCTGACAGCCAGGGCCCTTGCCAGCATGAGCTGGGGGTGAGAAGGCCAGGAGCCGCAGGCCCGGGCCACACGGACATCAGGTGAACTGGGAGCCAGGTCAGGTTGTGTGCAGTCAAGGTGAGCTGAGGGTTTATGTGAATACTGCTTGCCTGAGCAGAAAGAATTTCAATCAGACGGCCTTCTTTTTATTTTTAAACTTTAATTTTTAGCTACCATTAACAATGAATGATAACTTTGCTTTAAGGCTATAGGGGATTAACAATAGCTCATTTTTGCTAGAACCGAGCCAAACCAGAAGATGACCGGCTGTGCCTATTGATGTATTGCTCCATATAAGTAGTCTTTCTTGTTTCTCCTTCACCTATATTAATTATTTCCTTTGGGGATGTTATTTTTGCATTAGCTTAATTTTATTGACGATTAATTAATCTTTTTAACTTTAAACGATCTTGGATAGGTGTCAGCTAATAGAATAAAAAAATAAGGAGAATCACTCAAAGACTACAGCTGAGTATAGAGGGATTATCTGGTTTAAATTCACACATGAGCAGTCTGATTTATATATCATAATTATTGCAAAATTACCTTTTAAAACTCTTAAGATTTATTAGTGTGTTGTCTTTACTGTTTATTTCTTCAACACATAATTTTAGTGTTCTTCAGCAGTTGCAAGCAGCTGACAGTCTGCATAAACAGACCTGCAGAAGAGTTTTTTACAGATAGTTTTTGACTGAAATAAAATCTATACATTAATCGTCCTTTGTGTAAGTCAGAAAGAGAGAGGCTGGTCTTCAGGATGCTTTTAGTAGTAGTGTGCAGAGCTAAATACCTAATTAAAAGCAGTGGTATTGTGGTGCTGTGGTTGAAGAGCTTTGATCTAATAATGAGTTTAAACAGCACTGGGATTTAAAGAGATCTTCAACAAAGTCCAGATTCGTTTGAAGTATAAGAAGCCCCATCTATCAATAAATTAAGAATGAGGAAAGTGAATTACTGTACTTTAAGCACTGAGTCATTTGTTTACTGTCAAGAGTGAACAGAGAAGTCAGCACACTTAGCGCTCTGTATTGTTATTGTGAGAAGCAGATGGTTTAAAGTAATACCATGGCTTTTGCTAACAATTTAATGCCTTGTGTTTTGAAATCATTCCTGTTTGGTTTCATTTCTTATACCGGAGGATTCTAAAGAGTCTTCGATATAGGAGGGAAATGACTCCATTCACACCCATCGGGGTGACGCACAGCAGCCTTTCTGCACCAGCAGCCCCACTGTACAGCAGACCAGGGGGAGGAGTGAGAATCCGTTTCCCCAGCTGAATTAAGGGGGGCACTGTAGGGAGGCCCGTGGAATTCGGCTCACAGTGGAATTTAGCCAGGCCAGCAGGGCGGTGGGATCAGGACCTTAGCTTAACATCCCAGTGCAAGGACAGTAGCTCTACAGCGGAGTGTCTCTAGTCACCATGCTGGGCCACTGGTGCAGACATTCCAGCCCCGAGCAGAGAACGGTACCTGCTCATCCACTAACGCCACTACAGCATGGGCTTGGCTCTGCCCAGTCCCAGGGCCCGCCAGGCCCACCTTGCTGAGCTGAGATCTGCGCAGGTCGGGTGATCGTGTTGGAGAAGGAGGGGATACTGCTGTAATGTAGTGCAGCACTTGGCATCATTTAGAAGCTCCTCGCCCTGACATGTTGATATACATACTCGCTTGCTAAGTATGTTAAATGACTGTGTTATAGTGTCTTAATAAAGTGTAGGTTCATTATGTATAGGTTTTTTTAACCATTTGAAACTAGCTGTAAAGCTATTGGGCCTCACATTAGTCTAAATGTTGTGCAGTGAGATCAGTACTCATGCTCTTAATGTGCATAGCTTACTGCAGCTAGTGTGACTAACCATTCTTTTTCTAAGAGTCAATTTTGTATAAAGCCAACAAGAAGGGTTTTTGTTGAGGGTTTAATAAAGCTGCAGCAGCACACATGAAGAAGAGGGAGCTGCTCAGGGACAACAGTCTGGGGAAACAGTGGGATTCTTGTGTAGGACTAACAATGTGCATTATTCCTAAACTCCAGTGTCTGAGGTAGAACCGGTCCAGTCTAGTGAATCAAGTGGCTCTGTGAACTTAGGATGTTTGGTAAAGTTCTCAGATCCTGGTTTACATTTTGTTTTCAAGAATTCCAAGTCTTAAGTTGCTTTGGTGGTTTAAATTTCTGGTCTCTAGGTCTATTTATCTGCTAGGTAGCTGCGCTGTGGAAAGGCCTCAGATGTGCTGTACTGTAACAGAATCTAAGCTGAAATACACTATTATCCGTATGTTAAAGCTGCATGGTCCGAACATTAAGATTAGAGTGTTCGTAGGTGGCTTGAGACCTCTGGAATATTCTGGTTGCAGTGAAGAAACACCAGCTTCTATTTCTCCAGCAACACATGGACGAGGAGGGAATGTGCACCTCATACTCAAACACCCACACACGTCTCATGCAGGTTCTTCCTGCAGTTTGCAGAGAAATAGAAATGCAGAAAGCCCCACATTTGTTTGGATAGTTAAAAGTGCATGTCCCACACATTCTGTTTTTTAACTTAGATTTTAGGCTTTGACTAGAGTTTGTTGAAATAATACCTTTAAAATGTCGTGGTAAATAAATGCATTTATTTAATCAGCTACAGGATGTCAGAGTGAATTTCCTCCAGGGAGGTGAATAAAGAGGCCATACAGCTAAAAGCTCTCTGACACTGTGAGCTCTATTTCCATTTGAGCAAAGCCAGGCATGACTAGTGGAAGCAATATAGATCGACGTTCTTTTCTTGTGTTTTACTTCACATGGGTTTACATGTTTAACTGTAGAACAGCACTGTGAGAAATAAAGTGTTCTGACAGTGCTATAAATATACAGGCAGCACAGAAAATAGCTTTGATTTTGTAAATGAACAGTCAAATCTATGTTTGGTTCAATTATGAAGGACCATGCAGTTTTCCACTGTAATGTGTCCCAGTTGTTTTCTGCCCTGTGACCCTTGGTAATATGTTATGATGCCATCAAATAAATCTGTCTCTGTAGTTTTTTTGTTGTAGAATATAGACTGTTGTGACTGCTTGATTTTACAGATTTCTGCAGTGAGGGCCCTTCAGAAAAGTTACCCACTAACATGTTCAAAACATTGAGATCAGTGGAATGTGATAACTTTAGTATATTTGTAATTAGTCATCCAGCTTGATGAGAAAATTTGCTATGGTTTATAAACGCACTGAAGGTAAAATACTGTTCTGCAGTACCACTAAGTAAATGTGTTTTGGCATTTAATATTGAGACCTGTTTCAAGGCTGTATAGGTACCATTCATTCGAATAATTAGAGCCATGGTCTGTGGGAAAGACTTTGAGGACCCCTGGAAGTTTTACATGAGGTGCAATGATCAAGATTTGTGAGTCACAAACTGTACAGGACTCTCATTCAGTTTTATTAGCCGGTTATTTCTGTTCATATTGCCTATAAAGCTGAATAAGACTTCTGTTTCAATGGGCCACCCATATAGTGTGTTCCTCACGCCATAAACTTCCAGCAGTAGAAAGAGCATCATGAACAATGAGCAGAGCAGGCTGTAGGCTGGAATAAGGCCGTTGTCATGCTCCCCACATCTACAGGACCTTCGTGGGCACTCACCTGTGGTTTGTGTGGGTCCTAATTCTCCGGTATAGTGACAGAAACACTATATTGTAAAAAAGTTGTTGTCCTTTCGGATGAGACGTAAAACCAAGGTCCTGACTCTCGATAGTCATTAAAAATTCCAGGGTGTTTCTTTAAAAGTGATGGGGTGTTACCCCAGTGTCCTGGCCAAACGTCCCCCTGGCCTTTACCCATTGTGGCCTCCTAATGATGGCACACTTTGGCTGCTGTTGCATCATACAGGTGGGGGCTCCACACTGGTGGTGGTGGATGGAGTCTCCATTACTAGTAAAGCGCTTTAAATACATTGTCCGGAAAAGTGCTATATAAATGTAAGGAATTATTATAATAAATATAAATTTCATTTTCATCAATAGCTGTGATTGTCTTGTTGGTTAAAAGGTTTTTCTTTTCTATGCATACACCAGAGACCATGGTTTGTCTCCTCAGTTGCCTGTTAATTGGTAACTCAGACCCACGTCAGCCCTCCTCCTCTGTTGGTGGTTCTCTTTCTGATCCAGTGTTCTGAATGAAGTTTGTTCCGTTCAGCGCTGGTTTGTTTCCACACCTACGAAGGGTACTCAAAGTAGCAAATGCTGTTTGGACAGCTAGACATTCAGGATAATCTGGAGCCTCACATCAAGTTTACTTTGTTGTTGCAAAAATTGTCGGTAAGCCTTTTGTTATTATTTCTCATATCAAGTATTGTGGTGTAAAACCCTCTCATGTTAAGGTAAATAATACAGTTTTCTATGGTGCCATTTCATACATACTGTAGTTCACGTCTTCTGCAGCTACATAAATCTCACACTAGTGAGCCTTTAGAGGGCATCAGATGTATATGAGCCTGGCACGGCTTTTGGTGCCCGTGATTACCACCTTAGCTCTTTGATCAGAAAAGTCTTCTGTCACAAGGATGTTGATTTGGGGTGGGTTACTCTAATCGGCAGATCAGAAGAATACAGCTTGCCTTTGCAAGCTTGTCCCATCATTGATAGTTGGATTGATAGGCTGGATGTTGAAGGGAAGGCTTTTCACTGCTGTGTCAGAGCAGGTAACCTGCGTGGCTCCGGTTCCACCTGGCTTTCAATCATCCACACACACACACTGTGGCTGATTTATACCTCGAAGACACCTTTGATGTGGAGTTGTGCCGCATTTGGGTCAGTTTTGTGGCTATGTCTTGCCTTGCTTTGAAGTGCTTCACTTATCAGGATTAAAGTGACTCTTAAAGAAATCATCTGGTCCTAATTGCAGGTAACGCAGCATCAGTTTCAAGTGCTGCACTCCCCCAGACAACATGAGAAGGGCTGAGGGCGCACAGCTGGCCTTGTTGAGTGGCTTTAATGAGCATTTAAAAAGGTGAACTCCAAGTGAGCACAGGCCAAGCAGTGGGCATGCAAGGCAGAGATTATTGGCACCTCATGCATGTTTAGACAAGAAGTGTAATTTAAGACCTGTTGACATTTGTGTGTGCAGGACTCCAGTCATTTTCCAGGGTTGCATTCCTTTGTTTTTGGGTAGTTTTTTTTGTGTACAAGATAACCAGGTCTCTTTCAAGATGTGTTGGTTGAGTCCACCTAGCCTGCCAAACTGCACACCAGGTATTGATTCAATATTTTATTCTACAGCAGAGTAGCTCAGGAAAGTGCATTGAATTAAAAGAGGATATTTTGAATGTGGAGTGGTGGGTTCAGGAACACAGTTTTATTCTCCAGACTTTGGGTCTCCAGATTAAAGTAAACCAGATGAAGATTAAGTACAGATACACATCCTGCAGTATGTAATAATTTACCTGCATGTGGCATCTCAGGCAAGCATCCAAAAATTTCCAAACCCCTTCCCATCAGTTTAGCAGCGTATTATGCTAACATTAACCATCTGGATTTAGATTTTAGCTCGCCAGCTGATTTTTAACAGCGTAGTGAATCTGCATTGAGTGTTATGAGACCGCGATTTTTTAACGTTTTATCTGTCCAGGTTCCACGATGTTTAAACACCACCACATTGCAGACGTCTTGTTGACCTCGAGCCAGTACTAAAATGTTGTCATATGTTGGATATTTCACTGCAGATGGGTTGGTTTAGCTGAAATCTAAGCTCTAAGAAACCACAGCTGCTTCACGCACAGAGTTCACAGCAGAGCTGAAGAGCCCGTATGGCACAACAGGTTCATGCTGATGCTAACCATTCCCAAGAGCCCAGCGCCTCTATTCTGATCTCATTAAAGCAGGGAAATCTGGCACACACTACTTCAGTTAGTACCTTGAACTGTGCCTCAGGAGAAAGGAGTTACTTGTTGTAGAAGAAATGGCAATCAGCATCTTCTCCTCACTTCCTATCCTGTGCTTTGTGGGACTGGTGACTGCAGAACTTTGAAGTCATCCTTGCTGGTCTCACCCGCCCTGTCTCACCCGTTTGTAGGAAAGTGACAAATTTGCTGAAACCATCGTTGGTTTCAGACTCTACCAAGCAATAAAGGATCTATTGCCAGTCAGACAAACAATTGCAGAGGTTGTTGTGCAATAGTTTGAGGGTTCTCTGTTGTAACGGTTTAAATTTTCTGTTGCATTTTCTTTCTAACTGGAAATTGAGAAGTCGAGTATTTGAAAACGTAAAAAAAATATTCTTAGCCAGCATTTCACTATCCCACGTATAAGTAATTGAAAATGAAGTTCCAGTAATGAGCAGGACAGTGACGTGAGTGGCTTTCCTGTGCATTATCCTCCCTCTCCGGTTTGTGCAGTGGTTGGCTGTCTATTGTTATTCCAAGTGTCAAGCCTGCTGGGATGATGGACTTACTAACTCTAGTTCTACAAGATTGATGAGCTTCAACCCTTTCACGAAATCTAGTAAACCTACATGTGTGCACAGTTCCAGTCCTGGGACTGGAGACGGCACAGCTGGACTTGTACTAAACACAGTAAATGTGTATAGACACTAGAAGATGTGTTTATCCTTCTAATTAGAGCCACTTGTTTCCAGGAAGGTTCTTCAGTTTGCAGCTTGTTAATCAAAGTACGAATAACTATTAGGTGTGGCGCAGGTAAATCAACATAACTCTTAAATCAGTGCCATGATACCTTCTTTTTTAAAATAAAGAATCATTATATCTTTGTATTGTATGCACCTGTGAGTGCTTCATGTCTGTGTTCACAGCTGGTCATGGCTCGCTCGAACCTGGGACCACAGGGCTCCCTCTGCGCACAGGCAATGGCCTGTAATGGCCAAGACACACAGGGGGACCCCTCACTTTCATATCTGACTCAATCTCTGCTTGCGCGTGGTTTCACCTCGTAGGCACAGGACGTGTACTGTGTGTCGCGTGACTGTGGAGTAATGTGCTTGCTGTGCTTTTTTGCTCAGCGGGCGGAGTCCGTGCCCAGGGCTGGCCAGCAGGGGACCGAAAGCACGCAGCATCCGAACCAGGTGAAGAGCCTCCTGTCCTCCTCGCGACGGCACAAGCGCAGGTGGTCCCAGCGCCGGCTCGCGCCCGATGCCGAGGAGACCAACCCCTTCGTCCTGGATCTGCGGAACTTCCCGGATCTGGCCAATGCTGACCTCAACTCCCAGAACCCCAATATCCAGGTGAGAGCAGGAAGGCAGAGGAAGATCCCACTGTCGGGGCTTTGCTGGGGCCAGTAATCACCGAGCCAGCCAGAGATGTGGACCTCCGCTGCCTGGTTTTGTTAAAGGATTATTTCTGTTGCTCTGTCGTGAGTAATACTGAAAAAGTTCATTTTAAAAACCCAGTTAGTGTCTGTATCTGAAGGCAATTCTCAGAATGACAGCACCTGCTACTAGGAGGAGGGTAATATTTAAAGCTCACATTTATTAGTGGCTGATTCATGTGCAATTGCATTGTTTGACTTTATATAATGTAACCATGCAGTCCTGGTGTTTTGCAGGCCTACTATCTCAGAGCTTAATTACAAATCTATTAGCTCAAGAATAAGCTTATCCTCAGGCAAATTTAGAAAGCGTTGGTGTACAAACTGGGCTCCTGGGGAACAGTTACATTGTTATAGTTTGCAAAGACTAAATTTCAAGATCATTATTTCCTACAGGCTTTTAAATATAGTAATTTATTTGAGCAACAAATTCTTTCAGCCTCACATAATACAAATAAATTACTAATGGCACAATTGAGAGGTTTTGTAACTGTAGTCTGGTGATTAAAATAATAGCAGATAATAACAGGAAGCATGGGTTGTCTTAAACAGTGCCAGAAGAACAGCAGGAGATAACTAGTCTGTGATCTGAACTGAGAGCTCTCCTAAATACTTCATTTAGAACTCCGATTAACAGAAGAAAGAGAAAAGAGCTCTTTTACATTTTTGAAAATGATCGTTATTTATATTCCAAGTTAGAGTAGCTAATGCTTTAATGTGGAAAGTCTCTTTAGGTAGTTTTTACATTTCATTTAATGGGATCAAGAAATGAAATGTGACGGTTGGTTTATGCTTTATATCAGTTAATTATGGTCCTTCTGTCTAATTGAATTACTCTTGTTGAAATGAAAGTTACTAGGCTTCTCTCTCTCTGTAATCAAGATTTATACAGTCGCAGCTTGCATTTCCCTGTGCTGTTATAGAAAGCCAGGCCATGATATTGCAGGATTTCTTGCATTTTTGTCACTTTCTCTGAAGCCCAATGCTGTTGCTAACTGTAAGGAGAGACACTTAAGCCACCTTTGACTTTAAATTATTTGATTTTGTGTTCTGAGTTTTGTTTGTGTTTAGCATTATTTTTGGGAATATTCATAGACATGCAAAGAGCTATTTTATTACTCATTGTTTTAATTAGGTACTAATGCATTATTTTAAAGTTCTCTGAAATGTTAATTTGAAAGTTTGCTGATATTAAAAGGAAACAAATTTACAAGGTGACTTGTAGTCTGTTTTTACACTGCTGTTTTTACAGCAGGTAGCAAATGCTGTTAAATTTAAAAGAAAGACAATCACAGCATGGGTGCTCGGTAAATATTTCTTAAAACATTGATGAGCACATTTTCAAGATATATGGATTGAGCTGGGGGACTCATTAAATCACAAGACAACTGTACACAAAAAACCCTCTTTGATTTATTGACAATAATGGAAGCAGATGCATTAAGGAGCTGTTTATGATGAGTCACCACATTTTAATGGGGTGTAGTTAAGTGTAATAAGTTCACATTCATAGCCTTGACAAATTGAAGGAACTAAATGTGTCACGCTTAATGAAATCTGCACTGAAGCAGGGAGTTTACAATTCTTCATCCATAACAGGCTATATTTGGTTATTTAATTATCCCCAATGAATATAGCTTTCCAAGACGTTATTGCCTAAACAGGACATTTCTGTTTTTTTCAGAGTTTTCAACACTGGTAATAAGGACATAAAGGTTCTGATCAGGATGACGCCCTCCAGCCGGTTTGGTTTCTAGTAGCTGATAGATCTAAGGCTGTGGATGTATGTAACAGGCAATCCAGCCCAGGGCATCGGCTTTGACAGACTGGCTGGACAGCCTGTTATATACATCCAGAGCGCTCTGTGTAAGGATGCACCTGCTTTAATCAGTTATATACACACTTACCCTTACATGTGTCCCTGTGTGCCCTGGATTGTTACCAGAGCAGATCATACAGCAGATTTGTTTGCATGAGATTTTATGACCATAGGAACTCTATGCCCATAAATGAGTGTCAATATGTTCAGTGCCTCTCAAACGATCTATGATCAAGCTCTAGTGTGATATATAAAATGTATGTCAGGTGGGTAGCTGGGTCAGCATGCGTAGGCTGCAAAGGAACAAGGAATAGGTTTATTCCATGCTGAAAACGAAAACAATGTTTCGGCAGTGGAGCCTTCTTCAGGTGTGAAAAGTATGGTTGCATAACTGTTTTCAGTGTTTTTTTCTTTTTTGTAAACCTTTATAGCAGCCATTAGATTATTTTGATGTAAAGAAAATAAACATTTAACTTTCTGTTGCATAAACAAAAGGAGTTGCTAGCTGTCGCTTGTCCTGGTTAGTCTGTAAAGAGCTAGTCTGGTCATACAGAGATTCAGCATATTGTTACCAAGAGATAATACAGAATAGAGGACCTCAGCACAATCTGTCATCTTTCCACTGTTTGGGGTTGCTTCTTGAATTTTGCAGATTGTAATAGCATGCTAGACTGGCACCAAGCTCTGGTGGATATTGATATTAAGACACTGGGCTTCCCACTTGTTTTTGTATTTCGGTGCGAATAAGACCTGTTGCTGATTAGACCGGTTGACTAGGTTCTGAAGTGGACACAACATGGTTATCTTGCCCTACCTAGCCAATAATAATTGAATACAAATCTCTTTTCGTGTGTTTGCTCTGAAGGTGAATGATACAGCGGCTCTTGGGTCGTGCCGTCTCAGATAGACCAGTTATGGCGCGGACGTTGCAGTAAGTCCCCACTGTCCTTGACTCAAGCGGTCTGCCTTGGTTTCAGGTCACCATCGAGGTCGTGGATGACCCTCAGACCGAGATCGAGATGGACCTGCTCGAGGAGAGCCGGAACGACTGGCCGCTGTCTTCGGTGGACTGGCTGGGGGATAAGAAGCTGTTCTGGCCCCTGTTCTGGGAGTACCCCGACTCGCAGGAGGCCAGCCTGGAGGACACGCGGGAAGATCACACCCTGGAGTACGACAGCGAGGAGTCCGCCCTGAGCGGCGTCGGGGGAGACTGGGACAGCTCGTGGCACAAGGGCTGGGACTCCAAGGACACTTACGGTGAGTCGAACGGGACGCGTTTCTCCGGAAGTCAAGTGCCAGACCACCGCACGAGCGATGAGGGGCGGCGAGTTGGGAGAATAAGAAATAATTTAAAAGGTGTTCAGAGTGACAGAGATTTTCATGTTTTTGAGGTTACAAAATCGACTTCATTTGCCAGCAGAGATGCTGCAGCTCACACAGAGAACAGGCTGGTACAGATGGCAAGAGGCCGGCAGCTTCTTTTCTGTAGCAGAATCTGGCTTGAAAGCTCACGGAGGCCTGTTGGATAAAAGTTGTTAGACCTTCTGAATGCCCTCATGGATTTCATTCTGAATTTCTATGAAATGTTAAAGTGGGAAAGATGGGTTATTTTTAACCAGACAAATTTACGTACTAGGTTATCTTCCTCTGAAGAGCCTTGTAGATATTGCAAGTGGAGCCCTACCAGTTTTTTAACTCAGAAAAATCTGTAATATGTTATGATTCAGAACTGTTCTATCAATACGTTCCTGACCCTTTTATAGTGCTTAAACAATAACCGATGGCTTCTTAAAAAATGCTTTCAGTGTTTTATTGGATTCACTAAAATATAAAGCACAGTGTCATGGTTGTCTAAAAATATGAGGCAGCAACGGTCAGATTTTAAACACCTGCTTGGTTTTAGTTGATTGATTGTTCTATAGCCTCATACGACAGCATGTGGTCTCAGCAGGTTCCACAAGACTCTTAGCTCTTCGTGTATTTATTGACACTGGCTGCTTACAATTATCTTTTTAAAAAGAACAGTCAATAAAACCAGTTTCACATCTCGTACATAGTACTCATACAACGCATCTCATACAACACAATATGATTTTTTTTGTCTTTCATTTCTAGTAAAACCATTTTAAAGATTCGGAATGAAAAGTCCAGTTAGACCAGCAGTTCCTACCATATCATTTCAGTTTTCCTACCAGACCTTTGACAGAGGGGAAAGAAAAAACCTGAATTAGTGACCGTTTTTTACAGATGCTTGCCAGAAGAGCTCTGCTAAATTGTTAACATCCAATTGAGACAACTGAGCATTGTTTTCTCAATGGAATATTTAAGTAATTTTTGCATGCCTGTTGCACACTGGTCATTCTCTCTCCACAGAGCCCGGCATTCTTCAAGCCTTTGGAAATTTAAAAGAGATGCCTCCACTGAGAGCACAGGGGGAGAACTAAAAGAGAGAGAGAGGGAGTGCGGCTTCTCCGCCCGCGAGCGCTCGACCATCAGGACATTGTTTGTGTCCTCTTTGAAGTTGACACTGGTTCTTGGTTCCAAAGGCTTTTGAAGATCCGCTGGGCAGCTTGCTAATAGCAGCGTGAGCCTAGCCCACTGGATAAACAACTAATATTTGCGTTCAATTAGACAGCAGATTAGGAGGACAGGGTGACATGGGCTGACAGGGAAAGGCTGGGCTATTCTTCTCGTCCCACGACTCAGACTCTGGCTGCTCTTCGCACTGCATTTCGGAAGCTTTTAAGCCAGTTCAAAAATTCAGGGGCTGTGCGGGCTGCACATAAAATTACTTTGCCTTTTTTTTTTCTTTCGATGGGAAAGATGCGGCGTGCCTTCTGCTAAGCAGATTTGTTAAACCACATTCTAAATTAAAGAGGGATTCTGAACTGGAACATCCAGTCGGCACAGTTCTGAAGTTTTTCACTTCACTAAACATGGGAACTCCTTTGGAGTTTAAGTAAAATTAGAAATGAATTCTTCTGGTAATTATGCATCATTGATTTGATTCTTCTACGCATTACTTTGTCAGAACACAAGGGGAGAGGTTTTTGTATCATATACTTTATTTTATTTATTTTTTAATTTTGCCCATGCAGTGTGCAAACAGAACTGACCGTGTTTGACTTCTGTTGTTTTGGGTACTTTGCATGTTTTTTTTTTTATTCCTTCCTGCCCTTAATTCTTAAACCTGTCGTACATGGCTTCAGTGCTTCACTATTATGTCAGTGTGTCAGACTTTTCTGTTCAAATGCTCGCTACGTCCTGAGAGAATACATTTTCTTAAATAATTTGTAGATGTAGTTGAAATGTCATATCTTCCGTTCTGTGATTCTGTCATGTTGGTTTGTTTAGCCTTATATTGGCAAAAAAACCACTCTTGCTCTGTATTCTTGTCCCTGAAGTTTCCTGTGCTGCACAGGCTCCGCTATAAGACTCCATAGTGTACTCTAAACACTCCACCTTGCACGGCTTTGCCAGTCATTGCTGTTTATGAAGAACACTGTTCTCCTGGTGGCTTGGGCTTTCATCTCCGCTCGTTTGTTCTTTTTTATTATTTTTGTACCCTGGAGCCACAAGAAAGAAGAAGCTTATATACTGTGAATTGTGAGGACTGTACACAGGAATTCACTGTCTATGCTCTGAAGAAAAGTGCACCTATGACAGTGTCTATTAAGCAGCCAGCTTTTAACAGTTTCAGGCCCTGAAGACACACCTCAGTTTCAGCTTTTCCTGTAATAAAAACTATTCTGAAAGTCTATTCCTGGGTGACCCGCAAAGTGATCTGGCAGCAGAACAAAGGGGAACTTTTTTTTTTTTACTAAAACGACATGCAGTACTGTGCTAATCCAGTAATTTTATAGCTCACTTAGTCTGTAATCAAGGTCATCGTGTTTTCATTATTTACACAAGATTTTGAAAATTTGGCTATTAAAAACCATTGCATCTCTAATCTTTATGCTCTGGCAAACCATGATAGAGCTGGAAGGCTGCATTATTTCAGTGGAGCGGAAAACTCCACATGCTTTGGAGATGAAGGGTGCTGTAGTCTGAGGATTTTTTACACAAGTATGAAAGCAATGCCTGTATGTGAGGCAGACATTACAGACATTATTATTTTTTGGCAGCTGTCCCACTTTGAAATTAACATATTTTCCACAACAGAGTTCTGTTCTCATTGCAGAATTATAAGATTACAAAATCATATACACAGACACATAGGTGATTACAATTGCAGCCCACTTATTACATTTTATTCAATTAAATAAGACTACTATTGGAACTTATTGCAGCTTGAATGAACTTGGTAGGTCTTTCTTAAATGACTTAAGTATCTTTGAACTTGCAGCAGTTATGGATGTGGTGTATCAAGGTTTTTAGAAGCCTCTTGGTAGGGTTACACATAAATAGTTTTTTCAAAGCCACAAGCATCCAAGGATGTTGGACTGCATTTCCTTAGACATTGTATTTGGACTGAGAACTGGGTAATAAGATAATTAGTGTTTAATGCTTAAATTGGGGAGATGTAATTTCTGGAGTGCCACAGGAGTCTGTGTTAGGACTGCATTCTCACAGTGCTTGCAAATGAATTCACCTCCTTGCAGTGGTGTTCAGTTTTGTTGAATTACAAATGCTGCATGCAATGATTTAGGTATGCTGTGACACCCATTCGTTTTACTTAAATTTTCAGAGACTGTTAATTTTAAGTACGGATGATGCCTTCAGGTTCTTCAAGATCCAGCAGCCTTCTGTCTTGGAGACCCAGGACTTTGCTGATCAGATTAATGTTGTGCCAGTACACAAAGGTCACTCTCTGGAATCGTTAAAAAATGTAACCTAATAATATCCTTGATAATATCATTGCCACTGGCTCAGGAACTGAGTTTCTGTTCTTTATTCACAAAATTGGGGTCAGTTGCAGGACAAAATCTAAAAAAAAATAGTTTTTCTTTCTATGTATTTTTCATAAATGTGATTTAAGCCACCCAGTGCTGTGAGCCACCTGACTCTGCAGCTGTGCTTATAATAACCTGTGAGAAGCACAAGCAGAGACCTAATTTTCCTGTGCTCCAACTCAGATAATGTGATACCCTAAAAGTTATGGCTGAGAGAATGTATTGTTCATTAGAAATTAAAGCTATTAGGTGCTGAAATAGATGCAAATCACAGAATGTGTTAGTATTGGCTGCTGGCCTTTGCTGAAACCAGCAGAATTTAACATTGTTATATTTATTGCACAACAATGGAGCCTGAGAGTGAGTAAGATTAAATTTTACAGCCGAGTATGCAGTATTAATTGCGTCAAGCATCATTAAGTATTCAGTGGAAACAAAGTTGAGAAGAGCATTTAATAGACCTGAAGCTTTTTAAACACTTTGTGCAGCAGTTGAAATATTAAATTATACCCCAAAGAAAAAAAATCTTGATTCCATATTAATTTAAATATTGAACGATATTTCTACAGTGCCCATTTTTTGTTGCATTTGTACTAATTCTTAAGGTTTTTTAGGCTTTGTTTTGAGAGGGTTGTTTAAAATGCATTAATGGAAGTTACAGACTGATTTGAGCTGTAATGCTGCTTGAACGCATGGCCACCCTCTTGCTATGCCAGGAATCCATCGGTTTCCTCTGGAGGTGAATGTAAAAGCATTCTCTGCTGCTTGTTGTGCTCAGAGTATGAGGAGGAGGAGTGGAGCGCCTGGTCCTCCTGCAGTGTGACCTGCGGCTCTGGGAACCAGACAAGAACGCGGTCCTGCGGTTATGCCTGTACAGCCACCGAGTCCCGGACCTGCGACCTGGAGCGATGTCCAGGTATTGTCACCTCGCTCTGACCTTCCATGACCTTCCTGGGGCTGAAGGGTCTAGGGATGCTCTGGGTCGACTTGCAGCAGCACATGGGACAAGTCTTTGCAACAGGCGTGTCACTTCCTGTCTTGACTGACGCAAGAGCTCTAGGAAGGCGATCGCTCAATCAGGCCGAGTGGAAAAGCTTTAGTCTGGCACAAGCAGCATGCTCCGACAGGTTGCCGCCATCATGTGACAGGTTTGGGATTGTGCAATTGGCAAGTTGAAGTTTGGGATTTAATGGCGGCCGTAAATGGATTAAAGCAGCTTTGTAAAACAAAACATGAGGAAAGTCCAAAACCATTTGCTATGCAAGGTTTTCACACAGGAGCTGTTACAGTTCTGAGTTCTGTTTGTGTCTGTTATTCCTTCTTAGCAGGGATTTCCACCCACTGTTTTAACACTGATCCCTTTCAGCCTGTTGTGGAGTTTCAGCCCTGCTGTAACTGTTCATGGCCACAGAGAGCCCATAGGCCCCCCACTTTCAGCAGGGTAGTGTGGCTCTCAGCTGGGTGACCTACAGCCAGCTCTGTCTCAGTCATTTCAACCTTGAGAACATCTCTGCCACCTAGTGCAGTTTATACCCTTCAGCAGGCAGAGCGATATTAATTTCTAATTGCCATTTTAATATTTTTCATATTAACAAATACTGTGAAACTGTTTTTTTAGCATTCTCTGCGAGGTGAAGTGAGTAAATGCGTTTCAGTTCATGCCTTTCTCTCTCTCTCTCTCTCTCTCTCTCCCAATGGTCCTCAAGACGATGTGAATGCAGTGACCGATCTCATGCCCTACGGGACTGAGAATAGCACCGAGCTCTTCGATGCAGGTCAGTGGATGTTGGGTTGGTCCATTTTGTTTTCAGGGAGCCCCCCGGACCCAGTGTGGGTCATAACTGGTGACCATCTGGTTTCACTTTGCCTTCTCACCTGGAGACTCGGCTTTAGAGGGAATCGTTGTCTGAAAATGTGAAACAGCTCACGAATTTCACAAAATATCAACTGTCCTTGTCTTTAATAAAAATAATGTTCACAGAGCAGAGGTATGACGATCGGAAACGACACTTAGCACATTAACGTCTCGACGTGGGAGTGCAGAGAAATGGAAAACCATAATGTTTATGATGTAAGAATATATTGACCAGATTTGAGCTTCTTAGGTCATTAGAGTTTTTTAATCATCTCGGATTGCCTGTTCTGTTTTGAAAGGGGCCTTTGGGGCCGCATGGAGCTCTCCAGCACGGACAGTCCACACCTGCGTGCTGCGAGGGGTAGCTCCACTGAGAATGGCATGCGGTCTGCGAAACAGGCTGTTCTTCCAGAACATATTTGATTTTTTTTATTGCTCCCCTCTTTCCAGCTGTTACTTAAGTGAGACATGAAAGTGATCTAGGTGTTTCACTTCATAATAATAATGAAAAATGCAGTTCAAAAATATAGCCAGCTAAAGTGTGAGGATTTTTTTTTTCCATTGACTATGGAGAGCAAATATTTATGAAGAGAAATCTGCAGGAAGGTTGTGCAGGCTGCCAGGGTTACCTTATACGCCTAGAGCTGGAGGGCTTTTAATCCATACTGCATAACACTGCAAGCGAGCTCATAGCCAGAAGGCCAGATTTCATCCTGAATGAGGTCCTGTGTCATTTCATACGTAAGCCTGTGGCATTTGTGTTGATGAAAGCCATGTAAGTCAGAGGCTACTTTAGTGTTTGGTCTGTACTTCGATTGCTGGCCAGTGTTTACATGATGGATGACAATGAAAATATGAAGAACATTTTAACACCATAAAAATCATGTAATCTGTTGGCTGCCAAAAAGACTAAACAAAAGTCAGAAACAGGCATTTATATGCTAGTTGGACCTGTTTCATATGAGGAATAATGAGATAAATTTGCCACCCGTCAGTCCCCTCCCCCCTCAGAAGACCACTACCACTGAAGTCCATGATGTTTCATGTTGCAAAAGTGTCCCAAAGGCAAATTCAGTAATAATTTTCAGTTTTTCTGTCCATAAGAATCCCAAAACACATGGCCTATATGAAAACACCTGAGAGGTTACAAGCAACAGGAGGCCTTTAGGCCCGTTTTAGTAACGAAATGACCCCAGGATCTCATTCTTGAGAGAAGCCAGGGAATCGGCTTCAGCCACACACCCAGGGCTTCTCACTTGTGTTCTGCTGTTGGCTGTGGGGTGGGGCGCTGGGTTGCCATCCTCTGCCCCTCTTGTTGCCAGAGGGGGAAACTCTGCCCTCTGAGGCACAAACAGGGAGGGAGTCTCACACTGGACAGCTTTGAAAACGATGGCGCTGGGTTAGCGAAGCTGAAGGAGGTTTCGAGTGAATATGGCGTGCAATCCATTAAGATGATCAACTTTTGTTAAACCTTGATTCCTGCAGATGTCGACAGCTGCGAGAAATGGCTGAACTGTAAAAGCGACTTCTTGCAGAAGTACCTCCACCAGGTGCTGACCGAACTGCCCAGCTGCCCTTGCACCTACCCGTCCGAAGTCGTCTACAGCGCGGTCAATATCTTCGACGAGAAGCTGAAGAAGACGTTCCGCTGGCGCGACGCCAGCGGCCCCAAGGAGCGCCTGGACATTTACAAGCCCACAGCGAAGTTCTGCGTGCGCTCCATGCTGTCCTTCGACAGCACCACTTTGGCAGCGCAGCACTGCTGCTACAACGACCACATGAAGCTCATAACCCGGGGGAAGGGGGCTGGAGCGCCAGACCTCATCAGCACCGAGTTCTCGCCCGAGCTGCACTACAAAGTGGACGTGCTCCCTTGGATCCTGTGCAAGGGGGACTGGAGCAAGTTCCACGCCGTCCGCCCGCCCAACAACGGGCTGCGGTGCGCCGAGAACCCGCCGGAGGACGTGTACATGAACGAGCTGGGGGAGGCGAGAGAATACTGAATCCACCCCATCAAAAGAAACCCGCTTGCAAACTTGCTACCATAATGTTGCACGTCTAAAAAGAAACAGCTCTCTAAATGTTGCCAGGTCCACAGCATCCAGCGTGGAATCGGCTCCCTTTTCTTTCTGTGGAATGCTCTTCCATCTGTGTGTGTGAGTACGAGTGTTGTGGGTGGGATCGTGTTTGTTCACAGAGCCATTGCTGTCAAAACAGATACTTTTTATTCATTTGCAAATCCCACCCCTCCGCCTGCTTTCATGTTACTGGAGTATGTTGGACGATTGACTTTGGACTTGAAAGGATTTTCTATTTCTGATGTGGCAGGCTAGTAAATTATTACAGGAAAGGTAATAGCAGGAGTGGGTTTCCAGCAATTGATGATTGTTTGGGAAAAGAATGAGCACCATTGCTGTGAAATCATGGTGGGTAAGACATCAGAAAGTGCTTAGAAAGCGGCCTGAGCTGAAGGAATAGCCTTTCTTCACCAGTTTCTTTCACAGGATACGGTGTGCTGCTACAAAGTATGAACGGGGAACTCGCCGTGTCAGTGAAGAAAGGACACAGGTTGTCAATTGATATCTCTGGGAACACGGGCATTCAGTATTTATTTGATTCACATGGAAACATTTCAAACACTAAAGTTTCGTGAAAGGAATTCCAGTCAAGCTGCTAAGATTTCGGTGAATTCAAACAGAATCTCCCCAGATGTAAGGCTGCTGTTGGCTCATCTCCAGTCTCTGCAGGAACAATCCCGATAGATCACAGGCGGACAGTCTCTCAAAGGTTTTGGGTTTTTTTGTTCAGTTATTACAAGGAAAATGAAGCCTTTAAAAAATATATCAACCTGTTCTTAAATTACATCTTAAAACTCTTCATCTCTTGTAGCAAAAGTGGTATTAAGATAGAAATGAATTTTCAAAATAGATGTGGGGAAGAACAGTACACATGGGTATGAAATGAGCGGATGTTTTCTTTTTATAAAGGGATTGTGAATTTAGGACCGCGCATGATTCTCTGTAAACGCAATGAGTGGGTTTTAAAATGTGTCAGATGATGCTGTTTATTTAATAGATATAAAAAACACAGTTAATTGTATTGAAGCATTTGAGACACAGTCGCTATTTAAGTGTCAGCTGTCCGTCTTTGGATATGATTAGATGAAGTTGGTTCAAAACTCGAATCTTCAGAATTCTGGCAGCTTTAGCAGTGGGGTCCCCTGAGGAGTCATGTCACCAGTATTTAACTGTCTAGGTGCCCATGCCATAGTTACGCAAAGCTGCGCTCTAGCAGGATGGATTTATATTATCAGGAGAAGAACCAGATTCCATTGGAGTACTGTGGTTTTTCTTCAGTGTTGGCACACAGTACAGTCCTAGGAAAATCCATCCCTGTTTTTATTTGTTAAATGTTTCACTTTCTTCCATGAGGTGATGCTTTGTAAAGTAATAGGGGGCTTCACAGTGCTTCTCAGACATCATTTCGAATCTCTGGATTGCCATCAAAGGACTGTGCTATGCAGAATGTTGTTTTAAAGCCTCAATCCTGCCATTCAGCCTGGGTTGTGGTACAGAGAGGTCCTGGTATAGAGCGAAGGTGAACTTATTTTTAAAGCCTTGTGTTGACAGAATCCTGTCTTATCCAGGAAGAACTTTTTTCAGCTCTAGTTTTGTTCCACTGTTTCACACTTATGTGGATTCTGACATTTGGACATCTTGTACACATCTGTTTTCCTTTTAAAAAAAACATCAAGACAGGTCTTCTGTGGTGCTACTTTGGTTAACCATAGTGCACTTTGGTATTTTGACTACAGTTTTATGCAGACGTTTGGGCACCCCTGGCCAAATTACATGTTTTGATGATTTTCTAAGTGAAAAGAAGTTAATACTACTATATTTAAAGTAAATTTAAAAGTTCTAATCCTGTGCAGACATTCTTGCAACATACATTGACACTCTCCTCTGTCATTGAACAGAACAGCTTTAAAGAAGTCTGTTCCAGAACATAGCTTTAAACACAGACCAGGTGCTGAAAAAATGAGTCGTTGAAGTACGTGAACCTTCATCTTTCCGTTTGTTTTCATGAGGAAATATTTCACTAGTCTTCTTAGCGTGGATGTAACTTGACTTATACAATTTAATCAGTGTGACAATATAGTTTGTGGGGTAATGTATAGATACAGAAAAGTCTATCAATAAATTACTCCATATTTTTCAATTGTGACTTTATCTTTAAGGATGTAACAACTGTGTGGAGTTGATAGGAAATACCTGTGGCAATTTTAGAAGGGTATAATGCAAAGGATCCTGCATCTGGTGTTTTTGTTACAGATTTTTAGCCAATGCTTAGTCTGATGGGTTTTTAAACATGTGAGCAATACAGATGACAGGCGCCTCTTTTAATTCCCATGCACCCTGTATTGACATACTATCTTCTCTTACATATTACTTTTCAGATTAAACAGGAATAGTGCTGACACCACAGAACATTTCATCTTCTCTTGTACATCTCAAAACTGCAGTCAGCATGTTGCATTATGTGGCCCCTGAGTACTCTTAAGCTAGTGCTAAGGGATCGTTCTGACTGGAACAGCATATTGATGATCTGAAAAAGACGGACATCTAACTTCTTACTGGATTCACTGATGTTTGCTTTGGATTGGGTTCCCTGCAGAACAATTGTTTCAAAACCATTTCCCTCTGTTTCTCATCACCAGAGAGTGGCTGAGCATTCTCTCTTATAAGGTCAACATAAGTTTCTGATCCACAAAACCAGGAAAGGGACAGAGCGAAATCTTCAGGCCATAGTGAGGACTTCAGCGATTTCACACAGCTCTTTTCTTCAGGGATTAGGGGTGTAGATCCACACCTAAACCCTTTGGAAATGTAAATTAAAAAAATATTGTGTAAAAAAGATGTTCCATTTGCCATCTCCAGAAATGTTACTCTACAACAATTTTGTTTAACTAAACTGCAGGTCTTTATGTGAGTCAGCCAGGTGTTGCCCTAGTTACCCAAGAGCACAGAGAGCTTCTGGAAAACCAGGATTCCTGTTAAAGCCTTTGAGACACACCAGAGGTGTGGTAATGTGTAAAACAAAGCCGTCTTCATTCTTCTGGGCAGTTGTTGAATCACGACAGTAGCTTGTAGTGGGTCTTCAAGCTTTAAAATGAATTGGGAGTTTCTTGTTTATGGGACCTCTGCATTGCTTACATGGGACAAGGATAGGTTTCCACTGGTTGTGGATTCTGAATACAGAATTCAGAAAAATGTTGAAAGTTTAAGCTACAAATGTCTTATTGGGAATAAAAAATGTCAGATTACAGTTAATCATATTGTGATTATATTTTTCAGGAAAGGCACTTTATTTAAAGTATATATATATAAATTTTAAAATGTACCAGCATTTTGTAATTTGTGTTTGTGTTACTATTGTAAAGGGATAACTCACAAAAATGCTGCATTTTATGTTTAAAATATTTTGTATGTTATGTAAGTATTGTTAGCATGGTGTATTTTGCTTTTTTAAGATTGGTATTAGATATATTTCTGTACAGTATTTATTGTTAATGATTGCTTGAGCTTTAGAAGAGATATTCGGATTATTCTATGACACTGAAGATGCACTACAATTGAAAGTGAATAAATACATCTCTAAAGGGATCTCTGCTATGGAAAAAGGGAATCCATTTGCATATACCACATCATGTCAATAAAATGTTTTATTAAATATAACTTTTAATTGTAGTTTTTTTTTCTTTTTTGCAAATTAAAATTGTGCTGTGACAACAGTAATAAAGATGTCTGCCACACTTGTTTGCCTGCTGTCGCTGTTCTTCATGGGGAATGGCGTGGGTCCAGTCCTGCAGTCCGTTAAAACCAGCCAGTTTGTCCTACTCGATGGCCAGCCTGATTTGGCCCCCCATCTTGACCCGATAAGCCCTTTGAAAGACACCAGTCTTTCCTCTTCCAGGTTTGGGACCATGTTGTATTGGCACGAGAGGAGTGAGGACGTGACAGGCCTTCCACCAAAACGGACAAGAGCCCAGCACCACCTGCAGCAAAGCAGATCTGCCTCAGGTGCCCAGTGAGCCATGGGGGCCACTGTTCAACTCAAAGGTTCCCAGCACTGCTCTCAGTTTCACGATTGCACCCGATTCTGTAATTTAGTACTAGGTGATTACAATGAACTACTTAGCTTGTCTGCTCCGAAACATTGGAGGTTGCATTTCGGGAGTAAATTAACAATGACATTTACTTAGACAATCTTTACGCTCATTGCTGGAATCGGGAGATCTAAAGGTGTAACCAAACATTATTGAATCTGAATTTGCCAGAGCTTCTTGCAAGGGTTCTGATTGTTTCCCACTCATACCTTTAGGTTTGGGGAACATGTCAAAATCCTATGCCCACGGAGCCTCAGATATAGATAGTGGAAATGCTCAGTTGACACCCCAGGAAGGGTTAGGGTAAGCATTCACACACTACAGAAATTTTATGCTCAGCCCCAGATTTTGGGGCCCAAGACAGCTTTAGGATTAGTGATTTTTTGCTCCAATCTGAAACATTTTCAGATACTTTTGGCTGCCTGAGTGGCGCAGCACACCATCCGGTAATTGTATCCCAAAACAGTCTGTCAGATCAAAAGTTGTAACCAAACATCATTGAATCTAATGAATATGCAAGAGCTTTTATCAATTATTTTGATTGTTTCACACTCAGTTTTTAGTTTGGGGAACATGTCAATATCCGATGACTGGAGGGCTTCAGATATAGATTGCGGAACTGTACTGTTTAAACCTTGGCTAGGGTTAGGGTAGTATTCCACCTCTATTTAGAGTAATTTTACACTTGATGCTGGGTTTTGGGGCCCAAACCAGCTTCAGAATGAGTCATCGTTTACTCGTATCTTCACCTATATTTTTCTGATACTTTTGGCTGCTTGTATTGTATATTGCACAGTCCAGTAATTTAATCCCAAAATTGCCAGAGATGAAAATTTTGAGAGACCCCTATTGTAATAGTTGAATGCTCTTTGCTGTGTCCTTTAAGTAGCAGCTAGAAGTATAACTGCAGTCAGCATCTAAAGATTTTTGTAACCCTAACCCTATTCTGTCTTAAAATGGATGCTTGTGTAAATACCATTTTAACAGCATTTGTCACCTGAAAAGTTTCCTAAAGAAGATACATTTTTGAAGACGATTAATTTCCAACAAGTGTCATCAATGAATTTGATTGTTTTTAGGCTCGTATTTCTCAGTTTGGGGAACATTTTGAAATTAGATGAGCGAAGGGCCTTGTAGACAGATTACGGAAGTGCTCCGTTGAAACTCTGGCTAGGGTGAGGGTTAGCACTCTACCTCTACTTAGAGAAATGTTACACTTGATTCTTGGTTTTTGGGGTCCAAATCAGTTTCCGAATGAGTCACGATTTGCTCCTATCTTCACTTTTATTTTTCTGAATCATTTGGCAGCTCGAATTGTATATTGCACCGTTCAGTAATTGTATCCCAAAACTGAGTCAGATGAAAAGTTTATAGAAACCCTGTTCTAATAGGTTAATTTGAAATGCAACCAGAAGTATAACTGCAGTCAGCATTTAATAGTTTTAATACTTTTAACCGTAACACTACACTGGCCTTCTACTTGGCTGGTGTGAAACCCAGCTGGCGTGTGGGCCTCCAAGGCAGTTGAAACCCTCCCATTTCAACTGTCTATATGGAATAATAACTGGAGACTCCTGGTCACAAACTACTAATGCTTCAGGCCAGAACCAGTGGTGTCTGGGTTGTTAGCTCATGGGCTCAGCCTCTGTATTCCAAGTCAGCAGCTTTATTGGTTGAGATATGGAGCAAGACTGTATTTGATCCTTTTAATGGAAATATTTTTCAGCCTACAAGACAGATAAAACTTTTTAGAATATCACAACTAAATATTGCCACTACAATTCCCAAAAATGATAGATCTAAGATTTTTGATAATTGAATTTAATCAGAGCTCTGTCCTTATCCTCTAGAGCAGCATTGCATAAAATAAAAATGCATATTGACAGGAACGTAAAATGAAAATAAAATGATTGATTAAAACCAGACTTCTGTCAGGAGGATAGAATTTATTAGAGTGCACATCAGCCAAGACTTTGAATTGGTTTTCCATTCTCTGTATCTTAACCAGTACTGTTCAGGATATTCATTTGATCTTTGAGTGTAGTAATCCTGTGCACATGTGGTAACGTCACTATTTTAGTTAGAATGTAGGTTTGGCATCTGACTTTAAGACAAAAGATTTTTAAGATCAACTGGTTGTGCCTCTTAATTACAGTATTACGTAAACTAGCAAAACAGTTTTACAAAATGACCTGTACTTTGTGTACTCTAGTGGAGCCTTTATTGTGTGATGCAATTTTAAAACAGTTCAGTATGGAGGAGTAAAAGATTGTAAAAGCCTCTGAGAATGTTATCTACCTTCACAAACTGCTGTGACAGATATGTATGAACCTTTCCTTTTTTACAAACTTTCTTCACAGGGTTAAATATTTGTACACAGGAAACAGGAAATGTTAGAGTAAAAGTAATCACCACTAATATGAATCATTGATGAGCTCAGAAGTCCTTTGGAGTCTATCATAAAATAGCTGTAAGACTATGTCACAGACATCTGGCCAGTAACAAACTAATTGCCTACACATTGAACACTTCTAGAATACAATGGCCAGGATACAGGCTACATGTCTTCCAAATCAGGTGTTGATCTTGTAGTGCCAAAGAAACACTCTGAAAAAAAGTTTAAAAGGCCACTTAAGAATAATGTACATTTCTTTGGCAATCCTGCAGAAAGCCTTACAAATCAGAGGAGCAGTCAACACTTCCGATGTTGCTCCTCTGTCTGTATCGGCTGTGCTGTATTTAACTACTGCGCAGAGTTTCTTCTTATAAAACTGCAGCACCCTCTCGTTCACTGCCTGCCAGTTCTGTGAAAACGTTGGCAGTCATGTTACCCACTTAACAGTACTTGCTCTTGTGTGGTACTTCAGAATATGTCCTGGTTTTCCAGTTCTCTCTGTGGTCCTGTACTATTTTTAATTATTTCAAAGCAAGGCTCACGGTGTTTTTCAAGTGTTGGCTACCTTCAGAATGTTTTACAAGTCTCTTCCTCATAATATTGTTTTTCACCAATTGAATTGGCAGGCTGAGGTTATGCGGGCTGAAAGTTAAAAGAACTTATTTATTGCATGTTCTGTTTTATTGCTCCCAGGATTAACTCAGACCCATATTCTCAAAGGTGAATGGCAGAGGTCAGACAGAGATAACTACCTGTGTCCATGACTGTTTTTATTGAAAACACTCTACATTTGAAAAGCAGCTGGACTCGGGAAGAATTTTCTTTGTTTTCCAGTAGAATGAATAAAAACAAAGGTGTCTGAAAAGTACAACATTTTTGCTGTGGAAAAAAAGGGTTTTAAAAGATGTACTGTAGCAAGAAAATCTGTAGGGTGGTTGATTTGTTATTTATAGAACAAAATTAATCTCATACATCAGTGATTTTAAGAATTAATATACACAAAGAATTGGGTGATAATTGATAAAACAATTCAATTCATCTAGAGTATACAGGATTTCGTCATATTTACAACTATCTGATCCCACATGTACAGTACCCTCTTAATTAAAGATAAACTCTTCCTGGTCATGTTCATGTTGACTGTTTAACTCTTGGTCGCTGGTATTTCAAATAGGGCACTACTAAAGAAACTAATGACATAACACACTCCAGGTGATCTGTTCTAAACTCACCACAGAGAAATCCATTACTGGTCAATGAACATAGGGCATTATTGTCTAATTGGGCAGATGTTGATCTATATTTAATGAATTAAATTTTTAGATGATACAGAAATGAGTGGTAAATGCAGTAACAAGGGAATTTCAAAAAGACTTGGAGTGGGCAGATAGGAAAATGATGTCTCTCACGTGGGTCTGTACAGCAGGACAGAAGGGTCTGGCAGTAAATGTAGATTCTCCTACGTTCTCATCAAGACAGTGCAGGGAATCACTAAAAAGAAAGCAGAATTCTTAGAGTACCTAGGAGAAAAGAAAGAATGATTTCTGGTCTCAGGATTTGCTCATATAGAAGTGTAATACAGGTTGATCCAAGTATATAAAACCCCAAGGGGCGCACAAAGTGACTACCTGGCAGTAGGGAAACAGTGATGCAGTACTGTATGTGCCCCAGGTAGAAACTGATTTAGGACAGACAGCAGGAAGGGTCTCGAGAACAGGCGTCCCAGCCAGGTGCTTTGGGCCCAGACTTTGGACCTCCAGGAATCAGCTGGGCAAAATTTTAGATTGACTCAGTAGCTAAACTACCAGACAAGCAAGGTGGGGCAAATGCCCTCCTCCGATCTGCAAACGGTGTGATGTCTTTTGTGTTGTTTTGTGTTGTGTTTTTAGTGAGCAACTATTTTTTGCCACACTAAGGACATATTCTTAACTGCTGAATCATTAAGCTATCATCCGTATTATTTAATGATAAAGAGTACAGGTCCAGAAAAAAAATGCCACATTGTTGGAAAAAATGCCTTATATATTATATATATCTTTTATATGCCTTGTATGTATATCTTTAATTAACAATGTAAAGTTTTTTTCCTGAACCTACAGTAATAATAATAAGAATAATAATAAGAATAATAATAAGAATAATTGCTTACACTTATATAGCGCTTTTATGGTCACTCCACTCAGAGCTCCACAGTACCTAAAATTATTTAATTAGGAAATGTATTGTCTGGCCCTGCCAAAAGAGGAATAAATGAAAATGCACATTTGATCAGAATCAAAACCCATGTGTCTTCTTGTAGCTACTGTACATTAAAACTGAGGCAGAGCAGTGTTCAGGCCTGGGAGGTGACCTTGGTACTTAACTGGTACACTGTGAATTCTTTGGGGAGTGTTAACAAACTCTACCTTAGTTGACACTTACTTCAGGAAACCCATGTGCAAACATAACCTCCCTCTTTCCTGTATCTCATTCCAGCCCAACACCCCCAGGAAGCGTCAGACATCACAGATGTTAATTAAGTGCTGACAGTCTGCAAAACAAGACATAAAACTCTTTGGGTCAACACAACACAACACTATTTTCACGTGATGGGGGAAAGATAGCTCCAGCACCCTTCCCCTTGGTGCAAGTGAGAGGGCTCCTGCACATGGGGCCGCTGAGCAGATTGTGGCTTTGTGCAAGATGGCTAAGCTGATTTACTCTGTGCAGACACACTGATCAGCACTGGCCCTGTCTGTGTGTCCAGGAACATGCCAGCTCCTTGTTGCCTCAGGACTCATAAACCCTTGTAGAAAAAATGCATCAACGTAAACAAAGTCACACACATGTGCACCATACTGTATCTAGGGGGCCTTATCTGCTGTAGAGAGTGATGCTCTGTGACTCTGAGTCTGCAAGCAAATCTCTTGGAATTCCTGCAGTGGCAGAGCAGGGCTGCCCCTCTCACACACATTTGTACCCTCTTTAACGACAGTGAATATTGAGCTCACTGGTGTCAAACAGACATTGAAGAAACAGACCAGATAACTGGATTCTGGATAACTGGTGTGTTACCCTGAGTGCTCCAGTCCTCCCTTCTGTAAACAAGGGCCCCAGCTTTGCTGGTTGGGAATCATGTACTTGCAGTCAGCTTGACACTTCGGAACGTATTCATTAGGTATGAGAACTGACAGACTTAATATTGTAGCTGTGTAACTTTTGCAGCTAAAATGGTTAAGAAATCAAAGTGAGTGCCACAGTTTAGAGCATATAAGAAGTGTTGATTTCTGTGCTTTTTAAATACATGCCAGGAAAACTCTTTAATACAACTAGATACTGACATTTGACCCATTCCTCCATAGCTGCGTGTGGTTTGTCCATACCACTAACCTTTATTAAGCATGACAAATGTAGCCCCCCACTGCTATTGTAAACAAGGAGGTAGTTCTGAGTTATTTACATAGGTTTTAAAGCAATCCAGGAAAAGCTGTAATAATTGCTCAGGAAGTTAGCTCAATCTTGATAGTTGTTTCAACAATTAAAGTCATGATAGATGAGGACTTTCAAGTGATTGATCACTCTTTCCTTCATGAGCAACTGACCTGCACAGAGGCCTTAACATCCATTGAGGTTATTTAACCTGAATGGAAGACAGCAAAACACACTGACACAGAGCACCTCCACCTAAAAAAGGTTGTTTTTTTTCCCCAGCCTGTCCTGTGCCTTCTTTTCCCTCTGCTTCACAGAGCACTCAGCGTGCATGTACAGTCACGCTCAGGAACTCTTTCCTGACTGCTAAAAAAACATTTGAACATGCATTGCAAAAAAGGTCAAATACACATTAATAAAATGAATAACAATGCCTCTCATTTTAAATAGGATTACATCCTGCAACAGAAACAATGTTAATGCAATCAAGTACTTCTGCAAATGTGTTAACTAGCAGGTAGTCATTCAACACTTAATGTGATGACTTGTAGGTGGTACCTGGATGCTTTAGTTGGATTAGGGGTGGTACTTGGTCCAAAAAGTTTGAGAACCACTGATCTATCCAACCATGTTCTAATATGCTTAATCCTGCGTTGAAGTTGATTTCCATGCTAATTTCTTATTCTTATTGTTATATCAAGCCCAGAGTAAATTTTCTGTGGCTAAAAAATGAGAGGGGATTTAACTTTTAATTAAACTTTTGATTCTACTTGGCAGTTGGGTTATATGATGGTCTCTGACCTACAGTAGGCCCTGTAATGTTTTTGCAGTAAGATGTTGGCATTTTTTTTAATGTGATAAAATCTAGTTAATTCATTTTTTTTAAGTTTTACATCAAGTCTTATTGTTCAAATGGTTTTTGAATCACTTAAAAGTGTCATTTAAGGTTAGGAAAGGCATCTCCCACTGAAGGTCATGCTCTATCTAAAAACCAGATGGATCTATGATTATTCCCCGCAGTCATCTTTATTCTGATTTTGTTTTCAGATATTCTCCATTTTGCCCATTTGTTTAGGATTAAATCTGTTATTTATCACAGCCTTTACAAATGATTGGGAAGATCACAGCATTTCATGTTCATATTAAAATTATTCAGAAATTCACATTCATTTTGCTACAGCTTTTATCACTTTCAAGGGTTTTCAATTGAAATTATTTAATTTGATATGCACAAATCAATCATCAAAGCATACTTTGTACGAAAATCTGAATAACTTAAAAAGCCAAATAGCATTGGAGAGACATTTTGTTTTCAAAAATCACTTGTAGAACGTTCCTCTAGTGATTCTTAAATTAGAAGGGTACCGATTCAAGCTAAGAAATTATCTGGAGCTAAATTGTATCCACTTGAGTTTCCTCTCAAATGTGGCGTTATTATGAATAAACGTACTGTGGTTATAAATTGAGAGGTGATTTTCCTTTTAATCAAAGATTTCCATTTCTACTTGGTAGATGGGTAATCAGTGAATCACGATGGCACTTAATAAAAACAAGGATTTGATTTAAGTGCAAAGCATGTTAATCAATTAACTCCTTGTTAGTAATTTTGTGGGGCAGTACCTCAATTTTATACCTTTAAGTAGAGCTTGATAGAGGCTGGCATACAGTACTTTTTGTGTCAAAGATTTTTCTGTATAAGTTAAAACAGACACTGATACTGTAAAACCTTCTGAATTTACTGTTGGAGGCACTTATTTTATTAATCTTTCTTCACTTAATGCATTTATTTAATACATTTGTCAGCAATACAGCATTTTCAAAAATATGAATATACATGTTGTTATTGATTTTTAACATGTTGTGTAAGGAAAATATTCTCAAAGGTATTTAATGTAAATTTAGATCTCTCTTTCATAATTGAATTAAATCCTAATTATAGCCTAATTCTCAGGCTAAAATGAGTTAGACTAGTATTAGAGAGGTTTTAGTAAGTCAATCTAGGCTCTTTTGTTCTATGCAATTATCCGTCTTTGTACCTTTCAATGAATGAATTACTGATCCCTAATTGATCCCTAATTGTTTAATTAATGAACACAGGTGCTAAAGATCAGTTTGATCAACAAAGATTTGCTGGAGTGGAAGACACGAAGACACCCCTGAGCTAGTACTTGTCTTGTCAATGCTTGTCAAATTGATGCAACTAAAATTACTAGCATATGTTCTCATGTGGAAATCACTTTCTGCTAGAGGTTTGTAGAATTCCTTCAGCACCACTGCATCACAAAGCTCTGTAAAGTTGTAGAGTAATACTAGACAATAGTTACAAAAGCATTAATGCCACACAGTTTAATATCTAGATATAAATTATAAATAAAACACATTTTCTAATTTTTCTTTTTGAGCTCATTGACCTTTGTTGCTGTATAAAACAATACTTTAGGGGATTTTGTTTTGCACAGAGCAGAATGCTTGTTTAAACTTGTAATTAATGAAAAAAGACTTTTCAAACATTTGTTACGTTATCTTTTCTAAACAGACAAAGCATGCACATGGAAATAGCTGGAAAGTAAGTGCCTAATGATTAGCACATTATTAATTCATAAGCGACTAAGACAGACCCTGCCAGGGAGAGGCGCCAGACAGATGGTGACCACATTTGCACAATGGAATATAAATCCTGACAGATGTGCAGCCAGTGGAAAGAGAAAAAAGGCCACAAATAAGGCATTTAGATCTAAGATCTACTGATATCTTAATAAGGAAAGAAGTGTGTTTTGAACATGAAAGCCTTACTTTTTGAGTCATGGTTGAGATATACAAGAACAAGTACAGGGACTCCTGTAGATTTTAAAGTGTAAAGCTCTGATGCAGATCTGAATCCTATTCATCCAGCTACATAACACATGTAAAAACAGTTATCTAGGGTAGGATCTTTTTCAAAGTGAATGGAGTCGAAAGATGTCCTTTATCGTGTGATTATGATCAATGATCTGGCAGTTTCCATTAGGTACTTGACGTTTCTTTCAAACTTTCCAAAAAGCACACATCAGACCTGAAACAGTCAGGAAGTAACTGGAGGGCTCTTCCCTGTGCAGCCTGCCAGGAGGCGCCTCGCTCTCGGCCAGTGAAAGCCCTTTGCAGGGCACCGCCTGAGAGCTGCTGGAGGGAGGCAGAAGAAAAGTCAATTGTGAAGTTCTGGGGTGGAGCTCAAACCCTTTCTCTGTGTATGCTCCGGCACTTTCGTGTTTTTGTAAATAAAATGACCAGAATAACCTGGTCGACAGTCACAATGACCTTCTCCATGTACTCGACAATACAGGCATCCTTTCATTCAGAAGGCCGGCGTGGAAAACCACAGGGTGTGTGTAATGGGGGTGTTCAAGACTTAATCCCTTGAAGTGGCCAGGATTACTACTTTGTTTTATGAAGAGGCCGCCACCAGTGGCCTGAATTGAGGTTCTGGCTCTAGGCAGGTAGAAGGAACATGCTGTTCCCCCTCCTGCTATGAATGCAGAGCAATGTGCATTAACCCTGGCAATGGCAGTACAGGGGCCTTGCCAGCTGGCGGTGGCTTGCGCCGTGTTTACTCTTCCTGACCAGCAGGAATATGAGATTTCCTATGTGTATTCCACAAGAGATGCGCAAACAAGGATTTTGTGTCAATGGGTGTTTTGTAACACCCACTCCCCACCCCTGTCTCAGGCTGGATTGCAGTGATAGAACAGCATAGTTCTGTAACGTACAACGAGGTATGAAAAAGCCATACATTCTGAGACTCCGAGAAGACATTCACCATGCACCTGAGGTGGCAAAAAGAAACAAATAATTATGTGTACAAAACGTGTGCCACTATAGTGTCCGATAAAGTAACCGATATGATTGATTGAAATGATTTTTAGGTGTGTAAAAAATGAAGGAAGTTCAAACTAGATATCATTTAATGCAGTTTCAGAACTTTATTTCTCCCCATCACCTTTTTGCTGGTGCCTTCCATTTTTCAGGACCACTCTCCATTGAACAACGGATACTGTATTGCTATTGACAGACTCGTTTGGAAAACCCTGCAAAATGTAATAAAGCACACCGTCAAAACACCAAAGCTCAAGCTAAAACGGTCAAGCAGAAAATCATGGCAAAAAGTACAACAATGTAATGCATTTAGCACTTGTATATCTTATTCATGACCAATTGCTTAAGACAGCTCTAGCTCATTTGTAACCCGTATGATGTAATCCGGCCTTCACAGCTGTGGCCACTTGATTCAGTTTTGTCATTCCAGCTTGTCCATACTTAACTACAGCCCACAAATCAGAACAGTTTGATCTCTCCCACAATGCTGCCAGCTCCGTCCTGGCCCTAGAAACTGAGCTACTATTAAAGTGTCAGCCTGGATTAGCAGAGTCGGCTCAGTAAGCTCTGAAGCCTAAGTCAGGTGGACAAGAACTGCATTCCCCTTCTCATGCTCAGGAGGTTGGGATAGTTCTGTGGTTTAATTAATGGAAAGATTTAATTATTAAAATATGACCTGCACAATCCAATTTGCAAATAAAGTCATTTAAACTGTCTCCCATATTCCACTGCTTTTTAAAGAGTCCTTCCCCTCATTGTGCTATGTTTTTACATTACACAGTGAACACTTCTGATACTCCGATTATGTACAGGGACATTTAATATACAGGTTTAAAATATGAAGCGTCTTGCACATTTACTTTTGAAAATAATACTTAAACTTGTCTTTTTTACTGATCAAGCATTATTAAGTTATCATTGTCTAACCAACATGATCAGTTTTAAAACCCAGAAGTGTAAGTTTTTCTATTCTAGTATATTGTGTTGATTAGCTGAACACGTCATTCTCCCACAGCTGTTTCTGATTTGAAGGGCACCGGCAGGGAATTCCATGGCTGTGTGTTCTGTGGGTCGAACTTGTACAAATGCAAAACAATGTAAAGAGAGTCTGGTGACGTAACTTCATAGCTATTCTCTTTTAGCCTCAAACACAAAACAAGATCTATGTTTTCATTTAATCAGTTTAATTGCTGAGGCAGGCTTTAAATTTAAGTGAAAAAGTACAGATTGTATTAATTCCAGCCTATTTAAATATGCACATTAATTTGGAGAGACATCATGATGCATCATGAATGGTTTTCAAATAAATGCATCAGCACAAGGGTGTACCTCTCCAACGGATTTCAATTAAATAAATTATCCCAGTACAAACTCCTCACGAGTAGTTGCATCGTTTAAAAGGAAACAAAATGCAGGACCAACCCAATTCCAATTCCAGAAATCTCTAGTCCATAGAATAAGGCACCTTGAGATTTCACAGCTGCACTCATTAAAATCTGTAAATTCTAATGATTACTTTTTAAAATTAGTGAAAAAAGTATCTAGGAGAAAAACACATAAAGGGAGAAGTGAGTGAATCAGTTCTGATACACTTTTTTCAACCGGAAAGTTGAGTTTTTTTCCATTTATCTTAAAATTCAATTATAGCTATTGGTGCCCAAAACAGATAGCATCTATCTGTCTTGAATCTCTCTTCGAATGTGTCTCTGGCTGTTTAGCTGTTCTTATTTTTTTGTCTCAACTATTACACAACTCAGTTTCTTTTTCCACAATTAATTTCTGCTGAAAATTGTTCTTACAAGTGAAAGGAAAAATGCCAGGAAAAAAACAACAAAAAGTCCTCAAAACAGACATTTCTCTGGCTTTTATATGTAGCCAAAAGAAAACAAGCCAAATGTAACAAAAACCTGTTTAATCTGTGGCAATCTAAAACAAACACTGAGGCAATATTAAATAATGGCATTATTGTGTTGATTCTCTTGAGTAAATGTAGATGCAGTAGCTTCCTTCATACAGCTTTTGGCATTCTTTAAAATCTATGATGAATGTCATGAAACTGTTTCTAAACAAATTTGCTTGCAATTTAAAGCAGATGTCTCTATAATCCAGGGATGCAAACTTTCTCATATTAGCATTCAGTGTTAATCCAAGAATCCGACAGTATTCAAGCTGCACAAGATCAACTTTCAGATTTCAAGATGTCCTCTTTAGCACAAACACTATTTGCCCAGGGCAAACCCTAATAATAAAGGTCTGTCACAATCTCTTTACTGATCTTTATCTGTTAAATCATCACCAGGTGAGAATTTGCTGGACTTGAGTTGAGCAGAATCATGAAAAGTGAAAAACATGTTTTTGGTACAAGCAGTTTTGCTAGTTGGTATTAAAGATTTTGTTAGGGGATATGATCTTTGAGGGACTGATCGTCCCAAGAATGGTTCTTCTTTGTCATACAAAAATAGTTTTGTCTTGTTTTCTCTTTCTTACAAAAAACTACAGTAAAGAAAAATGCTCTTTGAATAGGAAGCTAGGCTTCATATACTATATTTGAAAACATTGGTGGAATATTTCAAGAAATGGTTGCATGAGTTGGATCTATAGACTAGAAACATCTAAACAAACCAGGCAGCTCAAATAACCTCTTCTAGTTTGTAACCTTTCTTTTGTTCTACTTTTATGTTAACCTTTCTCCTCATGACAGTATATTAATGAAGTACAGTGCCACCTGCTGTCATGATTAAATGCTCCATCTTTAATGTATTACAGGAATGCTGCTACATTGCATCTTTTTTTGTGATCAAGGTTCCTGCAGAAACAAGACCAGCAATATTATCTCCTCTATTGTTAACTGTAACTTAAGATGTGAAATACTTTTATGCAAATAGTTCCTACCATGCTTAAGAAAATATTCAATTGCAGGAATTCCAAAGCATTCAGCTTCCATTTATACAAGCAGGTGAATTTTCTTGATGCCGTTCTCAAATGTATTAAAATACACAAGTGCAAGGAGACGACCGAAAAACAATTTCTCCCAACAATTTACCTATTTATAAAGAAACAGCTGTCTGGAGATTCCTTGCGATGCCTCTCACGGTGCCGAGCCTAATGGGAGGCAGGTATATATTTGTTCAGTGGGCTGGACGGGGATTAGCCCATTGTAGTCATGGCCATTTAGCAGAGGAGCAGAGTGGGATCCTCAGCACTGCAGAGTGGACATGCTGCCCAGGGCCTGGCAGCTTGGGAGGGTAAACAAACCAGCAGAGGGGCTGACCCCTCATCGGACAGGACAATGGAGAGATTAAGACACTGAAGAGGAGGTCAGGAATACGGGTTTGACCCTTAGGGCTCTCAGAAGTGACAGGAGGACTGGCCAGCAGCAGCAAAGCTGCAGGGCTGGACGTGCTCAACCTAGCAGAAAATTGAGAGCTGCATTCGACACGGAAAAGACTCGGGCAGGTCCTCCAGGGGAAAGGAACCTGTGTGGAAGTTTTTTTGGGAAAATGTTGCCTTTTCCCTAAGCACCCACATGTTGGTCAGCTGAGCTGCTCTCAGGCTGCTCTTTACTAGCCTGTAGGGAATGGAAAACTGAAAGGTCGCTGTTACGCTATACTGAGTGGTATAAAAAAGGCTTTGAAAACCTTTGAGTTTTTAGTTAAAAATTCAAAGGCTGTATGTTTTTAGACAGCATGAAAAAAAACCTACTGAAAAATTATAGTGACCAGATTTGTGGAAAATAATTCTTAATAAGAATAATTTCTTGCCTGTGAATAGCGCTTTTCATCCCAAAGAAGCCCGGAGGACTTCACCTCACGTGGAAGGCGTTATGCACCAACAGAGCAGGGAACCGCAAAATTGCTCTGACCAGAACCAGTATCAGATGGAATAAGAGGGTGTTCAGGTAGCCCAGGTTGTACAAGCCACTACTGTTACTGCATGTTGTGTACATTTCAAAGCACACATCGAGTTATAGATGCCACCTTTAAAATCACAATTGTTATCCTTAGTAACAACATAACATGTTCTCATTGCTCTTAGCATTTCCAGAATATATGTACTGGATATTGTGAAATTATATTTACTTAAGTATACAACAACCATTGAATATGTATTTTCGCATTAGTACAGCCTTAAAAAATCTACTGCTTGTTGGGAATGGAAAATGTCTTCTAACAAACACATTCTTTTTAAGTTACATCAGGATTTTGACTCACCCCTTCCTCTTGGTTCACTGCACTTATCAGTGCCTGACTACTCTGGACTAGATGGGCTTTTTCAATAGACACTATAGATCACTACCGGGAGCTGAGATGAATCTGTCCACAATCTGTCCCCATATGGTGTCAGTTTGGTAATTCAACATGTCTAAGAAATCAAAAGTCCCAGTCAGACTGCTCTTTCAATGAGTTATCTTTTACATGATGTTATCATGCATTTTAGGGGGCAGAGATAATAGATGGATTGATTGCAAAGCTAACCAGATACAGAATATTTAGTTAATATGTGTCTAGTTAAGATGTTTCACCTGGCCAAGCTGATAACAGCTTTGAATAACTCAAATACAGGTAATACCCTCTGCTCTCTATTTTGTTAAAGACTCAGCTCAAAAAAAAAAAACCCGGCTTGAATCACTTATCTGTAAGGAGCCCCTTGATGTCCTCATTCATGGTCTTGCACTGCAATGCCGTTTGCTGAACTTAGCGGACTCTGCCAATGTTAGGGGACAATAACTGCTGGAATGCTGTAATGTTAATAATGCAAATCAGATTCTAGGAATTCTAGTTTGTCTAAAGAAATAACAAAGTCGTTCTACAATGTCACGGAGATGTGTTAAAATCTGTAATAATCCTTACACAAATCACCAGCAGACATAGCTGCTCCACACTATAAGATTTACATTTATATATCCCAATATTCATTGTGTTATATATATATATTATAGCATATGTAAAGGATGCCTGTCCATTGCAGGAGAGACGCACAAGCAGAAGTACAGACACACTCACTCCCACCAGGGCCGATTTACCCTGGAGCCAGTTAACCCACCAGCATGTTTGTGGACTGTGGGAGAAAACCAGAGCACCCAGAGGAAACCCACGCAAACGTTACGCATTCCGCACACGTCTCTGTCCAGTCTCGCGTTCCCACATGCGCGGTGTTTAACAATCGCTCACGCCGATACTAATGTACCTACAGGTACAGCACCACCGTTCACTCCCGGCACCATTTCAGTTCCCCTCTTTCCTCACTTCCCTTCTCACTATTGCGGATTCTCCTCGAGCTCCCAAGTGCGCAGTGTTTACTATTACTGTCACTACTCGGTATCAGACCTTCTTGCTTGTCCCCTCCTTTACGATTTAGTCTTGTGTTTCGGATTGTTACTCTCCTGCTGTCTCAGCCGTTATCAGACCTCCTTGCTTGTTTCCTGGATTACGTTTTGGTTTAGCGATTTGGATTGGGATTCTCTCTCTCTCCTGCACAGAATCCATACTCCCTTCCCTCCCTCCTGTTACACAAACGGCAGACAGCAGCCCAGCAGTTGAACCCAGGGCACTGCTGCGGCAAGGCAGGAATCCTGGCCGCTGTGTCATCATGAAAAATAAAATAGGATGTTTTACTGATCATAGTGGTTGTGTTTAAGCCACAAATAGAGTAGAACCATCTACACCTGTCCTGTACATTGGCCATTGGATGACTTTGTTAATGAAATAAATCAAACAAGCACCACACCTTGGTGTTATTTGTTCACTCAGACTGCCTTTCTATATCACTAGGACCCACTTGAAGGTCTGACAATATTCAGTGGCAAAAATATGCAAAAATTAATTCAGTTTGAAAGGGGTGAATACTTTTTCACGGACTGTAATTAAAGGTTTGTAGTGAGCAGTGCTGGTAATAAAGAAGGGCTTCTTCAAATACGACACTTGCGATAAGTCTCCAATGCCTTTAGAAAACAAAAGGATGCTGAATATGATTCTCAGCAAATCTCTTTGCTATATGCAAAATGACAAATTACTTGTTTTCAAAACAGTGTTATATGTTATTTTAAAATAACTCCATACTGTCCATTAGGTTAAAATGTGAAATTTATTTTCAAAATAATTGCAACAGGATTTTTTAGTTTTGAGTCTTAACATGTACAGATTAAAATGTAAAGACGATAGCGGAGAGTTCATTCTGGTTTCTGTAGGGGTACAGTAGGTGGACCAGAGAGCAGGTTACTCTGATCCATCACAGGATTTACCCCAGCACTGCTGGGCCCCATGGATGCAGCTGGCTGGACTCGGGCAACTGGGGTAAAGCACCTCACTCCAGGGTGACATATACCGTAGAGTAGATTTCCTTTTATATTAATATATAGCTTGGTCAAGATTTTCCATTTCTCAATGGTTGAAAACAGATGTCAAATTGCTTTGAGATTCCATGAACAAGTCTTATGGTCCCTTGGAAGGGTTTGGAAATAAATCTTAAGAAACACAATCAAACTATGTTTGGAAAGACAGATGTCTGGATGATCTCCAGTAAACATAGTTGAAAGCAACACCCCCAGTTCATTGTCCACTCATACGCACAGCCCAGCAAAACCCACCTGTGAGTGAGCACTCCTGCAGAGACTGGCAGTCATGGAACACAAGCAAAAAGCCAGAGTTGGCTACCAATGTAAGCTCTTACATAGTGGTGTTCACATGCACATAGATCCCTCTGTGTTTAGAACTGGTGTACAAACAGGGAGAGGCTACAGAATAAGTAAAACAAAAGTTTGCAGTCGAGGACTGTAACTAGTGCACAAATAAAATGTAATGTCTGTGGTCCTGCAGCTATTGGAGATCTCTATGTCACCTCATCTGTGTGTGGACCAGCATGTCACAGCATGTCATCTGTGTGTGGACCAGGTCAATGCCTTGTTCTGTCAGTACAACATGTCCTGGGCTAAACACACACAAGAACAGTTTCACTTTTCCTTGGTCATTACTGAAATGGGAAGAGATCAGCGCACTCAGCTTCATAAAATACAAATATCTAATATAATATTGGTGCATCATTATACTTTTTATTAACTTACAGCTTTCCAAAAATATTGCAATTATATTGGCTGGGATGTGGAATGCAGCCCTAACTATTATTGAAAGAAATCTGCCATTGGTGACAGGGTATTGTTTTAAAATTGCTGCAGCAAAAGAAGGCTGAAAATCTGAAGACAAAGAAAAACTGATGATACTGTGAAAGTCATGTTTATGGTCATGAGACAGCACTGAGATTTCACTGTAGCATATTAATTGTTTGAAATGTCTAACTTTAAATGCTGCATTTTCAGTCTAGCGTGTGTCACTTAAACAGGCTTAATAGTATAATTGGTGTTTTCCTTCTTGCATGCTTCACAGACGTCGAACTGAGTCATCTTTGACAACTTCAGAATGTTTTATCATGTTTTATCTGTTGTGTAGCCCTTGATCCAGGATGACGGGTTGGGATAAAAATGAGTTGCATTTCTGTATGAGATACCAGGGGGATGCAAGTTCCTATTTTAGTAGGTCACAGGTAACACAGTGTCACTGGACAGAAACAGGCGTGTCCAGTTCACTGTTCTGAATCACCCAAGCTAAAGAGGAGCATTAATGTTCCAGTTTTTAACTATCCCTGTAGATGCGAGTTAACAGCGGAAACTGAAAGGGTCAAACCCATTAACACATTAATTTTATTGAGTTAAATCTGGCAGTATAAGTAGTATTTCACATTCCTAAATAAAGCTATTCACGATCATCACATTTGATACGTTCATATTTCGGAAAATGCGTCAACAACTCATGGTAAGCTTTAATATCAACTTTTTTCATGGGTGCAAGAGATGGCTCTGAAGAACAGGAACCACATTCATATGCGGATCTGCTTGGTGAAAGCAGCATGTCTTTGCCCGTAGAGAAGAGGAAAGGTTTTAAAGCCGATGGTGATGTCGGATGAACAGATCTTGGATCTGTCTCCACTGGATCACGAGGATTCACTTGTGATTTCTAGCGGGGTGAAGGGTAACCCACAAGGTCTCCAGAGGTCACCGTGAAGAACAGAAGAGCTGAGCCGCTATTACATGTTAGCAAAGACAGAGAACCAGGGGTGACTCTTACAGTTAATGTACTAAAAACATGCGTCACCGCCGTCAGTGTAGCATGCCCAATTTAGGACGCACGTAAAATGTATTTTTAGAGTAGCAGAGTTGACAGACGTTTAACAAGCATATTTAATGCAATATCGATAGACATTTTGCTTTTTACCCAGACAGCCATTAATATCGGTTAATTTAAACACCCCTCTGTGACAGAGCCTGCCAAGCTTCTTTTCCCGTCAGCAATGCTTTGCAATCGTGAAATCTGGTTTTGCCATTTCAGAACCGGTAGTGGTAGAGTGCTCATTATTTTGCTTAAATTCGAGCAGAATCACAGCTGACGTTTTTTACAGCATATTTAATTATATCAGCGATTTTAACTGAAATGTATTGGATTGCGCGGAAGTCTAAAAACATGAAGATGAATCATTACTCATAGGCCACCAAAGGATAAGTGGACTTTGCTGCTGTTTTCATAACTTTTATCATCTTTGGAATTTAGTGTATGCCATCCTAATTTTTTTACAGTCAAACCAATAAATTAAAGATAACAAGAAAACTCTGACCATGATGTAACACATACGGCCACCATTGCAGGTTGTTCGAGCCAGCTTACCAGCGCGGTGACGTCACTGCCCTTCCCTATGAATAGCAGGGACCGCAGCTGCTAACGGGAGATTTCCCTTTGGCTCAAGAGGCTGAGTCCCTGTTGAGTGATGCCGGAAACCCGGGTTCGAGTCCCCGACTGTGGGGCGCATACTCACGTGAACCCTTCGACTATATAGACCGTGGAGCACCCATATTTGAATGCAGTTAATCATTAACCATTCAAATCCAGTATTACGACATATCTTTTTACTGCATTTAATTATTATATAATGTCTTAAAAAACAAATAATGTGTGGAAGAATATCTTCACTTTTATACATTGTTTTCCTGTTTTCGCGTTACCGCGCTTTAACTTCATATCGGTCGTGTTCCTGAAGCGATTCGGTTTATACTATCCTACGATTCCCTGTCAGAGCAGCAGCACCCAGCACCATGATCCCGGAAAGATAACGTTGCCAGGCGGAATTGTTTTTCAAAGAGTTCTAAAGGTCACTACTGCAACGCAGAAACGAACCGAGGACAAGGAGAGCTCTCCGTGTTGCACTTACTGTTGAGTGATGCCGGAGGCCCGGGTTCAAGTCCCCGACTGTGGGGACGCATACCCACGTGAACCCTGCGACTATATAGACCGTGGAGCACCCATATTTGAATGCAGTAAATCATTAACCATTCAAATCCAGTATTACGACATATCTTTTTACTGCATTTAATTTGTATAATAATAATAATAATAATAATAAACTTTATTTTATATAGCGCCTTTAAAGGTGGCTTCTCAAAGCGCTTTACAGGATGACAATAACAATAAATAAGAAGACTACAACAATAAATAAGAAAATTTCACAAGACAGGACACAATTATAATTACAGCAATACAACAATAACAATAGAGGAGACCGTGGAAGATGGTATTAAGAAGAGCAGAGGGGTGAAGAATGGAACCAGTTAAGTAAAGGCTTTTCTGAAAAGGAGGGTTTTGAGTCTGGATTTGAAGGAGTTTAGAGAAGGTGACTCTCTAATATCCTTGGGCAAGGAGTTCCAGAGCTTGGGGGCATAGCAGGAGAAGGCCCTGTCGCCCATACAATGTAGACGGGCTTGGGGGACAGTAAGGAGGGCAGAATTTGAAGAGCGGAGGTTGCGAGGTGGGGAGTAGGGCGATAAAAGTTCAGACAGGTATTGAGGTGCCAAGCCATGTAAAGCCTTGTAGGTGAGCATGAGGATTTTAAAGTCTACGCGGAATTTGACCGGAAGCCAGTGCAAGGACTCCAGGATAGGAGTAATGTGAACACTTGCACTAGATCTGGTCAGGATTCTGGCTGCTGAATTTTGGACATACTGCAGCTTGTTCAGAGTAGATTTAGATACCCCAGGGAGCAGAGCATTGCAGTAGTCAATTCGAGAGAATACAAATATGTTGATCAGCTTTTCAGCCACAGTTAATGATAGCATAGGGCGTAGTCTTGCGATATTTCTAAGGTGAAAAAAAGATGTTTTGACAGTATGCTGTACATGTGGGTCGAATGTTAAGCCACGTATATATATAATGTATATAATGTCTTAAAAAACAAATAATGTGTGGAAGAATATCTTCACTTTTATACATTGTTTTCCTGTTTTCGCGTTACCGCGCTTTAACTTCATATCGGTCGTGTTCCTGAAGCGATTCGGTTTATACTGTAACGCTTACGGCCGACCTAATGCGGCAAGGGCGCCCGCCTGAACCCCCGGTGCGTTACATTGGGTGTCAGCAGTGGGATGGGATAGCCCTTCGCCGGGGACGGGTCCCTGTTGAGTGACACGGGAGGCCCGGGTTCGAGTCCCCGACTGTGGGGGCGCATACCCACGTGAACCCTGCGACTATATAGACCGTGGAGCACCCATATTTGAATGCAGTAAATCATTAACCATTCAAATCCAGTATTACGACATATCTTTTTACTGCATTTAATTATTATATAATGTCTTGAAAAACAAATAATGTGTGGAAGAATATCTTCACTTTTATACATTGTTTTCCTGTTTTCGCGTTACCGCGCTTTAACTTCATATCGGTCGTGTTCCTGAAGCGATTCGGTTTATACTATCCTACGATTCCCTGTCAGAGCAGCAGCACCCAGCACCATGATCCCGGAAAGATAACGTTGCCAGGCGGAATTGTTTTTCAAAGAGTTCTAAAGGTCACTACTGCAAAGCAGAAACGAACCGAGGACAAGGAGAGCTCTCCGTGTTACACTTACAACAGCCATGGCTTTACTGAGTAGTGTCGCGCAGTGCGTGTCCAGCGTTCTTCTGTATCTGTTCTTCCTGTTGCTCTGCGCTTTTATTCTGTATTGTCTCTATGTGAAATACATTCACATGAAGTTTGATCACATACCCGGGCCGCCGAGGGACAGGTGAGTCCCTTTCGTCCAGTTACGCAAAGAGTCATCATTTGCTAAAATTACAAATAAATAAATGCAACGAAAGATTACCCTAAACGTTTGAGGGTTTCTGGACTCTCCGATTTTCTGTTCCAACGGCTTTAGAAACGCTGCTGTCAGATCACCTTTCACATGTCCGTATTATATCTTTGTGTGTCCGGACTGTGAGTAACTCTTGTATTGTATTGTATGTATTGTACTATTATTATATAATTCGTTACACTGTGGCTGTGTTGTCTGTGTTAAGCTGCTGTTGCACTGCAATTTCCCTCACGGGATCAATAAAGTATCTATCTAAACACAAAGACACGCCCGTTTCGTATTAGAATAATGGCGTCGGTTTTTGTGTGACCTAGTTAACTACCCCCGTTAGTTTTCCTGTGCCTGTTGTATCAAGGGATTTTAGTTTACGTGCTTGCCGGGAGTTGGAGCCGATAGACCTTAAATCCTGTGCAACTTCAACAAAAGTTGCGATTTAAAGCAAAACCTGACCTTTTTTTTTCTTTAAATTCATAACGTTCAAGTAATTTTGCAGTTTACAAAGGGGTCGTATTTCATACACAGTCCAGACTTATTTCTCCGTGTTAACTGGTTACATAACTCCAGTTAAGCGCATGGAGAGCAAGACGAGGCAGTGACCAGTAAGAAGTGGGTAGACCCTGCTGGGTGTCGGAGTATCGGGGTACCCCGGTGTGCCGCGGAATTTCCTGCCACCAGTTTCCCCCTCGTGCCCTCCGTGCCAGGATAGTGTTGCACTCTGAGCGGGCACCTCCCATACACAGTACAGGTTGCTCGACCTCCATAAAGTCTGCTCCTCACTCATACTGACTAGAACAAACTTATTCGCTCAGCTGGGCATTTGCTCATCTAGTCTGCGTTTTTGTTAATTATTTTGCATAAAATGTTATTCAGATCTTTTCTTCATCCTGTTACATTGTATTTCTCCTCACATTTACTCTTTCACACAACTTAGTCCTAAATTAAACCCTGCAATCTCAAATCCTCCTCGATAGAAATGACATACTGTAACTGGGAAGAAATTTTATAATAATAATAATAATAATTGCTTACACTTATATAGCGCTTTTGTGGACACTCCACTCAAAGCGCTTTACAGGTAATGGGGATCCCCTCCACCACCACCAGTGTGCAGCATCCACCTGGATGATGCGACGGCAGCCATAGTGCGCCAGAACACTCACCACACACCAGCTATCAGTGGGGAGGAGAGCAGAGTAATGTAGCCAATTCATAGAGGGGGATTATTAGGAGGCCATGATTGGTAAGGGCCAACGGGAAATTTGGCCAGGACGCCGGGGTTACACCCCTACTCGTCGAGAAACGCCCTGGGATTTTTTAATGACCACAGAGAGTCAGGACGTCGGTTTTACGTCTCATCCGAAGGACGGCGCCTGTTTACAGTATAGTGTCCCCATCACTATACTGGGGCATTAGGACCCACATGAACTGCAGGGTGAGCGCCCCCTGCTGGCCCCACTAACACCTCTTCCAGCAGCAACCTTAGTTTTGAGATGTTTTGATGGGTGTCGTGCAGTGTAAAGTACTAGTATCATTAGTACTTTATCGGCACTGCTTTACAGATCAGCCAGTTTTGTGTCCTTCCTGTTGATCTTTAACCTATTTCTGTTTTCCATCTTTGTACAGCTTTCTTCTGGGACATTCCTACACACTAAACAAAAAGTTTGAGGACTGCAGAGTGGTACATGACCAGTTCCTTGAATGGTGAGCAAACATAACTTTCCTGATATTTCAGAGAGTAGTTCAGATATTTTATTGTCTTGTGTGCTTTCAGTAGACTCACATGTAGATCAGCATGCATGTCACAAACATTTATCATTGTTAGGGCGGAAAAGTACGGACCTGTCTATCGCATCAACTTTCTTCACACGGTCATGCTGACCGTCACCAGCCCGGAAGCAGTGAAGGTAAAGCCGTCAGAGTATGATATTTTTCGACAGCTCTAAATGTGTTCATGTGCACACTGACAAACAAGGAGTGCATAATATAATTGCATCAATCTTCTCGAGTGTGCTGCTCCTCGGTGTTTAGATCTCTGAGGAGTATGATTTTAAAAGCATCTTTTTAAATGCTTGCAGTGTCACGTATATTTCATTTGCTTGTGCTTTAGGCATTTTTATCATATAGTCTTTCTTTTGAAAATTTGTATTTTTGATGCTGAAAATTCCTGCAGTCGTCTTAACAACTGTTTGTTAATAATGCATACGTTAACAAATGCTGTTACTGATGTCATTATTCAGGAACTTCTGATGTCTCCAAAGTATCCTAAGGATCCAGTCGCCTATAAACGTCTGTTTTATTTGTTTCGGAAAAGGTACTCTTGTGGAAGAGGGCAAAGATGCATTGCTTAATGAAAGCATTAAATGTCAGTTTGCAAACCACAACATGCATTTTCTTTGGAAAAAGTTTTTACAAACTTCATTTGACACTGCATTTGCAGAGAATGAGACGCTAACTGCTGTGGCCTGTGTAGAGACCCAGTCGAGCGCACACAATGGCTGACTTCAATGGCGTCAGAGTTATTCAGGTTTCATCCTACGTAAATTTAGAGAATTCCCTCACGTTGTAACGTCTGAAGAGCTAATGAAGTGTGCTCTGCTGCTTGCATTTCACACTCCCAGCACCTATGTCATGGGGAAAACTGCTTAATTTCCACTGTCTTGACTCCAGATTACAATAAGATCAGAATCTTTAACCAATATTTATGTGGCTCACTGGTGTATAACCACCCCTGTGTTATCTTCATATAAACCTACGCTGACTTTTAACTTGCAGTAATTCACATCTTTAACCAAGAGAAATATTTTGTCCAATTACCTGCAAAGAAAAGAAACTAAAATCTTTATTCCGCTTTGAAAGAACAGAAAGTAATCTACCTGAAAGACCTTAAAGGCTGAATATTTTCAATTTAAAATTAAATGCTGATTATCCTGCTAGAATGAAAAGGATATTCCATTACTCATAAGTACTAAATTAGAAAGCAGAATTATTTTTTTATGGAAACACCAACTGATGCTAGCCATTAAATTTACAAAGAATGAAACATTTTTTTATTTTTAACACAATCTCTAAGATGTCAAATTGCCCCAAGTCTCAATAAGAATTTCTGCGCAATGATTACGTAAAGTTCAAAGAATATTTGAAAAGTAAATTAAATACAAAACACTTGGATAACACAATCCTTATGATTTCTTGAAATACTATACTAATTTGAAGTTCTTGATGGCGGAGAATGATCTACATGCAATGTTCTCTGTAGGTTTTTAGGTAATGGGTTGCTGACTGACCCGGATCATGACCACTGGTACAAACAGCGCAGAGTTATGGACAGTGCCTTCAGCAACTCGTGAGTCCCCCTCTGGTGTCATCCTTCCTTCCTCTTATATATCCACTCCAATTCCACATGCTGGAATGCAGCACAGGGAGGACAAACCTTTTTCACAAGAAGTGTTTTTGTAGCAGATATCTGTAATGTATTTTACAATGTATTGTGAAAAAATAAAAAAAACCTTGTGATGATGTTCTATGGTAAACATAAATAACGCACAACTAGTCCATGGTACAAGTATAGTTCCAGTGGCAGAGTAAAGTGTGCTTCCATGTGGGTTCAAGGGGCAGTGGAAAGTGTAATGAAGATACGCGCTTGCGGACCGGACACTTTCTGCACAGTGTGTAGAGGAATGGGCCTTGAACGTCTGAAACATGGACCGGATATGTAAGATAAGATTAGATCACTTTATTGGCCATATATAATTTCTTTCATTAGGAATTCATCCTTTTGCAAACCCCAGCTTGCTCTCCATGAGACACAGACAGGGAGAGAGAAGCTTGGGGTCAGAGCACAGGGTCAGCCATTTATATAGCACCCCTGGAGCAGCTGGGGTTAAGGGCCTTGCTCAAGGTCCCAACAGAGTAGGATTCCTCTGCCAGCCGCAGGATTTGAACTGGCATCCTTCAGGCCACAGGCACAGATCCTGAGCCACAGTGCCACCACTCTGCCCTTGTATGTGGGAAAGCATGCAAGAGTGAGTGTATGGGAAGTGCAGGACAGGCCATGCATGTAATGAAAGTTCGGGAGGTGTGCTCTGGTGTCTGTATCTCAGCACCTCGGACTGCACAGAGGGTAACGAGCTGGGCTCGCTAGAATTGGCGCCGTCATCCTCATCCAACGGGATGCTGCTTGAATTCAAATGCAGCATCTGTGTCATCGCTTGGATAGCAATGCTAGTTTTTTAGTATTGGTAGCGGTAGTAGAATACCACGAATTGGCCATTCGACAAAATATGCAAGCTGATCCAGTCACATGTATGAAATGTACACATGGTTGGACCAGTTTGGGGATTCAGGCTGTGATTTCTCCTGCTGTGTGGCAGATACCTGAAGGGGCTCATGGGCACCTTCAATGAAAAAGCTGAGTGCCTCATGGAGAAGCTGCAGGAAAAGGCTGAGACACAGGAACACGCCAACATGCACCACCTGGTCAACCGCGTGACACTGGACGTCATTACCACGGTTGGTCACCACGCTGCCCATGTGTCTGTACAGCGCCACTTCCCCCGTCTCGCCAAACACCCATTCCCTCAAGGTCGACTTCTTAACCCTTCGTGAAACAAACCTTTTCCATTGCTATTTTTTGTACAGACAGCATTTGGAATGGAGTTGAATTTGCTGGATGATGACACCACCCCTTTTCCAAGAGCTATATCTTTGTGTTTGAAAGGAATGGTGCGCTACGTAAGAAACCCTTTTATGAAGGTAGGAGACAGATGTTTTACTCATCTTTGTAAAGGAGGAAGTATGGTTCTAAAATCTACAGCGTATAAACTTACTCCTGACTGCTTTGAGAAAATGCGATCACCAGATTGCAATGCAAAATCTTGCAATGATTTTCATATTATTGATGTTTAAGCAAAATATCAATCTATCTAACATTATCAGGAACATCTTTTTGTACCGCAGATTACTAAAATGGGGAAAATGGGATCAAAACAAGTGTCTCAAAATAAAATTAGTTTTAGTTCGTTTTTAGTTTAATTATAATTAGAAAACATCAAGACAGAAAGCTCATCAACAGTTCAATAGCTGTAAGCAAAATAAATCTGTGCTGTTTGTAGCAGGGGTCATGATCGAGGTCTGTCATCAGTCCATTTCCTACAGTTTTATAAAGAATATGGAAATAACATTCTGCCCTCTGAAAATTTAACAGCAGGACCCACACCGACTGCAGGGTGGCTGCCCCCTAATGGCCCCACTAACACCTCTTCCAGCAGCAACCTTACCTTTCTCTGGAAAAGAAAGGTAATCCCATTTTTCCCTCTTTCCCTAGTTTTTTCCTTGGAACTGGAAATTTATAAAAGAAGTGGAAGACTCTGCAGTGCTGCTTCGCAGGACTGGAAGGGAGTGCATTGAAAAGAGGAAGCAAGCAGTGAGAGCTGGGGAGGACGTTCCTCGAGACATCTTAACTCGGATTCTGGAGAGTGCAGGCGAGTCCATCCAGGAGTACGCTCGTTTGCTGGTTTTTATAAGGAGCAGAGGAGGCCCTCCTAGCTCATCTAGTTTCATCAAACACTCAGACAGCTAACAAATTCTAAACAGGTGCATCTTTTAATTATAAATCCCTTTGCAGGTATCTTAGCAGTATCTTTGTCTTGTGAAAAAGTTAAAATAAAAAAAATGTTTTTAGAAGGAACCATTCGATCAGAAGCCAGCTTGTCAAAATGCTCTAATTGTCTTCAGGGTAAAAATTCAGACAGCACAAAGTAATCCAGTGTCTCTGTGAGTATTTTTGTTTTTTATCTTTGGCAGAGATAATGCTTTGGTCTCACTTGCAGGAGAAGAAGCTGACAAGAAAATCAGTGTCTGAAATGTGCTTCGTGCACTGAAGCTGTAACTGTGTGTATAATTAATTGTTAGGTTTTCTGAAAATAGCATTCTTAGAAGTCCAGAAGAAAAATTAGATTGCACGCTTACTTGTAAATAGATATCAAATACCAGCTTTCCAAAATAACACATATTAGAAAATAATTACAAAACTAGTGCATTTGGCACTCCATAGAAACAACTTCTAACCAATTCATTGCCTGAATGAAATAAAAGAGAAAAAGAACACAGGTTTGAGGTTTGCACAGCCCGTTGTGGTGTGGGTACGCAGCCCCTTGTTGTAAGGTTCTGTGGTAGTGTTTGAACAGGAGGCCACTAAGGATGCTTAGATAACAGAATTTGATATGGTTAAACTCTGAGGTACCTCATTGTATAAATAGTTCATCTTTACCTGTGCAGCTGTTAGACTCACAAGGGGAAGGGTTAGGTCCCTGGGTGACTGGAGTTATGCTAGGAGCTGCTCAAGCATAAATAAGTCTGAGTGGGTCTAATGCATTTTTATACTTGAAGTGATCACTTTTTCCTTACAGGTAGGGGAATACATTTGCAGATTCCTTTTTATGCTATTGCCTTGTACCCTGGAAGGAGGGGCAGCACTGATTGAAAAGGTTTACACGTGATTTATTTGCCCTTTTGAAAAGGAGCAGTGATTTGGCTCAGTTTGTATGAGCCTGAAAAGGAACTAGAACAGAAATTCTCGCATTCAGTCACTCACATGTAATACATTTAGCATAATGGATTGCAAAGAAAGACATTAATGATCATGTTTTTGTATTTCTCTTTAAGTTTTAAATTAAATCCATTTTTTTCTGTTTTAGAGGAACATGGAGACTACGATGATGAGCAAATGCTGGACAACTTCGTAACATTTTTTGTAGCCGGTGAGAATTGTAGCCTTTCTCATTCTCTGGCAGTTCTTGTATTAGATTTTTTAAAACTACCTTCTTACGGTATATATGAACCAAATATTTATCAGGCCACATCCTTTATTATAATTATATTAATAGGAAATTACCACAACCCTAAGAACTGCAAGAAAATGACATATTAAATTATTATTTTTTTCCTAAGGGCAAGAAACGACAGCCAATCAAATTGCCTTTACAATAATGGAGCTAACAAGACAGCCAGAGATAACAAAAAGGTGAGCTGCTGCCTGTGCACAGAAGCCTTGATGCAAGTGCAGTGTTTGTAAGGAAGAAAACCAGAAAGGGTGCTGGAAAGTTAAATCTTTTCATTTCAGGCTCAGAAATGAGATTGATGATGTGCTTGGCTCAAAGCGAGAGATAGATTATGAAGACCTTGGAAAGTTAACGTACTTGACCCAGGTAGGTGAACGAGAGACATTGATTTTGGGCGTACAGAGTCCGTGTGTGAATAATAATAATAATTGCTTACACTTATATAGCGCTTTTCTGGACACTCCACTCAAAGCGCTTTACAGGTAATGGGGATCCCCTCCACCACCACCAATGTGCAGCATCCACCTGGATGATGCGACGGCAGCCATAGTGCCCCAGAACGCTCACCACACACCAGCTTTCAGTGGGGAGGAGAGCAGAGAAATGAAGCCAGTTCATAAATGGGGATTATTAGGAGGCCATGATTGGTAAGGGCCAATGGGAAATTTGACCAGGATACCGGGGTTACACCCCTACTCTTTTCGAGAAACGCCCTGGGATTTTTAATGACCACAGAGAGTCAGGACCTCAGTTTTACGTCTCATCCGAAGGACGGCGCCTGTTTACAGTATAGTGTCCCCATCACTATACTGGGGAATTAGGACCCACATGGACCGCAGGGTGAGTGCCCCCTGCTGGCCTCACTAACACCTCTTCCAGCAGCAACCTTCGTTTTCCCAGGAGGTCCCCCATCCAGGTACTTAGGATTCAGTGGGTTGCCAGTTGTGAGTTGCAGGGTGATATGGCTGTGTGGGTACGGTATGTACTGTAGGCGGATCCCACCTCAATACTGCGGATTTTCCTCTGGGCACCGCCACAGGTCTTGAAGGAGTCTCTGAGGCTGTACCCCCCTGGCCCCGGCACGTCTCGGTGGATTGCTGAGGACTCGGTCATTGAAGGGATTTTCATTCCTGGAGGGGCTTCTGTGACGGTAGGTCTTCCTTGCGGTTGTAACAAGTTGGTTTATCGGGTCTCATTCCCCATTTATGTTCCCAATTGTTCAAAGATGAAGCATGAAACCAGAGCTTGACACAGAAACAAAAGCCAGGAAATAAAAGAAACTGAAGTCTGTGCATACCGTTGCTGGTCTCTCTAGGGATTATTGCACAGCCAAGCCCTTATGCCTTAATATTTCTTAGATCCCTGCAGCATCTGAAAGGGACACATGCAGTATGTCTGACACACAGAGACCCAGTATGGTGGAGACTTAGCTGAAGCTGAGCTGTCTGGAAAAGGCAGGACCAAGGAAATCATGCTGAATCCAATTATTTGTAAATAATCACTGTGCTTGGTGTTTTTGTTGTTTTGTAAATAGACCTAAGTGTCTGTTAAGTTATTACCTGTTCTTTTGTTCTGAAACTGCACTGAGCCAGGAGAATAGAATCTGTGTGAATACGCTCAACACTCCCTGACTGCTGTTGTATTATTTGACTCTTAGCAATTTTCTTTCCAGGTAAGCTGGTATGAGGCCCTTATTTTTAAACTTTAATTTGACCTTGTGTATACCCTTATTTATTACAATTGGTGTCTGAACCAATCCTGCATCCTCTTCTATTGTCTATTACAATATACTGAGCATCAAAATCTATCTCCTTTTTTAAAAAAAACATGCGCTTTGGTCAGTTTCTTTTGCTGCTCAGTATGTATCGATACTAGAGAATATTTTGCATGTGTTCATGCAAAGGGTTGCTGCTGTGTGGCACTGAGCACTGTGTGTGTGTGCACTGCAGAAACTGACCCGCTCGGACGTGTCCTGCCTAATGCAGCCAGGCAAGGAGCACATCCCAATGTCCTCCTCTCACATCTGCCCTGTTTCTGGAACTAGTGACCAGAGTGCAGCAGGAGCTACAGCAGAGTGTGGGACTAGCAGGCGGAAGCATGGGGTAGTTCAGACGGCTTTCTCCCTTGCATGTTCGTGTTTACTGTGGTACTTCTTGTGTTTAACAGCTGAACACTTATATCATGGGAAGAATGGAGAAGTTTTTTAAAGACCCCTTGAAATTTGACCCAGACAGATTTCATCCAGATGCTCCAAAGTAAGTCCATGTACATCCCCCCTCCCGTTTCCCTGTCCTATTGTGCTTGAATTTCACACGAACCTGTACAGTTAATCACTGCACTGAAACAAGCTCTTACCTGGAAGTGAGATACACCTGTACAGGTCCTGCAACAGTGACCAAATGTGGACAAAGAGCGTGATTAGATTTCTGAATGAACACTGGCCCTCCCACGTGTACATTTCTAAATGTGTTGAGGTTTGAGCACGATGGAAAGGATGTTGGATAAAATTGTCTTATTGTTGATTACACTCTTAAGTCTTTTAACTCAGGTCCTGGATTATCCGGATCCTTTAGGTTTTCTGTGCATCGTAGCCTAAAACGGAATAAAATTCCTATTTGTATTATCGAGGCAGTCAGTGGTGCTGGTGGGTAATTGAGAGATGATTGGAATAAAAAGACAAGTCCTTGCTATTTAAATAAATAATGGAATGATGCTAAGAGTGTGCCTTTTTATTTTAGGCCGTACTTCTGCTACTTTCCCTTTGCGCTGGGCCATCGCTCCTGCCTGGGACAAGTCTTCTCTCAGGTGAGGCTTCCTGCTTTCTGGGTTGGGGGTTCAGGTAAAGAGGTGGACGTCAGTTTAGGTTTGAATTAGGAGCAGCGTCAGCATGCGCAGGCTGCAAGGGAACAAGTTAAGGCTCATTCCATGAAAGGAAAAGAAATATTGCATATCAGCTGAGGAGCCTTCTTCAGGTGTGAGGGAGAGAGAGAAAGTTGCCAGTTCAATTCTGCAAAGTTTAACTGATAGACAAAGCAGAAACATGCAGCAGTCATGACAGACACTGTAGTCTTATTACATCACCATAATTGATCACAGTACAGCTATTCCTTAATTAATGAAATGGCTGCATTTGCAAGGGGAACGTTCAGAAATAAAAAATCAGTTTCATGTGAATTTAAAGCTTTGAAAGCTGGAGTTTTCTTTTCAAGCACTGTAGGTTTTGGTACCCTTTGGGAAAATTCTGAGAATATGCAGTATATGAAAAGCTAGTACTTTTTTATGGGCATAAAATTGCTTTCATATTTTGCTTGGTGACGCTTCTGTCTTCAGGAAGATGTGTGGTGTACTGCATTGATTTTGAAATTCCATCCACATTCTTGAAACTTTTTGCTTGAAAAGTTTGCCTTGAGTTTCCCTGTTTACTCGCCATCAGAATTGTTTTTGCCATCAGCCCAACAAGTAAGGAGTACCCACCTAATGGCTGTGTTCTAGGACCTCATCTTGCTTCATCCCCCATCCCAGCAGTCCTGATGAAGATTTTATTTTCTTGCACAGATGGAGGCTAAGGTTGTGATGGCGAAGTTGCTCCAGAGGTTTGAGTTCCAGCTGGTCCCAGGACAGCCGTACGGGATAATGGACACAGGAACACTGAGGCCTCATGGGGGGGTGGTGTGCAGAGTGACCGCGTACAGCAGAAAGGGCTCTTGATCTGGGCTGCTGTTGAGTGGGATGAAACTGCCTTAAGGAATTCATAAATGTTATCGTACTAACAGAAATCACGTTTTCGCACTCTTCTAAAAGAATATGGAATCAAATTCCTGTATGATATGGCCTGTCATTGAAAATGAAGCTTTAAAGCTTGAGTACTATATTATGATTCTGGCTTCTTTTTGGCTGTTAATCATTATTTTTTTGTTTCTTCTTCAGTCTTAATTTACAAAATTAAAATACCCTGAACTAGTGTGAAAAATATCCTAAAAATCTGGGAATTCATCTAATGTAAGTCTGTAATGTGTGGGTTCGCTAGGATCAGTCGTATATCCCCAAGGTGAAAATCACGTGGGCTCTGCTGTCCTGCTGTGAGAACTGATCTGAAAACTGGTGACAGGAGATGTTGGTGCACAGGCTTTAATCTCTCTGCAATCTCACTGTCACCATTCAGTTTGATTCATTACTTCATTACTAATTCTGTGTGCATTTTCTTCTGAATTCTGATCTTTTAAAGATAGAATTTCCCTTTCCGCAGAATGAAACGGATGTTACTCAAGTTTTAAAAAAGACTAAATTGTGTTTACTGGCCTGCTACCGCTTTCCTGTTTTCTTAAAAAAAAAACAACAATTTGTGCTACTTTTTAACATTTGTAATAATGATACGTTTTTCTCATTTGATTCAGTGAGGTGAGATAATGGGGAACAAACTGTGTATTCCTTGAGTCACTGTTTACCCAGCTGGGTGTTTGAGCAGTTGCAGCCTGTTGCCAAGAGTCCAATCCCACAGCCCTTTCTGCCGAGTCCAACTCACAAGCCACAGCTGGCCCTCGTGTTTCCACTAGAATCTCTCGGCTTCAATGCGCAGAATGTATGTTTAACAACAGAAGCAATAACCGGAATACGTCTTCCTATTTTCTGTGTAAATTGAACTCAACGTGTCCTCTGGAGATCTAGTGACATCTGGTGGGCATTCGCTGAATGTTTAAAATGATTTCTTGCTCACTTTTGGTTAAAATACACGTGTGGTTGTTAAAATTTTATTACACTTAACGTGGAGTTCGTTTTGATCTATGAAACATTAGACTTTATACTGTACCTATCGTGTGTACTGCTCTGCTATGCTCTGTAAAAATGTCAATGTAAATTTATGAAAATTTACTAAATGGTTCGCATGGGGGTTTTTGATCACTGAACGCTATTTTAATAAAGAGTATAACAAAGAATTGCTTTGTGACAGTTTTTTTTATTTGTTTCGGAAGTTTTTGTATATGATGTTATGTTTAAAAAGGAAGTAGAAAACACGAGGCCCCAGCGAGGATCGAACTCGCGACCCCTGGTTTACAAGACCAGTGCTCTAACCACTGAGCTATGGAGCCGGCTGGTACCATCACCAACACACTACTTTAAATATTTTAATATTCAATTTCTTTTTAGAATTTTCTTTCTGTGTATTTAGATTTGTTCTGTTTATATCTGTCCTAATTTTAATTGTTGCGTCTCTGAAATGCGGAAGTCGAGTAGTTAGATTCGCGCAATTTCATCGCAGGATTTTCAGCAGCGCCGCTATTCATAACGTGAACCTGTGCAAACAACAGAGTTTATCTGCCAGATACAGATTATAAATAGCGTTCAGACGGGTAGACTGAACACAATCGGCTTCGTTACAAATAATATCATTCTGAAACATTCTCCACTATTGCGTCACAGACATGAACGCCGTAGGGGGCGGTGGCAGCGCACATCTTTCTTCGTCACCGCCGCCGGCCAATCAGAGAGAAGGAAACAACAGTTGCCTGGCGACCGCAGGTAATAGCCGCGGCCGTGAAGCTGGGCAACCGGGACTTTTCCTGCGATTCGGACGCGCCCGACGACTCCCTCCGGCGGCCGGACGCCGCTGTCGCGCTGGTCGTCGTGGAGGGACACGCTAAAAAACTCCTTCTTATCCCCCTGCTTTCGGGAAAACAAGTCGGGCAAAGTAACAGGAGAACCATTTTTTTTAAATTAATGTATCTGCGTGAAAACGAATATTAATGTCGATTCCGGTCCTCTAAGAATCACAATTGCGCGCCCCAATGTGACGGGCTGTTGTATCCCTGTACGTCTCACTTTTTCAGTTTACATAAATGGCTAGAAGGCTAGAGCCAATAACACCTAGAATATGTTTTTCTTAAATGATTTGAAAAATCAGTGGGTGCGAAGATAAATGAACAGGACAGCAGTATTACATCACAACAAATACGGGGGGAATCATTAGGTGTCATTAGGAATCACTAGAATGCACATTTTTTTGTTTCCTACAGCATCTGGCATCTGATAAACTAAACAGTTCTATCTCTTTCAAGCGCACCACCGATGAACGGGTTCTCTGTGTTACAGATTGTGAGTTATGTTGGAAAGCTAGAAGTCATTCATTTTTCATTAGGTAAAGACAGCCAATTGAATTTCGTTAATAATGTAATGAACCCTAATAATTTCTGTTAACTATCGTTTTACCTGTCTTCCGAAAAATCGTTTTTGACGCTTTCGATTGGCGTCCATCGCAGATTTTATTCTCCAGAAGACACGTATACAATACTCTTGGCTCTCTAGGTACGGTAAGATCAGATCACAGGACATTTTTAGCCTCTTAAATACTATGATGTCAGTCGAGTACCAGACTCGGGAAGGCTGAGCTCAAACGCCCTGTCTGGAAAAGAAAATCTAAATGTGATTTACAAGGCTCGGTGGTGTACTCTCTTAACCCTGTCACATCCGTGTGCATTTCGTCCGTATTTTTTAAACGTTGCACCAACACGAAGTTTACCTGAACTTTTCGGGATCTGAATAAGAGCAGCCGGTGGAAAAGTCCTCCGCTGGCGACAAGCGGTACTCAGGGCAGGGGGGTGAGGGGGGCTCTCCAGGTTTTTTTTCCTTCCAGGACCGATCCACACACTGACCTCCTTTGCATCGTCCACTCCCAGCACTGCTTTCAAGCTGCGGTTGCGTGTGGCACGAAACACACCACAGCACCCTGGAAGAGAGCCGCGGCCTCACAGGGGTTAATTTCCCTTTACTGATTAACAGGTGTGTGTGCCGATCTCCCGGAGGGGGGAGGACGGCAGAAGACGGGGCTAGAGAGGAAAGGGACACATCTCCCCCTTTGAAAAGGGAGATAGGGAGCGGGGTATGGGAAGGGTATCGGCTGGAAGGTCGGGGAGCAGTCAGGCTTTGCCCCCAGAGAAAGGCCCTCGAAGAGCGAGGTCTGGGGTGATGAGGGGCGCTCCGGTCCTGATGGAGAAATACCTGACGGCACCGGAGGCGGAGGAAGATTAGGGGAGCAAGGTGTATTCGATAACTTTTTTTAAAAAACTTTTTTATTGTAACAACAAAAATACATATAATACAAACAAGAGTACATACACAATATCTATATCCTCGTCAGGGGAACGTACTGCAATACAGTTACAGTTTATGAAAAACAGATTAAACAAGGTGAATAAAGATAAGGTTCTTACGGCTTTCGGGTTCTTACATTTAGATATAGTTTGTAAATATGCATTTACATCTATTTTGAACCGTTCAAACATGGGTCTCTTCCCAAACCATTTCAGTATTGGATACCTAATCTCAATCACTCTCGGTGGACCCAACGAATTGGCGTCAAATTTAGGGCAGCAACCTTTGACCTTTTGACGTTTCTATTAAATGGAAACACAATGATGTCCTCCCGTCGCTGACGGCTTGTGCTATTATTAGAAGTATTTATTGGTGTAGCAGATGCCCTTATTCAGGATCACGTTTAATACGTAAAAAACATAGATTATGTGTAAGCACAAAAAAAAACAACTACACAAGTCCAATAAATTAAATTAAGAAAATGGCAAATGTGCTGTCACAAAATAGACATTGAAATGCGGGTGTTGGACTATACAGACTGAAGCAGTAAGAACTAAAACAGCATAACGACTGTGAGGACTACAGAAGAGCAATGTAAAGACCCTTTAGGTACAGTATGTGTGGTGTTCATAGTGACTAAGTGCAATTAGCAGGTTGCATTACCAGTACCAGTACATTACTAGGAAGAATGGAGCTGAGAATGGACACGTTTGGGGTGTTGAAGGGTAAGACAGGTGGAAGAGGGGGAGAGGGCAAGAGGGAGTGAAGGGAGAGAAAAGAGATTATCCAATTCCCCAGCACCTACACTGGCCCTGACCTACACTCAGAACCCTGCGTGTTGCTTACTGCTGTCTGACGGGCAGGAAGAGGGTCACAGACAGCAGTAAGCAACACGCAGGGTTCTGAGTGGGCTGTGTGCAGCCACAGGGCCAGTGTAAGTGCTGGAGTAAGTGTTGGAGCATGAAACAGGCAAGGATGAACACAGATGAGGGAAGGCACAGATTCTAGATGAGGTGGAGCAGGCTGATAGCACTGACAGGCAGGCTAGCCAAAAGAGTTACCGTGCTCCGAGAAGGAGAGTTCCAGGACCTGGAACAGCAGTTGAGTTGAATAGCGGGGTGAATGTCGATCAGGAGGAAGTGGCAGAACTGTACCAGAGAAGAAATGGTGAGAGTAGAAAAGGAAAGGGTCAAGAGGTGGCTGTGAGAGCAGGGATATGGAAAAGCACATGAGAAGCAGAAGGAAGAAAAACATTGTTGGCATCGTCAGCATGAAAGCGATAGGAACAGCAAAAGACATGAGAGGACCCAGGGAGAGAGTGGGTGCAGCAGAAAGACAGTAGGGGCCCAGGACAGAACCTTGGGGAACCCCAGTGGAAAGAGAGCAAGGAGCAGAATTAGGTCCTCGCCAGGAGACCTGGTATGTGCAATCAGTGATCTAGGAGAAGAACTGGGAGTGAGCCATGCCAGGAAATCCCAGCTCAGGGAGGCCTACAAAACAATTAAGACTTAGGAGAGAGAGGCAGGACCTGACTGAGAAGAGTAACAGAGAGGAAAGCAGGGTATATTAATACAGAGAGAGCAAAAGCCAAACTAGAGAGGCCAAACACTGCAGATATGTTGTGGACTTTGGAAGTGAAAAGGAGGCAAAGTTGACTGATGAGGCAGAGGACGAACAGGGGGTTTAGTGAGGAAGGAGAAAGTTGGAGGGTTTGAAACAGGACCTTTTGGTGGGTGGGAATGCAGAGGAAGCTGATGAAAGAAGATAGCAACATGGGTTCGAGGAAGAGGGCAACCTCCTTTCAGATTAGCACAGATCAGCCAGAACCAAGTTTCAGATCCTTCTTCGGAACTCAGGTATATGCTAATCATGCAATATAACTAAACCTTGTTGAACCCATTAGTCAACACAATCAGTCAATACAATATCCAATCACCAAACCTATTTTAAAATCAACAGTTTTTAATGTTTAAATCAAACACACAAAAAACACCTATGTATCTTTGTGTAATGTTGAGAGATATAGTCCACTTATTAAATATGTTAAAGTCGATGTCACATTTAGGGATGAACAGAAAATTGTGATTTGTATTCCCTTACCAGAGGTTATGTTTAAAATTAAAATAAGGTTTTAAAACTGTAACCACAGAAATTAGCACACAATGGTTCAATAGTGTAGTACTCCAAAAGTGTTTCAGCATTTAAAATGTACAAACCAAGTTGCACAAAAATGTTAACAAGGTATGTTAATATCTTTTTTACCACCATAGTAATGACATGAGTCTGTTTTATGTAGAGTGTTTTTGGCACACATGCAATTCCTGTAACTATAGATCTTTTGGAAGAAATGATGACATGCAATAAAAAATTTAACTTAAAGAAAACATTTAGAAGTGTTTTACAACATAAAATATAATATAATTGCAATTAAGATGAGAAATTGGAGGGTACTAATTACACAAAGCCCAGTATGAGTCAAAACTGACGTACAGTAACTGCTATGTATAAAACAAAGGGAAAGTAAATACTGCTAATGCCAGATTTTTCATTCATTTTAGTATGTCTGCACAAGAAGTGAAATTAACTTGAGTGCTGATTTAGGTCAGGTATAATAAGTCTGCATACATTTAACAATGCAGGAACAAGACTACAGCATGTCACCAGTAGTTAATCTCAGATCATCATCTCTGAACCCCATTTGCTTTATTCAGAGTTCACAACTGTTAGGGCTTATTAACTCAAAGGCCATTCTGAATTTGGAAACAGTGTCCTGTAATGAAGAGGTAGACCGCTGTGCCAGTACCAACAAAAATCAGAAGTGAGGTTTGAAGTTTCTGGGTGGAAATTAAACCTGATGACCTTACTAACATTACACTCTAATATTCTATATATGCTGTGTTTGCACATATCACTCCTGCGTCTTCGTAGTGCGCACAGTTGTGATTGCCGATGCCGGCGTGCTGGCAGTCCAGCAGGCTCTCCTCCGTCCCGGCGCACTGGACGTCGTCCAGCAGGATGGGCAGGTGTTTCCCCTCCCCGAACTCCGCCTGCTTGGAGGCCTTGACCGCGTGGCGAAAACCGAGCTGCCGGCAGGCCACCGCGGCCGCCTGCGCGCTCCACAGGTCGTCGCAGACCGTCCCCCAGCGGCCGTCCACGAAGACCTCCACCCTGCCCCGGTCCGGCCGGCCCTCCACGCCCGCCAGCCGCAGGGCGCCGTTCCGGACGGGGGCCTCGGACCGGTGCTTGCCCTTCCTCCTGCGGCCCCCCTTGTGCGGCCTTGCCGGCCTGGGCGTGCGGGGGGCCGCAGTCGTGGTGGTGGCGGGTGCCGCGGGTGTTCCCCGTGTGGACGCCTGCTGCTGCCTCAGCCTCTCGATCAGCTGCTCCAGCCAGTCTGGAGTCGCCGGCTGGGGGGCCGGTGTTGTTCTCGGCTGGGGCCTCACCGGGCCTTTGGTGGGAAGGACATCCCCTATCAGTGCTGTAAAACACAACACGTCTCAGGCGGAAAATGACCTTGTTTCCTTCACAAGGTTCCCAAAATGTTTAGTTCATTTAATTGGTTCTGTGTCTGCCGCCTTATATTCCAAGGCCCTGCGGTAGTTTGTGTTAGTTCTCCTCTTATTCTGTGCTTTTATGGCAAAGCACTTTTAAGAAGCCACGTTTAAAGGTGCAGTATAATTCATCATTATTATTATTCATCATCCTGCACACATGCCTAACATCGCCTTGCCACAACGCTGCAGCTTGTCGAGGCTTTGAAATGATTTTTTTCACCGCCTGCTTGCGCATAGCTTATACAATACTTGTAATAAAAAACATCCTCCACTATTTCAGCACTCAAAAATCTTCCATTAAAATAAAAGAGTCCTCTGTACCTTAAATAAAAAAAAATCAACTTACTCTCCTTTGGTTCGAACGGTATGATCTTGCTTTTAACTCTAACTGGCAGAGGGTTATAATGACATTTTCCTGGTGGTGCTCGTCTAAAAACAAGCAAAAGGAATGAAACACATCATTGAGGACTAATGTTCAATGCATGTTCATTACAAGGGCAGTTATACAGGAATCCGATACTGCAGAACTGTCTTTTAACATCACAAACCGGTTCACATGATTTTTATACTGAAAGATATCAATCTTTTCTAAAACTTGATACACAAATCATACTTCAAGTTTCTGTTCTTTTAGCCAAGAATAAGTAAATCATAAGAGCTTCTTTACTTGTCCAGCTTGTTTTTATGAGTCATTTAAATGAAACTGCAGATATTTTATTTTATTTTTAATAATGAAAGAAGAAAAGCTCTAACCAATGGAGGCTCTTGACATGAAGTAAATTATTTAAGAACACAAGTAACATGAACAAAGTCTGCCACTCCTAAAATATAACGTTTTACTAAAACCTATGCTAGTTAAAGCACAACATTTTAACTTTCTGCTTTGGTTGTGCTGTAGGGAGATTTATGAATCTCTGAGACCAGTAAAACAAACATATTGTTAATGTTTCACTCAAAGCTTAACCAATGTTTGTGGAATCTGCTTTATGCTCTCAGCTGCATGACACTGTTGTTATCATTCCTCCTAGGTTAATATGCCTCAAGAACAAATCACTTCTACACCACAGTCTTGTACTGCTGCCAGGACTGTTTGGAGTCTTTTCTGGAAGACATTTAGAAAAACATACGATACGATCACTAATGTAGCCTTTCACTCAGAAGTTCTGGAGACAAAGTCATTGATAGAAATCCCAGCTACTCATGGAAATACTGTACTGGCAAAAACACTTTGAATTTGACATTTTTATGTATAGTGTTGTATTTAATATTTAATAACTTCTGCTGCTTTGTTATTTTTGGTATGCAGGAAAGCTGCCATATCAGATGGCACAAGGAAATTCCTGGATATGCACTCGAACAGTCTGCTCAGCTCAGCATGAAACGGAGCTCAGTTTTAATATAAAGGAGCAGAGAGAACACACGGTAACCCTCTCTCTTTCAGAAGAGTACGAAACAACCCTTTTCACATCGCTGTTGAACAGTTATCTGACGGTCAGCTTAGAATTACAGTGGCTTCAATACCAAGATGAGGTGAACAGATTTTCTTCAGTCTTTAACATCCATTTAATTGGGTAATCTAAAAAGATATTACAATGAAAGAAATCCTAATGAAATGTTCTTACATTTAATGCAAAATCCTAATTTAGATTATTAAACATCTTCATCAGAGAGACGTGAAAGAATGTACTGTAACTGTAACAGCATAAAATCAATTTAAATAATAGCTTACAAACCTTAACAACAGAGTACAGCGGCAATTCATTTAGACAATCACAGAAATATGACAGTGTGTTTCACATCAAAAGAATGTTGAGAAGAGGACTTTCGGTTTAGTAGGACACGATATCTAAGACGATTTCTAAGACGATTAAGAAGATTTCAATGCTATGGCACTACTGCAGCCTATATGGTTATTTTTTTAGGAGACACCTTCCTTCCTTATCTTTTAAGCCTGCTGATGTCCTTCGTGCCTCTGCCATGTCAGCGGTATTCCGGTATTCCCTTACCGTGAGGGGTCCACAATCTTGTACACGACCCCCGAGTACGAGGTTGCACTGGGGATTCCAGTGGACATGAAGTACAGCTCCCCTACAAAAAACAGCAGGGAAGGTCAGACGAATCATGTGCAAGATGTCTAGGCGAATAAAAACATGACTGAGCATTTTAACAAGATACATTGCCACTAAACTAGAGGAAATAGATTTCACAAGCGGGGCAAATTACCCGCCTCGTCCTCCGCGAAGGAGATGATGTAAGAATAGTAGTTGTTGATGAGGCCGGGGAAGGCGCAGGCCTGGGCAGTGCCCATGCAGATCTCGTGGTAGTCCCACTGCCCACTCTGCCTGCTCTCCTGCAGCATCATCAGGCGCCTGCAGGGGAGGCACCATGCAGAATCTCACTACTTCTCCCGGAAAAGCACACCCGGCCTTCAGAAAATGTTATGTTTCTTCTCTGCTTCTGTTTAATATTTTATATCCAAGAACTGAAAATTTTCAACAGGTTTTGAACCAAAGATTTAAAAGATAGGGCAATGTGAAAAAAAAAACAATTTAAGTTACTGAATGTCCTTTTTCATTTTTATGAAGTAGGAATTTTTGTTTTTGTTAGACTCGTCCATTGGGAACGCCAGACTTAGGAAGGATATAAGCGTGCTTGTGGCCTTACCCGCTCATGAAATCTCCAAATATATACATGCCATTCAGGTTGGGGTATTCACAGCCTCTGTAGACGTACCCTCCGGTGACTGATTTCCCTTTCTTGTGTGGATAGGCATAAATAGGAAGCACATCACCTAAAGGAGAGTCAAGACTATATTGTTACCTTGACCTTTTAAGGTTATTGTGCATAGGTGGTGCAGCACACACACACAAAAATAAACTTACACCTATTATATTGCTTACTTGCATTTTAAGCACCACAGTTTTACAAAGGTGAGTGCTCCCTCCTGAAGCCAGGATGCGAGCAGTCCATAATTAAGGTGCCAGTGAAATGATGAGGAAGAACGAGGGAGTACAAGCAGATGCTGACCAGTGGGGTTTACCTAAGGAGCTGTTAGTGCAGAGTTTTTTATCGTAGCAGGAGAACCCCTCTCTCGCTCTCCAGCCGTAGTTCCTTCCTCGCTCGATGATGTCCACTTCTTCGTACTTGTTCTGCCCCACGTCCCCGCAGAAGATCCTGCCCTTCCCCTCCTTGGTGAGGGGGTCCCCCCGGTCCACAGAGCAGCGCCACATGTTGCGCACGCCGTAGGCGTACACCTCGGGCCGCGCCTCGGGGCTGCGCATGAAGGGGTTGTCCGGGGGGATTCGGTACAGCGGCCCGCGCTCGTTATCGTCCACGTCGATCCGGAGAACCTTGCCCAGCAAGGCCGACCTGGTGCGAGACAACAGAGTGAGGCCCGTGTCAGGAACGAGACAGCACTGATACCAGCACGAAAAAACACAACACAAAATAACACAAAGAGGACAGCGGGGCTGACAGATTCACAGGTGTCAAGGCATCCACCACCGTTCAAGGGGAGCTCCAATTCACACGCAACCATGGGGACTTTACAGTTTTGTAGAAAGCCAGGCTGTTTTATAAAATATGGTCATCTATACTCTCTGATCACTCTCTGATCACTCGCTTGGGAACATCGAAGTTCCACCTTGTTACACCTACTTGTTCTGAGCATTTCCAAATTTCCCAAAAGGATCCCCTGCCATTCCGCCATCTCCAGTGAAGATATATAAATATCCATCATCAGCAAAGAGCAGCTGACCTCCGTTGTGATTTGATGCTGGTTCCTCGATCTCCAAAATAATCCTGAGAAGAAAATGTAAAAGTAGAACTGTAAGAACTGGCGTGTTTAAAATCCCACCTTCCACCTCCAGAAACCTACACGAAATTGATAACTTCAAAACACATCAGCTCTGACATCCTTTGCTTCCAAGCAGAGCTCATTAGGTGTAAAAACCATCATATGTACCTTTCTGAGCTGTGGTCCACAGTATTCATGTCTCCGGGGGAAATTCTGAACTCACTGATTCTTATCTTCTCCTCGAAACCCACCTCCACAGAGTAATAGACGTAAAGCTTTCCATTGTATTTAAAATTCGGGTGGAAGGTCAGCCCCAGGAAGCCTCGCTCGTCTCCCTCCCAGGGTGACGTCAGCACTGCTTCGGTGATGTTCAGGAAGGGCTTCTCCAGCCGGGAGCGATCGGGCAGGTAAACCCAGACAAGCCCCACCTGCTCGGCGATGAAGGACCTGTGGGTGCCGTCGTTGGCGTGCACCATAGCCAGCGGGTTCCTGAGGCCGTTGGCCACCTCTTCCAGGCACAGCTGCAGGCAGCCCTCCGCGTCCGCCGTCACGCGGCCCAGGTTCCTCGCCAGCCGCTCGTTGGCCAGGAGCCCAGGGTAGCAGTAGTCCCGGTCCCCCAGCTCCAGGTACTGACACAGCTGCTCCTGGTCCTCCTGCAGCTCCACCAGCTGCATGTCATCGCTGAGGAAGGTGATAGCGGTCCGGCACTGGAGCCAGAACTCGGAGCAGTAGTCCCCGCAGAGCCCCGGGATGGTCCGCACGGGCGTGCTGGGGTCTTCGGCGTCGTACAGGTGGGCGGCGTACGGGGAGCACTCCTGAACACAGCCAACAGCAAGACAACTGAGACCGCTGCTGGGACTGCCCTTCCGACAGGGCGCACAACCCACAGCGCGACCTGCGTCTCGCGTGCTGCGGACAGTACAGCTCCAGCAGAGCACTTCGCCAATACAGAACTGTGAGCGGATACGATCAAGTACTATTTTACCGTCGAGGATGACAATACACCGAGCAGGATAGGGAAATTCAAAATGCAGTGTGACAACCGAAGCTGTGTTTGCGGCAGGTCAAGGTAAATGCCAATCTAATCAAGTGCACAGAGCGATGTGTTATATAGCTGTTGATAGCCTGACGCGGGTCAAACTAAGGCTAGAACCGAGAAGGATTCGATTAGGGGAAACATTTTTCGTTTTCGTTTCCCTGCGATTTACGTGTCAAAGTGTCCAGAGTTACTGCCTGGGGTCCATACTTCTCTTTAAAAGTTTGCTGCAGTAAATGTGAACGGTATGTCTACGCTTCCTTCTCTCTGGCTCCTTTAATCTCAAATGGTCTCATTTTTTACCTCGAGCTGATTTTCTAGCGTGCATTTAAGAGGTCAATGTGCTTTACCGAAGGTTCAACATTGAACACAACAGTACGCTAATGTACTGAGGCACATTTCCTTACGTTAGAAGAAAACAGGCACATTGTCTTAAAATAACAATCAGAAATACAAAACTGCAGGAATCCCACGGGCTGTTAAGAGTCAGCTCATTCACGACTCTTACCTGGCAGATAATGTCTTGCACGTATCCAGCACACGTCGCATATCCGTGATAATCGAAGTTGTCCATGATTCGATAGAATTTAGCCATTAGCTCCTGGTCTTTGACCGCATCGCAGCAGCCGAAATCCTTGTACATCACGCAAAAGGTGAGCTCTTCCGGCGGCTTGAAGGGAGGCTTGAAATCCAGACATTGAGGGTGCGGGCACGCAGGTGGTATCCAAAGTCCGAACCAGAAAACCCAAAGAAGAAGATGAAGCCAGCTCCGCTTTAAGCCAGCGCTATAAGGAGACATGACTGCTATTCAAGACAGCCGGGTGCGATCTTGGAAAGACATGGAATGTGTTGTAACAAAAAGTTCTGTGAGCTGACAAACAGCAAGACCTCATCCGAAGGGCTCCACGGTGTCGGTCCTCTCTGCTCGGTCTGCACTTTGCCCCAGTTTTAATCATGTACTGTCTGTCCAATCGATTTGTTTTTAATGTCAGAATCCTGCGATTCCGACGGAAGTCGTTACAGCTCGTTTTTGTATTTTCGTCTTTAAGATGCCAGTGTTCTGCAAATTATAAAGAGACGTTTTCAGATTTTCCCTTTTTTTCCACACTTTTCCGTCCTCGGATTATTACGAAACCATTATGGCGATTTCTGCTGTGCAGCTATCGCGATTCGACCAGGAACCCAGAGCTCTGCTTGAAAGAAAGAAGAACTTGAGATAAAGCCACTGATCCGTCTTTCGGCTCTTAGTTCTTGAACAGGAAAATTGGGAAAGGAGGTCGGGCTAATGAATGTGCCAATGAATTCATTCTTCGGTAGCTCCTACATGACGGATGCACTGTTAAAAAGTGGGAGTGTAAAGGTTTGTGGATCCTAGATTGTCTAGTAATTCTAGACACAACACCAGAGGACATTAGGATGGAGGGGTTTATACAGCGAAAAGAAAACGGAACTGACTTTAGAAAATCCTTGAAAACCGATTAATAAAATAGGTTTAGATACTGTACATGTTTATTTTCTTTTTGTAGACTAAACTAACACAGCACGCGGACTGAAGTGTATAAAACTTGTTACTCTGATACAGATTCATTTGCGGGGTTAAGGCGCGTGTTGCGATTTAAGTGATCGACACAATAGAACAGAATAAAGGATTTCCTAACAACATTCTTAACTGGAGTCGACAGTCATTTTTTCTAAAGATCTTAATGAAATCTCAGAATGACGAGACGAATTGGGGGCGCAGTGGTTAGGGATTTGACTCAGAAATGGAAGGTTATGGGTTCCAGCTGTATAATTGCGGGCAAACAGAAGTTACTTTGGACAAAAGCATCAGCCACATTAGTAATAAACTGCAGAGCAATTTGCCAATCTAAATGCTTTATCAAATCTTTCTTTAAAAATATTACTTCTAGAGTGTTTAGGTTGCAGTCTAGACAGCAACTTTTGTGTCATGCAAACTGTAGTAAAATTAGAGTGAAGGGTACTTAAGCGCAACCGAATCATGGTAAAAACGTGGTAAACAGTGACACAGACAGGTGCATTCGATACGAGAAGTAAGAACATGGGAGAATTGCATTTTGTCTGTGTTGACCTTACGTGATTGTAATGCTTCCGCTGTCACCAGACCTGTCCTTATCAAGTTGCAGCATGTTCATGAATCGGCTGATCAGATTATAAACTAAAGTAAACCGCTGGAGCACGTGTCACCTGTTAGCTTCCTAGCACGGGGAATCCTGTGGATTTCGGAAGATTCAGAATACTGCTGCTCACCTATGATCCTGAATACTTTTCCTTCTTGTTAGATCAGCGACCTGTCACCACGTTGCACGCCCCAACGCCCCGTGCGCTTCTCGTACTGTATGTTTCTCTCCGGGGTCCCAGCCCGGGAGCTCTTGCGGGGCTGTGCTTCCTGTGCTGTGGGAATGATCCAGTCAGCACTTCCAAGTCCCATTTAAAACCTCTCGTGAAACCGTTTAATCTACTGCTTCAGTTTATGGATACCCCTCACCATTTTGTTTGATTGTTTTATGGTAAAGGGCCACGAGATGATGTCGCGCGAAAATACAAATTACCTGTTCATTCGACAATCATGATAGTGGACAACTGGACTTGATGGAGTGATTTTTGAAACCTCGAGCCGTAATGTATTTCAAAATGATGACATGTCCAAGATTCAACTCGTTTATAAGGTGGAGCATTTACGCAACTGCTCGTTTAAATAAAAATAACTTATCTAATCACGTCTTAATGAGTAGATCTGCCAAACTGGGCAACGGACCATGGCATTGTACGTCAGAAGGTTGCTTTGTCCTCAAGGCGGCGCTACATCCCCACTACAATGTTGGCGTTAACTCGACGTGTTCGCTTGAGTCTTATTGAAATGCCTACGAGTCGACCGTTGAACTTTGGGTGAAGGAGAGTGGATTCGGTGCTCCTCTCAGGGCGCTGTGATTAGAGCTGTAATAAAAGTCCGGAGGTCCTTCACTGCTCAGTTGTTCGTGTTTTTTCGGTGTCGCAAGGTGAGAGGAGGATTGTCGAGTCCACAGTCCACCTGCTTGAATTTGAACCTCGCGGCTTAAGGAAACGAAGGCGTTTAGAAAGCCAAAGGGCTGCCAACGGTTTGCTTCCCTGTCACCAGAGCTTTTAAAAGACTTAGGATGTGATATATGTGTGTAGAAGCAGTATACCGATTACCGATATAGCGGTTAGGAAGCGCTCAGCTCTATAGTCAAACTCTGGAGACTTGTATCTGTGAAGAAATTGTCTCTCGGGTGAATTGCAGCAGGATTTTAAAACGTAGTGTATATAACAGTACGTATATAGTTTTCATGTAATCTGAAATCCTCTCGTGTTCCTGACTCGTGAGTGCTTGGTAGGCGCCGAAGCGCAGCGCTGCGGGCCCTTTAAGGAGCCTCGGCTGCACCTTTCCTCTACCTGAGCTCAAGACTGCTCTGCCGCGTCCTGATTGGCTGCTCGCAGCAAATCCTCTTGAGTAACTTGAACCGAGCCTGGGGAAGGGGAGGGGAAGGAGGAGGAGGAGGAGGGGAAGGAGGACAGAGCAAATTCCAACCTGGGAAAGGGCTCGGGTCTCTCGACGACGGTCCCGGGAAACTTGCCTTCGCTGGACGTGCGAACCCGCATAATCGGCGATGTGGTGAAAGCCGATATGTGATTTTATGCTCTTTGGTTAAATTTCTTTCTTTTTTTTGGGACTTATTTATCTTTTAAAGATCGAAATTCGAACTCCCTTCTTTGCCTTTTTTTCTTTTTCCTTCTCCGAGCACATTTGGTTTGAATCAGTCGCGCCCGCCGACTCGCCTGTGCCAGCGGGGCTCTTGCGAACTGCGCCTGCCTCCGCGGCGGGCGTCATGCCTACTCGCCAGCGCTGACATCACCGCACGCACGGACAGCCGGAGAGGGACATCCTTCATCCCCGCACACACGGGGAGCCGGAGAGAGACATCTTTCATCCCCGCACACACGGACAGCCGGAGAGGGACATCTTTCATCCCCGCACACACGGACAGCCGGAGAGGGACATCTTTCATCCCCGCACACACGGACACCCGGAGAGGGACATCCTTCACCCCCGCACACACGGGGAGCCGGAGAGGGACATCCTTCATCCCCGCACACACGGGCACCCGGAGAGGGACATCTTTCATCCCCGCACACACGGGGAGCCGGAGAGAGACATCTTTCATCCCCGCACACACGGGCAGCCGGAGAGGGACATCCTTCATCCCCGCACACACGGGGAGCCGGAGAGGGACATCCTTCATCCCCGCACACACGGGCACCCGGAGAGGGACATCTTTCATCCCCGCACACACGGGCACCCGGAGAGGGACATCTTTCATCCCCGCACACACGGGCAGCCGATGGGATGAGCCATCGCTCGTGACTGCGGCAGCGCAGGTCGGGTCCTGAAATCGACGGGATATTACTTTGGGTCACCCATCTGAAAGTATTCTTATTATTTTTTTACCTAGGGGTGTTATTTTTATAAGACAGAGCAAAACAGAAAGCGAGAGGTTCAGAGGTTCAGAAATAGCAGTGGAACAGCCGTCTTTTTAAGGTAAAGTTGAAACGACGGGTCTGGTTTAAAACACTGGGGACCTGCTTGGGCTCAGGGCGGTGTACTATTATTATCGGATTCTGTGTGTCCTTCTCTGGGGCTTTATGAGCTCTTTCCTCTGGATACGATGTCATTGTTGAGGCACTGTTAGACAATAAAATACCTCCTCTCTGTAATTAAACTAAGAAAACACAGATAGTGAAACTAGAGAGATAATATGGCTAAAAATTCGCTGGACCAGCCCAGGGAAGACTTGAGTAAGATATCGGACGAGGAACTGATGAAATGGAGCAAAGAGGATTTGATAAAACGACTGAGAAAGACGGATAATGAGAAAATGAACTTGATGGTGGAGCACGGCAACCTGATGAAGGATGTGAACAGGAGGCTACAGGTTCACCTCCACGAAATCAGAGGCCTGAAGGACATCAACCAGAAGCTCCAGGATGACAACCACGAACTGAGGGAGCTGTGCTGCTTCCTGGACGACGACAGGCAAAAGGGCAAGAGGTTGTCCCGGGAGTGGCAGCGGTTCGGCAGGCACACGGCGAGCGTGATGTGGAAGGAGGTCAGCACGTACCAGCAGAAACTGAAGGAGCTGGAGGCTAACCAAGAGTCGGTGATGCGGGAGAACGTGGAGCTGAAGGAGATCATCCTGATGCTGGACGAGGAGCGGAACGGGGCCGGGTCCCGGAGCTCCATAGACAGCCAGTCTAGCCTGTCCAACCTGAACGGCGGCTCCAGCACTATGAGAGACGTCGGCGACGGCAGCAGCACGTCCAGCGCGGGCAGCGCCGGCAGCCCCGATCACCACCACAACCACATCCCCCCGCACAAGCCCGCCGAGGCCAAGGCGGCGGCCGTCCGGAGGTCCATGGACGACCTGACTGCCCCGCACCACCACAGGAGCACCCCGAACGGGCTGAACGGTGAGTCCGAGCGCCGTACGGCTCAGCCGGGGGAGGGTGAATGCGGCTCATCAGGTTATTAATTCACCTCGGGGGTTCAGGCGCGTCTGCGTCCCAGGAGCAGATTAGGAACAGAACTTGGATGGTGCCCTTTAAAATGTAAGAAACTCTTTTAGCGGAGTTGGCCGATAAAACGAGTCCCACTGGAACAGCGGGGTTTGATTTATTCAGAAAAGCACTCGCTTCCCGAGTAATTTCTTTTATTTCGGCGTTTATATATATATAGGAACACTGTAGTGAAATGTTTCTGCATTCTGTGATTGTTGCTCAACATGACACCCTTTTCAAATATAAGATGAAGAATCACCGCACCCTCTTTGTGCAACACAGAGCCATGTCCAACTTGAGTAAATGTGTGGGTGCCGAAGGCTGGGTGGCTTAGTCATCTCAATATATTTTATCCCTGATTTCTTGGCCATCGTATACTGTACGAAGCTGCTACAATATTGAGTTAGCATATGCTGTGTAAGAAAAGATGCAACATGAACTGAATTAAACATAAAGGTGAAGCACTCTACACCTGACTCCTAGACATCACTTGATATTAATGTTGTATTGCAGAAAAAAAATGTTGCTATCTTTATGCTACATGGAATAGTAATTCATGTTTAGCACGATGAAGGGAAATGTGGAGTGCCCTCCTCATAGACAAACACTTCTCCCCTCACTTGACACCTCCGGATTGCTGAGTTCATTGAACTGGACTGTAGTAACAGCAGCATATTGATTGGAATATGGTCCCAGGCCCTGCACTGAAACTCTAGCGAACTGTTTTGATGATGCATTTGCAACCGGACAGATGAGTGTATCAGTCCTGGGCTTGATTACATAGTCAGATGTGCACAAAGCATTGGTCACGACGACAAAGGGGTGTCACAATTTGATGCAGTGTACTTTATTAAAATGCCCTACATGATGTCGGGACAGCACACAGCACTTGAAACTGAAAGGTTGTGGGTTCAAGTTCCTACTGCAGACCCTGCTGTTCTGACCCCTGAGCCACACCAGCCCTGCTGGGGGAAACTGAGAGACTAGTATCCCAGGCAGGGGGGAGTCACATTCTCTCAGCAGCAGGTCGGGGGGAGTCCTGTACTCTGCACAAACAGGCTGAGCCTCTGGGGCTGAGTGTGCTCTTTCTTTTTTACGGCCGTGTTTCAGAGCGGTTAGGCGAGCTGGATTGTCGTGCTAGGCTCCGAGTCGTGACACAGAAGACGCACTGTGTGGGCTTGGTGGAGCAGCGGGGGCTTGATTAGATGTGTGGGCAGGGGACGAGAACGGGAGCCGTGCAGGTGCAGGCTGAGCCCCGGGAGCAGGGGCTGACAGGCAGCGGCTGTGTGCTGGGCAGCAGGGACTCTGCTGGAATGCAGTCAGGCTGGTCCTTCGGAATGTCAACAGGACAGCCTGCAGTCGGTGATGTCATCAGAGTGTTTAGAGGGCTGGAAGTTGAAATCTTATTGATAATGATACCATTTCATTCCCTGCCCCATCTCAGGCCTCAGTGTTGCACAAGACACGAAGGGCGCTGGAGATACATTGACTAGTGCATATTTTTCCGGAAGTGTTCTTGGGAGAAGTGTCCCAGTGGGCCTGTGTGTCTGAAGGAGTGCACTGGCGTGGCTGTGACACTGCTTCAGCAGAGCTTGACAGCCAGACGCCTGAGCTGCCTGTAATTGAGTTAGAGAGTTGGAGTAGACAGACCTGGCCTGTTCAGTTCAGCATGTTTGACAAATGCTGAAGACAGCCCAATTCTTCAAATAAGCTTCTAGAATTCTTATTTGCCCCATCTATATTAGCTCATATGTTTGTTCTTTCATGTATGGATGTTATTGCATGTTATTCAACCAGACCAATGTGCAAATGCGATGGCTAAACAGGCAGTAAAATCCCTGCGGAGAATGTCGACCTGACAAGTCAGCAGCGTTTTCTTCTATGGATTGTTCAGGAGCTTAAAAGCTTGATTTGGTTTTTCATAACCATGACATCTGGCCCTTGGATTGCTGTACATAAGTGGAAACCCACCCAAAGCCCTCTTCAGCAGGAATCTGATGAAAAACCTATTACTGGGGAAAAAAAACAGCTGTGTTTAACCTGTAGAACACTGGAGATGTATTCCCTTCATGGATTGCACTTTTTAAAAAGTCATTAAACCATTTATAGTGTGTTCTATCCATACAGTATTTCAGTGAGTGTATATATATGAGAGAGAGTGGAGCCTCAATAAGTGAATTATATAGGTCAAACTTGAACCCCAAATTAGACTTCTGTACTACAGTGCAGATCCGGTTCCGTTTTCTTTGGATTCTCTCACAAAACGTCTGTGTGACCCAGTTTAATCCAGCTGATTTCAGATGAAGTTATAAATGCTTTCTGGAGTGGTTGCTTGTAATTACTTTGTGTGTGCGCACCAGGTTATCTGAATAAATCTTCCTCATTGTTGAGTTAACGTAGTGCTGCACTGAGACAATCTCAGGGGTAGAGAGAATTCTATGGGCATACAATACACCTTTTACATCTCTTCTTTGTATTTTGTGTGTTTTGCAGATCCTTAATATATACAGTTCATATGTGGTACATTTACAATTCAGATAGCTATCTAATGGATATGATAATTCTTTATTCTTTATTGCCACACAGCAATAGTTGGTGGAATTTGCTATCGGTACAGCAAAAAAGAGATAAGACATACAGTACATACAACATATACAGTACAAATTTAAATAGGACAGAAGACAAACATTGTCACATAGTGTACATATTCAGAGATAAATAGTACTTTGGAAATCAAGACATACTAAGAGGTCTTTAAGTCTGTTTTCTCTGAAACCAAATTCACATCTTAATTTACTTACTTTAAAACCCGATTTAGGGTAATTGAATCACCTACCCACTGCTGGCCAGACTTGTTGTTTTGTAAATATATTATACTTCTTAATACAAGTTAGGTACAAGATTATTTGCGTCAATACCTGATATTTCAAAGGGAACCTGTTTTAGAAGTTTTGAAAGGGCAGATTTAAAATTTTGGATTTTGTCAGAAACATTTGAATGAGGGAATGAGGGAATCTCCCCTTTCCTAAAGGTTTTTCAGGTTTAGCCGGTACTTACAGTACACAGAGGGCAGAGCACATACTGCACATGTTTTAGCATGTGACTGATACAGTTTTTCCTGTAGCGTGTTATTGATATCCTATAGGCAGGCACTCAAATCCTACTGCACCCACGGCTAAACTAATCAGTATTACTGACATGAAAGGCTTATATTTGATTTGTTGGTAACTTTGCAAATAATTCTAATAATATATTTGCCCTAAGGATGGCAGTTTTATTCCTTATATCTAAAGAATTTGTGTACAGTGCTGTAGTTCAGTGGTTGCAAATACATTTGTGCATATTAACCCAGTTTAAGTAGTTGTGCTTTTCTGATTTCTGCAAATGTGCAGCAAAATGCAAACTTTGAAGCAGGCCTAATTAGGAATTTTGACTTACGCCCAGATGAACAGTGTTGTATTGCTCATGCTATTGCCTCTCAGCAACATGAATTTCAATAGTTTCATTCTTGTAAGGACACATACCCTGCCCTGCTCTGTAAAGCCTCAGGTTTGGTACATGTGTGTGCATTTCCCAAGTAATGAAGTTGGAAGGTGTTTTGCAGGTTTTTCATGTGTTGGAGGTTTAAATCCTTTCCATGTCAGTACAGGAAAGTATAGTGAGCTTAGCCTGGTGTGAACAGCTTCGTGACTCTGGAGACAGGACTCATATTAGATGCATGATTTGTGAGCTGCCAGGCTGTAATTCATATTGGCCTGGGTGGGAAGAATTCACACACCCACAGAAAAAATAACACCAAAGTGCTAAATGTGTCCAGCCTGCTCTTGATTGTGTGCCTTCTGCTGACACTGGTATGGGCTCAAGCCTGTTGCGCAAGTCTATGTGTGTTCTGTGCTCCTAAGGAGGCTGTGTGTCTGCAGGAGGAATGCACTGCCAGCTGAGGGCTGAGCAAGCTGAGAATGGGAAACTGCTCTGCTAATCTGCCAGGCTTGTTTTCTCTTTGTTTTGCCTTCGCATCTACTGCACCTAGCAGGCAGTCTGTGCAGATGGTGTCGCCTGTGTAATTACCAGTCCTGCCTAGTGCAGTCAGACTTGACATGGATTAAGCTCCCCACGCTCATACATGCCTGTTCTTCAGTACTCCAGTACTTTACGTGAGGTATTTAGAGTGGTTGACAGTATAGCACTCTGCCACTGAATGACACACGTTACTGCAGTACAGGACCCTGCTGTATAAATGGTTAGATTAGAATTCAGTTGAATTAAAGTCTCAACCAAGTAAATTAATACTTTTTATACTCCTCGGTGTTTAGTGCGTTACTGCTGGAAATAAATATGGAAATACAGGAAAAAGGATGTATAGTGCAGATGAGATCTCCTATTGCCGACTGCAGTGTAAGAGGTGGTCGGGCCCATCAGGAAGGACCACACTGCCTCAGGTCCTTCACTTCCTTCAGTCCAGTTTCTGCTAATGAGATGCAGAAATTATGCTGTTAATAGAAATTCAGTTACTGGCAGGAAAATATGGTCTTTGGTCACACTGCAGTAGTTGACAACAATTAATCCTTTGTAAGCAGCAGATTCTTGGCATCGCTGCTTAATTTGAACATTATTTAATGATCTGGGTCTTGGTGGGAAGCAGGGTGGTAGATAGGGCAGCGTGGCTCCTGGGTTTATTTCTGAACTGTATTGTTTCAGGTACAGGAGGTTGTATTTGTTTTCATGGTCACTAGTCCTCATAGACCACAAAGTGATATTTTACTAATTCCGTTCTGTGGCAGATTCCAGTGGAATTTCTTTGCTGTCTTCCAGCAAAGTGTTTTTTCCTGTTTGCTTTTCCTGGCCCGTTCAGATCATTAACTTTTCAGAAGGTGTTTATTTCTGAGCCTTTGCCCAAACGAACTTTTGTTTGCTTGAAGCCTGGAGAAGGACAGCAAGTTAAGGAATTTCAAAAGCTGTTTGACAGAGTCAGATGTCTGTTTTCTTGAGCTGGATTTAATTTAAATAGATAATCGCAAAGCAACATAATATGTAGCTAACTGGGCTCCCGTTTCCCGTCCTTTTCGTAAGCAGGGCGATTTACATTTGATCAGTGCCTGCTTGTTTGAACTGCAGCCCTCTTTGTTTAGTGTTCCAGGCTTTGCTATCTTCTGCAGTTCACGACGGGCCCCTTCTTCATCAATAGCTCCTTTTCTTTCTCCCAGAGCAGGGGAGCACAAGAGACCAGCTTACAAAGGCCCTGAAAGGAGCATGACCGTTGTGTAGAGCCCTCAGAGGCTGAGGGGGGTTCGCCCTGGCTGGGGGAGGCTGGGGGGCAGGGGGGCAGCCTGGTGCTGGAGTCGTTGGGGTTTTCCCAGTTGCTGTCTCTCGTGAGCCTGCAGACCAGGAGGACAGTGGCGCTGGTGCCCCACAGGTCTCCAGCACTGACTGGCAGCCAGATGAAGGAATGACGGACTGCTGTTGAAAAGAAAGTAGTGCAAAGAATGGGATATTGTCTGTTAGAGATGCCATCTGTGAAAACAGTTTCTGGTGCAGTTTTCTGGGCAGCTTTCACAGTTCAAAAGATGTTCAATTCTACATCGTTCTTACTTAAAGGCCTGTTTAAAGGGTGCAGTGATGTATTTTCTCCTTGCACAATAAAGATGTGAATTATTTCTTTCTCCCGGTTACATATAAAACAGTTGAGTTGTTGAGTGGGGTATTACAGTGACAAAGAGTAAACATGAGACCTGTAAATGAGAAGAAACTGATCATGTACTACACTCAGTGATATATGTGCTTGTCATCTATTGTTCGTGCAAAATTACATTTTTTTGTTCAGATACTATTCATAAAAAATGTTTTGTTCTGTTTTACTTGAAATGTTTCATGCACAATATGTCTGGTTTTCCATTCAAGATGTGTTCAGAAAGCTGATTTTTCATACTCCAGAGACACACAGCACCATGAAATGAGGAGATGCCTTTCCCTTAATATAATTTTAGATGCATGGAGTTCTCATTTCTGTACTGCTAGTGAGCCACTGTTTGTTTGGAAGATAATTCAGATTCATTTGCACATTTTCCATCATTTTCCCTTTATCCTTGTTTACGTCCATCCTCTCTGACTCAGCCCACAGTGCTCTGTCTCGCTGGAGTGCTCCTGGTATGTTAATTTTGGTCACAGGTTGTTATTTGGAGTGGGTGTCTCTTCGTGTCGGCAAGGATCTGGATCGCCAGCTGTGTAAACATCTTGGTGCGTGTTGTCCTGAACCAGACTGCAGCACCTCTTCACATCTTCAAGGGCTCTGAGGGGCTTCTCATATCCAGTTTCTCCTGGAGATTAACCCCTTCTCGTGGGCACATCATTGCTCATTAGGGCCTTTAGTTCTGCTTGCAAATGATCTGGAAACTGAAAAAGGAGAACAAAGACTTTAAAATATATGACATCCCACAAGGGAGTGATAAACACGCTGATGTCTTAAGAACAGAATTTATTAATCTTTCCGTCTTCTGTCATGTCATTTGAAACAATACTTTCGAACTTACAGAGGTCACATCAAACACACGAAGAAAAACACCTCCTTACATATTCAGACAAAGTGTGTGTTGTTCATAATCGGACCCCAGTGCTGAGAACAGATGTTGTACTTGTTGCTGTGTTCTTTCCCAAGTTGCAGCCCTGAGACAGATAAACACAATGTGCAAAGAAAGTTGGTACGGCACTTATTCAGGCTAGTGAAATACATTATTTGCATTGTACAACATCAAATAAGACAGGGAACTGCAATTTTTCCGAAAAGTGGTAGATTTAAACCTTTTTAGGAAATCCTTGGTGAAATTGGACCATGATTTTGTAAGGCAGTGTAACAGCAAAACTCGACAAGCATAAAACCATAAATGAAATTAAAGCAATATGATGAATTGCCCAACTAGCAGTAGCTTTGTTGTGGTCATATTTGCTCTCTGGAGTGTTTCCTGGGCACTTTCCCTCCAGCTCTTCCTGTGGTGCTGTGCTGGAGTGGGGGCTCGCTCAGTTCTGGTGCATGTCCAGGGAAGGGGGACTCTGCCGTATTGAGAGAAGTGAGGAAGAATCTCTGAAGTGCAGAGTCTCCAGAGACCTAGACCCCCCACCGCTAGTACCTGGGGACCAGGCGGGTTCTGGGCATCGGGATCTAGTTACTGTGGTCAGATTGCAGCTCTCTCCTCATTCCCACGGCAAAACGAAGAGGATCAGATTCCCCATTTCTCAAGGCGGTCAGTCCTTCCACTGCTTCCAGGAGCAGTGATTTTTTTACGGATTTCTTTGAAGTAAAGGAATCAATTTCAGTGTATGAAGACAGCGTTCGGCATGGTAAATACTGCATGCCCATCTGTTTCTGTGGATATAGGGGCAACAAAACCCCCCCGTGTTGTTCTGCAACACTTCCAATAATATAAAACCAGCCTTCCCTGTTTTGCAGGAGATGGTCTTTTTTTAACTCACCCTGTGGCAGTTTGCTGAAAGTGACACCTAGCAATTACATAAAGCACACAATTTGCAGAGCCTTATAGCATGCTGGATAAGTGAGACTTAAGACATCGCTGAATGACAAATGCATTTCCCCTAAGAAATGTTGTGTAACAGTAAATCAAGTACAACTCTGCGTAAGCTCCAGATAGCAATCGGATGACCACAAGCTATAAAACTGGACAGATAAAATCATGGAATTATAAGACATAATAAGGCAAAACCCCTGTGCTGCTGTCTGTGCTTTGGGTGAATCAAAAGGATAAAAGTCACCTTCCAAACCTCTTTGGAATAAACAGGATGATTTTCAAAGAAATGTCTACAATCATTTCATAAAAAGTAATTTCATAAATAAAAGCTTCATAAGTTAATATTTTGAAAAGTTAAATATTTCATTTATAACAGGACAAAAGGAAGCAGATGACAAAGAAACATATTTGTATGTCATTAAGAATTCAGTTTAATTAAGATTGTTCTCAGTTCCTTGAAGTAAATGTTTTTTGTCCTGATTTAAGCAAGCCTTATGAAAACATTCTTGCCCTCTTGCTGAGCTACAGTCCCAGAAGACCATTCCTGGGCTAGTATTGTATCCTTGTATTGAGGCAAAGATAAACGGTCATGTGGAATAAAGATTCTGTTCAGAATGTCTTTAAAGCACTTCAAAATTCATACCTCATACTCCAGTGCTGGCTTCCCATTCACTGAAGAGGCGATGTGATGAATCTAACATCGATCAGGAAAGTTCCAAGCTCCTGCCATCAGGCTTGCCTCCCAGAAAGTGGAGCTAGCCTTGAACTCACTGAGAGATGCTGCTGTCAATGATCTTAAATGATCAGTTTATTGATGTCTTCCGTGCGAATCCCACCTGCGACACAAGCAGTGTCTCAGGCATCAGAAAGCGGTGGTAAAGACAGACATTGAAAGGAAGCTCCAGATGTTGCATAGAAAAGATTCTTTAACTTCAACAGTTCTCATATCCAATGCGTACCCTTTGTTGGCTCTGAAATTGAGTTCTGTCTAATGAAAGAGTCTCTTTTTAAAAAAAGACTTTTAAAGATTGGTAGAAAGTTCCTCCCTGTGATACAATCTTTTTTAAAAGGCAGACTCTGATTTAATAGACATAGACACAGTAAACTACATTCTACTGCAGGTGCCTGATGAATATAGGACAAGCGCAGAATGGAATACTAATTCTAGTGCTGCAGAGATACATCGGAGACGGTGTGATTTAGTAAAAATAGAAATGTTTCAGGACTGTTTCTCTAGAAGCGGTGTCTGCCTGTATAATTTACTGGTTTGAGCAGGATGCCAAACATGTTACTGGACAGCAGTTTCATAGTCAAAATATTTTCTTCCCATTTCTTCTCATTCGGTAGTTTTGCCATGGAAGAAGACCACAGGTGGAAAGGACAGTGCCATGATGAGCCATCTCTTTTCACTCGTCTATCATATTTGACCTTTTCCAGCTCTCTATTGTAAAGTGGAATTAATTAAGTTCCACTCCATGCTGGTTGTAGCCTTTGAATGTCACAATATCCCCACCATCCATAACTAACTGTGGAGTGGTCATTCATTCACTGGCCAGCAGAAATTGTGGGCATCACTGTAGGTGCATGCTTTTGGTTTTCTGCAATGGTTTGAGAAGGAAATAAGGACTGCTGGAGCACAAATCCACTCTCCAAGCAAGTGTTGTAGTTGTCTTTTCCTGGTCTAACTATTCCAGCTGGGGTGTGCCTGCAATGTACAGATCCCACACACTCTCTCTGCAGTGTGGGGGCTGAACAGCCAGAGCCACTAACAACACACTGCAGTGGCTGAGAGCAAAGGATGACAACGTGTTTTATCTGTTTTAGCAAACCGCAAAGCATTGTGGAAATTCCTATGGAAATTTAGACTGATTTTGTAAAGAAAACATCAGGAGTTCAGTGCATGAAATCAACATAGGAAATACAGGAATGTTTCTAAATATTCGGTCTTAAAATGTATTGTGTTGATAACATCAATAATATCACAATATAATTCTTGCACAAATTGAGCTTGATAAAAAACAGTTAAGTCCTGTCTCAGCCTAGCCATTCCTGTTCAGATGAATGATTATTCTCTGGTTTCTGCATGAATGAGACCTCTCAGGCCTCTCCGAAGTGTGAGAGTATGGCGGTGGATGCCGCCATGTCAGTACAGCTCCCTCTTACGTTTCAACTGTTCGGATTGCCTGGAAAGTGTGATTTCATTGAAAAGGGAAAGAAATTCTGTCTTTGTCATGGAAAATAGGTAGATTTGGGGATGGTAAAGCCAGTGGGATAAAGGCCTTTGTGAGTTAGATGAATGGAAGGCAAGATGAGAAAGCTCTTAGAGGACTGCCCCTTCATCCCAGCAGCATAGTCTTCCTCCCGTCCTCGTGCTGAGAGAGATAGAGATTGTCCCCAGGCTGCAGGGGTGATCAATCAGGTTCTCGAAGCACAGATAACAGATGCACATTAACCCTGTTTGCTGCTTTAAGGTTTTAAAGGGCCAGAAGAGGTCTTGCTGTGTGTTGTGTTTGGTTTTGTTGCAAAGTTGGTGTTGAACTCTTCCAGGAACAGGGCTGGAATACTAATGGGAATGATCTGGAATAGGAGCACCAACTCTGGAGCTAGGGTGTGCAGCAATGGTCCTAAAGAGCAGCTTTCTTGATCAGGGGCCTTCAATACATTAGCTTGTACTAATAAAGCAAGAAGTCCAATTAAGCTATTCAGAGTTTTGACAGAAGGAAAACAAGGTAACCCTGTGTATTTCCAGCTCTAGAAGAATTACAATTAATAATGTGTATTTCCTGTATCAGGATCTCATGTCTCAGCTCTGTTATTACCAGTAATGTGCATTTTTCTCTTTATTTTTTTCTTAACAACAAGAAACAGTTCCTTTTGCACAACACTGATAGTGCTATATGCCCAGGGGCTTAAATAGGTATTTTACCATAAAGAGAAGCGTCCCCCTTACTCAAGGGCACTGGCAGTCAAGGCCCAAACCCGCAGCCCTGGGAGATGAGGGCACCTATGGATACATGAGCACACAGCATGTTCTGCAGAGGAGGAGTGGAGGTCTGTAGTGGGTGGTGGTGCCATTCCCAGGAAAGTACTGCTACTTACAGCTGCATCTAAAGTCTGCACTGTGGAAGGCTGTCGGCCACTGGAAACTTAAAGATTTCTTCTCAAATTTGTATCCAGCAGATTTGAAAAGTTGATAGCTCATTCTCTGTGAAAAGTTTATTTAGTCCATTTGAGGTCACAATTACACTGCTTTTACTTGAGATCTATCAAGTTGTTTTGTCAAAATGTATTTTTTTATGGCTTATTGAAACACTGCTAGTGTCATGTTGACTGTAAGTTGATCAATTAATCAGTCAGCCATGCGAAACTCGATTATTCCCTTTGGTTGTATTTCATTTTTAGTTGTTGGGAATAAGTGAGTTAATGCAAGGATGGAAGGAGTCAGAGGACGTTTCCATCAACTGTTCCGAGAAACTGCTTGCCTGTGGCTGGAGGTGATGTTGGGCGCCATGGCAACAGTCATTCGAGGGTGGTTGACTGAGCCCGTAGGACTGGCAGCATGCCGAAGCTCGGGAGCGGCGCGATCCAGGCAGGAGAGAGGGAGAGAGATGGAAGCGAAGGTTCTACACGCGCACGAAAGGGACGTTCGAGTTCACATTTTGCACGCGGCAGTTCCAGCCAAGTACAGGTGGTGTCAGAGGCAGACGGCCTGGACAATGACGAGGAAGGGTGTCCCCTGTCAGCATGTTCCCACAGAGCCCGCTGCTGGCAGCCCAGTGCTAGTGCCAGACTGGTCCTGGTTCAGCTCCGCACGTCCAGTACACCAAGTGAAACACGGGAAACCTCGCAGGTCTTTTCCTGAATTGTGTATTTTTGAGTTTGGAATCTGCTGGTTTCTCCTCAGACAAGCTTAGTGTAGCAGTGAGGAGTGGGTAGGCTTGATTAAAAATAAACTGTTTGGGAATAGACTGCAGACTGTTTATGAGGCGTGAGAGTAATTGGGACAGTGTGTGGGCTTAAGCGTCGAAGAGCTCAAGTGCCTTTTTGACTGCAATCTCTGGGGGATTTTTGGTTGGTCACATTTGTAAATGCCTTTTATTATAACCACAGACTTAGTATACTAAGCATGAATTTTAACTGTAAGCAGCATAATGTAGCCTTGGTGTAATTCAGTACAACACGGAGCTGGCAGAGGGTTCTTGTCTGTAAGCCTGGTCCCAGGTTTCCAAACTGGCTGGCTGGTGGTCAGCTGTGTGCTGACCAGGGTTACTGAGGTGGACCTGCAGCTCTCCTGCGCTGGGAGAATTGGAATGACCGGACTGGCCTTTTCTCCGGGAAAGAAAAGCAGACCAAAGGCTGCCTGGGGTGAAGAGTTCTCTTTAGAGCACCGCTGCTTAGCAACAGTGACTCTTCAGGTTCCGCCAGTGATCCCTGAGAGCTCGTCTCTGTGAGGAGCGTGGCAGGGCAGGGTGTGCAGGGCGAGAGGTGGCCACAGCACCTGTGAGTCGTGCATTCCTCACTGAGGAGACAGGAGGCCCTCGCAGAGGAACTGGACCAGCGCAGTGCTGACAGATTAGGAAGAGCAATAAGATGTACACCGCAGCATTGGGGGAATGTCAAACTATATATGCCAGTAGGGCTGATCGTGAAAAAACGCAGGAAATAGACACAAATATCTGCAAACCCTTAAGAGACCAAGACATGACAATATCCATTTACATTAGAAAAAAAACCCATATTAAACATGTTCCAGTACTTGAGGAGAATAAAAGTGATTAGTGTTTATCATCTGTAAACCCTTACACTACAATCTGGCCTCATTAGAGAGACTAGCCATTTGAAATGGCGAAAGATTCTAGCCTTTCTGTAAGCTTTATTAGCATGTTCCAGTTGCTTTCCATAACATAAATCTGCTGAGCGTTTTGTTTGTTGATACAGTCTATCAAATGTGAAGCAGTTTCTGTGCGAAGGGGGATGATGCGCTTTCATGTTGCGTAGCAAGAGATTAAGTTTGAAATTGCATGGCTGGTGCTCTGAGGACCCAGATTCCATCTTCCATCCAGACACGGAGGAAGATTCCTGCCCCCAGCTGGGTGAAGGGATCATCTAGGCTGCACAGTGTGCTTCAGAACGCCAAGCCATCTGTCTGAGGCCATTGTTAGGAAAACAAAGGCACAAAGGGCCCTTCAGAATCCCTTGTCATGAATAGTGCTGTAAAGTCACCTGCTTAGGGCTTGATAGATGGGATGTGCTATTGTGTGTAGAGTAGTTGACTTGGAAGACGTGCAATGAGCTTTTTTCAATGATCGTGGTGCAGTGATATTGAGGTGTACAGTGTGGTGCTGGAGTGTCCATGTGTACAACACGTACACCGTATATCTACAATATAGTTGTATATCTACAGTATATATTGTATATCTACAATGGCTGGCTGTCCTATCAGCTGGGAGGTGTTTCAGAAGAGTTCAAGCGGTTTCAAACTCAATAAATCGTCAGAGTTTATGGCACCCTTTTATCTCCCTTATAAAAGTTTTATGGGTGCCAATAAGACTGTACAGTACAGTGCGTGCCTTCACTTTCGTAGAAACGTCTATAAATATAATTGAGAGCTGTCAAAAAATGATAAATTCTTCTTATTAAATCTACATCTTGATTTAGAAACATTGTGAGTCTTGGAGTTATTGGGTTAGCAACTCTATTTGCTCCTCTTTTTTTCAAAAACCAAGAACCGAAGTGATTTTAGGATTCTTGTAGTTCACAGTGCTTCCAGGAAGCAGGCTGCCTTACAGTAATAAGTGGCTCTCTGATACTGTCTGTTTGAACTGCTGATTTTGTTTGCACGTCATTTTATTTGGAAGAAGACATCACATGGGAACATTTATTGTAAAACTCAGATTTTTGAAAAGGTGAAAATGTTAAAAGATTGTTCCCAATTGTGGATTGTCTGTGTGTAAGTCCCTCTTTCAATAGTGACCCCATGATCACCATTCACTCTAGCATCCCGTACCCCAGTTTTCACATGAAATGGGATGGTACTCATTTAACATCCAGAATATTTTTCACTGAACTAGTTTTAGAGCCATCAGAATCCTTGCAGACATGTCCAAAAAGTACACAAATCTGAAATGTTGTCATGCTGACAATCTGCAGACAGAATTCTATATGACAACTGTAGTTAAATGCTGGGGCAGTGTTTTTTCTGCCTGTGTTTAATTATTTTCAGCTTGCAGAACACAGTGCTTCTGAAAGATTCTGCGTCCCATGTGAATAATAAGGAGCTTATCTTTAAAAAAATAATGTAAATGATGGGATAATGAAAGCACTGCCTTTCTGAATGATTACTCTTCTTCTAAGCTAGTTTCCCGATCCTTTTAGGCATCCTGCCACATGTAGAGTTTAGCCTGATTTTGTCTGGAAATGAAGGGCTCTGCATGATTGTGTACAGCAGTGGCTGACTAGTTCTCATGCACTGTAGCTTCAGTGCTGCACTGAAAAAACTTTCCTGCCTTTTTACACCTCTTACTCAACCGTTAAGAGATGTAACAGATTCTCTCATTCTAATCTTTCTCATAAGACTCCTGATGTGGAAATTCACTTTCTTAGACCATGAAATTAAAAAATAATGAGCCTAATGACACTGTTTTTGCCATGTGACTGCAGAGACTAGAACTCAGAAGCTTAGCCAATGCCACTGTTCTGGTCTTGTCGGGTATCTTTGTGTTGAAGTGGTGGGTGCCTGGTGTTCGTAATACCTCCCTCAACAACAACAGCGGCAGTTCATCCTCTCAGAGCATGGGTTCAACACAGGGATTTGCACTGTGTTGTGAAAATATTTAACTCCACTACGCACCGGACACAACACATTTACCTGTTCCATTGTGATTGAAAATGGTGTAACAAAAGTGGTTTTATTTTAATCTGTTCTAAGAAGGAATGGCTTGGCACGCTTGTGCTCAACAACCTTATTTATAGCTGTTATGAGTTTTACTTTTTAGACAGCTTGAGAAATAAAAAGAGTCTGTTTTTGGTTGTAATCCATCAGAGGTATAGTGCTGTGTTATCATTCCATATATTCAAATTTCCCTGTGAGCTTTGACTATTTGTATTGTTGACACAGTACCTTTTTGTTTCTACTGTGTCAGTGCTGTAGCCTGCTCTTTTATTTCCTTGTCTAAACAGAGACATTAAGCACGAAGGCTGCTTAAGACACACTGTATTTATTCAGTGTGACGTTTAATATTACACTTACTGTAAGGAAGAAATGCTTCACAATCTTTTAGTCCATCCTTGTTCATCTGTACAGCCTGTCTACATTGAGGGGAAGATGAATCTTTTTGCTAACATATTTAATCTTGTTTCCACAGAAGAATTACCTCAAGGGAACACCTTGTTAGTTTGAGTTTGCTCGCTGTGTTACAAAATCCGCACTCCGGCCCTCACTCTGTGATCCCAGCGTGCTCTAGCTGAACAAGACTAATTATTGGCCTTTGTTCAACAATATCATTTACTATGAGAGAAACAATGTAGAGATGTAGTTTATCTGATATACTGCCAACTCTCAGGCTTTGTGAGACAGCCTGTATTTTTTTTTCAAGGAACGATTGGACTCAGTAATTACTTGAAACCTCTTAGAAGAGAACGCTACAGCTATTTTTAGCACGATAGGTTGCTTGTACATTTTTGAATGTCTAAATTGGTTTCTGCCCGTCCATTTTCTGAAGGCTGCTTATTCCTGGGAGTTGAATCCCGTAAGTGCAGGCTGTTGTGGAGTGAGACCTGGGATGGGACGCTACATCACACGCACAGGGACAATTGGGAGATGAAATTTAAACCAACCAGTATGTTGTTGGAAGGTAGGGAAGAAACTGGAGCCCCCTGATAAAAAAAAACTCCCATGAACGCGGGAGAACTTGCAAATTGGTCACACATGGAGTTGGCCAGTCTGGAACTGAACCCAGAGAAAGAGAAAGGTGCTGTTCACTGTGGAGGTGGACAGGCGGGATCCACCCTGTCTCCAGGAGAGCGGGACGAAGAAACAGAATCCCAGCTAGAGAAGGGGCGAACACCAGGCCTGGGTTTCAGCTCTGAGCTCAAGGCACGGGGCAGCAGCCCGTGAGAGCAGGAGAGCGCCGCCAGTTTCTTATGGGTCTGTTCTATGGCCTGTAACCAGCTGTTCCAAAACCGCAACTAAGTAGCCACATCCTCCTGCTGGCTAAACTGACAAAGTACCTCATTGATGGTTAGGAGCAAACTTTCTTTCCCGTCTGTTACTTAAAGTTCATGATGCTATTTATAACAATTTGCATTCTTCCCCTTCTTTTTCATCAAATGATACACAGCTTCTTAATCAGACGATTTGTCCCTGTCAGCTGTTTGCACTAAATTTTTATAAAATGTCACAAAAACATGTTTTTATCTACACTTGCTAGATATAAGCAATTTTCTGTATGTAGGTTGCAGGTTAACAGTGGTCTGGTTACATGGGTGTTATACAAAGCATAAAATCCAATCCTTCGATTTATATTCAGAATGGTGAATGTTTGATCCAAATATAGTCATTTAAAATCCCATCATAATCCAAACCATTACAGTATGATCATGTGAAAAGCCCTCTTACTGTGTACATTTTCCTCCTTGGTGATCCCTGTGATTGATGACCAGAACTCTGCTTTGTGCCATTTTGTACATTTTGTTGGATTATTCCCTTTTAGAAAGCTAGTAATGGAGAAATCCTTTGTATTGCACGAACATGTCCGCGATGCTTTGAAACAGCTGATTAACACTGCTTTAGGTTATGCGCCATGAGCCTGCTGGGAATATTCCTCTCACTGAGATTCGAAGCATCTCCCCTTCCCCTAACCCCTCCCCAGTGCAGGTTGTGTCAGAGTCTGATGTTCTTCTGAATCAGAGTACCTCCATCCCTGTGTCTCTTACAGAAGCTCTTGTGGGGTTTATTGATTTTATACAAGCTAGAATCCCGTTAAAAGTATAAGCTCTTTGTAAGGGTTCTGATGTCCAAAAAGCCTAATAAAATCAGTCAAAATGAAATCGTACTGAGCTACTGGCAGATTTCCGGTCTTACAGCTTATATTGAAATTGATGAGATGCAAGCAGGCCATGTTCTGGGGCAGCATTATTTCAGTAGCTTATGTTTACAGATGAAAACATATCTAAGGAGATTAAACAATGGTGATCTTCCATCTCTGCATTGTGAGTTTTTTTCTAACATTGTCGGAAGAGCGTCTGCCTGCTGAATCTACAGATGAGGGTAATAGAAAACAGGCCCTTGTTTTTCTGTGTCTCCTTGTACTGTATATTTAAGGCACTGCTTCTTGTGGGAAGGATTTAAGTCCTGGAATCACAGCGCCAGCAGGCAGTTTAGTCAAACAGCGGCTTGTTGCTAGGATACCCTTTTATCAATGCGCTGGTATGCCGTCTATCCTTTGTCCAAGTTTTCTGTGCACTTTCCTTTGTTTTGCTTCTTTTTTAAAACCAAGTTTAGTCTTACAGAAAATAACTTGAGAGGGCTATTTTTAATTACCTTCTTTAAAAAACAAAACAATGTCCAATAGGAGCCTAGAGTAAAATATTATTTTTATATCCAGTAATGGATTACTTCTTGTTCTTTTTTAGTGCTTTCCTGTCTTATGTTCTCTCATATATTTTAAAAAGTGTTACCTGATTTCTCAGTTTCTTACCCTGATTTCTTCCATTTTTGTGGTAGATAGTCAGAAAGGTCAGAATTCCCAATTGACCAGAGATAATCCAGTTAATCTGAACCATCGGCTGCGAACAGTGTAAAGCAGACATGTCAGGTAGGCTCTTGTTTTGCAGTTTACAAAATGTGGAGTCTGGATTACAAAGTCTGCAGCCTTCTGAAAAGCTCTGCCACTGCACAGATATAATCTGTCAGATGCTCATCCTGCTGGAGTGTCTAAAAAAGTATTTCTCCCCATGCAGGTAATGTATGTGGGAAGAAACTGCACATGGGACAGTGGGAGGACCTCTGTTATCTGTTGTAGAAAAGCAGATCGTTTTTATTTCTACAGATGCGAATCATGTTGACTCAATCTAGCATGACTCAGTGGTATTCCAAGTGCTCGTGACCTGCCCCTGGCCTAGACAGAGATGTTACAGCAGAGCACTGTGATGGGAGTAGATTTCAGGAGGTTTGCTTACCTTAACTAGTATAATTTAACAAGCTAAATCACATATCTCAGCAAGAAAATTAGTAGTTGGTTTTTTGGGCAAAGTTTGCTATCTCTCAGAAAAACTCAAATTTTATTTAAAAATCTTGTCATCATATTTTTTTTAAAAACACCAACATCAATCAACACCAAGAAGGAACTAGCATCAATTTTGTTTATGATTATGGTCAATTTTGTACCGTGGAAGGTTCATTTTTCTCACCAGTTGAAACTGCTGATTATTATAATGTTGCTCTCATTAAATTATCAAAGCAGAAGCTCCAGTTCAGACAGGTTCCATTTTAACTAGACGTTGCCCTCTATGGACCTGAAAGCTCCCTCTGTGAACTGGAGCAGCGATGGAGGTCAGCTAGGGTCTGTGTTGATGTCCAAAAGTCCCACTTGATGTAATGCAGGGATGCAATCATGGATGTTGGAAAGGACGAACTGTGGAATGGCAGGAGAGCTAAAATAGACCCTATTTTATACCGGCGAGACGGGGGTTAGCCCGGGCTCAGCTGTTCAGGAAATGCCCTCACGCCATGGACTGGATCGACCTGGTGCTAGGCGGGTCTCAGGACATCTGAACCTCAATGCTGAGCGAGGAGCAGAGCAGAAGCAGGACGTAAATAGGCTACACAACCAGGCACACCAGGAAGACATGAATAATCACAGGATACTAGGAACAGGACAGAAGGTGAGTGCCCTCTAGGTGTACGGGGTGTGACAGATGTCCTGGCAAAAGCTATGGCTAATTATTTATCTACTTTAATTAGAGATGAGAAAAATTAACAATTGTTACTAATTGCAGTGATTTTTCAAAGTTTCTCTGAAACCATATGTTTTATATCTTCAACTATAGCCTTCTTTTGTAATTTCTGAAATTTCTCTGCCTCCTGACTTAATTTGCCATTGCTGTTTATCCAAATAGTTCAGCTCTGTCTACCAGTAGCTTGTCTTTCTGTGATGTTGAGAAAGTAGTCTTGGAGCTGCACCCTGCTGCTGTTAACTTAGATCCCTGACCTACCTGGGTTTTCAAAGACTGAACACTCCTCTTTGCTCATTGATTAGATATGTCTTCTAAAATCCATGTTTTCTTCTAAGGGTTTAGCTAATTACGTATCAATATCCAATTTACTATCTTTATATAAAAGTACTGGAAAAAGTAGTCATTGCCGAACTGCTAATAGTAACAGTCTGTTAGAGATGTTTTTCTCTTAACGTTTTGGACTGGTTTCTTTCCTGTCTTTAAAATCTGGGTGCTCTGAGGTTTCCTGTTCCTCAGAGGACCATCGTTAGGCTCCTTTGGTTTGGTAACATGCTGCGTTTTGGGACAAATAGAAAACGTAAACCTGGCGTTCCTATTCATACACTCTCACTGTCACTGATTTTGTAACTGAGAGTCAGTTTTTTCTATGTCTCTAAAGGAGGATCGCTGTGGTATGACTCCATTTAAGTTATTTTAGAAAGAAATTTTGTTTGTTTATATAGGACTGAGGCTCCCTTATATTCACATTCTGTTGTTTAAATTGTGTTTGTCATTTTAAGAAATATACAGTAGCTAGATTGAAACTTGTGCTTGACTCAAGTGATGTAGAGATGTGGACATGTACATTTACAACTTCATGGCTTGATTTTTGAATATCCTTGTTTTCAAAGTATTACAGCAATTATAAACTCATTACATCGGTTATTTATGGATCATGAATCATTTAATTGACTTTATAATGGATATATTAACATACAGTACTTAGAACTTCATGGTGAAAGTCCTTAATGTCTTCTGAATTACTTATGCTCCAGTATACTGAGAGCTTTAAAACCCTCATTCTTGTATAACAAATAAAATAAAAACAGATAGATTTAAACATCTTTGTTGTGCTGTTCTTCCTTTTATGGAAATACATTCCATTAGAGATTAGGCAGGTTGAAACTCTGTGGTCTTCTAAGTGAAGCTGAAAACATTTTTACTCAAAAGTGTGTTTTAAATTCTTTTGGTTGGTAAATCATTGCCTTTCTAGTTTGCACAGTAGATCAGTTTTGATTGTTGTAGTAGTGTTTTATTGATTTTTATATTTGGACTTTTTTAGTACTGTGTACTTATGTTATCAGATTTTGTGCAAATGTGTGTTTGGGTCCTCAAAAAAAATGTTGAAGACTGCCCAGAAATTCACACTGTCATTTGGCTGCGGTCTGTTGCTCCAGCTATTATTTAATCTACAATATTCTGGTAAACTTCTGGTTTCAAAGAATTCTTTGGTTCATTTTTTTCAATGCGTGGTTCATTGCGTGGTTATTCTTGTCACATGGCTTTGGATTTTGAAAGATGTGTTTGCATATAGATAGGAGACAAGATGTGTACTGATGGTGAGAGGTGACAGCAGCAAGCATTGTAAATATGTGGTGACATCAGAATATCCCAAAGAGGTATGAATGTGAGCTCCAAACAAGCACACAGCAGTGCATTAATCCTTGTTGTGACCACACCTGGTCTAATCTGTTATTTTTTCCAACTATCATGATTACACTTACTGTATCATTGTGGCAACAATGTGGTCTTGCTAATGGCTTAGAGATTGCCATATCATAATAAGAGCAGAAAATTGTTTATTGATTCAGGACATTATTGTACTTTGTGGGAGGAAAAGATGCAGTTTATGAAAGTAGAAATGGCCAATCCTGAGGCTGTAGGATATTTTGCCTACACACTTCACAGTTTGAAGAGCCAGGTGTGTCCCATTTAGTTATATGAGATACTTTCATTACCATGTAGGCAGGACCAGGACCCCTGTGGACAATAGGCTTTCTTTGCCCCGGTATCTATGCTTGGTATCTCTCTCTTTGCACGAGAATACTTGCTTGCAATTGGTTGTCTTCCATAGTGACAGATCTGGATATTGAGGGATTCAGTTTCTTTGTTAAAGCTTAGTAATACAGAGAAATCATTCAATTTCAACCAGCTACTTTTTCTTTCTGCTACAGCACCTTCGAGTGATACAAGAAACAGAAATGATACCATGATACAAGAAATTTCAGACTGAAAATGTGCTGCTCATTTCTTGCCCTTTGCTCTTTCTAAAGTGTTGACTTCAATCTTAGTTTAACAGTCGCCGATGTCTAGGCTAAGCAGTGTTTTACAGAGTGAGGTACCCATTTCTGCTCCTACCAGAAGACTGTATGACGTCGTTTTAGAAGCAGAGAGCTGACTAATAGGCCAGTGTTCAAAATGGACTGAAATGTTTTTTTCTTAAAATTTCAAAAGCACTTTTCTACACTTCAGTAATCAATACCGCCTCAGAATGCTGCTGTTAGTCTTGTAGGAAGAGAAAATGCAACATTTTCATAAAATTATAATTTCTTGCCAAATTTCAGGCCCTGTCTTGTGCTGCCTGTGCATGTTCCGTAAGTGAAGGAGCTAGTACATATGAGGTCTTGTACAGACCTTGTACAGAAATTAGTTTACCTGTTAAATTAAAGGAATAATTTAACAATCTTCTGTAGTGTCCGTTTGAGACAGTTCAAGGCAGGAAATTGCAGTATGAAGGACCATCAATTGGTTTTGAAAATTGTTAGTCCCAGTGATATTGTATCACAGTGGAACTCACCCTTCCCAATCCCCAAACCCCCTGCGCTGCTTGTGGCTGATCCTGGGAGCTGGTAGCCTGGGATGGAGCACGATCTGCAGGATAGAAAAGAAGAAAGGCCCAGAGAAAAGAAGAGCATATGTCTCATTCAGTTAATCTATACAGCTTTTCACAGTAAGATGATTACAGCATTCATGGGCAGAATTTTTTTAAAAAGAAAAATAGGATAAAATAGCCATAGCCAATCCTAAGCCACTTAGCAAAATATTTGCCCATGCAGCTCTCTGTAATTGCTCAGGCTGTGGTAATTAATTGGATAATATGCAAAGGTTCACATGGTTTAGAGCCAACCAGTAATGTAGCCGTGTGTCTCCAGCCTTATCCTTATGGTGTGTTATATTACGCACAAACTGCAAAGCATTTTTCCAGTTCATTGCAGGACGGAGTAGTGAATATAGTGGGAGAATTGTAGAGGGCAGGTCAGAAAGAAGAGGGATCTACTTTTTTGCAATGGTCAAGTGGGACTGGGTCTGGGCAACTCATGTTAGGCACTAATGCATTTTATGCCTGCAGATTATTTCTCCAGTGCTTTTAACATCTCAAAGCCTATTAGAAGATCCACTGAAATACATTTCACATTGTTTTTTCTTAGGTTTCGTCACTCCTTGCTGTACGTCCTTAGTTAGCCTGAAACTTGTAGTCAACATTGCTCCTTCCAGCTCCTGCTCCTGGCAGTGTTGCATTGCCAAAGTGTAACTGTGCAGTTCAAAAGGATTTAAATTGGAAACATCTATCACAACACCTAAGCTGATCATTGTGGAAGGCAACCATGAGGAACTGAGCGACCCAATAAAATGTTACTTTTGGAATAAACTAATCCAAATACTTTGTGCAATTACAAGTGCAAAAAAACGCACACCCACAGAAGACGGAGCAAAGAGATTCAGGAAAAGGGAGAGGAGTATAGGGGAGTGGCTGTGAGTTGGTACTGTAAAGATGATGGACAGTTTCATCTTGTGAGTTGGTACTGTAAAGATGATGGACAGTTTAAAAAAATACAAAACCTCTGACCCTGCAGTCTTCACACCACTCTCCTTTACCAGATGTGCTGTGTGTCAGGGTAAAGGAGATTAAAAGAGCTACTATGTGGTACCAAACACATGTTCTCACACAACTACACACTGTATCCAAGCCAGGAGAATCCTTGTTTGTGGGAACATGCTGTCTTAGCAGTTTGGTTTAAATCCCCAGTTTAACTCCAAGTTAACTGAGCTTTTCGCATATTAAAATCGTGTTCCAGATGTGAAGTCTGGTACAAGTAAGTGCACTGCTTAAAGAAAGTTGGAAGTCTTAAAGGTTACAACAGACACGTTTATTTTAGAATTTAGAACAATACAAAAGGTTCTTCTTCTCTGTATCTTTTATTGTACAAGAAAGAGCTGAGCCAATAAGTTGCTGAAAAACATAAGACGAAAAAGTTGGGGTGTGATAGAAAAATTTGTCTGGTTGCTCATGATATTCCTGTAGAGAACACTTGAGTCACATCTTCATCAGAGGCTGGTTTTTGTAAGATATTTTGTCAAAGGATTTTATTCAGCTCATAAATGTGAGACTTTAGTCCTGCTCACTGAGGTGTTAAACAGGATTAGAAGGTCTTGCATGAATGCTCTTCATTTCAGTTATACTGTGCTAAGCAACAGCCAAGTAACACTGTTGTAGCCTTAACCCATGAGAATTATCTCCTGCTAATACTGTCCCACATAAAGTCAGTTACTAGCACTGTCCTCTTGATCTTATTCAGCAGAGAAGATGAAGTTTAAAAATATTTAATAATATAATAAGGGTCCATGTCCATGGGAGACTTCCTAGAAATTTGCAGACTTTACTCCCAATGTAACGTCTGTGATGCAGAATTCATTGCATTCCTTCCAGGTTTAGTTCAATATACTGTCTTGATTTTGAAAATGCGAGGCCCCTTTATAAACAACTTTCACTAAGAAAAAGCAAGAGCACGCTGGGTTTTTCAGTCAGTCGGAGCTTCACATGAGACTGGTTGTACTGCAGACGGTTGGCCATATTCCGGCTGCTCTAAGGGTGACATTCATCGGAAGCTTATCCCCTTTTCAGTTTGTTACAGGGAAGAATGCCAACACATGTGCAGGTGTGGCACACAGTAATTTTGCACTTATTTCCATCAGGCAACTGGGCTGTTTTTTTATCATTTCCGGTCATGTAGTAATGGATTCTATTTTTCTGATATTATCATAGGGCTTAGAATGCAGAACACTCTAGAGAACACATCACCAGTTTGAGCTCTCTTTTGGTGGTTAAATGTGTCTAAGAATAAAGTGATGCTCTTTAGGCCCTTTGAATAAGTTTTTAAAAATTACATTCGTAGGTGTGCAATAAATCTTCAGACAACTCAAATCACTATCTCTATTATCCAGTAATCAAGAGTTTTAAATTATAGAGTACCAGTCTCAAGTATTCATTAAAATAGAATCTTCTACCCTTATTCTTTCTCCTTAATTACATTTCTATACAAGAAATGGTACTGAAAAATGTAGTTTTCAAGAAGCTCTGTTTAGAATGTGAAATTGTGTATAGCCTTGCTCCACAGTGCATTCTTTTTAATATTAAAAGTGCAGCAGTAAACTGCAGTTGGTATGTATTGCACATTCCTGTGTTGTATTATTACACTGCATACATCTGTAAACCAGCCTCAACATTATTATGAATCTGTCTTGCCCTCTTACAAAGCTCTGTAAAAGCAAGACGTTTTATCTGACAGACTCAGATCCACCCTTTCTCTCCATTGATAGTTGCTCAGGTGTGGAATGGAGAGTTTTAACAGACCATTAGAAGAATTTGGAAACCAATGGGCTTGCAGATCTAACAGTTTGGCCCTTATGATTAGGCTAAAAATGTAAAAGACCTTACTGCAGTGAGCAAGGAAATGGTGTGTTGACAGACAGAGACCATGTTTACCTGCAGCTTCTTTATCCCAGTGACTAAGAGGACACCATCATAAATGTCAGTGATTTACCGGCCATGTGAATTTACAGGAGGATGACATGATATATACAGTATATGTAGGTCCGCATGACATAAACACTTGGTTTGGCACATAGAGGTCAGACCTTGGCACGATACTGTGAAATGTTCTCTCACTCATATTGGTTAGAAGCAGTCTGTTAATGCAGGTCAGTGCAATTTTATTTATTAACTGCAGCACACGATGAGCCAAACTCTAACCAAAAACTAAAATCAACATATTATTGCTTGTTTTAGCTCCCTTGTATGGTCTCCTATCTCAAAATACTGCAGCTCACCTTTATGGGCTTGAACATTTTTATTCCTGGCTATATCAGCGAACTGCACATGAGCTACACCCTCACAATACTGGTGCTCTCTGGACCTTCAGAGCCCCACCCTGGGCTTCGAGCACCAGACTTCCAAAGCCCGTCGGTACTTTCAAATCCAGTCTGCACTCTCACTTCTATAATCTAGTCTTTATCATTTTAATTTGTGTTTTTCGGCCTCTCATTGTTTTGTTGTACCATGAAAGGTGAACAGAACTATTTCCTCTAGTCCACAGTGATTAATTATTTTAAAATTCAAATTACTTAAAGCTACTGTTTTAAACAATGTGTTGAAAATTGGTTACAGTAATCAGCTAATGTGAATCAAATAGTATTGCGGCAAAAGTTAACTGTCCCTTCTGGTAAAGGTGAGAGCTAGACTTTTTGCCAAGTGAAATTTCTAAGACCATTTATCGGAAAACCTTGTGTTTTGCATTACTATAATGTATAAATCATCATCATTTCCGGAATGGAAAGTGTATGTAAATTTCTGGGTATGAATTTGGATCCCTAGTGGTTTAATGCAAAGTCAAGAGAGAGAGGGAAAAGTTTTTGCCAATTCTCAAAGGTGAATGAGTACCCTGTTGTGTGTGAGCATCAGCCCAGCGTGTGCTGAGTGTGGCTGAAAGGTGTGAGCTGGCTCCGGAGGCCTGCTGGGACCTCATGCTGGCCGCAGGGCCAAGAGAGTGGCAGGGCAGTCCCGGAGAGGAAGGGCGGGGAGCACAATGCACGTTGCCCTGTGTGACTCACAGCCTCACCACCTCCTGTTACCTCCTCTTACACACGCGGCAGCGTTAAGGAAAGAACCCACAGGGAACGTTTGGCGATTTGAAGAGGAAGGCCTTCGGGAATTGGGAGACTTGTTTTGCCATGTCCTGCAAGAGCAGAAATACAGCAACAGTGAAACCTCACCCTTCCAAAGGCTCAGCCAGGAGGGAAGTGGCTGAGTGGTTGTATAAACCAGCAAAGGACAGAGCAATACAGCAATGTACAGCCATACTGCGGTACCAGAAAGTGGAATAAATATATAATCTGTTAATAAATTCCTTTTGGATTTGATTATAGTTGTAATATAATGAATTGTGTGATGACATTGAGTGTAGCTTTTTTAGCATATTTGCATAAACTCTTAAAAGCAACATCCACAGCAGCAAAGTTTCTTTGTCTTGGCTCGAGATTCCCAACTTCATCTGCATTTCAGCTTTGATTCTGGCTTGAGTGAAAAGCAGTCAGGGGTTCAGAGCCAATCAAAATGCCATGAGATGTTTTTTCTTGGAGGCTGTTGTCTTGCAGCTTCTGCTTTAATGTGTTATTTGTACATACCTGTGGTTATTTAAAGCCACATCCGATACGTGCAGTCTCGACTGCCATCTTTATTATACCGTAGGTCAGTGCAAAACACCAGACTCTCTGCCACAGCTGTAATTGAGTGATCACATGAGTCTGTCCTTCAGCTCTAATAACAGCCAACAGAAGTGTTTGTCTGCTCTTTATATACTCTTTGGAATGAAACAGATTTGAGCCATTTTTCTGCCTGTGTCTTTCTATAATTTCCAGTTATAGTAGTAAGAGCATTTAGGAAGCAAACATAATGCTGTGCAAACATACTGTTTGTCATACCAGGTGCTTTTCTGTGTGTGTGCTAGCTTGCAGTGCTTTAGAGGCTTCAGTGAGGAGCCCAACATTATTGGGTTAATAATTATTAATAATAACCTCTATGTCATAGAATTAAGAAAGCCAGCCCCCCCAGCTGGTGAAAATGTCAAAGCTGTGCATTGTGCCGTGACGTGTGCAGCTGACCTTCATGGGACTGAGAAGATTCAAGGTAGTGGCTCTGCTCTGTCCCTGTGCAGACATGAGGACTAGTGTTAAAGTTGTCCTGCTCCAGTGTACAAACTTTACATTAAGTGGAAGTATGAAGGAAACTATAGATATGAACAATCTATAGTTTCTTCCACTATAGATTGGAAGAATCTATAGTGGCAGGGCAGGGGAGGGGAGAGGGGTGCCACACTCGGGGCCTGCGAAGCGACAGCTGGAGACCGATTCATGCACTTCTTCCCACATCGCGGTCAGATTCATCCTTCTGGAGACGAGCTAGAGAAGGAAGGATACCTCCGTCTGTGTTCAATTGCGGATTTATTTCCAATGCACATAGAATTAAAAACATGTAGGGTTCTACACTATCTACCTGGCCTTGGAAACACAAAGATACACAACAGAGATCTGGAAAGGCAAGACGAGTGACACACACCACGAAACTGAACTGAAAGTGTCCAGTGTGTGTACAGACCAGTGATCCCAGCACCCGGTTGGTGTGTCTTCCATGTTTACAGCGAATAAGTCTGAGTATTAAAAGTTTCAGTGCCGTAATGATACAGAATTACATTTCATGAAGTGCCTCATACCCAGCTCAGCTGAGGGTTCTGGGGGAGTGCTGTTGGACAGCCTGCAGTCTGTGCATCACGCCAGGCCAGACTGAGCTGCTCTCCCCAACTGCTGCTATGTCTATAGAATAACATTGCAGCCGTTAACAAGGCTTAATGGGACCAGTTTATCAGCTAGTGCCAGCATTTAAGCTTCTGCCGTTTTTTCAAGAGACAAAACATGCTAGACTCCTGTGATATACACCCTATTCAGGATTTGGAGCTGGGCTCCAGTTCTCCACACCCTACTTTGAAAACAGTCCAGAATCAGTGTTTATACAGTATATAAACAGTATATATCTCCACAGGACAGGTAACTAGGTGCTCGGCATCAGTGATTACAGCCCTGCCCTCAGCCACCACACTGACGTCATGGTTTGGTTTCACAAACAAGAGTTTTGTTTTTAAAAACACTGTCACAGTTCCACTGTCAGGGGTCACACATCATGTTAGGAAAATCTATAACTGGCTCCTATACACAAAGCTTAAATCACGCACTAAATGGAATAATTCCACAGCAATACAGGAGTGTGACTAGATTTTTGTGTGGTGTGATAAAATACGAAAAAAGACTTGGGGCAATATTAAAACAGAATAATTGTTTTTATAACTCCTGTTGTCCACAGATACAGTCAATTTGCTTTTAAAAAGCAATCAGGTTTCAAAAGATGAATAAAACAACACCAGGACAAATCTGAAGTTAATTTTTATTCCTACAGCTTATTTCTAGTTGTCTGTGTCTCGTGTGGAAGGGAACGCTCATCGGGGAGATGGCCGCTGGCCGCGTGGGCATCGCAGCCCTCACCGTGCACAACTCCATTCTCCAGACGCGCAGTTTTACTCATTTTCCTTTAATCGGTTTCTCACGAAGACGCGCTTTGCGGATTCCCTGCCTTTCATTCATGATTAGTCAGTGAAGTCTGCACGGACGCTGCTGAAGAGGCTTAACGTTTCTTCCCCATGTGGGCTGTAGCGGCCAGGCCCCAGCCGGGGGGCTTAGCGCCCGCGAGGGCAGGGGAGGGGAGAGGGGCGCCACACTGAGGGCCTGCGACGCGACAGCTGGAAACCGATTCATGCACTTCTTCCCACATCGCGGTCAGATTCATCCTTCTGTAGATGAGCTAGAGAAGGAAGGATACCTCCGTCTGTGTTCAATTGCGGATTTATTTCCAATGCACATAGAGTTAAAAACATGTAGGGTTCTACACTATCTACCTGGCCTTGGAAACACAAAGATACAGTTTAGATTGAAAAGGATTCAAAGAAAATTTTGAATGATATTTAAGCAGAAGAAAAATAGCCTGTCTAGATATTTGATTAAAAAATATAATGTTTTTATATTTTTTTAAATAAAGATTTTGATTTTGGAACCCAACTTGATGCACTTCAGCATGTGGCAGTGTCCTTGATGAGCAGGTCTGAGCTGCTGCTGTCCTTAAAATGCTCAGTAACTAAAATGTCGCACGGCACGTGGCTCATGGGCTCAGACAGATGAAGCTGAAAACACAGGACACCCGCATGGCTCGTCTGCAGTTACTCAACAGCCTGAGAGCCCTGCTGTCAGCAGTGTCTGTCAGGGTGGAGTGAGGGTGTCCTGTTCTTAATCCTCTTCATATCCCAGCACTCAACAAAGGAGAGAAGCACATACAACTTGCAGCTTATCCTCTGTCTGATTATTTCTAATCTGATGGAGCGCGGCCTTTCTAAATGTTACACGACCTCATTAAATAACGAAAACAACATGAAAACGACTCCAGAAGGCTACCGTAGTGCCTGCAAACGTAGCGTGGAAGATTGTGACGCCCCTCAGGAACAGAGACGATTATCAGGCTTCCTTCTGGCCTGCTGAGCTGCTCTCATCACAGGAGAGGAGCCATGCTCACACCTCTGGAGTGTGCTCCCCGGCAGGGCTGCTGGGAAGAGTTTTCCCAAACTGGCTGCCTCTTGTTTGTTTTCTTTCCTCCAGAGCCAGGCCCAGGCTGATAAGCGGCTTGGGCGCCCACTGGAGGTCAGGTGACCAGATGCCACTAGATTAGAGGGTCACAAGCAAGGCAAAGAGGATTGGAAAGAGGAGGCCAGCCTGGCTGCTCACCAGCGCTTTTGCAAAACCAAAGTTTCTCTTTTTTTGTTTGTTTGACGTTTTATGAGCAAATTAGGAAACATGCATGTCAATTTGAGTTAAACTTGTAAGATTAAAATATATCATCAGGGGTAATACCTATTGAGTGGGAAATAAAGCACCCATTAATTTAAACCTTGAGAAAATCAAATCAGTTAAAGGGCCCATTATCGGTATGGTTATGGAAACAATAATTAAAATAATTAAATTAGAAGCCATGTGACAAAAGGATTCTAGGTGTTAGTCAGCATGGATTTAGAAAGGACAGTATTTGCTCTTAAATGTGTTATGAGTTCTTGAGAAACTCTATGAGAAAAAGCAACAGCAGTAATGGATACAAGCATGGCATATGAAATAGTGCCTTTAATTTTCTTTTTTTTTAATTCTGAGTTTTCGGGCAGTAGGCATTCAAGGTAATGCAAATGCATGTGTTTGGATTGAGAACTAGATAGGATAGGAAATGGGCAGTACAGATGAAATGCTCAGACAGGGGTGATTAGTGGAGTAGCACAGTGATCTGTATAAAGACCATTGTTCTTTTTAATTTATATCAATGGTCTAGGTTCTGCTGGCATATGATACCAAAAAGGTAGGATTAGAAGTGCCTGAAGAAATTCACAAACATTTAGACAAAATTCAAGACTGGAGAAATGCCGGACAAATGACATTTAATATTAACTCAAATAATAATATTGACTATTTAATAAAAGTGCAGAAACTGCTAATGAAAAATTAGGCATTTATATTCACATATCATTTACATCTTGTAGACAAGGTGGGAAATCAATAAACAGAATGTTAGGATATCTAATGAAAACTGTAGAATTTATTTCAAGGATATTATGTTAAAGTTTAAAAATGCACAAACAAGATATTTTTAAAAATATTTTGGACAATTTGGATCACCACGATACACGCTGCTGCCCTGGAATCAATCGAGAGAAGGGTAACCAGACACATTCCTGGGCTTAAAGGAATTTCCTCCTCTCAGAACTAAAACTTTTCTGAACCAGAATCTATACAGTTACAAGGGGTTGAGAATCAGGTTCTCTCGCGGTCTTCCGTCTTTGTGATTCACAATCATGAAAGGTTTCAATCAACCCAGTGGTATCAAGAGTGAAACATGAGCCAGAGAATAGAGGCTCTTTTTGCACAAGGAGCAGTGGGACTGGTGTTTTAGGAGAAGGGTCTAGCCTTCAAAACAAAACTCCAAAACAAGAAAAATAAACAGTTTTAAACAACATACTGGATTCACCTAAACCTCCTATTTTTTTACCATGTCGGTTTATCAGGTCAGAAAAGATAAAAGGCTGAGTATATCATATTTATGTCCACCAGACTGTCTCTTTTTAATTCATATCTAATATATTTTCATGCAAATCTGCAGGCTTTTTATATCTCTGGTTCGAATCCTGATAACATGAAATTAAGAATTTCAGCCCTTTTAATGCATGCTGGGTTTGGGAAACAAATGACTGTTTCACTGCATAAAATATTTAAACCAACCTATATATGGAGAAAAAGAAATCCGTGCACCAGTTTAAAGATAGTCTTTTTGAAAATGCCAATATAATGTGTTATCCTTTAGAAATGTAGATTGTGTATACCAGCATCCAAATGTGCACTTATGGTCACTCAGTTGTTCCAAAAGGCTGCTCTCACTTTAAAGAGTCGACTCCTTTCGAAACGGTGTGGATTTCGTATTGCCATCACCCTGGGAACTTCATTTGTATGTGATTCTGAATACAGATTTCACCATGTATAGTTTTTCTGTGCATACAGGGTAATGAGCATGCTGTTTATATCATGTATAAAACATGGACTGAGACATTGTCTGAAATTTCCTACAAACAGACATGAGGTCTGATTGATTTCTAGATATTGTTGCTCTGACATCAGTTCAGAGAGGAGCAGTTCTATTTCAGGGCCTAAGGGAACGTCCCACTCAGACTCCTAAAGGAGCTGAACCTTTTTAGTCTCAGGCAGAGAAGACAACAAAGGCACCTGATCTACATATTCATAATCTACAGTGTCATTCCAGTGGACTTCTTCAGAATGAGGACACTAGAGGAAAGCATGAAGACGTGCATTTAAAGCTGAGATCAAAAGCACGTCTTCATGCGCAGGGTGTTGGGAGTGTGGAACAAGCTGCCCAGCCATGCGGTTGAAGTCGATACTCTGGCTTCTTTCAACAAACAGCTGGATGAGATCCTGGGATGAATTGAGTGCTAAAAGCCAAACAGGCCAGGGCCTCCTCTTCTCTCTCATTTGTCTGATATTCTTCTTGTCTTCAGCATTTATTGAACATCAGTTTAATGATCAATGAGTAAGTAGTACTGTAGTTATGGGAAGAGCTGTGTGGTTACATTAACTCTTTGTGGATCAGTAATGCCTTCTATTCAAGTTTTACAATTAACTGTTTTCTCTGTAAGCAGTTCCTCTTTCTCTCAGGGACAAAAAAAGTCAGTGTTATTTTTCTCTCTAAAATCGCTTGCGTCAGCTAAGCTGATATAATGTGACGAGTGTGAGTTGTAGCGAGGGCCTTTGTGGGGCTTAAAAAATATCTCTGAACCAGTGAGCCATGCATCTAACCACACTGCGACGTGCTGACCTGAGGAGGCACCAGTTCTGTAACAGCCTGTGACTTGAAAAGGCTCTCGAACTCCATGGATTATGCACCAGATTGCTCTTCTTTTCTCTGACATACTGCCGGCGGTTTGACATTTGTGACAGGGAAAGTAGTTAATAAATCTTTACTGAGAAATCAGATTTGATGTTTACAAGCACAGACAAGTTAGTTTTAAAAGCAAAATATAAAACATTCTCTTTAATTCACATTTTGGCACATTGTTTTGCATTATACAATGGTATGCATCATTCAAGGAAGGAGAGACATAATGATAGTTAAAGATCAGAGAGATATAATGCACACGCCTGAGCTATTTCTGAGCCTGGAAATATCCACTCTGACATTTTCTACACCCATCTGATTACGTTGATGATCTCTTCATGTCAAGCTGCTAGATTTTCAGGAAAGTGCATGTGAAAGAAAATAAGCCTGAAAGAAAAGTGCAGTGCAGTGAATTTTGGAAAGCTCTGGTAACTGTTTATGTAAGGATACTATACCAGTCTTTCTGTAAACAAAGCATAGGGTTTATTAAAGTATTCAGTGGCCTGAGGATCACTGCAAGAAAGCTGTGCTCTCCCATTGTCACCTTTGACCTTTGTCAAGTGCGTGGCAGCTCACACTGACCCCTGTTCACAGGCTGGGAGACAGGGTCTGCTGCACATTATCCCTGCCACCTCTCTTAACACCAGCTTGCACATCAGAGGAATCTGTATTTAACAAATGGAAAAAACAGACCTATTCATTCTATTTTAACTTTGGTATGTAGCACGGTAGTGTGGCCTGGATTCCATTTTCTGGTCTCTCTGTCTGAAGAGTTGTAGTAGAAACCAGAAGTTCTCTTGTTTCTGAAGGCATGTGAGTTGAAGGGATTGCAGGGTGGTTAGGAGCTGTCTGAGGGCTCTGAGGCATTGCAGGGATCTTGCTGAGGAATGTTGGGAATCTCACTGGTATCACACTGTGATAGGAGCAGGGATCTCAGCACACTGTCTTATCGCTCAGAAGAGGCAAACAAAAATCATAGTGAATGAACTCTTCAGTTGAAGATAACTAGCCATACTTTTTATGAATAAATATATATTTGTCTTTGATATCCATGTAATGCCTAGCTATGCTGATGTCCAAATAAATGCATTGTGTGAATATTTAAACATGGGTTCAGCTGTTCAGCTAGACATTAAACAGAGCAGTGAAGGAAGCATTTTTCATCCCTCCTTCCATTCATTACCTACATCAGTATCCAAAACCACTTATTCGCAGTTAGAGTCACAGCTGACCAAGCACGCAGGGCTCATTGCAGACCTGCGTTGTGGAAGGACCACACACACAGGCAGACACATCAGAGTCGCCAGCTAACCCAGCCAGCATGGTGACAACACTAGCTTACTGGCCAGTGGTTCCAGAGAGGTAAAAGAAATGAGAATTATTCTAGGAAACTGTGCTTTGAATACCATGCATTGCCAGGGGAAAATGTTTGCAGCACAGAAAGGTTAAAATACCTCAGGATTTCAAAGCGGTTAAGGACTGAAACTGTATGTCAGGCTGTAAGAGTTTCCAAGCGTGCTAATGTTAATTGGAGCCAAAGGCACAGCACCAACCATGTCGGCTAACAGCAACATAGCTATCATGTAGCCAGCTCAGTATCAGGATGCTGTGTATTTCAGACTTATCAGTCTAACAAAGAACTGCAGGAGTGCAGTGTAAAATGTACTTTCAGAGCTAGCAAATATCTGTGAAAACACTGAAGAAAAAAAACAATCTGCTTTTTTAAGGGGCAAAGGCATTGAATTTCCTCTTAAGCAGGTGTCCAAACATAAAACTGCTTCACAATGACACCCAGATCTGAGTCAACACTTTAGAATATAAACACATAAGAAAAGGTGCAAGTGACAGGGGGACATTCTGACTCATCTGGCCCATTTATTAGTTAGTAGCTAATTGATCTGAGACTCTCATCCAGCTGTCTCACACGGGGTTGACAGTTGGCTGTGCCTCTGAATATTTTGAATACTGTACCTTAACCCTCACCTGCCACAGGTTCCAAACCTCCAACCGTTGGCGAGGAAGAGAGTGTCCAGCCAGCTGTCAGGTTTGGATTTCAGAGTCTCTGCACAGGAAAATAAACTCATATCTGTGAGCATTTGGCTGTTTTTCTAATTGGTAATTCTCATATTATAGTAACAGTGTTTTTGTTGTATGTATTTTTTCCCCAGATTCATCTTCAAACTACATCCGACAACTAGAGACAAAAGTCAGAATTTTAGAAGATGACAACAAACTTTTATCACAGGTAAGAATATATACTGTATACACTTCTGGTATGTCTTGTTACAATATTGAACTTCCGTACATATCCTCACCTTTTGATGCCATCTAAGCACAATACTGAATACTCAATATTTCCTCAATGATAAAAATTGTTTGTCCTGCTAATTAGTTCTGCAGATTAGTATGTGTACTTATAGTAATCTGTTTCCAAGATTTTGGTTGTACTTCCCAAACTGTAACCTGATGAGAACTGGAAATCAGGTCAAAGGCTAATAGGTGAGGGAGGTTGGTTCCAGACAAACAAAATGAAACCAAACCATCTGTGCTTGGTTTAAGTGAATGACACTGAGTTACGTGTGGAGGGCAGGTGGTTTGAAGAGGTGTCACAGCTGATGGACGCTGCCCTTACAAAGCGAGGGACTTAGCTGGCTTGTTCTGGGCTTACAGAGCTCAAAAGGAAATAAATGGAGCATGTAGTAGGGGTCAAACTAAATACTATACACCGAGAGCCATTAACAGTGCAGCAAATGAGCATTGGAAGCAAAAGCAATCCCTGGGAGTGTGCATGAAAAAGTAATCTGGTTGAGCACTTCCCACAGACCTCCTGAGTGTGAAGTCTTTTCTCTGCTTCATGGCTGAACTGAAACAAACCAGCACTGGCAGGGCTTCTCCCTCCCTGGCCAGCGTGACCTTGGCACATGATGGCCCTGGGCACTGCAGAGTGACACATCGACATCTCTCTCCCCACCAGAAGCACAAAAAGCTCAGGCTGCTGCCCCTTCATCGTCAGCAGCCAGTGCCAAACCCAGTGAAATGACTGCAGTATCGACTGTTACTGCTAGAATTTCTCTTTGTGAACATGTATGGCCCTGTCAGAGGGAAAAGAAAATGACTATCTTTCCAGTTGTTCTTACAGTGATTATGAATAAAGGAGCATGTAGATCTTCACACCTGTGATTAGGAATGTGATGTATATAACTATACCCTGCAGATTCCTTTTCTTACTTTTCTTTATATGCAAAATTGTACTTCTAATTCCATGGTTTAATGTTATTAAATTTAGGTTGATTTAAATTACCCTGTATTGCTCCACAAGAGACCTACAATGTGAAAAGTCTTTATTTCATGCTGATTGGACATGGCTACATGGAGGAAAAGTTTTGCTGTTCCCAGGGGTGAGATGTAAGCATCAAAAGGTGAAGGTTGAGTCACTCTGCCTTTTCTCTTCCTGTACATAGAGTAAATAGAGCACAGTTGATGCTCTGTGTCACAGACATGTTTTTATATATCTTATATATCTTTTTATATATGTTGTTTTTATTGATCGCTTGTCTTATATCTGCATTTTAAAATATTGTCATAATGTTTAAGTGTTTCCAGCTGTGTAAAAAGGAGGAACTAGAGCTGTCCATCTCTGTCTTATAGCTTTAGATGGTTCTAATTGTCCTGGGTCACCTATTGTTTTTGTGTCAAGGGTGAAGTGTGCCATTCTTACAGCGCCCGTAGAAGCGCGTGTGGGATGACTATCACAGACCACATGATTCTGTTAAGCCTTGACGTTAGGAGGCTGCAAACTAACTGTGTTCTGTTCCCTCCTAGCCCCGTAACCGCAATAGTTTACCAAAGGTACTGACACAGGTAAACACTCGGACTCACCTGGGGGGCTTGCATATGGCTTGGTTTTCATCCTGGGTGCTGGGCTTTAAATTATGTTTGCCTTTTTTTTACTAATATTAACTGTGAGACCCTTTTATCTTGCAATTTATCCAATGGTAAGCTGGCAGTAGCATGTTAATAGATATGAACAGTGTATTTTCTCTGTGCTCCTCTGAGCTGGAGAGCATGTCTGTCTCTTGCACTGTGAAGGTAAGTGCTGTGTCTGATAGAACGTGTGTCCTCGGTTACCTGTTGCACTGCAGAGCTGCATGTAGCTGAGTTTCCACCTCGGAGTGATGTAAATTATTAAACAACAGCAGCGAAGGTGGACACTGCTGTTAATAATGAATGATAGATAAGATGAAGTACAGTATGTGGTATTAAAGAAGCCATTTGAATTTTTTATTTTTGTCTTCTCCTTATGCCATTTTCTTATTTTAAACTACTTGCAAAATAAACACTATCTCCTTTCTTGAAGCAGCTATCTTGCATGTACAGGTTTTCTTTTTGAAAATTATGCCTTACAATTCAACAGTAGTCACATGTGACTTTTTAAAACATTTTATTAATTGCAAATGCAGAGTAGACATCAATTCTGATCTTTTGCTATGCAGAAATGTGATCTGCAAAGTTGGACAACAGTATGAAACAGGAAAGTAACACTATCTGGTTGTCTGACTATGTAATATATATATGTAGTATATTATGATAGTAATTTATATATCCCCTTGAATTTTTATAGCGCTGTTCATCTAAAAGTGCTTTAAATGTAGAAATTCATTCACCACTGAAATGTAGCCCCAACTGGGCCAGTAGTCACACTGCAGAGCAGACCAGGTGGGGGAATGACAAACCAATTTGCCAGATGGGTTACAGAGGCTGTGCCGTACGACCCCAAAGTACTATATACCCAGGACACCCTCACTCTCCTCTCTTGAACAGTGCCATGAGACCTTTATTGACCAAGATGTCAGGACCTTGGTTTGACATCTCACCCAAAGGACAATGTTTTTCTTATTCAGAGCACAGTCTTCCCGGTCAGTTTACTGGGGGTCAAAAGTCTGCCGTAGAAGCTACAGTACTGGACTTTCAAGCACTGACTGCTGATGAGACATATTGAACCTGGAGTCTCATACATGCAAAACATGTGCTCTGCCTCTCAGTTAGATATACTGTGACAGTATTCTCTAGCTCAGTCCTGGTGCTGCAGGTCCACAGACCTGCTGGTTTTCATGTCAGCTTGGTTATTTACTTAATTGTAACCTTACTTGAACTAACATGTTTCCTGATTGAAACATTTGCCAGTTTTTTTCTACTCAATAATGTGGAATTTTATGTCACTTATGAACAGCACAGATGAAGAGGCAACCTCCAACATTTTAATAGCTGAAAACAATCAGATTGTTTGAATTGATCCCATAATTGAGTAAATGCAGGGTTCAGCTGTGTAACTTAGAGCTGGACTGGAACAAAAACTGGCAGGTGTGTGAACCTTAAGGACCAGGACTGGGATTCCTGATCTAGCTGATAGTGCAGCAGTTACGGTGTGTGATTCTGAAGTATCTTGATAACATGCGGTTCCTGAAGGCAGAGAATTTCAGGATTTCTTATTGAGTTGCAAAGAAAGGAAAGGAATGAAGAAAAGCAGATGCACACAGAGCTGGCCCAGGTTTGTGAAAATCAAACGTGATGCATGGTGTCAATGAATACCAGCACTCTTACAGTGGTTGGTCAAGAACGATCGGAGGTGTTTAGGCCCAGACATGGACTGTGTGCTGCCAGGGATGTGGACTGCTCCAGAGAAATGGGAGCATCGAGTGGTTGTCTGAATAAAGCAGACCTGACAGGAACCGTCACTGGACGCTTTTACTAGAACGCCATCAACCGGGCGGTTAGCCTCAAGGAGCTCGAGCCTAAACCTTCAGACATTTTTAGACCTGATTGCCTGGTGAGAGTCTCCCATTAGCAGCACTGATAAACAGCTAGTTGTGTTGGCTCAAGAGCTAGACAGGCACTTTTTGAAGCCCAGGAGTTTTCCAGGAGCTTCACACAAGAATGTGAATGGGCTGATTAGTATCCCAGAAATAGCTAAAAAGAGCAGATCTTTTACTGAACTACATCATCACAATCACTACACCATTAAGTTCTAAACATCTACAGTGAAATAAAGCAAAGAGCTTTAGAAGTCTAGAGCTGTCTCCGATAGCTAGTGGAGAAACACTTACTTTGAGACAAGCGGAAGAATTTGGTTTGAACTCCGTTGTTAAGTGGTTTAGTCTGCTGCAGTAGGCTGTCCATTTAGAGAACTTTCAGCTGGCTTTCTCCTTTCTGCCCACACTCCTATTTTAATGATTCATTTATAAACATTATTATCATTATTATCTGTAGTAGTAGTAATTGTTCGGTATTCATCACTCTGGTAAAAATTTGGTTTTGAACATGGATGCTGTTTCCAGTAGTTAGGATCAGAGATGACTTTGACCTTCAGCGGCGTTTTGGCAGCAGTAAGGGAGGAATTCTGCTGTAGTAAACAGAGAAGCCCCAGAGACAGCCTGTCTGTGCCTCCCTGTCGAGGTTTACATCTGAGTAAGCCAGCCACACCTCTGTTTACCCAACCCTGTGATAAAACAAATTGTTTGGAGAAATACAATTCCAATCAAACTGTTTATCCACTCCTGCTGCACCCTGAACAAGGCCATACCATTCCGGCCATAGAGAAGCTGGCAGCCATGCAGGGTGTATTAAAATTATTCATGTTGCTAAAGCTTTCTTACTGCAATGCACAATAATGCTAATTCAACAGAGGGAATGAGTGCTGCCCTCCTTTGGTCAGGTCCCAAGGAAGGGTTACATTGGCGTGAGATCTGACCCTGCTTTTGGGAAGTGAGTGAAGGTGCTCAAACGTCACATCGCACAAATGTTTTCTTTTAGATCACAGCCATCAGAGGGAGCAAACAATTCATATGTCATTGCATGTCTCGCATGCGCAGAAATCCTCTCTTTTTAATTCTTCCCTGTATCTTCTTCCTTTGTTTTTTTAACCACATAGTATGATGACTCCATCATTAAAGGCCCATTCATTTCCAGCAATTATCAGGCCTGCGATTTTAGAGTGAGTGACCATGAGTTTCCTGCATGGTCCTTCAAGCTGTTTACTGGCAAGATCTCATCCATTTAGTCTTATTAAATTGCCACTTACTGAGAAGTAAGGAAGAAGAAGGACCAGCCAGCCATCTGCCTTTCAAAATGGCCAAAGTCATTACAAGTCGTTAGAAATGGATTAGGTTGTCCCACACAGTATCAGTCTTTGGTTTTAAGGACCGATACAACATGAAAATGGCTAGTAAAAATGAAGGGGGATTACACTTTTATTATGTAATTTACTTAACCAATAATGATGTTTCAATACAGACTAAGAGGCTTGTGTAAGCTGAACTAGATCAGTGGAGACAGTACTATACATACACTGTAGTCAGTTGAAATTCTCCTGACTGTATGACATTACAATTGAGGCATTATGTTAGGAACCTGAGATACATTTACACACATTGTTCAAAATAAATCGGTCCCTCTGCTGTTCTGATAAATCAAACAGAAAAGTCGCTAGGTGCTACAGGGGTGTGTGAGTCTTGTGTTTCTGATATATCAGCCTCTTTCAGCCAATACTTAATGCAAAAATGTGCAGCATGCAGAAGATGTATTGACAGAGATTTCTTAGGACCTAATTGAGCTGTATTGTGCAAGTTAGTCAGCAATGACTGTACTGAGTGAGGACAGGAACCCTGAAGCCCCAGCTGTTTCTGCTGTGAGCTTGCCTGTCCGCATCAGTGAACGCAGCCCTCGTGCGTCACTAGTTTATTTGGGTTGTTCTTCTGCTTGTGTGACTGAATGGAATTTGTTTTGGGAAATGGGATTGGGAATGGGATTTTTTAGTTTTATGGGGCTCAAATGACATTTCTGTCGTAATTTTGTCTTTCTTAAAAGATCCTATTGCCTTATTTTAACAATGTAAAGACCAGATCAAATAATTTGGCCCTTTTTACCTTAACATCACAAGCTGCACTTATTATTTTGGCCCTGAAAGTAAAATAGTCTGTCTCTGCATCTTCTGTTTCCTCCTGTGTGGGTGATCCTGCCGCTGCGTGAGCGGTGCCCTTTCCCAGAAGGCTGCTCTGGGAAAGGGCTGGGTGTTTCAGCTGGATGAGTTCAGCAGTGCCTGCAAGTGCACTTTGGAGAGCCACCCGCTGAGGTCAGGAGTGGCATGGCCTTTCCTGACCCCAGCAGAGCAGAGCGTGTCATGTGGGCTGACGGGCTGAGCGGCGCCCCCTGCCTGTCCTGCTCCGCGATGAAAGCCGGCCTGATGGAACCCAGCTGTTCTGGCCTCTCAGTCAGACTCAGGCCTCTAGAACCAGTGAGGGGGGTTTTCCCCCTCGGGAGCCCTTGTCAGCCTGTAAGATATGCTGTGCCTGTTTTTTATAGACTGTTATGTTTACTTTTCTTCAGGACCCTTCAATCCATTTTGAAGCACAGCAGCTCTGCAAATCGAGCTCTCAGCATGTCGATGGGCACGAGTGCTAAAAGGTTGTGATCAGGGTCAACGCAGCATGCTGGCTCTTCACTTGCTCAGTACTGCTGTTAAGAGGAATAAATGGGGATCTTTGTACCTGCTTCATCCGCATAACTTTGATCAATCTCTTGCTCTACCACATGCTGAGAAGCAAGCAGCCATGTTTTACGTTTTGGGATGACATCATAGTCAGAATAGCACTGACAAATTTGGATGCGGCATTTTTTAATTTTGTGGCACAAGTTGCACCTTGCCCAGTAAATGGCAACCTGCTTGTGCGTGCAGGTATCGATTTTCCTTCGCCTGTTGTGTCTGTACTCTTCCACATCTTGCTGTTTGCTGCTTGTTCTTTATGGACGCCCTCGTCGGTGACGACTGGGGTCTCCTCTCAGAGAATGGAGGTTTGTCCCGAGTAATAAGTACAGAAAGTGGCCAGCAGTGACCGACGGCGTGACCTGTTGCATGTTTCCACAGCAGAGCAGCACTGGAGACCTGAAGACCCTTCGGAAAGGCTTCTCCCTGTACCACTCGGAGTCCCAGCTCTCCTCCCTGCCCCCGTATCAGGAGCCCCTGCAGAACGTACGTACCCATCAGCTTCCCGCTGCCTGTCAACTCCCTAACGAGGGGAGGTGCTGGAGGCGCAGTCCTGCCCTGCTCCACGAAGCCTGCCGCTGGGGTTCAAGAAACACGCTCCAGCCTAAAAGAGTTATCTCCACAGATTTCAATTTCACGTGAATTAGACGTTTTTCCGATTAGAAGAACACTGAGCCTATATTTGAGAGCTGGCGACCATGGCCCTGTAGCTGCCAGAGTGCTTTCTGGAAGAGCTCACCAGCGGGACAGTACCACCATGAGTGTTCTGGAAAGCAATCTGAGCAGGAATTGCTCTCTGGAACACGTTCTTTTCTTACAAGGGAAGTCCGGTCAACTGCGTATCGAAGTTCAATACTGCTTTGGGTCTGTCAGATTGCACTTTGCTTGTTTGCCTTCTGTCTGAATAAGAAATCAATCGAGGGCCTCAGTCTCCTCTCTGGAGCTGGGACTATCGTTAACAGCGTTTTATTTGTAGATTGATAAGATATGAGTTAGTCAAATTTATTTTTCATGCCTGTTCAAATCTTAAACTTCTTAAAGCCGAAATCTCTGACTCATACCTGTGTGTACGTTAGAGGCGTGTTTGTACTGATTTATCGGTTCATAGGATGTGGAGCTATTGAAAGAAGTAACCTGCACAGACACTTATTTACACTGGCTTTAGGTGCAGTGTAACAGTACAAAGACAAAACCAGGACCGAGGACATCAAAAAATGTGAAAAATTGAATGGTTTCTGAATACACTTATACTAATTAAAAATGTATACTTTACCCTGGAAATGTATTTTAAAGGGGCTTCATAAACAATTTCATGACACAGTAGCTGAAACCTCCATGTGGAATTCAGAGTGGTCTTGGAGACACTGAATGGAGAGCTCGAGGTTTTGTTAAATCCTAATAGCTCTGTACAATCTGAAAATTACTCTGCTGGAGACCAGGCTCCTTGCAATGGCCACAGAGCCTTCTTGGGTGCAGAACCACTGAACATTATTAGAAATCTATGTTCATCTTATCTTAAGCAATCTCTCATATAGCTTTTGGTTTATAGTGGTATTAGTTGGTGATCTTTCAATAATCTTTCATGGGTGTTACATCTTTTAAATCCTTATAATAAAATCATACTAATTCCTAATAGTATAACTTAGGGACTGAGGTAGATTTCAGTTCTTCCAAAATTCAAACCATTTGTATGTGAAATGTAATTGTTTTACATGAATCGAAAGGAATAAATAACAAAAATACAATTGGGATTGGACATGGATGGGAAAGGTTAGAGGGATACAAAGAATATCACAGCAGCAGGTAATCTGAGATTTATGTCACAGCTAAAATATTAAATGTGACACAATTATTTTTATATTTTTATAATATTAATAAATAAAAAGTAGACCAGATAGCAGCAAGGAAATTAAAGCACAAATTTCCAAACTGAATGCTTTTACAATCTCTTGATATTTCATTCTTATGCTTTTGATGACGGTATAAAATAGTCTATTTTTGCTTCATGATTCTGGGTTCCATGGAAACGATAAACTGGTCTCTAGATTATTCCTAGTTGTTTAATCATGAACTAAAACACATGGTAGACTGTTCTAGCATTAATTACTGCCCAGGAGGAGTCTTGCAGTGCTGTGAGTATCGTTGCACAGCTTTAAGACAGATCATTGTCATATGATCAATGTGATATTTTGATAAACTATTATAATACCTCTTTAGTTTTATTTCCAGGCCTGAGGTTGTGAGATTTGTTGAGACACAGGTTTTACCAGAGTCCATTAGGGATAGATGCCACTTGACTCGGTTACTTCCTAGCCTTTAGGCACTCTGTGGGGACACAGCCCCAGAGAGCGAAACCAGATTGGTGTTTCACTGCTGAAACGTCCTGCACATCAGTTGTTTCATAGCTTTCTAGTTGAGTTCCAGTGTGGCTGGGACTTCCTTCTGTTCCTCCCTGAAGTAATCCTGCTTCTTCTGAAAGGCTATCAGGTGCCAACTGGAGCAGTGAGCTCCTTTTAAACTCATCTACAGGCGTCAAAGCTCAGCCCACACAACAATACTGCACTGTGGGCTGTGTTTACTGGAGAGACTCAATTAGTGCATTGTGTTTTTGTCGTGGTCTGTGCAGGGCGAGAACAGTGTACGCTGGCTTTTGAAAGACAGACAGGCAGGCCCTTGAGTAACAACCCGAGCTCCAGTGATTCACATCTTGTATCCATAACTTTGAGCCTCCACTGCTAAAACACCACTGTGTTCACCACACCCCCATCCCTGTCTCATTCCTGTCCAGAAATGAGGCAGTTTTGCTCATGATGAAAATATGAAAATACTGCATATGCACGTTGTAGTTGAACAGGTTAGAAAGAGCTCTATTGCATATTTTTCTTTCTCTCTTGGAGAAATCTGTGGTGTGCCGAAAATTTGTTTTTTTTTCATTCCATGTGTTTGGTTATCATTGTAATAGCTTGTTTTTCTCAGTAGACATGTCGGGAATATAGCACAGTGCATGGCGCATTGTTGATTGTCCGTAGTTGGTGTCTACTGAGCTTGCAGGTGTGAGTTGCTTCGATTCTTCTACATATCCTCTGTAACAGGGCTGAGCATTTACAGAGGTGTACTGTCTCGTAAACATGACAGGGGTTTTGCTTCATTACTTTTATCAGCAGTGGAGAGTCATGGAAAGAGCTTTGGGGAGATTTTAGACAGTATTTAATACAGCCCTGACATACTTTACCAAGTCTGCGCTCTGGGAGAAAACTGGATCGCTTTGCAACTCTGAGTGGCAGATATCATGGTTATTTACCAAATGTAAAATAAATTAAGGCATTTTAAATTTGACTGCAAAATACGTTTGGCTTGCTCAGGACAACCTGATACAAACTCCAGCATCTCAGTTGTTTAAGCTCACTCTTGTGCTGTCAGAGCAAGTTAGTTTTGTCTTCTTGAGTATCGTTCAGTTTTTTTATGGGTATGTGTAGATTATTGTGATATCTTTGGGAGCTGTGCACAGAATTATGCTGCGGTGAACCAAGCAGTCATGAACATGCTCTCTGGTCTACTGCTTCTCTTTGCTTCATCATTGGCGTGAACAAACTTAAGGAGTTCTTGTGAGAACCTGAGAGAACCTGTACAGCCAGCTTATAATGCACACTAATGCAGGATAATTACAGAATCACAAGGAAGGTTAATGGCACAAATGTGTTTTACAAATCGTAGGATCACAAAGACCTCCCTGAGAGCTCTCTACCCTACCCCATCCAAAGCTTAAATGCTGTAGCTGTTCAGAAGCAATTCAAAATCTGATTTTGCTGTTTGTATCAGCGAAGAAAGGTCATAGGGTGTTCACAGTACACTGCTCCTTTCGAAAGGCCTGGTCTGGTGAGCTTCATGTAATGCTTTAATGAAAGATTGGTGTTTACAGTTTTGCATTTAAGAGCTAATAGTGCATATTTTAAATTGGACCTTTATCAATTTAAAAGCTGTGCCAGTTCACCAGAATGATTTTAATAGAGATTTATCTGAAAATGTGCCTCTGGCCCTCTTTGTACTTTCAGTCACTGCTTGGTAATCTTTTTCACATTTGTTTTTGTAAACACGCTGTCGACTCAAATGAAAGAACACATGCAACACTTCTCCAAAACAAATCCCTAGCTTGTCCAGAGGCCACACAGAGCACCAGTGAAGGAATTTCAGTTAATTGTTTTTAATTTAACGGAAGAATAACACTGAAAGGCTGATTCCACACATGGGCTCGTGAGGGCTGTGTGGAGAGAATCGATTCACTGTTGTGCTGCGCTGTGGCCTGAGCTCGGAGAGGGGGAGTAGAAATTATGATTAATTAGGACTGTTGCTCTTGTGGGATTCATTTGTAAACAGCACTGGAGGTTCTGTTGCATAACCGGTTTCATTTTTTACTGTAATTGTGAAGGAAGGTGAAGAAGTATTTCCATTTTTGTCCTACTAATGTATATTTTCTGTAATCATGTACAGCCAACATACCAAGTTGTGCTTTAACATGTCTGTAAATACGTTCAGAATCTTATTTATCTCTCTTCTGAGCTCTTTGTCCTTCTTAGTTCTCTTCCTCATGTCTCGTGTCTTTGTCCTTTTTCTTCAAGCTGTGGTGCTCCTGCAGACCTGCTGGGTTGGGAAGTGTCTGTGGAAGAGACTCGTAGTGCTGCTTAGTCGAGTACAGTGTAGTTGAGTTTGACTGGGTGCTGAGGAGGCATGGCCCAGCTCACTGGAGTTCACATGACCTGTGACCTCTGACCCCTGACCCCTGTGCTTTGTCTCTGCAGGGCTCAGCCCGACTATGCTCTGGAGACCCGGCCTTGTCCACCACAGGCTACCTCCCTTCTGCCCAGAAGCCAGAGGCCGTGGTACATGCCATGAAGGTGAGATGTTTCAGCTTTGTCCGTGAATAAATGTGAATAAAGATTTTAATTTAAAATAACAAAACAAAGTCTTTAAAAAAAACCTATTTAGTTTAATAGTGACAACTCTTAATCGTATAAAATTCAGTTCATGTTTTCTCAGTTAACACCTGCTTTGTGAACCCAAGTCTTGGCATTAAACACCAGGGTAGGAGTATACTTAAATGCCATATTTAGCAGCTGTTTATTTTGAAAAGTCTTTTTTATAGGTCTGTAAGATACAGTCAGTAATTAGTCTGAGGTATTTCAACACATTCTGATTAACCTTCAGAGAGCAGTGACAGGGGTTATAGTTTTCTTTTTGCAACCAACCATTTTGCAGGTTTATAAACTATTGGCTGAGAGCCAGATAGTTAAACATTGTTTCTCTTTCGCATTTATTGCTGCAGTATCTTAAAGTTAAGTCATGCTGTAACAATGAGCACAATCCTGGGTTCCTGTAGTTCTAGGAACTGCAGATGCATTAACAATAAAACCGCCACCAAGTCTGCCACCTGGTGGTGTTTTAGAGAATGTCAAAAATCTCCCATTATAAAAAAATCAACAGCTTTATTACATTAGCAGCCTGAGCTCATGACTGCAGTGCACACTAGTAGGACATTAATGGATTGTGAATTGGCTTGTGGGATATTATTTCACTTGAAATACTGTTGCTAATTACTAAAATAAACGTACATCATTTTCATAAGTGAAAAATTTCCATCTGTTGAACTTGAAGGTCCTTGAAGTTCATGAAAACCTTGATAAACAACTTCCCGAGGATTATGAGGAAGACCTGAGTGAGAAGGAGAAGGCTATTGTTCGCGAGATGTGTAATGTAAGTGTGGCTAAATACAGTTTTGTCTCCGAGATGTGAGAAATATCACTGTACAGTAAGAGCCTCAGATGGACCTGCACTGGGAAACTGTGCTTGTGTGACTGTCGCGGTTCTGCGTGGGCTTGTGCCCTCCACCGCTACACCCCACCAGTTCGTCCCACGAACCCGGGTCTCCGGTGTAACGCAACAGGGAACCAGCCGAGTGAGCTAAAGGAGACCTCCCCCAGCCCAGGTGGCTGAGGTCCCTGCTACGCGCAGGGAGGGCGATGATGTCACCGTGTCCGAACTACAGTTTCACAGTGACACAGGGTCTGGAGTTCGCAGTGCTTGCTTGAGGTCAATCATACTTCTTGTAGTGGTGATTTACAGCGTGTCTACCCAATGTTCAGATATTGCTCAAGAGCCTATTGAAAGAGAAAGGTTTTTGTTTTTTGTTCTGCGTATGTTAGCTGACGTTTGCCTTTTTTTCACAGGTGGTTTGGCGCAAGCTGGGAGATGCTGCCGGCTCCAAGCCATCAATCAGGCAGCACCTCTCGGGCAACCAGTTCAAAGGCCCTTTATAGCTGAATTTCTCTGGAGAGCGCAGAGCGAGGAACAGCGGCTCTAGAACAGGGAACCTCTAACGATGGGCATTCATGTCATCCGCAGTCATTGTCTCCTTCCTGCTCTACCATGACCTCTGCTGACTGCAGCGGAGGACAGGACTACATGTTCAACGTGCAGCTGGACAACTTTACCATCCACCTGTAACAAGCTTGGATGAACAGTCCGTGTTGTATCTGATTAGCCAATGTGTATTTCCTTACTATCACGTATTCAAGACTGGCAGCTAGTTTCACTGGTCGTTCAGACATACTCCCCCCGTGTCTGGATTCTGGTTCTGTACGTAAAGAACTTAAAATGTTAAACCTGCTGTGTTTTTCGGTGTTTAAGTGTTAAGTGCTACGTTTTTGAGTTGAGTCTGATAATTAGAGCTCAGATTTTGGTTTTGCACAAGCTTTGTGTATTGCACAAAGCAGTGAGGATCTGGCTTAATTAATTGTCTGGCAGAAATCTGCCTGTGATCACTGGTGCATCTGTAAAACACTGTCGGACAGCTCCCTCTGCTTGGAAAGTATATTACCAATATGTAAGTCACTCGTAAGCAAAAACCTTTAGTGGATTATAGAGAATTTTAGTGACATGTTTAAAATAAGAAACCAGAGTTATCTTTATTTAATTCTAGTGTGGTCACACTTGTGTATTATGCCAACTACATTCTGTATTTTGTATTCTGTAGGCCACAAAATGTCATGTGGTGTGGACTTTTTTTGTCATTTAAGAACATATAAATTTCTAACATAAGAGGCTGCCAACTTTCAACAATGATCCAGTGTGCAAAAGCCTCACAGTTTATAGTACAAGATTAATAAAATTATAGCTATAGGCTGCACTATAAACATTACAACAGATCTGTTAGCTCATTAAAAATTAGAAACATACTGCAAATACCGGTCTTCTAAAAAAAAAAAAAAAAAACTGTTTCCCAGATTTGTTTGTTTGACAATCGTGAAGTCAGTATTGGTGCACTGCAACTCCTTTGGGTCTTACAGACAACTGAACTGTCAAAGCAGGGTCAATATGAATGAAATTTCTGAACACCAATGTCTAATAAAAATAGCCCAAAACAATGAATCTACTGTACTAAGTTGTAGGCTGTAAAAAGAAGACACTTGATTAATTCATTAGTTTTTTAAAAAAAAATTAAATGGTTTGTTTAGTCTAAATCACCATCCTTCCAAGAGAAGGTTCCGAAAATAAAATTACTGTTTGTAGTTGTATACAAATAACATTTCAGGTCATTTTCACAATGCCAGAGGTCATTTAAACAACCAGAATTTCACGGCTAATGATTTAATTGCACTGAGCCAGTTTATATGGGCAGAGGGCGGACAGGAAGTTGCGTTTGGAGGCCAGATGTCACTGCAGTACTGCACACTTGCAACAAAATAAACAGAAAACATTAAATGGTCTTTATAATTGGTATCTCCTTAAAGTTACTAGATTGACAAACTATATGTATAGTTCAGCTCCATAAGCACTATTTAACCCTAAAGCTTAACAGTTCAATTTAGGGCTGAGTTGTAAGACAGTAGATCATTTATTAAAATTAGAATGATTACCACCGTTCTAGACTACAGCACTCTTACCCTCATTTGGGTCAAAAAACATTTATGAAAAAGTGACCTTCTTTTAAACAAACTGCACACTACTGACTTTTTATAAAAAATAATTTGAATACAAAGTGATATAAAGTTAAAATATTTTCATAATGTGACAAATTCTAAACACGATGCTGCTTTTGTGGACGAGATTTTGATTTGGAAATCTGTAAGTTTATTCAAATTCCTTTGTATTTTCTGTATATGTGATACACAAACCTGGAAAGTACAGAATGTTTGTAAATATGGATCCCTGTAGAGTACTTAGCATGCATTTGTAACCTATTTTTTTCATAAGCTGTATTTAGCTGAAAAGGAATGATATTTTTAGCAAGTAAAAAAAACTCAGATATAAGACAGGCCACTTTTAGCTGATTTTGAACAAAATAAAATACTTTCTTTGTACATTTGTGTCTGTCAAACTTCTGCTCACCTCACTGTCCCGATTCAGATTTTTTAGGTTTGCATGTGACTCTGCTGTCTGCTGGCAGTTTGAAAAATGAAACATCAAAATCAAATTGGTGTGATTAACAATCGATTTACAATGAGAAACAAAGTGATGTTATTACCAATATCTACTGCTCTAACTGCAGTGGTGGCATAAACCTGAACACATGACAGCTGACATTTACCTGAACTGGAGGTCATGGCCTCTTCCGGTTAAGCTGCTTGTACTGGGAGTAAGTGTATAGTTGAACAGACTCATTTATGGATTTATTTCTTCCAACCTGCCCAAAGGTCACCGAGAGATGAAATCTTCGAAAACAGAGAATCAGTACACAGCTCATTGACTGTTATCTAGAGAATACCTTGGGAGTACGTTTCATAAACATCTACAATTGTTTAAAACCATGTTCTGCAAAATAAACATCAAACACGCACGGTCTGTGTAAAAGCAGACATGTCTTTTAATTTCTTAAACCCATTTTCCTGATATCAACAAAAACAAAGAAGTTAAGGAGAGATGACTGGAATGTACAGGAATGTACACAGGGTAGCAACTACTGTAACTGCCTGAACACTGGCACATGGGCATGTTTGGAATGAGAGCAAAAGAAAAAAAACAGATAAAAAACTAAGATCTCAAAACCCCACTTATCTCTACCACATATAAAACATATTGACATAACATCTTTCGATTAATTCCTCTTTTATGGATCATCTGTCTACTAAAAAGCTGCTCAAAGGTACTGCAGCAAACAGATGCTCACTCACTTTTTCTACTTCAACAGAGGAGACAATCTTGAATATGCCAAAGAAATGAAGAAAAAAAGTTTTTAAAAAAGTCTTGTGGGAGTTCTAGCTTTACAATAATTTCAAATACAACTTTGAATTGAAATGGCAAAAGACAACCCGATTCAGCTCCACTTGAGTGAAATCAGCATTTGTCCAGCCTGAAGCTAGTAAGGCAATTCTTTGCATAGGAGTTTAGTCTGATAAGAGCTGAGAAACTGCAGTAACATGCTTTTCTTTCAGGTAAATTCCAGGACAATTACATTTCCTGTGGGGAAAACAGATTGTTCAAAGACTTTACCTAACTAAATTTGAACGTTAAATTTAAGGTGACTAATTAACCACTTAGGAAAAATCACTATGGGACCACAATACAGGTGATGTGTTCTGTGTCCTGCTTCTTCCTGCCGTGTCAGAACCTGTGAAACAAGCAAAGCCCACGGAGGCTGGCACTCTGCTTGCCCACGTCAAGCCACGGCTCTGCAATTGACAGCCCAGCACTTCCTGCTGAGCAACACCGGAAGTCATCCAAACCAGGCAGGCACGATGTCCTCCCGTCTCATCTCATCCAGCCTCCTCTGTTCATCCCGGCGACGGGAGGCATGCCGGGCGGGGGCAGCGGGGGGGGCACCTGCGTCTGCCCACCAGGGGGCCCCGGCGGCGGAGGGTAGCTGGTGGGGGGGATGGGCATCCCTGGAGGTGGCACCCCATGGCCGGGGGGCATCCGCGGAGGGGGCGGGTAGCTGTGATTGTAGCCAGGAGGCGGGTAGGCGGGGGACGGAGGGGGGAGATTAGGGGGAGGATAAGTAGCAGGAGGGGGTGGCACAGGAGGCGGGGGGTTGGGGGGGTAGACGTGCGGGTGGTACTGGATTGGGGGCCCGTAGGACGGGGGCATCGTGCTGTAGGACGGCCCCTCCGTCTTCATCATGGACTGCAGGCTCTGGTAGCCCTCGCCGGACATGTAGGAGCTGGACGTGGACATGCCCATGATGTAGCTGGAGGGCGGCGGGGGCGGCGGGCGGTGTGGCAGCGGCGGCGGCTGGTGAACGGGAGCCTGGTGCGGCGGCGGCGGCACCGGCGCCTTCGGCAGCTCCACCGCGTCGCTGGCGGCGGCCAAGTCGGCCTCCGGTGCCGGCGCGGGTGCGGCGGGAGGAGGCTTCCGCTCTGCGCACAGGAGAAACCCAGCGGATCACGAGCAGAACCACGCCGGGCCAGCATGCACTGGTGTGGGCCTCTAGTGACACCACGGCCAACAGCGCAGCGCTCTTACATCATACAGGCGGCCAAACAAACCAGGAACAAAGCTGTCTAGCAAACCGGTTTCCATAAGAGGAATTGTTTTAATAAGGTAAGGCAATTATCAGATTTGTCTGGAAGGTCAGATAGAGTAGAACATGTTATTCTGGGTCCTTCCTGCGTTATGTAAGTGGATATAGACTACAAGCTAAATAGATACAGCCTTGAAATCCTGTCAAAGACTTGTTGGCTTAGAAGGCAAAGAGCTGCTAAGTGCTCATATTTCTGTGCCATTAATACACAAGAGGAAGTGCGTCAAAATGCTCCAATTGTTTTGCAGGTGTACAAGGCACAGACAACAACAGGCCATGCAATCATCTTATTGTTAAGAGCGCAGAAACGAGAAGCTCGCTGAGTGACTCAATCGGTAAAGAACTCAACACGGGTTCAAGCCCAGGTCACAGAACTAGCGGACTGTGAGAGCTCCCAAGCAGAAGAGCACAGCTGGTTGAGCAGGTATAATAAACATAACTGGCAGTTCTACATTTACAAAAGCAGAAGGTAAGAAATGAAAGCCAGTGCACCAGGCTTAACAGAAATTGTAGGGGCAGACTAAAGTTACAATGTACTGCACTCAAATAATCCAGAAAGGATAAATACTGAATGGCACCAGGTTTGGGCACCAGTTTCTGCATCGTGTGCATGGGTAACACCAGTGCTTCCAAACACGAGGATACTCACCAGGTGGGGGCTGTACACTTGGCAGAGGTGGCATTGGAGTTTCCAAGCGTGGGATTTTAGACCCAACTTGCTCTGGAATGAAGACGGAGAACACTTGTAAATTTATAATACAAGGAAGGAACTGCTGATGAGTAGCTTATGCATTAGTTAGGTTTAAGTGTGATGCCCATTGTCTACTAAAGTAACATCAGCTTGCCTTGTCAAACTGCTGCAGTTTCACATGCAAACCTGAAAACCTGTCCATCTAATCGCCTGCGAGATCTGTTCTGTAACAGCAAAGCTAAAGGATTCCCCACAAAAAGCAGGGCTAGAAAGAAACTGACCAGTATGAAGAGTCACTTGTCAGCAGAAGCAATTGCAGTCTCGAATAAAAAAAGGTTCTTCGTTTTAAATGTATTATTTTAACACATGCTACATTACCTGGTGCCTTGGGTTCATCTTTTGGAGATACAACCTGATAAAAAAAATGCAACAGTATGTCAGAAAATTCCAAAAACAAAGCCAATTGACCTTAAGGCCCCTATGGAAAGAAGTAACCTTTTCTGTTAGCTGCTTTAGATCATAGATATCCTGAAAAAAGCAACCTACATGAACTCTATAAACCTCCTGATTTCTGCCAGCATGGTTGCTTCTAATTACGATGAATACTGTTTTACACTAACAAAAGCTATACAAGACAAGAAAGCACATTAAACATCAAAACTAAGTTTGCACCAAAAATTACACAACTGGCAAATCTGATGGTTTCCCCCCCCCCCCCCTTATTCAAGCTAAGCACGTCCACAGACCAGTGAAAACCGAGAGGGTCAGCTGTAATAACCATGATCGGTTTGTTTTTTTTTAATTCCTGCAACATTTAAATATACCCCTGGGAATAAAAAAACGCGATATATTTGCAGATCTCAACAGTAAGCCCTCCTCAGTTAAAGACTCATGCAGCTGAACTAAGCCTGTTTGTGGAGGCTTGGTGAATTACTCAATGATGTTATACAGCCGACAAGGAAGTCCAGTCGACAAGGAAGCCCACATGGCCAGAGTGGTCAGGGGTTAAAGCTGGGTGGGTACGAGAGGGACTGACATGCTGCCTTTTGAGCTGCCGGGGCGGGCTGGCCTGCGGAGAAGCCTTCTTGGGCGGAGGCTGTGCAGGTGGGGTGGGCCCGGAGCTCTGGGGCTGGGGCTGGGCCTGGGGCGGCGGCACAGGGGGCTGTGGCGGCACAGGGGGCAGCACTTTCTCCTTCTCCTGCGCCTGCGGCTGCTGTGGGATCTGCTGCTTCCCCTGGGAGTAAAGATCCAGGATCTGGTGGCAAATATCTGCAGCACAAAAAAACGCACGGCAACAGCCCAGGTCAAGGTGTGGCAAACTCTTTCAACTTTCGACACACCTGAAGAAGGCTCCAAGGCCGAAACATTGTGTTCTCTTTCTTCTTTTTTTCAGCATGGTATAAACCCATTACTTGTTCCTTTGCAGCCTACGCATGCTGACGCAGCTACCCACCTGAACTCTTTCAACTAGACCACTGCACCTTTTAATCCTCCTTATATTTGCCCTACTATCCTAAAATTAGTTGAGATCGGAAGCATGTTAACCACCCCCCTCCCCCACAAAATATTAGAACAAAATATACAGAAACACATGGTTACCCATTTAATTGTAGCCTGAAAAACGTTAGGATAACAATGCACAGATTCCTCCAGACAAACTACCTTCCAGCAGTTCAACTGGAACGTCCTGCACAAACTGCTCCCACCACTTGCGGTATGTCTGCTTGGATGTCCACTCCTGGATCTCAAACTTGCACAGCCGACCTGCCAGGTACATCACAGCCACTGCAATGATCTCCGGCTCCCACTGCAAGGACAACATGGTGCACAAACTGGGGGCACCAGCCCCGGAAACATTAACCATCTGCAGGTGCAAGAGCTAAAGGCCAGGCAGACAAGACGAATACAGATGCAAGAGTCCGCTATACAGCACTGTCAACATAACAGGGATCTTAAACTGGTAAGTCAAAGTGATATTAAAATGATCCGTTTTTGGTAAATCTTAAATTGTTTCTGCACTGCAAAAATCCTTGACCATTTTAAATGGCTTAAACTTGAGAAGAATAATGGGTTTACAAAACGTGTACTGATTAAATTTAATAATAAATAAATATTTTACCTGTCATTGACAAATGTCCAGGCCATCTGCACCAACTTCTGTAGTTTATTCTTATCACCTGAAAATATTAAAACAGAATTCTTTCATCTAATAAAATCCAAATACAAGAGGCTGCATAATGTTATTACATTGTCACACAAAACCACACCCTCAAAAAAAGGTTTCAAAAGCATATGCAATACTTCTCCAAGGCATGTTAATCTGTGATTAACAGCCCAAGGAAATACACAATACATTCAAAGTGTCTTTACAGTGCATTGAGGACAGGACGTTGTCAGCAATACAATGCTTGCTAAAACTGTAGCTGAAAGCCACTGTCAGTGTGGTAATGTTAATACTGCTGCAAGCTAAGCTACAGAGTATGAAAAACAGGGACAGGCTGAAACATTTGTTTAATGTTTCTTGGGGAGATGTACATACTGTAAGTGCTTTTAAGATTGAAGGAAGTGCTTTAGAACTGAAATCAGGATGTTTTTCTTTAAACAAAGGGTGCGGGTCTGTTCCAAGATGTCCCAGAGCCTCTGACTCAACAACAATTCAAGAAACGGTCAGATGAGACCCTTCAATCCATAAGCTGCTTGTGAGCAAAAGTTCCCTTCTGTTACCTGATCTCTAAAAAATCCACTACTGTATCCCTGATTTATGACTTTTCGCTACAACAAAGAGTGCAAATTTATACCTATTTTTATCAACAGCAGATTAACAGAATACAGAGCCAATTAACTAACCTGCAAAATGAAACAATTTTTCCTCAAGTTATTTGGTTGATGCTTCTGTTCAAGGCCACCTACATTTGCATCCCTGTACACAAGTCTAATAGTTCAGTGAAGTATCTCAGGGGCACAAAAGCATTGTCTCAGCTGGGATTTAAACCTTCCAGTTCTGAGTCCAAAACTCTAAGCATTGCTCCACATTACTGCAAAAATAAGACAAATGAAGACCCAATAACTACCTTTCAGCTGTTTCGCATAGCGAAGAAGAAACTGATATGGATGCTCCACTTGCAAGTCAAATTTTATGGTCTGTAATAATATTCTTTCCAGCACCATGACTTCCTCCTGTTGGGAAATAAAACTTCTGTTCTTAGTGCCAGCACAGTAACAGGGAATACACCTGCTGAAACAATTCTTGTGACATTTTTTATGAGTACAATAGGTAGAGTAGTGAAAGACAGAAGCAGAGCATAGTTAATGTGCCATATGTTATAATTTAGACCACAGGAAGTCTAAGAGACAACTACAGCAAAACCACTTTAGAAGCAGTTCCCTTATGATTTGTGAAAGCTTCAAAATTTGTCTTAAAATGCTGTTAATATTTAATATTGGATGCCTGATTTACAGTAAGCGTTTTCATCCTTTATTCTGAATTAAAAAGTACTAACGTCTGCCTATTGTTTGCGCTGCAGGGAGGTGAATTGACTATAACTGTACAGTTCCGGCCACAGGAACAGGCAAAAGCTGTCTGGAAAAAGAATAAACACCAGTTCACCTTTGGGTCGTCTCCGAACTGTGCAAACTGCACATCATTCAATAAGCTGCGAGCGGTCTTAATGATGTCTTTACACTTCTTCGGGGTCTCCTCCACTTTGCCCGCTAGAAACAGACAACAGGCTCCCGTGACCTACACCCCAAAAACACAGACGTATAAGGACCAGTAAAGACTTCATTCAAGGAATAGATAGTTGTTCTTAAAGGACACATGGTGTGCTCTGACAAAATGTGCACATTTTATTAATGACACTTTAATTTTATATTATTTTACATACAATTACCACTTAGTTCTGCTCTTATAATATACTTTAACCTCATTAAAAGTCAGTTCCAAATTACCTAAAAGGAGTGCATGAAAAACAGCATTGATAAACACTAGAATACGTACGTATCTAGGGAACTGTTTGAAAGAATGGAACATGTAGAAGCGGTGAAAATAGATGATCCCAGTCGCCAGTGTGTCATAGTGCCTGATCATGTCATCAAGGAATTAAACAATAAACTGACATCTAGTGAAAAAACATGATGCAGAAGAGAAGAACATAGCGCAGGCAACAAGCTGTGTAGTCTCTCCGGAGACACGACAACACACCGAAATAACGCTGTGTATCCGATTATGAGTTTCTTTCCATACTGGTGACTATGGAAAAATTAAAATTGAATTAAAAAAAAAGACAAAAAGCTAGCAAGTCCTAGCAATAATATAACAGCTTTCATCCCAAAATGTGACACGTATCAGAGGGAACCCACTTGACTCGCCCCTGGAATTCCAGATCCAACTAGGAGCTGCGGTCAAGCTGCACTGGCAGCTCCGCTACACAGCTCACGCCGGAGCGAGACACTGCTTCCCCTCAGGGAGGCCACACTGCACTGCCAGTCCGTTAACAGCCCGGCTCGGCGGGTGGAGTCGGAACCTGACACTCCACAAGAACAGCACAAACACACGGGCCGCCGGCGGCCCCGCGAGGCAGCCGAGGAAAGGATACAGCCCCAGGCGCGTCCCCACGTCGAATATGAACCGGGCTCCCTCTCGCCGGTACCGGGCCTCGGTGGCTGGGTCCAGCCCCTCAGACTGGGAGGGGGTGTGCGCCAGGTCCTTCTTGTCCCAGTACCAGCATGGCTTGATGTGGTCCAGGTTTGCACCAGGCGTACCGGGAGTTGAATTCTCCTTATTTTCCTTCATTTATTAAAAATAATATAACTCACAAGGCAGATCCTTTTAAACAGCTCACTGTGCTGCAGCCCTGCAAGTAAAATAAAATCATGTCAGACTGGTGCATATCGGACAAAATACAACTACTGCTGAAACACCTTTTCTCTTTTTGGCTGAGAACACCCGTCAGCAACAGACGGATAACCTTCTTCTCCACACAGAAGCTCAGCTTCAGACACTAGCCAGCCAGTTCCTCCCTTCTCCAGGGGATGTTCTCACTTGTTTGTCTGAACTCCCGACAGTGTTTGCATTAATCGAACCAAACTGAGATCTTCTCAGACCTCGGCTGGTCTTGACTGAAGAACTTAGTGCAGTTTGGTTTATTCTGTGCTGCCATCATGGGTTGCTCTTCACGGGCGCCGCACCTGAAGCAGAGGTGTGGTGTGCACTGGGCACACAGACAGCGCACCGTGTGCCGGAACCAAGGGAAGAACACTTCGCCCTCCATTACAGGACATGTGTGAGACAGGTAGCAAGGCCATGTCTAATACAGTAAAACTGGTGAATTACTGTTTGCTTCTGTGCTGGGAGGCATCACCCAACAGGGACACAGTGTCCGTTTTCATACTTTTTAACAACGTTTCAATACAGACGAATTCTGACCATGTTTTTACTAATACAATGAAAAATTCCAGAAATGTACACAGTGAAGAGTAAAGGACACGGCGAGCCCACACTATCACCTGTGTTTTCAGAGCGGTTACAATTAAGCTATTATAATAAGCTAGAATGAATTATAGTAAACTACAAGGATTAAATAAGTTTTACAAAGGTAAAAGGCTTTGTGTCAGTAACTGTAAGGCTTTGTGTCTGTAAGGTGCTGGAGAGGGACGTAAAGGGTAATGAAAGAGCTGGACTCATGAGTAAGACTTCGTTTGAGTTCGATGTCCAGCACGGTGCTCTATCACATACTGCTTGTTCCATCGCAAGGCCCAATGTTCTGTCTTACTGTACGTTATTATATGATCGGCTTTTGTGATGGAACATAATTTCTTAATATTAGGTCTGAGGATAAAGTGCACATTATCAAAACTTTAACAGCAGTGACTGTTCATCTGGTTGGCAGCGATACTCTTCCCTACCAGCTGCAACAAGACGTAGGACCCACACCGCGGCCATGTCGTTGCGCGGCTTCTTGTGCTTGCCATGCCATGTTAGGACAAGACCATGACCACTCGGCGCCCCCCAGCAGCACCCTGCGTCAGTACCGTCGGACAGAGCGCCCGTCACGTGATTTCACGAGCACCGTTTCAAGCGAGCAATGCGCTGGCCGACCTGTTGGACTGGCCCAGGGGGAAGAACGGTCGCTTCGAGCACCTCGTGCGTGAAAACCTGACTCGGCTCCTTTCCGCTTTCTACCCCAGAGGGCACAGGTGTGGTTCACCTAGACGAGGAGCATCAGTGGGAAGGCCTCAAGACGGCCCTGATGAAACACACCCGCGCCAGCGGCAGAATTATATGTCAAATCCAAGCAGCTGACGAAAACACCGAGATGGCAAAAGAAAAGAGCAGCAGTAACACACAGGACAGACAGGGGTCTGGTCACCACGCACTGCGAACTGCAAGGCACACCAGCGCTCCCTGTGAACCACAGGAACACACAACTGCAGTAACTCAGGGGTCTCACAGGCGGGTCCTTGGGGGCCTGGGGTCTTCTGTTGTTTTTCCCCCGGTACAAAAAGTCAATTTAACACCTAAACTAATATGCATAAATGTGTCATATATAGGATTTTTAATTTAGGCATTTCACAGTCATCCTAAAGGATGACTTTTGAAAAACAGGTCTTTAGAGGTACGATTACCAACAAACACTTGAAAGTCTGGTTTATAATACACCACTCAAGCAGTTAATAACATAATTAGACCGCTTACGCAACAGGAAGAGATTCATGAATGAACCAAACCCCTTAAGCCAGCAGGTAACTGGGCCCTCCACACAGCTGAGGAACAGCACACACTAGAGGGAGTCGCAGTGCGTACCACTTCTCTAACATCTGGACAACGCAAACCTCAGCAACTTCCAACGAGTTCTGAAAGAAATGGCATCTCTCATATGAACACAATATTTTGCGTATTAGCGGGACTGTACGGAGGCCACACTCCTATCCAGTCAAGACATTTTAACGCCGGCTAACAGTTATTACAGCGCCACAATAATGTAAAAGACGAAAGCCAAAATGCAAGCAGGATTAATAATACAAGATGAATGACAAATCCACCTCAAAAAGCTATAAGAGTTTTATATGTGCATTTATTTCTCAATATCGTTGCATTAATGCTGCACCTCTATACTCTGCAGCAGTTACAATAAACAGGGCGTAAACAAATACACGAGGGGTGCATTTCTTCCTTTAAGCCGCTGTTTACAGATTCCATTAAAAAAACCCGTCTCCTGTGTAACGACGCTGCATGATTAGAGATGAGAGAATTGCTTACGACAGTCCGTGACCCCCGAGGAAAACAGCGCGCCACTAATCACAGAAAGCCGATCGGAGCTCTCCAGGTTTCCAGAAGCAGTCACAAAGTGAAACTGAAAACCGGACAGCGCAGCAGACCCCGAGCCCCTCGCCTGCACCCCACTTCCCCGCCGTTCCACAGGGGTACCCCGAGTGCGTAGACACGGGCGTCGTTCAGGAAAGCGTTGTGTGCTGTGTGTGCACAGCTCCGGGTTTTTAACTCGGTTAACTCGTTAGCGCAACGCGCGGCCAGGCGAAGGGACTGATCCCCACACCACCGACCGGTCAGCGCCTCTCGCTTCAGTCTAGCTGCCCCCAGCGGGGACTGAAACACCGCCGTACACACCTGCCGCAGCTGCGAGACGACGGCGGCAGTCTTTATTCCAGGGGAGAAGACCACGGACGTCTTCTGTGTCGGTTTAATCCCACAACAAAACTCCCTCCCGTACAGTGGGCGCCGCCATTTTTGAGACGAACACGGTTACGACAGGCCCTCCGTATGGCGAGCACGGAGGAGGGATGTTTTTTTTGGGTCCCCCGCTCTGATTGACATCCGTGCTGACCAATTAGTAAATGGAAGCCCTTTCCATGTAAGGTAATTCATTCAATGCCAAAGTAAACAGCCAATAGGTGGAGTCAGGAGGCGGGCTTTGGTGAGCTGTGTTGTGCAGTCAAACTTAAGAGCCGCCATGTAATAAGTGACCAATCAAATAAAAGAATAGAACACGTTGTCGCTTCCGCAACCAATCAAAACTGGGGGGTGGGACTACGTAGCCTAGTTTTGAGTGACATACCTATTAACCCAATGAAAGAGGAAATACTAGGGGACGTATTTCAGCGTTTATCCAATCAAAACCCTTGAGAATGTATGCAGGAAGTGTTCTTTATTCAATCGCAAAGAGGAACAGTGGTGCAGGCGTGGTTTAATCTGGTGGCAGGGCGGTTAGGTTGCACTCTCAGAGCAACTGGGTGAGGACTGAACTCCAAGCTGACAGGACCTGCAGCAGTTAATTTGGAGGTAATGTTATACAATAATGCTACAAAATCACACACTCATGGGCGGTTCGTAGGTTTGGTTCTAGTTGATGTCGGGGACACACGCTGTTTTACTGTGTTGAGTAACGCGGGGCAGATGCCGATTTCCACCGTCCAGATTTACTTTTCCTCCTCAAAGTTTATCCCTTGGTTGTAATGAATGCCTCGGCGACTTCCCTTAGGTTTTCCTACCAGGAGAGAGTTCAGAAAGGCCGAAGAGCATCTGCTGTCTGCTGTGGAAGAGAAGGCGCTGTGCTGCAGTACAGCACTGTGCGATACACCAAAGTTTCAAATGGCTTCACAGTGTTGTGCCAGACTTTGTCCGAAGCATGCCAAATACCTTACATGGGTCTATTTTTCGAAATTCGTTTTAATTTCATTCCATTTAAGAAGAGAATGGTGGTTGTTACTATAGCTATTCAGTGCTGTACTTTTGTGACAGGAGGCAAAAGGGATTTTTGGCATGATATATAATATCTTTATTAAACATCACCATGGTGTTTACTATTACTGGTGGGAACTGTTTTTGTTCATGATTAAAATCTTAGATATTGCTCCCGTCCTACAGAACAGCTAAGTGCAGTTAGGAAGCCTGCATGGGCGAAAGGGTTTCTAATTTCTGACTTGTGCAAGTCGCTTCATTTAGGTCATGCAGCTGCACATTCGATCCAAAGCGCCTGATTGGTCGGCTTTAATATTGACTGGGCTTCTTAGTAACAAGTAAAACTGGCCCAATGGGGACAATCATACAGGTCCATCTGCAGTTCCATTCCTCTTGATAGGTAAGTCGGCTGAAAATGTTCTCCGTAGGCCGTGGGCAGACTTGATCCCTCATCTCGGCAAAGAAGCAGCTCTGAATGATAGCTTGGGGTCTTTGTAAGGATTTTCTCTCTAGAAGCTCTGCTTCAGGGCGTCTTCACAAAGAGTAGTGGGTGTGTTCTGCAAACTACCCAGCCTGTGCAATTCCATTGGATGTCTCAGGAAGTCGACCCAAATAAACAAGACATGACGCACCATTTCTTCAGTTGTAAACATCCTTCTTGTCTTGTCAAAGCACTCTATTTACAGATTGACCTCTTTTTCAACGTTGATTTTTTAAATCTTGATAACAGGAGATGGAAGGCAGTTCGGGTGTCACATCAGTGTGGGTCTTTCTAAAGGTGCCTGGATCTACACAGTGCTCAGTCTGTGCGCTCAGACACTCTTACTGTTCGGTGCTGATGTAGGTCATTTTTCCTTCAGGAAAGCTAAACGTCGGGGGGAATCTGCCTTTCCTCTTATTTTTCTGGAGTTTAAAATGAATAAAAGTGTTGAGTAGTAAATACTGTATACAGAAGCAATTCTCTTTAAAAGGTGTGATAAATGGAGGGTAAATATAAAATGTTCTGCAGCAGTTTGGAAACTGGAGTTGCAACCAGATTCCTAACAATTCAAACAATGGCCAACAGCCCATCTTGAAAATGTAATTGTTGATTTTGTGTTCTCCCTACATTAGAGAATTGCTTCGGTTACCCCAAATAAGGACTGATTTATATTTTTACTCAGCAGTGTTCTGTTCTGACTTCAAAGGGAAAAGTCTGAGTTATTTCCAGTGATTTCCTTGTGTCACATGTGCAGCACTTGGTTTCAGTCGTTGAGTCTTTTGACTGAGTCTTGGCTTGGTCTCGTAAAAGTGACAAGGGAAGTGAACCATGTGTCTCACTGGTGGCCAGGAATTTTGAAAGCAAAGCTGTGCAGCTGTGTGGAAGTGCCTGGCAGTTATTTTGAAAACTTTAGTGCTCTATTTGGCAGTATCCTGGGGGTGGACCCTGAGCCATTTTCCGTTACCAGTTATTCCATTGTAACCGAAGAAAAAGTATCAGTGTTTCATGAGTGTTTTATGGAATAGAGTAAACTAAACTGATTGACAGACTGACTTGTCATTTCTGTGTCCAACTGGCAACCGCTGCGCTGAGCAACACTGCTCCTTCTAGAATAGATGAGGTTTTTATAGGGCAGTTCAGAGTGCTGGATGAGTGAGGGGAACTGGCATCACCCAGTGGGTTTTTGTGTGTTGCCATACACTGACGGTTTGATCATTTCACCCATGAACTATTTGTTTTTGCCAAGGCACAGCATTTTCTTTTTGTGAACAAGCACCTCGAAAGAATGGCACTCTTGTCTCTCAGGAAATATTCTTATGCACATGCTTCTTGGGGTAAACAGGCGTACGGAGCGGTGCCAGTTCTCGTTTGGTGAGGGTTCTCTTTATGTTGCTGTATGTGTCAGTTGCGTGATTTGCAGTAAAAAAGTGATTTTCCTGATGTTTGGAAGCTGTACGTCTGCTTAATACGGCATGAAGTGAAGTACAGTGTCAACCCAGCAGGAATAAAGTTGTGAGTGTGCAGTTGCACATGATGTGGGATGATGCTTTTGCTGTGTTGCTCTGCTGCACAGAGGCAGGCCTTCATGCATACTGCACTATTTTTCTTTGCGGGTTTTATTTGAGGAGAGTGTCAGAACTTGAAAGCTGCTTTATTGGAATATCCTGAGGTCTGATCCTCACAGGATCTCCTTGATGTGGTTTGTGTGAAGTGTCTGTTATTAATGTTCTTGTGTTTTAGATCAGTGGTTTTCCTCAGTGGAACTGGGAGGCCTCTGGGTTCCACAGAAAACACATTTCACTCCAAATCTAGTTGTACTGCAAGATAATGTCCGTATAGTACTAAAACTGAGTGTGTTATGAAATTGCAATTTTTTTGTGTGCAATACTTTGTTTCATCATGGAAAAGTGACTAAGCGTTTCTAAATTAGAACAGACTGACGGTGTATTTGTATTACAAATAGTTTTGCGAAACTTAGCAAGATGTATTAAGAAGTAATACACTTATTAATAATTCCATTAAGGACCATGTGATTAAATTGTCAACTTTTTCAGTGCAATCATCAAGATGAAACACAGTCTGCCTAAAAATAAAGTATTGAGTGCTTTTATCCTAATGTAATGTACCTCAAAGCCAGTCTTTTGAAATAGTGCTTCACATTAACACACCACAGAGCACTGTTTCCATGGAGATGCCATTTAGTCTTCTGCATAATGAAAACAGCCAGTCCAGGTCTTGAACGCACAGCATTCAGAATATCATTACGAGCTTGTTCAGATTCAAACAGTTTGAAAGCGAAGAGGGCTGTGAAGAGTCTGATGCGGCGCATCACGCAGCCGTCTCTGTCCGCAGTCTCGAGTGGACCTCCAGCGTCAGAAGTGGCGTCACTCTTCAGCTCCCAGATCATGCCCTTTGTTTTTGCTTTCGCCCAGGCATTTTATTTTGGGGTCTCGTCTTTCATATGAAAGATGAAAGGCGAAGCATGAAAGTGAGGTGTCACAGACCAAGCTGTACCCCCTCCCCCCCGGTGGAGCTGTGTCGGTGCTGGCGGAGGAGATGCCACTGTTGTACCTGCGCCTTGTGGTTCTGAGCTGCATGCCCAGCTCCGGCACACACGTGCAGTAGTAGAATAACGAACAAGAGAGGGGCCATCAGATATAAGCTGGTGATTGTCACTGCTGCTGAGTTCCTGAAGATTATTTTAGGAGTGCAGCCTTTTTAATTTAGCAACTGTAAAATACTTTTCTTTTCGTTATCGAGCTGTTAGGTGCGTAAAGCGTGCCACCTAGTGAAGAGATGTGGGTAAGGCTTTTGTCGAACAGCTTTAAATTTTAATATCTTCCAATAGGCTGCTTAAATTAACAAGGACAGTATTTTAGGATGTATGGGAAGATTTAGGAATCACAAGCTGTGATAACTAGAAATCATAATTAGAAATCATCATGGTTTCAGAAAAGCTTTTGCATGGCTGTGGCTTGGATCTTTTGACTTTAAATATGTTTGTTGATACATAAACGTCCATCAAGGAATATTCTGTTGTCCCTTTGTCCCCTGTTGTGCAGTGAAGCATCCTCCTGATCTTTCTCCAGTCTGAGGATGGGGAAGAAGAGCAGAGTGAAGACCCAGAAATCAGGCACTGGGGCTGCCTCAGTGGTCTCCCCCAAGGAGATGATGAATTTAGTTTCGGATCTGTTGCAAAGTAAGACCTGTTTTTGTTAAGGTGGTAATTGTGCAGGTGCATAAAATCCCTGTGGGTTTGCTGTATCTCAGTGAGGATGTTCTATCTTAGGACATGGGTTTTTTTTTAAACTTATTTCAGTCCTCCAACACCTAGAGGTTGACATAACATTTCCTAAAGCCACTTATTAAACAATCATGATGTTGTGCTACCTTAATCATCTCAGTTATTTAAATGCTACAACTTAAGCAGCGCCAAGAGGCAGCATTACTACCACAACACCATGCACCTTTTTTTAGTTTTTCCAGTTTGAAACATGCAGAAACTTCACTGAAGGTTTTAACAGTTCTGTTTCTTAGCTCTTTATTTGCATCTGCTGTGCCAAAGCTCAGGATTCAATTGTTAATACCTCGTTATTGGATCATATTGTATTGTAACATTATGAGTCTCAAACCACTGTTAGGTTGACCAGTCTTGCCATGCATCACAGATGGAGAGAGCCACATTTCCAAGCCTCTTACATCTTGTCAGCAGTGTTTTCAGCTTCTTTAATACCAGAGTATTTAGTGAAACATCAGTTTCAATTCCCACAAAGTCTGGGTAAAAATGAATGTACTTCAACCAATATTCTACAGCAGAATATCAAGTGCCCCATTTTTTTGTGCATGAAATAGGAGGCATATAATTGATAATAATAGCTAAAATCTATCAAATAATAGCTCAAATCTGTTCTTTAAACATGTTTTCCTTCTTGGACAGAGTATAAAAACTTTTCACTGTTGTAGCAACCTTGTCTGCTATCAAGAAAACAGAAAGCATTTAACTATTACATGTCAGATGTCCTAAATTTGGCAACGGTCTTCAAAGAATGCCTTGATCATGTAACTGGCATTGTCTGAGACAAATCCAGTCATGCTTTTAAAATGTATTTTCAGTGTATTCAAATATTACACTATGCCCTGTGCCACCTATAAGGTATTTCTGAAGTGCAAATATATGTACAGTATCTGCTGTAAGAACTGAAATTGTTATTCTAAAGTTGCTGAGGTTAGCGTACCTACAGGGACACCTGGAGGATATTGGCTGAACTACAGGGCAGGAGTCCTGAAGGTCACATGGTCAAGAAAAGCCCCAGCTCTTACATGAAATAGACTATGCAGTGCAGACAGACTGCTTTCTTTGGACGTTATTAGTTGTCTTTACTATTCCACATGATATTTTGTAAGAACTGAGTAAATTTTAAAATGCTATTTGCAGAAGAAACGTTTTTTTTATTCACTTTTCCGAGGTTTTTCGAAGATTGTTTTCCCATGCAATTTGAGTAGTTCCGTAAGGAAAATTCATTATAAACCAATCTCCCTGGTTTTATGTATCCTGCTTTGTTCGTAGAGTGCAGCGGCCCGGCCCCAGCTCCGGGAAAGGAATGGGAAGAGTACATTCAGATCCGATCGCTGGTAGAGAAAATCCGCAAAAAGCAGAAAGGTATCTCCCCCTTCAGCAGGGAGCAGTGTCTTTCTGAACGAGCTTCCTCTCGAGCACTTCCTCCAGAGATTCTCCATGCTATTAGCTCTTCTAGTGAAAGGAGTTCAGGTTTTCCCCAGGAGCTGATTTGTTGCAGAACCTCATTTTATGTTTTCCTGTGACTTTGTGACCAAGCGTTAGACTTGTCCTCGTCAGTGAGTTCACTGTAAATAAATGTGTGGTTAAAGTGGAGATATCCAGGTGAATATGAATTTGGACCAATTATGATTTTGTTTTCCGATGGAGATTTTAGAAGGGGTTTCTCTGGAACATTCCTGCTCTCTTTCTCAATACACATCACCCCCCCTTTCTGCCCTCTGATGCTTTGAGTATCTGTCCATTATTTTGTGCATAATAATAACATAGCAGCAATAATAATAATAGCAGCAGCAGGTCACTTGTCTTTTTTTAAAATGACTTGATCCTGGTTTCTCACGGGTCCAGGTTTATCGGTGGTGTTTGATGGGACAAGGGACGACTTTTTCCCAGAGCTCATGTCATGGGCAGCAGAAAACGGAGCCTCGTGTGAAGGCTTTGAAATCTCCAATTTCGCAGAAGAAGGCTATGGTTTGAAAGCAACGAGGGATATTAAGGTTTGTATTCTTTCTCTCGCTTCGTGGGGAGTCTCATGCCTGTTTTTTTCAGATAGCCCGTTGTTTTCCAGGATGGAGAAGATACAGCGTGACTGAATGGTAGAATAAGACGGTACTCGTGGGTTAGTGTGGCCGTGGTGCCACTCACTCTGTGAGTGAGTGGAAGGCAAGTCCTCCTAATGAAAGGGTGGGTTCATCTGAGGGCCCTGGACAGAGAGGGTTTGTTCCCACCTCTTGGGAGCCCTGTTTGGTGTAGCTAGATGTTGAGATATTTTCTGTCATACAAAAGAGACTCGGAACGTTATTGTTTACTTTTCAAATGAAGTTGGCTAACTCCTCGTGTGCGTGTGGCTGTACATTATACAGTACCTTAAAAGTGCAGGTGTAACACCTGAAGAAGGCTCGACAGCGGAAATGCTGGGTATCTTTCTCCCCTTCAGTGTGGAGTAAACTTTACTAGTTCCTTTGTGGACGACACTCACTGGCACAGCTCCCACTGGAACACCTGACACGTTCAGACCTTTGTCATTGCTCTTAGCTGTCATTGCTGATACAGCAACAGTCTGTCAGCATGTTTTTGTAAACTTTGAAAGTGGAGTATTTTTATGAGTTGTTTATGTGCAAAATATGTGAAAAATATATGAAAAGTGCTGTCAAACTGAAGTGCGTCTTGTTAAGAAAGCTGTCTTTTCTCACGTCCTACAGGCAGAGGAAATGTTTCTGTGGATTCCTCGTAAGATGCTGATGACGGTAGAATCGGCTAAAAATTCTGTGTTAGGTGAGTATTTAGTTATGGCTCATTTCTGGCAATAATGATTTGGTGTGTTTAATAATCATGCGCAAGCGGTGTTCCTAAAGAAACAATGTTCACACTTTGTGTGGCTGCTTCACTGGATTCATAATGTAATCACTACTCAGTTTTCTTAAATCTAAAAACATTTAATACACCTCAAGAGAATATTCAGTACTGGCAGAACCTTTAAATTAAAACTTTTAGCTGTAAGACAGGATGACGTTACTTGTTTAATGCTAATAAAAGGCATGCATTACCTCTTTTTTGAAATGGCAAAGAACGTCATTTCTCAAGGTTTTATCTCCTTTTCCAATTTGCCTCTTGGTTTAAGGGGTTCTGCATCTTTTCCAGCATTTTGTTTTTAAGACCATTGTAGGTATTGTGCAGCCGTTTATTGATCACAGGGTTATTGATTTTTTTCAGCATTGTAACAGATTGAGAGACACTACAGGTGTGAGGGACTAGCTCAGGTGAGGAACACAGCGCTGGTGCCTGCCAGTGTACCTGTTGCCACGACGATTGCAGATATTGTTTAGATGACAAGTGTGAAAAATGTCAGAGGAATCTGAGAATCCAAGATACAGCTGGAGAATGAAAGAAGGCTTAATGAGAGGTCTACACCAAATAAACCTCCCCTCCTTTACTGTGTTTGCAAAATCCACTCTTTTAATACTACTCAAATAGAGCAGAAATAAATATGTCGGTTGCCTGTTGTTTTTTCGTTCGGTTCTTGTGCTACGTTATCCTCCTTTCGGGAGGCAGCAGCAAACCCTTTCAGAACCGAACCGGTGAACCCATGCGACCGACCCCTCCTCCTGCGATTTCTCCAGGCCCCCTGTACAGCCAGGACCGGATCCTGCAGGCGATGGGCAACGTGACCCTGGCCTTCCACCTGCTGTGTGAGCGTGCAAACCCCGCCTCCTTCTGGCTGCCCTACATCAGGACCCTGCCCAGCGAGTACGACATCCCCCTGTACTTCGAGGAGGACGAGGTCCACTACCTCCAGTCCACCCAAGCGATCCACGACGTCTTCAGCCAGTACAAAAACACAGCGCGCCAGTATGCGTACTTCTACAAGGTCATCCAGGTGAGTGCCGGGCTCGCGCCGGTGTCGGGGCTGGGGGGGCCGTGTGCTCCGCTGCCGGGCCTAGTCCTGTGTTGCCATGTCTTATTGTAGCCAAGGTGCTGCAGGCTCACTCTGGCTCGGGTTACACATAAACGTGTAGAGAGCCAGCAGGTCAGTCAAGTCTCCGCTGTCGCAAGTGTGAAGCCGAGCAGTTGTGTGGGGTGTGCTCATTTCCCTGAACAGCGAGGTAAGCCTGATAATAATAATAATAATAATAATAATAATAATAATGTTTCTTTATTAGCCCTATACAATTTCTTGCATTAGGAATTTGTCTTTTCGCATATCCAAGCTTTTCTCCATGGAGACACAGACAGGGAGAGAAGCTTGGGGTCAGAGCGCAGGGTCTGCCATCGTACGGCGCCCCTGGAGCAGTTAGGGTTAAGGGCCTTGCTCAGGGGCCCAACGGAGTAGGATTCCTCTGCCGGCCGCGGGATTTGAACTGGCAACCTTCCAGTCACAGGCGCAGATCCTGAGCCACAGAGCCACCGCTGAGCCACTGAGCAGAAAGTATCGCAAGATGAATAAGTATACTTGCTATATGGGGCACAGATAGGCAGGCTAAACAATAAGTGGTTATTATTGCATGTGTATATACTGTTATAAGGCCAGAGGCCCTGATCTTTGGTCCTGCAGGGACCCTGTTTCGGTTGTCATGAAAGGTGTTTTTTCAGATCCCTCCCAACTCCTGTCTTGACAGTATTTTCATGTTGAAAAATTGTGGAAAATGCTAATTGTTCGCATAGGAAAGTAATAGAGCAGAAATATTTCTCTTTGGGCTCAATTGGTAGTAAGTTTCATTTTGTGGAGCCTCTAAACTGTAAATAAAATTTCTGCCAGCTATGCTAAGCTCTTTTTGCATGTTCAGCACGAACGATGTATATTTAGTACTTGGCAAAATAGCTGGGTTTCATTGGATAGGGACAGGTCTGCAGTACATGTTTTGAATTATTCTTTTTTGTGAACATATTAAAATGTTCGCTAAAAGGTAAAAGAAAGGAAGGATACAACATTTATCATGACTTACGTTTTGTAGTGCTGAATGAGTTCCCACTACTAAATGTATCGTGTCTAACTACACCATCCTGCAGGGGCTGTGGTTCAGCAGAAGCCTGAGCCATAATCTCAATTTTTGTATTGAGGTCCATTGTCCAGGCAAATCAGGGACATGAGTTTTGAGTTCTTTAGCCAGCGGTTTAATGAATTTCCACTGCTGTATTTGTACAGATACTCGTACGTTTTGTGGCTACTTTATGGAATAAGGTTTTAAAAAGGTTTTCAGCACGCAGCATCACATTTAAGCCAGGTAACTGCTGGTTTATGATGACCTTTTGCACTCAATTTCCTTGCTTCTGATAAGCTGGCAATGACACTGCTTGAATCTGTCACAGTGTGTCTTTGCCACAAGGGGGAGACATGCAACTTCAAATACAGAGCTGCCTTTGTGCTCTTCACAATCTAGGCCTAAAGGGTTTAGTGCTAAATATTTTATCCAGATAGTCTTGGCTGTAAAATGTTGACCTGTAAATGCATTCAAGTATTTTTTTTTCTGGGTACCGCACCTGCTGAAACATCCTAGAGACTATTAACTATTATACTTGGTTTTTATTGCTAATGCTCAATTATATACTGTACTGCTCTCAGGTCAAGGGTAGAATTTAATTCCTTAAACATTAATTATTTGGCTGTATCTTCTTAATATAGCTGCTTATACCATTTATGCAGCATAAACAGATGGTAGCTCTCAGATATGAGATAGTTCCAATATCCAAGTCAGAAGGGTCTCTACTTTGTGTGTTACAGCAGTTTTGTCTCTTGTACGATTGTCATCTGATGATCTCATGGATATACTTCTAACGTGTTGGAATTTGAGCTTTTTGTTTTCACCTCTTCTGATAATATCCTGGGTTGCTTCACCTGCATTAGAAACACTTTTCTGATCAAGATGTACTCTAAGGTGAAAAATTAACAGAACAAATTAGCTCTCGTTATTGAAGGAAACTTGGTTCTTCAGCATAAATAAGATTTGGTATATATGTAAATGCACATGTGTACATATAGTGTATTATATACAGTACAAGTAGGCAGCTGTGTCAGCATGCGTAGGCTGCAAGGGAACAGGTAAAGATTTATTCCATGTTGAAAGGAAAAGAAGAAAGAAACAACATTTCGGCTGTGGAACCTTATTCAGGAGTGATGGGTGAAGAAGGCTCCACAGCCGAAACGTTGCGTCTCTTGTATATTATGTGCATTTAAATGTATTTAAAACGTCCAGGGAATTGTATAGGTCTGGTCAGGTGTCTTTGTCTTTTGGACTTCAGAACTAGTAAGCATTGCTTCTGTCCGTATGCTAATCCAACCCTGATCTGTTCCGGCCTTCAGATCATACTCGTCTAGATGCTACTGTTCTCTCTGCATAGTGCGATGTGTACATTTTCTCAGACTCCTATGTGGATATGACCTGCACCTGAGCTGTCATTAAGAGCACCTGTAATGTAGCCACTGGAGCAGTGAAGGGTTGTGTTTGGATGCTGGCCGTCTGTCAGTTGGTGTTGTCATGACTTTTTTCAAACTGCACTCTGGGGAAGAAGACCTGGGCTATTCAGTGCACTTCAGGATACTGCTTATTTGCACAGAGGGGTTGTACTGTGGGGTTGCACACAAGAATGATCCATTTGCTCACTGGTCATTCACTTCCTCTGCAGCCTTTAAGAGTATCTCTCACTCTGATGCATGTCCGTACATAACCTCCAGCCAGCATTTGATCATTGCTGGCTTTAGCTTTCCCGGGTAGTTTTATGTGATTTCTGATCTGTCATAATAGTTCATAAAGATACTGGTGACATGGTCATTTTTTTGCCGCTGACATTCTAATGCAGAATGTGATTGATCGCCCGTTTGTGGACACAGCAAGGAGATGCCATCTCCTCCTACTGAGGCTCCCAAAGATAAGGAATCCATTCCCCTCCTCTCCCGCCTGGCCTGGCTCTGCCTGATGAAAGCAGAAACCCTGCCCGTGTCGGGGGCCTGGGACTGTTCCGTTGTGCACTGCAGTGCTCTTGTCAGGGTCGTTCCACTGGCATTGTGCTACAGATTTTGTTCTCGCACGGTGGAAAAGCAGGGGAAGTATGTTCGTTGCAGACCGTACAAGACCAAAACTAAATGTCTGACACATTAGTTTCCTTCTGGTTTGTGGGTATTCTCTTCCTCTTAACTGGAGAAAGCGATGTGAAGAACTCCTCCAGCTCGTGAGGTGGAACAGGTTTTTGTTCGATTTAGGTGATGAGATTTAATGCTGTCCTCTGTGCAAGCAGATGTGAACATTCTTTGGACCGCTCAGGGGTTGAATCTGAATAAAGTTATGATACAGTAACCATGCTGTCTCCATCCGAAGACTGATGTGAGAGTGCTAAATGTAAATGTTTTGTAAAATGTCCTTAATTTTCTTTCCAGCATCCAGGCTTGCTTGTTTTCTTTCCCGGCCTGATTAATAGTACAGTAATTCCTTTGCCACTGAGTTCTGATGCTCAGTCTTTTTGCGTTAAGCTTCATTGGTCTGCAAGTCGACGGGGAAAAAATCTTTGTTTTTATAAATTATTTTTAAAAATCTTTGCTGACGCTGTTTTGTTCTTTCATTAAATAACTGTCAATTAGAAATATGAACATTTCACATTACTGTCAAGATAAGACATCAAATATTTATAGAAATAGTGGAATTATTCCATGATATTTAATAGTTAATGTATTTGTCATTTTCTCTGTAGATATATTGACATATTTTTTATTAAATGTTTGTTAGTTTTCAGCTATAGGTGTTTCAGAAATGCGAATGTGCCATATTGATTTTTTCTACTTTCTTTTTTTTAATCAAAGGATATAATTTTTTTAATTTGAAGGCACTGTCATTTTAAAAAAGAAAATCCGGAGAATGTTTAATTTCCTCACTCAAGTCTTGAGGCCCCAAAGAAGCAGAGGGCTTAGTATGAGGATGTCAGGATGAGCCTGCAATGTGCAGCACTTTCCTGCTTCCCTCCAGTGGAGACCTGGCAGAGTCTTGTTCCATTAACACTTTTACAGGCAGAGGATTTAGACCCAGTTCAACTTTATATAGCCCATGGAATGTTCTGCATTCCCTTTTCTATGAAATGAAAAACATTGCAGTTCTAGGAAGATTATTAGTAAATTAATATTGGTCCCTTGTACGAAGATTCGTTATAGAGTCACATTTTCATAAAGACCAGTAGGTGACAGGACTGAGCTAGAAGACATCAGGTGTTTTTTTTTAAATTAAAATAGAAATTTCATTACAGATGTTTTGCGTTACTTACGTCATGTTACAATATTGGGTTTATTTAAATTTTTTAACTATTAGTAGGTATATTAGTGCCAATACATTGAACTGGTTGTTCAGTGCTGGTCAGAGTGGGTCTGCGACTGGAAGGTCCGTGTCTCTGTAATGACTGCTGTCAGTGTCTGTGTTCCTGCTGCTGCTGCTGCAGATGACCGGGCTGGAAAATTAGCTTGTCGCATTGGCTTTGAATTGAATTGACCTGATTGTACCTACCATGTATGTTGAGTGGGATCTGACAAATCCATAGTAGTATGTGTTTAAAATTCATCCATGGCGCATGATGGCAAGAGTGAGCTGGCTCGAGGAAAGGATAGAGCCCCTTTGCAGACACTGCTATATCCTTGTGGGGATGTGATTGTGTAGTTCTTTTTGGGTAACTGTTTGTTTTTCCCTAGTCCTGCACTGACCGCTTTTTATTTGTGGAAGGAAACGTTTTTGCAGTAATGGAGCAATTCCCTCAAAAAAAAACCTTGTAAGCTGACTCTCTGCGCAGAATGAGTTTGATGTATTTTTTTAACTGCCTAACAAAAAGAATCAAACTTTTAAACAATTTTCAGTCTGTGTAAAGGATCTTTCATCTGCTCTAATTTAATATCCATTTACATTGATGACTGAATTCATCTTTATGTTTTTTAAATGTTAAACAATTGGACAGCAAACACAGCAGTGAGAACAAAATGCAGCAACACAAAAATTGAAACGGCTTTTAATGAAGCAATAGTCCCCGAGAGCGACTAGCCAATTAGCAGTCTTTTATGATATATAATTTGCCTGAAATTCCTCACTGCGTGTGAGCTTTTGTTTTCTAATTGATTTACGGTTCTAGTCCCCTGTACCTCATCCCCTACTGTCCCACACATGGTGCCAACACATATTCCACTGTGAAAAATGATAAATTACCTTCCACTTGTGATGCTAATGCATCAAGAGAGGAAGCTGCACGCTACACAGAGCACCAGCAACGGCCGAACGAGGAGGGCGTGTTTGTGGGGGGGCTGCACTGCTGTCCTCCAGTCTTCTGATGGACAGTTCACTCTGAAGGCTTTATTCCTCACCTTTTTAATCGTTTTTCTTAATCTAAACTTATAGGTACTTCTGAAGCACTGTGCCTCCAGCATAGTACAGAGGAAGAAGTGTTTGCAAAGCAGTTCTTTTTTCTGCCATTGCTGTTGTTAACGTCATTAATGTTTTTAAGCAATCGGTTCCCTGTACCTGACACAATGTGGGGGTGCTGCTTGTTGTCGTACTCCGATAACTCCAGACATTTTGGCTTTTTTCCCAATGATTGGCTTTTGCACACCCACCCTATAATGAATCTTCATTTTTCCCTCTTAAAGCCGGAAGTGTGTTAGGCAAAACTCAACCTCAGAACACAAGTGCCAGGAATTTAGGATTACATGAGAACTCAGGCGTGCAAAATATGAGGAAACTGCGCATCCTTGCCACCATAACAAAACCGTTGAAACTCTTAAAATGCATATCTGAATATTCTCAAAGAATCTTGAAGTCTCCTTTAAAGGATTCCTGTGCCTTTTTTTTCTGTTGCCCACCGTTACATAATTTTGCTAAGTTTAGTGCTACTGACAACACTTTAATTCAGTCTACCTCCCCCACACAAGCCTTACAGTGCATCATCCAAGACTGGGAATTATGGGACCACAGAATCTGACTCGCTAGCTGTCTAGCACCTTATCTTTTAATGGTTGTCAATCAAAGTATACTGTATGCAAGCAGCTTTAAGGCTGCTTTGAAGTCACATTCCCCCTGTCCCCCTCCCTAACTGCTGCTGGAGAGCAGTCTCAAACTGTTATTTGCCTCAGTTTAGGAAAACCCCGTTGACCTTTATCTGTACAGGCTGACCTTGTGTTAATCTGTGGTATAAGAGGAGTCGCAGTCAAACTGAACAATATGAGATGTGTAATTGGGAGACTGAGATCCTGCACTCATCTCCGAGGGAGAGAGATTCCCTTTGCTGCAGTGGGATCCTGGGAATGGGTGTTTCTGTCCCAGCATGGCATACAGGACATCTGTGTGTGTTTGTCTGTTGAGGAAAAATCAGTTCTGACCTGTTAGCTGCAGCAGAAGAAAAATCTCAGCTCATTGACGTTGACTTTTGTGCCCGCTGTTGAATGCGTTTTCAATAGCTGCATTGATTTCTGATGCAAATGAAAACAGAATGACATCTTAAAATCCCCAAGATCTTTTCATTTGTAATTTTAGTGGTAGTGTTATTTGGTTTGTGCAGCTATGACTATCTAGAGCCTTTCCGAAAGCCACTACTATTATTGTACATTATAATGAACGCGGCACAAACCCTTAATGTGGAATAGAGCATATAAACTATATATCGGTCTGTCCCATGCTTTTATAAATAACAAATTAATTAAAATGTTGAGCATTTTAAAATATCCTTGTTGAGGTTTTTTTCAATAAAAACATTCCTGTTTTAAGAAACCCAGGCCAAAATACTAAGGGAACTCTAGATCCCTGCGGTCTGTAATAAAACTGCAGTGATGTTACAGGAGACTGACAGTGAGGTGAAGAATCATTTTGTACAGTGTATTGTAGTTGGCACCCATACACAAGATTGCTCAATATACAAGTAAAAAAATTTAAATATTGATAAAATATAGGTTTATTATAGTGTTTCTAATGACAATTTCACATACGCCAAAAGGTACATTGCAAAACATCGTAATAAAACTTGATTTTTTCGTTTGAGGTTTTTTTTTTTGACATGCAGTTTAAATGAGCCCTTGGAGAAGGGCTACTGTATCTTTAAATGTAGATTTCTGTGGCACTGGTGGGTTTCTGTCTCACAAATTGATGAAGCAGATTTATGACGGCTGCTGGGCACAACAAATTAAGTTGACAGTGATGTATGGGAGCATAATGCCATGATGATCCCTCTGTAGCGCTGCTGGACTCTGCCTGCTTCACTAGGCTCTTGTTAGGATCTGTTAGGCAGCTAGATAATGAAATTCTAGTGACTGATTTGTGTTTTTCTTTTTTTACCTTTCCTCTTTCTTTTCTTTTCACCTTCAATCCCCAGACCCATCCGAATGCCAGCAAACTGCCCTTGAAGGATTCCTTCACCTACGATGACTACAGGTTGGTGATGCTGAAATCGTGCTCAATTAAAACAGCCTTTAAAATTGCAAACTGTTTATCCTGCTATTAACAGCAGCAGGCCAGTTTGACTTTTGCATTTCTTTCGAAGCCATGGCGTGTGCTTTGAGTGATTATCCTGTGATTAACCTATTCCACTGTTACTTTTGCTTTTTTTACATTTTTTTATATTAAAACGGCCAGTTGTAACTTAGGATCATTTGCAAAAATATGAAGCATATGCATCCGTCACACGTGGCATGAAGTAAAACTGGAACTGGGTCTGTTTCTAAGAAAAGTGATTGAAAATGATTGAAACAGAACCTTTTTTTTCCATTGGTCGATGACTCAAGTTTGCGCTGGGCTAGCGGTGTTTTCTTGCTGTGTCATAGATGGGCGGTCTCCTCAGTCATGACTCGTCAAAACCAGATCCCCACAGAGGACGGCAGCCACGTGACCCTGGCCCTCATCCCGCTCTGGGACATGTGCAACCACACCAACGGGCTCGTAAGGGCTGCTCGTCGCGTCCCGGCCGCCTCCTCCGAAGGGTCCGGAACCGCACTGTCCCTTGCAGTGTTGGGGGCTCCTGGCTCTTGCACATTATTGATGCGGCTGGTTTTGTTTTTGCATGAACTGGTTTCTAATTTCTGCTCTTTTGGTGGTACGGTCTTTGTTCCATAGTACACCAGATTCAGCGCAGGCACTAAGACGTGATACGCAGGTAGTAGAAACAGCTGTGCAGCCTGCAGGGCGGCATTCTAAAGGGGAATGCCTGTATTTCGCTTCACAGGGAACTGAGCTCGCTTGTTTCTCTTCTCAGCCACAGCACATTGCCCTTCAGAGCACAGTGACACCTACTGGTCAGAGACTGTGTTGCTGTATGGTTTGTGCGATTTCCTTTGGTTCAGTGGTTCTCATTCCTGGTCTGGGTGGGTTTTGCTCCAGCTGAGATCTTAATCGCATGCTATTTTTTAAAATGTATTTTCAGCTCCTTAAGAACTGGTTGAGGTTTGTAATTGCCATGAATGAACCCTGTGCTGATGTCAGGACTGCCCTCATTTAGGTGTGTGAGCTGAAAAATAACCAACTGGACTCAAGCTGACTTGCTGTGGGAGGTGTCTGATACACTGTCATTCCAGCTGTGTGTGATCATCATCAGTTGATCGCCTATCAATAGCTCCTTAATCAGAAATAAGGGAGCACATTTTTAATTAGCAAGTGGAAGAGACATGGCATGAAAATGTATGTGCTGTATTAGGAAATAATGCACTTTAACAAGTGTATTTTTCAAACAAAGGATTGAGTGCAGAAATAAAAGATTAAACCAGCAAGCAAATATGTCACAGGCACCGGTCAGCACTGGTGATTGAGGGCCCAGTTGGAACAAAACCCTGCAAACACAGTGGCCTTCCAGGACCAGGACTGAGAGCCAGGCAAGAGACTGAGAGGAGGTGCAGAGCTGAGCAGGAAGGCGTTATGAAGAAGCCTATCTGACACCGAAGATAAAATCACTGATGATTGGGGTGATTAGTAGCCCTTATTAATTGCAGTGGTTGCTTTGTGTTGCATTATTGGGATGTCTTAAATGATGTTTGTAGAAGGTTTTTAAAGATCTTAAATATTTGAAAGACCATTAATGTACAGTATGCTGGGAGGACATCTTTCTTACAAAAGCAACATTTGCTTTGCAGGCAGTACAAATGAGAAAGATCAAACAAAAACATGGTGCTGTTTCATTCTGTTCTTTTTTTAATTAAACATCCCTCCAGTGGTTCATTGCCCTTAGTTCAGGTTCGGCATTTGTATTTGGTATAATAAATATTATCGGCTTAAAACATCAACAGAATTTTAAATGTGGATTTTAAATGTTTTATTTGAATATAATATGTGTTGGGTTTCTAATAGGCAACAGAGCAATATATTTCCTCCAACAAGCTTCTTAAGTATGCATACAGAAATGTGTTATATTATAAAGTAAAATTTTATTTTAAAACTAAGGGAATAAAATGGAAAAGCTTGTCATTAAACAGTTTAATGAAACAGCTTCTAAGGTATTCCCTAGGTTTTAGGGAGGCTTAATGTTTAATAAAACTGGTTGTAGCTTCTTCAGCCATATTTCCAAGTTTATTTTTTTAATAGACTTGTATATATCCCTCCATGGAAATCATAAGCAAATCCATTGGTTTATTCAATTTTCTTAATTTTAGTCATTTGCAAGGTCTTTTGTTAACTTGATTCCAAAATTCATATGTACTGCTATGGCTTTTAATTATCTGAGATATCCAGATGATACATTGTGTTTTCTGAAGTGATATTGTTTCTTGTTCATTTATTGCTTGTATTGCATCTCTTGAGATTGTCATAACGCAAAATTAATATGGCCCAAAGACTTCCAGTTTATGAGAAATGATTACTTTCTGTTAAACATCCCGCGTAGCATGGTTGTGTTTCATTATGTAGGGGTTTACAGGTTTCTGTGATGATCTGCTTTAACTTTCTAGAGACACTCGGTACATGTAAGCTTAGGAGCATGCAGCTTACGACTGTGAAGGGTGGCACTGTGGCCTTGTGGGTAGCCCCGCTCTCAGGCCTGTGATGGGCTGGCATCTCGCATCCAGTGCTCCACGGTCAGGCTCCAGGAGATCCTGACCGGGAGAAAGTGACTCTCTGTGTTAAAAAATGTTATTGTACAAACTGTGCCAAATAAAAAAGATGATTATTTTGCATCCAGTAATACATACATATTTGTTTAAACATCTATGCACAATACATATGCAGAATCTTCATTTTTCTTGTGTTTTAGATCACAACTGGCTACAATTTAGAAGATGACAGATGCGAATGTGTTGCCCTGCAGGACTACAAGCAGGACGAGCAGGTGAGGATCTAACTTGAGCAGCCATGACACTCATGTTGCCCTCGTAGTCTCAGAAATGACAAAGCAAGACTTTCGTTGTTAGTCTTCTGTTTGATGCTGTGATTTTGTAGGTGGCACAGTGGCACAGTGATCAGCATTGCTGCCTTGCAGCGCTGGGGCTCTGGGTTCAATTCCTGGGGTGCTATCTGCGTGGAGTTTGTAGGTTCTCCCCATGTCACGTGGGTTTTGTCTGGATATTCCAGTTTCCTGCCACAGTCCAGAGACTTACTGGTAGGTTAATTGGTTTCTGGGAAAACTGGCCCTGGTTTGAATGTGTGTGTGTTTGTGTCTGTCTACTTTGTTTCTGGCATGGCATGTTTCATGTTTCAGGAAGACCTTTTTTCCTTTTATGGGAATCTGAGCTTTGTAGCAGAAGAAAATGCTGAAGTGGTTCTCAAGTCTCATAACAAGTGGGTTTATACTATAGCTATGCAGCCAGGACAGGTAGTGATTTATTCTACAGAACATGAAGGGTTTGGTCAGATGCACAGGACAGCTTGAATGAAGAGCTGTGAAACTGATGCAGTTACAAAAACTGTAGCAACACAATCACTCATATTGCTGACTGATTTCTCAAAGGATTTCACAGTGTTGCACCAAACCCTTCAACACCTTATCAATACAAGCAACTAATGAGTTATTCTTGCAGTGTTTTCATTTGTGCTTAATTGTATCCATCTGGTTGTATATGTCTGTATAACTGTCTCATTCAGAGCTGGGATGTTTTTAAGAGCTGTAAAAAAGAACTGAATATTCATTAGATACGATCATTTCACAACACTAGCAATCAGAACAGTCCAAGGAGAGTTCTGCTTCGCGTTAATTAGGTAAAGATAATCGGCCATCTATAGCTGTTCCTATAAGGGCTTATCAGCATGATATAGCTGTGTTTTGACTGTTTATGCTAGATAGTAGTTAAACATAATGATATGATGAATATTTGAATGTTCATTTTAATTTTATATATACTTAATTTGTCAACCGATAAGAAGTGCCTTTGTATTTGTACATCAAAGACAAAGAGCACTAAGACAAAGTAGGGAAGGCAGGTTAGCAGATACTGTATTTAATTGCACATTTCGCCTTGGTTTATCATTTTTTTTTTGCCATCTTGTGCTTGTCTTGCTGTGAATGGAAGGGCAAGATTAACACAGTTGACCAGTCTGCAGGACAAGAGAAAATGTGAAATAAATCCCGCAGTGTACAAAATACACAGATAATCAAAACTGTGTCCTTTGAAACGCTTAATATGCTCTATTAAACAGAAGAAAGCTTCACCTGCTGCTTATTTTTTTCAGATCTACATTTTCTATGGGACCAGGTCTAATGCTGAGCTTGTGATCCACAATGGTTTCTTCCACGACAACAACTCCCACGATCGCGTGAAGATCAAGCTCGGAGTGAGCAAGAGCGAGCGGCTCTACGCCATGAAGGCAGAAGTCCTGGCGCGCGCTGGCATCCCGTCGTGAGTACCGCCGCCTCGCGGTCCGCCGCCCACGCCTGCCACGGGCACTCCTCGTGCGGCTCGTTCCCGTTTCCACGGGTAGTGACGAGGCCCGTGCTTGTCATTCATGATGTACGCAATACATCTTCTCCCTTATTTCCAGGGGGTAAATAAAGTGTCATTGTTGCAGGCAGAAAGCAAACCATATCTTAACCCGTGTGGTCTGAGATATTGGTTAAACTTTCTCTGTGGAATTCACTCTTGGTGAAGAAGTGGGCAGGGATAATTTCATTGCAAAGCTGCAAGAGTTCCATAATGCATTTTCAAAAGCAATAATGTCAGCTGTGTCCTGTATAATGTTCCTCTAAGCCCTTGATCGATACATTGTTGTGCTTGAAAGTATTGGCCTCCTAAAATGATCTTTTATATACTGTAATGTTGAAGGAAACTAACGTATAGCGTTCTCTTAAACAAAACTTATCAGATGAAAATCTGATGGAGTTTTGCAATGATTAAACGGTAAATTATAAATTATTCAGTGTGTTTAAAAATGCATTGAGTTCACTGGACTTTCATCTGTTCAGATCAATCACTTCTCAGCAGAGGTGGAAAATTCACTGGCACCTGATATGTAATCATTGCTGTTAGATCACTAATATGCCTTGTAGAACTAACACATACTGCTAGAATGCCCTGCTGTATTCCTGGTACTGTGATTTAATTTAAAAAAGATGAGTTCATATGATATTGGTTGGGTACCAATCATTTTTCATACCTTCTATTCTGAGAATGGATTGTTTGAGGATTGATGCAATTCTAACGAACTAATTTCATTTTTTCAACTGACACTATTATTATTATTAAAACTGAGTTTCGGTTAAAGTAGAGGTAAAGCTTTCAAGAACCAGTGTACACGGGGAAAGTTTGTTTTCCATCTTTGCTTAGATATTCTGTAATCGTTATCAAATGTTTTTTTTTAATGGTTTGTTTCAAACAGTCTTCGCTTGCATTTGTTTTAAAATTATTCAGATGAAGATTATTACATGGCATAGAATATCCTGTTTTCCTTGGCCTTTTGAAAATACGTCCTTAATGAAAAGCTCAAAACATGCAATATGATGGCGGCAGTGTCTGTGGTCGATGGCTGAGTAGTGCTTGAATTGTGTTTGCGTTAGGTCCAGTATCTTTGCACTGCACTGTAGTGAGCCTCCCATTTCTGCCCAGCTGTTGGCCTTCCTGCGGGTCTTCTGCATGACTGAAGGTAAGGCTCTTTCGTGGCTTTTTACACCGTTATTGTGTCCGATTGGATTTCCAGCAGGTTCTGGCTTGTGGCTCTGCCTGGTTCCTAAAGATGCAGTTCTGGCCTGTGCCTGAGTGCCTCTTGCACAGTCCTACTAGGAGCAGCCCTAAGGTGCTTAATTGATCAAGCCCTTCCAAACAGATGTCGCAAAATTAACACAAAAGAATAGTGCAGTACAACTGAAATATTTATGCACATGTACACAGAATGTATTTGTGTCGTAGATTGCATGTAGAAAGACCATGACCTCTGGCAAGACAATTGGTTACTTGAAGCAGCACTACACTATCCCAGTTTGAAATGTCAATTTAAAACTGACTGCAGCCCAGCAGGTCGGTTTAGCAGCTTAGATACAATGCTTAATATGTGTAAAAATGGCACAATAGTTTATTGAATGAATATAATCTCATTACCCATAAAGTAATACTAAAATCTAGCATATATACAGTAACTAAATTGAAAGGTACATTCATTTTTAAGTACAAATTGCATATGGAGATGAACTCTTTGATCCTCAAAGTATGAGATATTTGTATTTACTAAATGTATATGATTGCAGATGAGCTGAAAGAGTACCTTGTTGGTGACCATGCCATCGATAAAATCTTTACTCTTGGTAATGCGGAGTTCCCAGTCAGCTGGGAAAATGAGATAAAACTCTGGACCTTCCTGGAAACCAGAACTACACTGCTCCTGAAAACTTACAAGACGAGCACAGAGGTAAGACCCTGCCTCTCACACACACACACTCACAGAGCCAAGACCCTGCCTCACTCACACACACACACTCACAGAGCCAAGACCTGCCTCACTCACACACACACACACTCACACACACACACACTCAAAGAGCCAAGACCTGCCTCACTCACACACACACACACACTCAAAGAGCCAAGACCTGCCTCACTCACACACACACACACTCAAAGAGCCAAGACCTGCCTCACTCACACACACACTCACACACTCACAGAGCCAAGACCTGCCTCACTCACACACACACTCACACACTCACACACTCACAGAGCCAAGACCCTGCCTCACTCACACACACACACACTCACACACTCAAAGAGCCAAGACCCTGCCTCACTCACACACACACACTCACAGAGCCAAGACCTGCCTCACACACTCACACACTCACACACTCACACACTCACACACTCACACACTCACACACACACACACACTCAAAGAGCCAAGACCCTGCCTCACTCACACACACACACACACACACACACACACACACTCAAAGAGCCAAGACCCTGCCTCACTCACACACACACACACACACTCAAAGAGCCAAGACCCTGCCTCACTCACACACACACACACACTCACAGAGCCAAGACCCTGCCTCACTCACACACTCACACACTCACAGAGCCAAGACCCTGCCTCACTCACACACTCACACACTCACAGAGCCAAGACCTGCCTCACTCACACACACTCACACACTCACACACTCACACACTCACACACTCACACACTCACACACTCACACACTCACACACACTCACAGAGCCAAGACCTGCCTCACTCACACACACACACACTCACAGAGCCAAGACCCTGCCTCACTCACACACACACACACTCACAGAGCCAAGACCCTGCCTCACTCACACACACACACACACTCACAGAGCCAAGACCCTGCCTCACACACACACACAGACACACACACAGAGCCAAGACCCTGCCTCACACACACACTCACACACACACACACTCACAGAGCCAAGACCCTGCCTCACACACACACTCACAGAGCCAAGACCCTGCCTCACACACACACTCACAGAGCCAAGACCCTGCCTCACACACACACTCTCACAGAGCCAAGACTATGTCATGCACAAATGCTCGCATGCACTCACACATGCACTCCTTTAGCTTTAGATTGTTGGATGTCTGCAAAATTATGTCTGCAGTTGGATGTCTGCAAAATTATGTATTTCCTTCTTACAAAAGTGGGCTTCCTGTCCCTAATGAGAGCTATAAAAAACAATCTCAAGCAAGATTGTATTCTGTGATAACAGCAGCATGTGTGCTGTGCTAGATCACTGACCTGTGTTTAAATTGTTTGCCTAAAGTCTCATGTCTTTGCATTGCACTGCAACAAACCTTCAGCTCTGCTCTAAAACAGCTCCTTGGTATGTACAGTGCAACCATTTGCTGGTTCTGTGTGGTTAATTTTTTTGATAAAGTAAAAACATCTGTGACCTGTCACCTGCCAAACCTGCTTGAGGTTTCTTCTAAAGATCTCTTGTGATCCAGGCAAGTTTGTTCATAACAGTGACCGACTTTATGAGTTAACCCATACTGTTCATGTTAAAAGAAGAAAAATAAAAATGTTTGCTATGGTTTCTTAAAGTGCTCTTCTTAAAGCCTGGTTTTGGGAGAGCAAGTGATAGTCCTGAAGTCTCACTACTATTTGTGTGTTTTTCTTTACCCATTGTGAATGCATTGCTTGAATTATACAGAATATTTTAGGTGGTGTTGTATTTTCTAGAGACAATGACGTCAGGCACTTAGTTTGTAACATTGAGGGCTAAATTCACAAAAAGTCACATTTAAAAAGCTTCAAGTTAAAGAATAATTTAAAAAAGCAGTGGGTCATTAGTAATAAATAATGAAACCTCCCATTTTCATCATGTTGAGGTAGAGCTTGAATTGAATGAAATCAGGAAACCAAGGTAATCCCTTCTCCTGACTGCTGCACTGCTGTAGGAACACAGTTTAAAGAGAAAAACTAAATTTAGTGATGGATCACTTTTGATACATGAGGATTTTAAAAATCCTTTGTGAAAGAAAGCAAGTGGATTGCGATACGCCAGGCACCCCTGCCATCACTGCTTGACAAGAACCAGATCCCTGAAAATGGGCACTTCGCTGTCTCGTGTAGTCAATGGGTTAGTTCTGATTTCCTTTAGCAGGTTGATGGGAGTGTGGGTATTGAGCCTAAATTGGTTTATGATTTGTTGTTCATTAGTAGGATGATCATAGGCAGAAGGGGCTTTCTTTACTATCATCTATTGATGATCTCCTACTTGCGTGAGTTACAGCTGCCTTTGTCAAGCTAGGTCTCTTCTGCACCACCATGTCTTCAACAGGCTGACGTGACCAGCACCTTTATGCCTCCTTTCTGTCACAGCTGTGACAGTCGCAGGTTTAGCAAATTAAGTAGCATATTTAATTCACATAATGTACAACATTTTCTCTCATTTATTGTATGAAGGATGGAGGCACACTTGGCATTACATCCCCAGATCTCTTATTCATGTTGTTTATGACTTGGAGCCATTCCACCTGTCTAGGAAGTGTCCTGCATTATTTTACAGGCACATCGCAGAATGCTTGCACAGGCTAAACATGCACACACAGCTTTGAAAATCCAGTCCTGCAGTCAGAGAAATTGACATCGATTCTCTTTCCTTCTTTTTCCCCCCCTCATTCTCAGGATGACAGGTCATTGTTAGAAAAACCAGACCTTTCATTCCATTCTAAGGTAGCAATTAAGTTACGTTTGGCAGAGAAGGAGATACTGGAAAAGGCCATGGCCAGCGGCAAAAGCAAAAGGGAGCACTTTCAGAAGCAGCTGGAAGAAGGAGCCCCCCTTCCCAAGTACGAAGAGAGCAACATCTCTTTGCTGGAGAACTCGGTTTCCGACTCCAAGCTGCCCATCATTCTCAGGAAGCTAGAAGAGGCAGATGAAGCAGGTGAGGAGGAGCTGAAGATGAATGAGGCGCTCTCTGATGAGAATGCAGGTGGTGACGTTTTAGTGAATGGAGACAGTAAGCAGCTCAGTGGCACCGAGACAGAAAACGGAGAAACCCCATATGGAGAAGGAAGTGCCTGAAAGACTGGAGATGCCAAAGAGAATGGCAAAGATGTCTCTGAAGCAGAACGGCAGTCCTAGTTTTGTTCATCTAGTGACAATAAAATATATATATAATTGAAATGGCAAACCTTTGCGTGAAGACTATATTTGTCCCATGTGGCTTAGATCAGTGTTTGCACCAGAGACGCGTTCAAGAGTTAGTGCTGCTTGTAAATCTTTAACAAAACAAAAAGAGACACATTAAAGTTTGTCATTTTTAAAGTATTGTTGGTTTTATTTCTTTTTTGCCTATATTGTGCTTATATTAATATTTTTCTCAGCTTATTTTAAGACTTTACATTTTAAAGAAAAAAGTACATGAAGGCTACTTGTCAGCTCCTTCTAGGTTTAACTTAATCCTTTGAATGTACCTTTTATATGTGTAAAGAATAAAGCTCAGTTCTTGCAAAATGACAAAATGTTTACTTCTGAAATACGAAGTATATCTAGCGGGGGTGATATGTACAGCGCACACGCCAGAGCTTCAGGTTTTTAATGTAAAACAAAACTAGGAATGAATGTTCCTGTAAAAATAACCAGCATCCATTGACATTAATCATTTATGTACCTTTTATGCAGGGTTGAGTATTTGTTGTGTTTCCAGTGGATAATCTTTCAAAATATATTTTTGTTGGGGGGAGCTGTTCTTTCAGCTCAGCTACAGTACTTGTAATGGGAGGTGAGATTTGGATTTGGAAAGTTAACTTGTCTAAGCGTTTTCTTTAAATTATATGAAACATTCACTTGTCAATAAATGGTTTTATAAATATGCATGAGCTGGGGAATCATAGTTTGTATGAATGTTAAGAGCCCTCATTTCTGGAATGTTGACTACAAGAACATTTATAACTGAAAGTTGACCTGAGGAGTGAAAAAAAAAGTTAGAAAACCCACATTAGAAAATGTTTACAAAGGATTTATAAAAAATGCCTATTAGTATATAATAGGTTTTAAAATATACTTATTCAGTATACTGCATTTGAACATGTTACAAATGTCCAGTTTTAGTATGGGATGTTTGTACAGTAAGTTAACTAAGTGCTGGTATACAGCATAGTGTCATTGGAAGTATTAAACTGAGTTATACAAACTGGCCTTAGAAATGGCTCTGGCTTCAGAAAGTATTCTAGACCTATCCAGTTCATACAAGTTTCATTTATACTTTCTACAGGAATGACTGCTTTGGTTTCAGTGCATTAAATATTTTCTTTGTGATATGTTTCACATCATGTCAAACATATGAACCATGAACACAGATGATATCAGTATTAGGTTAAAGAGACTCTTTATGTTTAATATCCTTTATGATCAGACCTTTGCATCTTGTTTTATTCAGTGAGGAAAAATTGTAAATTGACAAGCAAGTTAGTTTTCAAATTCTCTACTGTACTTTTTCTGTACAATTCCTTTTATTTCTATCCTGCACTGTAGTTTGTTTTGTAATTGTTTCATTTGGAGTAAGATGATAAGCAACTTTCTTTTATGCTATAGTCCATTTTAATGATGTACAGATGCTCTTGCCTTGTAACAATCTTGATGTAATTGCTGCTCTGTATATAAATGTGTAGTTACTGAGATTACACATCTTTATCAGTATACAATACAATGTTGTTCTTCATTAACAAGACAGTTTTGGAGTTGGTACAGATTGTGTTTCACATAAATTGGTTTTTAAAAGAGAACTTGAGTTTGTATAGAAATGAACAGTCCTGTTAAAAGCTGTCTTAACTGTGTGGTAATTTATGCTCCTTGGTTAAACTAGGAGATTAAACATAGCTGACATTTTCACCTGAATCCTGCTTTGTGTTTTCTGTATGTTGTGTGTTGTAGCAGATCAATGCATTGGCTCGCTTTTCTCATTTGAACAGTGATTTAACTACAGGCCTTTGATTGTGGTTTCAGATATACAGTATCTTTTTTTTTTACTGGTTTTATTTTTATTTTTCAGGTAAGTTATATTTCACTTTTTTCTTCAACCCTAAGCACCATTACAAATTTATAAAAGAAACATTATCTTGAATCATTTAATTCAGCGCAATTAAATTTTGAAATTTTACATGCATTATTCATTCATTCCAAGATAAAACCCCTTAATTCTTGAATTTATTATTATAATGGGCAATACTGTGGGCAATAGTAAACTATTGCACTGCTGTATATGTCCAGAATTGTTAGTATTATGCGTGTCATGCTTGAAAGCAAGTGCATGTGCTTGTTGTAAGTCTGGGACACTTGCACAAAAGTAATCTCATCCATGAATAATGCACAAAGGCTCTATTAATATACAACAGTACTGGATAAAGTTAAGTAGAAATCCAGTTGTTATGCACATATTTACCAATATTATCTTGTGTCTTGTCTTAAAGCAAAAAAAGTTTTTTTTCTTTTGGAATAATGGATAAAAAGGAGGTTTGCTCAGTATTTTCTCAGCTTCTATTTTGTGGAAGTTGAAGTGTGAAAGTAAAATACAGATGCTCTCACTAATTGATAACAGATTTTCCGTTGCAGGAGTATTAAACATGGGTATGCACTGCAATTTCTCAAGTTCCATCTATTATATGAAGCTGTTTTGCAAAGTATTTTTAAAGTAAAATAATAAAACCTAAAATGCACTTTGGATTTTTACTGTGTTCTCTTAGAGGTCAAATGTTAATAAAACCTAACATGCGGGTTTCCATGTTTGATCTCCTGTGTGGCTTCTGCAGGACATTGCGTTCTAGGTCGTGTTTTTTTTTTTTTACATCTCCTGAATATAAAAGGGTGACGCAGCACCATGACTACCTCACAGCTTTTGGGATCTGAATTCGAACCAGGGCTTCTTTCTGGAGTTTCTGGGGGTTTGCATGTTCTCTCTGTTTCTGTGGATTTGTGCTGGACACTGTTTTCCTGGCGAGTTTGACTGCGTTTTCCCTGCGTGGGAGTGCGCACGTGCGTGTGTATCCTGCGATGGAACACCTGGGCTGTGCTCGTGCCTCGAGCCCTGTGCTTCCTTGATATGCTTCAGCTTACTGCGGTGCTCATCATGTGTGGCTGTTCATGAGGAATGCTAATGGATAGATGGGTAGATATACGACCAGAGCAGTCTCGAGCTAAAATCAAACCGGTACCGAGTGAAGTTGGTACATTCAAGCAGTTTCATTTGCCTTCTGGGCTCTGCAATGACTCGGTGAAGGCCAGTCCGGGGGTTCTGTAGAGACGCTTATTTAGACAGTGCATTCTGAGTTTCTCAGTTAACTCTTTTCTGTATGTGGTGATGCCCTACGTTGATATTCTGGTGATAGATATCCAGATATTATGAGTCTGAATGCAATCTGGAACAAAATATTTTTCAGACCTGATGGGATAAAGGAGGAAGAGGATTATTTGGGGATTTGGAGGGACATCTTCCAAGTAACGCAATTATTATGATTTGCAAAACGCCACTTTTAGCATGGCAAAGTGGCAAAATTCACTCAAGATGGATCAGCATGTTCGGTGTTATTAACATAGATCACTCAAGTCCATTCGTTAACTGAACCATTTCTTTTTACCATCATGCCAAGTGTGAGCTCATGACAGAGCGCTGGATGTCTTCACACAGGTGTTTCAATTATGTGCACCTGGGAGAGCAAGAAATCTAGCAGCAGCCTGCAGCCCAAGTGTTGGGTGAAGACATATTTTATAGCAAAGCAGAGTAGACGTAGGGCTGGTAAAGTTGTAACAGTATATAAGAATGGATAACAGTTTCTCTTATCCTTGTAAAAAGACTTGTTGCAGAAGTTCTTGGCTCATCATTAACCTATTATAGGCCATAAAGAAGCATAAGTTTCATAAAGCGGTGAGGTTTGGTAGTACAAAATATTCAATAAAGTACATTTCTAGCAGCATTAATTTCACTTTGTACAGTGCATTTAGTTGGAAGTGCCTAAAGCAGTTCAGATTCCAAACTTGTAGAAGAATCCTGTCTATTCAACTTTTCAAGTTAAAGTGTAATCATTTTCTTTTTATGTTGTTTGGATATTTGAGACAATGTGTAAAAATTACTAAAGTTTCTTAATGATTTTCATTCTGCAGATGTACAGTACAGTACCTATAGAGTTGTGGCTTATTCCAGATGCACAGATATGTGTCAGCACCTTTTTTAATCTAAATTGGCATTTGTCAGTTATGTCAACTAAGATCTTCGGAGAGGTCATACTTAAGTTTTAAAACCTTTTCCATGTTATAAAAAAGGATGTTAAAGCAATTCCACAGACACCGCCTTAACATGACGGCATCTTACCTCAAATGCTTTGTCCCAACCTGTAATGGAAATGGTCATGTATTATTGAACAGAAGGAGTCAGGAAATCAGGGATGAGAAGCATTTTCTAATCATCAAATCATGAGGGGAAAGATTTTTAAAATCCTGGAACTGATAAATAGAACGTTATTGACCAATGCAGAGGGTGTATGAAAGAGATACATGTACAGTATATCTGTTATTACAGTGGTAGTTAAGGATTGTTAAAAGTGCTGTCCACCATGTTGAGATGAATACTGAAAGCAGCTTCCTCACAGGGAATCAGATGCCAGTGGTCCTAGAGGGTAGCTCATCTAGCTTTTGGTTTAACAAGCTGCCTGGCCAGCTATCTGGAGGGTTGTTTACTTCTACAGGGATCTTCAAATAAACAGAAAGAAAACTATGCTGGAACAATGTGAAATTGAGGGGGCTGATTTCTTCAACTTTTTAAAAAATGTTTTTGAAAGCGCGAGAAAAAAAGCTGAGATTTCTGAACAATTCCAGGAGCCTGCTAAGTGCTGAAAGTTCTTGGAGAAACCACCTGCAGGTTGTTAGAAGTCCGGTGGAGACCACTGTGCAGTTAAATCCATGGGCTTAACTTTGTTTAAAGCCCCACAGTGTTTTGATTGCATCTGGCCAAGAGCAACAGAATTAACAGTAAAGGCTCATGAAATTCACATGCTACACCTTCAGAATGAGTATTGGAACTGACGTTTTGCATTTGACTAGCAAAGAAAATAGTGGAAGTCATACGGAGCATTCTTTAGTCATTAAATTTGATGTTTTCTACATTTCACGATCATGAAATGTTAACATACCCTTCTTCCAGTTCATTGTTTGGTTAGAAATAAAAAAAAAGGATTCAGTATGGTTTTGAGAAACGTATATTTAAAAAGAAAGTCTATTGACTGCAGAAAAGCTATTAATAGATTGCGAAGATCTTTATTATTGTCTGTTCTGTTTGTGTTCACCAAACACACGCCGATACAAGCACCAGCTAAGTACCCCCCACCAAACAAAGAGCGATGCATTAAATAGAAAACAGGCGAGTCCCTTGCTGCAGAGATTTGAGCTTGTGGTTCTGTATTCCAAGGTGTGAGCCAGCAGCTTTGCTTGCTGGTTTGTGTGAAAATCTGCAGCAATTTTGTAATCCCCCCATTAATGGGCTCAATTTGTTCCAGAAAACTGAGAGAAGAAGCTGCTGCCGGGTGACCGCTCTGCCACGGCCATCCCCACAGAGTTCGTAATTCTCCTCTCCTGCTCCTCCAGCACTCATGTGTGCTAAGAGAAAGGCACATCATTCTCTATTCTCCCAGGTCAGAGTGGGAACAATTAAGTGTGGAGGGCACAGAAAGCAGGCAGGAGATGGCGGACAGTTGATGAATGTGCGGGCAGGCTGCAAGTGACAATATGCAGACAAGCGAGATCATTTGCAAATGGATTCAGGGAGACAGAAAAAGAGGCAAAGTCAGGGGCAAGCAAGGGATTTTTTAACCCCTCCTTGCCTCCTACGGAGAGAGAGGGAAAGTGAGGGAGAAAAGGCTGAACTCATTTGCTATTAAGCCCAGATAAACCAGTGAAGAAAAATAAGCATGCTGTGAAGAGAAGCATGCTCTAATGCATAAAGGAGTTTTCAATCTAAAGGAGCAATCTCTTTTTCCGGTTTTATCAGATCCATTTTCATTTTATTAGAGCAAACCTCTAAACTCGATTTTTTAATTGCTGTCTGAAATGGAAACCGTAATGCTAGGTGAGAATTTCTCTTCTGTAACAAGTACAGTTTACTTCATTATTGCCTATCAGTGTAAATCAGTGGTCAAATCCATGGGGTATTTAGCCAGTGGAATTTTGCATTAATGAGACTAAGTACATTCAGTTAACATTATTCAACACAATGGTATAAAAATAACATAAAGAGATGTTCGCTAATGTTACCTAACAGGCCTTTAAATAGACTACTGGGAGTCTAGGTACTTTAAAATTACAATGTCCAGGATTGGAAATCCTTCTTTTGAAAGAAACCACAAATGAAAATAATAAATGCGTGGCCCGTGAGCTTGTGTATGTTGATGCTGGACCAGGGCAACACAGCTGTAGTTCTGTTCCCTGACAGAGCCCGTGGCCTTGAGTGGACCTCCAGTAGCTGCAAGACAATGGATATGTTTTACCATGGATGTCCATTCCCACACATCCTGTACTGTAGTTGTTTTTCTGCAGGAGCAGCAAACAAAAATGACATTTTCAGGTTGGTCTTTGTTTTCCTCTCATCTACTGTATCTCTTGCAAAAATCGGTTTCTTTTTTTCCACATGTGATCCTGCTGTTACACTGCGTTGATTTGTTGTGAACAAGCTTGGAAAACTTATTCCTTCCTAACCCAAAGGCTCAATTCTGTCTGGACTCCATCATTGACAGATGAAATTGGAGGGCCAATAGAAGTCCATCCTGGAGAGACTCCACCCTGCAGGACTGAAGCAGGATGCAATGCCAGTTATAAAACAGCACCCCAAACCCATATAATAATAATAATTGGTTACACTTACAGTGTATAGCGTTTTTCTGGACACTCCACTCAAAGCACGTTACAGATAATGGGGACTCCCCTCCACCACCAATGTGCAGCCCCACCTGGATGATGTGATGGCAGGCATAGTGCACCGGTACTCTCCCCACATCACATGGAAAATCAGTGTAACTTTTTTCATTTATATTTTTATTAACCATTTTCATTTGATTCCCACTTTGTCGACACTAAATTGACAGGAAACAGGTTTTCTTGTCTTGCTGGAGGACAGCAACAACATGCTTGAGGCTGTTTTAAGGACAGTGTGACATCTGCTCCCCAGCATTGGCTTGCACGATGGGAAACACGTTTTTGCAATGGAGGCTCATGGGTTCTGGAGGGTGTCTGCTCAAGGGCTGCAGCACATTGTGCTGAATAGGTAAGCAGCTCCATGTGAACGAAAGGCCAGTAGCTTGACCATGACAGTGTGCGTCAATATAAATGCATTCCTTCTGTTTTAAAATTGGCACGGTGCTGAAAATGAAAGCTGATAGATAGAAATAAAGGCCTTTGATACTATTGTAAGCTGCTTATAACTGACGTTTTCATATTACATATATACAGAAACAAAAAATAAAGGATTAAAGAAAAACTTTTTTTCAATGGAAAAAAATATCAAAGTCTAAAATTAATAAAGCTGAAATCTAATTGGAATAACACAAACTAATATGACATTTCATTTATATAAATAATTACTGTCCTCAAACTCCCCGGTGGGCTTGCCTCAAGGAGCTCAAACTTCTAATGCTCTTAAAATTGTCTGCCATCTTTTATTTATGGCATGTTATATACTTTGTTGCTTCAAAATCCCTAGAAACTACTTCATTGTATCAGATGCAGGCTTCCGGTAATAGAATTGTGGCGGGAGGGTAGTTATACAGAAGTGAGGACTTTTCCAGTGTTTTACCATCTTGGAGTTTTTTTAATAATAGAAATATAATCTCTTCCTTTATATAAAAATAATGATTTTCTCAGGATCAATATTTGAAAAACATTGTAGGAGCACTGTCTTGTGTCTTTTTTAGAACGCATGGTAGTGGTCCAGGAGATTATCAGGGCTTTGCTGGTGGCTCTGAGCCAGCTGGGTGTCTGTGCGGTGAGGAGTAACAGCCCTTGTCTCATTCCTGCTCCTGTCCTCTAGGCCTTGCTGCTACAGTACGTGGTGTTTAGAAAGTGCGTCTAAACCAGTATATACTGCGTGTAGCATAATATAAGAGGGACCGAAACAAAAATGGAGAGGATGGGAAAGGAGAAAATAACACAGAAGTCCGGCAAAGCACCTGCTTTTTCTGGAGCCAAGCTCCACTGGCAACATACGGTATGATTTAGACTATCAATGCTCAGTGCTGCACTTCGCCTTCCGCTTATTGGTGAGATGCTACCACCTATAGATAAGATCGGAAATCTTGATCCACAGGACTGCGGCTATTTCTGCTCCAGGATCCATATAAAGGGAGTCCCGAGAACTGGGATTAGTGGAATGTGTTTGTGGGCCTTTCTAGATGACAATCCACACAAGCTCAGCGGGGCTCACAAGCAGAGACTGATCCACTGACTGGGCACAGCCAGCAGTGCGTGGAGGAAATGTAAAATGATTCTAATCCATTACAATTCTCTGGGAGACAACTCTGTCTTCATAAATTCAAAGAAATATATAGAGGATTAGGCACAACTAGCCTGGCTAGCCCCTGGATAGGATCCTGACTCATGAGATGTCCCATTCTCTCCCAGTATTTGTGAAATTATCCTGTCAAACTAATTCCCAGGACTCTCTAGGCTGTAACCTGGAAGAACACGGTTCTCAACACTGTGTGCTATTCAGCCTCAAAGGACAAACCCTTTTGTTTTAGAAGATTGTTCAGATTGTGCACACAAGGCTCAGCCACCCATTGTCAGAGTGTGCTAGGCCATTCTCTCTCTAACATCAATGGGAGTCTACAGGTGGCCAGGAAGTCGTCTTCAAAATCATCAAGAACACAAGGACCAGAAGAGGGAATTAAGTTTGGGACAAAAAAATAATTGCCCCACTGCTCTCGTTCCATTTACTTCCTAACTGGGGACCATGAGGCATTAGTACAGTACACAGGAATTTAAAAAAAAACGCACTTATTTCAATTGCTGTGACACCTTTTTTTTGGGATGAAGTGCCACTTGTGCTTTGAGAAATAATAGTAAAAATGGCCATTTAAAATACAGTGTCAAACTTCTTAAGCACTACAGCTATCTTCAGAATATCTGGGTTGACAGTTACATTACCTCTTGGTCTTGAGTGCCACCTTGCCAGAACGATTTTAATCTCCCAGCCTCTGCGCGTCCACCTGAATGGCCATTACAGAGACTCAGCTTTCAGGGCGACGTTTCCCACCCTGGGGTGCTGAGGGGCTTAGGCTTCTCACGGGTCAATGGGTGCGATTGAAACCCCACCGAGGTGTGTTTCTAGGTCACGCTGTGACGGAAATGCACCGAGACAACGGCTGGACTCGCGATGCGGGTGTGCGCGATGTGAGTCCCAGCTGGCTTTCCGTTCCCGTTTCTTCAATCTGCACCATTTAGGCTCAAGCATAACCACTGTTTAACAACGTCTGCAGGAAAGGTCACCTCAGAATTAAACTCTCTTAATAATAATAATAATAATAATAATAATACAATTATGTTTACAGTTGCAGGAGTCCCAGCAGTTGCTAGGGATTTCCGAGTAATGATTATAGAAAGGAAAACAGACGGTGGAGAGTGAAACCTTATTTGGACAGGGCTTGGAATGACATGTAGGAAGGGGATCCACCTCATTAATGAACATGTCCAAAGAAAATTCTAATCTGTACAGTCTGTTTCCCTTAACGTAGTGATTATCTGGATATCCCATTGTTGGAAAGCATGCAGATTTATTTTCTAGACTACCTGTTTTTTAAATACTTACACTGAATGTGTCCCATTTAGGTGAAATCATGACTGTTTTAACTTATTAGACACAGTAATAGCTGCATAATAAAACTCAATTTTCTGTAGTACTGGAAGTGATGTAACTAACATGCCAGTAAATACTTTATATTATATATTTTATATATGTGCCTTGACATCATTGCATATTATTGCTTCATTAAAGACCAGTACTTTAAAAAGAACTCAGCTTTTCAATTATACACAGATGCTATTCATGTATTATTCAGTGTTAATTAATATTTGATTGTGCATTTATATTGGTTGAATTGCATCCCTTATATGAATGTGTTAAGTCTGATGTTGTTAATTAGAGCACTGAAACACACATGCGGAGTAGATTTCACTTCCATTCAGTGGCTCTGTTCCAGATAATGTTGTGTGATACAGTACATACCGAAGATCCTTTAGAGAGATAGGCCTGCTTTTTATTTGCTATCCTATTATCTGATTCGATAGTCTGCATATAATAATGATAATGCACCATTAGTTGTAGTCAGCCAACATTTTTATCCAAAACATCTACTGTGTTTTTAATATTGTCAGAACTTCACATATCTACAGTATGTAGTTCATAATTGCAACTATCAATGATGAGTATTTGAAAGTCTATGTTCCCCCTATTTATAGCACTGCAGTTGTTGAAACCTGATGACCAGCAATTTGTGTCTGGAGCTGTGTTCACAGTTCAGTGTATCCCTGGACATGTACTGTAGCAATCTGGTGTATTCATTGGGTACTTACTGTAAGCACTGACAACAACAGCAAAATAAGCTACGTAACCCTTTGACCCATCTTCCTGAATGATGTTATTTAACACTTGCCTTAATTTTCTATTATTTCACTAATGTGACACTTTTTAAGATAAACAAACCAAAGGATTCCTTTGGTCAAACAGTTTTTGATAAAAACAACATTAGAGGCTATTGATACTCGTAACACTGGAGAACTCCAGGTCCGCTTTTAAACAGCCTAAATGAAGAATAGCTACCAGAAGATGGCAGCAGCACGCAGTTAATAAGACCTTAATGTTTAATTAGACATGCAAACTTCCACCTCCTCCTTTTCTTCTGAACTGATCAAGTACTATAGTATTTATAAGCCAAGTGTTTGGATCTGAGAAGGTTTCTATGGGATGTTAATTTTGTATTATGATCCAAAGGGTAAACAAATGGGATTAAGTATAAAATTAGATAATCATGTCATAACTATAAAAACGTGCAATTAATGTTTATCTAATGTTAATATCCCTGTTTTCAGTGAGGAATGCAATAAGACTGATGAGACCCAAAAATGAGAAATGACATTTTAGTCATTGTTATACTTTGTATCCACAGAAATATTAGTACACACAGAGAGGTGATGTACTACAAGCTACGTCTCCAGGGCAAAGACAAGCTGGTTTGAAGACCATTTAAATTTTAATAATCTTGCGTTTTATCACTGTGTTAAGTATTCCATGAAAGGAAGACCATTTATTTTCTTCATCACAGATGTTGGTTTCATTTCAATACTAGGGAGAAGAAAAAAGCCTTTCCTCTTGTTTATCGGTTTAGCTATTAGATTCCTCAAATGGCCACTCCTGGCCCATAACTTGCACTTGTGTTAAAACTAGAATTCAAGACCAGCTCCTGAAAGCAGTTAATTATTTAATTCTTCCTTGAAAGCCTTTGCGTTTACTTCTGGTTGTATCTTCCTCAAGATTAGCACTGACACAAACCACAGGACATAAGGGGAAAATACACTGAAATGCATTTAAGAAGGGCTCTGGATCACACTAGCCAGCCTTGTTGTTGAAGCCAGATCCATGGATTAGCTCCCGACAACCCAATGGGCTAGATGGGTGGAATGGAGCTTTTTTTCTGTACTTCAGCTCTTCTCCATAACCTGTCCGTTTGCACCGTTTTCAATAGACGTGGAAGTAACTGCAATGAAAACCAAAACGGACTAATTGAAATCACAGTTTTGTGAGCAGGACATCAACCCAGCTGCAAGTGCGCAGGCCTGCTCAAGAGGGTGAATTCAGGGCTTGCTGGTGCGCACAGCAGGAAGACTACATGTAAGCCAACAGGGGCTGGAGTGGGAGAACCAAGCAGACAGGCACACGAGGGGCAGAAGCAGAACTGAGAGGGGAGAGGGCATCTTCAGGAACAATAAGGGAAATCTGTGACAGATATTAGATCCTTACAGAGAACAGGGGGGCGATAAGAAAAGGCACGGCTTAATCTGCTAAACTGCTGATTGTGCACTATGGTGGAAAATACCAGCAAAACTGCCACTTTCTGAAAGGAAATCCATTATTCATAATCGCCCGCAGTAGTGCAAGACATTCATATAATGCAGATAGCACAAGTGTTCTTCATAACTGGTAACTAACTAGGAACTTGTTTTCCTCACAAACTCCCTTAATTAAACCCTGTCTCTCCTTACAAGCTTCAAGAAATTAACTTTGAGATTGGGCTTTAAGAACAACATATATTCCTTTTTTGTGAAGTAGTGAGAAATATATGTTTGTGCGTGTGTGTGTGCTGCACCTTACTCTAGTCAGTTCTCTGTTTTTATTTTTCTGCAGAATGCAAATGTGTCCGTAACATTCCTTGATTCCTTGGTTGCTGACAGCGATCCCTGAAGAGGAAGGGGTATGTAACTGCTGGGAAAACAACACTTTCAGCACGTTACACTGGTTCTAACAGGAATGCAAGAGCAGGCAATGAAGAGAGGTGACCACTTCATTACACAGGTACTTCACATATACCAGACCACAAACCAAATTATACAGTACACTCAGAACTAAAGACTGGAAAACACCTAAATAAATAAGTAAACGTTTTTCTTGCAAATACTGTATACAATTATTTTCAAAAGTAAAAAACAAACATAAACATTTTTTATAAACTTTAAAATGCATGTTTCAGTTCTACTTAATATTAAAAGACAGATGTTTTGATGTTTTTTAATCTGTGGAACAGGACACCCATTAATCAAACCATCATACTGATCATGTACAATTTTTATCCCAGGTTTGGTATCAGTTTGAACTCTTGGCTGCTGCCAAGTCAGACCTGAGCAGTGTGCAGGCTCTCTGTCCATCAGTGCTGATTCACATGCAGCTCCTATCTTCTCCATACACCAGGGTATTGAAGTACAAAGGCAGTTCCAAAATCAAACTGGCTATCCATCACTCGGAACCCTCCTTTTCATGAGATATTTTCACACATCAGAGCCTTTGTGCATTATCACCAATGGAAAATATTCCTAATGTTTAAACATGGTGGTATTTAGTACTTATCTGAATGAACAATTAGTGTTTTTTTATTTTAGGAATAGACATTTATTAGTGGCTTACTTAAGAAAAGCAGATTTTTGAATGACTTCACTAGCAATATATATTTTTTAAAAAATAATTGATACTGGCAGAAACATTAAAGGCTACTTGTTCTGTGTAATATGCAAGCCTGCAGCAAAGTTGAATTAAGTTATCATAGCTGAAGTGGTAGCAGTACTGTACCTAATGAGGACAATCTGCCAAAGAATGTTAATACATTTTGTCATGAATCCTCTTTTCAAAACACTCCAAGTAATTTCCCTAATTTAGCAGGTAAGACCAAAGTATGAGACGTGTACAGTAGGCATAGTTAGAAACAAACAATACTTTCACACACACACACCATGTACAGTACAATGTACCTGTAATTTTAAAAATTAAATTTTAAAATAATAAAAAATCACAATTGAAAGTTTATCCCATTTCTTAATCACGACAGGGTTACGGTTGATCAGTTGTGTCCTGAGCATGATCTTGAGGTACAGGATCCCAGAGGACTGAGTGAAGGCCCTGGAGGGCGAGTGGTGTGGAACAGCAGTGATTACAGCAGCACACCTGGCTCCAGCAGGGCCCTGCGGGCTCCGGCGAGCCGGGAGTTGAAGGATTGGATGTTGAAGGCAGTGTAGATGCGCTGTGACTATTCTTGAGGACGACGCTGATGCAGAGGGTCAGCATTCCCCCGGGAGACGGCACCTGTCATTGCGCAGAGGTGCAAGGAGCCGAGAAGCCGGTGAGCGGTGGACAGAGAGCCGCGCGCTGCTCATTCTCAGCCGGCCCATCTGCTGGCGGAAACGTACCAGCCCCTGTGGCCAGCCATCAGCAGCAGAGCCGCGCCGTACGCACGTGCCAGTGTCTGCAGCGCCCCCGTCAGGGCACAGTGGCAGGTGCGCTGCAGTCCGGCCAGGTTATCTCAGAGACGCCCGAGGGCCGTGTCACACAGGGAATCATAACCTACTGGTCAGCTCCCTCCTCAGCAACCACTGCGCAGAACTTGCTACCGTCTGTCTCCGGCATGGGCCCTCAAACTCTCCAGCCAGCTCTGTCGGCGCACCCAGCCGGGAAGAATCACTCACAATCAAAAATCATTGGTTTTGTTGCCTGTACCAAAGCAAAGGGAGGTGGCAACACAACCTGTTCAAATTCCCAGATCTATAATTCTTCATAGCAGTCTTCCTGGGGAAATAGAGACTCCTTAATTAGACAGATCCCTTTAAAACGGACAAAAGCCTTTTAATTTGCATTGTTTTTAATAAAAGTGGTGAGAGCGATCTAAAAAGAGTGCATAACAGTTCAGCCCAAAGATGAGAGGTGTTTTTTTAAATCATGTGGTAAAGTTTATTGATTGTTATGGAGAATTTGAAACAAATGTCAACAAACAATGAGCCTTGCCACACGACTGTACCTTAATGCAGGGAAGCAGACAATTCCTCTAAGCACCGTTTTATTATAACACACATTATTTGCTGTACCTATCCTAACTTTTGACTCTACAGGCCAGACGTCAGTGATGTTTAACATAACATTAAACAACGCTGTCTGGTAAGTATATGCCTAGGGGACTGTATAACTGGTAGAATGAAGCCTGGAAGGTACATAATTGCTGTGAATACTTGCCTTTGGCAACATTAAACTTTCCTATTTAATGCCAAATTTGTCGGCCACACTCCCGGGAACAGTTAAACTATGCCTACATTCGACTGCCAGCAAATGGTTTAGTCACACTTCACTGCTATTTTATTTTTCTAAACAATTGTATTTTTTACCCTTATTTGCATTCTGGATTCCTCAAAACGAAAAACTATATTGTCCCACCAGGGAACTCGAAGAAGAAAATCCAAGAGTTCTGAGGTGCCCCTGGCACTTGCAGCCTAGTTTATTTTCCGTTTTGGGGACAGAGACCCACGCCGTGAGCTAGGCTCTCAGCTGGGAGCAGGAGTTGACACGCAGCTGAAGCATGGAGCATCTATATTATTTACACATCTATTGAGCCTTGCTGCACTGATGTAACCACCTTTCTTCATTAAAAAGCAATTATTGGCAGATATAGTGACTGATGACGTGGGCATCAAGGATTTTTATTTTTATCTCACTGTACACTAGTATAATTTTTAAAATTCCCTTTTATAATCAAATTATATTTTTTCAAAGCATATTAATATATTTCTGTGCACTATTAATCTGTAAGTTCTGTATACAATACATATACTGTATGTAAAATATTTCCTGCAATTTCCCTCATGGGATCAATATCTATCATCTATCTATCAATAAAGTATCTATCATCCATCTAAAAGGCTTTTAATTTTAAAGCATTCAGTTTCAGTGTAGTATCACTTTTCTTGGTTCAGAAGCAGCCTTGTAGCAGCTAAGGTTCACAGTTCTGGCATGAAATCTTTGTGATACAAGAAGAGGAAAAAATAAAATGCTGTTAAAAAAGTTTTTTGAACCCTTAATAATAGGACTGTTATGTACTACTATGTAGTACATATTAAGTACTGCTATGCACTGTAGTGCTTACAACTTTGGAAGCACACCACTGTCAGTGCTACTCTTTAGCAATAAAACTAGGTAAAATCAGGGAACATTTTAAAGTATTGCATAATTTCTTGATCTTTGACATTATTGTAATGTACAGTTCTTAAGACAGGCTGTTTAATTTAGTAGGTTTTTCATGTTCAGATGAAGTAGATATAAATGTTATGGATTTAAGTACAATCTGCATTGCCCACATTTTCCTGACAGAAAAGTAAGATACAAAACACCTCGAGTTCTTGGACAGTGCGCCGTCAACTAGTATTTTGAATTTCTGTGATGGTGCTCTGATGCACACTAGAGTGTCTGAGTCCACTGTAGGAATGCCCTTCAGTGACCTTCCTTTTCCATATGAAGTCAAACCTTTAAATTAAGCAGAAAATCATGAAGGACTTACTAAGTACTATGAAAAGATCTGATCATTTCTACATTTGTCTTTAGTTTTTCATTTCAATTTTCTGAATCACAATTACACAATGATTCATGAAATTTGTTGGATGGTATTTTTACTGTTCTGAGATTATCTGGCAGTACTTCATAGAAGTTTAGTTAGGGTGCAGTAACAGTGGAGAATATAGTACACAAAATTGCAAACAATCAGAAAATTAAGATTTTTTTCAGAACCGGTAAAAGAATCCTTTATTACCTGACAAAAGTAAAAGGGTGTTTTTAATCTTAATTATATTACAATCATATATTATTTGCAGATAAGTATCTTTCATTTACATGTAATTAAGGTGAATTAAAACGAGTGTTTTTACTGTTTTGCATATTTTAAAACACTAATTAATTATATACAGTAATACAAATCCTGCAATGACCATCATATACATTAAATACTAGCTACCACTATTTGTAATAATATCACTTTTTTGAAAGGAATGTATTCTTGAATGGAATATATAATATTCCTGTAACCAAATAAGCCAGCTGAGGACAAATTCTTGATTTGTTCTCCAAAAGAACAGTTCTCAAGAACTGACAGAGGGAAAGGGCTCCCACCAATGTTGTACAGCACAGAAAGCAGTGAAAAAGAAGGACAATCAATAAAAAATGAAATAGCAGGACAGGACCTAACAGGTTAAAAAGCTTAAATCACACAACTGAAAGCACCCTCATATACGAAAGTGGACAGTTTCAGCTCACTCTGTTCCAGCAGAAAATAAAGAAAAAATACAGCAAATATACATGTCAAAATCCTTGTTAATTATTAATACAATGGCACTACAGAATGTCAACTGCTTCTAAACAAATTAATCATTGGGACTGTTTAAAGGAATAATTTAAACTTTGTTATCAAATGTTAATTCCTCTAGTCTCTTCTCACCACGACTTGATAGGCATTTGAACAGAAATAATAACAAAATAACAAAAATGATTCTTTTTTCTCTTATAGTTACTTTAAATATTTTTATGAGTATGCATCCAGTAAACTGAAAATGCATTTATTACACCATAAGAAGCAGTGTGCATGAACTCTTAAAAGGATGGTTAGAAAGTATACATATACCCACATGCTCATTTTCCTGGTCTGTTAGCTGCTGTATGTCACGGCGATGGGCCTCGATTAGAGCTGAACAGCTGGCTGTGGTCGGTAACTGATTTTCTATACAGTATGCAGAGTGGAACTATACTGTAAGTCTACTTTATAGAGGTGTGCTGTTCTGCTTTCTGTGAAACACAAAGAAGTTATTAATATTTGCAATTTCATGATCTATAGTGACTGTATGCTCTTGGAAAACACCAGTCTACTGAAAGTGTCCCCCTACAAAACTGATAGACTAGATGGATATCAACCTTAGGTAGGGCGAAACAGCTGTCACGAAACGGAAACAGAAGTCTGTTAAGCCAACTCTGCTCTGCTTTCTGGTGTTGTGACACGGCCTGAGCTCATATATTCACATTCCCATCATTCTTCGACTGCCTGCTCTTTAAAAACACACTAGAACACTCAAATGTGTTCCTTATTAAATAAGTGACTCGGTTCTTTGCTGTGTTAACTGAGAGACCTGCAGTGGCCTTTGTTTCTGTTTTTTTTTTTGTGGGGCTATTTGAAATGCTGTACTCATAATAAACTGAACTCAGAAGAAAGGAAGCCATTCAAGGAAACGTGTCTTTAAAAAGAATAACGTTAATAAGATACGTATTCGTCCCCCCCCAAAAAAAAGATCACGCCCTGGAATTCCTAAGTCATAATTTACATGTGACAACTGGCTGCCAACAGAGGGTACTGTTGTATTAAAAGTACATGTGATAAGGAGGCCAAGAAATTAATACGTTCAAAATGAACTATTGAATTGATATCGTGCAATCTGAATTACAATCCATGGCACAAATACCAAAATACTGTATGAGGCAAGCACTAACCTCGCTCTCCGAATGGAGACAGCCACTACACATGCACTGTGAATCCTCAGATGAATATTTAAAATTGTAGAGGCAACATGAATAAAAATAAACGTGTTTTTTAAATGTTGCAGTATAAGGACTTCTGATTTGCATTAGTTCCCACATCTGAAGACTTAAAAACTTTAAAGCAATTAGCATTAAATATCAAAGATTAAAGTATTCTTTTTAAAGAAAAAATGCTAACGACATATTTATTTAGAAGCTGTTAACACATTCTGCAGTGCAACTGGATTCATAATTAACATGGAAATTGACTTTCACTTTATTTTCCTTAATCAAGTTTTTTCAAAGCAACTTTATTTTCAGGATAATTAGGAAATGGGAGCATTTAATGTATACGACGGTTATTATAAAATCTGAATTATATTATGAAATATTTATTTTATATTTAATTGTAATATTTGGGTAAAATGCTAAACAGTAACGCTGAGTTCCTACTTGTAAGTTAATGAGTCCCAGCATAATTGCACATGCATTCAATTGAATAAGGCTGTTTTTCAGAAGATAATTTATAATTACACAGTGATTTAATGGGAGGTGCTACTATACCTTAGACAAAATATTTCACTTCTTCTTAATCAAATCTTAAGTGTAGATAACTTTCAGTTTTTCTCTTCATAAAACATAAAAATCTCAAAAATCTGCCCAATCCTAATTCTTCTTTCAGTAAATTAACCGTTGTGATTATAATAGTGATCCGTTAGCCGTTTCTGAAATTTCACTTACATGTACGTACAGTCTGCTTTAGGTTTTGACTGTGTTTCAGCATCTATCGATGGTAGATTTGCCATTTATAAACGTGTTATTTCCGAAAAAACATATACTGAGTATCTTGCAACACAGAGGCTCAAAAATAAAATTGTTAGGTCAAGGAGGAAGCGGTAAGACGTCTGCGATGTTATAATTCTATATTTTTAAAAATTATTTTAAAGGTTAAAGTCAGTGATGAAATAGAGAACATACAGTAAATCTGTTAAACTTGCGTTTGTATCTGAATATGCTTTAGCGTTTGCTGATAGTTAACAGCATGCAGGTTTGTTGACCCGGTAAATTCCGTAAATAAGTGAATTGGAGTTTTAATTCTCCTGACTCTTGGAAGTGCGCAGATCCTGACGCTGTGGCTCAGGCTTTTGAAAAAGAATATACTGTATAAGTGCTTTGACCACTTACTGGTACACAGTTTAACTGGTGTCACAAAATAAATGCTGTTGTACATTTTTGGAAGCAGAAAAAACTAATGGCCCGTGGTCGGTGATAAAAGCAGAAAATCAAAGTGTCTTACCATAATTGCTACTGTTTGTGGAGCCTGCTTCTTGGTAATATAAATATACGTGACATACGTTTATTACAAACTGGTACCTAAATTCTGAAAGCAGAATATCTTGGTTCATCCCTCTAAATCTCAGAGAATCAGCAATGAACCAAACAGGAAACAGGCAAATAGAGGATAATGAGACACTTCAAGAGCTGAAGGTGAAGAAATAATTCTGTGAAGGTCTAGGATTACATTAGATATAGGAACCATCTCACTCAGAAGAATCTTTAAAGATACCATCTTAGCTGAGAATGAAAATCCATTATATATATCCAGATAGTATTGTGAACTTTGCTGCTTGATTGACAAAATGTGTCCTTTACAAACAATTGGTGTCAACAATAATAAAACCAAATAAACCTGAAAAAGTACACTAAGCAATCCAAGACTAACAGCAAAGTGTACGTTCAATTTCTGATTTAAGTGTGTTAATATAACAATGATTTACCTTGGCCATTTAGCTGAGTATTGAAAAGACAAACTAGCCTGAGCACTTTTCCAAATAGGTGTGGGTGTTCTGTTATTTCTATAACAAAAACACCATTTGGAAGAACAAGCAATCCCCCTTTTTCTTCCTTTATTCGTAAATGAGCTTGAAGATGCTATTTATAACCTCCTACTGTTGCAGGAAGAAGGAGCAGTTGGCTCACAGAAAGGCAAGCTGGTACAAAGAGAAGTGAAGCTTCTGCGACTTCAGCCAAAACTACCCTTGAAGAAAAGATTGTTTATTTGAGAAAGAGGAGACCACTTAAGGCAATATGGAAGAATGTACCAAATTGAGTCCCATGAATCATTTAATGTAAATCTGATCACAACAGTGGGCCACTACAGCTTTCAAAACATATTTCATGGCTAGCACGACAAAATCATCTGAAATATCAACAACACCTGGCAAAAAGACAAACTTTCAGACACTGATTCAAAATTTGGGGAATATAGAGAACCAGGCTGCGCAGGATAATTTCCTAGTATTTCAAACCTCTCTCCTCTTGTGAATTGAGTTCAAGGCTAACTGAGATCAGAACAGCAAAGCCATGTTTGACCCAGCCCCCTTTGGACATATTGAAATCTGCCACTCAGTTTTACAGTCTTGTCAAGATAACAGAAGGCAGAAAGTGTTTAGGCAAAAATTGAAAATGATCTACCAGGACCAGGAGAGCAGAGTGATGCTGTGTGGGATTGAAGAGTTTGCTAAAAGAAAACTTTTAGTAGGAAAAGAGTGAGAGACATTAGCCAGATACAGTGTTTTTCCTGGTCTACATTACTGGACAAAACTCTAGGAGAAACAAACACAAAAGTCTCTTTTGTTAAGGAATTTGTAATTGTCTGCAACCATTCATTTGCAGTTGCATTTCCACTGTGTTGAAGTATGAGCTGATAAGAGCTTAGACATCACGTTTCGTATTGGCTGAAGGGCTCCAGCTGTCGCAGATGGTGGCCAGTCCTGTGGGGGTGGGATGGGGGAGCCGCTGGCCCTAAGAAGGGAAAATCTTCGCTCAAACACACAGACAGTTTAGAAACAGAACAGGAAAGCGGGATTTTACAGGGTGGACTTCATTGATACTGATAAGTGGGAAACTTTGCATCTCCTCCTCTGTTCCCTGAACTACAAGCAGTACTGGCTACGTTTGCTTTGGTTCAAATAGGCATTACTTCTTCAGAGAAACAGTGAAAATAAGCAATAATAAAAATAGAAAGATAACAGGAGCCGTCTCTGTGAATCTATCCAGCCCCAGGGAAAATAAAAAGGTTCAAGGATGAGGTAGTTTGTCTCAAAGCTTTCATGAGCTCAATGACAGATGCCTGGGATGTTCCAGCTAGCTGGCAGTACAGAGACAGCCGGGCAGAAGGGTGTGCGGGATGACCAGGAGCACACGCTATAGATCACAACAAGACGGATCACCGCAGACACCGCTTGATCTGATAGAATCAATCAATGGAAATGTAGCTTCTGTAAACTTTAACACTGAGCTCTGCAGCTCACCAGCAACTACACAATGGTAAATCAATAGAAACTGCATAGTATTGGAAGATTTGTTTGGCAGGCATCTCTCACTGATGTGAAATTACAGCACCTTACCTTTTAAAGTAAGTACTTTTTACATTAGAACCCCTGACACATACCAGTCTGTACACACTTTATTTCCCCAAAATGTTCAAATCGCTCTCCAGTCCTGTCACCAGTCACCAGATCCAGAAGAGTAAAGTGTCACAACTTGTGATGCAACATCGCATACGTAGAAAACAGAAGAATCGTATCTTTCTGAACTCTTCAACCTTTAAGAAGAAAGTTTAGAATTAAATACAGATTAAGAAATATCTCTGATCAGTTTGGTTCACTGGTTTGCAGTGAGGCTTTTCTTCTCTTGATTGTGATGTTAAAAATGACTTATCTGTTTCTTTCTGATCTCCGGACCTGATATGGAAAATTACTGACAGGATTTTGGACAGGTGGACCATTTTGGGAGTACAAAGATATTACATATTTAATAGGCTAGGCTAAAGTGAGCAAAATGTTTAAAGTACACTTTTACAACAACAGAACCAAGTGGTCAATAGGGTAAACAAGAAACAAATTTCTTTGTTAATTAACATATGAATTTTCAGTGTTTCTCATTTAAAAGGGGGCTAAGTCATAATATAATGTTTCTGATTTTAAGAAAGTACAAAAAATACACAGCTTTTGATTTTACACAAATCACTTCTTACGTTCAAAGTATACCATACTAGTCACATTTAAATTATTCAATTAAATTTACTTCTCCATATTGAGTCTTTAATCTGTGCAAATCAGTGCTTTTTAGGAAAATTAAGACATGCTTTTCAGCTATTTGCCAGGTAATTAATGCAATGTATTTTAATTCACAAAGCAGAATTAACCTTTTTAATATTCTCAGAAACATAGGAATCTTATCTGTATAAAACCATTATAATGTTAAAGGAATTAAAAACAGAAAGTGGAAGGACTGTGGTGTGATTTTTTTAGTATGCAGAGTAAAACATTTTATATTATCTCTAAAAATCCTTTCATCTTCTTGCTGAATAGCAGCCATTTGGAGATGGTCTTCCTTCTTCAGCACAATTCTGTAATTGTTTTCAGGCTTCAAAAGCAAATGTGAGGTCAATACCAGAACATCAAACATATAGAAGTCATGAAAATGAAGAAGACGTTCCCCCAGACACCAGATTTCAATACAGATGCATGAGGAGTATATATTTGTGTATATATGCATACATATAGTTTATTTGAAAATAACTACTGCACCCACCCATTTACAGAACACTTAGCTTCATTTCCATTGAATAACAACCTTAGGGCAGTTCCGTGTCAATCCTCACAAATGAACTCATTTTTAATGATCTGATATGTAAAGCAGTCTCTTTCCGTTAAAATCTAATGCAAAACATCACGCAAAAAAAAGAAGGAAAAAGTATTATGTGTATTTCTGTTTTTAATCGCACCGTATAGGCAACTGCAGCCACCGCTGAACTGGAAATCGCCCTGGTATTTGTAGTGTGACACTTTCACTTCTCACTTCTCAAGGGTGTACCTTACATCAAGGTGTTGGAATACTGTCCAAAATAAAATTGTGTTGTAAAACTTTTCCATTCAATTAGCGCTGAAGTGACCCCATCAGAGTGTCGTGGAGCTGTAGCCACGCAGCGCGCTACTCGGAGATCACCGCGCAGAGCTGCAGTGTGCAGCTTCTCTTACTCTGAGGGGTGAGCGGAGGCGCGCTGCCCATCAGCTCTACCCACACTGAGCTGCTGTTCAAGTGATCCGATGTGAAAAGCCACCACTAGTCGCCCCCAGTGCTCTTGCAGTCTCGCTCAGTCTCCAATTTTTCTTTCTCACTGTAGACTTAACGTCACGTCCGCACTTGAACTTGAATTTTATCCCATTGTACAGAGGCAGCCCCAGCCACAGAGAGACAGAGAGCTCCCAGAGAAGCAGGACTCCGCCATCTTCACAGTGAAAGGAAAAGAGAGAAAAAAAAAAGCCAGCAGGTCTTGTTTTATTTGGAAAGGAGGTGGCAGTCTATGTCCCTGTTTTCCTCCGTGCCATACAAGGGGGCAAGTGCAAAGAGTTGGAAAGCCTGAAAAGTAATTGGCATTGCACGCGCTCGGGTAGTGCCAGTGCTCAACGAGCGAAGGTGCCCATCGCTTGGCAGACCAAGTGCCAAGAGGACATTGGATTTTTTTTTTATTATTGTAATATATATTTTTTGTGTGACAAAAAGTATATATTCGCCAACCAAACACCAGATCCACAGTTTGGGTGAAGAGTGGTGCTCGGTGTAGCTGTCAAGCGCTGTACTTGCACAGTGCACAGAGCGTTTTGATTGTTGAGAAAGATAGAAAGACATTCGCAGTGGTCTGCACACAACTGTCATTCACAGGCACCTGAGAGAGAGAGAGAGAGAAAAAAAAGAAAGAGGATATTTTTGCGTTTTTGTAACCCGGAGAGGTTCTGCTGACCGTACACCTTGCCTCATGGTGTGACTTAGAAAATTGTGGAGGTGAAGTCCTGCTTTCTTGCGGTCCGAGTCTGAGGCAGCAGGGAGAGACTGTACTGGACTTTGTAGCCAGACGCAAAGACAGTGTCAGTTTTGACCGAGGGACCCCTATAAAGTCAGATTTCTCCAGCTGGCACTCGAAGCGGTGGAGCAGTGCCAGTTTTGAGGAAGTCCCAGGAAAAGTTACAGGAGAAGAAAGGAAGACGAAGTGGACGGAAAGGGGAAGAAGCAAGGCGATTCTTCAGTGTATAGGTCTCCGGGCGATGCCAATCTAAATGCCAGGGCAATGTCCCGTCGCAAGCAGGGAAACCCACAGCATTTGTCACAGAGAGAAATAATAACACGTAAGTACAATTTTTAACATTATAATTATGGAAAATGAAGCCTTTGGTATTTATTATTTACAGAATTAATAGATGTATGTTATAAATATCCTAGGGTAGTTTTTTTTTTGTTTCTGTATTCATTCGTAGCAAAGTAAAAAACGTTTTTGTCATGTGTATTTTAAGAGTATCTTATAACATTAAAGAGTTGTAATTCTAAAAAACCCGTCTGAATTCGAACATAAGCGGATGAGGATAATAAAATAAATCTATGAAAGTTAATCGACAGAGGAGACATGAACTGCTGTATACTGTGTGTGGGCTATGATGGCCAAGACGTAGGATACATGGTCGCAGTGAACTACCCCTAACTGCAAGAGAAAAAAGTCGCAATTGTTAAAATAAATAAAAAAACAGGTGATTTTCGATATTGCAACTGTAGTGGTTAAAAAAAATACTTTTCGTTATTTTTGGAGGGTGGTTGGGATGGACAGATTTCTTTAAAAAATGATTCATTTTGTATCTAGAATAAGTACATTCTGGAGTATTAATGATCACGGAGGAGGAATTTGTCCTCAGTGCAGAGGACCTCTATTAAATAACCAAGCGTTTCTTTTTGTTAGTATAATTAATGAAAAAAGCAGGGTACTTAAATTGTCCAGTAGTTGCGCGAGTTAGGCCGTTTTCATAAGATAGCAAAATAATGAAAACCACGTTCTGCTGGATGAAACAAGCCGGTGTAACAGTATTCGGTGAGAAACAGGGAAAAACAATTATTTGGATTTGAGCAAGATTAGCATGGCATAGATAAAGCACCTCTTGCAGTTGCATAATTGTGTAACACAGACAACGCACATGTACATGCATGAATTCATACACACACACTCCTACTCTCAGATATGCACCCACAGACGCACACGCAAACACAACACACGCAAAGCTATATGAAGGTGGACATTTTCCGCTTCGCCCTGGCCCCTGGGTAACTAATGTGAAATACGAGCTGCTGAAACTGTGCAGGTTTTAGGCATCGATGCCAAGACCACAAGCCCGCTTTTTGTTTTAAAGTATGACCAAAGCCAGGGGTATTTATTTTTTTAAGTGATTCTACGTAGGGCATGACACCTAACGCGATTTTCATGAATGTGTAAAAATAAAATACTAAAAATAAATTCCCCCCCAAAAAAAATCTAAAAATAAAATGAACTTGCTTGTAAGTTTGTGGCGCGTCAGCCGAGAGCTGACTCGGAGCGAGACGGTGGATCTCGGAATATTTATGTTTTATTTTACAACAGAATTTAAATATATAAATATTATGGAGTTTTCTCCTCCCCTGACAAATACACTGTTCAGAAAACCTCGCACCAGCACCGCCAGCTGCAGCTTACAGCCACGGTATTGTTTGTGTCTTTTTATTATTTTTGTATATATTTGTACATTATTTTAAAAAGAAGGCAGTGCGAAAATTGGACTATACAATCCTTATTCGGTACGCGTTCATTTGATCTTATCTGAAGCTTTCTCTGGACAAGTAATTCGTAAGCATGTAATATTTTTGTATATATATTCAGATTTCAGAGTTTAATCATACAATTTGTTTAACCAGTGTAATTCAGTTATATGCTTAAAGCAAGATTGAAAAAAAAAACCCCGCATTTTAGCTGCTCTAAGGAGAGCTCCTTTCCTTGAAGGACTCATTCAATCTATCTCAGTGGTCGCAGTATTTCATTAAAGGTCTTAAATTAATAACATGTATAGGACGATAATACACGCACATCGTCTTAAAACTGTTCTTTAATTGTTCATGTGTGCTGTAAGATGAAGCACACGGGCACATCATTACTACATTTAATCTTTATAACAATAAAGTGGAGCCTACGGCTGCCGGAACAGCGAGTAAGAGCGAAGTGTCTTCATATCCCTGCACGCTGAGGTGCGGGCAAGGTTGCACAATGAGAAACTAAAGGTAGCAGAGAGGTAGGCACAGGAAACGCAGACATTTTATGAGAAAAGCGCTGATTCCCTTTTTTTGCAACCGAATTTTGAAATTGAATACTACATAAACATGAAGGACATTTCAATACAGTTATTTTTGTTGTGCTTTCCTCTGTTATATTTTGTTAACCACATTAGTTACAAACGGCGAGCACACGTCTTTCATTCCATTCATTGTATTTTTTTTTACTGAAATCTTCTGGAAAGGAGTTTATGCAAAATGCAGTGTATTAATTGATATTGAACTGTTTGGGCTGGAAGAAGTTTTACAGCTTCTACAGGGAATAGGTTTAAAACTTAAGGGAATCGTTTAAAATCAGTGAAATCAATATTTTTCAAGCGTTTTACCATGATTACATGGAGTCTCATAGTAGGCTAATCCAGATAATTCATAACAGAAGTGTATGATGTAATCATACTCAAATCTGTTTTGTGTTGTGTTGGGTTAGTACTGTGTATTCTGCACATTCTGTTCTACACACTATCCTTTAATTTATAGGATAATCACTTTTTGTCTTTTTATTCTTCAAAATTATGCTTTTTGTATTCTGATACATCGTTGAATAACACAAAAGGATACATTCATCATGGAAGGTACAGTGGAATGTAATTAGTTTTGCAGAAATCATTTTTTTTGCAAACAAAACAAAGCAATAAACAAAATATAGTTAGATGTAAACAATTCATAAAGGGCATATTTCAATTAAGCTTTTCCTAATTGCTGTGTATTACTGTACATGTAAGTGTCAGTATTGTAACACACCAGAAATGTTGCTTTCTGGAGAACAGGACATTTAAACAAAGCAATACGAACAGAATAGCTGTTACAGTTACAGAATCATGATTTTTCAACCTTTATAGTTCTTCTATTATATCTTATGACAACATACCCTTTGACTATATGTTGGCTAAATTAGTATTTAATGCTGTGTTCAGAGGGTCTTAATATAGGGATACAGTATTCTCAGACTTCCATGTTTAATGGTTTATGCATATATATGTGTGTGTATACAGATACATCTTTCACTATCTCACCAAGGCCATCAAGCTGCTGTCAAGCTTTTGGAAAATGCAAGCATAACAGCTTCCATACTATTTCATTTTGCATCTGCTTAAGTAATTGAAAGGAAGTGAGCTTAAAAGTAAAATAATTTCCATGTAATCGTTTTCTCAGCACCTATTGCTAGTCGATCTGGATTCAGGGCCTTCATGAACTCTGAATGTTCTCAGAGGTTGCTTTGGCATTTTAGAGCTGAGATAGGTCAATACCACACAAGCAAAGGGCATACACAAACTGTGGCTAAAACCATACACTACATTTACTGTATTCATCGATACAGACACACGCACACACAGGAACACAGAAGAGTACGTGTGACTGTGACTGTGTTTCTGTATGATCACACAGAGTTAGGTACTGCCTGGGTCCCCGCGCGACACTGTAGTTTCAGCCTAGGTACCAGTGAAAAAGTCTCTGTTAGTATCTGAAAGCATTTAACAGCTATGTGTAAACTGCAGAAGAATTAAGATTCATGAACTTTGGATAGGGCAAAACGTTTTTTTTGGCTAGAATTTCAGATTAAAAATAATTTTACATTTTCGTAGAAATGAAGTTGTCACATTTTATCAAAATCTTTGGCAGAGCCGGAAGAGGCAGGCACTCAGTTTGCACTGCCTGTAAGTACAAATTCACTTTGGCGTACACACTACAGTTTATTAAGGAATAAGGATGATTCCAGTGTGGAAAACTGAAGCGGGACACCAACTCAGACTTTCTGAGCACCTTATTCCATAATAAGGATTATTTTCTTATATATTTTTCCTACAAAATGCGTACTGGGCACATAAGATTTTGTAATATTAATACCTCAGGTTTAGAACATTAAAACGCTATCCTATCAATATATGTTTAGAAAATTTAAGAATAATTGAACCTTTATCTGTTTGCTGTGCTGTAGAGATTTATTTAGTCTTTTCACTGTGCACATTTTTATCATTTAGTTTTATGTTATATTCAGAAGGCAGGCATAACAATTTGTTCATATCCTAATTAGAAAAGCTCTGGGAATCACACCTTTTGAAAATTCCTACAGCCTTAGCTATAGCAATAGTGCTTCAGAATCTGTCAAAGAGATGTATTTAAATTCTTGCCAGAAAGTGTGTACAGAAACCTTAAAAGTTAATAATACAGCACTTTGGGAATTTTTTAAATTTAAATTACGTTTTCCTCATTACATGTGAGGGAAGAAGCACTGAGGTGCTGTTCCGACTTCTTAGCTTCAGTTCTTGTTGAAGCTCTTGAAAAAGCTGTTAAATGTGGGTGTACGCATGCTAGTCAACATGTCGTCTGTGGTATTCAGTTTTTGTTAACCGCTAGTCTTTCAGTGGATTAGCATTCAGTCAGTTGGAGCCAATTTTTCAAAAGGTTCAACTGTAGCAGTTAAATCTTATAACTTTCAAGCTTTGAAGAACTTTGCAGTGTTGCAGTTCAATATTTTAAAATGCAGTGCAGCCACACAAGGGCTAGGTTAGGTCCCACACCGAACACGTCGTATGCTAAAGTAAAAATACCTGCAGAATATTACAAATAGGCAGATTTTTTCAGTTTGAAAGGCCTTACGTTCTTGGACAGAATAAACCTTTTGTGTATTTTGTATCCCTAAAATCAGTGGTGCAATTAATATTAAATCGTGAAACCATGCTTTGCAAACTCACCAGTGCTAAATGAGATATGCGTCTTAGGTTTTGTCAAGTGAAGAGTAATAACTCAATGATTTTGTGTACAACTGGTACATACTGTACGGTATTGTTACAAGCTTAGTTTTTAACATTAGATCTTGTACTGTATGAACAGAAATCTAACATACACATTGCTCACATATTTCTACATGCGTCTTCATGATATTTTTATTATTAGGCTGGTATTGATCGTTTTACAGAAAAGTATCTCTGATAATAATATAAAAACAATTTATTACTTTTTTTATGTTATTAATAACAGATGCTGTCCTGTACTGTGTTTTAAAGTTAATTTTTAAGAAAGACACGGAATAACAGAGTACAGTGCTTTCCATTACATTATGTCTACTTTAATTATTTACATTGCCTTGATTAAGTTATTGAAATGCTTTCAAAAAAAGAAAAATGTAATTAATAAAACAAAACAAAAACACTAAAAACAAAAACATTTATAATGGAATTACAAAACTTAAATTCTAAACCAAAATATAAAAATAGAGTGTGATGCTTCTTAGCGCTACTGCTTAGTTTGATAGAACAGTAATATTATAATCCAAAACTTTTTTCTAAAAAAGGTAGAAAACATCCTCTTATTAAAGTAATATATTAGTACTAATGATAAAGACCACTGTAATTTATGACAAATGGCCTGCTTAATACAGAGTAGTTTAATGGTAAACCTGGTACTCATTAAAATTACATGATTATTCAAAATTACATATCGTTAATCACTGCAACAAGTTACAGCTTTAGGTATACAGTTAATGTTTAGAAGGTAGGTATGCAGTCAGTAAATAATACTAATAATTGCACACATTCAAAAAAGCTTTTTCGCAGCTGAGTTAAGGGTGAAAATAACCACATTTCATGTCAATACCCTTTTGTCTTTTATCGACATTGCTTGAATGACAACTTTGTTGGAACATAGAGGCTTTAATTATACATGTTCATTAAACAGTTACGGTACCATAAATGTTACTTAATTGAGTTTAAAGCTTTCAGCACAATGGAATTGCTTATAACACTATATGCGACCCAAAAGCTATATGATTTCCTCATGAAAATGATGTCACTGCTTTGTTGTGTAAGAAAAATACACAAGAAACATTTTTGGCTGAGTAAATAATTACAAGCTAAGACAAGGGTATGAACCTGCATGCCTAAACGTATTCAGCTGAAAGAACAGCCCATTTTTGTCCTCTGTGTTATATAGATGTATATTCTCTACTTCAGAGCAAAGACAAACTGTGTGTCTTTTCCTTGTTAATCTTTGGGTAGTTAAGTAGATTTGATTATTGCACTATAGGCTATTTACTTATTTGTCTGCAAACAGTTTATTGCATATTTTTTCCACCCTACATCATTTCTTTGTTGCTACTTCCTTACAAAGGTCTGAGGTAGAATTACCTTTAGAGTGTTTTTGCACCTTCAGACCTGCTAGGGGGAGCTCTGAGTCTATGAGTAAGGGGACAAGTTGGACAAGAACACAAACAGTTCAGAAATCTTTGTTGTCATGGGGGTTGGGTGCAGGAACTTCAAACTAGTAGCTTTTGATTACTCTTCTCATACATATTTTAGACACTATCATGATTAAAACCTTGCATGCATTAGAAATGTTAGTGTGGAAGTGTAGAAGATGTTTTAACATGACAGCTCCATTATTTTTTTCCAAGAATTGTGTTCAAACTTTTAACTTTTCCACATAAGTACTCCTTAATGTAAACAACATGACTTTTTGTAATATTGTTCTCACTGGAGTTTGAAAATGTGAAAACTCTAAAGTTATTCAGTGAACAATATTTTTAAAATATTGTCAATGATTGTGGGAGGCTTAATATTCTTAACGTCTTGATATACTGTATAACCGCTGGGAGCAAAAACAAAGCAACAGATGTGAGATGATTTTTTATTATAGACAAAATGAGAAAGAATAATTAAGTTTAGTGTTGTGAAACTTCACATAGAATCATACAACCCATATGAGCCAAATATTTAAACCTCAAAGCAAGTTTCAATTAGCTATTGATTGCTGTATTTGTAGAAAAACCATGATTTTTCCTAAAATTCCAGAAAGTCCATTTAAAAACAATGCTTTTGGTGTGCTGTATAAATAAATATATACCGGGAGCTTGAAGCCTGAGAGGAAGTACGCTCTCCAGTGTGATAACACATTTTCCCCCAAGAGCAATTTGACAAAATGTCTTCCTTGTGAGTTTGATTAATATGCTTGGGTATTTTTTTCCGAGAATTTCTTAGTTGCTTTTGTTTCCTTCTACGGAAGGTTTAATCTTTTTTGATGGTTTTTAAGCAGAAAATGTCTTTTACTTCCAGAGCATTTTGTTTGGATGGCAAATTGCATGAATTTTTTTTCCACACTGTAGAAGAAAGAATAAGCATGAACATTTATAGCTTTACAATTTGTCCACGGACAGTAATATCCTCCTATTGCTACTGCAGTGTTTAATGGTTTCTACTTCTATCTGTCTGTATATATTTCTATGCACAGACACTCCTGCACACTCGGTCACCCGCATATCATATATATTAATATACACACACACTCACAAACATGTATGCACATATACATAGCCTACATGTTACTAGAGATTTGAAAATAGACTTGCATCACTTCTGTCATTAAGCATTATGGAAATTTCTTTTATCGGCATGTTTTGACTATAAAGAAATACATAACTGCACAGTGCGACACAACTGCATTTACACAGAATGAAGGGGAGGTAGGAGAGCCTACTGTATACCCCTTCCTTTCTAAATGAAAATATTAGCTAATGTTTCCCTGATGAGATTTTCTGATAGAGGGTTAGCAGCACTTTATGCTTCATCCCAGTGGAGTTCTCCATGTTAATCTCATTTTACCTGTGAGAAGACTAATTTCTCCCTTTTTTAATTACAGTACACCAGGCTCACGGTGGAAGTTGGTGTTAGAATTTCTGTACTTCACTGCACACTGATCCGTGATTTTCCCCTGTTAGCAGCTGATTTCCACACGTTCCATTTTTTGTTCGTATTTGCATTAAGGGTCACATAGTCGTACTATTGCTTGTTCCATAGTCTACTCGGTAACCTTCACAATGCATCACAATGCATTACTGTTTTATCTGCATGACTGCAGTCAAAACCATCTTAATTTCTTTATCTCCATTTACTGGCTCTGTAACCTATTACTTAAAATTAAACTTAAAACTATTATCTGCAATCAGTACCGTGCCTTTTATTATGTTATTACTGTACGTCCTTTACCAGGTTACAACCAACTATGTAAAACATCAAAACAAACACAAAGGAATTGTTTAACGTACCATTTTAGCAAATCGTTGCAAGCCTGAGTTTGCATGTTGTTCGTACGGCCTGAATTACAGCAAATGTCTAGCAGTTTTTGCAAAGTTGAAAAATTATACTCACAAATCCAGCAGTTAATTGTACACGAACAGCTCTGTTTGTGCATGCTGGTTTAAGAACATAAGACATTTTGGGAGAAGGGTTAAGCGCTGGTGTTTGTGCAGGCTGTTGTAATCAATATTCATTGTCATTTGGAGAGTGGATAAAGTGAATTCCTGTATGGGGAGGCACGGAGCCTCATTACAGTGGTTCATTTGTTTGTTGACTGTCTGAACGAGGAGGTTGTTGAAATGCAATCTGTCAGGCCGAATTCCAAATTCAGCTCAGAGACGCCGTGAATTTCCAGATCTTGATTCTGCGGGGCAGGGGGTCACTTTCATCACTGATGGGGTTCGTATTTGCCCTGGGGTGACAGTGGGGGACTGGGAAATAAATGAAGATCTTTTGCAGCAAGCTGTGGATCGGGCTGCCAATCTCGAGTGGGCAGTGGCATGCATTGGTTACAGGGCAGCCTGCAGCTATTTGCACTGCCCCTCTCCCTGCAGTGAGCCACTGAAGAGCAAACAGTGGATCTATTAAATTGATAGGGGACTTTTGGGGATTAAAAGAAAATGAAGAAAAAATAGGAAGTAAACTTTGAGCTGGTAGTACGAGACTAGACCCTTTTGACAGGTTTAAGTGTTACAGTTTACCTTAGAGTCTTCACCCCTGCAAGTGCCCTTAACCTGCTGCGCTGTCAATTTGTAAGTCTGGACAGAAGAGCTTCACAAAGTTAAAAAATCCTCCAAACATAAACAGAAAGTTTAAAGCCTGGCAATGTATCCTAGTTAGCCTGAGGTTCACACCACAGTTTGTGGTGTTCGGGCTCAGAAGAGTTTAAGTGTTGAGGTATGACAGGATGCTATGTATTGCGTATAAATTAACTTTATCTTTCTGGAAAGTTCCATGTTTTAATTACCTTAAAACACCATCTTAGTTAAAAAAGTAAACAAAACATCATGTTTTCCATTGCGGGTCTTGAGGGACACTGCTGAACTATTTGTGGAGCCTTTCCTGTCGTCCACTTGACTGACCACTCTGGCGGTCAGTGTTTGCACAAAGGATGCCTGCTCAGACATAGTATGTTAAAAACAATAACGAACATAAGATTAAGCAGCTCTGTTGTAGAGAAGGGTACTTCACCGATTATTTTGTTATATTAGCAGACAAACACAATACAACAGTTTGAATACATTTATACATGCATGCTGAGAATAGTGGGTCTTTTCTGGTTAAATAATTTGCTTTGCTCTTATTCTTCATTACAGCTACGGAAACTGTACTGAAGTGTGCATTGAGTCATCTCTCCTTATTTTTTAACCAAAGTTTTGAGTACTGAGTAGAATATCTTCATAAATGAACTTAAATTGGCAGTGTTTTGTAAAGCGGACATCAACAGTAAAATCCGTCAATCATACATGTGACAGAAATATAAACATTATTGGGTTAAAAAGGTTCTTAAAAGAGTCTCAAATGAGTATCTACTGGGTTAAACAGGGCAGAATAGAATAGGTTGTACAGTATATATATTCTTTTTTCTGCTGTGAAAGGAGAAGTAAAGACAAATAAGATTTGACATTTCTTTGCACTGATAGAATTATAGGAAGTATTTGTCGAAGGATCAAAGAAATGATGAGCCATAATGTTGCCTAGGTGACTGCATTGTTATCAGTGGTGTATCACGAGGAGTGTGCTAGGCTGTATGATTAGAAGCTGTTGGGGTTCGTGTGCTTGGAGAAAGGGAATATGCAGATTTTGTTGCAGAAAAAAGACATATACATTATAATCATTGATATATTTGCTTAGGTTTTTGTAGCCCTTTATAACCCAGCCCTTTTTCAATGTCATTGGAAACCGGATGTGAATAGTTAAGTAGGCCATTGTAAATGTGTCTGGGGTCTCTTCTGAGTTTTAATGCTAAATTATTTCTTTGAAGAATATTAGACGTTTGATAGTTTGTAGCCTAGTTTGCTTCCTGTGCTCTGTGTGGTAAGAGGAAATGTAAGTTATGCATTTAATTTCAGAAGAAAACCTGAACACCTTTGGAAATTTATTAAAATTATGTGTGTTTAAATTCAAGAGTGTGAAAGTTTTTTTTTTCACTCAAACAAGATTAACATTTTGGCGCCACTACGCTGAACCTCTTTTTTTGGCTCTTTCACCCTAATAAATCTTTACTTGAGATACGCCGGAGACATTTCATGAAGTGATGAAGAGGGGGAACTGTCTCCTTACCACCCTCTCAATATGAAAAAATCCTCTTCATTAAGTGGGGATAAAATTCAAAATTACAATCCTAGTTCTGTTGAGTTTTTACCTATAATACATTAACATTAAAAAATTGAATTTACAAAATTTGCTAATAAATTAGAAATGGCGAGAGGTGTTGTTGAGATGAGTCAGACCCCCGGATAAATGTCTAGTGTTTTCTTATTTAATGACAGTTCTTCTAAATCCTCTGTACACACGGAGCTTCGGAGCAATGTCTCGCAGTACAGTACAAACCAAAAGGATGATCCGTGCTAGAGCAGCACCAAGTGTCGAAAATATTTTTAATGTATAGCTCTTGAGTGATGTTCACCAAAGCAGAGAGCTGCAGGTTCTCTGAAATGAGCATTTCGGTTGTATTGGGGGCGATGAGCACAAGACACACTGGTTACAGGCTTTTATACAGCTGCATATCACTGCCGTGCACAAGAGGCTGAAAGCGATGTTTGGCCTGCTGGATGTCAAACAGGCTAGATGGCCTGAATGGTGCCCTGTTGTTTGTAAACTTTCTAATGTTCTTATACTCCGCACCCTACATTTTGACACAGTTTGTTTATAGCTGTGACACAGCTGTTACTATAGGCCCACCAGCCCTGTGGGTATCTGCAGAAAAAGTACTGAAAAGGGAATGCTGCTTTCATGGCCTCACAGGTATATTAATGGCTTACCAGTCTCAGACCTTACATGAATGTCCTTAATCCTCAGTGGTTCTTACAGGATTTACTACAGTTACTTTAAAATCTGTTGACCGTTGAGGGCGGAATTTGGTCGGACCTACAGTCCGGTGTGTGAGGTGAGGCTTGGTCTTCCCTCAGGAAGTGCCATCTTGCAGTTCTGAGCAGATCTGTAAAAGTGGTGGCGCAGTGGAGCCGAGGTGAAACCTCCTCTGTAGAATATCGCTGGGCTTGTTCTGCAGGGGCTGGTACTTAGGTACTTAAATTAAAAAGTTGAATTTCTCTCATGGAATTCAAAATGGAGACTGGAGCAAAGTATTGAACAAGCTCTTGCTGTCTTTGGCGGTGTTGAGGAGTCACGTGGTCTGTGGTTGCCACTGTGTCCGTTTTGAGTGTTTATCTGCGTGACAAAATCATCACACAGATCTGCAAAATTTCATGCTTTGTGGCTGCACAAGTACATTTCTGAAGCTGCTCCCGGCTCTTGTGCAATTTGTCTCACCCGCAGAAGTCACTGGTGCTGCGGCTTAATAATGCTGGCTTCAGCACTTGTTCTCAGAGAGGGCGTGTTTTTGTCGCGCATGCTGACCATGGTGGGCCTGGGGGGTGACGTAACTGATGCGCACGACCTCTGCTATTACACGACACTGCTGTCACCATTAGGGGTGTCTTAGAATAGGAGCAGAAAAACCGGTAAAGAGGTACAGAAGTGCTGTGTTCCTCAGCCTTTTACTGCGCTGCCCCCTACTGGTACACCTGGGTGGGAAGGAATCAGAGAGAACGCCTCCAACAACCAAGGTAGCCCGCTTCCACATTCGTGAGCAAGTCTGTCATTGTGTGGGATGCTTCAATAGTACCCCCAAACAACGTACTCAGATGGCTCCAGTATATCTGCTGCTGTCTATGTTGGGACTGTCCAGATTGTTATTGTCAGCGGTTTTTAGGAATGGGAAACTCCAACATGGTGCCCTTCTCTGTAGGCCATGGGAATCTGATCCAGTGTGTTTATCTGTTATCCTTTTTCTTCCCGGCAGCCGAAACTGACCATGTGGAAGCAGGAATTGCCAGCACCGAAGCTCACACTCCTATGGACCCCAGTGGTGTGGGCCCCACTGGAGGGTTGGGGGACCACGACCTCCTGACCTGTGGACAGTGCCAGATGAATTTCCCACTTGGGGAAATCTTGGTTTTTATTGAGCACAAAAAGAAGCAGTGTAATGGGCTGATTACCGGGCCAGGGTGTTATGAGAAAAGCATGGACAGAGGCAGCCCGTCGCCGCCGCGCTCTGAGCTCAGGAAAGTGGTAGAACCAGTCGAAATCGGGATCCAGGTGACGCCCGAGGAGGAGGACGAGAGACTGTTGACACCCACGAAAGGAATTTGCCCAAAGCAAGAGAACATCACCGCAGGTATGTCTCACTTTACACCTTCTTCTACAAAAGGTATTCTCCAACATACCAGCACAGCTACACCCCAGACATTAGGCCAGCAGGTGATTTCTGACAGGCAGCCTTTCAAAATGGAAAAATGGGACAAATACTCACACGGACTTTGACTGACCTTTGCAGCCACGTACGTTCCAGTGCAGGTTTTCGTACTGTTCGACACAGAACCTAAAAACAGATTGTTCTTTGCCTGATTTCATTAGGGAAGTCGCTGCTATTCAGAATGAAACATCACATTAAAGGCTAGCAGCTTAGCAGCTCAGACCCCCAGAAGAGAGTTAGTGGTTGAAACAAGTTGTGGAAAACTCTCCCTATATTCACAGAGAAATCCAGCGTGAGCCATCTGCTTAAGATTCAAATACTCAAAAATGAAAAGGATTAAAAAGCTAGTTTCCTATTCAGTGGGGTAAAGAGGCATTTTGGTTTAGACCTGCTGCAGGGAAGAACTTTAATAGTTATCTTGCAAAACAGTGCAATCGGGGCCTTTGTGAAGAACTCGAAAGCATCTTATGAAATAGTTTTCATAAAACAATGTTCAGTTTGACAAAACTACCTTGAAAAACTGACAAAACAGCCTATAATGCTGCTTGGCTTCCTGAATATAACTTTTTCTTTAGAGCTCATATTTACAAAATGTTCCTGTAGTTGCAAAGAATACTCTTTTTGCTGAGTCAAAAAACTCATTATTCCTTACATTTCAGAAGACATTCTTGACATCAGTAATGGCCGTAATTATTTAAAAGAACACATGTAAAAATGAACAAATGATAGGCCTCTGATGACACAAAAAACATTTGAGAAGGCAACAGAAAAATCAGAACATTTAAGCCCAAAAATATTTACTTTTTAGCTGAAACACATGCATGCCACATGATGTTATATTGGTAATATTGTAAAATGGTTTGCAACCTACGGGCCTACTTTTTGGATCACTTTTATGTTCTGGGCTGCCTTATGCCATATGATCAGCCTTAGAATTATAACCCTAAATGTCTTCTGGGGGAAATTCATTTGAAGTCTTGCTTTGTTAATAGTTTCCTTGTAAAACAATGCAAAAGCTGGTAGCTCTGTCAGTTTGTTTTCCTTTCGGTTCCTTAAGGGTCTTGAGGAAAAAGAGGTTTATTTTCATGCACTTAACTCTACAATAAAAATTGCAAGCATGTATTAAAACGGATTTTGTGAGTGAATGAACTATGACAACATTTCCTGAAATGATACAATATTGATGTGAAATTTTATAAGGTACTATACAGTAAATAAACATGACATATTATACTAGTTTGAGTTTAATATTTAACGGCACTAAAGTTTAAAGTATATTTTTGGCATTTACTTTAAATGTGCAATAACAGATTGCTTATTACATAAAAACATTTTCTACAAATTAACTGTATTCTAATGGGATCTATTATCAGCAATTGTATTTGTAGATAAGATACTTACCCACTGCCTTCATCTAAAAAAAAATCATTCTACACTTTCAGCTTTATATTTTTTGTGCGTCACAGTGTGAAATGAGGTAAAATATGAACAAGCAATTAAAATGAAAGTACAACAAATATACCAGGACAGGTAATTGCATGTGGATGTTACATTTTACTTTGTTTGATTTTATTTCGTTTAATTTTAATATGCGTAATTCTGCTGTTTTACATGCTTCCTGAAATTTGAAAACCAGGGAGCAATATTCTGATTCATACTGCTATGATAAGTTCCATCACTAAAAAATGCCTGACATGATTATTTTCATTTTTCAAGTGAGAGAGCCTCTGTCACCATGCTGTGAAAAGCTAGGTTCCCAGCTGCAATTGCAAAAGCTTAATATTTGAAACAAGAAAGATTGAAATAGCTACAGAGTCCTTTGAAATTCATACAGACCTTCAATTTGAGCTATGGATATGTTTAAATGCAAAATTTTGTTTACAGAAAGGTATGTAGAATCGTACTAAAATAATTATAAATATAGGAATTTGAAATCTATACTTGGAAAGCAATGTGTCATTTTATTTCTGACAGAATTTTAATGGTTTAATTTTAATGGGGAGAAGCAGTATTTTTACGAACAGTATGTATGTATATAAAGAAAGGGCCCATCATGTTGCTCACAGCTGAGTGGCAGTGTCTGAAACAGTACAATAGACAGTACAACATTGCTGGACCACAAAAAAGTCTTAAAGTCTTATTGTAAGTCTTACAATATCTGTATGTATATATATCCACTGGGATCGTGGTTCACACTCACGCTGCTATGACATGGAACTATTGTGACAGTACAATACAAATTACAATATTGAGAAAGGGCACTAGATACAACCTATGGCTATGATTACATGTTAAAAAATAAATTGTTGATCTAGTCTTAGATGTAATAAATATCTTTTTAATGTATTAGCTAAAACATACTGTACATACTACATATACGCACGCCTTAAATAGAAAATTTCTATAGTTTAACAGGTGTTAATTTTAAACCCTAGCACCTAATCCATAACTTAACTTCTGAATAAACAGTCTGATTGCAGGGCATAAAGCGAAAGGATTAAATATGTGTGAACTGTGATGGTGAGACTTGAATGTATGAATATGGATTCAACTAAACATTAATTCCACAACACATAGTTATAATTGCTTCAGAGCAGGTTGAAGTATTCTTTTATGTTAAACCTTTACAGCTCCATTTCTTCCCAACATGATTTTTTTAAAATGCAGAATTCAGTTCAAAAATAGAAATAGAATCCATATTCTCCAAGCACAGATCATTTTTCTTGGATTTTTTTCATTTTTTTAATGCATCCATCTGTCAGTCCTTCACAGCAAAATAAGGAAAGAAAAATCAGTTCACATCCACTAGACAAAATCAAAAACTAGATTATGAAGGGAACAGCATTAACACCCCGCAGGCCTTGCCCTGTGAATACATGTAAAGGGTTTTAAATCATTTTTTGTCATCTTCAGATCTCCAAACTTTCCTGCGCCCAGAATTACGCTGGATATTTTGACAGTTCTAAAACTTGATAAATTCATTGACCTAATATCCTTTATCAGATCATTCTCTCACAGTATTTAAGTTATCTGCTTTCTGCAGATTGATAGTCTTCGGTCTCAGAAAGATTCTTGCATTGAAGACTTGCCACAGATGTTGATTTTATAATATGAAGTTTGGGGTGCAGGGTGTCTCTTACCGTCAAAGGGATTTATTCTTAAGGGCAGGAAAGGATAGCTGAGGGCTTCTGTGTGTGGGAACAGAGTAGAATTAATATGCATACTGTATATTGAGAAACACTTTGTTTAAATAATTAATTTGCTATAAATGCACATAAATTACTGTAAAGTTACTGTATGGTCATAAATAACCCAGAATATTCATAATTTATAATGTTTTAATATAAATATAAAGATCAGGACCCCTGTTCAGGCATTTTGCAGTGGTTTGGTGCCACTGAAAGGGCAGCTGCATTTGCTAACCAGAGTATTCAAATCAAATAACACACCAAACAAACCTTTTACAAAATTCAGGTATCATTCGGCTATCATTCAGTGGTTTAATCTTGGCTTTTTTTTAACTAGTAGCTCACTTGATGCCAGTTTTTCTAGATATGTATTAAGAAAATAGTATTCTGCAGCTGTGAAAACCCTAATAAATTTTCTCTCTTTCGCTAAGCATTAAAGATAGTGTTCGCTTGATGTAGTCTTTTCTTATCTAGTAACGGGAGCAGCAGAAATTCAGCCTGTACTGAGGGATTGTCAGATTCAGATCACCCTGTTTGCTTACACACCAAGGCAACATCCAAAGACTAAATGGTGTCTTGTAGAGAGACACGAGTATTGTGTCTACCCAGCACAAAAGCGTCATGCAGATTTCCCACAAAAAAAATACTGCGGCACACATTCTGAAATCCAACAGGACTTTAGGGGCAAAATCTTATGTTTTTTTTGCAATTATCCTGCAAGACCCATTCAGCAAACTTTTATTTTTCTTAGGACAGAGGTCCAAAAAGATCTTTCCCTGGATTCTTAAAGGTGTTCTGTAGGATATTTGTAGGAATTTTTATGTAGAAAAAGAGTTTGACTTCAAAATCTTGCTTCTTTCTTTTTTTCTTTGCAGGAGTCCTGCAGGATTTTCTTGATTATAATGAAACTCTTGGACTCAACCCTTTTTCACAGTATTAAGATTAATTTCTTTAACTTGGCTTACAGTCAACTGTGACTCATTATTTGTTCGTGTTTTTGTGCTGCTTGCATCAATATTGCACCTTTAAAAATGATTTTCCAATTTCACTGCAATTGTTCTTGCAGCCCATTGAGAAGCATTTTATAAATTAGGTTAACTGACTTCTAATTTATTTTAAAATACTCATAGTTATATGTAGCAAAAGAAGGATATTTTTATCAGATGATGCTCTCTGTGGAATTCTCATGTGGAATTTAGTATTTTATAATGTAAGCAGTACTGCAATGTGACAAATGTGACAAACCTGCAGGTTCAAATATTCTGTAGCTGGATGTTTCAAACACCAAGTAAGACTGATATAATAAGAAAGGAAATGTCTTCATTTTAATGCTTTTGACGACCTGTGTGCTCACTGTCCATTAGTGCTGTGTGTGTTAATGTAGAAGCAATGTGTGCTTTCACATATTTTATATGTAGTTTTTTCACCATTTTTTTTTCACAAACAGGACTCGCATTGCACAGGTCCATTTTGTCTTCTGCTTCATCAGTACCACTGATAGCAGACTTGCTGCTGCAGTACAGTGGGGCTCTTATACAGTTCTCAGTAGGGTTTGCCCGATGTTGTGTCATGTGGTAACAGTAGCAGGCCATGGTTATGACACAAGTTTGGAAAATCTACAGACCCTTAGGTGTTTACAGAGGGCTATGCTTTTGTAAGGCATTAGGGAAATATTACTAAACTAATAATTAAATAAATAGTTCAATAGTAAGTAAACCTGCCCTCAAAATATCACATCTAATAACACGTCTTTTAACCCTGTGAATTAAAACCCAATGGCTTCTATGGAAGTAAAATCAGAATAAGGCGAGACAGACACAGTTGGACATAGACAGATAGATAACATGCTGCGCTGTTTATGCAATTGGGAGATTTGACTGCCTTAAAAATTAAACTTTGTATTTATTCATGACTGTTACATGTGATTAGAATATTTTAAATATTTAAGGTGCACCAAATCCAAATGTAAATGTCTTTGGACTTTGGATATTCAGATCTTGTTTTTGAACCGTGCTCAGTGTGAGTGTGTTCGCTCACATTCCACAAGCAGTCAAATTCAACATCACATGCTGAAGCATGTCGGGCAGATTTGAATAACCTTGTTACACGTCCGATGCCTCTACATCCTCAGGAGTGCACAGGTGTCGTGGGCGGCTGAGCCAGTCCTCCAGTATGCGAATCGGGAAGCTTTTGGAATGAAGTAGGGAAGCTGCACAGCCATCTTGTTGAAGTCGACACCCTGACTCCTTTCAGGAAACAGCTGGATGAGATTCTTGGATCAACTGGCTACCAGCAGCCAAAAAAACCAGATGGGCCGAATATGGTCTGAGGTCTAAAGTTTGGTGGAAATGGTAGCTCAGAAAGATTTCTTTGCACAGTCAAAACAAAATTTCTGCACAGTAATAATGTCTTACAATGAGTACATTTTCACACCATGTTTATGAACAGGTGTTGTGTTTGAATTCGAGATACAAACATAAGAAGATGTACAGTAATTTCCTGTCTATTCGTTTCTTGAAAAAAATAACTTTGGCTCCTAATTTTATGCATAACAAAAATAACTCATTATATACACACACACCTACGGTATATTCAATATCTGTAATATAGAAGCATTATATAACACTATAATCTCTGTATATATCCCAAAGCTTTATTTTCTTGGTTTTCCTAAAGCTTTTTTCAAGGCTGTGGTCTACCCTTGGGGCTCTGGGCTTAGCAGGAAATCCTGGAGATATAGTAACAATAAACTAGTACAATTCTAAACTAATAGAGTGTACTTAAATAGTATATACAAGCAGAATAGTAACTAATATAATCAATAGTAGCAATAAACTGCCCCTCTAGCAGCGGTGTGTTGACAGCTGTGTAATCAGCCACCAGCAGAGATCCCTGCTCCGTTCGAGCCCCTCCGTGCCCTGGCCAGGCCATCCAGGCACAGTCCTGGGCTGTGCCTGTACTTCAGGGAAGGGCTCCAGGTGTCAGGTTTCTGGACAGAGGTGCCCTGTGTCTGCTACCAGCCAGCACACCCTGTCATTTACCAGAAAGAGTTGCGTCATTTATGTCCTGCTCGTGCACATCCCACAAGTCCAGGTCAACCAGCTCCTTCCGGAAGGAGAATCACAACTACTGTTCATGTATTTGTTAAAGCGCCGCAGCAGCACCGGGAAAGAGTTAATTTCGGATAAACCTGTAATGTGTCTTTCAGTCTCGAAAGGTGTCTAGGGGAAGGCTTTTGTTGTCACATAAAGATTGGGAGAAGGGGAGTATCTCAAGCTGTTTTTTTTAAACAGTGCTGCCTAGATCTGGCACAGGTCCAGCGTACCTTCTGCAAAGAAGAGAGCTATCGTGGCCCGTGGCGACAGAGAGCAGAATGGAAAATGAGCAGGTCTTTGTGTTTACAGTATGTCCACGGAGCCTCTGTTTTTTCTACCACTGATACTGAAGGGAATCTGCTTTTCTCTTGAAGCAATTTTAACAGTTAAAATAACAGATTTTAACAGAGATTAAACATTTTGTGTTAAGCTAATATTCTGATTTGTCCTGTCCAGATCAAATCCAGACACTGTTTATCCTGTACTGCCCTAGGAAGAAACCTCATGGTGGAGGTGATGTTTGTTTGGTGGGACTATCCAGCTGCTGTTGTTTGTGCTGTGATCCTCGGCTGGATCTGAACTTGATCTTCAGCGCATCCCGTTCCTCTCAAAGCTGTACGGCCATAACAAGTACTGTGGGAAGAATTGATTTTTAACTCATTGTTTACAAGAATGCTGTGATAAAACAGACAGTATTTTTAGAAATATTCACCACAGATACAGTATGCGGTATACGGCTCTTCTATGTTTGTTTTGGATCTTTTAATGCAATTCCTGGCTGCATTACTGCAAACTTACAAATTGGAAACAATAACTACAAAGAATGTGTTATTTACGAAAAGAACTAGATGTGAAACACACAAATCCTGCATTATTTTTATTAGGAGTCATTAAGAAATACAAGGCAACTGCTGACTTGTACTATTCTAATGGAGCTGTGTCCAGACAACTCTCCTGGGCACTCACTCTAAATAACACGCTCTATTTGTATGGGAGAGGTAATTCTACCTGTGTGGTTCAAAATGTATTTGTTTGAGAAAATACATGTATTTACAATTTCATATTCTGGTTTCTGATTTTGCATTAGTATATTTTGAGATGTTCAGCGGTGATGTACAGTACATATTCTTTACATGAATAATAATATGTAAAGATTTTATTTAATTGACCTTTAGATGTGGAAACATATACTGTTTAATTTAAGGAAAAACTACAGATATTAAAGAAAACTGTTTACAAATAAATCTGCAATGTTAAGTTAAAAAAGCATCCTGAATTTTATATAGTTAAATAATTTGACTTTTTTTAATCCATAGATAATTTATGTTGGAGTGCCTAAAAGAGGTACATTTACAGAGATAATTGATGTTAATCCAACTTGTCTTTCTAATAGCATGGGTTAAACACCCTCTTCAATAATATTTTTTATTTTACATAAAGCTGTGCTTCTGTTCAATAAAAGACAGCATTTTCCTTGCCTTGTGTAAGCATATTTATTTTAGGGTGATGTTTTTAATATTTTTTGTAGCTGATAAGACATTGATAGGATATTGGATATATCTTCCTGATAGTGGAAGATAACCTACTGTAAATTCACATAACCCAAATTGGCTCCAAACTCAGAACTCAGGCTGCCTGGCCCATGTGACTTCCTGTTTCTAAGCACTCTCTTCCTACCTGTTTTTGAGCGCCTGCCCAGAAAGATTTGTTTCATCACAAAACTCTGTCTCATGCCAGCTGCTCGCTCCCATTGCCAACTTGATTTTTGGATGGTAAATGTGAGTGACGTTTTTTTTTTCATCGGGGGTTTCCTGTTTGTTAGTTTGTAATCATAAACACCAGTTGGTTATTTTTAAAGTTGAGGTTATATATAGCTCTGACGTAGCGCAGAAGTGTATTTACACTCAATTTTTTAAAAGAAACTGCTTTTCTCAATCCAGGAGCACTTGTGATACATCGAAAAAAAATCCAACCTCAGAATATGATATTTGCTCAATTTTTAAAAGGTTTAAAAACGCCATATCCTCCATAGCATGCTTTTTGTATATTTTTTACTCCTTTCAATTTTTTAGGGACATCAGTCACATGTCCAGTAAAAATTTTAAAATAATAAATCATTTCCAACAGCCATACTCATATACTACAGAAAGACACCATACTCATCTCCATATTTCAAGCACATTTCTTACATTAAATAGCACTTGAAAATGAGAAAAAATCTGAAGACGTACAGTAAATTAACTTTAGGACACAATTCTTTTGCTTTATCCTATGAAACAGGATGCTAGCATAGTGATGACCCTGACAAGTCCATTCCTTCCTTCTGGAGATACAGGCCTATATTCTCTCTTATACTGCGTTTAGGCGTTTGTTAGTAGCTCTGACTGGAGACACTGCAAACATGCTTTTCAATAAGTCGTGGCATGATAGAGGTTGTGGAGCAGTATGGCTTTGTGATTTCTCCTTCTTTTTCTTTGCAATTAAAAATGACAAAAGCAGAGAACGCTGTAATATTGAGGTAGTGCCAGATAATAAATGTGGAGAGATTATGTAGTGAAGTGAATATGAATTTGATTTAATGTGCTACTTTGTTTTGATTATTCCTGGTGGTGTTCTTGTTTTTGTTGTTTCAATAAAGCAGTGTGTGCCTTGGTCTGGAAGCAGTTTTGAAGTGGTAATTGCTCAGTTTTGTCTTGTTCCCCTTTTTTCTGAGCTGTTTGGATATTTTAGCTCTTGGCTAAGTTCCGACAAGAGGTTTTCTATATGCATTTCAAATGAAATGTCACTATCTGCAATGCAGTTTTGATGCATATTTAATAGTTTGTGAGAGTGCCAGATTAGGCATTGTGCCTGCATGGGTGGGGATTCTAGCGGGTGTGTTGCTGTGAAGAGGGGCCGTTTATCTTCCTTTGTATAGAGCTGGAAACTGAATCAAGGGCTCTCCATCAATGTGTACCATGTGCGTTGGGAGGGATGCTGGCAGACAGTGAAGTGGGCTCTTCCTCAGCGAATGTATCCTTTCTGCAACTATCCTTAAGAAAACACAAAATCCCTGAATTCATTTTTATTGTGTTGCTCACTGTTAGAGTCAGTATTAGATGTGTTATTGCAAAGTAATGCATTAACATACCTTTGGATTTTGCTATCTGTAATGAAATGATCAAGAATCACCTATATGTATTTTTTCAAATGTAGCAAAGGCACATCAAATGTGAAGTGTTTACCTTGATATATAGTTTTATGGACTGGAAAAAATCTGCACACTGCAGGTAAATAGGGGATAAAAAATAACACATCCAATAACATACACAGTAGAGATTATAATACCATGTTTAACCAAATAATTTATTTGTATTGTGTTTATTGGGTGATTGTAATGTTGTATATATTTTAAATCATTTAACTCCTAGTCTCCTTGCCTGATGCTGAAATGTTCATGACTCAGCATAACATTTTCTGAAATATTTTTTGGAAAAGCCTGTGTGGCACTAGTTTATCTATCCTTCCTTGTTTTGATGTAATTTATTAGTGAGTGAGTAGGATGATAGTAAACATGACTTGGCTCTTTTTATACCACACTTGTGCCTTACTCAGCAACAAAAGTCTGTCCTGTACATTCACCATTTCATTGGCAATCACAAAACATAAACTGTAGTTGTTACACGTTATGACATTTAGAGAAGTGACATGTTAGACTTAAAGACTTTAGCTTTTAAAAACCCAGTAGAAAGCATAGCCTACATGTCACAAACATGCAGACCCAAAATCTAGAAAAAGGAATGTAGCATGCTTCAATTAATGATCCTTTGTCTTCTTAAATATTATTTTATTGTTTTCAATGAAAAGCAAGTGATAAGACAGCCGTAGTTGAGCTGTTTTTATGTACAATTTCTACAGTGCTAATAATATCTAGCTCTGAGCTGAATGTGGCTTTTTCCACGCGCTCGATGTTTGCGGTACTTCATCCTACGACACAGAAACCAGGAAACTGCTACCTTATGCTGTGCTTGAAATCTCTGCAAAATCCTGCTCCCTGGTAGAAGTCCAGATTTTTTTAAAAAGTACAGTTTTTTTACTCATTAATGGACCATGAAAAGGGAAAGCTGCATCCATGTAGTTCTTAGCATCTCCAAATCCTTTTTACATTTTTGCCTCCTTGCTTTTTTTTTGTTAATCACTTTGCATGCACTCATTTAAATATTAAAATTTTCTTTAATCATCAAAGGCAGCGGGCCTCATGAATATTCATTTCCCTGTACTACAGGTTCATTACCTCACTCTGAAGCCAAACAGTCATTACCAAGAGCCAGCATTTTAATTGCTGATGCCCAGCCATCATCGCCTTCCTGCTCAGATTCTGAGTTTCGCAAGAACCTAAAACTCATTTCTGAAGTTTAAAATAACTTTACGTACTTGTTATACATTCCTGCCGCTTTGGAAAAAAAAAGAAAGAAAAAGAGAGAAAAACCTGTTCTCTGGCTCAAGCACTGAATATTTGTCAAGAGGCTTGACGAAAGTTTCATTTGCATAATGACTTTGTAGTTCTGCATTAATAAAATTTGCATATGAAGCCGTGTTAATTACTCCTGATCAGGCTTTTTTGCATTCATGCATGGTAATTTTCTGCGACTTGCGAGAATTGATGTCTTGGCGTTGGTGTTGTGATTGGTGGCAGTGGTGTTGGCGGGGGTGGGGGTGCTGAAAGCAGGAGAATGGCACATTGGTGTGTCTGTGCTAGCTTTTTATTACACTGCTCTCTTACTGCTTTTCACAAGCATGTGGAATTGGAGAAAGAAGAGGATTTATTTCAGTGGTTTGCATCTGTACGGCATAAAACATTACATGGAGAGAGAGGAAAATGTGGCTGTTTTGTAGTTTAAAACCGTTTACCTCTGTCATTCGCTACAACACAGGGTGTTGTTTTGACTAGAAGCTTCAGAAAAGCTTACCTGTGATCTCTGGTCATGAGTTACCAGAGTGTCTACTGGAGCTGGAATATAAAACCTACCTGATACGTTCAGATCACTGCTGCTAATAACAGAATCAGACACAGTTCTTCCTCTTACAGATTCACATTGCTGTGAGTTTGTTTCTGTCTGTGGATGATAAGCCTTATCACACACCTTCAATTAATTAATTTTGTATTAGACTGGGGTAAAGACAATTTTAAGTGATCTGTTTTCTTTAAACCCTAATTGTTGGCCACCGAGTTTCCCATGATGTGATTCAGAACATCTGAGTACCGAAGCCGATGTTTCATCTCAAAAGGTCCGAACCTTGCTGGTGACGTCACTGTCATGCTGTTGAGTCTTCTTTTGCTTTTATGCTTTGCAATAAAGTAACTGCGTAGTCACAGCCCTTTAATCAAGGAAACATTTGGCAAAGTGTTATTCAATACCCTTAATTTTATTTTAAGCATTTCCCAGAAGATTAAACCCGTTTTTAAATATCCCATGGGGGCTATCATATTGGTTTGCAGTTAAATTTATACCCCTTTTACAAAAGCAGCATTTCAGTTTAAAATTTTGCTCTGGGCCCTTGGAGTTCAAGTATTTACTTAAGGAATTTTGGCCCTTCACTTGTGGTTTTGGCAGAAGCTTCACACAAATATGTGTGTGTGCTTTTTTAAACTGGTGGTCTCCCAGCCGTTTAACATAACGACAGAATTAAACACAGTCCTTTTATCAACGTGGAGAGACTGGGGCCGGTGCCAGAACGAAGACATCCAAAGCAGACAGATATTTAAAGCAGCAGCGTACCGCTGAAAACCAGTTTAGAAGATTTTGGCAGAAACTGTTTTGGAAATTGAAAAAGGCTTACTGTGTGTCAACTGTTGTGATAATTGCACTGCAAAATACAATACAAAGGAAACATGAAGGGCCTCAATGGAAATACTGGATATAGACATTACAAAATCTGGTATGTCATCCCATTTTCATTTCAAAAGGGAATTTAATAGAAAAGTCATCCTTTACTATTTGAAGCCTCTGTACAGTTCACGCTGAATTAATAAAATGATGCACTGCAATAAGAATGTAGACCCATAATGGAATCATCATGTTCTTTCTTAGATTAGCATTTCGATGGTATATCCAGCAGTAAACTCGGTTTCCAGCAATCGGCATACCTGTTGAACAGGTGCTTTAATACTGAATTGTGTATTCAAATCTAGGTTTACAATGACATGTTTTCTGAAAGACCCTTCTCATTTGTTCACAAAAACATAATCAGACTGCATGTCTCTCCATCAGCCTCTGGTGTATTTATGTTGCTGTCCGTATATTGTGAGTGTCTAATTAGTGCAAAATTTGTAGCTTCAAAATGGAGATTTAAATAGAACAAGTTAAGCACTGCATCAGTTTTTCTTGTATGTGATAGCCGTATTCTCCATATCTGGCGTGGAGTGGACATAATTATATACTGTCCATGTTGGATAGTTCACTGCTCGGTCATGGGCCAGACTTTAAAAATTCATAATGAAAGGGTACAATCTGAATGTTATTCAGTTCTGCACACACTGAACACCTATTCCACTGCCTAATGACAAGTACTGAGTGCTGAGAAAACGGTATTGGTAATTTTACATTCCTTATCAGACATACACACAAATTAGACCCTTGACCTCAACAGAGAAGGACATTTGTTGCCTAACAGTTTCTGGGTAAAATTAATCATCTCCCTGCACACAGATTCCTATTAATTTACGTTGACTTCAGTGTGACTGTCTCAAGATGTTCTGCAGTGCTGCTGAGCCTGTATACCTGTCACTGTTTAATTTAGGTCTGGAGGTGTTGAACTCAACATTATGATACATTTATTTCTGAGTATAAATGTATAAAAAAGATAAGCAAAACTATTTAAAAATACTTTATTTCACTTTAGATATTATTTTCCTTGCTCAGTTGAAGCATTATGGAATTCTGTAAATTATTGTGGTTAAATCAAAATACACTAGGCAGATTATATTTCATTTACTGCTTTTCAGAAACAACTAGATAGATTTTTCATATAATTCTTTGAATAAGATTAAATGAACTGAAACTTGGTAGACACAGTATATATGTGCTGTACATTTTCCTTTATTTAAGTTTGTGTGTGTAAACAGTGCCCTCCAAATTTATTCATACCCCTGATGAAATAGGATGCATCTACATCAAATAACGAGTTTTATGCTAAAATGTTTTTGTAAATGCTATATGTTAATCTGAATGGTATTGTATTGAGCCATATTTGTGAACATTAATTTAAGTACAGAAAACGTGAGGGTTACATTAATTCACACCCCTGTAGCTAATATTTAGTAAATCCTCCTCCGGCTGGGATCACAGTACTTAGACGCCTCTCGTAGTGTGCAGTGTTCTAGCACTTTATGAACATTTCTCCATGTACATTTGCTATAGGCCCTCAGACCCTTTGGTTTCCATTAGTGAGCTACCATCTTGTGTTAGAATTACAAGTATTAAAAATTAAATGGGATTGAGGCCTGATGATTGAGATGAAGAACATTTTATCTTTTGCAATTTTAACCATTCTTTTGTTGATTTGGATGTATGCCTAGGATCACTTCATGCATTTTCAGCATCTTGGCAGAAACAGCCAGGTGTCCGGTCAAAATGTCCTGGTATATGTTGGATTTCATGATTTCCCTTGTTTTTGTAAGGGCTTCAGGACAAAAAGATACAGTACTTAACCACAAAACACAACAGATCCCCAACAATATTTTGTGGTGGGCATTTGTGTGTTCTCAGTGTGAGCTACATTTTTTAGGCCAAGCATTGTTTTGATGACCATGTCCAAAAGCCACCATTTTCATCTCATTTGATCATAAAACAATGTTGCAATTGTCATTCAAATGATGTTGAGCAACTCTGAGTCGCCTCTCTTTGTAGTCTGGTGTCGGAAGAGGTTTCTTTCTTTGCATCCCAGCTATGAGTGCTTCATTCTTCCAAGGGGCTACGAATGGCAGTTCTTTGCACTTCGTGTCCTGAGGTTGCCACTTTGTTTTGCAAATCTCCAGCTGTTGCCTTTGGAATTACTGTTACCTCCCAAACCACCTGTTTCGGAGACAACAGTGGCAAGATATGCTCGTGTCCTCCTCCTGGCTATTTACTTGCCTATACCAGTAGCCCTGAATGCCTTAATAATAGACACTATAGACTCTTAATAGTAGAGTCTACTAGATTCACCAGATTCAGCTTAGTTTTTATTCGTTTATAGCCATCCCCCAGCTTGTGGGGGTTAATGACCATTTGCCTGCAGTGTTCATAGAGCTCTCTGACCTTAACCATGATGATGTGGATCTCTGAGAATAACTTATTTTTATACCCCAGGGAAAGAGAAAGCCTGCAAGGCCTCTGTATGGCTCTGGAGGCTTCCACTTCACTTCCATTGAACAGTACATGACTGTAGATTTGTTTTTAATTTGATTGAAATGCATTGCTGAGAGGTGTGAATAAATGTGACCCTCTTGTTTATTGGATTTCAGTGAATTATTTGACGGATATGATGTTATGCTGTGCAGTGCTATGATTACAGTATAATATTAATACAACTTTTTTAAGTCAGACACAGTATCCAGTCCATAACTCACCCTGCTGTATGATGTTTGTGTTCGGATGTGATCAGTGGTATGAATATATCTGTAGGACATTGTTGTCTTTGACCTTTTCAGGTAAACATACTAATGTGAACACAGAACATGTTAAATACTTGGAGCCTGATATTTACAGCACTTAGATTCTTGAAATCTAAATATTTCTTATGGTGATTTTAGTGCTTTTAATACAGGGCGTGTGGTATACTGGAGGTGGTCTCCTATTAAGACTGTAGTGCCAGTGTGGTGGGACTTTGGAAAAGACCCAGTATGCTGACAGTGAGGCCCAAGGCAGCATATGAAGGAATGCAGTTGTGCTGTCAGACAGGACTGCCCTCAGGCCATATTGCCACTGTATTGATTTACCAGGTGTGAGCGGTTCGTAGCATGTTAAATGCTGCAGAAGTGTACTCAGTGTGTTTGGAAAAGCTCTCACTGTAGTAAGTTAATATTATCCCACATAAAGACATCAAACAGTCCACATGTGGGTTTATAGTGGTCACATGGTGGTATATTTTATATTTTCCTACCACAGCAGGGAATAAACTTGCCACTAATTTGGTTGCAAATGCTCCTAAAATGTTGGCATTTGCTAATATTTTTGTCCAGTTGTATGTTAATTCTACATGAATTAAAAATACACTCTTTCCTTGGATAACTAAATGCAGTGATGTTTTTTTAAATTATTTTTAAAGGTCAGCTCCATCTGTTTTGTTATTTAATTTAATTTAGAAATACAAAATATTTATTTGGTATATTATTACGAATACCAAGAAACATTATTAGAGACGATCTGCATTACATTTCTGTTGTGAAGGCAAGTTCCCCCTGTAAATAGTAGCTCTGCATATATATTTTAAACTCTTTTTTAGCAACTGTAATAAAATGTTAAAACCTTCATATAAACATATGCCCTAATTGACCATAATAAAGAAGTGTTATTAAAAAAGCTGCCAAAGCTGATTTTGAAAAACGGGCGTTAAGGATTTGATTGGCACCTATGAATCACACTGGAGGGTTTTTGGTAAATCATTGCACACTGGATCGTACACATGGTGGTGAAGCCGCTTTGATGAAATGGATTACATGTGCAAGGTAATTATGTTTGGTGAAAAATACAGTGGACAGGATGGGATTAGCAGGTCTGTACAGGTTTAACGACAACTACAATCCTCCGTAGGGTCAGAAAGGCTTTTGACACAACTGCCGAAAGAATTAGTCGATCTTACTGTTTACTTCTTAAATCCTACTGTTTAATAAAGCCTTTCATCCAAAAGTATTTTTGACAAAGGGTGTTGCCATTTAGCAAGAGGAATCACCACTTAACAAAAGCTAATTTTTCAGTTGGTTAACTGGGAGGATTAGGTTTATACTGGAATAATGTGAAATTCTGGGGATTTAAACCGCAATTACAAAGAGTGGAGAGTTGTTTTCTTAGACCAGAGCTAAAATTTGGTCTGAATTGGTCTGAAGGAGCACTGCACTTTGAAGATTACATGTGGTAACTTGTACCATGGTGCTTTACTGCAGGAATTCTTGTTGATCCCATTGTCTGGGCTTTAAATCTGTCCAGTTTAACAGCTGCATACAGGCTTGAAATTTTGTGCAGCCGTAGACAGTTACAGTATGGCTTAACGTTTTTTTAAACCCAAAAAAGTCCTATGTATTGATATTTTGCGCTTTCTGTTTTTTAAAACATTCTGCCTCTAAAAAGTGAATGCCAGCTCTGTGTGGATATGTAGACCTGTAATCATGGTCTCTTACAGTAATTGCTCTCGTCTGCAGGGTTCAGAAAATTCCCTCTATCAAAGCACAGGCCAGGTTTTCGTAGCAGAAGCAGACTTAGCTATGATATCCCGAGAGAAAAAGCCGTGAGTTCAGTTAACCCCTCTGAATCCAGGAAAATAACAGCAGGAACTGCAGGAATGAGTTTGTATATTTTGTTTCTATATAACTCTGCGTCATTTTTAGTTCATTTCAGAATTGGGCAAAATTTTAAAGTTGTTTTTTTTTATTAGAAACGACATTGCTGGTATGTCATTGACTGCACAGATTTTTAAAAATTTAATATTGTATGATGGTAGTGTGAGCTGAGGTTAAATAAAAATAAAAATTTTCACTATGAAAATATTCTGTAATGTTTGAAATGTTTATCCTTTTATTTTCTCACTCCTAACAAAACCTCTACCAAGCTAAATTTATTATTAAAATGTATGAAGGTTGTATAAAGTGATTTTAATAATATTTCCCTTCCACTCATATTACCATTCAGTAAAATCCAACAAATTGTATTGTTCTTATTCATCTGATGTTCATGAACGATGTTAGTTCACCAAAAAACAAACAAGCAAAGCTTTATGGAAGTCTTTGGCCTCCATATAAATATTTGCCTTTCATAAAATACAATACATTTTCAAAATGTGTCATTTTGTTAATATTGGTTGATATTTCCAGCCTTCAGGATTGAAATGGTCATGTGTGTAAGATAATGCACTGAAATATGGAAAAGAGCTTTTGACAGCAGGCAATACTGGGTGATCTCCAGAAGATGGCCACTTGTGAAGCTCGAAATGAATCCAACTGATTACAAGGAAGAAAAATCTCCCATTTCTTTACCTGCTAAAGTCCCAAAGCCACAAGTAAAACACAGGGCTTAATTGACAAAATTGCTGATCACTGTTGAGCAGGAGAGCAGAGCCATGTTGTTTTAAGCTGGCACCTCTGTTGTCTGAATGAGAAGGTGTTTAACACACCTGGCATTAGTTGAAGGCAACCTGAAGATAAAAGGCATACCTTTAAGGAAATTATGGGTTTTAAAGTTTTTGTATGGTTACATTTCTCCACCCTTAATTATATCAAAGTTTTCATTTTGTTTTGATTATATTATTTAAACTGGCCGATGGAATTTGCCAGGTAGGACCACCCAGACTTCCAAGTCTCAATGTTTTTTCCCCCTATTTTTCGCCCCTTAGGTTTACAGTACATGGGACCACTTTCGTTCAGTTTTTGGCGCTTTAAATGAGCTCGGACAGGGAGCTGTGTGGACGTACAGGAAGGTTCCTGTCTTGTCCTCCTAAAAACACACTACCGAGAGTGTACACAATGCAGAATTTTGCTGTAAGCAGATCTTGGGCCATCTGCCTAATATGAAAGTGAGCCATGTGAAATTAAATTAAAAGAGCTCTGGCGCATCAGCGCTTTCTTATCTGAACATTCCTGTTGGCTCTTGTCTGTAATCCGGTATAACTGGGTACGCATACAGGCGCAGGATGGGAATCTCTAACGTAAACCAGAACATTTCAGCAGACACTGTTCATTGGCCTGTACCCCTTTCACCAAGGTGATAACACAGATCAATGAAGGCCCCAAAATGGGCTGTGCTAAGCTTAATCTTCTATAGAAAATACCTAAACATACTGTAAGTATCTGTTGTAGAACATTGGCCATTTTGATCAGGCATGCCGTGAAAAGCAGTGAAAATAACAGTACTTCCTTGAAGATTACTAGTGAATACAGAGGATTAAGCGCTGATGTGAAAATGTGTTTAGATTTTTATTTTGTTCTTTACACATGACGGAGGGATTCATGATTGCTTTGTGCACATATGGGCTCTGCCCTCAGTGTGGGCCCCCTTCAGCACACAAAGTATGAAGGGGGCAGCACCAGTCTGCCAGTAAAATCTCTGAATAACTGCAGTTTAGAATATTGTTAATTTAACATAAGCAGGGAACGAGATATAAATGTCAATTCAAAGGAGGTAGATACTGGAAAAGCACAAAAAGGCTCCATTTCTGTGCATAATTTGCTGTAACTCTGCCAAGCAATTGTCTACTGTATGTTTTTGTCCACAAATCTTGGGATACTTTTTAGTGCCCTGTTTGTGAAGGCATGTTGAATGCTTTTTTATAGTTTGCATTGAAGGGTTTGAATGCTTGGTACAGCTGGTGCTCATTATGTTATATACTATCCAAAAATGCACATGCAATTAATTCTCATACAGTATATACATAAGTCATCAATCAGGCTGTTTCTGGAGTCCCGCTGATGTTGTGTAGAATTTTCTGCACAACTTAAAGAATCACTCTTACAACAACTTCGTATTGTTTAAAAGAACAGTTAGTAATTCCAAACATAACTATATAAAATATTGTGTAAGAGATTGAGGATTTAAAATGAATGAATATAATAGATTTTTACAGTTACTAAGATTTGTACTTTGTGTATGAAAGAATTACTTGGTCTGAATCTAACATGAATTTATCATTAATTGATCTGAAACAACTTTTTTAAATTTTTCCTGTTAAGGCTTTGCCAAACTTATTTCACTGTGACAAGAAGTACATTAAACAGGGAGAGGGACACAACTATCATGCACACAGCCTGACCAGAAGCAGTGATTTAAATTCGCTGAAATGAAATGAAAAGCTTAGCTAATGCAATTTTTGCAGTCCGGCTTTTTATTCTACTGAAGCAATGCCAAGAATCATAGCTCTCACTGACAGAGAAGCTTTTCCAGTTATTTTTCATTGTCTTCCCCTCCCCAGAAGTCTGCCCTCAGCCGTTAACATATTTTTCTAGATGAAGAGGTTTTACTGTGGGGCACCATTGCATTCCTTTGTACTTCACCATTTTGTTGGTTATTCTATATACCTTTGTTATTTTTAACTTGTATGACTCTTACCCATATTAAAAATGAAAAACATGCATTAACAAAGACAAAGGTCATGTACGTGCATGTTCTAGAGCTGCCTTTGGTTGGTTGACCTGCTGCATGTGGTATTTTTTTTCCTGGAATGCAGGTGAATAACAATAGGAATTTCATCGTCGTCTCACTGCCTTTGTACATGTGCTATTTATACATGAAAAGAAGACTGGTATGCAGTTCCCGTACCTGAGAAGAAAGATAGTGATTCACAACCCACACCTTTTATAAGTGTTTCGAAGGGAAGAGAACAGCAGCACTGCCCCTTTAAAGACTAAGAAGGTCTGCTATATTTTTGAAGTCCTCCTCCTGTTAAAAAAAGTTCTGTTTCTTGCAAATCAAAACAGATTGGACTGGTTATACGAGAGTGCCTGGTTTCAGTTATACTGGAGCCAGACATACTGTGCAAAAGCCATACCCCCCACTACTACCACCCTTTGCTGGGTTTACAGTCCTTAACATGTTTTTTTCCAGATTTGCTTTCTGGAGTGGCCTTTCTGAAGCTTCATTTTTTTTTCCAGGGCTTAAAAGTAATAAGAAAAATGTATTATTTCATGTATTGTTACTGCTAATAATTTTTTCTTATTTTTTACAGCAGTCAGGGCTACAGTGTTAAGGAATGGAAGGATACTTCTTAAAACACAAGCTTCTGGGAAAGGTTTTGTCCCGAGAAAGTTTCTGATAAGAGGCTGGGGCTTCTGACAGTGAACATTTACAAATCCACTGCAGTATAACTCAGAGTCAGAGGAAGGGAAGGAGAAAAAGCATGCTTCGTGACTTCATGCCCTGGGGATGGATCCTTAATGCTAACAACCTGATTTGCACATTTAGATATAGTGTACAGTGTTAATCACAAGTACACCTTCGCTGTTGAGAAATTTGTTTTACTGTGCGCTGATGGCCTGTGAGAAGAGTTTTTCTACCGTTTTACAACAATTCATTTAAAACAGTATTTAAATTGGGGGCTCTGGGGTGGTGGAGTATATAACCATCAATACGTATCCTAAGAAAATACAATGATTGTATAATTAATTCATTATTGCAGATGATATTGTGTTTTGAAATACCAAGCAGTCATGGCTCAAAATGGCTGGCACAATAATTGAGTGTGTTTTGCATGCATGAGTACATTTTACAGGTGGTTATTAAAGAAAGGTTCATACTTCATAAGACCAAGCAAGTAAGGATTAAGAATGCAGGGGAATATGCTACTTTCAGGTTTTTTTTCCAAGCCTGAAAGCAAAGGTATTAGGATAAATGATGATACCCTCTGCCTGTTTAATGCTGTGCACACAATATCAGTACCTTATAAGGCAAGGTGGAGCATACTAACTGACTGTCCACAGTGAATATTATAACCCTCATCTGGTCTGGATCTTACTTTCAAGACCAACTGGACCTGCTGTATGCTGACTTTATAAACTCTGAATACTCTTCCAGTCTGGGCATTGTCCCACTGCTAAGAATACGAATTCAGTTCTATGAATATGAATATTCTGATAATCAAATGGTTGATTCATTTCTTTTGGATGGGTGGGGTTGTGAATGCTGTTTTTTTAACATGAATACATGCTCATTCCAGATTCTTGTCTCACCAGATAATTTCCTTGCTTTATTTTTCTTAATTTAACTAGGTGAACAGATAGTGTTGCGTATTGTTTAAGTTTTCAGTGCTGAATGTGTTATTTTTAGGAATCTTGCATCAGTGTCTTTTCACCAACTTTACGTCCTATATCTTTGGATTTTCAAAAATGCAACAGAGGTCTCTTCTCAGGTTACAGTCAGCTTGGAGTTGACTAACTGCAGTATTCTGAACACGTGATTTTTACTCTTTTTTGGAGTAATAGCTAAGAGATCATAAGCCAATTCTCACTGTTCTGTGTATTTTGACACCAATAAACAATTAAAAGGCATAATGCCAGTTGAGATAGAAGAGTAAGGTAAACAATAGTTTGAGAGATAATTCATCACTTGCAAAAATAAATATTTTTGTCTTATTTCACAGTTAAATACAACAGCTGATCTACACCTCAAATGAAACTGTGTAAACATACTTTGCCCTGATTAAGGGTGTCTGCTCAGGAAATAAATAATTATATATAACAACTGTATGAGTAAAATATTATTGGCAGCTAACTTAAGGGGGAATTTCACAGCTTTTTTGTTATGCCACAGAATTTACTCTTGGTTTACTGAAAGGCATGAAAGGCTTACTTATCAAGATGGAGAAAAAACATTTTATTTAAGAATCAGGAGTATAATGTATTGCACTTGTATATAATGTGGGATTTAAAAATGAGCACTGCTTGGAGAGAGAAGAGTGAAGTAAATGTTAGATCCCTGTAGGTAGCTACGCAATTCACAAGTGATGAAATCAACCATTTGCAAAGTTATGTATTTTCTCTTTTTTAGAGAAGAGAGCAAATCTGTGTTAAAATAGAACACCATCAGTTAAAGTTAGACTTTCAGGTCAAAAATAAAAGGCAAGACATTTATTTTTGGTGACAATTTTGGTTCAGTAATGCAGTTGGAAAGTTTGGTCAAGTCCTCCTGCTTTCTGTAGCTCATCTGATTTCCTGACGGTGCTGGTCTGTTTCTGTGACACTGACATGGCCCCTGCTCACATTCAGATTAATCACCTCAGGATATTCAACTAGGAATTTTATCTGAAGGTCCAGTTGAAAACCTGGAAATAGCTCCTGTTGTGCAGAGTCTTTAGGAGTCTCCCACATGGACGACTCACTTTGGATTAGGTTTCTCAAGGGGGATGCAGAGATCATCCAAAAATCTGTTGATTTTTAGTCCTGTGCAAATCAGGCTTATAACATGTTTATCCAATCCTGCATTTGTACATAGAACAACAGTTGTGACTGTTGACAAACACTATTTTTATTTTTTCTGATTTTTTTCAAAATCATCATCAGGCAGCCCAGAATCTCCTAAAATGCTCTTTGATTTAATGTTGTCAAATACCGAAATAAAATATCTTTAAATGTATTAGATAAATCTTTTACCGCTCTCTGTATTTTCAGTCACACTATAAATTCTGCATATTGTGAATTATGTTTTGCATAAACATAAACATAGCAAAACTATTTTTATTATATGCATGTCCAAAACCCAGCAGTTTTTCAGCAATGTAGAAAGTAGAAACTGGGAGAACAGAGGGAAATCTCATTGACCACTAATTCCCCAAAACTCGCATACCCCTGTATTAACCGAACACTGAAAGTAGTCCCCCTTCAGCTGTATTTAACTGGATTGGAATATTCCAGGGCCCTGGGTGTTGCTCTTTGTTGAGGTGGGCACTTTCACAGGACCTCATCTTAATGCTTGCTTCAAGCATTTGTAAACAAACACATTTGCCACTATCCAAATGTTAGGGTCCATTTATCTCAGTTCGTCTTCTAGATCTTGATTTCTTTTGCCTGATGTGTGGTTCAGTGATTTCAGAGTATACTGTATGCTACAGCTTACTTCCTCTGCTGCTTTGGAAACCTCAACAGGAAGCTGGTTTGTCATAAATGGGGTCTTTCAGACTATTAACAGTTAATACTGGCTGCTTCCTTTGTAACTTAGTAAATCAGATGTTACAGTAAATGAAATCTCCTTCCGTTCTGACCCTCTGGGCCATGTAGCACTGACACACGATCGCAGAACATTTAAAAATCTTGGTTTCTTCCCCTCAAGGCCCATATCAAATGATGTGCCTTCATTTGAGAACGTTGCTTAATTTTTCTTATAAGGTTGCCAGGTTACTGGAGTTTGGGATTTGAAATGAACTTCATGTTGATTGTGATATGCCACTTTATGTTTGTTTAAATTAGTGAAATATCTTAACAATGTCCTGAACCCCGGTGCACCCCGGTGCGTCCCTGTCCGTTTCTTCCATTCAGCAGTAGGAGTTAGTGGAGCCCCTGCCCCTGAACTGCTTCCATTCAGCCCTGGGTACTTTTAATAAAAAACTTATCACAGTACATGTAGTCAGGTGCTATTGAAATCGGATGACATCTACTGTACATTCTGATGTTTCATATTCTTTTAAAAAGTAAATTATTTCACGGTCATAGTGAAAAATACAAAGCCTCACAATGCAGAAATCACACAAGATTGAGTGTATAATTATGTACAGGAATTAGTCTTTTCTTCTCAATTCACCTTGAAATGTTTCTCTGGCTACAAATCAGTGAGAGCAAATGCAGTTTTGACCGAAACCACTATCTGTTAACAAACAGTACTTGATGGCAGTAACCATTAATTTTACAGTTCGCGGTGCCCACCAGCCAGCAGCTCATCACACCTGGGGCACGGCGCTTGCTGGGAGGGCTGTGCTTCTAGTGCACAGTCCACACATGACTGAACTGTCACATCCTGGGCTAGACCCAGTGACAACACCCAGGGCGAAGTGTAAGGCCTGCAATTCGATGATGGCCATTTTAGAAAGTTCAGGAAGCAGTAAAAAGTTGTTTTTTTTCTATCCTTGCAAGTCTTACGATTGTTGAAGGTTGTTGTGTAATTTTTGTGTTACTAGGACAAGAACATTTTTTGTGTATGTATTCCAACTTCTAAATCTGATTGAGGATATTTTTTATTGCCACACTATCATTTTTATTTTGTAATGTGTTATGTACACATCCATGATACCTATTCCATTAGTTCTTCATTAATCTGTGGTTCTCTGGATGCAGCATTTTGCTACCGTCTTGAAGTGGTAAAACTTCTGTAGTTTTACTGTGTGTGATAAATTTTAATATGTATCCTTTGCTTTAAACTGACAGTAATGAAAATCTTATCTTTCCTGTGAATGAGACCCAAATGTTGGGAGGGATTAAATATATGTATATTTTTGTGCTTTTATGGTGTGTACTTTTAATTAAAGTTAGTGTGTGGCCCCTATTTTATACTGACACAATGTGCTTTTTTCAGAAACTCAGCAAGGAATATAAATCCTTTACAGCATTTAAACCTTTTTTAAAAGACCAAAAAATAAACAGCTTTTTATTGTTTGATATACAGTATAAATTTAATGAAAAACAACTACCGTGCCTTTATTCCACAGCACTTGAAGTGTCCAATGGAGAACTGTGTTGAATAACAGAATTGGAAGCAGATGTTGGATGTGGGAAATCTGTGCACTGTCCATTTTGGATCTCAACTAGTATGTCAAACTGACAGTAAAAACCAGCTGCTCCCAGATTCCTGTGACTCACTCACCCTCACTATATCACTATATCCCAAGCAATGCCTGGCTGTACTGTACAGAGCAGGACTTGTTCTCCAATACTAAGATTTATCCACACCTCCAGAATAATTCAAAATTAACATGGAATGTGGAAACATTCAAAATTAAATTATACATCAAATGGTGAACTTTTGAAAATGGGCACATTTTTTACTTTTTTATGAAAACAATCTTTAGCAATTATGATACATTTTTCATTTTTAAAGACAAGTAGTGCAGTGTGTGATATAAGGAAAGGTTCCTCTCTATAAGGAAAATGTGTTTTGAACTGTTATTATTATTCTTATTGTTTAAAAATATTGTCAAGGATTTGATCTCCTGTAATTCCTAATAGCAAGCAATTTGCAATTAATGTATTCATTTTCACACACGTTATTTTTAATTATTTGTCATGTTGATAAAATTCAATTCACTGATAAAGTCTTTTATTAGAGCAACATTCAAAGATCACTGTTCTCTCTGTTAATTCAGTTAATTCAACTGATCACTGTTAATTCAATTTTAATTTCACCTATTAGTTTCTGAAACACAAATGACACTTGGAACTACTGGTCTGTCAGGCGATCTTGATCTTGATCAGAGTTCTTATGCAGTCCTATGTTTAACCTCCACACCTCAGCCTTCCTTGCCTGATCAGCAGTGACTCCGGTACCTTACTTTAACAGATGGAATTAAAAAAAGAACGGAGGGCAGGAAGGATACTCATTGAAATGAATGTAATCCGAATCATATGATGAGTGAAATATTATTAATAAATGTCTGTTGTAGTTCCATATTCTCTGGTTACGATAAAAAATACTGGTAAGAAAGAAAATCACACAATAAATTGAAATAAATAAGTCTTGGAATGAAAAGAGAAAAGAGATGAAAAGAGAAGAGATGGACTGACGCTCGCAGATTTGTCCACGGTACCACAACACTATAAACAGATTTGCATGTAATTTTTTTGCCTTAGATGCACTATAATAGTTATAGACAACACATTAGAAATGCAGGTTGAAGAATTAGAAGCTTCTGAGAGTATAGATCGTACACATGGTAATGAACCTTGAGCTTAATAATGCAGAGAAATGTCACAAAACTGTCAGAAGGTGTGCAAAAAATGCACAGACGCAGTGTCTTTAGCACACATCTTCTTTGTTCTAAACACAAATCCTTGACATGGACTTGCTAGATATGCAATCTCCACATTAACCACAGTAACATACTTGGGCGCAAACTCGGTACACAATAATATTCTTTTTAACACCTATTTTCTGTAAAAAAAATGACCCAGACATTTGTCAGTTATTTATATTTTTATCAGTCTCTTAGATGGCAATGGAAAATTGCATCTGTTCTGTATAACAGAAAATGAAAACATTACACTGTTTCTACTGTGCGCTACAAGGCTTTCTCCTAACTCAAGGACAGATTAGTTCACTATTGGTGATCAAAAACAGATGAAAGATGATTTTTTAAAAACAAATTGTTATGAAGACTGTGGTTTCTATGTATTTAGGTATTTTGAAATCATTCCTTAACATTTTCTTTTTGCATAGAAAATAGATGATAATTTGATGGAATGACTCCAGGAAAGAAAACAGTCTTAAAGTTACGGGAAATATAATATCATCTTTAATAATTTAAGCACCTTGCTCTAAGAAATATGCCTCAAAGCTAGATGTTCTGGCATTAAGACACAAGGTTAAAACATTCTATGAATCCCAAGGTTATGTGGGCAAGCTCTGATTAACAGAATAGCCAGTCTTTTGGCAGTATTTTTTATTTTCTTGTGACCACATTAAACTCCCTGTTCCTCTACATGAGAATTCAGTTGACAACAGAAGAAAATATTAATTTAAAATATAATTAATTGAAGTATTGAAGGAGAGGAACAAAATAATCCTATGAATTATTTACTTTTTTCTGTTACATGTTCAGATGTAGAAAAAAAAAAAGATCAGTTTAACAAAAGCATGAGCCTCAAAACTTGAAACAGGTCCTAGTCCAAGTGACACATGTGTCCAAGTGCTAAATACTCAGAACACTGACTGATTGATAAAAACTAAAAAACGATTTTTTGTTTGAGCTCAAAGGCCAAAGCATACACCTTGCATGGCAGAAGGCTATTCTAACCTGTTACAGGTGATTGTGATCAATGTTGGGAGAAAGTGGTTTTCAACAATGTGACAATTTGAACCACTCACAATAATCAAACTCTGAGCATTGCCCTTTATTAGTGTGTAAGACTCTTGCATTAATAATAAATGTGTATGTGGGTCTGGGTGGGGGTTGGACGTTATTTTAGCTGAAATTGTTCCTAATTAAGGCAAATATTATCTCCACAGGAGACAAATATTCCTGACAAATGGGGGTGTACTGCGGCAGAGCCATCCACAAGCACATGTAACTCTCACACCAAATGTATGTCGTAATCAGTCCTTGAGAGAGCTTGTGAGGCTTTCTTCAGCCAAGTTTATTTCACCTTAGGTCGTGATGGAGGCACAGCTACATTTCCTCTAATTTATCTCTCTCCTAGTCCTGATAAAACCATTTCTGTAGTACAGAGCGACACATGCTGTACTGGTCATTCTGAATTTAAGTGGCTCATTATAATTTTCTAAAATAACTTTCTGCCTAAATTTGAAATTCCATAAAACTCTTCTCATAATAATATTTAGGTGTTTTAAAATAGGGTACATCATCAGTTTGAAAAAGAAGAGATAATCCATTTTACCAATGCTTAATTTGATAAAACAAAACAACAGGACGTGTTGCAAAGTGACCACAAGTCAGCAGAAGAGCCTTTCTTGTTTGATTCCCTTGACAAATAGTCCATAGAGGGAATTATCTGCTGCACAAAATGAGTGATCCTGAATCATTCATCATAATTTGCTATTGAGGAGACACGCTTTCTGGAGCAAGAAGCCGAATATTTTTTTTACAATTAACATTCCTTTTTTTTTACAGTTTGCATTGCTCTTCAGTTCCCCAGCAGATAAGGTCTAGCAGTTTTGCAATAAATCTGCAACAGAACACCTTTGTCTTTTATTTGGTGAACAGAAAAAATTGTTATAATTTGATCGTTCTACTCTTCTGACATTAATCGTGAGCTGCCTGGCTATTGGCACTTCCCCTCTAATTGAACACTGAGAGGTAAACCTGTTTCTGAAGCAGTGCAGTGCAGCCTACCATAATAGCGATGATTTAATTTAGCTATTTAACCTGTAATTCCAGCAATATTTATTGAAGAGCGAGGGGAGAAAATTGGGCCATTAGGAGCTGACGATGAATACATTGAGATGAAAATGAACACTCCTAACTGGTAGTTGACCTTAGCATTTTGTAGCAGTTTTTATTAGCGCGGGCCACAGTAATTACTGCAAATTGAATCATAGTGAAAACTGAAATCATTCCATAATGAGCATTTTTATTCGTTATTGCACTTTCCAGCTATGCTCTGAAGTCTGACGTCTGTGTTCTGTGTAGAAAGGCAGCGGTGTACTGCTCAGAGCTAGTCTAGCAGTCAAAACAGCAAGAGGATTTTCTCATTTTTATTTGGTGAGCAGTGTAGTAATTCTCCCACTATGCTTTTCTACCACCTATAACAAAGGGAAATGTTTCGATATCCTTGTTCTGTTAATTCTTTACACATCTTTTTATTGAAGATTATACTTTTTTTCTGTCGGAAATAATATATTTTTTCTGTGGAAGGTGTTGGCAGGAATACTAACTGGCTATCCTTAAACTCCCATAATCTATTGTCAGGCTTTTTTTTTCTCGTTTTGCCAATGTATTTATAGCCCTTGTCTTTTAACGACATATGGCACGATCTGTACAATGTGGAAAGATGCAAATTGGGGGAGTCTGACTTTAAATTAGGCAGAGAAAGTGACATGAGGCTTTTTGAAGACAGTACATCACAGTATTCCAGAGAGAAACAGCAGGGTGTCCCACAATACACAGCGCCTGAACCTCCCGCCCCTCTTACAGTAGGACAGAATTCAGGATGTGTAGGTTTACTCTTTTCATTTCTGTGTTCCTAAAAATAATACTGGTGAATAAAAAATTGGAAGTTGCAATAATCTGATCTTAACAGAAATCTGTTATATGTGTGTATATTTTAATATCGGTATCTATTTAATTGTTTGATATAGTTTCCATATGCATATTCATTTATCACATTATAACAATTATCTTTAACTAGGAGCTGCTCATGTATGATATAGAAATAAAATAAATGGGAAAACTAAGTGTACAGTTTTATGTAGTATATTTACACACTGTATAAAAAAGAAAATACTTACACATTGTGTGTTTATTTATATATATTAACATCAATTCATGAATACACACAGCTGACATATGTATAAAGACCAGAGTTCCCCATATTCTTGTGTCCACTATGTTGCATCACAGTACAATACACAACAATCTTTACAAAACTCAGCGGATTCAGATAGCTAAGACTTTGTTGCCAGAAACAAATCTATTTTCATTGTTCAGATGGTGGAATAGAGGATGGAAAACATAAACTGTGAGCTGCATGGAGCTTACTAGGGAAATGTCAGTTGTGATTGAGGTTGTAACAACATTTCTTGATGAGACTTCTCAGCAAACAGCAGCTTGAGTTCTAATTAAGAGGACATACGTCATTGTGCATATCTTACAGAGGAAGATCTTTCTTAATTTTCAAACAGTGCTTCCACTTGGATAATAATCCAGAAATCCTCCTGAATTAACATTAACATCACAGCATGTTTCCCTCATCGGCAATAAACTACTGGAATTCGATAGAGTAGACCATATAGAGTTTGAAAATGTTATACTTTTCTTCCAAATATGTTAAACTTCTTTTATGAGGTTTCACAAGAAATTGACAATGCTTCTAGAGAGGATTGACTGTGTGTAATATGACTATACTCAAACAAAGGAGCATCTCAGAATTCAACTGATTTAAAAAAATATTTTTTAAAATATTTTTGCATTTTAGAACTATAGTATGTATAATTTATTGATTCATTATTATGTTGTGTTAGTGAGCAAAAGGATTATAACTATTTGAAGTGTGTAATGCCCTTGGTATTGACCTTATAAAGAAATCCACTGTATGTAAAAATCTGACATTTCATTAATGAATTGACAGATGACAAATAAAATATATTTAATGCATGTTTGCTTGTAATGTAGCCTTCTGAGACGTGTGTGAACTGTGCCTGGTTAGGAGATTCTTCCTGACAGAGAAGCCACTGTCAGGAGAAAACCAGCACTTCGATCTCGAGTTTCAGTAGTTTAACACGTGCTTCAAAACCTGAAGATTATAGACAGACTTCAGTTGCAGTGTTGAAATGGGTTTTTAAAACACAACATTTAAGTACTGTACCTGTTACCATTTTCGAACAAGGGAGAGTCAGTGCAATTTCCTTTACAGTACTGAATCGTGGTGTACTGAAATAAATTAATGTCGAATAAGAAAATGGATAGTTTAACATGCTTATCTTAAAATGTGCTGTCTTTCTTTAAACGGACAACTGAAATGATTGTTTGTCGTGTCTAGCACAATAGTGTAAGATGGGTTAATGAAGTGCCTAATTTAAAACTATGTTGCCTTCAGGAATGGAATTTAATGTTAAAGGGCGCCCTTTCAAAGGGTTAAATATATTGTTTGCATTTATTTTCTTTTCCCAGAAATTGAATAGCTTGCGTTTTTAAGAATCCATTTTTACAGTACGATGATAGCAACTTGTGTTGGGGGGGAAACATCGACTTTAATACTGTACACTACAGAGAGCGTGTGACGGACTCCTATTAGATTGAGATTGCTACCGTACTCGAATGGTTTTTTTTCCCTCTGTAAGCCATCCAAGAGAATTCCTGCCAAGGCAGTGTGTGAAGGAAAGCCAAACAAAACACAGGCACCCTTCCAGCCAAACGAGGCACGCTTCCACTAATAGAGAGAGAAAAGCTTCCAGACCTAACACGGTACTTACAGGACAGCAAAATTCTTTACGCTAGATAATAGCTTAATGACAGCCTAAATGAAGTCCCTGTAGTAAAAACCAATGTCAGCAAATGAGCACCTCATTAAAAGATGCAATATCCTTTTTTTCTTATGTTTAAATTAGGTTTTATTGTGCAGGAGTCAGAATTCGATAGAATCGTGTTTTTGGCCTCATGACCAAAGTTTGGTTCCGCTGATTTTGAGAGCATCTTCTGTTTTTTTTTTTTAAATCTGGCTCACTCGCACTGTCAATACAGTACATGTCGACAACCAAAAACTGGATTATTAGAATTAATACAAAATATAGTTTAGGTGATTTTCTAGCCGCCATTGCTGGGTGTTTTTTTTTAAGATTAAATAACTTAAGGATTCCAGCAACAACAACTATGCGAAATAACAGATATTTGCAATGTGATTTTCCGAAACAAAAAGACTGGAAACTCGGTCTTCTGAATACTTTTAAACTCGTACTGATGAGAGCGCCACCCTGACCCTGCCTAATTAGAGATCACGGAAGGTTCTCGTGCAAATTCCGACTGTAACTCTTCCTAAATATTTTAGAACAGCTACAAAAATCATAGTTTTGTCTGGCCTTGTTTCATTTTGTGTGCTTTGATTGACACATATTTTACTTAACCCGTTTCGAAACGCAAGGCGGTTATTATTACTACTATCTAGTTAATTCAGTCCAGTCTAACGCGCGGCGAGGCATCAACTGCGCTGAGTTTCGAATTTCCCGAAATCCCAGCAGCTGGTTCACACCGTGCTTACAATGTTTTCATTTGAAATTGTCCACTTGAAATCCAACTAAAAAGCTAACGCTTGCATGTTTGCTTGCAACGTCCTCATGTACAGCATCCATCTGAAGCCTTGTTAAAAGGTTTTAAACAGGGTAGTAAAATCACTAACGGAATTTGGTGACACTGCGTCTTTTATTAGTTTGCCTAGACGGATTGTGACAGGTCACGCCTAGAGAAACTTGCAAACAATCAGGGCACTGAAACGGGCCCGCACTTTCGCTGAGCGTGTGCGAGTGTGCCTGAGTCCACGTGTTTACGCGCTGCAGCGAGAGAGTGTGTGTGTGTGCGCGCCGGCGAGCGAGTTACAGCGAAAGATCTTCACACTGTCACACAGAGCAGAGAAGCATCCGCCCCAGCAGCGGCAGCGGCAGCAGAAGTGCCGCAGGTTTTTCTGCTTTTTTTTTTCATATGGAAATGTGAAATAATGGGGTGATTAAATAGAGCTGTATATTAAAGTACAGCTGACATTAGAATTAGCATAATGTGCTCTCGCCTAAGGCTGAATACTTTATTTGCCATCTGCGTCGGACTGAAATCCCCCCGGGAGGGCAGACACTGAACAGTTCTCAATAAACTCACGCCCGAGTCCCTTTATCGTGAGGAGAAATACCATTTGAGGCAGGATGCATTGACTCGTCTTAATTGTGGGGCAGAAATGGACATTCAGCCCCACTGACTTCTGTGCTCTGTGAGAAGCTTGTACAGTAAGCCTCTTGCCCAGCCAGATGAACCAGAAATAAAAAGAAGAAGGTTACCTATGAAAACCATAGGTTGCTCTTTTTTTGTTGTTGGGATAGTAATTTTCTAGTCTCTGGGGTTAGCAGTCGCCATGGTAGGTGATACTGACCAGTGTCTGGACAAATTGAAAGGTAAAACACACTGTAGAGGTAGGTAGCTAAGCAGTTACAATTGAACTGGCAGCACTATGCAGTTAAATATAAATTGCAAATGTTAAATGCACACAGTTGTCTATTTTCCTGACTGTGAACTGCTTTTGGGATGGGGGAGATTCAACTGGATTCATTTTTGAGGAGATTTTTTACCTTTATATTCCTGACAATTTGACATCTACATTGACAGAGCACGGAAAATATTTAATCCAAGGAGAGGAACCTGCTATGATAACTTGTGATCCAGCAAATTGCACAATACATCTTTTTTTCTTCCCAAGCATGATGATGAGGAGTTACGTTTTATGAATTCATATATATTGAGTAGTAACTCACACAGGAGTATCTGGAGCATTTGTGGACAGATCTGGTCCCTGAGACAATCTCTGAAAAAACTGCTTTGCTTGGGAGGTTCTTCTTGAACGATAATGCTGTATGGTGCACACTACTATTTTGTGGCCTTTTTTTAAATCCAGAAATCCTTTCTTTTTTAGTTTGTTTTATAAAGTCTAATTGGACTGTCTACTGTAGTGCATATACAAACCAAGCATTAATACATTACAGTAAGTTTGCAGAATTTTTTTTTTCCTAATCTCATGTCTGTCTATTTACTTTTGAGCCACAGTGATTAAGGGTAATAAATCTTATATCATTTATAGAAAATACAGTTTTTGTCTAAAAGATTGGCATCATCCTTGGGAACAGTTCATTTCTGATTTATCTAGTTTCAATGATACTGCGTATTAAGTCATATGCAGTTTGCAACAATACATGTAGTTTGTCGGTGGACTGGCGTCCTGTCTAGAGTGTACCCTGCCTTGCCCTCATTGCTTGCTGGGATAAGCTCTGGCTCCCCCGTGACCCTCAGTTGGGTAAAGTGGTTAGAAAATCGATAGATGGAGGTGGATTTGTTAAGGACCAGCTTAATGTTGCTACCAGGTATTGAAAAAATTGCATGCCCGTACTGTAGCCATGGTCTGCCTATTCATCTGGTATTATAAATTACAGTACAAATAGATTTATGGCAAACCATTTATATACCAGTAGCACTGCTGTTTTCCTCAATGTTCTTCTCAGGCACTCTGTCCTCGGAGATAGCAGCTCATCGGGGGTGCATCCTCGTTTTGGGGGACTTCAGCAGCCGTGTCCCGACAGGGGCGCCGGCTCTGCAGCATGCCCAGCGTTTCTGAGTGTGCAGACTGAGCTCAGAGAGACTGTCCCAACAGTTCATACAAAAACTGCAAATACGCAAAACCACAAGCACACATCCGTAAAAAACAAACTAAGCTACTGCTTTATTGACTATCCAAATCTCAAGAGAGGGGTGTGTCGGTGTCAGAGTGCGGTGTTTGCACACGCACTGGCAAGCGAGAAGGTAAGAAAGTTTCCATCTAGTGCTCAAGTGAAAGGGGAGGGGGACCCAATACGTCTCATGCGTTGGATCTCAAGGTGACGGCTCTGTACCCGTAAACCTGGTTCTCACACTCTCAGGAGGGAAGTGAAAGGCCGATCCACCTGAACGGTTTTAGTTTTGGCCTCATGCCTTGCTCGTTTCCGGCTCACGTGGCTCACAGGACTGGTGATGTAAACATCCCGTCGTCGCCCTCCTGGTGGAGGCGGGCCCTCTGGGCAAGGGGGTGTACTGATTGGACATTGGTGCTGTAGGTTTGCGGAGCCCCACCTGGATGATGCGCCAGTCAGCTCCCCTCACACCAGCTCTCAGTGGGGAGGAGAGCAGAGTGATGAAGCCAGTTCAGAGATGGGGATTAGTAGGAGGCCATGACTGCTAAAGGCCAGGGGGATAATTGTCCAGGATACTGGGGTAACACCCCTACTCTTTTCGAGAAACACCCTGGGATTTTTAATGACCGTGCAGAGTCAGGACCTCGGTTTTACATCTCATCCGAAGGACGGTTTCTTTTTACAGTGTAGTGTCCCATTATACTGGGGAATTAGGACCCACACGGACTGTGGGGTGAGCGCCCCCTATTGACTAAACTAACACCTCTTTCAAGAGCAACCTTAGCTTTCCCAGGAGTCTCCCATCCAGCTACTGGTCTGGGTGATGTGGGTGCTGGCAAGAAGTGTTATACAGTATATAGCAGTTCTTAAATTTTGTATACATTGTTTGCTATCACACATTCTGCTTCATTTTCACTAAATTAAACCCTGTTTTCTACATGTCTGAAAGCTGTGCACCTGGAGTTTAGATATAATGTAGCAGTATGGAGAGAAAAGAAACACTGTGGTTTTTAAAGATCTTAAGATACATTCTAATACTGTAGATATACGGTATATTACAAAGAATAGATATCTCAGTTGAAAGTTTTTTTTTACTGATACAATGAATTAGATGAATTGATGAATTACAAATGCTGTGAATGGAAATTAATTTATGACGTCTTAAAAACCACAGTTGTCTTCTGTAGGATATTATTCCCAAAATGGTTTGTAACTGTTCAATAAATAATAATAGTGATGATAATACTAATAATAAAGTTTACAAACTAAGACAGAATATATTTACATTTTAATTTCGTACACCATCCACATTATAAGAGTGCCTGTGGGAGCTAACGATTTTGCCAGTAATAACGAGTTGTGTGATATAATGACGGTGATTCTAATAGGATTTAATGTTGCTGGGAGCCAAGGTATAGCAGTTGTCTTATGTCAGAGTCAGGGAACGGTGTTATAATAGGGGTTTTTAATGAGCGTGAACTGTATGTCTGCTTTCAAGTCACTTGCTGTTTTATTTCAAACTTATAGAACTACATTAAACGATATAAAAATATTGGATGCTGTTATAACTGAAATAGTTAATGTTGATTATTTTAACTAGTTATGTTATAATTTGAAAATACATTTAATACACATACAAAAAAAGCTAAATTTGAAGAATAAATTAATCACACAAACCTTAATAAACTTAGGGTGCCAGACATATCAATATCATCATAAAATACTGACAGTTCCAAGAGGAATCAAATAGTGACTTTAACTTATTTCTCTCTAGAAAAGCCAAAGAGCAAAGTTTATGTGGTTTACTTCCTCCACTTGGGCACAAAAACATGGAATTTGTGTAGAGTTACAAATTTCTTCTTCATACTTAGTGCTTAGCATGCAATTCTAACATATGAAAAATATTATTTTACATGGACTTGGAGCTTAATGTCAGATTGTCCAAGGACTTCACAACAATTGAGTGCTGGTCCCTACAAACCGCGCCAAACTCCAGGACTAATACAGCTAGCGGCAAAATCAAAACCATTGTTTAAAATTTCTAAACATCTGTTACTGTGCCGCAGTTCATACTGTGCGGTTCATACATTAAATCTTAGCCGAGGAGTTTAAACCCTGGCCCAGGCTAAAGAAAGCTTGTTCTGCATCCTGATTGGCATATAATAAGACTGGATGAACTCATGCACAGAACTGACCAGCACAGAGACATTCCCCTGGTTTCCTTTTGATCAGCACAGTGGGATGTGCGCTTACATGGGAATCTCGTTACGTCTCTCATGATCTCCATAAGCACACTCGCTCATACAGCACAGACAAACAGCTAAGCACTCAAGTCTTCATACAATGACTGCGGCAGTACTTTTAGAATTGTTTAGGTCAGAACAGTACGCGTTAATTTCATAAATAAATGAGATTTGTTTTCCAAGGGCACAATTAGCATTTTAGGCATGGTCTGATAAATCCCCAAAGACCACACTACAGTTTAGCTCCACGTCTCGCTGTGTATATCTGCTTGTTTGCCCTAGTGCTCAAACAGGTCCCCTTCTCATCGCAGAGCCTGCGCTTGGCAGTGTGGCAGCAGCCTCGCATTGTCATGTACAGCTGAAGGTACAGAGCAGCCTGCAGCAGCTGCTGTTCTCCTTTCCTTAGGTGCTGCGGTGCTGCGTCTCAGAGCTCCTGCCTCTTCTGCACAGAGGGCTTTTATCAACTTGACCAGGCTCCTAGTAGGAGCAGGAGAGCCGCAGTTATTACATGTATCTGAAGCTCTAAAATTATGCTACTCAGTTGAATCACCATTTAGTCACTCATTAGGGTTTTATATTTAACGATAAATATAAATTATTATTAATTATATTAGTGATATATTATTGCATAATATAGATAATGTAGATGTATATTATTTTATATACTTCAATATTTCATATTCAAAAGTTGATTATGTATGCGTGTTTTAGTTGCTGCCAAATTTATCGCTGTTTTATTATTAGTATGTCTCATCCATGTGGACGATGCATCAGCTTTGTGATTTACTAGCCACTCGTTTAACAATTAAATAAACATGTTCTTTGTGCATGCTGGCCAGGGCTTTAGAGATGAGCAAACAGCCCAGGCCTGGGAGTGACCAGACTGTGAAGGACAGCAGTCATACAGTTGACACTCCATCACACACAGATCTGAGAAAGTCCTGCATTATCGTGTAGAGCTGTGCAGTACCTGACATTTGGTGAATATGAAACCGTATTAAAGTTGAAAACTGCTACATAACAGAATACCATGATGACTGCTGCAAAACTGACCTGTCTCGTTAGCAAAGGATTAATCTGCCTATATGGTTCATAATTAATAGACTCAAACAGTCCTAAAAGAATGTAAATTTGAGGAAAGCTGTTAAAGACACATTATCCTGTCACTGGAAACAATAGAAGGAGAAATAGAGAAATCTCTCACATTACTTTTTTGTAATAATTTATCCCAATTGATGTTACTGCAGGGATAGAGGTCAATTACACTTTCTTTATAAGATATAGTTTTAACTTGGGTTAAAAGTACTTATTTTTCCTGTATATTTTAAATAACCTTCATATCACTTAGGAGGAGTCAGTACTTAAAGTAGCTCTGTAACTGACATAATTGTCATGGTTAATACGTCCCTTGCCCTGCTAAATGAAAGAAGTGAGTAAAGGAGGTTTACTTCTCTAGGGAGGCTGGTAATAAAGTGAGTGCAATGGCTTTATGGAGACACCTAGAATAACCCACAATGAAGAACTCTGACAGTATAACCATCTGTTGTAATTGATTAATTTTGTGAGGCTAGAGTGACACTGAATGGCCCAAGGCACCATTTTAAATACCAGTGACTTAAATACTAAATAACCCTCTCATAATTATATTAATTTATTCTCTCCGATTCAAGTTTTTATTTTTATTATTGATCTTTTTTCCGAGGGTTCATCAGGATATAACCTTTTGTTTGTTTTATAGAGGGGAAAAGTCTTGATTGTTTGTTTTTTTTTGTGGCGATGGCAGTGTCTGTAATCAAATCTTTAGTGTTGTTTATAGCAGGATATTACAGGGATGATCCTGGTCTTGAAAAAGATTAAATAGAGTCTTTTGGGAGATAGTACTGTTCAGCTGTAAAGGCACACTTGCCTGGCCTTTTGCTGGTAAAATATTCAGTGGGTTGTAAAAAGGACAATTAAGCAGTGCTTAAATCATGCATGCACTTTCCCCATTATTAGCGCATCCCATCTAACTCTGGTAATTTACATGTTGAGAGTATGTAAAGCACGGCAATTTCTTTAACTGAATTTGGCAGATAAAATCGTTATCAAATTCAAAACCTTGCAATGTCATAGAACTACTGACAAAGGATCAGGAATTCATGGAAGTTAAAGGTTCTAGCATATTTACAGCTTTAATAGTATAATCAATACTAAATCTTAATGTAATGGTGGATACATTATCTCTCAAGACAGGAATAGTTAAGATTTCTGTTATTTGTGGACTTTGCATCAGGCATAACAGAGACATTTGAACCGTTGTGCTGCTTTCATTCTCCATTCTCTTCAGAGGAATTGTGGTTCGATTGCTTTATGGTATGGGTGTTTTTTTTTCTAGGATGATTCTGTGTCCTGAGGTAGAGCTCACTTTTCTAATAAAATCACAAGTACCCCTCATTCAAACGTCAGACATTCCAACCTACAAGACACCATTTCTAATAAAGAGACAGTGTTTTAGTATTGTGATGTAACAGCTAACAACAGCTTCAGTATTAAAAAATGTGCTCCTCTTTGGGAATTATGTTTTGTTTACAATCCATTTTTTTCTCTTATTTATTGCAGGTAGAGATGAGCCATCAAGCTACATTTGCACGACATGCAAGCAGCCCTTTGCCAGCGCCTGGTTCCTCCTCCAGCATGCTCAGAACACACATGGCATCCGTATCTACCTGGAGACAAACCCTTCCAGCAGCTCCCTCACTCCGAGGATCACCATTCCTCCCCCCATGGGAACCGAATCTATACCCCAGTCTCCTCTTACCAACTTTCTGGGAGACAGCAACCCTTTCCATCTGCTTCGGATGACGGGACCTGTGCTGCGAGAGCCACCAGGATTTGTGGAAAGCCGCCTACCGAATACTCCCCCGTTCGTCAGTCCACCTCCCCGCCATCATCTGGACCCTCACCGCCTGGAACGCCTCAGTGCCGAAGAAATGGGCCTAATCTCCCAGCATCCCAGTGCCTTTGAAAGAGTAATGCGACTGACACCCATGGCAATAGAGTCCCAGTCTATGGATTTTTCCCGGCGGCTCAGAGAGCTCGCAGGAAACAACAACTCCACACCGCCACTGTCGCCGAGCCGCACCAACCCTATGCATCGCCTCCTCAACCCTTTCCAACCTAGCCCCAAATCCCCTTTCCTGAGCACCCCTCCACTGCCACCAATGCCCCCAAATAGCACCACCCCGCCACAGACCCAGTCCAAGAGCAAGTCCTGTGAATTCTGTGGAAAGACTTTCAAGTTTCAGAGTAACCTGGTTGTGCACCGCCGAAGCCACACGGGTGAAAAACCATACAAGTGCCAGCTGTGCGACCACGCCTGCTCCCAAGCCAGCAAGCTCAAGAGACACATGAAGACGCACATGCACAAGTCTGGCTCCATGACAGGGAGGTCTGATGATGGGCTGTCAACTACGAGCTCTCCAGAGCCAGGCACAAGTGAGATCACTGGCGAGGGGATTAAGAACAGAGAAGGAGAGTTCAGGAATGAAAGTGAAACATCTCTGGGCCAGGACAACGAGGAAGAGGAGGAGGAAGAGGAAGAAGAGGAACTGGAAAATGAGAGTAGGCCAGAGTCTAATTTCAGCATGGACTCAGAGTTCAGCCGCAACAGAGAGAACGGTTCCAAACCTCCACCAGATGAGAAGGCCCTCTCATTAGGCAAGATGGTGGAGAACGTGGGACTGGGCGCAATCCAGCAGTACAATGACTTGATAGTCGACAATCGGAAAAGGGGCCCCTTCTTGAAAAGGAGCTCGGATGGGCAGCGGGATACGGGGGATGAAGACTCGGTGGTGGGAGAAATAGACCAGGTGGTTGGAGCTGTGAATGGTAGAAACTTTGGCTCAGGCGACTCCTTGGTCGGCCTGTTTCCTCGGAAGCCCACCCCTATCACGAGCCCGAGTTTGTCCAACTCCTCAGCCAAGAGAATCAAGGTGGAGAAAGATTTGGACTTGCCTCCAGCTCCCCTGATCCCCTCTGAGAACGTTTACTCCCAGTGGCTGGTAGGTTATGCAGCATCCAGGCACTTCATAAAGGACCCCTTCCTGGGGTTCACCGACTCTAGACAATCCCCCTTTGCCACTTCCTCAGAGCACTCCTCAGAAAACGGCAGCCTGCGTTTCTCCACCCCGCCGGGAGACATGCTGGACGGGGGCCTCTCAGGGCGCAGTGGGACAGCGAGCGGCGGCAGCACCCCCCATCTCGGAGGAGGACCCGGGCCGGGGAGGCCCAGCTCCAAGGAGGGACGGAGAAGCGATACCTGTGAGTTCTGCGGCAAGGTTTTCAAGAACTGTAGCAACCTGACAGTTCACCGGCGCAGCCACACAGGAGAGCGGCCGTACAAGTGTGAGCTGTGCAACTACGCCTGTGCCCAGAGCAGCAAGCTCACCCGCCACATGAAGACACACGGCCAGCTTGGTAAGGAAGTGTACCGCTGCGACATTTGCCAAATGCCCTTCAGCGTGTACAGTACCCTTGAGAAACACATGAAAAAGTGGCATGGAGAACATTTGATGACGAACGAGGTAAAAATTGAGCAAGCAGAAAGAAGCTAAACCAGTTTTCAAAATCCTCCTTGCCACTGCTTGAAAAAAGGGGGTAGCTGGATTTTTTTCCAATTGATTTTGGGTTAATTTTATTTTTTGCCTAAGAAACTGCCAACTGAGAATAAGTACATAAGATTAAGATTAAAACCGGCCTAAACTGCCTCATTTGGCATTTTAATTTTTAAACTATCTGAGGATGATTTAAAGCAGTAAAATATACGTGGAGCCTTTTAACTGTGCAATAATTTCTGTATTTATTGGATTTTTGTAATAATTTTTGGCATGTGCAGGTACATTTTTGTTTATTTCTTCATTTTTGGGGGGTTTACTTTCTTATTTTAATTGCTGGGCTTTTTTAACCCAGACGAAATCCTGAGATTTTTTAGCGAAAAATAATACCGTTGTTTTTAAATTACATTTTTGGGCCGCTGCTTCTAGAATATTGTATATTTAAGCTACACTTGTAATTTCTTGAAGAGAAGCCGGAAACAATCTAGAAATTTTTATTAAAACTAAGATAGTTACTTTTTTGTTTTACATAATAGAAACGAGAGCGGACAACAATCTTTAAATGTTGTAGCATGTACTAATTTTTAATGTTATAAATTTAATTGGGTATGTAGCACTGAATGTCAGTATTGACAGTAAATTAAAGGGTAGGGATGGGGTTCTTGAATCCAGTTTTCCCTATGATACTTAAAAAAGAGAAAACTAAAAACTGTTAAAACAGATAATTAAAGAGGCAGCTGCTTTTAGGTACTAAGTACCAAACCATACAACGCTAGTACAGAAAATATTAGCATGGGGTTTACCATACAGGTTGTCTAATTAGATGAAATTCAAACTGTTGACATCACTATGAAATACCCTCCCTCTCATTTAACTCAGCTAGTATCCACTTAATTGATGCAAATACTATAAAATTTATTTTAATTTTTACATCAATATTTGCACTATGCAAAGGCAGTGCAAGGAGAACTAACAAGAAAGATGAACTGGCCATAATTTCTGAGGTTCACTTATTCTGGATAATTAGGAAGCATAGTTTAGTACATTAGTTTCCCTGCGCCTAGAGTGTAATTCCCACTAACTGGAAAGAAATCTAGCTTTTCACAGCGCCAGCTCCCCTAAAGAACATGGCTTGATGCTAAAATGTTTTATATGTGGCTATTGAGTTCTGTAACTAGGTCTCAGTAACAAAACTGATGGAAACTCATTGGAATGCACATCTTTTTCAGCTGTTTCTCACAAACCACGTGCCAGGCAGTTTGAAAAAAGGGAACTACATTTGAAGAAGACAAATAGCTTTCAGCACTATATCTCTTCCTTTCTGTTGTAATCATCCCATAAATTTCAAGTGATTGTTTGTAACCTGTTCTGTGTCATCTATAGCTATGTGTGCTTTTGGATGAGAATGGGTCATTTTTGTCAGGAAGACTCAAATTTTTCAGTCTTAATGGATGTCACCTTTTTAACCAGATATATTGAGATATACATGTATATTTCAACTGTTAAATAAGAAATTGCATCTTCATTAAAGAATCCCAAACATTACAATATCAAATCACTTGAGAAAATCTGCTTACCCTACTTATATTTGATTTAAGTTCTAGTTTTATTTGTTTAGTTCTTTTTAGAAGAAACCCCAGGACCCCATAGCTAAAATATTATAACATAATTCATGTATCTGTTGAATTAGTGCGACACCCTCAAAATGGTTATGGATTTTTTTTCTGGTTAATCTGGTAACTTCCCAGTTGAGTAGAAACAGTACCATCTCTCCAGATTAATTCATTGCACAGTGCAGTAACAGTATCTGTAGTTCTCTGTTAAACCTGTACTAAAAAAGTAAGACTATTTTTCTTTCTTTTTTTCATATAGGACTTCCTGTGATGTGTAGTTGAACATTCTAAGAAGTAGCAACTTTGTCACATAAAGAATGCACAGCTGAACTTTGAATTTTTTAAAAAAATTCTGTTAAGCAAGCACCATCTTTGCCTAAATTATAATGCCGCATTATTTTAAATAATGCTTTTTCCCAGTCCTGGCAACTTGTAGGAACATTGTCTAATAATTAAAAGAAAGATCTACTCAGTCGACCCGCACTTTAGAATTTGATTTTACAAAAACGGCTTCTGAGCAAGAAATTACTTTTCATGGATCTACTTTACCCCACAAAAGGGTTAGAGAACAAGGGAGTGTCTGAGATTCAAGTGCCAGTGTTGCTCAGCGTGGCATTCACAATACTGGCACTATAAAATTTTAAATTAATTTATTGGGACAGTTGTTCTACTGCCATTCAATTTGACATGGGTGTGCCTTGAATACTGATCTTCCTATTTAATGTTTCTTGAGACAAATGCAACACTTTTGTGAAGCAAAAGGATTGAATGAGAAAAAAAAAAACATCAATTTGTTGACATAATCCTAATTTGCATACAAATTCTAAGAGAATTTCGAGAAAGAATAAATGAAAAAATGAAACAGAAAATACATTTAGGTAGAAGTACCCAGCACAACTTTTATATGTGTCTGTATTTGCATATTCATATTCTTATGCATAGAAGCGCACATACATATATTGAATTCTTCACTTCAGGACAAGACTTCATCCTTCGATAGACAAACGCCGGAGTGGAATGTTAAACCACAGATAGTCGAGGACGAGACTGGACAAAATTCAGGAACAGCAGAAACTAAGAAAAATTAGTGCACTCTGTCTTAAAATACGTTTACAGTATTGAAATAAGTACAAGGGTAAAAATTATTTGCGTGTATGTGTGTTTTAAATGATCAAGTATTTTTTTTTCCAAGTTTGCTTATAAAGTTTCTCTGAATGCCATAGTGGCTATGTGTATATTGGTTTTTTGGTGACGGGGTTTTAGTAAATATATATAAATATATATTACAATTTTCTTGTTTACTGTAAAAGTATACCAGTATTTGTAATATTGGAGAATGCCTGGGCATTTTACAAAAACAGAAAAAAAATCTTTTTTTATTTTTATTTTGCAGTCAAAATTTAAATGGTGGGTCTATTAAAATGTTTTTGTCACTGTAACTGTAAAAGTCTTGAGTTTTAGTAAAACTTTATTCTGCCTTGGGTGTAAAAAATAAAAAAGAAATCCCGAACTGTAAACACAGTGTGGGGAGCGATGTGACCAGCTGTGTGGTGTAGAGAATTCCCTAGTAGAACACAGTGCATATTGTTACTGCTTTGCAGGAAAATGATCACATTCCTGAACTGTACCTATTTTTCTTCTGGAATGGATATTCTTAATGGCTGGTTTAAAATACTTGTGTAGGCACTTGCTGTCTTTTTACTGGAGCTTGTATTTTTTAACTTGTATGCGCATCCTTTTGTGAAAAAGGTATCAAAAGTACCTTTTTTGTCATTTGTTTTTTTTGGGGGGGGGAGGGTGGAGGGGAGGGGGGATGTTAACTGAAAACAGAAAAAAAATCAACATAGAACACGCAGGCTGCCACAATATATTTTTTTAATTTGGCAGGATAAAATAGTGCAAAAAATAATGCTAATAATTTGTATTCTTGAAATGAATCATATTGTACAGATGGGTTAAAAAGGTTGTTTGACAGCCTTTTAGCTACAAAAATGCAAAAGTAAATGTTTTGTTTACTAGTATTTTGGTTGTAAATATTTTTTATGATTACCCTGGATTTTTTGTGTGTGTATGTGTGTTCTGACAGGTATTGGCAGCATCTTCTGCTACATGGGCCAACCCTTTAAAACTCTCCTGGTCTAAAAGTGCGAGACCTGATTCTTATTGGCACCTGCTCTGAACTGTTCTGCATGAACAGAGTAGAGCACACATACAGGCTGTTCCACTCTCTCATTAGACCTCCCTTGTTCTGTCTCATTCTCCTGTAAACCTGCCTGCCCACTATGACACACAGGGCTCGAGATCTGTGGGCTTCTGTGTACATAGTCTTAAGATGAGACAGGGAAACCAGCACTAGGGAATTTGCTATGCACTATTCAAGCACACACAAAAAGAGAGTCTAAAGAGTCTTTATAGCAGATTATTGCTTTTAAAAGAACATTCAGTAAGACTTTGAGCAATTTCTGTAAATGTAGCATCAACTATAAAGTAGGTATATAAGATGGCTTTGAAGTGATCAGTAATCCACAAGATACTTTATCTTTATGAAAGTCCAGTCTAATACAGTCCTATCCAATGCTTTTCATAATGAGTGTAGCACTACTCAACACTGGATCAGCTTGAAACTGTGTTTGCTTCTAACCATGGGGTGCAATAACAGGCACTTAGCGCTTCATAAACTGAACACATTTGCATGGATTCATATCAGTCCGCTAAAACATGTAATTAAAAATTGCCCACATTAAGAAAAGTCCAGTTCTTCTGCACTGAGTTTGCAGGAGAACATTGTTACTGTGCTTTAGAGCAAGGCTTGGACAGTGGTTCAGAGCTGTTTCCTCTTAGCCTCTGCTCAGCCCCTCAGCACTATAGACCACATCAGGCACAGCCGAACAGTTGCTGCTGCTTTCTTGTGTGCACCCCACTCCATGACAATGCCCTGTTTTGCTTGGGGAGGTCTAAGCATTAGGAGCTCTCACCTCCTAGTCAGAACGAGACAACTTTGGTATGCAGGTCTTGCCAGTCCTTTGAATAAAAGTGCTTTGCTGCTGTTCACTCCTTATTTGACATTCCATTATTTTTTCTTAATGTTTGTATTTAATAATTATGCAGGGTTGGGATGGAATTGTAACTTTTGATATGTCCTAATGTTCGAAAAGGGGGGAGGGGGAGGGAATATGAATAGGGATGTTATGCATTCTGTGTGTGATGTCACTTTATTTAAATACATGAACTGATTCTATAGGCTATGGCTTGTGTTGTCTATGATGTCATTCCAAGATGCAGACACCTGCTGTCCTGGGGCCTAAACTAGCCTACGTGGAATCATTATAGTAAACATTACATAAGGACTCCACCTCATTTGTCTGTTTTCTTTCATTTTACAGTATCAAAACAACTCTGCATTATTCACTAGAAATATCCATGTCTAATTTTCTGGATTTAATCTGATCTCTTTCTGCTATGAATTCTCTTTATATTATTTTACAGCCATTTGTTTTAGAAATCTTACTTGTTGGGTACCCAGAACCCTGCACATTGTTTTTAAAAAAGGTCTGGACAAATTGATATCTCTTGTTATGTGATTTAAATGACCAGCTGTGCTCATTTCAGATATTTGAATATTTAGGTCCAATGTTAGGAGCAATTCTGCAATAAAATATTCAGAATTGTGTGACAGTACCTGTTTGTATTCACTAATCTTCTTAGTGTGAAAACTTTGTGTATGTCGGCAGAGCTCTGTGAACTGAGCAAAGTGGAAACTGCTAATTTTCAGTCCAGTGGTCATGACACCTGCAGTCTCACATTATACCACAATCATTCAAACTTGCCGATATTGTACTTCCAGTGGTGTTAAATATAGGCATTGCAGATTAACACAAGACTCTCACAAAATGATTTTGAGAACTGAGTTCACTGACATAGCCTCTTCTGAATTAAAAATTCAAACCTCTCACAAAAAAAAACAACCAGGTGGACTTCTCTTCTTTAATCTCTGGAAAGCTTATTAATTACCTTGCAAGATTTTTTATCAACTCAAGAAAGTTTAAAATGCAACTCAAGAAATTTGAATGAAACAAAACACAGAACTAAATATTATTTAATGATTGGTTACTTAAAAGTCCTTCCAGAACTGAATTCTTTATGTCAAAGCCACATGTGCAGCAGGAAGTATAGTGCTGAGCAAGAGTGCATCTACAAGGTTAACAATTTGTTCTATTCTTTTTCTTTGTCCATTGCAATAACTTACACAGTGATAGCTTCAGTGAGAGAATAATATGCCACATTCCTCCATACAATTGAATATCTGAGAGCTTCTTATATTCCTATATGGATCTCTGTGATCACTTCATCTTTCTAGGCAAAGTACACTTACATGCACAAAAGATTGTGCAACTCCAAAAGGAAATTATTCTGCTGCCACAGCATGTCTTTATCAGCTAAAATAATTTCCATTGTTTCCCCCCCCCCCTCATTTATTTTTAAAACATTTTTGTTGTTTTAAAATACCACTTAATGTCAGGGATTAAGGATTGTAGTTTTGGCTCCCAGGTATAAATGATCTAGTTCAAGTTACTTTTATCATAGCATGTATCCTGCAATTAGATGCAAAATGCTTGACTTTAATTTAACTTTTCTCGTAATGACAGAGTATGGAATTGAAAAAAATACAACATTTTAAGAGGATAAATATTATTTTTGCGGCAAATGTGAACTGTAATGTGCAATTATGAACACTGTGGCAAAACAGCTTTCAGAATTGCTCTGCATCAGGAAAACATAACTTTGGGATTGATAGAATCAAAGTGGCTACATGAACAAACCTTACCTATAATTATTATAACAGCCGGCGTTAGCTCGGTTGTAAGATAAGCAGCAAGCTTAAGGTACATACAGTAGTGTTTCCTTTTGTACATATTCACTTCACAATATGGTGTGACTACAGAAACAAATATATGTGTGCATGCATGAAGGACTGGATTTACATACACCCACACGTATATAATATGTATACACTGGTATACATATAATAGGATATATAATATCATATCAACACCTTTTAACATTCTGGCCTTTCTTTTGTTCTCCTTACCCATGCTTTGCCTCATATTCCTGCTCTCGCCCTCATCCGCTCACAAAGCTGAAGAGGCTCCACAGCTGAAACTTGTTTTTTTTTCTTTCTTTTTGTCTTTCAGCTGAGCTTTAACCTCTACTTATTCCTTTGCAGCTCGTACACTGACATACTGGCGCTATCCTATATACATACTGTATACACTGCTGCGTGTGGAGGGATGAATGAATGTATCCAAGGAACCTACAGATTGGCTTCAAGGATGTGGCTAGAATGCTGCATTCACATTCCCACAATCCTCTGTGCAAAGACGTGTCACCCAATTTCTACCGTTAAGCTTGATTTTCATATATACACACTTATCTAGATCATTTACTTTTGCATCAGAAATCATGTACACACAGATCAAGCCATACCTTAGACCTCTCTTGACAAAAGTTAAATTTATGTTGGTTTTTTTTAAACCAAAGAGAGTAAAATCAGGGGAACGGTGAGTCCACTCTTAACATGGAGATTTTGTCATGTCTTTTTTTTCCCTTTTAGAATGAAACAGGGCCCACAATTAGTCCTGGCTAGACAGAATTCAGCTGGACCAGAAAAAGTCTTGATTTGGCATCAGTTTCAAGGAGATTCAGTAATTAACCATATCCTTGACTACCGTGCTCTTTGAAGTGCCCTGCAGGGAGGATTAGCTCAGCATGGGAAGAGAAAACTGACAGGCGCCTTCTTCGTACATTCCACTGAAAGTGCTGCCTGCAAACAGCTAGACCAGTTAAATGACACTGGAGGCTGAGCTGCTAGAAAGTCTAAATCCAGTTAGACTGCTGTGGGTAATAAGGCAGCAGAACTGTCGTTGAACACAAAAAGAGAGAACAGGCAGCAATAGGAATAAAAAATGCATACCGTTCTTAGGATTTTACTTCGGCCTTTCTTGTATTGTATTTCCAAATTGTAACAGTACAAGTACTCATGCAAATGGAATCTGGGATGTCACATTCAGCTTCTGCTCCACTGGGTAATTGTCACTTTTTTTTCTACATGTCAAAACCACTTCCATAGTGAAATGAAGTGATGCTGCCAATATTAGGAATTATAGGTGCATCTGAGTTGTTTCCTGATGATTCTCGGGCCCTTGTCTTGTTACACATTCAAAAGCGCACTGCAACCTCTGGGCTTGCAAAACTTCCAAGACTTTTTGGTTGAATATTCCACATATCAAAAGTGCCACATGGAGAAAGACATTCGTCCTCTTTTTTAACCCAGTCTAATTTATCTTATGAAGAATTCGTCTTCTTCACGGGGGCATTGTTTAGAGAATTGCCAAGCAGATCCTTTGCAACATTAAACATTCATATTTTTTTATTTTTGTTATCATTTTATTAATATATAAATTTTAAAATACTTGTCATTATCACTCACGATTTATGTGTTTTATTTTATAAACAGTGTTTTTTAAATCCTTTTCTTTAATAATCTTTTTTTTTTTAAATGGCTTACAGCCATTCCACTGTGGGTTTCTGAAACCCACACAATTCTTACACCTTTCTCCTTTTTCAGGTGTTAACAGTTTGCTGTTTTCACAAGAAACTCTTGTTTGTTCTGTTTCAAGATACGAAGTAAAATGAATGTTAAAGTTGCAAATTAGCAAGGAATACTTATCAAGACAACAATTTCCCAGGGCAGCCAAGTTTAAATATTCAGCTAAATAAAAACCTATCCTTATCCATCATGTACACACTATCAGGGACTTAGAATCTTCCCCTCAAAAAGGCAGTAATTCACAATAATGATAAAACTCCCAAGAGTTCTTGTTCCTGCAAAAAATGCTGATTTTTCCCAAAATAAGATGTTTTTTTCTATCCCACAAATAATTTTTTTTCTCAAATCATTTCTCATTACATTCACAGTGGAGAGCTTACAATTGTGAAAACACGAACAGAAGGACATGGTGCCACACTTCAGACACTGCTCTTTCAGCACACTTCCTAAATTAGCACAAAGGAAAAGTGTGAGCTGTGGAGAGACAGTGCATCTGAGCTAGATACATTTCCTGAAACACCTGACATTCCTCAGCGTTCACACAACTGCAAGAAGCCCAGGCTTTGGAAGCTGTGGGGAGATAAGTTTCCAACAGGGCCAGGCTGACAGCAGTGGATCTCTCAATCAGACAGCACCAGGAGGAAGAATGCAACACCTTCTGCAGGTTAGTGTCTGAAACAAAAACAAAAGCCTGACAAAAGGTGAACCTCAGCAGAACATTTCCAATGAGGAGAAGTGCAAGACGCTTCTACTTGGGTTCTCCTCGAAAAACAAAGTCATAATCTGTCAAGTAGAAGACAAAACTAAAAAAAAATAGAATGTGAACACTAAACAACTGACAGCGCCTTATGATTTCAGTGTGACCCACAGGTCTGGCTGAAGGAGGTGCTCAAAACGAGAAACAGAACTTCAGACCTTTCTGTTTGTAACTGTCTTATGTATCATAGTGTCTAAGGGTTTGGTGTTTATGTCTGAAGGACAAATGGCAGGCTCAAGTTCAGTTCTGCTCAAACAAATACACACACACACACACACACACACACACACACACACACACACACACACACCTCTGAATAAAGCCCATTTTGACTACGACGAAAGCAGCAAAATACTGAAAGCCACATGGGGTACTTGATAGACACAGAATGATTTAAAGACATTTAAGATGAGTAACTGTGTGATCGTCTTCAGCTTGAAGCCTGGCTGTTGACAGGTGCTGTGTCTTAGGAACAGGAGATCAGCAGAGCCCTGTCTGACAAATTCTGGACAAGGCTTTAAATGACAGCCTAGGAATTCACTGTTTGGAGATGGTCATGATTTTAAATGGCTGACAGTAATAAGTAAATAAAGACACAACAGGGGGAAAGGAGTGAGGTTTAATTCTTGTACCTACAGCAAGGGGACGTGTAAAAAGGGGCCGCACTTAATTAAAGTAACAGATCAAAACTCTCAATGGAAAATCTCTCTATGAGGGTGTCATGGCTAATCAAAGGATTCCCTAGACTTCCATCGTAATTATTCCCATCATTTTAAATGCAGACATTCCCTTATCCAATTGATTGGTATGGTTGTTTCCTGCATGTTTCGAACTGGTGGAATCTCACTTTCCACTCATAAACGATGGTTTCTGTAAAATGAAAAACACATATAAAATGCAAATATAACAAGGCTCATTAAGAAAGTGTAGAAAGTTAAAAAATATATTTAACCACTGAGATAAATGCATATCAGAAAAAGTGTGATGCAACAAAGGGCAACATGTCTGAGAAATTTGACCAAACCAGCCTGTACTGTAAGTGTGTCTTCCCCATTGTGATTCCATCCTTCTCCGTTTACTTGAGTATCTTGGAGGATTCTGATGGAAACCGGGACAGATGAGAGATGGGTTTTGTTGGCTCCCCTATCCTACAGAGGCGAGCACTCTCAAGTCGTTACAGAACGACATGTTAGGGCACGTAATCCTATATCAACTTCCCTCAAGGATTTTCTCAGATAATCTGATGTAACACACATGTCAGATCCCTTCTGAAAAGGTGACTGATCACTTCAGGGAAGGCAAAAAATTATCAAAGATTTAATTTATTTATTAAACTATTAGGCTTCTGCCTGATGCTTGAGAGCTACTGCTGGGCACAACATAGACAGTGGAACAGTTTCTGCACCAGTGGTGACTCCTGCAGAAGCAGGCTCTTTAAAAAGCAGAAATTGATCACCTTTTCCCATATGTTGTGATTAAACTCCCAAATGCTTCCAATTCCAAAAAGTATTTAAGTTTTTTTAGTGTTGAAATGCAGTCTTGCCATTAGTAAAAATGTAAAAAAAAATTGGTTAGTTTTTAATTTTTACAACTACAAACAGCTGCAATCATTTCAACTTCACATTTATGTATTTTTTTCAAGTGACAAAAGGGTGAGTTCTTTAAAACTGCACTCAGAAGAAATGAGACTGCTCCTGAGGTGCACGGCGCCTTTTTGATATTCAGATTTGCCTGCCTACACACAGCATTATGACACATTTGGATGATCGCATTGTGGGATTAAGAGGCTGCCTTGTCATTTTCAACAACAATACCACGATTTAGGAATGCTATTTCTCACATAGTTCCTCGCATTAACGCAGGGACTGAAGATTTACATAAATCTTTGTCTTAAGATGAAAGAAAGGTTTGAGACAATGATGTTAAGCTTTAGAAATGGGAAAAGTGAAAAAAGAAGAAAGTTTTATTCTAAATTATCCTCTGTACTGTTGATACAAAGATACATTATTCCCTTTTTCCTCCTCACCATAAAAAATGAACAAGAAAAATAAGTATTAGCTGTCTGTGTTAGAAAGCAATAGAAAGTACCTAATTCATTACTGATTTAGTGAACCTTCTTTGCTACATTTCTATGCTCCTTAATCATGACGCCTTTAGCAGTAATTTTGAAAACTGACCTAGATTGTTGTGCTGCCTTTGCCCTGATAGGATTTGTCCTATGTGATTGTGAATCTGTTTATTTTAAGCCGAGAGATTGTATCAAAAGATTTTGACCACTAAAGGCAAAACGTTAAAAAACAAACAGAAAGGCTGTCTATTTTAAAATGGGTTGTTTTTTTCAAGGTGGTCCAAGCATTATGAAAGTTTATAAGAACAGAATTACTCTATCTCACTCCCTCTATTAAGAAACATTTCTACTATTATTGTTATTGTCAAAATTGTAAAATTAACTGTAAAGGGAATCTGTATCAGGGAAAATAAAAATAACCTAACAGATTTAAAGCATATTGTAAAAGTTTCTTTTTTTTAGTAAGTAACTTTATTGATGATATTTTTAAATTTAGTTTTAATACAATGTTAGTGCTTGTTGCTCCAAATCTAGTATGGGTTAATTGAAATTAAACATCTGGGTGATGGGTGTTCCAGAGAAGAACATTCAGCTGAGAAGAGGTTAGTTTCTTCATTGTCTTTTACAATTACAAGAGATCCAATGTAAAATCTGTTTAACCTCTTGTTGATGGACTTAACTCTAATTCCAGACATGTAGAAGTAACACTTACATTTCAGGGATAACATACAGTACCATCCTATATTTCACTACCAAATGCTGAGCTACGTAGGACTGAAACAATTAAATGTTAAACAAAGCAATTTGTCAAATTACACACACTATTAGGTAAATATATACTTTAGATCTAAATGTAAAAATGTAAAAAGAAAAATTAAATTCCACACCAGAGCCACAGTGGGTTGTCGGACCAGAGCTCTGCCTGGTTTCCGGTGAGGTAATTTGACTCCTGTAAAAGAGATCTGTTTGTCGACTTGTCCCCCTGCAATGTTGGTTCGCTCTCACACAGCTGGGCGGACTGGAGTCACTGGGGTAAGTGCTTTGCTCAAGGGTACAAGTGTAGTAACTGCAGAGGGAACTCAAACCTACAAGCTGTCAGGCTGGAGTCCAAAGGCTTACTCGCTATGCCATGCCACCCCTGCTGCAGATGTAACTAACTTAAATAAGCTCATTTATAAGAACATGACTCTTGGATAACTATTTCTTCATCAGGAAAAATGACTGAGATGGTTGAGCCCTGTAGTCCAGACATCTCCAGTCTGAGTCTCGGCTGTGCCACAAACTGTATCTGGGATTCTTATGTCTGAGGCTGGTTAAGCTGGGAAGCCTTAACTTCATGCTGGGATGTTTCAGAGACAGCTGAGAGTGCAGTTTTGTCAGTGAGATCTGCATCATGAATCCAATAGTAATGCAGCAGTTCAGTGTGAAAACTGGGAGATGGCTCAGTGCAGATTTAAGAGGAACATATGTTGGGTCTCCATCCCTTTTAAGCAGGTCGCAGCAAGAAACCCTACTTGATTAGTATTTATTAATTGCAAATGGGAAAGGAATACACATAAAAATATTTCGAGATTACAAGTCTAAAAAGATATAAAAGATTACAATTGGCAAATGAGCACAAATCAACAATCTCTGTAAAATCTAGCTATAACAAAGTTTATTATTAATATTTACTGTAGTTAATTAATTAGTCGATGACCTTGTTTCACCTACAGAGCTACAATTGTCTATTTTCTGCTTGTATTTGCAGGAATGCGTACACAAGGCAACACTTCAGTGATTAGAATTCCAATACAAAGGTCATTATTTATTGCTTCCTCTCACTTGGGAGTTACACACAGATTCTCCAGTAGAGAGTAATAAAATAAACAAATGACCTATGTAGCCAACATCCCACCTTGAACTACTGAAAAGGTTATTTACATCTTTGAAACTTATAATCAGTCTGTGATAGATCATTCAGGCCTGACAGGTTTGCAGCAGGCATCTGATAAAAAAAGAAAGCCTCTCTCCTCTGTGTTACTGTGCTCTGGGATGTTTTTGTGCATTCTGTTGTGATCAGGTCCCGGGGTCTGGAGTCCTCAGGAACATGACATTGTAATCTTGGCCATGTTTTATTTATGGACCTTACTGGAGCAGATAACGGCTGCTTTAACAAACAAAGATGATTGCTTCGGGGGCCACTCGCTCGTCCTGAGGTAATTAAGACAAAGTAGCTCCCTTGGACGGGGATGGGATTTACGCAACTAGGCATCTATTATTTCCTTAAAAAAAGAAAAAAGAAAGGTTTGCTGGAGCCAAGTCTAAAGAGTCTGAATCAAAAGGTCTTTTGTCATATTTTATCTTTGCTTAAACATGCCGCATCATTGTCTTGTATCTGTGACAAACCTATTAAAAATAAAACATGAAACTGCTGTCTAGTAAGAAATCTAAACTGTGCAAGCATTAGGTGCCTCAGCGAGCTCTGCATTAGTGTGTCCGTACTGTGAATAAACAGGATAGTTTTTGTATATTCCTGGGTAAATTAAGCATGCGTGATGAATTGCAGTCATTAGCCTCAAATTATTTAGTTGCAAAGGAAAACAAAAAAAGAAACCAAGAACTATAGAAAATAAAATCAGCCAATGACTGTCAGAATCCTTGAACAATGCGCACCAGTTGTATTTCCCTGTAAAGTGAACACGCGATGTGAAAGTTACGGTGTACAAAGGGATGAGGCTTCCAGCTGGCTGGTGGCTGCAGTGGGTATTTACCCCCCCGCCCCGCACACACACAGATATCACCACCCCCACTCTCCTCCAGCCTCCCTGTCCCCCTGCGCTATTGAAGCTCACTAACACAGACACGTCCACAGACCGATTGAATAAGCATTTGCTGTCCCTAAGAAAGGACTGTCAATTTGTTAATCAAATCTCATCCTGCCTATGATCCTGCTTTGTGAGCTGAGCCTCTGCCTGCTCGTGTCCTCCGACTGCAGAGACGGACATCGGCAGCCTAAGGCTCCCCCACAGACCGGATAGTGCCATACAGCCAGGAGAGCAAGGCAAGCAGGAGCCTTTCTCTCTGTTGTGCCGCAGAAGGGGGACTCACCATCCAGCCTTCAGCCCCCTAGTGAGAAAACAAATTGGTCTCTGTTCCTGTTCACATCAATTGATGTTCTATTAGTACCAGATGGCCTTGATAGGCATAAACCCATCTTGCAGAAAATTCATACAAAATGCCGATCACTATAAATTTTCCTTTTCCTAGGTAGAGATACTGTTCTAGCTGATAGGCATCTTGTTGAAAAATCCAATTAAAAAATGTTCCACCTCCATTGGGTTTTTATTTTTTATTTTTATTCGAACTCCCTTCCCCGTCTCTCCACACGAACACAAATGATGAGTTTGTCAAACGGATCTTGGAACTGCGTTTGGCCTGTGTGTGGTGTGAGGACAATATTCCTGATAGATGAAGGCTGAAGAAAAATTCACAGAGGGAAGACTCTTCCAGCAAGCACTCCAGAAAGACAGAATGACTTCAAGCGTAACATGTTTAAAGAGGACTGACTCTATTTTCAATTTGACAAGCCAGAAACAAGCAGTAAAGCAGGACATGTTATGCTTCAGCCTTCCTGTGCCAACAAACTCAGCCATATTACTCTCCATGTCACAACATAGTGTTATTTCTATGCAATGTTTTGTTTTATCAAAGTTTATTTTCAGACATGTTGTAGCTGAATAACAAAGCACACAATATGCTCTTTAACAGGTTAGGAGGCTCATTCAAAATCATCCAGTGCATTAGGAAAAACAATTTTAGATCTTTGTCATGTTTAATATGTCATGGCAAATTGACTAAAATAAAATTATACATTACAATAATTCTTTATTTTTAAGTATGTACAGTAGCCTCTTTAAGTTTATTCACACCATTGATGAGCTGGGATAAACACTTTACTTATGTTTCTAAATACACAATATCCAGAAGTATTCATATGTGGTAAAGATGTTAAAAGTAAATGCACTAAATTTAACCATCTAATGTTTTTTAGTTAATTGGTAGTTTCACATAGTCTCAGAAAGTTTATAGAAGCTTATGGATAAGTAAAGGTTTATTCCATGCTGAAAAGAGAAGAAAGGAAACACAGCATTTCAGTTGTGGAGCCTTCTTCAAAAGGTTGTGTTTCTTTTCTTCTATTTTCATCATGGAATAAACCTTTGATTGTTTCTTTTGAGTCTACGCATGCTGCCGCAGCTATCTACTTGAAGCTTATGGACATCTTCTTGTTTGCCACTTTCATGCTCGGTATTAAAGGACATTTATCACAAAAACCAAACACCCAGTGCCATGTCATGGTGGAGAAAGTCAGAGAATTGATTGAAGATACAAGGTAAAAGATTATGGACTTTATCTAATCCATTTTTATATATAATATTGTAGCATTTGCAGGTTCTTTTCAGAACAAGGACGAGTGGAGACGTGATTAACAAACAAGCATTAGCTTTATTCGTTTACAACCACACAAAACCAAACACAGGATCTACACACACATGAGGAGACTGACGGAACACGGAACACGTACACATATTTAGGGTGGTAATTACCTAACAACACACTATACTTTTACAGGACTACACAGGGCACTAGAATTACTAGGACATTATTTACACAGGTAGGGTCAGCCGCTGGTCATCGTGCTGACCCTCAGACTCTCCCCGGCTACCACTCCCAGCATGCCCAGCGGTACTACGAGCGCCTAGGGGCGCTTCCTCCTCACCACCAGGCGAGAGCTGTAACGAACAGTTCTTTCCGGACCCTATGCGGACGACGCAGTCCGACGGAGAGGGGAAACACTGGGGAAACGTCATGCAGGAAAACGGGGCTGAAGACAGGGGGGCGTGTCCAAGGTGCGCTGGTGCACGGGGGAGGTGTGGCCGAGGCGAACAATCTGAGAGTAGTCCTTAGGGAAAATCCAAAACGCAAGGGTAAGTCCAAAACCAGGAGATCCATCAGAGCAAGAATTAAAAAACCACGAAGGCCGGGTCGGAACCGGCGGACGGGGAACAGGAACGGGAACCGAGATTAAAACCTTAACGGGACCAGGCGCTTCCTGGTCCCGGACTCGCACGATATGGAAATCAGATGCAGAGCCCGGATGAGTGTCAGCGCCTGGCTTTTAAGGTGGGCAGGGAATAGGGAGCAGGTGCATGGAATAAAGTCTTGAGTGATAGGGCTGGAGCACCCTTAAGGAGGGGGAACTAATATCGTGACAAGAGCGTTACAGTATTTTGACACAAATTTGACTGGATCTACTGTCATTAAGAAGTCCAGTCCTAATGCAAAGGCTACTAACCTCTAAGAACAGAACAATGAAAAATTAACCTAAATCTAAGGTGGGATAAGAGTTTTTGGAGGATAGACTTAGACTCCAGGTAAACAATTAACAATCTTTGAAAAGCTCTGGCATCATTACTATTACAGAAGACCACCATTGAAGGCTGACGGCATGAATCCTGGATCTGTGAAAGTTTTGGGGCAGAATGAAACAAAGAAATGAATTAGCCAAACAGAAATTAATTGTCTCCAAATCAATTGGGAGCACATGATGTGGATGAAATGCAAACTGAGTTGCTGGACACTCTCACCAGGTGTATGTCTAGCACAGGCAGAGGAAGTTAATGTGAAAAAGAATAAAAGAATGTCATTCCTTCTGTGGAGAATACAAAAGGAACTGGTCCGTTTTAGGGTTGGTTTTCATTCTCTGGTCCTCTTGTCTTAGAACTGATGCATTGTACAGGTATTCAGGATATTGTAGCCCAAAACTGACACCTTCTGCCAAGAGGCTCGAGACTGGTTGCAAGTGGTCTTTACAATGGGATAACAATACAAAGCCTGCATCAGCCTTCATGATCAAGTGGTGAAGAGAACGTAACAATCTGAGGTCCTTTACTGTTTATCACAGACACTGGTAGGGCATTACCTAAGAACATAATAATGGTTACAAAAGAGAAGAGACCATTCAGCCAAGCTAGCCTTTGATGGACGGGGCAGAAATAATTGTGAACATCATGCATTAAGAAAGATATGTAACTTTCTGACATATGTTCTGTTTATATGTACAATACTGAAAGTTCCATAACATTTTAATGTTTTTGTTTTTAGTTATGGTTCATTAAGGGTATGAATCCATTTGGAGGCTATTGTTTGCAGCTGGACAACACTTGTACAGTAAGTCCTTAAAAGAGCTTGAATTATTGATTCCAGTCCTTAATTTGATGTGACAGTGAAGTCGTAATGACTGGATGTACACAACACAACACATGCATGCATATGAAAACAAAAGCCTAACTCACTTGATTCCGAAAAGCTCCATCAAGAGTTCTGGCAAACAGGACATGTGGAAGAAAGGAAAAGGACACCATGAGCTCACTTGTCATTAGCTGACATACACAGACATACAAAATATGTATGCAGCACATATTAATAGTGCATTAGAACAGTGACATTTTCTAAACGAATGTGGACCAGTGAAAGATGTCTGTGTGTTAGTTTCCTGTTCCCTCTTTCTCCATGTTGTTTGTATTCACCTCTGGGTCAGTGTAACAGAGTGTCTTCCTCTAAGTGCCTCTGTGTTTCCTTCTTTGATGTCACTGTTATGTGCTTAATTGAGTGGGAGGAGCTCTAGGTTTGAAAGGAGTGTGCAGGTGTTTGTTTTTCCCTGTACGTGTTAACCTTTTACCCCATTATGCCTCCTGTCACACATTTGCTGTGTCTTGCTGTTATTTTTTTTACTGTAGCTTGTTTTTGTTCACTTTTTAAATTTTGAGAACTGTAGATAAAGCCTTGTGATTATTTTAGCTCTTGTACTCTGGAGTTCAGGCTGCTGTTTGTTTCGATTTGATATTGCTAACAGACTTCCCAAAAGTTACATTGACACAGGAGACTTCACTGTTTCCTCCTGTGTTTCCTTTTTTCTGTTTCCTTTCCTGATCTCCGTTCTCCATTAACTATCGCAGGGAGCTGGTGCAATTTCTGGAGGATGGGAGGTACAGCACATGCTGATGCAGCGCACTTTAAGTTCACACCCAAGTTGCAGACGTCTGGACATACTGAAGTCTATCCACTTTCCTATACAATACTCACCCTGCGGTCCATGTGGGTCCTAATGCCCCAGTATAATGATGGGGACACTATACTGTAAACAGGCGCCATCCTTTGGATGAGATGTAAAACCGAGGTCCTGACTCTCTGTGGTCATTAAAAAAGAATCTCCATGATCACACTATGCAGAACACTAAAGTAGTGAGCCACTAAAAGGAAAGGGCAAGTAATTTCTAATATCTGCCTAATGTGTATGAACATGCACAATGCACCCCACCTGAGCTGCAGCTGAACTTTGAAAGTTTCCATAACTCATTTACAAACTTGTCCAGAGACCTCTAATAGAAAAAGATTTTGCAAGCATAACCATGTGTTTGCTAATTACTTTTTCATCAATTGGGTGTTATAAAAATAAACATAGTTTAATTAGCTTCTAATTTACAGAGAAATGAATCAAAGTCCAGGAGGCTTTTCTAGTGGATTAAAAATATAAATACAAATGGATGACATTCAACCAAGAAGTGTTTTCAGCAGTATTACGCCATGTTTTTCTAAGAAAAATATTTTATTACTAATTACATGTTGGACCTCAGGCACAGACATATTGGACCTTGTGATGAAAACCTCAGATTGTGGTCATCCTCTATTGCTTCAAGGTATACCACAACTCATTGAAGCGCTCTTCTTTGAACATATTTCAAATAAAATTACATTTTATTTCTAAATATCTTTATATTCATATATATTTCGTATTTGCCTAGAGCAGTCTGTTATTCCCCTGAGGCGGAGCTCTGTATGTCATCAGTATCCCTACAGCTGTCAAATTAAAAGTGGAATAAAAACCAGACACAATAAAGGCAAAATACAACAACACCAAAAATCCTCAATTTCCCAGGGTCCTAGAACTGATTTTTCGGGTTTAAAGTCAAGAAATATATGAATGCTATCTGCTTATAATTCTTATTATCCTTGGTGTCATATTTATTTATTGTTTTAAAATTAATATGTTATTGGAATAAAGGTTTCCAGTTTTAAAATATAAACTGATTACTTCCAGAATATTTTTTCTAAACCTAGTAAACAAGGTACATTGCTTATCAAACCTATGGAGCTCAAGCTGCAGTGTCACATTTGCTTCATAGTTGTCTTAAAAAAAAAGAAAGAAGTACTAGTTATGGCATCAAAATGGGCTTGTTTTCTTTTTCAAATGGAATCATCATGCTACTGCAGTCAGGGGTTGAAAAGGTCAGACTTAAATTAGAAGTGCCTAAAACCCGCTGCCTCACTGAAGAGGGGTTTTAAGAGGTTGTGGCTTGGGCCCTAGAAGCTCCACACAATCCACATTTTATCAGATCACAGTGACAGGCATAGCCTGCCCCACTGTCTATATCCAATTACTAATTACTGTCTTTGTAGCCGTGATCTTTGACCATTTTACAATCAAAGACTATAAAATGTCAAAGCTGTCCAGTGTAGGATAGAAGTCAAACAGAAAAAAAAACAGCAGCTGCTACTTAAGGAAAAAAAATAAATAAAAGGATTAAAAAAATACCACTGCAGTAGCAGGGATACCTTTAAGGATGAAACAGTGCAGTTGTGAAGAACAGCTGTCTTTTCAGAGGATCTGCTTTTCCAGAGGGCCTATCTGCTAGACCTTAGAGATAACAGAGGACTGTTCTGGCCATCATGGAGAAACAGATCAGTTAATTCACATTCATTCTTTTGCTGCTTAGATGAAACTGGGACTGATAGCTCTCTTGAAGGTAGATGCTCAGGTGAAATACCCATGATCTTGGAACTGAATTAAATGGGAAAGTTTGTCCAACTTTAGTAAAACACATGGCACCATTTTCAATAAATTTTCTTTTTTTCTGTGGTTCAGAAGTTCGGTGGGGTTAGTAAGCTAATTTTTGTGTTTCATTCTGACTCAAAGTTATGTGTTCGGCAGTAATCTGGAGCTGCTGATTCAGTGTCAAATCCACCTGCACAGTTCAGCATAAATTGGTCACCTTTTAAGAGTGGTTTAAACAGACATAAGACTGCAACCACTGAATAAGCAAGCAGAGGAGATAATGGACAGAGGTCTTTGAGAGAAAACATCTACAGCAGAATGAATTTGTAACCAAAGACTTGCAAGAACAAATTGAAAAAGTCTAATCAAGTAAGAAATTCAATTACAGGGACCAGTTAGCCTCAGTGATTAAGGGCTCAGTTGGAACGAAATCCAGAAGACACAGGGGACATTCATGACCAGGGCTGGGAGGAACGGGATTAATACCATATCAGAGGAAAAAGAAATGTCATTTGAATCCGTGTTTAGTGTAATAGTTGTGATTCACTGCTGTTGCATCCTTGAACAGGGTAGTTTGCTCTGGTTCTCTCCAGTCCACTCAGCTGTACAACTGGGTACCAACAGAGCTCCATCAAGAGGGGAGACACATACCCTCAGTCTGCTTAAAGCTATCCTGGACTAAATTCGGGCATGGAGAGCCACTAAGCTGAATATGGACTTTAGTCTGCTATTCTTCCAGACCTGCACTATTGCAAAGTAGGATCAAGATCTAATACCATTTCATATATACTGTCTATGGCTGTGCATTGCACCTTCTTACCCTCTCCCTTCTCAAAGGAACAACTAACCAGCTGACAAAGGTGATAAAATTGTCATCCAAATTGTTAGGGAAAGAGCGTAGTTGGTAACATTCAGACACACAGAGTGAGTTATTCACTGCTAACATGTGACAGCGTGTTCTTGCACATCCACAGAATAGCACCATTCTAGTATTATTTGAGGTTTGGCTCAAGTTCTCCACATTTTTTCATTAAAATTAAAAATAAAACATGTCTTAAAAAATGTATTATAGTTTCACCCTTTATGGAACCCAGGGCTTGTTTGCTGTTGTCACGCTTTAGGTGTGCTTAGAAATACAGGTACTGTAAGTGATTATCTGCTTTCTTTATCGAATATCAAGAGCCACCGTTACTATTCAAATACTAAAACAACATTGCAAGATTTCAGAGTGAACTTCCCACTATGTGTTTTACTCAAGAAGCTAAGGACTTCAGGAAATGAAGATTTGTTGGGCATTTGTCCCTTTTGGGCACCCAGGGGTTAAGTCAGCCACTCGAACGAGCTGCTCTGACCTGTTCCAAGGGTTTGCATACCTCTCAGTGCCAGCCACCTTGCCTGAGGGGCAAGGAGAAACGAAACCTTAGATCTCTTGCTCTGAATTGAAAAGGCCTGGCATTGCTTTTGTCATTGTCTCCAGCCGCGGACACTGCCAAAACTCCCAGGCTCTGAGACTGAACCCTCCCTCCCCTGCACAGCCTCAGAAATAAAAGTAGAGCCCTTTTACATTTTAATGTGACCTTAGATGAGGCTTTAGAAAAGGAAAAAAAAAACTCAGCCACATCTGACTACACTTGAGCTTGGTTCAGGCTAATAGCATGGAGCTGTTCACCTCCTCTTTCAGTGCCAAATTAGATGATAAAAGGACTCTGACGTGAAAGAGGCAGAAGAGAAAGGCTATGGGGGCAGACCAGTGTCTCTCAATCTGCTGATCAGCAGGCGATAAGCAAAACGCTGCCCGCACTGAACATAATATTACAAACCTGTCCTTATATATATTTTATTTCGTGATAGAATCTTTGCTTTTATTGTCTGAGAAGTGAATTATTTTTTATTTTTGTTAGCTGCGTGCATATGTGTCTGGCAGATAAGCTGACCTTTTGCAAATCTTGCTCCTCAATCAGATTGGATGGTTATTGCAATATTCCCATGCAGCAAGATTAAAAAAGGCCAACTTGTGAATTTGTTTGGTATTTGTACCTGCTGTACATGCTATTAAAGAGACAGCTACTCTTTACACAGAAGAAGGGGAACTTCTTCAGGGCTCTGCTCTCAGTTTTATCATGTTGTAGCCACATTCCTTAAGAACAAGACCAGACAGTGATACCATTTAATAAAGACCTTCATTTCAAAAGAGAGAATATTTGGGAGACAGACTGTAGAAATTTCAGAAGGCTTTTACTCCAAAATGAAACGAACACCACTTCTCACAAGAGAAAAATGTCATCTAGCATTACAAAACTAGCAATAAACATAACATTAATATTTCCAGACTCTCTGGGTTTATTTAAAAATGCTGCATCCAAATGAATGTGGAAAAGATTCAAATGACGTTTGGTAAAGTAATGTCATAAGTAATGCTCTCCACTTCTGCTTGTTTTTTTTCCTGCATGGAGGGAAGGTACTGCTCGAGCTGTGTGACACTCACTGGATTTTCCCATTAAGAGCTACACTAAGACTCCATCCTCAGCCACTCTAAGTTAGGCACATATTCTTAGAGAGGGAAAACAAACTCATCCTGATGTTGCAAAATTAAAAAAAAGAAATGTTAGAACTTCCCTGAGGGACTCTTAAATGAGCATCCTGAAAGATTTATGTGACACTCTACAAGTTCACTGTGCTGTGCTTTCTTATTAGGAAAAATAAAAGCCAAAACAAGTGTAAACTTAGCTCAGTGGTAAATGTTTTATGAATACAGTCCCAAATGTGTGGCAATCTCACATCAGCATCTCAACTTTGAAAACAGGCAAAAAAATGTGTGGAGTCATTGTTCTCCACATCCAGTTGTGTTTTGCACATTTCCATTTAAATTAAGAAAAGCAGAACATTAACTTCCATAAGGGGAGTGTGGTAAGATGTAAGGAGAAGGTCACCTTTGGATCTATTTCCATGTTTTTGAAGAAAGTAATCGAGAACACAACAGTAGCATCCACATGCTGGTTTGAACCAACGTTTCGCTTCAGCCACCTTTCTAAAGCCACCGAGGAGATATTACATGTGTTAATCTGGAGCTACAACTGCAAACAAGTTTAAAAAGAAGTAGATGTATTTCTGTGTCTAATTAGAACAAATTCTAGCAAACAACTAAACAGCTGTGACACTGGGTTTTAGATGGTTGCAAATGATCAGGAGAGCCCAGGATAAATGAGATATTTGCGCTGAGCTTGTCGTTTTTCTGGACAGAGCCCTCTGTTTGCATCAGGGCATTAATCTCCAGTCTGCAGCTGGTTCTGCTCATTTTCCTACCGATGGTTTTTCATGTGCCTTAATCAGCCAGTCAAATAATACCCAAAAAGACCTGGTCTGGATAAATAGTGTGATAAATGGGCAAATTTTATTTTGAAGGAGGAATAAGCCTCCGTTTTGTCAAATTGGAAACATTCTAGTCTCTATGATTTTATTTTATTTTATCTATAATTATGTCATAAAACCAAACAAGCTGTGAAAGTGTGGCCTTCCCTTGGAATCTACTTTTATCAAGTTCTGACTGGTCGAATGATAACATACTGGGTAACCAGCCCCTTATTGCGGTGTACTTTCTGTTGATGTTTTGGAATGCAAACCAGGATCCTTTCTGTAATAACTTTACATTCCATCGCCATTCATTAAACGTCAGACATCTTCCCATGAGATTGCTGTCTGCTTCTGAATTTCTCCCTCATTCTGTAGCACTTTAAGACAGAAAGTTTCAACCACAAAGATGCAGTCAGAAATCTCACAGTTAAGCTGTTTCCTTTCATTTATGGACTTTACTTTATGATATTCATTGCACACACTATATTTTGTCAATCGTTTTTTTTTTCCTCTAAGGCAGATCTGATAAAAATCCACAAAGAATAATATCACACATGAGCAACACTTGTGTCCAAAAGACATCAGTCCCAAAGGCTGTCCAGATATCAGCACGACACAAAAATCAGATAATTGTATGTGAGATACCTTTTAATACAAGGGGAGGTCTTCTTCAGGTTAGCAGTGGTTACACGGAATTACTGTTGTTTTATTTTATTTAATTTTTATTAAACCTTTCAAATATTTGATTGTGTCTCAAATGTACAATAATAAATTAAAACCTATATATCATGTAACTATAAAATACATCATTTATAACCATATTAAATATACATGTTATAAAAACAGCATGATAATGCAACATTTGAAATGTTTTAATTATTACCTATTTTATATACTTATAATTAATATTTAAAAAGTGGACAGTTTCCTGAAAGATTCCAGGCATTCAAAGAGAACAAATGAAAAAAAGTCACAGAAAACAAATTTAGCTGTCATTCCTTTCTGATCACTTCATTTTGTAAGCAGTCTGATTTTTGTAATAGATATAACTGCTTTTTGTACTTGTATTTAATTAAACTAATAAGAAACTAATAAAGCTATGATGGTGAAAGGTCTAACCATTCTGACTGCATTTACAGTAATACTTCCTTGCATTTGCATAACATTTCGTCAATATGCATTGCTAGGTGATATTATGATTGTGATTATTAATGGTAATAATTATTTTCCCTTTTTATTAAATAAAAAAATATTTTAACATTGGAGATCCGGTGAATAAAACCTGTTGTTTCTATGTGCTGCACTACAAAAGCCTTTTAGCTGTAACATAACTAATAGTGGCTTCACATATGTATGTAAATAATCATACACTGACTAGGTTTGACTGATTTCTAAAATTACCATGCCATGTTTTCTGAAAATAAAATATGACAATTTCTGTTAGTTGTTTTTGTATTTTTACAAAATCCCATCCCTCTGAAGACTAAGATCATAAGACCTTTGCTGTGTTTTTGTAAAATAAAACATTTCTCTCTCTCATCCATTCATCTTCAATAACTGTTTAATCCCACCTAAGGTCAGGGCCTCTCCCAGCAGTCAATGGGCACAACACACCTGGGATGGGGAACATTTTAAGAACCTAGACAGCATGACTTTGGACCGCGGAAGGAAACCAGAGCACCAAGAGAAAGAGCATGTGACCATGCAGAGAACATGCAAGCTCCGTACGAGCCCAGGAGCTGTGAGCCAGCAATGATAACAACAGTGCCTTCCTGTGTCCTTCAGTTTGCTAAAGTACAAAGAACAGGATCACTCAGAACAATGTTCTCCCATCTGCACATGGTGTTTGCATTACACTTGTACTTTCACTTCAGCTTTTTAAACAAGTACCATAATATACACTAAATGGGCAAATAATACGATTTACACAAGCAGTACAGTATCTTATAACAGGAAAGTACTTCTTACAAGAAACATCCCTTACAATGTAAAACAGCAGTGATTTGTCAGGTTATAATTCAGCTGCCATAATAAAGTTATTGTAATAGGAGAGATGCACTTGCCCATGTTGTCAAAACAAAAAGCAACTGTGGTAGATGGTATACATATCTGGATCCAGTACTGTGCAGAGTTCATAGCATAGTGATTAATGGGAAGTTTCCAAAACTACTTAGGTAACACCAGAGTAGCTTAACTTCTTCTAGTGGCCTGGATTTGACAGGGACAGTGAAAGGAGGACATTAATGTGTTCCTCATGTCACAGCGTGAGGAACATATAATAATTGACCTTGGTTTGTTTACAGGAGTTTGAGTTTACTCTGTGAGAATGACATTGTTCAGAACCAAGCTTTAAGATCCACAGAGGGACATTTTTCATGACAATCAGACATTAAAAAATGTCTGGATGCCTTCTTGCTGTCTTATAGAAGCACTCCTCATACTACTGTCAAAGTGTCTCACCTTTCTCATGATGGAATGTCAGCTGCACACTTGTTTTGATGTGTAGAGTCCAACCGAAACATAACTGCTGGTACAAGAAAGAACTTCAACATCTGAAAATCTGGCAGACAAAAGCTCCTATTACTGAGGCAGAAAAATCCTTAGTTCAGAAAACATGTTGTGAAATGACCATTCCTTATATATTCTGTATTGTGTGTCTTATCTGGCTTGCCATACCCTGCAACCTACAGCATTATGGGATGGCTGTTGCCTTCTTAGGTGGCTATTGTGGTTGCTGCTGTAGTTAATAAAAGGGACAGTGAGCATTAACTCATGTCTGTGAGTATCTCTCATTTCAGTGTCACATACAATATATAATTATGACTAAGATGTAACCATATGGCGTAAGCCACTGGTTCATTTTGTTGTTATTAAATGTGAAATAACATGAAAAAGGAGGATCCTATTAGATACAGCTTTTCATAAGTGACAGCACATTAAGGATAAGAGTGAAGAGAACTTCAAAATTGCTTCGCTTTGGTGTCATATTGCTCTTACTGTATAACAGGTACTGGAATTATTCTGTCACATTACACCAAAAAATGTCTTAAAGTGCGTATTTAAAGTGAAATAGTGTTTTTGTGTGATTGAGTTCAGCCACAGCTATACTTTCTCAAGGGGAAAACTATATGCTGTTTAGAGAATCACTGCAATTCCTTTAACTATTTTACTTTGTCTTCAGTGCCTCTTGATACAGACAATCACAAATACTACTGATAATTACGATAAAGATAAAACTCTTATAGAGAAATAACTTTCATCAGTTGGTAGAATTTCTGAAACTGGGCCACAAAACCTTTCTATGTGACACGAAGAAAAGTTCCCTGTATTTTAGTTTGTGGTTTTAAAATCACCCTAGTGTGACTCAAATGCACATGATCAAAAGGTGCATAGCACATTGGGTGGCCTAGTTCTGGTTATATATTGCACACTATAGAGAGCTTATGTTTGAGTTCAGGAGGAAGGTTAGATCTTAATCTCTCACATTTCCGCTCACCTACGTATATACAGTATAGGTCCTCCACCCAGGTCTTCCCTTTGTATAACTCCCTCTCTTCCGTCTGCCTCCCCACCTACACCCCTACAGCAGCTCCCTGGCTCATTCCTCGCAATAGTGAAGGAGTTTGGGCAGCCTTATCCTCACAGCTAGGCTGCCATTCCCTCAATTACTGTAGGGGAGTCACAGCAAATATGTTCAACATATTTCATCCCTCTATCGCATTTGTCAGAATCCAGCCAAACTTCTGAACACTTAATAATAAAGAGTATCATATTTTGGTAATATATTATCATGCCAAACAGAACAGCTGGGTAATAAACTTAGCAAGTTAAAGCATTAAGGAAGCAGAGTGCATCTAACTCAGTTTCTCAAGAGTAAAGATATAATCAGTGCTTCTTATAAGTAATTAATCGTTTCTTCATCCTGTCTAAGACTTTATCTGGCTCAAAATGGACCCCACTGCAGATTTAATAGTACTTTACAGCAAGACATTTTAAGTGTTTCACTTCTCACTATACTTTTCACTCTGATAACCAAGTAAAGACAGATCTTATCTTAAATTATTTTTGTACCATGGCAACAGGAAACCAGATGTAGAAAGCCTTTGAAAGGTGCATATATTTCTGCATGAAACACTGTACACTGTAGCTGATCCTTACACCTGTGAGCTACCAAATAACCTACATATGTTTTACTTTGGAGTCATCAGAATGCAGACACACTTAATTTAGAAGAATTTCAGCACAGTTACATTCTTACCAGTATATCTGTAGAGAATATCATTAGTGCATTTAATGCAACAACCTGAAGCAGTTGTAAAAGAGCTTGAGGAATATTTTTATCACTTTCATCAAGAACTGTGTGGGCATACTGTAGCATCGCATGTACTTCCGAACCCAAATAATCTATCTTTGAAAAATGATGGGGAAGAAAACAGGCAGCATGTTGAGCATATTTACAGTTCATTACAGTCTTTAATGGTGAAAACATTTTGTATGTACTGTAGTTTGTAGTGTGTCTGTTTTACATGCAATTAAGCGAAGTTTTTTGTGATGTCACACTGTGAACATTTATTTATTCATTCATTTATTTATTCATTTTGTAGTACAGTTTTATTAAAACTGATCTGTACTGTTTAGTGCTGGATAATGTCCAGAAAAATAAAACTGAAGGAATGACTTTATCAGTGAAAAACTCTTGGCAATATAGTTTGATGGTGGAGTTTAGCATTATATTGTACTGCTGGTTAACCCAGCAAAAAAGATTAAATGGAGACAAAGACAACACAACAAACAGGTCAATGCTTAAAGTAACCTTTTCTGTTCTGAGAGGTGGAGATAAAAGTGAATATTGAAATAATACAACTCAAATACTTCATCATTACCTTTAGTTCAACCATTTGTTCATAATCACATAAATTAACCTAGGAAGGTGGACATTTCATATTTTATTTCATTTTCTAAATAATCTGAGCAACTGGCTTCATGATCCTGTAGTATCAGACAAATACAGTGTTAATAGGAAATATGTCTCCAGTGTCACTCTGAATTATGTTTTTTGACAGAAAAGGCTTTCTGTAATTCACACAACACAACGCTGTCACGTAAAACACCTTCACTGGCACTGTAAAAGCGATGGTAAGTTTTGAGCATGTGGGCCCAGATGTTTAAAATAAGATGGCAGGACTGGGTTTCAGAGGTGTAGTAAATTAATATTCCTTCTTCCTTGACTGCTGCTGTGAGGGTAGCTGCGGCTTGTTTATGCAGTTTCTGAAACAAAGCTGAGGAGGAACTAGCAGGCTGTCTGCACCACAGCCCCTAGAATTCCCAGGCAGGTTTTGATGTAGAAAAGCAGAAAACGTAAGGGGGTGGGGGTGGACCATAAGGGTCTCCATACGGCCCAGCCTTTTGTGTGCAGAGACTGGGATCTTTTATCATCTCTTCACCTGCGTTATGACAGATGGATAGAAAGGGGCCTGCAAGAGCGTTAATTGCTCTTTTTTCTTTTGTATTCCAGTGGTCCTTAGGTTCAGAAGCCCTGCTCTAATTAAAGTGCTTTGAGTACAGGAGCTGGGCATCTGGTCTGTGCCATTTTCATTCTGAATCATAAAATAGGACTGAGAAACAATGATAGCCAATTATCTAATTTATTAAAAAGAGGCCTTTGCTAGCAATCATTACTGCAGTGTGGCTACTTGCCACATTTAGATCATGCACCATACCGCGCAACATTTGACACAGGTTTTCCTTGGAGTTTGCTGTTATCCACATGTACACCACCTAAATAAAGGTGATAGAAATAGATAGAAGGAATAAGTGAATGTTTCACAACCTCTTTCATTCCCTGAACCTCAGAGGAAACTTCCATATCATGAAATGAAAAGGGGGAAGGTATTTGGCCATGCAATGGTTTAAACAGACTAGATTAATGTCCTTAGTTTTTTTTCCTTTTATCTCAGGTAACAAACCAAGTGCAGAGCTTTAAACAAGGTTAACTGCATGCTAATGCATTTAGTTTTTGTTGCAAATTTTCATGTACACTAAACTGGCTAAAGTGAAAAACCCTAATTTTATTATCAAACCAGCGCATTTGGAAAAAACACAAAAGTTGTTTTAAAATCTTTGGTAACCTTGAAGATTTCACTGTCGGCCAGAAAAGACATTGATTATCATGTTATTAAGCTTTACTGTAACCTTGTAGCAAGTAAGTGTAATATAACTGGAGTGAATGAAAGGACAATAAGAATACCTCCTTTTTTTAAGGAAATATAAATGGTGATTTTTGTTTTCCAGTGAAAGCTTCTCTTAACATATTTCATCGACAAATGACAGATAAGGTGAATGCTTTTAGGTGTGCATGGAGGTGCTAAAGGAATTTATCGAGGTTAGGAAATTCGAGTAGAAACTTCACTCCGAAAATAGCAAAAAAGCATGTTCCATTGCTCAGGGCACATTTCTCAGCTATGAGTAATAATCATTAAAAAAATGCGATCAAGCTTTTATGTTTGCTTATATAATGTGAAACTAAATGCTAATCTTATTTAAAGGAACATGGTACTGTGCCCTATTTTTGATGATACACCTAATAAAAGCACAACTGTACAGTATACAAGCACAAGAAAAACTAATGGCAAAATCTGACAGCTGAAAGAAAGAAAAACACACATAAGACATCAGTACTCTTTTTACGTGTATGAAAAGATTGACAGTGTGCTTGAAATAGTTCCAGATTCAGTGTACACAGTGTACAAACTATTATTCTCAGGGTTAAAGAATATGCTGTGTATTACACACTTAACCTACCAATCCACAGAAAATAAAATCAGAAAATGACACCCAAAAAACAGCTTTAAAGGGTTAGTAAGGTACAAAACTGGCTACAGTCTCTGTGATTAACCCGATTTCTGTCCAGTATATGCATTTCTCCATGTCTGCATGTCATTGTGTAGTTCGGACATTGCCATTCAAGCCTAGAGTTCATTGTCTCTGGCTGGGTTTTCCCCATCCACGGCACACAATTAGCAAAGCACCACCGGTTTCGGCAGGACAAAACTGGCAAGGCTACACAGCCACGAGCTCACAGGACTTTCTCCCACAACACTGGCGCAGGGGACGTGCCTTTGAGAGATTCCCTTCAGTGGACGCATTAAACAGAAAAATAATTGGCAATTCTGAACAAAATAAACAGATAAAATGTGCTGCACAAAATGACTGATGTAAGAGGATGTCATTGAGAGAAAATTAGATCTTGTGAGAAAGTGCCATTCAGCTAGAAAAAGTCTGTCCAAGTCTGCAATGTCAAGAGTGACTATTATGACGGGGCTCAGGTGATTTTCAAAGTCCTGTGGAATGTAAAATTGGCATCAGACCAATAATCCAGAGACTTCAGGAGAGTTTCCAAGAGACTGAACTCAGTCACGGTAGCAGTTAGAGTATGGGGTCCTTATAGCATGGCAAGATCACTAGATGAGAATAACGGAATTGCAGCTCAGTCTCAGCCAGTGGATGTACTGTTTCAATGAGAAAAAAGAAAGAAAATGAAAACCTGAACTTTTAATGTATTTTCCCAGTCACAGGCAAAAAACTAGAGCATTCTTGATTATAGTATAGCATACAACACAGAGCAGTGCTGATATGTCCTTTTTATCCACAAGCTCCGGAAGTGTAAAGCTGTGCGAGTTGTACAGCACCTGGTTGTCACTATGATGACAGCAGAAAAGTGTTAGGTGCAATAAACATGGGGGTTAAACACAGACAAATTATTAAACCTCCTGTCCATGTGTGGAATGTGTGCTGCAGCTACTGGTCAGAATTTTGTTTTGCAAGTCACTAATGCCAGCAGCCATATCCCCCTGCCACTCACAGCTGGCAGCCCACTGAAGCTAAGCAGGTGTGAGCCTGGTCAGTACCTGGATGGGAGACTTCCTGGGAAAAACTAAGGTTGCTGCTGGAAGAGGTGTTAGTGGGGCCAGCAGAGGACACTCATCTTGCGGTCTGTGTGGTTCTTAATGCCCCTGTATAGTGGCAGGGACGCTATACTGTAAAGAAAGGAGCAGGCCTTTGGATGAGATGTAAAACCAAGGTCCTGACTCCCTGTGGTCATTAAAAATCCCAGGACATTTCTCAAAAAGATTAGGGGTGTTACCCTAGTGTACTGGCCAAATTTCCACTTGGTCTTTACTAGTCTAATAATCCCCATCTCTCAACTGGCTTCATCTGCCCACTGTAGTGGAGGGGATACCCATTACCTGTAAAGTGCTTCGAGTGGAGTGTCCCGAGAAACTCTATATAAGGTTAAAGTATTATTATTATTATTATTATTTATTATTATTAATGCCTAGTGCTCATCAGGCCAGGCTGGTCAAGCCATCAGATCTGAGGACAGGAATCCAGAGGTTGGGTATTATCAGTGATGGCTCATGGATTGATTAATATAATTTTAAAGGGATTTTACAACTTAAACTTCCACTTAAACAAGACTTTATACCATTAGATGTCACTTAACACAGGAGAATCCTGTTAAAAATGTGTCAAATGCGGGAGGTGATTGGCTGTTTTTCATTAGGCTAATTCATTTTCAATCCACACGCTGTTTTCATTGCCAATGATAAGCTAATAATCTGAATTGGATAATTTTAGGAAATGTATAGACTGTAATATGGAGTATTTACTTGATAATATTAATTATGATAGATTTTTAAATTATTATTTTTATCACAGGCACATAGATAAATTCACCTGTACATTTTTTGGTATTCATTAGTGTATAATTGTGTATTGCAAATTTACTGCAAAATAAATATGTATGTATTTTAAAGTGATCATATAAGAGAATAGTATTTTCTCTTTCAATCCATTATTATAAGCATTTGGCATCATCCACTAATTAATTTAATATAAATGACACTCCAATCAATAATTAGTCTGCTTGAAATGCACTGAGTTTTTACTTTAACAGATTGCCAAAGTTGCTTCTTCAGTAATCAATAAGGGATAGAAAAAACATAGATTGAAAATGAAGGAATTAAACACCTGGATCTCTTCATGCAATTAACGATTTTGTACAGGTTGTTCCTATGCTAATTGGTTTCTGGCAGCTTAAAGCATGTTTTAAAGAATGAAAATTCAGAAACTGCACAAGCAGCCCTTGGGAACTGTATGAACTCCTGGGCTGGGATCTTGCCTAGTCATTGGAGAGCCTGTACAGTCTGGAGTGTTAATATCCTGCATAGACTGCACTGAAGAGAACTTATCAGTCCAGTGTGTTCCCAGACGAATGGATTTAGTTGGTGTATTATGTTGTTTGTTCATTAATATTTGTGTATTATTTTCCAAAGACTTCTTAGATTACTGGGGTAATGTTACCATTTTTAGTTAATTAAATATTACATAATATCACATAATTATTTTTCATTATTCACAGCTGACATTCATTACGCTCAGTAGAATCGCATTGCTGGGCTCCTTATACAATTGTGCTTAAACTGGTCGAAATAATCTAGTTCACAGTGATAACATTCATATGTTAAGATTGAAACTTTACTTTTTTTTTGCAGTTCCCATGTCTTCCAAATCAGACAAACATTTCTACCCCTGGAGAATAAAAGCACTGAACATTAATATGATGACACTTATAGTTGCAAATGAGTCACAAAGATTTGTGGAAAATGACAATTATTTTTGTAGCCAGTACACTGACATTTTATTTAACAGACATGACACAGGTAAATTCATTTTGTTAATTACATTTATCATCAGCATGGCTGATCAGCAGGGAGTCTGCTGTGAAATTTATAGTCTAGAATGTGTGTGTCTTCACTACAGGAAGTAATACAAGTACAGTACATCTGTGGCACATGCTTTGCACAAGGTTGCATCTGCTGTCTTGTGGGATTGTGTCCCATTCCTCTTGTGGAGACTTGACAAGCTTGTGCCCTCTCATTAGTGTCAGCCCTCAATGCCATTCACAAACTGGTGAATGGGGTGTTCACAAAAACTCTCACAATCTCATCTCACAAGAAAGATGTTGATACATGAGCAGCATTAGGACTTTAGCTGTTGTGCTGTAATGTCATGTCAGGAACCTTGGTGTCCTTTCTGCCATCAGCAACTGCAAGTGGAGTTTTGTTGTGACTACACACACCTGTCCAGACCATCGCACATGGAATTCCCTGCCAGCTGATGTTTTGTTCACAGAAACTCGTGCTTCATTCTGCATGGTTGTGTTGTTTGCTGATGTCCATCAGATCAGTCTTGGCTCCACTGCTGGCGAGCCCATCTGAGGTGTCCCAAACATATACCTGAACACACCTGAACGCAGGCTGGAAATGCAGGTGTCTCAATAGGTGGGGCTTTTGGGTTTCTATGTTTTTCTTTTTGGTTTTTCATCAGTCTTGACACCTCGTCACCTGTGCCCAAGCTACATTAACCAAAGCTCAGTTTCAACATTTGATTTGGTGCTTGTGTAATGAAGTCACTCGAGTCAGACACGGATGATTCAATTATCCAAACATTTAATCAACATCCAAAATCATATACTTTATTTTATGTAAACATAAATGCAAAAATAAAGTGCTAACTTTCTTTTGATGATCAATGTACACTTATATATATATTTGTGTGTGTGTTTGAAACTGGCAATACTGTCAAATGTACTAAATTTCTATTGTTTATGTTTTTTTACTTAAAATACAATGCCAAAAAAAGCACTACATCCTTTATCAAGGTGTATATGTGTTAAAAAGCAACAATACACATTATGTTTATTTTTTAGATGATTAAGACATCTAAAAAAATACAGTATATTATTTTGGAAGAGAAGAATGAAAAAAAAACAGTTATGAAAGTGTATTTATCCCGTCAAAACTGATTTACATATGCCTACAGTTGAATACATATTGCTAAGAATGCAAAATCTACTAACATTTTTAATTTGAACAATATTCTTTATGTTACTTTGTTAGTGAACTACTATTACGCAAATGTCATGCAAAAAACATGCAATTCAAATCTAAGGAAATGCAATAAAAATAATAATAAAAAAAACAACCCCAAAAAATGTGATTGATGTCCATGAAAGGACGACTCCCTAATGGAACCTGTCTGACAGTGATTGCAAAAGCCCATTTAACAACTGATGTGTTGTTATGATTGGGCTTGTCATTCTTCCTTTACTGATTAAAAAAAAATGAGCTTCACATCCTTTGTAAATTTTTTTGCTTCAGCAAAAGCGATGGGTGCATATTATTTTGTCAATCCCTTGGCAGTCATGGCTGTTGGTGAACATTAGACTATTTTTGCCCTTTTTCTCAGTCAGAGAAGTGACTTTCTCTGGAAGTTTGTGGAGGAACGCCTTTTTCAATAACATCTGTGGTCCTGCACACAGAAAATCAAATCTTAGTGTCTAGTCACAAATAATAAAAAGAGATACAAATTCCTTAATAGTTTCTTAAACTAATGCTGGCATGTGCAGATGTGAAATAGAGAATACATCTGGAATTACTGTAAGTCATCTACTTCTGTAGGTGAAAACTATACACCTGAAAACAAAAGAAAAGGTAAGGACAGCAGTGCTGTACTGAAAATGGTATATACACAAACTTGCACAAATATTCATAGATCTCCAGATCTACAACCTTCTGTTTAGGTATATTATGATTGGTGGTGTCTGCATTTCGAAGCTGTGTCATCAAGAATATCCTTGATATTTAGAATATCAAGGATTTAGACCATTTCCTATTGTCACATAAAATTTAACAATTTCCCTGTAAAGATTTCCTAAAAAATGAAAACAATTAGTTATTATATAGTAAATGTTGTGTCAACTACTTCAACACAATTAATAAATTTGTTCTATGCTAGGAAAAAAAATACTTAATCTAGGTATTATTATTATTATTATTATTATTATTATTATTATTATTTGTTACAACAAATACCCAAATGACATTTAAATCCCTCTCCTCCCTCATTTGGCTGCTGTCAGGTGGAGCTCTGCAGTGGAGAGAGTGCTATGACAATGTGCTGTCAACCCCTTAATTTTGTTACAAACATAGCTAATGAGACTGAAGCAATAGCAAATGAACTCCATAAAATGCATACTTATCACTTGCAAAACCATACTTTAGTATCAATTACTTCCAGAGATAAGGACATGAAGATAAACCTAATGTGAGAAAATCAACAAGGTATACGGCACTCGTGTGACTTTGTGGTTGCAAGATATATACAGGGCTGTAAAGTATCACTCTGTGACCAAACCCGTTTGTGTGATAAACACTGTTGTTCTGATAACTGGGACTGTAAGAAATGTACAGTATATAGACTAGTAAAGAAATGGCATTTAATTTCTTCAAAAGTGAATCTCAGCAGTTTTCTCTTTGTGTGCCTGTAAAAGCTTCACAACTGACAAGATTTTTGGGATCTGATTTAAAAATACTACCACTTTGCTACACATGATTTTATAACAGTACATTGAAAAGGTAGAAAAACTGATGAAAATTGCCCGACCAGATTATTAAACAGGTTGTCTGTATGCATTCTGCTGCTTCTTTCCCCAAATACTGTTATTAACCTGTTCACTTGTTCTACACACTGTATTTTTGTGAAGACCATCATAAAGTTGAATCCTTGTACAGACATTTGTATGTCTCTCATCAGCTATAATCACCATTCAGCTCCTTCCTCATTCTCAATCTCAGTATTTTTCTTTTCTTCCACATTTTAAAAAAACATTTCCTTTCCTAATGTCAATAAAAGTTTTTTTAGGGGAATATATACTGAGTACCTAACAGGAGTTCCCTTTGTTTCTCTTTTTAATTTTTAAATTTCTTTTCTTCTGGATAGAACCAATGATTAACAATTTTCAATTATACTAGAGGAAACCTGGTTCACAGGTGAAAGTGTTTCTTATTAATGTTATTTTTTGTAGTTGAAGTGAGAATTTTGAATTGAAAGGGCAGAATGTGAGAAGAACTGTTGTACCTAATGGCAGCAGGGAGAGTGCATACTGAACTGTAAGTCAATAGTATTTCAATAACTTCTACATGTAATCTATGGGCATTAAAAGACTATTTTACACTAGACAGTATACTGTATGTGAGCAATAGTTCTAAGCATTATTTGACAATAACTAAATTACTAGACAATTATTCAGCATACACCTCTCAGCTTTTAAAAGTTGTCAAGTGATTCACTAAAGAACTGATTCCTAGTGTACAGGCCCAGACAGATCAGGCAGCAGGGGTGGGATGGTTCAAACAATTAAGAACCCTTGTATCTGGGGAGGACAGGTGCCTGAACCCCAGGTGTGAAGCTTGTGCTCTGGGGAAACCAGCACACACTCCAGGTAAGCTGCTCTCTATGGCACCTGTGGCCAACCTGTCCTTTCTTTCGGCCACACCACACCTGCAGGATAAATCGGGCTCCTCACTTAAGCAGGCACGGCTGGCATATCTTTGAGCCTCCGCATCCAGAGCTACACACATACCAAAACATGAATATCAGTCATTAACAGCATGCATGTAAGGACTATTGCAACAATCACAGCAACAATTTATATTATCAGTGACGTCACACAAACTTTCTCGTCATTCGTACATTGCAGGTGCTACAACTGTGACCTTGCTGAAGGGATTGTGAGACTCTACACATGTCCATTATAATCCACTCATCCGTCTAAAAAGTAGAATTGTCCCATGTGATTCATGTATACAAAAAGTAGGTTTGCCACTCTTTTTGTGGATGAGAATTAGTGGTTGAAATTTGGCATGTTGGCCTAGGAGCTACTTAAAACCTGGTTTAAAGATAATTTTTCCCTTTTACATGAGTATGAGCTGGGATTCACTCGAATACTGCAACACACTGATTTTAGCTACAAGATAAAAGAATTATAAAGGTGATTAACTGTGACTACTAATTAAAGATCAATGGGGTGTCTTTTTAAAGTGATTTATTAAATGGATTAGTGGGCAGACTGTCCATAAACTGCACTGAGCAATGTCACTGCAAAGCAAGTAATATTGATCACTCCTTTATGTCTTAAACACACATTATCTTAACCAGACAGTAAAAATTAATTCTCTGTGTTTCTTTGAAATAGAAGGGCAGCGAGTGAAAGCTCTCCCCAAGGAGAATGATGTCATTAAACTTAATCTCAGAAACAGTTCATCATATTAAACTAATGATCGTTTGTGAAAAAGGTAAATTATGCTGGTCAATACTCGTTAGTAGAGCATGATAATAAATAACATAAAATTCAGTTTTAGAGTTTAAAGAAAAGATTCTGTTCGAACCGCACAAGCCATTTAACTGTATAGCTTTAATCACCATGTGGCAATATTATGGGCTATTTATGAAATTATGAGTTTATTTATAATATTTTAGCCATGTCTCTAGAGCTTAAGCCACCTAAACTTTATTTTAATATTATTCTTCAGGACCAAATTCACCAGTTTAATGCTACCACAGGACATATTTATATTTTCTTTTTTAAATTAACCTTCAGCACAAATGCTATACTGTACATAAGGCAACAGAGCTTTGATCCAAAATGATTTCTGAGCCTCACTGTATACTTTCCACCTGCCACAAAAACCTTTGCACATCTGCACAACTGCATCATGTGCAGAAGTCCTGGTATAAAAGGAGGCAGAGCTGGGAGCTGAGTGTTCATACTGAGATTGGCCCCAGATTACATTAGGTTCAGGGAGATTCAGTCATAAGATTTTAGTCTCAGCTTTCTCCTTTGGTAACCATGCCAACAACACTGGGAAACAATTAAATAGCTCTGAATTTCAAAATAGGGACCTTCAAAAGCAGAAATGACAGCATATCACCAAAACATGTTAAGCTCTTCATCAGTTTCCAAAACTTCTTCTCCGTAGATACAGCATTTATTAGAAAGGATTTTCACCAGATACAAAGTCTCATTTTTGTTTCTCTCTTGACAGTGTGGTCGTTTTTTTTCATAAAATGCACAGAATACCAGTGATTTAAAACCGATGGTTGGAATTGGCAAATAAACTTTTAGAAACATAGTGCACTGAGCCTCACCCGAAAAATGTAGATATCTTTCCTTTGAGGAGATTACTTTAAAAATGCAATATGGAAAGTTTATTATTCATCATTAAATTTAATACCATACTGAGAGTCTTGTAGTTTTTCAATCTACTTAATGTTATCCCTATTATTAATGTCCAATCTAAGATGGTTAACAATGACACAGGATGACTGGTTCTGTAGTTGGCCCGGTGACTGTGGTTATCCGTGTTTTGTTGTATAAGGTTCCTTATAGTGGTAATCGAGGTTCCTGGCACAGGGGTTGCCTTGCTCAGGCCTGTATATTACTTTACAAGAGGCTGGAGTTTTTTTCCATTCGCAAGCCATGCAACAGATGTCAAGTCTTAGAATTTCTTCACAGGATGTGACCTTCCAGGGTCAGGGCCTATACAACCTGCTGAAGCCTCCAGCTGTGTTGTGACTGCGGTGTGGAGAGGTTCCCTCCTCCCGGGACAGACTGGCCCGGGCAGCCAGCTATCCAATGACAGGAATGCTTTGTGTCTTTGAACTCAGCCATACACATGTGCGTGTACACATACACGGCTCTGCGCAGTTCTGACCTAACGTGGAATGGAAACGTGAGAATGGAAGATAAAGTGTTGTTCCAAATCCTCATAGTCAATGCTGAGCTCAAACTGCCAATTCTGAATCTTAACGACATTGTAATGACCAACTTTTGTTGTGTTTGGAGCTGTGAAACTGCTTATTTTCTGAAGAAAGGAAAAAAGAGTTGCAAATACTGCTGCAATGTTGCATAACAACCCTAAGCAACAGTAAAACATAATGCAGAATACACATACATAGTATATACCTGGAAGTGCATGTCACAACATGTTGTTGAAGCTGATACCCTGGCTTATTTCAAGAAACAGCTGGACAAGATCCTTAGATTAGTTAGTTACTAAGTAAACAAGGCAGATGGGTTGATGGCCATCTAACTTGTCTTGAGTTCTTAAAAAATGTATGGTGCCACACCTTGGTAAAAGCACAGTAAATTATACTATAGTATCTCGTAGTGAAGTGGTAGAGAAGAGTAAAGTGTAAGGGAGTGCATTAGAGTATTGTTCACACCAGAGGAAACATGGAGAAGCCATGTGAACACACTGGGCACAAGCTGCCAGTTGGAATAATGCGGCTTAATGGGTTACATACCTGCTGTTCTTATACTTTTCAGTGTCATGTATTAGGTCGACATGAATAGTCCCTGAATTTCTCTGAGGTGAAAGAGATGCTGTTTGTTTTAAAGGAGAAAAGCTGAGAAGGGCCTTGTGGCCCAGTGGCCCAGTGGTGCAGTGATCAGCATTGCTACCTTGCAGCACTGGGGCCCTGGGGTGCTGTGTGTGTGTGTGTGTGTGTGTGTGTGTGTGTGTGTGTGTGTGTGTGTGTGTGTGTGTGTGTGTGTGTGTGTGTGTGTCCTGTGATGGGTGGTAGTTCTGTCCAGGGTGTACCCTGCCTTGTGCCCATTGCTTGCCGACATAGGCCCCTGTTTCTCCATGACCCTGAATCAGAAGAAGGGGTAAGGAAATGGATGGATGGTGAAAAATAAAGATCCACAGCAACTCAGTTGGGAAAAGCTTTTACAAGAGGCCCTGCTCCCTGTGACTCTGTATTGGATAAAGCAGTTGGAAAATGGATGGATAGACATGGCGTCTTACAGAATGGAATTAAACTAATGTTTTTTGTTGTTCACTGAAGCACTATAAAAAAATGATGTTAGATGGTTCAAATTGATTCTAAATGAAATAATAAAGTGTTATTAATACTGTTGCTCTATTTTATGCTCTGCTATACAAAGCAAATATTTATTGTTAAAAAAGTGAATGATTTGAAAATAATCAGTATGTGACCCCTGTTACAGGATAAATATGGTGGAAATCAGTAGGATAGTAAAATCTGTCAGTTCATTTTTTTAAATGAATATCTACACACCTGAGATAATAACCCTGTCAATTTTCCTAACTTCAAAGCTTGTTTTGTGTTCAGCAAAGCCAATTCTGTGTTTTCAATAAGTGTAAAAGGAAAATAGTCTTATGGTTGTGAAAAAAAAACCCTGACCTCTTTTTAATTAAAAAAAAACTGAGAGAGAGAAAGAAATGCCTTACATGTGTTGTGTGATCCTTTGACTATTGCCATATATTAAGAGTTTTAAATGAATAAATTAATGCTTGCTGGATTGAAGCAGTCAAATCCTCCTTTGTGCTTAATAAAGCTAGATACGATTTTCAGGCTTTCCACTGAGGCTGGTTGTAACAAATCAGAATAGCTGAAAATTTCCTTTGATTCCTCCCACCTCCCCCTATTCACCATTTCAGTCAAACAATTAGGGGTTTTCTCCCAAAATAAAACCAGTCGCACTCAGGCGACAAAACTCAAGATTTAGGATTTTTTAGCATTTAGCAGAGGCCGATTTTCATTCTTTCAGGATTTTATCCTTAGAAGCTTAGCTCTTTCTATTAACTAATAATAGTTCACATCTGTATGTACATTTACCAGAGTAGAGGGAAATTCCAGTTTAAAATATGGTTTTAAATTGATTAAGACTTTTTTTTGCAAGACAACGGATATTGATTAAATATATGCTTATTTATTGTACATATAAAAGTGTTGTGAGCACCTACATATACATAATATAACCAAAATCTATTTTTATTATTTTCAGTATTGGCTTTCTACTGTACTTTACTTTAAAGATGTCTTCAATATAATAGGTCTAAAAGAGAATTAATATAATTCTGTTTCGTATGTCTGCCTCCATCTGTGACAAAAAAACTTGTTTAGGGCAATATTTGAGACATTTAACCACATATTAACGTAAAATCTGTGATCAGTTAACAGATATCTTACATTTCTTTGCATTGCATCTTAAATTCCTATAATTAGGGAAAAACACTATATTACAGTATTATTGAAAGTGTAATATATTGATTTTGTAATGCTGAAGTTATTAGACAGGGATTCTAGATCTGAAAATTAATTTTTACTTTTCCAGATTTGAAATGACTTTGACTTGGAATCCTAATCGATGCATCTGACATGCAAGCACATACAGTACTTATTAATTACTGTCAAGAAATGAAAAGAACTGATCAGAAATGATAAGTATTTAGGGGGCATTTCATTGGAAGATTAATCATTTCAAATTAAAAAAATGTTACATCATCAGTATGGTCAAATAATTCCCTCACACCTGAAAAAGGCTGCATGGACGAAATGTTGTGTTTTCTTTCTTCTTTTTTTCAGCATGGAATAAACCTATTACTTGTTCCTTTGCAGCCTACGCATGCTGACGCAGCTACTCACCTGAACTACCACAATAAAATAATGCTGATGTTCAGTATAATAGCAGTATAGAAAAAATCTTTGTTTCATATGAGGTTTGAAATACAAATGTCAATAATAAAAGAGTAAAATAATTATATTACTATTACTGTTATTTTATTTAAAACTCTATAGGAACTTCACCCATTTCCTGCTCAAGGTTTTTCCTCCAAAACACAAAAGAATTTCTCTGTTCTCATGACCTTTAGCCAATTCTCAGTGAAAAATAACTTTTTTACCTGTCTTTGTCTGACAGGAGATATCTTCTTTATGCACTTAAGAATTGAAAAGAACTTGGAAAAGGGAATGCTAAACCTTTTCCTGCATGGAACAATAACAGCTCCCTGGCTTGTTGAGGTGATCCCACTAACAGACGTTCGACAGGGGAACATTCTGCTGGAAGCACCGATGGTGCATTTTCTCTTGGAAGAGCTGTTGCCCTTCACAAGTCCACAAAACACATGTATTCTGCTGCTTTATTATAAAGCTCACAGCTCAAACTACTGTGGGTGTGTAAGCCTTTCCCCAAGACAAACTGACAGGGAAAGTGTCTGCTAACACTGAACTTTTTCGTCTCTCTGACTGTGGAAGGGGTACTGAAAATAATTTCCGAAATGTCCGTGGATCCCAGAGGCATCCTGGGTCAGAGAAACAGAAATGAACTTAGCAACAAAAACCAAATCCAATTACACCGAAAGAGAGACTAGCGACTACCTGTTCTGCTGTTGCTGCACAACAGTCCCCTTCCTGGGCTGAGATGGGGGGGAACCCCAACCAGCAGCAGAGAGCCGGTGGAGCTGTCAGCTTTGCTGGGTGGCTGTCAGTCACGGACCCCACCTGCTGTGGAGTGTGCCCCTTCCTGCATTAACACCCCACTGGGATAATTCTTTTTTATCCTACTTATTTTCCGTGGCATCGAGGAGGCCCGCCACCATGCTGCCGTGCTTCATCTTGTTAATTGAGTCATTTATTCTATTTAAATGCGGTGCTCTTTGTAATTTACATTAGGGAAGGACGTTGTGTTAGGATGCACTGTAAGGGCACAGTCAAAATGTACTTGGAGGAGGAGGTAACACAGGACTGGTACTGTGCTGTGCCCGTTTCGGCCAAATCCAGTCAGAAGCATCCAGCGCTGCACTGATCAATTTTGACAAAAGAGAAATTAAAGCATATAGGTGCATGATGTTAAACATTTAAACACAGCTGAATTATGATGCTGTTATGCATCAAGAAAAGATGAGAAATTTCAAAAGGTCATGCTTCAAAATATTTCTCCTGTTTCCTCTACCTTGGCCTTTACCTATGACAAATCACCCTTTTCCGTGTTTTCTAACCTTATTTCACACAGTTTACAGTATTGTGCTTTGCATATCTGCATGATATGTCACAGCAAAAAAAAAGAAATATTATTGAAATTGTTTCTTTGGAGATTTACCTTTTCTTATATTTCCAAATGCAGAATTATTCAAATACAGCTGTCGGTGTCTTTCTATGAGCCTGTTTTCACTAACGTTAAATTAGACAAATTCTGCAGGCTAGGCTTGAGGACCCCTGGGGAAGGTTAAACAAGGAGCTGAGTTTGATGTGAGAACTTGTACAGATTACACAACAACACCTTGAAGCTCAATGATGTGTCCTGGAGTGGCCATTGGACTTCTGCTAGCCTTTGCTCAACTCTCTGTGAGACCATTTCATGATCACTATAACTTCATTATACTGTCATAATACTTTGCTGTTTGGGAATGATGCCTCCTAGGATAACACAGTGTATATTGAAAAACAAAACAGTTGTCTGGTTCTGGATGCATGCATACTGTAGTATGTGTAGCATATTACGACCAATTCAATAGATCTAATCTACTTCAGTTTTCTGTGGAAAACGGCTCAGATCTCAGATCAGTAATGTCTGTGCCAGTTATTCTAGCCTCTGGTTGTTTAAAAATCCATGTTCATCAAGTAGAACCTCTCCCTGTTTGGCCAACACCAGTTTGATGATACAATAATCTAGGATGAAAACTGCAGCTTTCACTGTTTCCCACCATTTGGACCAGGTGAGTGAACACTGGGCCAGAAAAGCACATGGATCTGAAAGGATCATAAGCTCAGAGGACTTGTGGGGAGGGGCACAATTCAATTAAAGCAATTAAATTAAAAATACAATATTAAAATTCCTTATACTGTAGATTGCAACTCAATGGACAAAACTAAAAGAAATGATTGGCATCAAGATAAGTAAATGCTGTTTTTTAAACAGACCTTGCTTTAACATAGTACAATAAATTAAACCATATACAGTACAGTACTATATACATAAATCTATACAAATAAACAACCTCATGTGATTTAGATTTCATAATTCATAAGCTCTCCTTGGTTGTCCTACTTCACAATCTGTTACTTGGTAGTGGAAACACTAACTGGAGTGGAGATCGCTGAGGTAAGGCCAAACAATATTTAAAAAGCTGTCTCCAAGTGTTAAATCCAGGCTCACAGCAAGACCACGCAGAGTCCGCTGTGCTCTCAGGAGAACTAGCCTGGATATATTGAACTCTTAATGGTTGCTTAAAGGGCAGTAGAAAACTAGACATGACTGCGGCTGCCCTAGGAGAAAAATCTGAAGAGTGCCCATCTTATATTCAGGCTAATGACAGAGAGGATTTATGCTTTGGGACAAATGGCACTTTATTAATTAGGAAAGAGAGCTGATGTCATCATGTGCCTTTCATGTAGCAAGAGGCAAAACTCTTCTAGATACTTGTTTTTCACATTATCAGCAAAGGACAAGGTGCCAGCTACTTCAGAATTAATGTCTGAGTGATTTGTGTTACTCAACTTTAATGAGGTTTTTTTTTTAACTGACTGAATTTACTTGCTCAAAAATGAGTATGTTGAGGCGAATTATTCAGAATTCAAGAATAGCATTCCGCAGCATTCTTCCAGGTTGGAAAAAAATAATGAATCATGCAAGAAAAAGCATGGGTTGAAAATATACTGTATGCTAACAGTATTGAATGCTTTTATGTTGATACTACATGCTCATAATGTAGTTTTACATAATACTTTGTTAGATATTTTTACGTATACCCTCAGCTTTGTTTCTTGGTGTATTTAATTGATAACCCAATGTTGGTGTACTGCACAACATATGCTTATGGTATCCATTCTAGAAAAAGCATCTGACCACGAACATTAGCTTTAGAAAATCATATTAGTAATATTAGCTTTTGAAAACCCTTCAACTAATAGGTGTCCTTGCATGTCTTTTATAAGTCACAAACAACCCATAAAGAGGTCGTCCATAATTTAAAAAGACGACCATTCCAGTTTCAGACACCAACAACAAACAATGGCCTTTTCACATTCCCAACAATACACTGAAACAGTAGCCTCCATCACTGCTCTAGCACGTCAAGGATTTATACTCTTCACTTGTGCACTTATTCTTTCCTTTTGGCCTCTTCAAGCCATGACTGCCAGAATTAGGTAGCAATTAATGTCAGTGGTGATGGCAGTGGTTATGTTAAACTGACTTCTGTCTCTAGAATTTAAGCACATTTATTACATTATTCATTAACTTATGGGCTAAAATTACTGTCAGATGAAGAAATCACTGTCAGATAAAAAAATGGCACAGTTATCCAGAACACAGCTCAATTTGGGTTTTATTTTTTTTGTGTACACCTGCTCTTATTCCACCGTACTTAACAATCTTTTGTTCTAAAGGTTATATACAGTAGCAATCATATATTTAAAAACAAAAACACATATCCTGAGGCTTAAGAGAAATTCTCCACTCATGTCTAATGGATTAATTCCAATATTTTAAACATGGTTGTCAACCAAAAATCACAAGAACAAAAAACATCCTGATAACGTTTCAATACCTTACACACTTCACTTCACAGAATAAAAGCATTTCACAGTGAGAAAGGCTACGACCTCCCAAGTCAGCCTCTGGACAGACTGCTGTGGGAGTTTTCATCACCCTTTATGTGCCTCTGCAGCCAACTGGCCAGCCTTGGTCATTTGCAGATGTTTCCTGTTGATGGCTATGAGTGATGGTGCAACAGCTGTTCTACTGGACTCAGGTCCGGGGAACAAGCTGACCATGGCAGGACTTCTTGTATAAAAGATATCGGTCACACTTATTCCACGCCACTCATTGGTAAGTTGCCACCATGTGTCTGCACACATTTTCTTCCATCAAGGGAAACACCACTGGTTATACTAAGAACATAAACATATTTCAGTTTGAGACACATAAGCTGGTACATGTACAAGTGAACAAATCAATGGAATGCCCTACATGATTGCTTAAACAACCCGAATGATGCAGACGGATGTTTTAGTGTGTTTTTGGTCTTGCAAAGAGTCTTGTTTTTGGAAGCATTAGCTTAGTTGCCCAGCTATTGATATAGAGGAATAAACCAGAAGATGTGTAGTTCGAGCTCAAGGATGAGGATAGCTTTTGTTTTAGGCTTTTGTTTTGAGATTTCCACAACTGTAAATGAAAGAGTACTGTATTTTTACCTTACGGCAGTGTGCATATGTACTTACCAAGACCCGCTACTGCACCCCGTGCCCTGGGTGTGCCACATCATATTCAAAGTAAACATTAGAAAGGATAAAGTCAGATTAACTCCATGTGTCATCATTTGGAAATAACTCTGTCTACAAGTGGAATCGGGTCACATGGTGTATTTAAGTGCGACCAATACCTGGTATATCCACTATCAGCTCCAACACAAACATGCAAACAATCAGGCGCTGACTGTGAGAGTTACTGCACACAGACTTCAAAAATATTTATCTGGTCAATCTGTAAAGCAACTCGCATCTGCCTAGAAGTTCAAGAAGTTCTTCACACCAGAAAAAAGCCCCAAGGCCAAAGTGTTGTTTTTCGTTTCCTTTCAGTATGGAATAAGCCTTTACTTGTTCCTTCACGTCTGTCCACCTTACTTGTCCCACAAGTGAGCTTCACCAGTTTAAGATCTAGTGGTACAGAGGGTATAAGTGTGACTGTAACTGGTGCCAGTCCAGGCTCCCATGAAGCATAGTTTAGGACCCGGTCTCAGATGGTCAGAACGCTAGGGAATAAGGCCTGGCCTTGGGCTACTCGCGAGCCCAGGGAATAGGCAAGCCATCTTCCAATGCTGAGCCAGGAACAGCAGGAGTGCCGGGCTTAAATAATAACAGGCAAAACAGTGGGCAGTTGCACGTAATCAACTAAAATACGAAAGGGTCGGAGCGCCTTTAAGAGGAGGGATGACGATCGTGACAGTGACAGGTGCCGTTTTGCTCTGCCTCTGTTGGGATTTGAGCATGGCAGCTCACGGGCTCCAAAGATACACAATGTACAGCCTCGCATAAATAGCAGTGAACTCTCTACGTCAAAAGACCAGGTCTTCTCCCGTGGGAGAATTCTACACTCTCTGTGTTTCAAGAGATAGATGTCAACCCTGTAATATGCTTAGTGCCACTGAACCCTATTACAAGTGCATTATTCCAAGATTGAGACAGAAAGTCTTGAGTGACCCTTGATGTTGGGAAAAGCATTATCATATTGAATGATTAAGGGATTGCATTGCAATTGGGGTTATTGTAGCAATGTGTGGAGCACAGATCTCAAAATGCTGTCAAAATACCACTATACAGTACATTAATAACCCAACACCTTTAAAATCCTATCACCTACATGCATTTTTTGTTACAGAGGTTACTGTTACTTCAGTGAACCTTCTGTAATTTCTCACACATCACACATCTAGGTCTTATTACCCAAAATTTCCTTTTCTCACCAGTATTCAAGAGATCGTCATCCTCACTGATATGTAAACTGTAGTTTTGTAGCATGGTGATGTTTAATCTAGATGTTTCCATTGTAGAGGTGCCTAATGACTGTAATTGATTCTTGTTTGGGGCCATGTTAATTTGATGGGCTCTGGGTTGATCACATGTGTTTTCAGTGAGTTGCCAGTGCAGAGAAAAATGAAATGGCAGCAGAAATGTTTACAACATATGTATTGCTATATCTCTTACAAATATCACTCTCATATTGGTTGTCTGGTTAGTGTTGCATAATAAGGAATTGGGGTGAAAATATGTTTTTGTGGAGTAACAGAGCCTCAGATGCCCACAGTCTCCTGTAGTTCTGTTCACTAATCTACTACAATATTGTAATATTTGTTAAACAACATTTTATTTGACAAAGATATCTCTTCTAGGTTTATTGAATTAAATTTATCCCAAGAAGTATTGATGGAGATTTCTTGTGAACTAATATAAAACACAGAGTGACTGTTTTGTCTCAGATGTCTATGTAGCATATATGTTGTGGCTTTGCATATATACAGGCCACTTGCAAGAAGAACTGATAACATGTAACTTAGTTTGTTGCCTACCTTTAAAAAATAGTGTCATCTTTGTATAACAGCTCAACAGAAGAAGTCCAAATCCTGCCTTTTTGTCTGAATTTAATAAGCAATTATTATCTTTAAATTATTATATGATCTACAGAAACAAGATAAGGCAGGTGACCATAGGAGTGAAGGTGATTTGTGTTACACTAAAACATGCCAAAAAATTCTAAGCGTAATTTGCAGAATTACATATCTGACCAGAAAAGGCTACAATTATGATTTCTAATTGTGTACAATATTTGTAGCTGTATGTCATTTTTAAAGGAGATTCAATAATTTTCTTAACCAAATGTCAATATGCACTGCAGGTCCTTACAGCATCGATACAAGAGATGAGACTGCAACTGAAGGTTGAAACACTTAAACTTAGATCCAAGAGCTGTAATATCTTTCTAGTCTATATTCACTGTGAATGTTCCAATCCTAGCTGGTTTGGATGTAAACTTTGAGGGTTCCTATGGGTACAGTTTGGCTGCAGTTATGTCCACTACATACACATCCTGTGGCCAGTTTTTATGAGTATTGGTTAACAACAACAACAAAAACAGTTTTAATTACTAACAGATAAAACAACAAGCAAAACCATTGTGGTTTTAATTTAATTTTTTATTTTCATTTTTCTGCTTCCGGGAGGCTTGGGGTTACACGGTTGTGGTTGACCAAGGCCAGAAACCGGAGCACAGAGATTTGGCACAAGCGAGTAATTTTCAGCAAATCAGAAAAGCAAATCCATTAAAAAGGGACTATAGAGTGGAGCTGAGCTGGAAGCCACTCATTAGGGTGAAATGTGCCAAGGTCTGCTCTGACAAAAGGCTCTGAGACAGCAGTAGCCAAGTCCTTTTTGTGTGTGCGCGATGTCATTCATTGTAGCACAGAACCAAGAGAAGAGCACACTTGCGTTTCGGTCTGAGAGATCTTTCTTGTGAGGCAGTGAGGTATTTCTGTTCTTTCTGTCTATCTTTTTACTGTAATTCTTCCAGATTGCTACAGCAGGGGGCAGCCTGGCATCCATATTAATTCCTGGTAACAGGAGCTGCTTGCTTCTCCAAATGCTTGTTATTGTGTGTTTTGTTGTTTTTGGACAAGGGGCTGATTCATGTCAGCCAAGGAAGCTCTGAAATACCTAGTGGAACCTGTTTCAATCCAGCACAGTAACAAACCCACACAAAATGAGCACGGATCTGGATGAAATTCAGTCCAGCAGGATGAGAGCTGGGAATTAAAATACAATACCTTGGAATTGCAGAGAATATGGAGCACATAGGTTCCCATCATCTCTGGCAGTGAGGGCTGTTAAACATATGCTTTAAACATTTAATAGATGCAGGCTTATTTCAGAGCATTGAAAATGTTGATACAGAACAGGTAACAGAAAGACCAAGCACATCAAGAAACAGGCAATATCTTATTCCTTGAAAATTCCTAATCTTGGATTGCTTTGACCAGTTTACAAACAGATAATATAATTCCAATTACATTTGAATTTGTATGGACTTTAAGTCAGATTTACAGATCTGAAAGGTTGTGGTAAATTTTGGAAAGTTAAGTCAGGTACTGTAGCAGCGCCATGTAAATTTCTGGAAAGAACCTATTCAGACGAATCAATTCTACATCCTTAAACTGTCTTGGGTAATTTCAACAGTAGAAGCAGATAAAGGAAATGAAGAAGATTATGTCATTGTATATCCTATGTGTGGCAGAAACTCAGGGAGCATGTGACACTGTCACTCTCTGCTTCATGCTCACTTAAGCAATAAGGGAAGGGAAGGTGGGAGTTTATCATCCGTTTTGTCCCCAAGTGATTGTGGCAGAATGAAAAATTTTGGAAAAACATCATGTAAGATGACATAAATTAGTGACAGAGTATGATTTGTTTTTTCTTTGTTATTTTTAACAGACGAGAGTAAACTTAGTGTTTCAGATCCCAGAGTCGTGTTTGCACATCTGTATACATCTGCCCCTTCTACTGTACATCTCCACCGGCTGCCCCAACTATGAACAACAGCTAGAAGATTCAAGATTTTGAAAAAATCCACAGGACTTGTTTTTTTTGTTTTTGATGTAATTATTTTGAAGTTGTTACCATTACCAGTAATTAATTTAATGTAAACCGAGATCCTACACAGTACACTATAAAATTAAAGACTCATTGAACAGTGTAATAAGTGTTTTTTAAGCCAATTTTAGATACTTTAATTACCTTAGATTAAACTGTTAAACGATCAGAAGATTAAGAATCAATAAGTGAATGTAAAATGTACTTGTTCCTGAGGAAACCACTCACTCACTATATTACTTAAACATGCCTTTTTGGGGAGGGAATTGAAGCCAGGGTATAAATTATTTACTCATTTCTTCTTTATAAGGCCACAGGGCTGGCAGATGTCTGGAGACTCAGAGTAACCTACAGTACGTGTTATAGCCAACATAGCTCTTTATGCTGATACCAGGCCTTCACACCTGGCACTTTGTATGACAAGAACTGGCACCGTTGAAGGGTTTGCACACAGGCAAAATCCACTGCACTGGCAGGAGGGAGCACAGAAACAACGTATACCAGTCCTTCATTTTACTGAGTCAAATAAGTCAAAGAAAATTGACCAAAAAGCAGTCTGAAAGACTTCAGAGAGAGAAAGATGTCTTTTCTAGTCTTTCTTGCTGTGGTGTACATGTGCAGCACTGTGATGCTCCTCTCTGATCTCTCTCCGAGCAACAAACTGCCCTTCAGCCTTCAGGCTCTACAGCCCTGACTGAGCCCTCAAGGCTCAGACGACCTGGTTGAAAAACTTCTCCAAGAAAAAAAAAACTTTCCAATTCTAGTGATGTCCATAAATAAATTCACAAGCCTCTGTGAACTGCAGTTTCAATGGAGGGCCTGCCTCTCCTCGAAACAACCCTCCTGTTTTATCTTTTTTGTGCTCTGCTATGGTAAGACCCAAATGTGGGAGTTGCTGACCTAAACAGCTTTGTTTTTTCACTTTTCATTTTCGTCAGAAGTCTGCTTGTGTTTTTATTCATGGGCAGCGTGCAGTGACCCTTAGCGCTCCTGTGGCCCAGGGAGGAAAGATCATGTGAGGTTGGTTAATCATGCAAGACCTCTGATATCCTGTCTGACTTACTGCCTGGCAAAGCAAGGAGGGACCGGGTTTTGCCCTTTTGGTTGGCATGAAATAAGTCAATACTCAGACAATAAGTTCTGCATTGAAGGAAATGAGACTAGCTGTGTCAGGATTGAAGAGCTAGCGATCTTCAAGCCGTTTTTATGCAATTTTGCACAACACAAGCTCCCGGTCATTCTGGCAGTGTTAAGTCAGGTGGTGTAACAGACTGACAATAGTTTGAAATTGATCATATTCACTCCTATTGCACCACAGTCTACGGTGTGTTACCCGATTTCTGTAAGGAGTCTTGCATTTTGTATTCCTGCTTAACTATAAAGACATGTAATTTAGCAAAGCTGTAGTATCTGTCACCAGTACTATTCATGGCTCCTGAGATGTGTTGCTAAAATCTTATTAGATTCAAAATTCCTTTTAAAACCATTCTATGAGACTGTTAATATTTCATACCACCAAGCCCAATTAGGATTTTCACCTTTATCACAATGCAATATTTTACTATTTTCTAATTTTTAACCATTTGTAATTGCTTGTGCTGATTTCAAATGGGTATCTTTTAATTTTTTCTACATACAAAAAAATATTTTATACACTGAGCAGTAAGGGAGAGTCTGATCCGTTAAATAGTCTGGCAAAAGAGAGCTAACTCATACTATTGTAAAGAAAAATCTTGATCACTGGATTATAATATATTACTAACTTTTAAAAGGGTAATATGAATTTAACATTTTCTGCCTCATGGAATTATAATGTACAGATAGCTCATTTAAGAAATGATACTGAAAGCAGAAACAGGACAGTTTTGCCTTTTTATTTACAATTAATGTGCCAGAGTCTTCAGGTACTCAGGTCACCAGAGGAGTCTCATCTTGCTCTGTGAAGACTGACGCAGTTGCTCTTGAAGGCTGGGGTGGGGCACTCCTGGGTACAAGCAGCTTCCGGCTCCTGAGCAGGTACAGTACAAGGGGCACAGCTACAGAACAGCCTCCTCTCATTTGTGATCTTTCTCATGCTCTTAAGTAAAGACAGTCGATAAAGACCAGATACGGTAAAGCCAAATGATTGCATGGATAATGCAAAGCATGTTTTTTTTTACTTTTTTTGCATGTGTGGGTAAGTAACATAAATATCAATGCATGTTTGCTTTACCTGTCATATGGCTATGCCTTCGCTTCCAGGTAACTCTCATGCAGTTAGTTACACGTTGGTCATTATCTCTCACACTGACATTCTGACTTTTTGTCTCACCCAGTGTGTTTACTTGAAGCGCAGAAAGACCAGTACAGTAGGTGTGTTGCCACACCCTGTCAGATAAAACCTTAAAGCACAAGGGTTTGCTATCCTTTCCTGCTTAATGTGAAGCAGTGGCAAAGTTCATTAAGACAACATGCTGAAAGTCTATCTGGCTGAGGAAATGTCAGGCTGACTGGAAGGACAAGGCTGGCAGGACCCTCCATCTTTCCCCTGTGCCTCACGGGGAATGAGGCAGGGAGCCGCGGCAAATGTGAAGATCAGACGGAGGAAGTGGTGAACTAAAAGATGTATAAAAGGGAGCTCATTGGGTGAAGAAATATTTATATGTAGGAGAGCAGTAGAAGGTTAGACTTTCCTATATTTCTGTTTCAAAACTTCTGTTTTAAAACAGTTGGACTACACCCTGGACAGGCCAGTAGGGTATACACATGCACACCAATTATTCTGAGCAGCAAGTCTTCGCAAAGTGGAAGGAATCCAGAACTACCTGGAGGAAAGCCACACAGACTTGGAAGAGAACATGCAAGCTCCACACAGAAGGTACCCAGACTGGAATTGAACCCAGAACTCCAGAGCTGTGAGGATGAGGCACCAATTGCCTCTTCAGGCCTGCCTGTTGTTTCTCTGCTTGCACCAGGCACTCTGCAGATGGTGCAATGATGTGTGAAGCGAGCACATGTCTGACGTGTCTTGACTGGGCTGCAGTGTTCTTGTGTAGTGTGATGGGTTAAACAGTGTACTTTGTCAGAGGTATTGCTGGGTTACTTCCTAGCAAAGGACAGACAGGACACAAAGTTCCATCTTTTGTCTTTTGAATGCATAGATACTCCATTAAAGAATTTTTGGACTCCTTTGTATATTTTAAATGGTAAAATTACTTTTAACTTCAAGTTTCATATAAAATGTAGCTAATTATTGCTACATTGTTAAACCACACAAGTATAAGTATAAGTTCCTTATTGATGGTTTTTTTTATTATTGTTGGCAATTCATGTCTAGAACCATGAAGAGAAAAAACAGGCTAAGATCACCGATTCGATAGAAAAAGCGACTCTTCTTCAAACAGCTGTTTAAAAAATGTAGTGATCTTGAGTTGAGACAATGTGAGAAGAAAGCAGAAAGCTTGATGAAAACTGCTTGGTTCCCTGAAGTTCTCTACTTGCTGACTATATCATATATAATATGCATAATATTGTATACATGCGAATTTCTGACACCTGATAAAGTCATTAGATTAGTATCACAATGCGTCTAGCAAAGACACTGATTCTGCACTGTCAGACACAGGAGCAACTAAAGGTGTCTAATTTAATTATTATCTTTCCTTGCACAGGGCAGTGCCATCTGGCAGCACAAAATATGAGTTTAATAAAGAGAGAGTTTGAATTTCCATCGCATAATTTAATGATAATGGCTGGACGTTTATGTTACAATCATATATTAATGTTCTTTAAATGCGTGCTACTCAGAGACGTGATGAGTTTCTTGGCTGTATAATGTGCAGTAACCTTTTAAAACCCATGGAATTGCATTTGGACTTTTTTATTTTTTAAATATTGAGCCTTTGTGTATGTTTGCTTACTTAATATTTCCAAAGTTTTTTTTTTCTTTGCGGTTGTGTGGTTACAAAAAGGGTTGTTGACAACAATACCTAAATAATCCTAATAATGTTTAATGCAGCCTTTCTAACCAATCCTTTTGTGATGGATTGTTGTTCAGCTGTAAGGAGTGTTCAATAGTGAATGAAGCAGGTGTCCACAAACTTGTATCCTTTGTGTGATACTTAGACCAGTGAAGTCAGCTCGGCCTGCTTTCTTCAAAGTGAACAAAAGGATAATGTACAACAGCATGGTATGAGAAAATAGGGAATTAAATATCAAGTTATAGCTGCAATAATAAAAGTATTATCAGGACACGCTTCACGTATTACAACACTGGTGTGTTCGATATCTCATAACGGTTCAGTATTTTCAGAATAAAGTTGTCAGCCAATTTTTTACACCTATTTTCAGATAGCATGCAGTGTATCACAGAAACAAACAAGTGATGGAGTTTTAAAACTTTGTAATTAAATCAATAGCTTCACATCCTTTCGTTGGAGTGGAATGCTCATACAGTATCTCACGTGTTTTACATATTTTGCATATCCTTTTATTAGAATTTATTGGGATTTTTATGGCTATTCATAAAGATGAGCATATTTCCAAATTTTTACCATTTTTATTGCAGAGCATTTATGCAATTTCCGATACTCAAGTTTTATTTCCTGACAATCACATTAGCATATCGTTATCTGGCTTGAAATTTTTTTTAACGCGATTCATGAGACCTTTCATTAGGAAATGCAGAAGTGAAGCATAGTGACAAATACCACCAGCTGGAAGCACTTCTAAACTTTTCTGATGCCTTACAGAGTATATAAAGATACCCTCAGCTTAGGAGAATCACTGTCGCTTATTAAAAGGCCAGCATTCGCACAAATAATTTATTTTAGGTCTGGATCTGCTGTGGATTTATTTCAGTGTTAACCAATTGTCACCAGTATAGAACATTTTCACAAAGATAGAGAACCATTTGTTGTGTTCACAGACCATTATGTAAATTATTAGAAAAAAAAAATCAGCAATTTGTTAATTGAATTGTCTGTGGTAGAACAACTGAAGGATCTTATTGAAAGCTGCTAAAATTTACATTATACAAGCTCATTTTCACCATAGCTTTTTAATGACTCATTAACCTGTACAGTGGTGGTTATGATTTTAAATCAACCATGAAACCCCTTTACAAGCAGGGCCACTGGTCTCATTGTGCTCTGAAATTGCACCAGGCATGTATTACTAGTTCACATACTAAACTCACTATTATATGTGTATTACATAGTAAATTTTCTTGTGCAGAACCTTGAGAAATATAGAATGATATTGGCCAGTGATCAATTAACTAAACACAGAAGTGTATATCACATATAACATCTTACTGTAGACCTTGATACAAAACAATACTATTAATACAAAGATTTCATAATTTGATTTAATAACCGTATTTCTTGCTTAATTCATGCACATATATGGTCTGGGTCAGTTTTATCTGTTGTAAAATTTTTTACTTATGCAATTTCAAGCTATGTACATTCCTGCTTTCTCTTTCAGAAGAACGACTTTACAGTGCTAACTCCCAGGATCAAAATGGAGTAATCTGACAAATGTTGCTGCAGTAAAATTATTTCAGTGTTACACAACAGCACTGCAGGTTTGATATTAAGGTAAATAATACTAAATGGTACATTCTAATTTTATGATCCTGCAATGTCCAAGTACTCATTTAACAAAACCTGGCTCCATTCATGATTCTATCAGAGAAAAAAGAGCTGTGATTATTGTGGTGCAAGTTATAAAGGAGAAAGTATCCGATGATCTGGTTACATCTGTCACGACCATGCTACGCTAAAAAGATGTTAAAAGATTTTGTTTTGTACAAAGTGAAAATTTTGCATATCCAAAAATAGAACTGATAGAAAAACAGAATAATCCTGAAATCCAATAAAGAGATGTGTGTCTGAATAGCATGACAGAATATTTTTGTAATGTGTTGAATTGTTGGATTCTGTCCAAGATTTTTGACATATATGATTATCCTAATTTTGTCTACTCCCATGGCATTTACTAGCTAAGCTTTCTGGAAAATGAGGCAGAATGCGCTTGTGTTGTTTTTTACATCTGTGGTCACTCTTACCGAGCTGGCAGCTGAAGCAATGTCTCTCCAGGGCAAGGTGTAGGAACTACTCTACTTTCCACATCTTCCTGCCATGATAGAAACCCTGAGCAGGCTGTCCACAGGTTCAGAGGAACAGCACAGGATCAGCTGTAAAGTACAACATGCCTTTTGCACAATTACTTGGCACTATTTATGGATATGTAAGTTTTTCTCACCTTCGATAGAACATCAAACCCATTCAAACTGAAAACCAAATCCACTCTATGACAGGCTTGAGATGGCTGAATGTACTGTCCCAGAGTAAACGTGAATCATCAATTTTGGGAGCTCAAACTATTAACTGAAAAAGTAAATGTACTCCTGAATGTCGATGTTGATCATGTTAATTCTTTGCGGGTGATTTATATTGTGTCAGAGGTACATTCGTCTGTGTACAGAGGTATGCTTTCGTCTATTTTCTGATACCAGAGAGGTGATTTGTCTACACTTTCAGAATTCACACATCACGTGTAGCTCATGTGATGATATTACTGTTAGCGCCATTGCCTTCCTGTGGAAGACCCAGAGTAGAACACATGCTGACCAGTGCAGACTGAACGCCCTTGATGCACAATACAACACCCAAAGACACCTCACCTGCCTGCAATGGAGCACTCAGTGCACAAGGAAAGCAGGAAGAAGGCAGAATGTTCAGCAAATGCATCTTCTTTTTTGACCCGTGTGTTGGTGTAAATTAATTTTAAGCTGTATAGTTAATACATGCACAGAAACTACAGTAGAAAGCTCAGTGACGTGTGTGTGCAGTTTCAAAAACTTGAGAAGTAGATGTGGCTGCAACTAAAATAAGGACCAACTGTGAGAATGGAATGGCACCATGTTAAATCAAGTCCAGCTGTGGTTTTGTTGGTGACACTGGTGTCAGAACTACAGAAAAATTCAAGCAGTTTATTACATTTCCTCAGTCACAGCCTCACGTACAAGGATTTTTTCTAGTCCTCCTTAAAGGGCTAGTTATTGGAATCATAGAACTGAAAATGTACCGCGAAATTGTGAATCATGCAAAAAGTTGCTGATGACCGTTAATACAAGTTGGTCCACAAGATACCACATGACAGTCATACTCCACCCTGAATATCTGATCATTTCACAGACCCTCTGAGTCTGCTAAATTGCCCTAATGCACACGTGTCCAGACAGGTATTTAAGTTGCCCAACCCTTGGAACGACTTTTCTGGGAAAGCTTGAATCCTAGGAATGTAAGGTGTACTGACACTGCTCAGTGCTAGAGCTACATCTGGAGGATACCACTTTAACTTAACTGATGAAAGCAATACCCTCATCTCATGGCATTAACTTGTTTATCTCTTGCTAAAGAAAAAAAAACTTTCAAGCTTCATCGCTCATTCTGCACAAGAGAGATAGAAGGAGAGAGACACAAAAAACAAAAGGCAGCCACTGAAATTTGCATGGTGCTCAATTATACATTAGCGAACATCACTTGGCAATCTGTTCATATCAATTTAATTGGATTTTAATACTGCCTCTGATCTTGTTTTCTAATTAACAGCAGCGGCTGGCAATAAAGCAGAACCATGCACCCAGCAACACCTTTGATCCTGGCCATATGGAGTTCCTTAGAGCTCGTTGGAAAAAAAATCAGTCACCTAAATATGGGCCCACAACAAGCACAGCGGAAAGAGGGGGGCAATCGCGACCCCCAGATGGCCGGATATCACTCCTGCTAGCGCCTTCATTGATTAATTTCTCTCCTGATTGGTTGTGATTACAGATAAATAAAACATGATCTCAGAAATCGGATGCAAATCAGTTTCCAAGCTTTAGGGAAATGTTGATTGCTTTTTCAAATCTGTTTATTTTTCCCCCTGTTGCCCTCAACTTTGTGTTTGATGAGGAACTGTAAATGCATAGATTTTTTTCCCTGTGCTTGCTTCTGGAGGACAAATTTAAATCCAGATATTTCAGACCCGTGTGACTTAAGAGGAAAAGGCTACACAGCTCAGCAGGGTGTCTCTTCCACTTGGACCTTTGTGTCAAGCCAAAGCAGGTTGTATTGTCAGTGCCTCGGCTCTGCCCCTAGTGGATTATTGCCCGTATTACACAAATATAGACTTGACTGCTGAACAAAAAGCTATAAAACAGTGTTGTGTCATCTCTGATCAGTATAAAAAAATGGGAAAGTCTGTCATTCACTCTAACATGGATAACTAACAGTACTTAAACATTTTAATTGCTAATTAAGCATATGCATCTTATGAAAAAGCAATAATTTCTGCTATAACTTTATTATGTTTCAGTCATTTTGTAGCTAATGTTAAAGTATAAATGCAGTTTGAATTACAATGTATTATACAGATTACAGTTTTTTTTTCCACTGTTTTTAACAAAGTTCTAAAGGTATTCGTACAGTAAGTGTTGTAATAAAACTCCATGGCTATGTTTTATCAAGTGTTCTTCTTATTCATCTGCCTTCCACACATTTGCATTCCACTTCTGTAACCTCATACTTTTTTGGAAGAAATGACCTTAAGGGGATTTAATAAAACAACAGCATGCCAATCAAAGAACAGGAGTCCTGTACAACTGCTGAGGAAATACAACACAGCTTTAATGACACAAATGCTGAAGAACTCTGCTCTCATCATGACCATCTGCTACCTTCTGCTATTAGGGCCTTTATGCTTGTATTCCTGGTCATCATAAATATTTGGATAAATGACTTCCTTGTACTTAACTATCATTGTATAAAGATTTAATTTTGGATACAACTAAAAAATGTACCACTCCTTCATCAGGGTGAATTGTACTTTTAACATTTTAGCTCCACCGCAACTCTCTCATTATTGTAAAACTTCCCCATATCCTCCTAGTGTGCCAATGAGGTTATCTCTTCGTGTTGCCGGCTTTATCCCATCCCATTCCCCCATGACTGTTCTCAATGCGTGCCATTGGACTGCAGCTGTGATATCTGGGATCCTCTTTATTTTAAACGAGTTGCAAGCAAATGGTTTAGAAATAACATAAATATAATTAATGTTCCTCTCCATATTTTCTAAAAAAAAAATTCTACATATAAATTGTACATATTGGGTGACATAACTAATCTTATTACTTATTATCATTTTTATTATTTTATCTTATTCTTGATGTTCAGCATTTCTTAATGTTGTTTCTTCCTTAAAACTCCTAGCTGTTGCTTGTCCTGCATACTCCTGTATACTTGGTGGACTGAATTCTCACTCTTGCTTAGGCACTGTTTCCTAAGCATGAGTGACACTCCTGATTACTTGTACTTTATATAATAACATCACAGAAAAAAGTGGACCTTTGAACACACTATTTCTGTATATGTCCGTGGTTTTGGCTTATTCTGTTTGCAATGTTTTGACTTCACCTTTCATATCCCTTTAACGAGCCCCTGAGTAAACCAGCATCAGGAAATGAAGACCTCAGTCATCAGCCCCAGTCCACCACCTGCTACCATTACTATACAAAGCATAATCCACCTTTTTTACTTTTCGTTAGCATTTTGACAAGCCTAGATTTCCCTAATTGAAACTCCTTGATTCAGACACCACCTTCCAATGTCAGGCACCACCAACATTCAAACCCACAACCTTCCTGATGGCTTAAGACAGGAAGATCATCCCTGCGCCACCTCACAGCTTTACTCCTTAATTGTTATTAATGCTCATGATCTCAGCCTGCTCTGTTTCTCCCCCTCCAGCAGTAAGAGGATAAGTGCAAGCGATAGCTGGGTTCATAAATTCGTTCTCGCAAGCCAGACACTTGAAGAAAAAAAAAGGAGGGGAAAAAAGAATATTAAAATCTGCCGTGCGTCAGGCAGTCCGTGGAGGAATTAGTGAGCATGGCTGATTCACAGTCCCTTGAAACCGGGGGTGTTAATTTGGAAATCTACGACTGGTATGTGGAGAATGCTAATTTGTAATTAGGAAGATTAACTAAATCTGGGGAATAGAAAAGATTATTGACTTATATAGTAAAATCAACAATGCAGCCTAGTTAAATAATCATTTCTTAAAATCATATATTAAAAACAGATCTTCTGGGTGGGTTGCACTCTGATAGCTCTGCTTCACACTGCAGAGTGAAAGGTGGTTCTCTGTCTTAAGCTAATTTGCTGATGTTCCAAGATACAATTGTGCCCAAACCCTTAGTTTATCTGAGTCTGCTCAAGGTGGGGATGGATTCTAATGAACTAAACATGGGTTGATTGGCTGATCTTGTTAAGGCATCATCCCATGACTAACAGAGTTTGCATGATCACATTTTTACAGTCGGGGAGATTGATTTTTTTTAAAAGTACAATTCCACAGAAACACATCATGAAAAATAATTGACTAGCCTATGACTTTTCTAGTTATAGGAATGGTTTACATTTGTTGTTTTTTTATAGTCTTAGTTTTTACACACTTTAAATCAAGATATAATTAATTTTCAAATCTCGCTTGTTTGATTCAAAACATTTTATAAATCAGTTGGTAAAGCTTTTGTTGTACAGTAGGCACGGAGTAAGGCTGGGAAATAAGAACAGTTCTTCTGCACAAAACAGGTGACTATACATAGCTAATATACTGGAAATAAAAGAACGCTCCTACACTTTTATTCTTGTTTTATTCTTGTTCTTTAAAGCCAAGCCATTATTCTAGGAAGGGAGCCACTGTCCACTGTGTACAAAAACGTTAATACAGACTTATCACAACATGACAAAGTTCAAAATTATTATCAAGTTTTTTATGTGGAAGACTGCCCCTGGTTTATGTACACAGATACAAACATAAAAATAAATAAGTAAAAAATAGTCACTGTCGTAAATTAGTAATATACAAAGGAACATAACAACTGTGATTAGGATCCTGAAGTACAGTACCCTACAGTTGGAAGTTGGAAAAAAGTCTCTCAATTGTTATTTGTTATACAGCAGTTTTAAGGTACTCAGCATTTGACTTCTGTTTTACAAAGAGGTCACATCTCACCTGCAAATATTTTGATTCCCAGATGCAAAATCTGTCTCTTCAAAGTTAAAGATGAAATGAAAAGACACAGGTAGTTCAAACTAAACTGTGAATTCTGGAGGCAGGGGTGTCTTTTTCTGAAGACTACCTGAAGGGCTGCAACCTGATCTTCAAACAGACGGGGCCTGATTCTCCCTGCCGACAGACAGTGGCCAATCGCTCATTTAATTCCTTTATTATGAAGTGGACACTTAGCTCATGGGTAAAATAAGGACACTAGCATATTTCCAAATGATTTTAGAACTATTAAATCAAATTACACATTTTCTGCTTTGGAACTTTGGAGAAAGAACTTTATACTCATTTTGACTGTATAATCCTTTCCACTGTGGTTCCAATACAGATCATATTTTGTGGATCAATACCCTATTTAAATTGGCTAAGGGCCAAACTCTCTTCTTGGAACATTGCATTATTTGCTTTCACAGCTACATTGTGCTGGCTGAGAATTCAGCTCACCTTTAGTTTAGTTTCCTTTAGACACAACTGGCTAATTAGAGTCTGGATTCTAGGGCACTGTTTTTTTTCTCAAACAATTACAAGGTGCTAACTGTAAAACATCTAAAGCAATCGTTAGGTTAGATCTAAGAGTAGCAAAGGAGATTTTTTAAGTCCAAAAAAACAATAAACAATTCCTCTGCATTCCAGTTAAATGAGAGAAAATGTAGAGTGTGCAAAGCAGAACAGACTGCACATGATGTTGTACTGTGATACATTCTTTTAATGTGCTAATACAGTACTGAAGGAAAACAAAATAAAATATTTTAAATAATACTAGTTAATATGAATTGCCTATTTAATATGTTTTGTAAGCCACATAAAAATGTTTGTGTTTCAAATGTTCTACAGTAGTGCACTAAATTTAAAAGCAAAAATGTGTAGCCATACACTTCCAGAGATGAGAGTTCTAGTTAAAATTGAATCGTTAGAACATGAACATGTTTTGTTGTAAAGCACGTACAGTATGTGTGCCAGGACAAGGTAAGGCGCTATATCAGTTTTTTCTCTTAGTACTATTGGCAGAAGAATTCCTGCAGCGGAAACTACAGTTTATGTTTCAGGCAATAAGCAGACCATGGTACACAGTCAGCAGGCGCTCTGCTATTTTGTGGCAATGGATGCAATATTTAGTCTATGCTGAAGTATCATTTCCACTGAATCTGTTTTTTTTCATCTAGTTCTTATGTTACTCAATTTTCCTATGCAAAGTTTACATTTATTTATCCTTTGTTACTTTGGCTAGGCAAGCTTTTATGCAAAGTCAATTACAAGATAGAACAGCGCAAAAGCGATGGTCCCTGAATGAGAAATAAGCTCAGAGGGTGAAATACTGAGGAGCTGAAGATTGTTTCAAATATACCCTGACTCTTTAGCAAGCCTATTTTAAAGACTTTGTTGGAAACAATGCATAAATCTACATTTAAATCTAAATTTTGGCTTTTCAAGTAGCATACTTTCAAGTATTTCCACATAAAACACCAGGAAATTGTATATTTAAAATGATAAATGCGTTGGTTTTATAGTATATACATTATTCCCCACATACATACATGCATACATGGACTCTAAGAGATACGTTTTTCATCAGTCTTACATTGAAACAGCGTGTAAGCTGGCCTTTCTGAAGAAAGACAACAGAACAGGCACTTTCAGTATATACTGTACACTCTGTGTGCATTTGCAAGTCTGATCAGCTTCTATTCAGTTAATTCTGGCTGTTTTTTAAAAACACATTTACTTTGTTATGTATGTTAAATAAGAACCATTCATGCAAATGTGAGCAGACATACACAGTAAAAATACAATATAATACTTTCAAGTAAATTCTAACTTAGAACTTTTCTTCTTTCTGTACTGCATGAATAAAACTGCAAAGGCAAGGCCTTTTGATTTTTATCAATGTCTGCACCTGAAGGAAGGTTATGTGAATTAAAAGTTTGTCCTTCAGAGGGTAATTGTTTCAAATAATCTGTATTATCTAAAAGAGAGCTTTTTGTTTTTATTCACAAGCACACTTTTTCTCGATTCCTATTTAATTGCAGACATTTTGTGTTAATAACAGAAAATCCATTAAAATGACTGAAGTGACAAATGCTTATGAATGTGCTCAAAGAAGTCACTAAGGTTTGCTTTCTTTTTTCAATTTGTGAGTATAAAGAAATAACACCGTTTTTATTCTTCAGGAAAAAAAAACTCTTGGATGGAACATTACATAATTTAATCTTTCTTTTAAAATTTCTGCATGTGATTTTTTTTCTCTCTAGTGATAAATCATGCCAACGAGGCTGATACAAAACAAAGAAAGGCAGAATTAAAGAAAGTTTTAAAATAAGGGATATATTTAAAGTGTAAAAAGGTGATAGTGGGGGAGTAAATGCACTGTTATTCAAAACAGAAGGGGGGGGGGGTCTTCATTGGATTAAAGGTCTATTGTATTCACAAGTACCTAGCCAGAAGGGGTTTAATTTCAGGACGATTTAAGACCTTATCTCTGAAAATGAAATTATGCAGCTCTGTTGGAATGTGTGATTTTTAAATAAGGTGTTTTCTTCCCGTATAAATGTAATGTTTGTCTCTTTTAGAATTCACTGCATAAGTAGTCAGAATTCATAAAAGTATTATCAAATCCAACACTTTGGCTTGGAATAATCATCATTCCCGCACATCTATGTATTGTCCAGTATATCTGGTGCCAATTCAACTTTATTTCTGTTAGTTTTAACCCTGCGTGTGAAAGAAGTGCGTTTCTGCACTTTCCCTAAGTAATTACACTGAGAGTTCATAGACTGCAGTTCACATCTCATCACATCAGCCAGCACCTTGAGCAGAGGAAACCAGCCTATCATAAACAAGAAGGAAAGACAAAACAAGGGAAAATAAATATTTTTTCTGTCAACTTAACACTTTCTGTGCCTGATGGGCTGAATGGCCACTGGTAACCGTCTCTGCCATCATCATCACCACAGAGAGTCGATGCCACAGACAATAACCGAGCATCTCACACATCACGGCAAAACCTAGCCCATGGCTGAGGTGAAGCTGAAACTGTTAAAACTGCCAAAGAGAATATTGGCTAGGAATGAGTCTTTTATTATTATTTGGAGCGGCTATTTGGTGCTTAATTAAAGTCACTTTAAGGACAGCAGTGCCATAATTAAAATTTAATCCTAGCCAGATTGACAGATATGAGCCGGTGGATGATGAGTCTAAACCTAATACTTAGGGCTAATGGTGAGCTGCCTTTTATCAAAGAGCCTGCAAAGCCTCTGGAGGTAAATCACAATGTATTAGATATTCTGTTTATAACGCGGAGGCAAGTACATAAAAGAATGTAACAAAGGCTAACAATCTTTTTCTCTTTTTACAAAGGGAATTGAACAAATTCATGTTGGACGGAGGTTCTGGGCAGGTTCATGTTCTCATTAATGTGCCGGTGCTCACCATCCCCCCGGCCTGCTGCCCTCTGCACCCTCTGTGACTCAGCCGCTGGCCTCGGGGCTGAGAACTTCTGGGAGTTTAGCCAAACGATCTACATCAGGGCCTCACCTTTGCGTGTTTTAACACTCCTTTATGTACTGGTAAGGGAAAAGAACACTTTCTTTAGGCCTTCAGAAAATAAAAGTCATTTACTTCTGTGCTGAGTCAAAATAACCTGTGTACAAAATTTGCCAATGCAATTTTTTTGGTAAACCGGAACAGAAATATTGTAATGGAATCACAACATTTTAGAGGAAATCCTCAGAACAGTCAACCTGCTGTAGAACAGGCAAGGGTCCATTTGTCCCATGGGAGAGACAGTAACAGCATTAGTGATGTCTCTTCAATCCAGTTTCTCTTTGCCTTACAAACAACAGGCCACAGAGCAGGATGTCAAATACAGAAACAGTGGAGTGTTTGCTGTTTGTTTGCAGGGCTCATGTGATTGTGTTTGAGAAATCCTGACAGTTCAAAGAACTACAAGGAAGCTGCAACAGCATCACTTTGCTCAGAGCAGCAACCACAGTGTCAAACACTGCTGTGAAAACTGTTTTTTACAGTGTTAATGATGCTTCACTTTGTGTCACACAAATTCAAGGAATACATTTGCTAATTTTATTAACAATACTACCATTATTATTATTACAGCAGACAACATCTGCTAATCGCTTTTGTTTTTTGTGTTGAGGCCTTGAGTACACATGTATACAATTCTCCCATGTCTTCTATGCCTATTGCAAGTCTTACTGCCTCAGAGTCAGCAGCTCTCTTTCGTAAGTGAAGACAGTGGAGTCTTGAACTGGCCTGATTCGCCAGCCTCTTCAGCGCAGAGTCAGACCAGATCGGTGTTGAGATGTGAGTACACAGGGGTCACAGAGGTGGAAGCAACAAAAGTTAAAGAAGAGCTCGGAGGCTCCAAAGCTTCAGTCACAAAAGAGGGGTGTTGTTTTTGATGCTGTGGCTGACAGTGAAGTCAGCAGGTACGGAAGCTGTTTTATATCAGCCTTGGTTGGTAATCCTTCAGGCCCCTTTTTAAAAGCTATCCACACCTCTTCCGTTAAGGATGGCAAGTGCTGTTCGTTAGAAGATGCTGTTTTTTTATCAATGAATGCGCCGCTCTTGACTCTAAAGACTTAACATCAAATGAGCTTGGAAATCCATTTTCACACTTTTATTGCCCATTCCAGAAGCTTCATTTCAAAGGCAAGGAGCTGGAATTCAGAGACATAAAATTCCGTTTGTTCTCCTGCCCTCTAGCCCTCAGTGCCAGTGCGGACGTTACTACTGGGAGACGTTGAGATCAAAAAAGCACTCAGAAAGCTCTGTTACCTGGCCCCCAATGATGCCCCCTGGCATTCTCAATTAAATCAGCTGTGTTGGAAATTTCCACGTTGTGTCAATCAAAATAATTTACTCTGGCATAACCAGTTTCTTAAAGGCACACTGCTGGTCCACTTATTTTAAAGCTCTTTTATTCAAATCTGTGTAATAATGTGCCATTTCAATGCAGGAGAAAAAAAAACACAAAAGGCTGGGCCCCATTGACCTTCCATAGTAAAATGAGATGAAAGCTCAGGTAACGTCAGTGTAACCCAAACGGCAAAGTGAAAGTGGCCACAGTAATTGTGAGTAACCTGACTTACTATTGATCACTACCGCAGTCTTTTGGAGGAAAGCTCTTCCTAGGAGTTGATGTTTTGATATTTTTGTTGCCACCTCTAAGTTTGCAGCAGAACACATGCTGAAATAATCGGAATCCATAACAACCATCTGATTCTGCAGTCACAGAAACACAGAGCCCACGCAGACCAGGTCCATCAGCTGTAGTTGAAATCCAACAAGTTCTTTTTTTCTTGTGCTCATCTTAAGAGGCTAATGTTTTCTGTTCTGATTTCTGTGCTGACGCGGGGCAGCAGTATGCCCTAATGCTTAAGGCTCTGGACTCCAAGCCAGCAGGTTGTGGCACAAATCCCATGTGGGATACTGGTCCTGTGCTCTTGGGTTGAGCACCTGGCTCCAGGTTTTCCTGCTTCAGTAAATGCCCTGCTGTGGAAGTGGGTCTCTAGGTTGCCACTGCAAATAGAAGCTTGGTCACTATTGACTTACCTGGTAAAATACAGGATTAAATAAAAAAAAAAATCAACAGCAAATCATCTAGTCTTTTCTTGACCACCTTTATGGGTGGAGATAACAAATCTGTGTGTTCAGCTTTCTACTGTAAGGATTTTGAAGAAGTGCTTTTGAAAGGTACAGTAATTCTGCAAGGAATTCAGTGTGTATGTTTTTGTAAGGCTTTGTCATTTAAAAAATGTATACACTCTTAATCAGGAAACAATAAAATGCTTAATCCTACTTCTTACTTCTCCTACTGTCACCAATTATTGTGGAATACCATCACAGATGCAAGAAAGACTGTTCAGTTTTGGTTTAATTAAGGTATTCTTGCTTTTTCTATTTGTTTGTTTTTTTAAATCCCTTCATCTAGCTTAATGACATAAGTTTTAGAATGAGTCCAGGAATACACAAAATATTCCATGAAAATTTGCTTCATTATAATTTATATAAATGTTTTAAAAAGTAATACTATTACAAAAGGTTCCCTAATAAAAATTGGGACAGAATATATGTTTAAACATTATATAATTAAGTTTTTAGAATTCAGAATCATTTACTATCTTTCAATTTGATTTTCAACACACGATCGGCTACAAACCCCATGGCTACCCACAGTGCTGAATGGCCATTCAGTGATGACTGGAGGAATGAGGCATGTCCTTCGCTGACAGCACCACAGGCCTGCGAATTCCCGGGGAGCCGCAGGGGGCGCTGTGATGCCAGCAGAGCCCTGGCTGACCAGTCCCACTCTATCCTTGGTGGCACTCAGCCAAATGTGTGCCAGCACCTGGTATCCCAGTTCCTGTCTGCTAGTGACATGACCCCATGACCCAATACAGACAAACCTCGAGTTACGTAACAGTTCTATTCCTCAAAACCCTTACGTAACTAGAAATTGACGTAAGTTGAAACACCCTTTAATCACACCCCACACGCTATACGTACATGTGTACAGTACTGTATAGTACTGTACATCGATATGTCAGTGAACATGTTTAAGATGTTATTTCTGTCATATTCTTTCATATGAAGTACACATAGATAATTAAGTTAAATAATTATTCATGCAATTTTCTATAAATCTAAAAAAAAGAAAAAATATTTAAACAAAAAAATATTTCATTTACAGTACTGTACAGTACATGAACATGTTTTAGAGGTTATTCCTGTCAGCTTTTTTTCATATAATGTACACACAGAAAATTAAGCTCTATGATTAACAATGTAATGTAATATAAATATAACAATTTGAAAAAATATTTAAACAAAAAATATTTTGTATCATTGTAGCTCACTGTAGGAAGCGTTTTAGTTATGGGTGACAAAGACTTAGTTGCTGTATGAAGAAGAAGGAGAAATTGCAAGAGGCAACACATCATCATCAGGATCGACATCGGCTTCGTCAACAGCTGGCGACTCGTGCTATGTGGAAGGCTGTGAAGTGGTTGGTTGTTGTGTAACGCTGTTTCGTTTTTATCGTTGACTTTAAAGGGGCAGATCCTTTCACATGTTCTCTGATACAGGCAGCATCCTTTACAATTGAATTCACTGTTGATAGTGAGAGATCAAGTTCTTGTGCTATGGCCGATTAAGTTTGGTCCGCCTTCACGTTTCTTTATCATGTTCTCTAAATCAATCTTCCTGCGTTTGCGCATGGGCTGTGCACTCTTAGCACCTGTTTGCCTTGTTCCAGTCATGATATCACTGAAGTCACAAACACAAGAAAATGTTTCAAAAAGAGCGAAGATTCTTCTAGCAACCGGTAGCCGGTACAAAGCAAGACTGAAGGCTGAGGGAGAGGGTGTGCACACATGAGTGCGGTGCAGCTTGCGGAAGATCACCGCGAGGCGGCGGCAGTGGTAACGTAGATGAGTAACGCAAAACGTTCATGACTCGGTACTTTTACTACTGACCTTTTTGAATAATTTACGTAAATCAGAGATGACGTAAATCGCATATTACCTAACCCGAGGTATGTCTGCATTTCAATATTTTGTGCGCCGGAATTCTTGTTTAACATGACCCCCGTCACATCCCCATACATTTTAATAGCTGTATCAAATAGAGGGCTGTTACAGAGCTCCATTTCCTTCTTGCTCAATTAATACTTACCATCAAGAATCCTGGACTAAAGTAACTCAACTTCATTCAGTTTAGTGTTAAAGCAGGACCCATTTTTTAATATAGAAATCTACTTGCATTAGATATTCTTCATTGAACAAATAACATATTTTAAGCAAATTAACAACAGGCATAGCTGTACTGCTTTCACACTTGAACATCGAGGAACAGACACATTTAAAGCCTGCAGAGGGTGAGACTGTATAATAATGAAAGGGAGTTTTTCAGTTCATTCTCAGTTAATTTGCAAACCAAGGCATAACCATAATCTTAAAATACCAAAATCTTCTGTGCATGTTGCTCTCAACCTTTTGTGATAAACCAAAGGCTTGTTTTTTTGTATAAGATACTTGTTTTACAGGAAGTATTTCAATATTTTGTAGCACCAGAAGTCTTGTTTAACACTGTAATTTATTTCCCATAAGAGAAATTATGTCAGCTGGATTTACATTTCATATATAAATGAGTGATGCAGGCAACACAAGTCTTTGAGTCAGTCAGCAACACAGACAACAAAGGTGTCTGTCATACCATTCTAACACAGTACACAAAGCATTTGTAGTATTTTCTCCTTGTAGAGAGAAAACTGCAGGATGCACTGTATAAGATAAGATCACTTTATTGGCCTTATACAATTTCTTGTATTAGGAATTTGTCTTTTCGCATACCTCCATGAGACACACAGAAACTCAGACAGGGAGAGATGCTTGGGGTCAGAGCACAGGGTCAGCCATTTTTTATGGCAGCCCTGGAGCAGTTGGGGTTAAGGGCCTTGCTCAGGGGCCCAATGGAGTAGGATTCCTCTGCTGGGCGTGGGATACAAACTGGCATCCTTCCAGCCACAGGCACAGTTCCATAGCCACAGAGCCACCACACTGCCCCACTGTATTTGTACATGGTGATTAATACTATTTGCTTTCACATGAATATAGTTTTCAAGCTGTTAATTTTTTTAATGATTTGTGTAGCTGTAATTTAAAGTGATATTCAAAAGAAATCAGCATTGTGTTTCCTCAAGATGTTATGTTTTTGCAAACCACAAATTAAAAAATTACGCGCAAAACTTTAGAAACACAGCTCCAAGTCACACACACTGACACATATTTGTTTCTTCTTACATTAAATTGTTTACCTGTAAACAGTGTTTATTGATCATCACATTATCAAAATGTATAGAGAGTGCTTTAAGACTAAGAAATACTGTAAAATGAAAACATAATACTCTTACTCATATACTGTATGTAGTTTTTGGTATATCTTGTAGGCTATGTGTTCAAGACAAAACCTTAAAAAGAAACTTAACTAATCCAGAATGTTGTAAGATGGCTGTCTGTGGACACTCAATGAAGGCTAACATTGGTAATACCAGGACCCTAGGCGTTTCTTCGTGTACTGGGCTGGAAACTTTCTTGGGTCACTCCCTCATAATTAATGCAATCGAGACACACAAACACACAAGGCTGGGAAGGTTCCACCTGACAGAACCATTCTGTACCAAAGTGGCCTCTTCTGTACAGTAGGTTTCTGTTATTGCCACCCATTCTTTGAAGTTTCTATATTGCTAGTCACATTACTTTAAATTGTGGAAACCACAGGGCATTTTTTTAAATCTTTTCCTGAAGATTGACAGCACCATATTGTTCCTTGATTCGGTTGAAGAATGTTTTTATCTTTTCATTTCTTTCTGTTTTTTGCTACGTCAGTAATCTCAGAAACATCCCACAGCAGTGTGTGACTCACTGTGTATAGTTCTTTGCCAAAATTTGTCTTTAAAGCATTTGCTACACTGACATCTCCTCCCTTACTATATTTTTTTTATCCACAAAAGCAAACGTAAATATCTTATAATGTGGTGTGACTTAAAGAAAATCTGGAAAATGTTGTGTTGAAAATTTGCCTCCACTGAAAGAAAATCATGCAAGTCTTTTATTCAAGCTTTGTTTAAAAAAAGGAGGAGCATTAGCAGACAGGAACATTCCTGTCTTGTGGGCAATGGCCTTGGGAAACTTGAAATGATGACCAAAATTTTTTTGACATGTTAATTAAATGTCAAACCGCAATGGTAGATGTATTACAGATGGTGTATTTTAAAGGAAGGTAATCAAATTTAAAACATTCTGAAAACAAGAACTCAACATAGTTTGGTTTCATTAAAGAAATCCAGAATATTTTCCATCTCAATTGAATTAGTGTCCAACGGAGGCATTTATCAGTTGAATTGAAAACAAAGCAACATTTAGCTCAGTTTAATTTACTATCTAAGGCTATAAATAGAGCCAATGAGTGCAAAGCACAGAGTTCTGATAACTAAGATAAAGTAGCGCCCTCATACTTCGATTTGGTAGTCAGGGTTTCACACTGAGAAAATGGCTTACTCTATAAATCACGATAATGATTTGACCATAAGAAATGTGATTTTTTAAAAAAAGATAAAAAGTAGGGCATTTAAAAAAGTTAGCTTCTGCTCAATTGTCTTAGAGCACAAAACACCCACATAGGTTATAAATTTTGCCAAGTGATAAATATATTTTGGCACAGATCTGTTGTGAAGACTTAATTATGAGTTCCACAGAACAGCACTCACAAAGTTTAGTGTCCACATTTGTCCCCGCCCATCGTACTTACCTGTGGGCATTTTTGGCACACACTCCGAAACCACAAGACAAGTTTTATCAGCTGTAAAACCTGTCTCAGGCAAAAAGGATTGACTTCAATAAAATACTTCTGCAATTATAGTATAGTTTAATTAAGGATATGGTGCATAATTATAGATGTATTTTTTCAAATGTATACAATTTCAAAACCCCAGAATCATTAAACACACAAGCAAATTATATGGGTCAGTTGGACTCAATTTGAAAATGTATATAGATTTGTGCACAGAGACGGTAACATGAACATTTCCTTACAGATGGTAAATTTAGCTTCTGTTATTTTGAACCTGTTGTATAATAGTCGAGGGTCTTAATTTGGGTGCAGGAGAAGCCTTTAGTTACAATCACCAAATCGCAGCATGAGTGATGAAGATCCTTCACAGCCACACCCATGCGCAAGTAATTTCAACAAATAAATAAAAAGTATTGGAATGGATCTGGAAAAAAGAGCAACTTCATTGTAAACTAAAGCATGATGACAGCATGGTGGAGTTCCAAAGCCTTTTTCCACTTCAACCCACCGGTGTGACTCAGCCCTTGCCTGGCTCTAGGGACCAGGATGTGCTGTCATTCAGGTACTGCTGCGCTCCTGTCTGAGAACTTCACTGGGAATGATGTCGCAATGCAATACCTCCTGTAGTTCTGTCAGTTCTATTTCAACAGCGCCTTTTTCGTTCTTGTACATTTCTTGGACTTAGAAATCCAGGTCTGCTCAGACTGCCAGCTTTGAGGCACAGTTATGCTTCCTCCATTCCTGGGTGCTCACACAGACCTTAGAGGACAGAAGAAGTGCTGGATCCAAGTCTGGCTGATATATTTGTTACATTTAGAATCCAAGAGTGCTGGATAAAATAAAGGGTGTTAATTGGTTGGCATCTCTCATAAACTGCGCTGGCATTGGTGGTGTTCCAGCAGAGGAAAGCAAAGTGACAGAATAATACTGCATACCTGAAGAGGTGCAAAAGACAGAAGATATCAGAATTTCAGGACTTATTTATTGAAAGATGTCACTTACCAGGGAAGAGCATGATTTTTCATTTGTAATCTAACAGAATTATACTAAAAGGAATAGAGATAGATAGTATTATTACCAAGATACAATGAATATAAAGAGGAATTACAATGGCATTAAAAAGGAATTAAAAAGTTTCAAGGTACCTGGTTGGTTTTGTTCTTTAATTATATGACCAAGAACCACAGTATCCCTTCCCCAATAAATGAAAAAGAGAAACAGTAAAAGAAAATCAACTTGACCCATATACTTCATGCCTTTTCAAATGATGAAAGCTCAAATACAGTAAAAACAGTAAATATTATTATTTACATGCCTGAAACATGGGTAGTGTTCCTCATAATGCACATGCCTGTTTGAGGTGTAGTGATTTTACAGAGTGCATGGGTTTAGTTTCTTTTTTTCACATATTATCGTGACAGATAATATGTTTTCTTGTCATCTGGATGTTAAAATCACAAACAGTATAGTTTACTGTATTCGTACTGTACTTACAAGGTGAACCGAAGATTGGAATGCAAGTCCTGTAGTCAGTTTTAGATTTTCCTGTCTGTGTTGAAATTGAATTTACTCATTTAAATGCTTCTCTTTTACTGTTTGCTTTGGGGGGAAATTGAACACATTGAGCATTGAATTACAGAGTGATGGTAGGTGCGACTTTATACAATGTCCCTGCTTTGCACAAAGAGGGGCACACGCCTTGGGCACTGCACCCGATATGACAAACACTTCACTCTGGATTTGTAGGAAGATGAACAATGTATCAGTGTTATTGTGATTTATCATAATACTAGGACCAAATGTATTATTTTACACTATTGGTTAAAAGGCAGATGTAAAGGGCTGAGCATGTAGGCATTATCTTGTGGTAGATGTATGGAATGATTGTTTGTAAGACCACCCAAAAGCTTCAGCTATGTAGTTAATTTGGCAGTTTCAATCTCTTCACAAAACAAATGGAAAAGAAAAAAAAGAATATCTATATTACCATAAGTGCTACACAGCAGAGTTCGAGAAGATAATTATGTGGGATTTTAGCTGAGTGCTATGATCCAACTGTAAGCCAGTGTTAGTCCAAGGATAACACTTTTGTTCGTTATAGTTATTAGGAATGTACAAAGCATTCCTGAAACCCACTTAAAATTATTTAGATGTTTTGTTTAAAGTGTGGATTATTGCAAGTAATTTTTCTGGAGGAATATTAAGTATAGTATGGAAAAAAAGAAAAGAAATATATTCTTTTGTGGTCTAGATGTGTGTGGTTCACCACCTTTAAAAGCATAGCATTTTAACTACAGGGTGATCAAATGGATAAATAAAGAAAAACACTGCTTGATAACTTATGCGCTTCAGTGCATGCGTCAATACACAAGTTATGAAAATCACTTGGCTTTTGAACTAGTGGAAAAGAAAAACACGAATCTATTCTGTCTTGCTTGTGGAAAGGGTTTCTGCCAGGAGTCTATCACTAGCATGCTGCAAGCCTTTGTGGGAAAACACACGTTTTCGAAGAGCACAGGTTCGAGCCCTTGCCCACCCATTTTTGCAACAGCCCTCTCCAAATCTGAAGTCGCTGATTAAAGAGACATTGTTTTACCGATCATGCAGTCACAGCCTTGTACTGCACAGCTCTTCCGCCAGTATCTCACACCACCATGCCAGCCTTTATAATCAAAGCCTTTAGGATAATAAGCAGTTTAAATCCAAGCTGCAACCCAGAAGGCCTTGATGCGACCAGAAGGGCAGAGTTGTTCAACCATGTCGCTAATTAATGAAAAAAAAATACTAGGCCTCAATTATTAGCATAAAAGAAATCTGATATATTTTTTTTACGAGGACATAATCAAAAGCATTTAAGGCTTCATGTTGCGCCAATCACACATCAATCTGTGGGCCGTTTGCTTCGTTCTGCGGGCAGCACATTACCAGTAATAACATTTCTGGTGTAATCATGCATATATATTTCTTATTCCTTCAACCGGGATGGAGTTGTAGGAGCTAATGTATTCCGAGTCAGACCAACTGCCGCTCGCAAAGGGAAAAAAAGACTTGCTTGAGTAACCGTAATAATTGGAAAATTATTTTGATAGCCTGAAACAATCTAATATATTACAGAATTTTATTAAAATAATATCAAATCAAATTAACTGCTATTCCATAATGAATTAGGTAACAAGGTAGGCAGATATTAATCGGCCTTGCCTCCCTGAGGCCAGGAGAGACAGGGAGGGAGGGGGGTTATTAAGTTAGCTCTTGCGGCTTGTTAGAAGTCAGAATAAGATGGTAAAGAAAGTCCTTGAGGAGATGAATCTTTTTTTAATGTGCTTTAATTTTTTAATTCATTTTATTTCCGAAGATCTATTTACCTGTGGCTCAGAAAGTCCAGAGCAGCTACCCCTCTGTGCTCTTCATGCATTCTGCAGCAAGCTGGTGAGGCAACGGGCTCAGAGCTGGGACGACTTCATTAGCATGTCGTGCCTTTACTTCATCGCGTGGCGCTGCTCCTCTTTACCAGTCCAATGTGACCATTAATAAGAACTGGACTTAAACATCTGGTTTGTTTGCTCCTAATCAGCGCCATGTCTGTCTCTCTGAAACAGTAATCAGATGTTGTGCTGCACCAGATGGATGTAACGTGGCAGCGCTGTGGAAGAGCTCCATTATCTCAGCCAGGCTTGTGCAAGTTTAAAGTTCAGCCTGTCGATTAAAAAAATGTGCCATTCGCTTCTCATGAAATGATCGCATGCTGTAGCTAACAGTGCCACTGTAGGCCCTGTATTGTAACTGCATTCCCATATACTATTGTGAAATCTTTGTATGTTTTTATGCTGAACCACAATGAGGCTTTAATATGTAATTTTGCAAGAGTATCAGATCAATATCCATAGCCAGTGTTAAAGGGCCCCCGAATTCATGTATAGGCAGCTTTAAATAGAAGCAACACGCTGGCATGCTTGCTGTGTGGGTGGGACCAGTTCGGGGCAATAGAGCTTCTGGGGGTCATCAGTGTGTACAGTACATTCACCAATGGATCCGAATTATATTTCCTCTGAATGATTTTCTTTTTTCAAACCAGTCAGGCAAAGAGTGTTTTTTACCCATGGCATTATATTTAGTTTAAATCTTGCAGAAACCCATCGGTACAAAAACATACAGCATGGTGACATGGGGGTGAGACTCTCGGCTCCTGTGTTGTGGGCTTGGTTCGATCTGAGATGTCTTACAGTATGTGTTCTAAAAAAGCCCCCCCCAGCATGCTGGCCAAGTTAATTGGTGTCTCTAAATTGCCGTGACTGGTGTGATTGTGAGTGTGCATGGACAGTTTCCTGTCCAGAGTGGACTGTTTCTGTAACTGCCACCCTCACCGTGAGAAAGTAGCTTTTTAACAACAATGAAAACCAACTCTCAAGTTCAATCCCAGCTCTCTGGATATTCTTTTCAAGGAATCGCTGAAAGTCTGATCTAGACATGGTTGATGAAAATGGCTTAACTTTGTCAACGCAGAGAGGTGTTGTAAATTTAGGATCACTTTACCTGGATGGCACTTCAGGATTAGCAATTCCAGCCTATGGCACAATAGGCTATCTTCCTTCCAACCTCAAAGAAATGGGGTCTATTAAAAAAAAAGATATAAGACTACTTATCTAAAACACCTAAAGTGCACACAAGTCGATTGCTTAGAAATGGACAGCTACAAGGTTTTAGTGCTCTGAAAGATTCTCTCTGAGCCTTCTTAAAATCGGCATATATGATCCTTACTTTGAACAGATTACAAAGTCCTTTATGTGGCTTCCTATCTTGGTCCAATAAAGTCATGTACATCTTTATGTTCCTACATACTACAGCACTGTTGTGTGCACTGCATACATTCTGTTCCTCCCTGTGTTTAGGGATTCTCAGTCTGGAAGGAGCGTTTCATTCCTGATATTGGTATGGCGAGTTCAGTCTTTTAAGGGGAACAGAGACGTAAATCATGAAGGAAATATAGTTTCTTTTGGCAGGAAAATCAAACCCCTGCCACCTACACTCCCTTTCCCACCTGACAAAAAAGCATTTTTTATTTTAATTACTAATTATTTAGGAGGTTTTATGGCTTTATTTTAGCTGTCACAGTTAGCAGGGAAAGGAGGATTAGTAACCTCGGGGGAAGACGAGGAAGATGAGACACAGGCAGAGGGAGGACAGCTAATTTTTGATCCAAGGGGGGCTTTGCAGGCCAGGGGGGTGACAGCTGCACTGTCTTTAGCCTGGATTTGAATTTGAATTCTATCTAACGATGCAGCTATGCACGGACTTGGCAGGGCAGTCTGGTAATCTTCTTGACACAAATGCCTGGGCTTTTCTTATGTGCCCTCACAGAGATTTGAGTAATTAAAGTTAAATTGAAGGAATAAAAAATATCCTTCTTGTACTAAGGCTGTCTTGCTAATGCCAAGTGTGAATAGTCAGGGTTGTCCTTAGAACTATAATCCCAAACGCTATTTCTCCTGTAAGAGTGCTGCCAAGTTCCGGAAGCTTTAAAGACAGTGATAAGGCAAGGCCATGGCTCTTTCATCTTACAGGCATCTTAAAGAAAAAAATAGGAAATTCAAAGCAGAATTCATTAACTATTGATGAGCATCGTACTGTGGAATGGATCCTGTGGATTCTGCTTTGGAGTCCAAACAATCTGAATGACTACTGGACAGCACCGGCAGAACCTGTAAATGAGCAGAAACACAGTTATTTTGTTTGGCTGTTCTTCCCCGAGAAGTATGCTTTGAGTGCTTTATTCAACTTCAACGCACACAGTAAGTTTCTGTATGTCACATGAATGAAACTACATTTTAGAGAACAAATTGCTGTTTGCAAATGTTTGCAAATTGCCATCGAGACACTGGACATATAGTATACTGTACAATCAAACTGTCGGTCTCAGGAAAAATTATGATATTGAATAGTGACCTGGGTCAAGACAGAAATCAAAGGCATAAATGAACACATGAATATATCAGTGGTATCACCATGGGTGACTCATACTCATTGTCTTAGCCTAAAAAATTAACATCTGAATGAAAGTTAGACATTAAGCAGTTAAAGCCTTCCTGGATACTAGTGTATCAGTGCCCTCCAAACTGTGGTACTCAAGATGAAAAAAACAAAATCTAGCTCTTTTAAAAAGTATGGCATTGGGATATTACCGAGAGAAACATAACGGTCCACTTCAGCCCAGATTAAAATTAAAACTTTAAGTCACACACGAACTAGAAAGTACAAATGTTACAGTTTTTTGTGGCTTTCTGCTAGGAAGAAGCAAGAAATCTCAAGAAACTTGTTTGTGAACTGGTATGTGATTTTTGAGAACAGGCCCCAAATCTCCTGCAATTTCTCGTAATCCAAACATCCCTACTCTGTATCTGATGGATGATCCACACAAGTCTTTGCAAAACACCATTGAATTCATGCATTTTAAAGGATCCAAAATAATTAAAACCATTGCTGTACTTCCCAGATCAAAAGGCTTAATAGTTTCAGTTATTTTAAAATAAGAGGATTTAGATTTCCTCAGGGTTCACCTTTTTAATTTGTTTATTTAAAATTTTTCTGATATTAGCCTGACGATGCAATTTATGCCTTTTTGCGTATTTTCACACTGTGTTCTATGGTGTAAGGTTTCACATTTGCATTGTTACTGTTTAAAACCTGCTTTTTATTGACTTCTTAAAAATGGAAAATGAAAGCAGAAAGAAAAAATATGACAATGCTTCGTATCATATTCATGTGACAATATGTTAGAGGTTAGACAAATTGGTACTTTACTGTATAGTCCAACAGAAATGTGAAAAATCCTGAGCATTATGCTTCATTTGGTATTAACCATGTTCCATTTTTCTCAAAAACAGTCGAAACACATAACGCTCATTATGTTCATGAGGTTCCCCTTTCTTCAAAGTTACATGCACACGACTCCAAGCGCACATTTACTTGTATGAACATACTATCATCAGCCATGTTGTATAACCAAACTGAAGTTCAGTGGTCACTTCTGTGTGAGAAATAAAAATAAAAATCTACATTGTGTAAGAAGATTGAGTCATCTAAGTAACCGCTGTGAAAAACTGACCCCCTTTTTTTCAGCACTAGGGCTGGAAACGTTAGCTCAAACTTTAGGTGCCACTGGTTTTTATTGAGAGGCGCAGTACCTGAGGCGTAATACTTGTGAAATGACTGAACTGCTCTTTTGTTAACAGAAGGAAAAAAAACAAAACAGAACTGCAATTGTAACCCTTCTTGGCTTTCTGAGACAGAGCCAGAAACAGGAAGAAAAGACTGCGATAGGCCCCGGTTACCTGGTCTGCTGCTACAGACTTGACGGCAGCCAAAGAGCTCTCAAGGCAGCCGGGCATGACAGGCCGACATCAAAGCAGGAATGCCACACCTTGATCCAGCCTTTACTCTACCTGCCGGGGCACACCTGATTATGTGGCCACCCTAGAATTCAAAGAGGAGCTGAGAGACACTAGACGCAAATAAACGTCTAGACACTTTCCCTCTCCAAGTGACCTAATTGTTTGGAATCTTTTTGTTCTTCTTCTTCTTCGTTTTTTTTTAAGTGTCGTTAAAGATTTGGGAACAAGAACAGTTAATTTATATTAATGGGAGAGTTGAATGTCGAGAGATGGGGAAAGGCAGAAAAAAGACCCTGATTGATGAAAAGTATTCATTTAAAGCTGTCAACTCACCAGAAGTTGTTGGCATTAAGGGATGATTACAAAGAGGCAGCTTAAAAAAGTCTGTGTCCCTTCTTATGTAAATAACAGCATACAGAAAATTACACACGTCATGCAAACAAAGCGCCTTTCTACAAGGATACGCTTCACAGAAATTTGCTTTGTGTACTGAAAATGCTTTGTGTATTAATTTATTTATTTTAATTTAAAGTACCCTTCAGGTGCTTTTAATTTATTAGCCTTAGTAATTATAATCTTGGAATATGACTGAGATTCAGGGAAGATAAAGAAAATGACTAGGTGGGCATTTAGAGAACACCAACAAGCAAAGGTGTGAGTTTACTTCATTTCTCTTTCAGAAACACCACAGATTTAGACTGAATTTGTACTTGGAATAATATGTGAAGCTGTGTTTTGTACAGTATGTGAACAGAGTATAGGCAGTCTTTTTGAAAGTGACAACAGAAAATAAATATCCCCATCTAGGCTCCTTAGAGCTGCAACGTTAATTTTCATGAACGAAAGGGATGTTGTATACATACTCTGTTTCCAGTTCACTATTGATCAGAACTGAGAAAATGCACCCCATGAAGGAAGCCTTAAAAACATAATTATGGGTTTTAACTGTTAGGAGGTTTACATAAGGATTTTGCATTTGTCTTTTTTCTGTACCACAGCAGTTCTTTTTTCCTTCTTGGACATTGTTTGGCTTAATACCTCTATTACTGGTTTAAAGACCTCCACAGCTCTGGATCCAAATTCACTCTAATAGATACCTGTCTGCAGTAATTAATTGTGTTTTTCCTTCACTTTGCCATTGCCTTAAGCCAAAAGCATTTTTTGTTTCGCCTGTCTTAGCGCCTCATGCCACCCAGCGTTTGGAGACAGCTTTAATTGCCACATGAAAACCACAAAAAAGGACCAGGTTCCCCATAAATACACACCACACCTTGCAGGGGAATAGCTTAATTCACCTTTGAAATGCTGGCCACAGCATAATTAGAGGGAAAGTGTTTCACACAGTAATCTTAGTTTATCAAATCGCTGTTTGTCGTCATGCTTTCAGAATGATGTTTGCCTAGTTTTCTCAGACGTTTAGTTTTTAATCTGACTTGCTACCTGTGCTGCACAAATATTACACTAAGAGGTAAACAGTATGCTGACCCTTACTCTGAATGAGCAGTTTGTTGATCATAATAGATGGTCAGATGGTAAACACATTTAACTGCAGAACCACCATGAGCTAAGGGTTAATATCTGAGGTCTGTAAATCTGTTTGGATTCAAAACCGGGCCTTATGCAGTTATTTGTGATAGTTGTTTACATGAGGTGCAATACAGTATTGTGCTTGTAATTCTGGGAATTTAATCTTGAAATTTTCAATGTCTTCCTTAACATTTTTTTAATGTTTGTTCTGCAGTGATTTTCTAAGAAAACTAAAATGTTCTCGGAATCATGTCCATATGTTTAAGATGTAACCTACTGTAGTTTTTTAATGTTGATCCTGTATTTTCTGTATGTACTCTCCGGTGCTCAGCGTCATGACCTGGGAGATTTGCTGTAGGAAGAAGGAAAGAGCACTCGTGATAAGCCACAGAGGTTTGCCACGGAGCAACAAGACTTTAAGGTGCAGCACTGAGGGTGTCTTGATGATGAGGAGCTGGGGCATCGCTGAAGGAGAGAGGGAAAGAAAGCACAATTCAGTGTCTCTGCTGGGATCAGAACAAGTAGATTCTCATGAAAAACCAGGAGGATTAGAGGCGAGTTCCTCAGCTCAGAGGATTAGCTGATCCGCTACACTCCAGGTAACTCTTTTTAAAGGGGGCTTTAGGAAAATAATGTGAGACACGACTAAAGAAAGTCTCTTCCTTTGTGAAAGGCAGGTTGAGGTCACATCTGAAACATCATGCGTAAGGTCACAGAGGTGCGTCACAACAGCCCACAATATCCAATACAAAACTGCACAATTAGTCTTAGAAAATACCCATTACACCTGGACGGCAAAATACACTGGCAATGTGTGATCAGAGGTGTGACGTACAGTAGCTGTGTGATGTAGCTGTATTTTAAGATGTTAATCTCTTTTCATCCCATTTTTTGTACATTTTTAAAATTTTACTTTTTTTCTGGGTGTATGGACAAAGAAAGTTTAGAAACAAAAGGAGACTGTTTACTCATATGTAGCTTATTTGGTTGAAATTACTAAAATTGCATTTGGTTTACAATTAATGTTAATAATGAAACAACAGAGAGATGTAAATATAAAATATTATTGCAGTCATGCTCCTAACCTGAAACTATTGGCAAAAGAATGACTACTGCTAATTATAAGGTGCTGTTAAATTGCATTATAGATGCAAGCTTCACCAATAAAACCAGAGCTTGAAAAATCAAATTAGGAAATAAGATTAAGAAGCCAACTGTATTATCTTGTACTTTATTTGAAACTATGAAGTAGAGTTCATGATAATATTATCCTGGGGAGGAGGTTAAAATCTATTAAAGTTATTTTCATACCAGTTTATTTAACTTTGGAATCCTATTAATTTACAGGACAAAAGTGTTTTCTATAAGTTGATTTATAATTGTGTAATTCATTTAAATTCATGTTTAATAGCTTTTCAACACCCTTGACATTTTTGCTGACACAAAACGACCCTTTTTGGAAGCGCCATGAATCGGCCACCGAAATGTGAAATTCCGGTGTGTGCTTGGCTGTTAAACAGCAGTGGCTGCATGCTTTCACAATGCAGCAGGGAACCGCTTGCCTGCGGGTGAGGCAGAATTATCAGTGAAGGCCATGAGTGTCCCCTCATCCCCTCATCCCCTGAGGACTCCTTCAACAACACACAGAAGGCACGCAGGCAGCAAGATGTGTGCATCCATTTTAATGTCCACCCTTCCTCGGCTGTTCCAGCACACACCATCACTGTTGCTCTTCAGGTCCCGATCTTCGGTAATGCAGATGGGGGGGGGTGTTGTTCATATTCAGATTCAAGTTCATGTTTTAGAGTTGTTTCAGCATCCCAGGTGTAAGGGAAAATTAATGAAAAATACAGTGGTCACTCATAGTAGTGATCTTGCTGAAAATGGCAAACCGTTTGGTAATAGAAACAAGACACGCAATTATTATTATTATTATTGTTGTTTTAAAAAGAGAGGGTGTCCCCAGGGAAGTGACAGGCTCTCCCTTCTTTGTTCCCAAGGGCTCCAAGCTTTGTGAAGACTGTGTTTTCTGCCACTGCCGCTGTTATTGCTGGAGCCCTGGAGCCCAGACTCACCGTTTACCTTTTGTTAATTTTAAACAGTTTGGATGAAAAAAAAAAAACAGTGGAAGCAAAGAGTTAGTGTAATTAATGTCAACAGAATCGTGTGGTCTGCAACTTTCTAAAGCCCTCACTCCCCAGCCAGAAGGCTAACAGTTTCTGTAGGATATTCTTCGTCTCTCCCCGGTGACCTTGTGCTCCGAAGGGATTCCTGCAAGACGAATCTATTGATGTCGCCCGTTAAGAGCACACAAGGAGCGCATCCCTGTGCCTTCTTTCATTTAAATAAATAGATGAAATGCTGACTTTGAGAGGGAAAATAAGTACTGTTGCTGACAGGCAATTTTAAGACAGGTAAGGGGTTATCTTACAGGCTGAAATTTTCCTCACAGAATATCGCCTTTGAATTAGTTCTGCATTGTTGTTTTTGCTAATGGGGTTTCATATAAAGCATACTGTATGTGATCCCTAATCTCTTGGAGGGAGGCTTTCTTGTCTTATGTTCTGTGTGCTTTGCCTTTGAAGGTAACTTCTGAACCTGCTCAATGAGAGGAAGTACTGCCATCACCAGCTACACTTGTAATTTACTCACATAAAAAACAGTCACAGTTTCCCCAACAACATTTATGTGAGTGACTGACATTTTTAAAGCAATTCAATGAGGTTAAAAAGTATAATGTAAATTGAGATTTTCAATATATACTAATCTAATGATTTTATATATTAGTGAAAATTAAATGCATTAAAATTGACTGATGATCATAATTTTAATTTAATATTTTGTCATTAATTTATCATTTATAAAAAAAATATGCTTATAAATGCTAAAAATACAATTTTCCCTTATTTATATAATCTACGTTATTTTCAAATATTTTATGGTATAGACAAAAGTATTAATAATAATTGATTGAAATAATCAATCAATAATTGAAATGACAGACAAATGCAGAAAGATGGGAGCCCCTGTGTGATACAGGAGAGGTGAGAGGAATCTGGTGGTTGGTCACCTGTGTGAGTTTTTCCCTGCAGAAGACCCCCCACTGCCTTCCCATGATCTGAGTTCTCCTGCGGCTGGTATTCTCACTGGGGAAGTATTTATACGCAGCAGGGGCATTTTCCAAGTAGTTACCCTTCCTCATAGAAATCTCTTAAGAGATAAATCCTTTCCTCTCTGAATGTCTCTGCTGTAAGTGCACTGTTATGCAACTGGACTATCTTCTAGCAGTTTTGTGACCCAGGATTGCAAACTCTGGTATATGGAAGTGCTCATTACCTATGAAACAAATGGACAAAATCACCACTAGAGAAACAGTAAGCGCTTTCAGGCTGGATTCACATCAGTGTAGCTGCTCAGAGTAAAAGCCATTCATCAGGCGCCTGTATCGACCTTTGATTTCTGCCACCATTCCTGATAACGTACTGTACTTCTCCAAATAATTCACTGACTACACTTTGAGCACACTGTATTTCTTAAGAATTTACAGTAATTAGCCAGAGATGCAGGAATAATATAGTTCAAGGGTTTGGGGTATAGTTTAGAATAAATCCCAATATAGTGACCCTGCACATGCTTTTAAATTCTAGATCTGCAACATGCTCTTAGTACTGTATGTCTCATTTTTACATTATTGAAAAAATGTTTTTGAAAAAACAGACTCATCACTACAGTAGTGTATCATACTGTGACTGCTTGTTACCAATTCATTATAATAGAATTATATGGAACCATACATATTGTAACTATATCCAAACTTTTTGTTATTCAAATTAAGAAACAGAATTTCATGTCGATTCATAAGAAGAGTCCTAAATATCTTTCACTACCTTCTGGAGCCCAGCTCAGCTTTGTTTTAGCCAATATTTTGCTTGCTGCTTTCCAAAAACACAGAATCCTGTCCAAAAAATGTGTAAGAGAATATTTTCACTGTCCAATTAGTCAAGAACCCATATTCTAGGATTTTGCTTCTTTTTAGAAAATGATATGGCAACTTGTATAAGTACCAATAGACTAGAAACATGTTTTAATATAACTGAGGGAACCTGAAAACAGCAGCTGTTGAAAACTATCATTTTCCAAGTAACTTATATATTCGGGTTATATTCGATTCTGGCTTAACATTCGACCCACATGTACAGCATACTGTCAAAACATCTTTTTTTCACCTTAGAAATATCGCAAGACTACGCCCTATGCTATCATTAACTGTGGCTGAAAAGCTGATCAACATATTTGTATTCTCTCGAATTGACTACTGCAATGCTCTGCTCCCTGGGGTATCTAAATCTACTCTGAACAAGCTGCAGTATGTCCAAAATTCAGCAGCCAGAATCCTGACCAGATCTAGTGCAAGTGTTCACATTACTCCTATCCTGGAGTCCTTGCACTGGCTTCCGGTCAAATTCCGCGTAGACTTTAAAATCCTCATGCTCACCTACAAGGCTTTACATGGCTTGGCACCTCAATACCTGTCTGAACTTTTATCGCCCTACTCCCCACCTCGCAACCTCCGCTCTTCAAATTCTGCCCTCCTTACTGTCCCCCAAGCCCGTCTACATTGTATGGGCGACAGGGCCTTCTCCTGCTATGCCCCCAAGCTCTGGAACTCCTTGCCCAAGGATATTAGAGAGTCACCTTCTCTAAACTCCTTCAAATCCAGACTCAAAACCCTCCTTTTCAGAAAAGCCTTTACTTAACTGGTTCCATTCTTCACCCCTCTGCTCTTCTTAATACCATCTTCCACGGTCTCCTCTATTGTTATTGTTGTATTGCTGTAATTATAATTGTGTCCTGTCTTGTGAAATTTTTCTTATTTATTGTTGTAGTCTTCTTATTTATTGTTATTGTCATCCTGTAAAGCGCTTTGAGAAGCCACCTTTAAAGGCGCTATATAAAATAAAGTTTATTATTATTATTATTATAACTTTAAATGAATTATCTGTGTTGGTCATGAATTTATTTACCATCAGGAAATTGACAAACCTCATTTGATAGCATAGTTTCCAGTTGGTTGCTTCACTGCAGCTAGAGCAAAATCTATTAAATACTATTTTCAAACACATTATATCAACAGTAATAGAATGGTGGTCTTGTGAAAGGCTACTTTGCAATTATTAGCCTTCATTCAGGTTTTAAAACCATTGTGCCCCATAAAATCTAGTCATGTGAACAGGGAGGCTAAAACTAAGATGTGGAGCACAGAGCTCCTAGAGAATTTAAAATCATCAGCACATCCCTGGTGGTCAGAACAACCTGACCCGTTGAATACGCAGTCAGAACTTGCACAGAAAAAAAACAGCATCAAAGACAAAATCCCCATATATACTGTACAGTAGGTCATAAAGCACGCAGGGTACACTGTTACAGAATATAAGCACTGGTACCATTCAGTTGAATGAATATCAATCTAGTTTCAATATATACTTATGGAAAAAAGAAACGCAACTTTGTTTTGGAATGAGAATCCTATAGTTATAGCTTATGTACTTTCACAAAAACAATTTGTTTTAAGCCCTCTGACCAGCAATACAGCTTGTGCAGTGAGGCATTGCAACTTGCCAATCACACGAAAGCTCGTTAGGTGCACTTTTACCCAACGAGGTCCAGGTGGAACAATGCCTGATCAGGTCACCTTTAAAAAGGCCTTAATTCAAAGCTTAGGTCACTGCAAGAAAAAGGCCACACTTTGTCAGTTTTCTGTGCATTCTAAAATGCCTTGAATGTCACCAGAAGCAAGGGAGAGGGCCATTGGCATGCTGCAGGCAGGCATGTCATGTGCCAGTGTTGCCAGACACTATGGAGTAAGCCACCAGCAGTCCCGACTGCAGAGAAGGTTTCAGCAGACTGATGACCGTCCAAGATCGAGCTGCCCTCGAGTGACCACACCAGAGCAGGACCGACACATCAGACCGGTCCATCTGAGTGATCGTTTCAGATCAGCCACCCGTGCTGCTGCTGAAACAGCTGGTAGAAACAATGCAGTTTCAGGACAGTGAGGCTCCATGCTGCAGGCCTTAGAACAAGGTGACCTGTCAGAGGCCCTCTGCATACACCTCCTAGATGTCACACCCGACTGGCTTTGGCCAGACAGAGGCTGCGATGCACTCGAAAGCAGTGGCATCAGGTCCTCTTCACAGATGAGTCACTCTTCAGCCTGTCCCATGCAGATGGGAGCGGCAGGGTATAGAGAAGGAGGTGTTGCGTTTCTTTTTTCCATCAGTATATATTGCTCTTTAAACTGCCCTTATTTACCAATAATCTTTTCAGATTCCACTACACTTATTTTAACCACAGATACTGTACAATAATGCATCTACAAAATGCCAACATCCCCAGTATCTGATTTATTAATTCATCAGGAAGGTTTGCTGCTACTCTCTGGATTGAATCAGTGTTCATAAACCTGTGATGATAATCACACTTTAAGAGACAATATGCATTAAATTAAATGAACAAGGAACTACACTTTCTTAAATAAAGAGTGCTTGTAATTGTCACCCCTCTTCTTCCAAGCCCTAGAATAAAAGAATGTGAAGTCCATGAAACAGTACTGATGAGAAGGTCCACCATATTTCTTAAAAATGACTTGAGCAAGTGCATAAATCATGACTAACTGAACTCTTCATTATTGTCTCCGACTTCAGTTCAAGCACAGACATTTACACCTCTATTGATATTATCCTAAATCTAGTCATAAATTGGATCTTTCCAAAGTACTTCACATGTGATTTTATGTGTGTATAAAACCAGCAGCTCAAGAGACACTGCTCCCTTGGTTATTGAAAAACGATACATTTCCTAGTAAATTTTTAATAACAAATGCCCCCATTTCTTTTATAACTAGTCTTTAAATTAAGTAAACTCCAACATCCAGGGTTAATAAATTCACCAGGAGCCTATTTTTTTCTCTCTCCCCAGAATTTACTGCAGCAGTAATAACTGTCATGGCAAATGCCTGGTAAAGAGCCGGACAAGGGAGCAACAGAAGGGAGTATTTATCACATTATCGACTTTCTGACTGTGGTGTCGTGAACTCTTTTGTCATAAACTGGAGCACTCAGAACGAGCACCGCGATCGATAAGAGGGAAAACTGCTGTCAGGTTCTCTTGGAGAGAGCATTTCTTTTGTTACAGCCACTTAGGAAACTGATAAATGCTTTACAGAGGATAGAATCTGGGTGTTTGCCTAAAGCTTGGGGCCACTTCTGATTGAAAAAAAAAAACTTCTGTATTTTTGTTATTTGTTTGCAAAAAAATAATCTCAGGGCCTCCACACTCATCAAACTTCTACACTTCCATGGATACAAATTAGAGTCAGGTATTCCCAATTCACAAATTTCCACTGGTAATAGTATTCTTTTCATCCAGGAGATAGGTGACCGGAGTGGTTGTAAAATTTGTTGTCTGTGCTCAGTTAAAGTTTCAAAAGTCTAAAATACGGAAAAATAGTTTCTTGTCTGTTCTTTCTGTATTACAGATCCTAGAAGCAGAATATTTGCCTGAGCTCCCAAAGGAAATACACAGCATTATTTGTATATCTTTTTTCATTAAGATTTTGTAATAAAAATAAAAGTGACAAATATTGTAATGTTATAACTTCTGGTGTAGTTTAGGGAAAAAGAAACATCAGATGTCTCACTACCCTAGCAGCAAGACCTCCTAATAAAAAATCAGAAAATAAGACTTGGCATTTAAGTTAAATAAATAGAAAAGAACTTCATTAGTTTTCCTAAGCATCCGTGAACAATTGTTTGCTGTGATGGTATGGGTAAAATATTTTTCTTTTTATTATTGAAGTCAGTAATAAACTGAATTAAACTAAATTACCTTTGAATAGTTTTAGTAGGATACTTTCTATGATTAAGTACTCTTTCACTGATTGTAGTTGTGGTCTGTCCAGTCAGACGAATGTTAAATCAATAGCATCTTTATTGACTTGTGGCCTGGTGAGTCAGGCATGTAAAGAAACCTGGGCTTGATTAATAGCAGTGGCAATGTCTAACACACCAGATCGTAGCTCTGGATCTGACCATGACCTCAGGCCCAGCCACAGTTCAGCAGGTCAAAGGTAAGCCAAGTTTAGCCCCAAAGGGAGATATAGCCTTTAGGATACTCTCATGGTTGCCTTGACCTTTGACATTACTACTGGAAACCCACAGTATGATTGTGTCAATAACTACCTTGATGCCAAGCCATGATGGAAATCTGCACAAAAGAGGAAGGTTTGATTAATCGGAAATAGGACATAATTTAAAAAACAAACAAACAAACAAACAAACAAACAAACAAATCAAATGTGTAACTGCAATATAAACAGGCTGACATTTTTCTTTTTGAATCCTGTAGCTCTGAGGGCAACGTTGGAGAAACAAGGAAAGCACAGAGTGAAAAGATGAGTGGTCTTTATTAGGCTGCCAGCCGCATTTTGTGAAGTTTGTTCTCAAAGTAGGACACTGAATGAATGTATAAATAGATAAATCTCCAGTGACCTGGGGCCTGGAGGAGAAGCATGCAGAGAGGTCGGAGTAGTGATTGATGTCAAAGAGCCTTTGCTATGGTGACAGAAAGCTCTTTGGGAATGGAGCAGAGCAGCTCAGGATACTTGTAACCTTAATGACATAATGGCTCTGTAAGGTCACTGGGAGTTCAGCCCAGCAGGCTCCCTGGCCTCCGGGGTTAGAGTCCTTCTCTCACACCGGCCACTCTGCAGTATCATACCAGCAGAAACCAGTTACCCAGACATTTACATCTTAATGGAACCACACTCGTTCTGTTGTAGAGGCTGGCCATCTCCTCATTTTACATATTCACCAGGAAATAAAGATAATCTAGAATTCATTTTTGTTTCATTGCCATTTAGAGAAATTCATGTAATAGAATGGTTTCTCAGGACGATTTGTGTACAGTTTATTTGCATTAACTGACTGAATTGAAGTGTTAAAAATAATTTCAGAGCAGTGGAGGAGATGTGTAGACCTAATTATAAAAAGGAAGGGTCAGACTGTGTTTTTTTTCTGGTGACCCTTGGGTAAACGTAGACCACAGCAGCTGCTGGAGATGAAATAAAAACATCACCCTGGTGCCACAGAGGTATTCCCTGTCAGAACACTTTACTGACACCTATCAGATATGACTGGCTGCTGTAGTGAAAGCAGAAGTAACATGAATTGTAAGTTACTCTATTTCAGGTCAAAATAAACTACCGCATGTCCATGTTTTCCCCTAAATTATTCTACAGCAATATCACTATGAATATTAACTATCTGTTGATTTATGTTGTAATTCCTACAGCTTGATAGAGCACAACTACAGCTCATTACCTTTTTAACTAAAAAATCCACTAACCACACAACTGAGAGGGGTTCTCGGTAAACACTATATGTTCACCATCTCTTTTTGGTAAAAGACCAGCTGAAGAATTTAGGACCCACTTCCGGTCTCTCCAGTAAATACACTAATGACACTCTGCAATAGCGCTGCATTTAGAATGGCTGTACACAAGTCAACCTCTTTTTAATAGGTTCAGTACATTTCATTATGTGTGATACAGGTAATAAGTCAGCATTCAGCATTCTTAACAACTTGTTAACCTGGTTATTTACAGTTACTGTAGGTGTATTTGTGTATAAGAATACAATTTTATTTATCAGTGCTTTTCAAGAAACTGAAAGAAAATGAAAACACTGTACAACAGCAAGAAAAGAAAGTGAGCTCTGAAATCAATTACACCAGCACAAGTAGTGTATAACATTATGAATGAAACATACTGTGCTTTATTGAATAATTGAATTTGTGTATTAACAATAGGGGCACTTTAGATTTTTTTTATTTTAAGAGGAACATTATTATTATTATTATCAATTTAGAGTGAGACATACTACCTAAAGTAGAGACTTATGAAAAGAGTAGAGATAACATCTAAAGTTACATAGATATTAATGTGTTTTCTCTGAGAGTAGCCATTTCATTTCATCATCTGAATCACTGAAGTAAAATGTCCAGAATGAAGCTCCCATTGTTGCTCTTGGAAAGGGTGCAGTACTTTATCTGAAAACGATTTCTTGTTTAAATTAGGCAGACTGTGCATATTGACAATTTGGGATAAGTAAATGTCAGCGTTAATATTAATGATGACTTTGAGTACAGACATAATTAATTTCCACAATATTTTCAAACTTGATTTATTGAAATAAACCAAAATGACAGAAGCCACTTCTGAAAAAAAATGTGGAAGTAGGTTGGTTCTCATTTTCTTTGTGTCCTTGTTTTGAAACACAGAACACGGGTTGAGTTAGTGATCAATGCAGTGAAAGTTTGAAACTCACTATCAGATCTGAGACACACTCTGTCCACTTGATTTTCCATGGAGTTAAGTGTACTGTATGCATTCTTAATTTTTAATGAAATTAAAACATAATAACAAAATAAAATTTACCAAAAAAGGCATCCATTTGACCCATCTACAGTACCTCACTTGCTTTTTCAGATAATAATTCATCCAACAATTTATCTTGGCATTTTCTTAATAGAATCCAGCTTCAGCAGCATGGTTGGGTAGCTTGTACCAGACTCCTACAAGTCTGTATAAAAAGGAGCCTCCTATTCTCAGTTTGATCCTGAAAAAGTCCACTGGTTTAACTTTGATGGATTGACTGGATTTTTAATGCTTGTCCAGTCAAGATTCAGGTCTTTTAGCCTGGCACTGTAGGACATCTGTTTAAGTCTAGAAATGTATCTGGTTGCTCTTTTCTGGGCTGATTTCAGAGCAGCAGTGTCTCTTTGCTTCGTGGTAACCACAAATGTACATATCAATACATACAGTAATGTACTGTATAAAGTTCACTGTACAGTTTTAAAATCTGTCTATTTAAATTCTACTCTTTTGACTATACATCTTAAAAAAGCATAACCATGTAGCATTGTGACATTTCATCTCCATGCTACACCTGTTTTTGTTTCCTAATAAGAAATTCAAATAAGTTGGAAACAGCCTCCTCTCCTTTGTGAACCTTCTTGACTGTGTTGAATGACTGTGCCTCAAGTAGCTAAAATACATGTTTTGTGATTTTGTAACCTTATGACAAATAAGGACTTTTATTTGCCTTTTTTGAAAAGAAAAAGTGATAGGAAGTGTTTATGAAGTGTTTATGATAAAATACAAACTGCTGTAAAGACTACAGTGTAACCGGGAGTGGTATCCTAGAGATGTCACAGGAATGTCAGACTTCAGATGTTACATTTTAAACAACTTTCTCACAAAGTAAAGTGACAGAAGAAGACACTGTTGTACTGTAACACAAGTGTTAATTATGGCAAGATTACAAATCGAAAGTAGGGATTAACTAAAACTGGGAAAAATCTATACACTATGCTTTGCTTTCACACTTTTCTCAGAAGATAGCTCTCGTATCTGGAAACACATATAGAAATTTCTGTATAAATCCATTAAAAACATAACAGGGGCTATAAATACCCTAAAAACCAATCCAAACATACCTATATCTACATTTAATAGAGGTAAAAAATAAGAACATAGAACATAAGATCAGTAGCACCTTTCAGTCCATCTAGCCCATTAGGTAGTTAATTGATCCCAGGATCTCATCCAGTCATTTCTTGAAAAAATATTTTTTTCAAGGCAGGATACCAGCTAGACAGTTTATTCCATACGTGCACTAATATATTTTGTAATTTCTTCAAACAGGGAAGCAAATAGCTGATTCCCTCTGGGCACTTGGGTGGCTGAGGAAGGTGTATAGTACTGTACATTATTTAAACATTTGTAGAAGAATGTACTCCAAGGCATGGACTGTCCACAAGTCCTGTGAGACATTGCCACTTTTCCCTATGCAAGCCTGTTTTGATGTGGGAGTCACTGGACTAAAGCAGACAGCAGTCCACATGGTCATGGTAAGAGATCCCCAGTGTGATTGTACAAGGCCATCTCCACTCCTCCTCCACCAGGTACTGCTGGCTCACTGCTGCACACCTGCGCTCGCAGGGAGCCAAGTGTACACATACTGCGGCTGTGAACCTTCGAGCTGCCATGTTTGTGAAATAAACAGTCTTAACAAATATATTTCCCCTGAGGGATCTGGCTAATGAATTCTATGTACTATTAAAGTATGCATGCTCTGTGCTCTGTGCGAATGGGAAGAACGACACAGCGTTTGGAGACTTCGTACTGGCAAGAAAGAAGGGAATGTTTAATGGCATTCTTAATTGTAATGATGACTGTGATGATTGTTATTATTATTAATACTAATAATGAGTATGCATGAGTTACAAATTTACTGGTGAGTTTTTTGTAATACAGAAGGAGTGATCATATACCAAATGTACCTGAATGAATGGAAGAGAAAGAAGGGTCTAGATTGCTCTGCCCCCGGGCTTTTGCATCTCTGAGCAAATGTTGAATGACTTCTGTCTCATCGCATCCCTGAGGTTCTTTTCCTGACTGGGAAGAGAACAATACAGTTTTCTCAAGAGTCAGGCAGCCAGGCAGATCACCAATATAAAGGGGACAGCGGTATTCAGGTGGTACAGGACTTTCGTTTGGTGCAATTTCAGTACTCATGTTTTCTGGAAAGAGTGCCAAAGTGAATTCCCACACAGAATAAACAAGGCAGTGTCCCTCTTATGTGCCTCACAACTTCCTACAGTAATAGATAATTCTCAATATTAACTATGAAGGTCTAACCTTTAATTATGGTATACCGATTTTGATACAGTATGTGTAACATCTAAACCACTTCTTCTCTCCTAACATTCCTCTGTTCTTATAACTAAATAAGTGCAAATAATTCCAACATGTCTTTTTTGAGACCTTAGAAATGCAAATTAAGTGAGTTATTTATATGTACAGTAGGAGAACAGGAGCAGGGTTGACCTCCTCCCAAACTTCTCTTTAACAACTCCATTTCAGTAGTTTGGGCAGACCTTAATTATTCAGATTAATTAAGATAACATGTTGAAAGTTTAGTTGGTGTGACTCACCTGAGGAAATGCCAAAATGAGCATAAGCACAAGGCTGAGAGGATCCCAGAAGAGATTAAAGGAATTCCATATCACCAATGCAGTAAAATTCCAGTTATCACCCATTAGGAGCAAAAGAGTGGTTATCACCAAATTCAAGTAACCGTCTCTCCCATGTACAGTAGAAGTGGTTTCTTTAATTTTCATATTTACATTCATAAATTTAAAGTAGAAAAATAATTTCTTAAATTACATCAGCTGGTGTACAGTTTTGGTGTTTTAGTGTTATTTTTTTTCCAAAGTGCATTAGGGGGGATTGATTTTTCACAATCACATTAACCCTGTTGTTGTTAGTTTTAATCTGCATCAAATGGTCTTCACTGTTGCCTTGATACTTACTATCACTTTATGTGCTTAGCAGATAACCTTATCAAGGGTGAGTTACAATATGTTCACCTTTATATACACATAACATAACATCCTAATACTTAGGGTGTTTATCATCATTTGTATAATTGAGAAGTAAATGCAGCCCTCTAGTACACACTCACAAAAGCATGCTTGCTTTTTAACTGTCTCTCTTTTTATTTTGTTTGAGCTTGTCTTCTGAAAAACAAGCACATATTTGGTCCTCCAGGTTCACCATATGCTGCCTGTGACTGGCTCACAGCATCATGGAGCAGGAGACTGCAGACTCCTGCCTGGTTTCTAGCGAAGTTATTTATTACCATGTGCCTTTGTTTAAACCAACTGGGCACCCAATTACAAACCAGGGGTTAATGTTCATTACTCTGTCAAAGAGGATTTAGAGACACAACATGTTCTCACTTGGCAGTTAAGAAGTTTAACATGGCTTTAAATGATCATTGATCACTTTCAGCATTCAGACTAACAAAAGGAAAAATACAGAAATTCTAACTGAAAAACACTAATATTACTCTTACTGTATATGACAACTTCTGGCAGAACAACAATATTTCAGTTATAAGAGGAGTAAAATCAAGTAGTTGCAATGAATAACTCAAAACTGTTTTTTTCTTTTAAAATATATCACTGGTTTTAATCAAAAGTAATCATTGCTGCTGAAGACAACTTTTATAAGCACTGAATTACAACAGTATTTAGGCTCTACCTGAATTACCTCTACCTGAATTACAAGTCTTGAGAATGGATTTTTCTGAATATTTTTCATATTAAAAAAAGGATAAAAAAGGTTCATGAAAACTAATAACTCTTAAGGGTTTTAGGACTCAACTATAGAAAGTATACTATTCTGGAGAAGCACTCATAAATAAAACTGCGTGATTATAGCATTTGAATATCCATTATCACAATCTGGCAGGGATCTGTGACCTTGCGTTTGGGAACTGAGAGTGAGGGAAAAAAAGGCTTGTAGAGTCTGAAAATATCAATCAGATGTAAACAGTCTCAGTTTTCTTTTGCATTCGAGGTCATGCCCTGACTGACCCTGAGCCCATTCAGACAGACAGGCTGAGAAGCCTCTATTGACCAGTGTCAGAAGGCTATTGCCATGGCAACTGAAAAAGTCTAAAGGGCCTGGTGACATCATTCTGGCCCTGACCTTGACCACACACTGATGGCTAAAATGCTGCTCAGGTTTGCCTCAGACTTATCCATGAATTTTCTGGGTTCTGAACTTTCCTTTTCATCCTACTAACGGAAATGTGCACAGGAAATAGAACTATTGCTTGGAGTGGTGTTCAGTCATGTAAAACAAAAATATTGTATATGCTTTTCACAACCCAAGGGACCCATAATAGAAACTGGTCAGCCTATTTAAAATTTCATCTGATCCCATTAATTACTGTAGACTTCTTTGTTGAACTCTAGTTGATGACAGTCAAGCTCTTACTGCCATTTTTGGGAGATAAGGTGTCAGCTATCTCTGTGAAAGGTTAATAGACCAACCCAGTAATCCCTTTTCCTTCTTTAGTAGATTTTTGGTATTTGCATTTAGTAAGCTGATATGGTCATTCACTTGAAAGTGTGACTGCATTCTTAATGAATTTCTACTCATTCTCATCCCTGGAGGACAGACAGGAGGCTTCTAAAGTCTTATTCATTATCTCTGTTTAAAGTCTCAAGTATTATACAGTTGAAAGTTGCAACGTATCAACCCCTTTTTACAAACTGCACTATGGAGTGTTCAATGTGTTTGTAGGGAAGGTAGCATAAATGCAGGCACGCTATATATTTATATCTTAGACCATCCTGAATTTCAAACCTTAATGGATTAATTGAAACATTGCAAATACACTTAAAAGGCCTTAAAGACAAGTAATCAATGAAGCTTCATGCTTGTCCACCGTGAAAAGGTTACTGCCATGGCAACAGAAGCCCTGGTTCAGCTATGTCTTCTCCGCTGGCTGTGACCATCTCTCCCCCCCTCTCTGACAGCTGCAGGTCAGGAGGAGGTCAAGTTTAGGTCTGGCATTTTCTGCTAGCAGAAGAGACACTTTCACAGACAGCGTTATCTTTCTGTTCCTATGCTTAAGTATTATTATTTTCAGAAACAATATTTTTAAAACATTGGTTCGTTGCATTTGTGTCATTAAGTTATTGAGCAACTTTAGTATTTTTTTTTTAGTTTTGTAAGGATGAGCCTCCCAAATCTTCTTTTTTCAAATTGTAGAAAAAGAGAAAAAACCTCCTTAGATATTAGAAATTTTAATGCATTTCCTGAGTCATGTAGTATTCCAAAATCTTGCTTGGAATGTAGATTTAACAGAAGTGTTAATAGAGTAACTTACTGAAAAGATTCAGAAACTTTTGTTTGCAGGCAGATGTTCTGTACATTTGGTACCATGTTCTTCAGCACTGAAAATGTTTTTAAAGCTTCTTTCACTTGTACGTCTAATATGTCTGAACTCCACTGAGGAAAACATAATTGCTTGGGCCTTTCTGGCTGAGCAGACAAAGGGGAAACCGAAGAGCGCTCGCTCAGTCTCAGTTATAGGACTTCAGTGGAAACAAAGACAGGCCCACACCACCTGCCACTGCCCTCCTAAAGCCAAGCTGAAAGGCAGGACAACCAGTCTCACTGCAGGGTGAGGAGCTGCAGAACATGCCTCCGTAGAACAATGAGAAACATCGACCAGGCTAACCTCAACCCCTTACACATGCTCACAGCTCTGTCTTTATTAGAGAAGCATGAGAAAAAGCAAAAAGGGACGGCTACTTTCAAATCGATCATAAACTGTTCGCCTCTTCAGACTAGTGGATTTGCAGAAAACACTCTTTTTTTCCCTTTTTTTTGGATAATGGTGTGGTCCAAAGTCATACATTAAGACGATTCTGTGGCTTGGGCTCCTATAAAATATCAGCTCATGAGGAATTCTGAATTTTGTGAAATTCTTGTTCATATGAGGGACATGTCACACATAAATCTGAACAATTTCCTTTACACAAATTTTGTCTACACATTATACAAAAGAGATTATTTAAGAAAAATATTGAGCATCAATCATGTACCGTATGTTTATCGTTTTTATTTGTGGTTTTTCATTCTGGATTCTGTTTCTTTGCTTGTTTACAAATACAAAGTGCATGTTTATGACAAATAATGACACTTCTTTAAGAAACTTATTTAAGAGTCTAAGGAGTTTCAGTCAAATGTGAAAGGGTAAATTTAATAAGAGATGTGCAGTGTAATCTTTTTTGTCTTTTATAGCTCCCCATTTAGCCTGATATAAGTGCTTCTGGCTATGGGAAAGCTGAAGCAAGTCTTTTAATTGCCACATTTACCACACAGTTGCCTTATCTCAAGCAGCTTGTAAGCTATTCAAAAAATTTTATTTTGGTTAATGACTGCATAAAATTACACATAAGAGGATGCTTATGTGAGGCACATAGTGAAGCATGCTGCTTTTATATTCTGGGCAAGTCTGTCACCATGGTGACTAAGCACGTTGATTGTTGACTGGACTCTGACCTCTGGGCCTTGTGACTTCTCAATATTGCAGAGCCTCACAGCCCTGTCTTGGAGGAGTCTTCCACCACCTTCCCTAAAAGGGTCTTCACACTCCTGTCTTGGCGCTGACTACTTTTTCAAGCTCTTTCCAACCCGTGAGGTCAGACTTCAGTGAAATACAAGCAGTGTACTCCTTGTTTTTTTTTTTAACAAAACCAAATATAACTCTTAACAGGAATTTCTAACATAAGATACCACATTAAACTATTTTATTTCAGCATGATTTTGTTTTTGTTTTTTAAGTGGTGGTAGAGCAGGGGAGTGTTTTTACTTTATAAATATCAGCGTTAAATAAAAAGCCCAGGTTCTCTGAAAGACATTGTTAAATTTAGTAAATGACACATTTCTTTTCTGTGTTTTCACTCTCTTTGTTTCCTGCTGACAGAAAATATACATTAGAAGCATTATATGTACACCAAAGCACTATTTAACAAGGGCAATAAGGCCTTATTTTCTATTCTTCCTCTCTCTTTATTTTTTTCCAAAAGGGAAGGCAACACAATAAAAGATAAAATAGCAATAATTGAATCTATTTAGTCTTGAACACAGAAAATTATGAGGGGATGAGATTCAGGTATTCAAAATCTTCAAAGGCACTCATGAAATCAACTCAGTGTTTTTTCTTCATAATCAACAATGGAACATGAACCAAAGGACACACATGAAACTACAGGGAAGTGCATTTCAAACCCGAACTGAGTCACTGAGGTTTGCAGGAATCTGGAATTATAGATGATACCTTTTTCTCTTTTAGGAGTGAGATCCACTTCTGTCACTGTGCTAATAGCAGTGAAACAACCTAGATTAAGTGAACAGCCTTCTCTCATCTATAACCTTATTATGTAATATAACTGTAATCTAGTATACACATCGAGAAACAAGTTACACATTTAAGAGACCAAAATGCTGCCAGAGCAAAACCCATATGTAAAGCATTAAATTAATACCTCTCACCATGTTTTTTTTTTAAATAATATGATGGAGGTAATGTTTCAAGGATTGAAACAGAATACTCCTAAAGATGTTGGAAAGTCTGACCAATTTGCTTTTAGACCATTTTATCTGTGTCTGTGGACACTACTGTCATTTTCCATAGTGAATTAGTTTTCTAACTGTCTTTTATGTTGCAAGAAAAACCCACCTTCATTCTTTAAAATACCTCCCTTAATTTTTTAGCTCACAGCACTAACAAAGGCCAAATGTTATTCGAACCTTTGAAAGAAGGCTCTCAAGAAGAGTCCTCGGACTCCTTTCTTGCAAAGAAACAAGAGAAACATTGCCAGCTTTCTCTGTCAACAACAACACGGGCAACGCAAACAGCCATTACATTATTCAGTGTATCTTCTATGTACCATGTGAAAGATGACTACACTGTTCCTTTTTCCTTTTAATCAATTGAGTTGACCTTTGTAGACAACCCCTTGCTGAGTGATTAAAATGATGTCACAACACGGATGGTAGAGTGTGAAAATGAACAGCCAGATGGATAAGAACGGGACTCTGGCTGGGGGTTCTTGCTTGTCTTTATTTTTGTGTGTCTAAAAATCAAATGATACATGTATATATGCATATTTGTGAGAGTTATTTGCAGTATAATATTCCTCACATTCTGAAATCCCTGTTTCTGCCCTCACGATGTCATGAAAAAAAGCAAAGCGCTAAATGCAAAGACAAAAAATCTTTGAAGAAACAGCAGTAACTTTCGCTCCTGCTTCTTTTCATCACTCAAGCTGGCTGTAATTCACACATCATTCTGGCTAAACCTTAAGATAATCCCCAGTGGCTTTCCTGGCCCAAGTCCAAAGAGCTCTTAACAAAAATGTCGTTGGTAGATGAATACCAGGGAAGGAGTGTCTTGGAGGTGAAAGATTTATAATGTGAATGGTGCAGACTTCCTCGTAAATCACTGCAAATGCTTTCAGGTAGCAAGGTCGGCATTTATGTAAATTAAGGTGAGCGTGGGACCAAGCAAGAGAGCACATTTTAAACTGTCTGGGCTGCTTTAGCAACCCACACTAACCCACACTGAAAGAGAACACAAAGATGAGCCCTAACCTGATTGTAATCCGGATCACGTGAGGCATTTTTTTCCACTTACTGTTTGACAGAAGTGCAAGATAATGCTTTTCTTCTTCTCAAATGTAATTTCATTCTTTATACTGGACTGTAGCTGCCACTATTTGCATAACAGGAATTTAGTGCAGAGGATGGCTCCTTCGGTTTTAAAAACCAATCCGCCAAAAAAGAAAAAAGAGAACTTGAGATGTCATCCCATCTCAGGACAGACAACTTGGAGATTCATTCCTCAGCCCAGCCAACGAGCTTATGAGTTACCCTCAGGCAAGTAACTTTGTCTTCCTGTGTTCCAGACCCACCCAGCTGTAAAACTTGATACAGCCAAAGCAGTCGGCTGCCCTCCTTTGTTAGGAAAATATGTAGCAGCTCAATAGATTTCTTTATATAAATATGAAAAAAAGTATTTTGCCTATATACAATTCCCACAACTAACTTTGTAGTCAGGAATCCAGGCTCCCATTGTGGAATTCAAAATGGGATGCCTTTAGTACAAAGTGTCACTCGTGGTTAACTTTGTCAGGTCTACCCACAATAGATATATAAAGGCATTGACCAACAGTAATAATAAGGCCTCATTGCTTTTGACATACATCCCAACATTACCTGAAGTACAAGAATGGCTTAAGGGAGATTTTATTCTAAAATTAACGATGTCATCAAAACTATGTCTTTTATTTTAGATGATAGATAGATACTTTATTGATCCCGTGAGGGAAATTGCAGTGCAACAGCAGCTTAACACACACAACACAGCCACAGTGTAACGAATGATACAATAATAATAATAGTACAACACATACAATACAATCAGTACAGTGAGGGGTGCACTAAAAGAGTTACTCACAGTCCGGACACACAAAGAACAGACTAGAACAGAACAGTACACAGAAATATTGTATCACACATATGAATATAAATATAGATGTAAATGTATTGTACAGGTCCCTGGCATATATTGCACAAAAAAACGGTTGTAAACGGGAAAAGAAAAAGAAAAAGAAAAAGGAAAAGAAAAAGAAAAAGAAAAAGAAAAAGAAAAAGGAAAAGAAAAAGAAAAAGAACAGATGTAGCAGTAGATGTGTAGATGCGTTCAGTCCAGAAACAGGTCACTGTCAATGTTGCCTCTGCCCAGACGCAAGGTGGATGCGTTGTACAGTCTTATGGCAGAAGGCAAGAATGACCTCCTGTAGCGCTTTCTGTCACACCGTGGATGAATCAGTCTATTGCTGAACGTGCTCTTCATTTCTGCAAGCCTGGCATAGAGGGGATGGGAGATGTTGTCCATGATGGCCTCTAGTTTGGACACCATTCTCCTCTCAGCCACTACCTCCAAGGGGTCCAGGTCAGACCCAATGACAGAGCTTGCTCTCCTGATGAGCTTGTTCAGCCTTTTAGAATCCACTGCTCTAATCCCAGAGCCCCAGCACACCACTGCGTAGAAAATGGCACTCACTACCACCGACTGATAGAACATATGTAGCATCTTACTACACACATTGAAGGACCTGAGCCTCCTTAAGAAGTAAAGTCGGCTCTGTCCCTTCTTATAGATGGCCTCGATGTTCTTAGACCATTCCAGTCTATCGTCGATGTGCACTCCCAGGTACTTGTACGAGTCCACCATCTCCACGCCACTCCCATGGATGTAGACAGGAGTAGGTTTGACCTTTTTCCTCCTGAAATCTACCACCAGTTCCTTTGTCTTTGTTACATTCAGTTCCAAGTGGTTCACCCCACACCACTCCACAAAGCTGCTGACCAGTCCTCTGTACTCCTCCTCCTGCTCACCCTTGATACATCCCACAATTGCAGAGTCATCTGAGAACTTCTGCAGGTGGCATGACTTTGAGTTGTACTTAAAGTCCGAAGTATAGAGGGTGAAGAGGAATGGAGAAAGAACTGTCCCTTGAGGTGCCCCTGTGTTACTCACTACCTGTTCAGACACACAGTTCTGAAGTCTCACAGACTGTGGTCTGCCTGTCAGGTAGTCAGTGATCCACGAGGTCATGGAGGCATCGACTTGCATCTCCTCCAGCTTCCTCCTTAGAAGTAAGGGCTGGATGGTATTGAAGGCACTGGAGAAGTCGAAAAACATGATCCTTATTTTACAAGATTGCAAGGTGCACTACTATTGAGCACAATAAAACTGTAAAGGTCAAGATAGCATCAGTCACATTTTGTTATGGTTAACATGATCATATGACCGTAGAAAAAGGTTCTGATACAAATCGTGGTAGAATTATTAGTTCACACTAGAGATATTATTTCCTGGATACTTTGAACTATTAAGCATTATTTCCAAACTTGCTTTAGATTGAAAACATTAGTCAGTCCTCCATCGGGCCCTCCTTTCCACTGTGTGCAGAATGTACAAAGTTGGAGTACCGACTTTGATGTTATGTTGTCTTACATTTTTCATCATGATAAATTTGGAAATAAACATTTGCAACAAGAAATTAACCCAATCCCAAGGACTAATGCTTCCATCAGATTAGTGATATATTTTTTCATTCATTTACAGTTTCTGACAGATTAAATCTTGTTTTGCATTCACATTTTAAGATATACAGTAATTATGGACTCTAATTGTCTAACAGTCTATTTATAACCATATTTATACTGTACATTTATGGTTTGACAAAATATGAAACACACACACTCTTCTTGAGTTCCACTGCATGCAATTATCTGGTTTCCTTTACAAAGCATTTATTTTTCAAAGAGATATGTGTGTAGTATTTTATTTTGTTTTTTTGGAATCCTCTAATCAGCTATTAGGGAATTTTGCTAAAAATGGAAATTCTGTGTCATTTCTTAGTTTTCAAAGAATCCAGGCAAAGTGATGGTTTGCCTTTCCATATATGACTATATCTACTTCTAGTTAACTATTAAAGAGTTTTTTTTTAACTTTAAAACAAAAATCCCTTATAATTTCAATCCAATTACTGCTAGAAATATCTAATCTGAAGTGCATCTAGATGTTGTACAGATGTGTTTAAAAGCAGCAACCTTTGATTTTCTACTACTATGTATGTTTAAGACCTTAATACATAAGACACAATAGGACTATATAATATTAGGAACAAATAATAGGTTTGTTCCAAGCTGAAAAAAAGAAGAAAGAAAACACAATGTTTCGGCCGTGGAGCCTTCTTCAGGTGTGAGAAGAAGGCTCCACGGCCGAAACGCTGTGTTTTCTTTCTTTGCAGCCTACGCATGCTGACGCAGCTCCCCACCTGAACTACTTCTGTATAATATTAGCTCTATTAAAGTGACCTGTTAACCACAAGGATGGAGAGAGGATCTGATAACCATCAATGAAAAATATATTTTTGAAAAGAAATGTGTTTAGTACAGTAATCTACATTACATTAATGCTTACAAATTGTGCTGAACTCCTTTTAAACAGATTGGCAAAAAATATCTTGAAAGATTCCTGCGGGATATATCTTCAAAAATTAACTGCAAATGTCATAACAGACTGTCCCCAGAGATTTTGTCAAGAGTCAAGACTGCACTTCAAGAGCAAGACACCTACAGGACACAATCCATGTTTAGGACATATATTTCAGAAAAAATATACTCTTTTCAGAATGAACACAGATTCTTACTTTCGGATTGGTCTTGTCTAGTTTTTGTCAGGCTGTCTTTGTTTTGTAGAGAAAGAGCTATTTTCAGGGTGGGCTTTTATTCACATCTGTGGCCAATCCCAGCAATCAAGGGTCGTTGTCTCTCCTCCTCTCATCAGCAGAGGTTTGTCACACAGAAACTGTACTCCATCAAATGCAAACCATCTTACATTTAAAACTGTGACCAGTACAACAGGTCTCAACACCATCAGTTCTCAACATTATTCCTTTTTTTATTAAATCATTCAATCATTGACAAGTTCTAAACAAGAACTGTACAGAAGCTACAGTCAACATTCATATTCATTTTACAGAAACCTTACAAAGCTGGGACCTTTAAATGAAAATATATATCGGAATCAAAAATAAGCTGGAGCATTAATGTTGAAAAGCTTAGACTTGCCAAGGTGGTGACAACCTACCTAATGCGAGTGTATGTTAAAAACACTAAAAGACATCAAAGGACTACTCTGTGTAAGACTGAAAGCACACGAGCCCATTGCAGAGCAGCGCTGCTTCCTGATAATCCCTCTGTGTGTTCGTGCTTCTCTGGGCACACTCTCCAGCCATTGCAACTGGGTGGGCTTCTGCCCTGCTCTCCGCTCCCCAAGAAAAGACCCGCCACAGCTCGCTTTCGGCACATTTGCTATCGCTGCCGCAACCCTGATTTCTTCTCTTCCTTCTTGGGATTTGCTGCATTTGGAAGTTAAGAATGCATCATCATCAGATGCTACAAATAACACTGCTTTTTTTGTGGGCTTTCTTTGCACACATTGAAAACACGTTTGAAAACTTGCGGTTATTAAAATGTGTTTAGCACACCAAACTTGCATTCTAAACCTGTTAATTAATGCAGGTGGCTGACTTTATTGCCCTGAAAGGGACTTTTTTGTACTTTAATTACTTAAGAAACAGATGCAAAACTTGTGTACAATAAAGCCAGTAAAGGCACAAAATTCCATTTGACAGGACTTTGAGACAGATTGAAATTGTGAAAAAAGCTCACACAATTTCAATCTGTGAAACTAAAAGTATACTGTAGTCTGCTCACAAAATTTACATGCCAAATTTTGCAAATCAGCCCATAGCCTTTACTGGATAATACTCAAAAGATACAGCAACAAAACAAAAACCTTTTACAGTATGGTCTCTTTCAAAACTCAGAATTCAAAACTGGAATTACAGTAGATATTATGCACTGAATTGCTCTTGCCAGGGCAAGCTGGAACTAGATAAACTAGAAACCACAGCAAAGGCAATAACTATTCCAGCCTCTTTTTCAGTACTGTAAGTACCTAGCGGGTCAGTGTTAGGAATAAAGTGGGTTTTAGTTTTGAATCCCCCGAGAGAACCGTTCACTCCATGACCACAAGAAGAAACTTGTTAGCAAAAGGAGAATTTGGAACCATGCCACAAAACTGGGGCGCCATATCTTTTAGCAGCAAATCGGACTGAAACAAATACTTAATCCACTTAAAAAAGGAACCCAAGGCCGAACTAAGAGAGCTTGATTCTACAGCCTAAGTGGCTTAGCTATATTTAATTAACCTGGGTTCATTAGTAAGAACACTGGCCAAAAAACTATGTTTGAATCTGAGAGTGAGGCAAAGCCAGGCTTGGTGGGTTTTTACTAAAGCAGACCTGTGTCAGAACACTAGGCAGAAGGTTGGGTTAAGAATGAAATATCTGCTGTAACTCAGATTTGATTGTGGAAACTGCAGACACGCTGTTGTCTCTGCTCACTTCAAACACCACATGCTCACAATATGCGTAAAATGAGCATGCTGTGTGTCCAGAATCTTTTCCGTTAGGATGTTCAGTGAAAAATTAACCCTGTATGTTCTCATCAGTATTGTTTTCACTGCTCAATATTTCATATTTTCCTTGTAAAATGTAAGATTTTTTTGCTTGAAGATTCAGCTTCCAGCTGAAAGAGAAAGCTCAGCCCACACGTCACCATGAGAAATGCTTGGAATAAAACTCATATCCCAGGAGGGGACACTTAAAGAATGTCAGAAATGTCTATGTGTCTCTTACATTTTATAAGGCATGTTTTTAGACCTGCAGGTGTGTTTGCACCACCCTTACCTGTGTTATGGCAAAATATTTAGTACAATTTTTTCTTACTATGCTTTTCATAAGCATTTCATCTCAGTTGTGCATATGACAAATAAACTGAACTGTTTTTAAAATACAAGAGAAGAATAAAGCAACATTTCAGCACAATACATATTTATACTCTTAAAACATTGTGGATACAATCCGGAAAATCATTTCCTGCAAATTAATATATATATATATTAAATATTACTTTCTGGAAATGTGTGTAAGTTTCATTTTCAAACACACATATAATGGGAGCCTAGTGTAACAGTTCACATGGACTCCACACATGAATTAAAAAAACATTTTAACTGTATGTACTGTCATTTTAAAGGGTTTATTTTAAATCTGTATTTCTTTCAATACAGCGAGGACACTATGGGATGCAAGCACTGGGTCAGTAGCTGTTATGTCTGGGTGAACCTACTAGGATGTCAAATTAAAACAGAGAACAGGAGGCATTTTTTCCACATAGGGTTGTGGGGGAAAGAAAGCAAACAAGCCAATACCCTGGCTTCTTTCAGGAAATGACCTGGATAATCATCAGATCACATAGCTACTAGCAGCCAAATGATTTAGATGTGAATGATCAACTCTCACTGGTGTTCTCTTTTACATCTTCTTTAAAGTCACGACAGTTTTCAGACACTTGTTGAGGCACAGGCAAGTTATTCTACTAACTCCTGGTACTCCTAACACTAATCACATGTCTATACCTTCTTAAACTGTGGGTAGGTCTATTTTAATTCCCCTGCCAAAATACCATTTGAATTTCCTTGAGAAAGACTTAATGCTAAAATCTGGAGCGTATCCAGTAAGGAGATACTGCTGGTCTGTGGTGTTGTGAAGTACTAGAAAGCATACAGTCTCCCCTGCCTCCCCCTTGTGGTACAATTCACCTTTATCATTACAGTTTCCTAAGGACCAGGCTTCTTCCAGATTTTAATGGGGATGTGCTATAATAACAAGGAATCAATTTAATTCTGTCTCAAGCGAGGGCACACAATTATTGTCTAAGAAACAGAATTTACATTTCAGGCTTATCAAGCAAAGATAATGCACAAATTTCAAGGTATTCAGACATTAGACAAACAGATACGTTAACAGATAAAAAAGATAATGTGTGGAGAAACAGTTAAATGGTATTGATATTTAATGTATATCACAAATCAGATGAATGCAAGTTATTTCTTCAGAATGCAGAGAATCCTAAGGGCCTCTGACAGCTAGTTGTGTTTAATTTAAATCATATTTTCTAAACAAAGTTCTATGAACCTTGTCAGCTGAGTTGTTACACATCTGAGGTTGTACAATAATGAGAGAAGCAAAAAGCGAAATATTAATCCTTCAGAGAAGAGGGGGGGAGGGTGTTTTCTTCCCTGAAAACTGGAGACTGGCTGCAAGGGTCAGTGTTTCTGTGCCCAAAAAATGAATTTTACCAGAAGAGTAAACAGATGTAAATTCTAAGATGGCAGCTGCTGGCACCCATCCAAAGGCCAAATGTTTTTTTCCCTAAAGGTTGAGATTAATTTGCCTGTTATGTCTCTCTCTCCTCTCTCTCACTCTTTCTCTCTCTCCCCCTTATTTTGCTTATGTAAATATTACACCATTAAGGTTTATATAAAGGCATAAAAGTGCAATATATTTTTTAATGAGACTGAGGAAACAGCAAATTGTGAGACTGTTTTAGAAAAAGGGACAATTTCAGATAAAAGATATTAATGAGGAACAAACCATGATGCCGCTAATATAAGTAGGATTTTTACAACTATTTAACTTGTGATACTTTATCTGTGTTAATTTGCTACACTCTATCCTTAACAGATATGAAAAAAAACAGAAATATTTCACAGAGATTTTCAATAAATGTTGCTATTGAACTGTACAGCAACTTAACCATGAGCAACAGTAACAACAATAATATTTCAAATGTACTGTAGGTGCTATTTTTTTATTTTTAACTTCTCTCAAGAACTGAAGTTTGGAATCTAGATTTTAATGCTAAGTCTTGAAGCTTAAAGGTATTAAGCTTGTGACCTGAAGACACTCAGAAAGGAAAAGCAATCACTGTGTGCTGACAAGACAGAGGGATATTTACTGTGTCCATGACTTCCTCTAGCTGATGAGTTGAAATGATTTCACTTTCAGCGGTCACACCGAGCTGATAAACTGTCCGTTAGTCTATGTATTTTCTCACCCACCTTATCTAACTGTGCCATTCTTTCCAAGAGCCAGATGGCCTAATTCTCAGCACTTCATTATTTTGCTATTTGCTTTATAAATTATGAATCAATGGTTCCTTCCCTTTTATTTTTAGCTTCCATTTTTCACGTGACAAAGCATCAAACTCTGTAAGGTGTTTTTATAAAACAGCACTGATTTCAGAGTGCAAAAGTTCTGCAAAGTAAAATCATCATTATAAACATACATTTCATAGCGTGCCTAGATTCTTTAAAAAAACAAAAACAACCATTAGTGTTTTGGGGGTAAATACACTTATCTTTTTTATAACCTGCTTTTAAACTATACTGTTACATTGCAGATACATTAAGGAAAATAGAGGTTAATCTCATGCTCAAAAGGAAAACAGGAGATTTTTTTCTGTTTCTGGTGTGGAATTAACCTCTACTTGTTTCTTTGCAGCCAGCATACTGACACAGCTCCCCGTGGCTTCAGCTACACAAACTGTATCTACACTGTTATATTTTATCATCCTGATGTCAGCTCCAAACAGGTGTCACAGGTGACAGGAAATAACCCTTCTTCTACACTAAACCTGCCAGGTAGCAGCACGGTGATGCCAATGACAGCAAGGAGAAGATATTTGCTTTAGGACTATTCTTTGGTGATATGGAAGTTCTTAACTGAAGTTCGGGAGGGATAACAACAGACAAGCCACTCTTACTCTTACTCTGTTTTAAATTACCGACTCTAGCTGTATACATATACTCTATGTGTATATCTATCTCTTGCACCCCTTCTCACTTCTTCTCACTTCTTCACCCCATCTCCTACCTTTGCAGCTCCCCCATGGTTAACTCCTCTCTCTGAATGGGGGTTCGAGCCTCCTTGTCCTCTGCCTACCTCTTATCCAAGCAGGTTAAGCCAAAAATTATGATACTTCAATACTTAATAAGCTTTCACTAAGCACCCAATTCTTGGATGTCTTTATTCCTTGGGAAATAATGTTTAAAATACAGACTAGAAAAAAGTAAAATAATGCAGTGCGGTCCTCAATTAATAGTAGTGTATTTCATATAAAAACTCTTTGTTATGAGGGTTTCTGAATGGCTCAGCCATTAAGGGTCTTGCTAAAGACACAGGTTGGTCTGAGTGTGGACTACCAGCTGAAGATTCACATAAAAAGACCCATATAATGACATAAAAGCAATCCTTCAACACATCTCTTCTCTCCAAAAAAATGTAATTCAGAGAATTAGGATGATGTTTTTTCTGAAGTGAATTAAATGTTTTTATAGAGACTGAAAAGTGTGTGTCAGGATGATTTTTTTACATTTGCTTGTTGTTATGTAATACAAGTTTTAGTCTGGGCCTGGCCATAATGCCTTGATCAGGATTTCCCAAGAGACGGTGCACAACTTCCAAGCTTCACCTCCTGTAGTGGGCTGAAGCCTGCTGGGGCAACGGGTTTCCAGTCAGTCCAAGTGACTCTGCACTGTCAGCAAGGTGCATTGGTCCTTACCTCTAAGACACACTGGAGCTTGGCAGCATTTTGACTGAAGGTGTGCCAGAGAAGGTCCACAGCCCTTATTCCCTTCGCAGTCGTGCAGGGGGGTCATGGAGGCAAGCTGACTTGATCAGCAAGGGCAGATTCCAAATCATGAAAGCTTAAAAGAAAAGAAAATAAATTATAATTTGAAAAATAAAAATCAACACTTGATCCGCATAACTGCATATTTGCATACCAACATTTCAGTGAAGTACTGAAAAAAAAAACCCTTAACATTTCTCTTCGTATGGGTATAGTTAACTTTCTTTCGATGCAACAGGCCTGTTATGCCTCCCATCTTTGCTGACCTAAGCATGCCTTGGATGTATATCAGCTCCTTGTGTTGACCACATCTCTCAGACTCCACTATGGATTAAGCGATTTACCAAAGCACTCTCTGTTTTAACACAGGGCGTTTATGAGAACAAAGGATCTATAGAGCACAGCTTCTGAACAACCAGTAGATCAATTTGGATTCATAGTGTTTCTGCGTTAAAGCTGCCTGTGTTTTATGCCAGATCTTTCAAACACTTTTCAATTGGAAACGATGTATCCCTGTCTGGAAGCTGACAGCAGCATCATTGTAAAACTAAAATAATCAGTTCTCAGATAATATAGAAATATATTCTTATGATTTTCCTAAAATGGTGATCGCTCTCTGAATATAAATGTTTAATTTTACTGAATGGCAGGTTAAGTGAGGCAATGATAATGCTCTGACAGTAATGATAACTTTAATTTCCTTTTCTATTTCAGAGATTTATGTAAAGAAATTAAATTCCACTGAGCTTCTGAGGCTTAACAATTATTATATAGGGATGAGGGGGAAACAGCTCTTTTGGTCACAACAAGAGAAGACAGCAGGTTAAGCTACAGAACAATAATATTTTTAAAGAAAATTATAAATATAGTATATCAGTAAATCAGTATGTTAAACATTAAGTAGCTGAAAAACAACCAAGTTATCCTTTTAACTGACTACTAAAACAAGATGTTTTCCAAGGGCTGTCCATGCACACACAATTAGCAGTGTCACAGACACACAGGGTCTGTAAGGATTTGAGGCATATTTAAAAGCATATTTAAATAAAATTAGTAGACCAAAGGAACATGAAAATCTACTTTACATGGGGGCTTGTGAGTGCATCTTCTTAGTTTTTTTTACTACTTAACACATGTGTAACATAAATACTGACAGAAAAACAAAACAAAAATACCATAAATGAACAGCTTCTCTTTGAGTCCCACCATACTTTGTGCTGGGGCACAGCACAGCCCAGAGTGCCCAGTAAAATTCAGAATTAATTTGCAAATAATGCCTTTTTTCTCATTTTAAAGGCAGAGTGATTCATATTTAAGCCTGGGACACACCATCTAAAATCACTTTTCAGACTGGACCACCGGCTGTGGTGAAATTGTGGAAACTTCTGTCGCTGTGGCTCACAGAACTACCTCAGCAGCCACTTCCATTGTCGAGGGACCGGGAGCTGAAAAGTACAAGTCTTTTATTTGACATCATTATTTTGATTATTCTGGCTGGCTCTGGTGCTTGCTACCACACAGGGGGCTTTGGCATTGAACAGCGAAGGTCAGATATAATTTATTCACAAAAGGGATCATAAGTTCCATGATGAAATGCTCCAAAAGTTTAGTGGTTTGTAAGGAATATAAAACCTACACACAGTGCTCCAGTTTTTAACTTGTGTCACAAAATGTATACAGTACAAAGTCAATAAAGAGCCCCAACTCAGTATATGAAGACAATTTCAAGCAAAGACTAATTACACATTATTAAAAACAAAAACAACAAAACAACTCCAAATAGAAGGATTCATTCACTGTTTGTCTGTCAAGTGTGATGTATTCACGTGGTGAGCTTCTTAATTCTGTTTGATTAAACTTAGGTCAGCTCAGGCTGAATCACGTTAAGTGTGCACAGTGAAATTAAATTAAAAAGGCACTGGAATTTGGTAGAGTTGCTTTAAAACAATAAAGAGAATAAATAAAACGACCCTTTACCCACAGGAAGATGTCCCTCTTAATATTCATTAACACTGAACTGTGGGGAGTCTATGAAAAATGTTCTCTGACATGGATATAGTTCTGAAATATTCAGGAGATGATGTATCAGGGTCCCTGGGGGCTTGTGAAAGGGATTTTTGCTTTTGTATTGCAACTTTAAAGGGGAAATTCCCTTAATTTCTCTGTAGTGTGAAGAGATAAAGACAGTTTATTATGCTTTCTTATCATTTCTACCATTGCACTCAGGGGCACGTGTGTGAAGGTTGGCTTTGAAAGGCTACTGCTTTTGTTAAAATGAATGGAAATAATAACATTTTATGCAATCTCGTATTTACAGTATCTGTTTATCCGCATTGCTTTCCAACAAATTTTGCGTCTCTATAAAAGTCTTTCTCAATTTTTGAAAGAAATTACTAGGAGTGCTAACCTGCTAAACTTTAAAACTGTTTTCAGCTGGGCCTGCAGATGGCTGAGCTTGTGTCTGGCCTTGCTGTAGTGGAGACATGTGTTTCTGCTCTTCCTACAGAGCAGTCGCTTCACAGCCTTCTTCACACAGTAGGCGGAAGGGAGGGCTTTTAAGAAAAGAAGGACATGGGGATGACCCTACAGTTTCTCCTCTATTTTCTTCATAGGTTCTAAACTGTTTTGTATTTATTTTGCCTCAAAGCACACAGGGTTTTAAGCACCTTTATAAATGTGTACCCTTACATATATACATAACTGCTTATGTACTGTACAATATGATGTTTGTTTAAATATCACAACTAAAGTCGATTAATTTCGCAACGGTTCAGAAAAATTACAATCTTAATGACAACACATCAGAGGGCAAAATCACTACTTTTGTTTGTACTTTTTGTTTCTGTGAAATACCTGCCATATTCAGGATGTGATGTATTGTCATGTCATGTCATGTCATTTGCCAAACCATTTGATACCATATGGTGTGGCGGGATGCCGGAGCCTACCTGGCAATCAACAAGCGCAAGGCAGGGTACACCCTGGACAGGACGCCAGTCCATCGCAAGGACAGGGCAAGACAATCACACATGGGGACAATTTGGAGGCCACGGTAAAGGCCGAGGGGGGAACTGTGGCCCGGACACTGGGATAACTCCCAGTGATGTACTGTCCATTTTTTAATTACATCTGATTGCCAGTATTCAGAAGATTCAGGAAGAAGTCCAGTCCCAAATTTAGCTTGTCTGCACACATTTATATAAATGATGCACTCCAACACAGGAGGTATCTGAGGTACTGTACATAATACTGTAGTTGTTACAAAATGTATAAAGGAAATTAACACTTTATCTTCTAAATATAGAGGAAGTACTAAGTAAATCTAGAAAGAAGCAACAAAAACCGCAATAATCACATTGTCTTTGACACATCGAATGTTGTTAATAATTTAAAATGTCTACTTTTGAGATTAAAATCAATGTTTGGCTGTGTAGCTGCCTTCAACACCACCATGATTAAAAATAGTGTTATTAATAATTAATGTATATTTGCTTTATAATGTAGTCCTAGGCTTACATTATATATACTGTAGCAGGAGTGCTAAACTTACAACTGCTACAAAATTGCACTACATCAAACTTCTTAATTATTTAGCCAGTCATCAGAAGGATCAATATTGCAGTAAAGACACTGGTTGTATGGAAATTCTGGAACAGTGATGATTACAACAGCTTCAATTTGCGAAGCATCGATAAATATGTTGTAACTTAAATTATATCTTTTAAATCTTAAAAAAAATCCTATCACAGGCCAGTCTCCATTTACAGACCCATGCAAACAAGAAAATCCCCCTGATCGTAACGTTCCTAGCAGATTTGAAGTGTGGTGGTATGAATAATGCGGCGTACTGGGCAGAAAAGACCAACAGGAGCTGTAGAATCAGGCTCACGCATGGCCTGTTTTCCTATTGCTTAGCGAAGGGTGGACGAGTCACGGAGAGGAAAGCGCTGGAAGGAAAGATCGATGTAGAGATGTAGGGGATCCATGAGACAGACACAAGGTAAAAGACGTTTCCCTCCTCTTCAGAAGGAGGAAGAGGAAGACGTGACTCTATCTAGGGTCATGAGACAGTCCAGGGCTGGGGTGTGGAATGCATCACTGAGTTTATGATGATACAAATGAATCATCAAAACATAAGAAGGTACTGACATTTCTTGAAAAACCAAGCAAAAAAACAAAACAAATTAATTTCTTCAACATTATTCAAAACACAACAAAGTTAATTTGGCAATGTGATCCTTTGATGCTCCTGTTAAACCTAAATGTTGAAATACACAAATAACAAGCATTTTTCACAAAGATCAGATTAGACTCATGTAGGTGCCATAAAAGAAAATAACAATATCGGAATAGAAGGCAACATTGGATAGAATACTTACCATTGCTCAAAATACAGAACCCTGAAACATTTGTTTAATGAATAAAATGGAGGCTAGTATTTGTAACCCAAGAAAGGACATGAAATTGCTACTTTTGCTGTAAAAGTATTTTTGGCCAGAGCTGGCCTTTTTCCCCACAAAACCACAATGATAAGCCTGCGACCAGACCACTGTTGAGTTTCTTGTAAACCGACCACAAATGGAGGGATTAGCTAATCTTGAAAGCCGCAATCTAACAACCTTAACCACAGCTGACCCTCCCCTTCAGCAAAAATGTACTGGCCAGCATTCATTGCTCACAATAAGTCGCAACAGAATTAAAGAGCAGTTGTAGATCCTTGTTATTGGTCAGCAGAATGACTTTAACCATGAAACTTTTCATTGCATAGATTGAAAGGAGAACTTTTCAGTATTCTTATTATATCTATAATTCTATATAATTAGTATTCTTATGTATATAATTCTATATAATTAGTATGCTTATTCTATGTATGTGATCTTTTTCCTTAATGCCCCCTGGGCTGTGGGACAGGCACTGCACTCACCAACACGCTGTGAACGCAGGGCACCTGGAGAGCCCCAGGGTACACTGCCCCGCCCCAGCGCACGGCCAGCAGACCCTGTGGGCCAGCGCTGAATCCATGGCCCCAGCTCGGCCAGAGAACAAAGACAAACGATGGTTGAACTGCTCGTGGAGATGAGCAAGAATGCTGTGTCTGCCTTCAGGCTCTTACTTCAGTTATTAAAGTTCCGCGTATTTACTAGAATTTTATTGGTTAGTAAAATACCACTGCAAGAAATGTGTTAAATATGCTTTAAAACTCTTCACTGTATCTATTACCTGGAAAGTTGTTATACAAGGGCAATTTATGACCCTCCTCAGCCCATGATATCTGTAGAATATTTCAAACAAATCAGGCACCTAATTTGAGCACATACCAATCCAGATAAACATTGTTTATCTCAAAAAGGAATCAGTTGAAATAAAGTAATACCAAAGTTTTTTAAGTTCTTTTTAACTTCTTACCACTTTAAGGCGTAGCCTTTTACTTAATGCACAGAGCGAGCAAGGCAATAGATTTCAAATCAAATGGAACACATCCATTTTTTAGCAGGTTCTGACCTTTAAAACCGCCTCTTCCTGGCGTATTAAAAGAGACATGCAACACAAAGTCTTGATGCTCATCTGTGGTCAGAAACCCTTTACGTGATCATAACGTTTTGCAACTGAAAAGTCTCTCAATGCGAGAAACACTTAATTTTATCCAACACAGATGTCTGCACTAAAATATGTCACAGTCTATCTTGCACCATGAGCCCTTTCACCTCACACCTGCTCTTACCACCAACAGGACGTTAACCACCAATATCACTGCTATTCATCAAACTCAAATAAAGACTGAGAATGTAAGATAGAAAAGCTACTTGTGCAAAAACTGTTACATAAAAGGGCATAAGTTGTCAACGTGGGGAGCAATCAGTTGGCCAAATGGCACTTTTAGAAAAGAATTGGAAAAACAACTATTCATTTGAAAGTGATCTATTTAAATAAAAAGAGAACAGGATGTTTTTTTATTTGAGCGTGGAAAGAAAAGTTTGCTTTCTGCATCCTTTCCTTTAGTGATGTTTTGCTTTTTAATATAGGCAGCGATCATTAAAAAGGATTGCTGCCCTATTACTCATTTTAAACTCAGTTAAAAAAATTATTCCATAAAAATGAATTCCAATAAACAAAAAAGCAAGATATCTTTACACTATCCATTAAAAATCTAAAAAAAAGATGGACGTTTGTCAAATATTAATACAAAAACTTAATGGAACAAAAAATGTCAAAAATTCAGCAACCTTAAATATTTATATGTAGCTTTGAGACATGTTTGAGAAAGCCTGTGTGTGATTATGACATGAGCAGGATCACTGGAAATGAACATTTTTAATGGTGATTTTGAGTTACACACACCAATCAATAAAGGCCCTCAAGGACAACAGGTATCCTTGAGACTGCTAACAGGAACCTTAAAGGACATCTGCACTTAAGTGCATTTTACATTTCATCTTCCATTTAATTTCTTCAGTGATACCTTTTTCTTTTCATTAATTTTGAATAACTTGGCCTGCTCTGGGTGTGCGTCCCAGAACAAACAGCATTCCCTCCCAGCTTTCTTGATCTGGCTCCACCTCAGCAATAGACGATCCAGATTGATATTTTTCTGAATTTGTAAAAAGACGAGGAAGAAGAGTACCTTTTTTGTACTTGTATGTCTACCCCAACAGTTCCTTTTCAGGTAAACTCTAGTGAGTCAGCTATAAGCCTAGTTCTTCAGATTCAGAGGAGACAATCCAAGCCATGACCTTTTTTAAAGATGACCACAGGACCAGTGAAACAGACAGAGAATAACAGTAACAACTGTTCCTTGGGCTGGTGCTCGTGGGGATGGTGATGGGGATTGGAACCCACGAGACACAAAGGAGACTGTTACATTTCCCAGCTAGAAAGACAAAAGAGGCTATGTCCCCCTCCCCGCCTCTGCAAAATATGCCTGAAGGGGACAGGGACCCCCGCCCCCTCTCCAGAACAGGGAAGAGGGTCGCACAGGTGTAAGAGATGTGACCACCATGCTTAGCAACACATTGCTGTTGTCAGCACTGCCTGTTACTCATTTCAGGCTTTCGTATTTAACAAAACACATTTATCCTAAAAGCATTCACATTATCTGCCTGTCTTAGATCTTAGATAATCTGTCTCACTTAAGGATAATAGAGTACACATGTTTTACTTTTATAATGCCCACAATCCAATCGAAATGATGAGAAGATTAATATATAGGTATATATGTAGGAAATGATAGACTCAGACTTTTGAAGTATACAGATTTAAATATTTACAGGTCAGGTCGTTTATGCTCTAATTGGCACCGTGTACAAGGTTTTGTGTTTTCATTATGGCATTGCCCTAGAGATCCATCCTTTTAAATATTTTATTGATCTTATATTGTATAAGTAAAGTGGTTTTATTAAGATTTAGGACCAACAGATGGAGAATAATAAAAAAGTTTTCCCTTTATATACTTATAATAAATATCAACACTGACTGTAATGATATGCTGTTGTTCCTATCAGTAACTGGGATTTTGGAGAGAGATCTTTAATGGAGATGTGACGTAAAGGGAAAGAATAAGCTATTGAAAGGATAAACACTTTTCCAAAGAGCCAATGCAAGTTTTAGAAGAATGGGCATAAAAGTAATAAATAATAATATTATAAGATAAGATCACTTTTTTGGGCATATACAACTTCTTGTATTAGAAATTTGTCTGTTCACAGATCCCAATTTGTTCTCCATGAAACACACAGACAGGGAGAGAAACTTGTAGTCAGAGCGCAGGGTCAGCCATTTATACAGTGTCCTTGGAGCAGTTGGGGAAAAGGGCCTTGCTCAGGGGCCCAAAAGAGTAGGATTCCTCTGCTGGTCGTTGGATTTGAACTGGCAACCTTCCAGCCACAGGCACAGATCCTGAGCCACAGAGCCACCACACTGCCCCAGTGTTTCTGCACTTTGTGGACTTGAACCCAGACCATCACTGACCGCAGATTAGTCTGGGGATTCGAACTCATACCCCCAGTGACCACACACCAGCACGGTACGTTACAAGCCACAGCACCACAAGACAGAAGGAAGGAGTCTTTTCACTCTTAGAAATAAGACCAGTTCATGCCTGAACAGGACTGTGATTTTCTTTATCACCAATTTTTAATCCTTATAATATAGAAGCGACATGTGCACAGGCTCTTGGTTTTGGTTAATTTGCAACTTACATGGTGAACATGGAGCTTAACAGTTAACATTTCATGACGTTTTTTTTTAATTCAACCTGAGTTAAATGTGTGATAGTCTCTAAAATTATGTCTGATGGGTATGTGTGAAGCTGTGTTTTTGAAGGCTGGGAGTACATATTTGTCAATTCCATGACAGAAGGGCTTCTTTAACTAAAGTTTCAACTGACTGCAGGAAAGGAAGACAAACAAAGGTGCCTTAAATGTATGGAATGATGTTGTTTAAAAGAAGTTCAGGAGGAGGTGAAATTCATTATAAATACTTGTCAGCTGCCCACAACTCAGCACCCCTCTCTAACCCAGCTCCACCCTTGCGACTGCCTCCCTGGCTCATTCCTTCTGAGTGAGAGGTGCTGTGACATCACTGATCTTCTACCAGCTCTGTTATTTGCTCAGCCAGGTGAGTTAAAATATGAAGTATGTTATACCTTTATATTTGTATGTTGCGTCATTGTTATTAAAATTTTATCAAATTACTTAATAGCATAAGAAGTGTAAAAAAACCTTTGTTTTCCTTGCCTCTGGGAGAAAAAATGCTTTGAGGACAGCTGACAGAAAGCCCACTGTTGTGTTGGAGAAGGGATTACTTTTGGATTGCATTGGGTAAACCTACTGTACCTCAATGTTAAAATTAAGATAGCATGTAACATATTGCAAATGACTGAAAAGGATTACTTTTAAATAAAGAATGGGTTTTTAGCCATATTTCAATTTTTTAAACATGTGGGATGGCCCCACAGGGAGAATTCATTAAAAAATGACAAAAACACTAATACCTGACATTTTCGTTTTATTGTGAGCATTCAATCAATAAAATGTGAATGTTCTTAAAGTGTGAACCTTATATCTGTGACAGATAAGGAGAAATATGGTGTCCTGTGCCTATCAGTGCAAAGTTGTTTACAGCTTTGCACCTGTGGCCTTCAATAAATAGCATCTTTGCACTTTAATCTTGACTCTCAAAGTCTTTTTGTTTACATCCACCACAAAGTATCCTTTACAGTCTCACACAGACTCTTACAGAATAGAAAACTGTAGGACATATATGGAATGGCTTTAACATGTTTAAGAAAAATGCTCTTAGTTAACTTTTTCCCATTCTTAGCTTTAATTAAAGAGATAATAATCAAATTTCAAATGATCATAATGTAAATTATACTTTATGTTAAAATATTTATTTGAATTGCTTATATCTATCCTTGACCTTGATATATTGTATGTCAAAATGAACAAATTATCTTTTTAAAGGATAGAAAATAAAAGTTTTTTAAAGAGCATATGAAGATATTGCTTCAAGTTCAGTACTGCCAAGATTCAGATACAGCCAGGAATATATGTAGATGAGGACTGCATCCTAAATACTTGAAGAAACTGAAATCCAGTGCAAAATGGCCATGTGGAGATGTGCTTCAGAATCTTCAGATGACGTGTTGTTTTTTTTACAAGCTGTTCAATCTCCTACATAAATTTCAAACCTGCAGGACCTGAGGTGATTTAATCCAACATGAAAAGACATGTCAGTTTCACAGAGGAATGGTGAAATGAATGTAAATTTTCTTTTCTTTTTTGTCATTCAGGGTTGGATGATTAAGTCAATTTGTGCAATATTCTACATCAAATAAAGTGCAGAAAGGACCTGCAAGATTGACACTGTCAAAAAAGTGACCAAGGCTGTCTGTAAAACTAACCTCGCTGAACAGACACGTTTGAAATGTAATACCATATAAATACGACCCTCTGAAGACATAGAAGTGACTAAAAACTCATGTTTTTTAGCAACTTGTGTTACTAAAATGATGTAGAAGTTACTCACAAATCCTGTTTTTCTGTGCTCCTGGGTACAGGAGTTAAGGCATGGACAGGCTTCACACGGCAGAAATAAAGAAAACGATGGGCTCTACTGCCGAACACTTCCACACCTTTTTAGCTTCGTCTGGGGTCAGAGGTGATCATCCTCCTATCACCCTAGAAGTGGATCTGTCAGCACATTTTTATCATCTTCTTTTAACACTGCCTAGCTGTTGTGGTTGGGAAACACATGAACCGCCGTACTGCTCTATCAGTCTTCTGTAAAACGTCTGCAGACTTTGGTACCGAACCCCCCCCCCGAAAGAAATAGACAATTAACACGTGATAACATTTGTACAGCCAGTGTTATTGTGTTCCCACTGACTGTTGAGGTGTGCATGCGGCTGCAGCAGAGGGGTGTCCTCCAGGTAGGGTGTGCATTCCTATTCAGGTCACCCCACTTCCTGCTCTGGTGCACACAGTGCCGCCGTGAGGCCCGTCCAAGGTGTCCTCGCTGTCGCGCATGACAGGGCCCCCATGTAGCAGGCTAAATATGGAGGCCTACTGCAATTTGTGAGGAGCTGTTCTGCTATTAGAAATAAATAAATAAAATGGGGCATATAGATCAGACGCATGAAAATGACCCTGGGCTTTGTTCTGTAGCAAATGAACAGAGAAATGAAAATGCGGGAAGAGTCGATGAGGTGACAGCAAGAGGCAAGAGTGAAAGGTGGTTGGAGAGAAAGGAGATCAAGGGAATGAGGCTTTTTCCCCATTCACCACACTCTAGGAAAGTGATTGTCATCCAATTAGGGCTGAGAGCAAGTTTGATTAATCTACTGAAAGCGAAAGGGCTCTGCCTGAGCCTCCGAACCTGGAGGCGCGCAGGTAGCATAGCCGCTCCCTGGGGATCGTGCAGCTCCTGCATTAGTCTCTGCCGGCACAGGGACATTCCAGGACGCACTGACTGCTCTGAATTATTGCATCTCATTGCAAGCAGAGGCTTCGCAGGGCTGGAAAGAGCAGGAATATGGGCCTGAGCAGATAGGGGAGTCCAGACGATATGCATTGTAATAATTATACAAGCATAAAGAGCAGGAAAAGAAACAAGAAAAAATCTGGAAGTATTGCAAGATTGTAATTTTGAGAACTTGGGTTTGAGGAGGGACAAGAGCAGGGTGGGGGGGTGGGGGTGAGTTTGAGGCCCACAAGGAAAGAGACAAATTTAAAACACGAATATTTTTCTTCAAACACATAAAGGACAATTGACAATATACTACCTGAACAGTAATGAATGCAAACATTTCTGTCTTTTTTTTTACTTTTGTTTCACCCGGGGGACTAAACAATCAAATAGATTATCACTCTTTCAAGTTCTGATGTCAGGGAAAAATACTCCACCAGAACAGATGCTATCTCAAACAGTACGTACAGGCTTCGGCATTACACAGAACAACAACGAAGTTCAGGGGAAAACAGGGTAGTGTCAAGTTATGTTGCACAACGCTGAAGTTTGGAGATATAATAGTAATGAAGATCAATTGTTTTAATAACTTCATAATTTCTTTAAATGACAGATCTGATTTATGGCTTTATGACAGGCCAATTTCTGAGTCACACTGGGTAGTAATTCAGAATTGCTGACCTAAAGGTGCTTTTGGCTTGAAAGGCCAATGTGAAACAATAAAAAAATAGAAACTCTCTCCTTATCACATTTTTCAACACTGCTGCACAGAATAAAACATAAATTGGATTAAGCGTAGACTTTCTAGTCCTGCACAAAAAATATTGTAGGTACTTTAAATTAAAACATATACGTTTCTTTGATTTCTTCGATCCTGTGTATTTAATTTTATGCTAAACTAAGTGCAAGGCAGCAGCCACAGTCTGAGCTCTCAGAACAGCAGTACAGATTTCAGCAAAGCAAAATGTCAGATCAGGCAACTTGTTTCAGTGCTCAGACTTTGGATGTGATTTTGTTTGTTTTTGTGCTCTTAATTAGTTTTTAAGTATGATTCAAAATTATCAATTTTTATTTAATTGACTTTAGGGTGTCTTTATTGCTTGTGTGTATATCTCTGTGGCTCTTATGCCCTGTTCATTTAAGAAGTGAACAGTCAGATACAGTGAGCTCAATACAGTAGCTCAGGTATAGCCTCCTACAGCCATACTCAATGATAAAATCTTCTTTCTAATGACTTAATGACATTTTTTCCTATTGTAATGAATAGCATAACCTTTAGAAAAATGTATTTTTATATTTATATTCTCAAATAAATAACTTTGGAAGTTTTGTAAATAGTCATTCAATTCAAATGCTTACATACCACTCTTTTATGGCACTGCCTATTACTACTTTCATTCCTTTACTGTAGAGCTCCTGAGATGGGCTCTCAGTAACTACAAAGACTGTTGACATTGATTTGTGATCATGAAAGGGCTTATAAAATAAATTAATATTCAGGTTGCACACAAAGCATGACGCTAGGAACTCTTACTAAGTGTCTAGTCAGTAAAAATACAGAAGAGCACAGAAATGTGGAAATGTGAGAAATGAAGTGTCATTTTGGTATTTGTCACAATATAGACATTGTAATTCTTTATTTTAAATCTCAAATTTATATCACTTTCATGATCCCACGTGTATGATCACTACATCAGCCTGTGAAGAACATCCTAGATGCCAAAAAATTAGGTTATTGGTCTCTTCTTAAACTGTTTCTCTTTAGTTTTCCAAGTGTAGCTATGATTCTTGATAAATCTAAGCAGAAAATCAGAAGTTGGAAAAAAAGCAAAGGTGACAGTGATTGATGTTTGTGCGTTCTTCTTGATTCGCTGATTAAACCCATCAATCTATATGCAGAAGAGGTGTCTGATGCAAATAGAACCAATCAGCCTCAACAAAATGGTTTTGTCAGCATGTTATGGAAATAAGAAGGGCGCAAGAGGTTGAATTGGAAGGGTGTTGTCTGATATTCGGGATTTCCAAAAGGTGAGATGTCCCAAATTATCTTGATTACATGCTCAGCTTCCTTCCTTAGTCTTCCAATGACAGCAGAGTTTCTGCAGTACTCTTAAAGTGACAGAACAATCGTCCAGAATCAGCTATTGGTCAAAACTAGTGTATGAAAGCAGTTCATTTTTTCAAAGTGCAGACAATTTAACCTATTTGCCATCTTTCAATGATGCTATTTTTTTATTGCCTGGATTAAATGAAAACTCCAAACCCACCAATAACAGCTGATTCCAAATCCCCTGCTTGATGGAGCCTTTCCATTGAGTAGGGTCGCCAATCCTCTGGCACGTACATTCAGCCAGTACAACAACGCACTTGGAATTTGCATTTGGCAGGTGGTTAGAAGTTTTGATTAAAGCCGGGAAATAATTTCATACTTTTAGGGAGCAAATAAAAATATAACAACATGCTTAAAATTGGCCAAGAATGTTCAAAAGGCTGAACACCATATGAAACTCTGTCATGTTTCCCATTTGGCAGGTATCAAGCATTCATTGCTCTCTGTATTGCCACAGGCAGCAGGGCCTCTTTACCACTCCTGGAAACAAGGACGTGGATTATCCCACCACTGGGGTCACTTGCGTCGCCTCTGTTAGCGGGCTTCCCTCAGGCGGTGAGGAGTGGCCAGTGATCTTCTTCCCCGAGTTGGGCACACACAAGTGCACCGCAAACCTCCGCAGCAAAAAAAGACACATGCTACACGGAACGTTCTGCCTGAAACAGATTTCCATCTCAATCATATTTAAAGAACAAAAGAAACATGAAAAGAAAGCAAACACAAACAAGTTTGAATATCACATTGTAATTATTTACCATCAAAGCGTTAATGCAAGGAATGCAAAGAACCACTGGGGTTCAGAATCTACGATTTGCTCCTTGTTCATTGGCTGAGGAGCAACAGTTTGGATATCTCCATCTGCCATCCAATAAAAATAATTCCACTGGAATATTCTAATCGCCCCTGTTTCTTCTCCTTTCAGCGTGTCAAAGAGTGAGCCAGGGCTCTGTGCGAAGTGCAGCACACTTGTTTCCCCCTCAAGCCAATTCTGATCTGAATCAGTTTAATTAAGTAACAAATTCTGTTGGCATAGTAACAGCCCGGCTAATTTATCATGGGAAATAGTCTGTGAGACTGACCAGTTGCTAAGCAACAACCAATGGTGTCGCAAAGACAGCCAATGACAAAGTGTACGGGATGCAGATGTTATGATGGGACCGTGCATTTGACTTGCATTCACATGGGACTAAGGCAGAGAGGCAGGGATGACTGGAGGAAGAGTCTCTGGAAAACCTCAGATTGCACTGAGAAGGAGCTCTGATCCCTTGCTAGCCCCCAACCTTGGCATAGGGTCAGGAGGTACAGCACAGTATTTGCTGTTTCTTGTGATGCCTGAATCAATCTTTTAAATATACCGTGGCCAGTTCAAATAACTCCTTTTTAATCCCTGTGATATGGAATAATCCCATAATACACCATCATTAGAACATTGGAACCAACATTAGTATTGGAATTTAAGAGGAGATGTACTGTATTCAATTTTGGATAAGGTTAACAGTTTTTGGAGTTTAGTTCAGAGAGGTAAATAAATATGTTTTATTCCAGATTATAAATGACTGATGGTTTATAATCCATCCGTGGCTGTTGCTTGGGATGCTTGCTTTGTACAGGGTGTTCTGTCATAAAATATTTAAAATTACTCAGCAGTTATCTAGAAGTAAGATTGAATCTGGTCTGAATATATTTGGTCTGAATACTCCTTGACCCTTATCGTGACTAGGTCATGTCACTTAAATATATTTCATTTCTCATTTTTCACTTTAGAATTATAGCAATTGGACAGCACTGTGAACAGAACTCCAGGGTACTGTGATCTGGCTGTGTGTGGTTTGCATGCTCTCTGTGTGAGTTTGTGTGTGATTTTACTGGGTACCTTCTGGTCAAACCTAACTATATGGTGATAATATTCACTGTCATGTTTTTCACTAAACTAATCCAAAACAATTGTTTCTAATGTGAGTCACAGAACAAACAGAAACTATATTAAAATGATACAACCATAGTTATAATGTATTCATAAACATACTATAATATATAGAAAATGTTAACATTTTATAATTAATGAAATTATGAAGCAAACTGAGTTATGCTGTGCAGCTATAATTAAATTCACTGTTTTGCATAAAATGTATTTTGTCATTTGAAAGCCAGTTACTGGTACAGCTGATCTATCTGGATGAATAGACAGTAGTGAAAAGCCTTGTCACTGCTTATTTCAACTATTCATCTTTCACTGAGAGAGTTTAATTAGAAAGGCATTCATCTTACTGGTATTTTTATTGAAAAGGTGCTATTATACTTTAACAAAAATTAAAAGGAGTTGTTGGGCATCCGTTTGTATTTTTAAAACATCACAAAATGCATTTTGAACATAAAAATAATTATGACTTTTTTGCTCTTTTAAACAAGAATTCCTGTCAAACAGTTCATGTTTCGTCAAGGTAATTTCTTTCTTTGTTTGCTGATATGAAATTTAAAATAATTTTAGCAAGATTGGAAGAATAGCTGTGTACGAAAAGGCAAGGATTTTCTGAGCCACAAGGTGAATGAAGACTTGCTAAAAAAGAATGGATGTTTTCAAGGATCTTTCAAACAATTAAACTAACCTACTTATGGTAGTTAAGAAATATGTTTTCTGCAGAAAATAATGGGATTAAATATTTTTTGGGATTTAGAAGTACTTCATCCATCCATCCATTTTCTAATAGCTTCTTCTAATTCAGTGTCACAGGGAGCTGGAGCCAATCCTAACAAGCAAAGGACACAAGGCAGGAAAAACCCTGAGCAGGACACCTGTCCATCATAGGGCAGACACAGACACACACACACTCACACCAGGACCAGTTTTCCCAGAAGCCAGTTATCCTACCAGCTGGTTTTTGGACTGTGGGAGAACACAGGAGCACCTAACACAGGAAACCTACATGAAGGCAGGGAGACCATACAGACTCCACACAGACAGCAGCTCAGGTCCAGAATTGAACCGAGGGCCCCAGCACTGTAAAGCAGCAAAGGTAACAACTGTGACACGTTGCCACCCTAATATTACAGCACTTTTTTGTGTATTCCATTATACAGCTAAATGTATAACTTCAATCCAATATGGCCTTTCATTAAAAAATACCTTTACAAATAAATAAAACAAGTTCTGGAATTAGGATCTTATAGTAACGGTTTTCACAAGGAACAGATAAAAGGATAGACTCTATTTCAATAAATTAAACAAGGCTCAGTAGCCAGAACTATAAGCAAGATTTTTTTAAACAAAGATCAGTTCAAAAGAAGCCCTTGGCTCAAGAGGTCCTATGTATAACCCGTGCAGACTTGTGTCTGGACTACCTCTGTCGGTCAATAGACTGACTGATCAGCCAATGAGCAGATAGGATTCCTCTTATTCTCATATCTCACAGTCAGCCAGTTAGCCCAACCCAGGCAGATACCACATTATGTATTTATGATGCACCATATCGTTCTGTCTATCCTGAGCTTTAAAATAAGTATCATTTATAACAGCAGCAAATTCCCAAAATTATTACCAGGAAAATAATTATCTTTTCTTTTAGCAGATGCACAGACTTATCATTGAACAGGCATGACATAGGTAAATTCATTATGCTGATTACCACTTGTCATTGACAGGATTTAACAACAGGGGGTCCACTGTGAAAGTCACAGGATAGTAGCATGTGTAGACACCATTGGAAGACACACAAGCTGTACATCTGCGGCTTATGCTTTGCACCAGATTGCAGATGCTGTCTTGTGGGATTCTGTCCCATTCTTCTCCTGAAGACTAGACAAGCATGTACCTGTTCATTGGTCTCTGAGGCCTACATCCTGCAATTCATCTCAGCTCATTCCAGTCATGTTCAACACAGTTCAGATCTGGTGTGCTGGACATCCCAAACTTAACTGTGGGTTTCTCCTATCACAGGAAGGCTGTTGTAACACAAACGGCCTGGTGACGTGTACTGTCCTGCTGGAATGTCGTCACACTAGCCTGAGCCCACTGGAAGGGCAGTAAGGGCCATCAATCACTATAAGCAGGACTACCCAGACCACTGCACTTGGACCTCCCCATCCATCTTGTCAAGACGCACAGTTCGCACACTTCTAGATCGTAGCCTTTAGTTAACTCTGTTTAACTGCGATATCTTGCCAGATTAAAACTTTCTGAGTAGGTGTGCCCCTGATGGTACTGTGCACTGAACAAACTCTGACACATCAATATCTTGAGGGTGTTCTCTTGATGAGCCAATCTTACCATTCAACAGGTTAAGTCACCTCATCACCTTGCCCAATTACACCTTTGACTAATGAGGTGATTGAATGCTTATGCAAGATTCACCTGAATGTATTACAAAATTACACTAAAACATTTAACCATTGTCCAAAATCTCAAGATTTTATGGTTGGAAAAAACATATTAATAAATAGTGCAAACTTTCTTTTTATGGTCAATCCATGTAATCTACCTAAAAAAGAACATCTCCCGGGTTTATAGTGTGTTTTAAGAGTATGCAACCACTGTAGATTATGTGAATGAATATTAATTATGTAATGGGAGCTGTTCCAGGATCCCGCAAAGTGTAGTTCAGGACCCTAGGCAGATGGTATAATCCGGAAGTAAGTGGAGAAGGACAACAGGGGAGGAGACAAAGAGGATCAGGGCGGGTTGACAGACAGGGGTTTGTGATTACGGTGATCCGGTGCTCAGGGGGCGTGGCGATGGCAAACAAGTTCAGAGAAGTCCAAAAGGGGGAACCCGGGGTGCAGTCCAAAGTCCAAAACTGGGGGATCCGTCCAGGATGTAGCAAACACAGTTAAAATCCAGATTGGGATCCAGAACTGGGACAGGGAACCAGGAAGATAAAAACAGGATAACGAGGCCAGGCACTCTGATCCCCGGATTTAGACAGTCAGTCTGCCGTGAGGAAGCCTATGCCGTTTGGTCTCTCCTGGACCCGCACCTCCCAGTGCTGAGCTGGGAATAGAGAGAGCGCCGGGCTTAAATAATGGGGTGAAACAAGAGGCAGATGTACATAATCAACTAAAATACGAAAGCGTTGGAGCGCCCTTAAAAGGAGGGATCCAGATCGTGACAAACTAGTTCTTGGTATTTCACAATTCTGAGTGAGGTGGAACCATTTAGACTTCCAATTCCTGCTTTTGCAACTCAAGTCAAAGTATAAGAGCTAATTAATATGTATTCCTATAAGTCATACTCACTTTTACATGCTCTCATTTGTTAGTGATGCCAAATAATAGAAAACCATACACTGTAATACAATTCATGAACAATATTAATATGAAAAATTCATGACATTGAATAAGCTTGAGTGAAAAGATAACAAATCCAGAGTCTGAGCTGAGTTTACTGAAGCAAGTTAAAGGCCTTTTTAAAACTAGATAACATGTTTAGTGTTGAAAGAGGTTATAACTGGTTAATGAACTGTGGGTACAAAAGTAAGTACTTTGCATGCGCATGTGCGTATATTGTTATTTGTTGGCTTGGATTCTTGCAGATTTCAGGTTGAACTGCCTGTCCATCACAGGTCTCGTACAAACACAGGGGTATCAAGAGACACCAATTAACTCAGTCAGCATGTCAGGAAACCAACACATACTGTACACAGAAAGACCATGCAAACTCCACATGGACAGGCAGCCTAGGCCAGAATAGAACCTAGCACATAACAGCCCCAATAACAATAGAGAAATATTACTTTAATGCCATTCTTTCTCTAACTTTGAGCAATCAATGCATATCCACAGCAGAAAACTGGGACAAAAAGCAGCTTTTAAAATGTAATCAATGAACAAAAGATATACAGTATACAACTCTTGAGCATTACTGAAAACTGCCACAGAAGAGCATTCTCTTACAACTGAAGTTGTTTAAAAATATGTTTAGATCGGTCTTATGGAAGTGGTTATAAATATATATTTATTGTGTTATGAATATAAAAATATATTTAATGTGTAACACAGTAAAAAGATACTTTAGATTAAGGCATAATTTACTGTCCCCTCTATATACAGTATGTAAGAATATAAAAATGGGATATACTGTATATGGAGAACATGCAAGTTGAAAGAAAAGATACCATGGCTTGACAATTTCTCTCTCTGAAATGCTGTAAACATAAGACTCAAGAAACTTATGTCTAACTCTAGTGAAAAGATACTCTGGTTGGTTGTTTGAAACATTAGATGAAAGTTATCCATCATATTTAAATTATAATAATCAATTTTCTGTCACAGTAACTGCTGTGTTCCTTAAAATGATGTCAGTGATGAGGAACATTTGTTTCTGTACTACAATATCTATGAAATTTATATTTTCCATAACTAGTCAACCTTCAAGGCATGACTGAAGAAAACATTCTTTTACTCTGCCTTCTGCCCAAAGACATATATTCAGATGCAGTGTATATAACATATTTGTTTGTGTGATTATGCATGCGTATACCAGGAGAACGAGAAGGAAATATCAGATTAATTATGCAGTAAGTTAAATACACATTATTCTTCAAGAGATTTTAATTATCAAAATAAGTAATATCTACAGTATGTTACATAACTTTGGCAGCCAGGGAGAACAGCTATTTATCCATCTTGGAATTACAAGACGTATATGTACAGATGCCATACCATAGGTGCCATAAGATCGTCACTACGGTATAATGCTCCGGCACGATTCTGATGAGCTCTGAAATAAATATGCAAAATACCCTACCAAGGCAATCAAGGGGAGCCTGTGCTCTGGCTTGACTATAAATCTCTGTCTGTTTCAATTGCAGCTCTGGCCGAAACAGTGTAAAATTTGAGCAGGGATGTCATCAATTTCTGTTAGCTTCTCTGTCCCTCTTTGTGTTGGTGGCAGCTGTGATGGATTGATTTTGTCACTTGTGCTCAGTTCACAGTATGTTAACACGGAAGGGCACAGTTGGGTTATAGAGAAAGGGTTATTAGAGTCCTGGATCTGACTGGACTCTTCTTCTGTCTCTCAGCAAAGATGGGACAGAGACTTCTGATGGAAAACTAAAGGAGTCAAATGAAACAAGGAAAATGATCTGGCGCCTAGGGATTTCAATGCAACAAATACAATAACTGTAAAGGAAGTCTTTATATAAATGGAAGCTTGACTTGAGTAAATAGGCATAGACTTTTTAAAGGTTTATTCTTTACTCAGCTGGCCTTCGCCTCCTGCAAGGAAGCCACATGCTTACACAGTGTGTGGATGAAGCATACAAAGCTGATCTATAGGACTGCTGCCCAACCCTGGCACAGAGCTGGAGTTTGGGTACTTGAGAGATTGGTGGAGGGGGTATAGTGGGGTGATTCTGGAGGGAAAGTTGGAAGGTAGCAGCCAGGTGAGTGGCCTGACCAAAGCAGTGCTGTGAGGACATTCCTGGTTCCACCTTTGGCCAATGTGGCCAGGGTGAGTACTTCACAGTGAAGGCAGATGGCCAATGGTACAGAACTGAAAATATCTCTATAGAGCTGCTGGGATGATTCTGTTTGACAGGGTGAGGAGCTCGGCAGTCTGGGACAGTCACTGCTCCTCCGGATTGAGAGGCGCCACTTGAGGTGGTTCGAGTATCTGGTGAGGACACCCCTCCTCCCCCCGGATGCCTCCCGCTGGAGACCCCAGGGCACACTCAGGACATGCTGGAGGGGTTATATCTCTCAGGGAGCACCCAGGAATCCCCCAGGAGGAGCTGGAAAGTGTTGCTGGGGAAAGAGAAGTCTGGTCTGCCCTCATCCTGTTGCCTCTGTGATCCTCAGCAGGAGGACTTGGTTAGAAAACGGCTGGATGATCAAGATGATTATCCCTTCATGTTACAGGGAATGTAACACTCTACCTAAACTACAGGCTTATTTAAATATTAGCAAATGTTACTCTTTGCGTATTCATACAGTGTATCAAACTTGTTAGGAATCTGTAATCTAGACAAGCTTGCTGGACACTTTGAAAAATCTGGAGCTGCCGAGTATAATCACAGCTTTTCAATTAGGCCAATAATGCTTAATATTCCATAGAAACACTGAACAAAAAGGTCAGCCTCATAACCTCGGCTGTATTTGCTATGTGACTAGGCTCTGATTGGAGACACTGGAGCTAAATCAACTCTGCATCCTCTTATTCATTCACTAACTTGTCTATTTTTATATCCCACGTGATACACAACATATTTTGATTTATGTTCTGAATGTGGTCAAAATGCATTATTAGGTAAAATCTAATTCTTTTAAAGAGAGGTGTTTTGGTATGATGACCAAATATATAGTCTGTTAGCTTTCTGAATGAATTACTGTATATTCACTGCAATACACGTTTTTCTTAAGAATATCTTAAAGTTAATAAAATTAAGTTTTTAGCAAAGGTTCCCATAAACAAACCACCAAACAATGAGTTATTTCGGCAAGGATCCTGTCGTGCGTCCGGAAGACGCTCTGGGTGAGGAATGGCGGTCACAGTTCCAATGCTCAAAAGCCAAAACGAAAACACAGCTTTTGAACCTCGCTCTTTGTGAGACAGATAATCCTATTATTGTGAGCCGCTCGCTGGAGCTGCCTCTGGAGAAGCACAGCTCTCTCTCCCTGAGCCAAATCCACAGAGCTCCCTCCACCGCGGCAGTGCTGTCAGGACCGAAGCCTTGGGACCTGCCTGCCAGCGCCGCGGTCCCTCCGGCTGCGCGGCGTGTTTAACCAGCGGGGGGGCGGCTGCCCCCCTGCACAGCCATCGGTGCACATCCTCCCCAGCCCTGCGCGCCTTCCTCCTGCCCGGCTTGGTTTGCCAATCCGTCCCATAAATAGGGGTGACGGGGAATTCACAAACTGGTGGATCATTAGGAACCAGCAAAATTGCATTATTATTATTATTATTATTATTATTATTATTATTATATGTGATTGGATTGTGATCCATTCACAAAAGCGTGCATTAATTAAGTGTTTTTACTGTGCCTCTAGATCAATACAGCAGAGAAAGGTTCAAATTACACTGCACATCTCCCTCGAGCTCTGTTCATTCATTCAAAACTGCCATTGTTACTGTATGTTCACACTCACTGCACGGGAAAGCTGTGCGTGGGCTCCACAGACAGGGGGACCAGTCAGGGGTGTCAGTGGGGGCCTAGCAGGCCGGGAGTCGGGGCAGAGTCACAGCCGGACAGGGCAGGAGAAGCGGGGCTGGGAAATACTGGAGCCCACCAGCTCCCTGTGCCACTCTGCCTCTGCTGCTGAATTCAGTGGATTTCTCCTGCATTCCATCCTCGATGCCCATTAGGTGAGAAATCCTGGCAGATAATTTGTTTAGTAAATGAAACAGATGTCTTTCCACATTTTTTGGAGTACATTCCCGAGGGATTTTATTCTCTCCGTCCGGGGGTCAGGCAGAATACACCTGAGGGGTAGTTGGAGGGAAGAAAAATAACAAGGCACACTAAGTGCCTGGGGACCACAGACATCATTCACATCTACCATAATCATCAAGGCGATGCTCAGATGCCTCTGTAATTTACATAATACCATCCTGACACTTTTACTCTAGCTATCCATCACCAGCAGGATGAGGCCTTCTCGTTTCTGTCTCTTTTTTCCTCTGATTGTGTCTTGTGTTTATCTGCCCAAGCAAAAAAGATTGATTTCCCACTGTTTCTCTCCCTTATGTTCAGCAGATATGAATTTTCGCAAAATGATGAAGCACCAAGTCAGCTAATAATAAACAGAAAACACATATTCAAAAGACTATCCTTTTGTCTGTCTTAGTTTTAGTTATGTGTGGAAACAAATGCCAGGTTAAAGAACTGAAGGTTTTCAGATGAGAGTTCAATTAAAAATGCAATTGTTTCCCGTCCGCTATTTCAAATTTAATCATTTGTCTGAAAAAGTAGTGGGGGATGTTATTCCTGATCCATGAAATGAAGATACAGATGCTAGAAAAACACATCAAACCTACCAATGTGAGAAAAACTGAATTCTTTTAAGCAAAACAGAGATCAAAGCCATGCATGTTTATAGTGACAATTATGGTTATAAGTGTGTGATGGTATGTAACTTTAGAAAAAAGCTGTAGAAGTACATTCGGTAGACATCTTAGGTTTTATAAATGTGTAAATTATTAATTTGTCATTAAATTTAAAACAGGGGCATTTGGTCCGTCTGCATTTTGAGGATGTCAGCTGTGTATTTCAAAAGCAAAGGAATTCTGCATTCATGTTTAGAACTGACGGTATTTTTACTGCATGCCTTCTCTTTGGCTGCATACAACCAAACCAAACGACTTTGAAAGGCATACCACCACTGTGGCTTTCAGGATTCAATTTTCATATATTATTATGCGACAAGAACATTAGCTATTTATAAGAAGGATTTTCTAGTAAAGTAGGATAATTACTTTTTCTTAAATGCTAGTACAAATAACTTAATGAAATATAGTGGGGAAACAGCTGTTGCAGCTCTTTAGCATAACCAATATGAAATTAGTTAAGATATTTTTTATAAAGCTGTATGTTTCCTTAATGATGCATAATGAGATTTCATTGTATATACCACATTTACGAGACTTGTTTAAACTAAGGCACCAATGTAAAGGCTCTGCTTTTAATTGTTTTTCTGATATTTTTTTTTATTCTTTCTTTAATTATAAAATTATATTTTCAGACGTAATGATGGCGCTAACAATAGTATTAAAGCAACAACTGCAAGAACAATACATATTACAAACTGATTTTTTAAAAAAGCTAAGAAGCAAGGATAAAGCAGCTAAAATCAATTCAGATATTTAAAACATGGTTGCCAGCAAAGTTAGTACCTGACCAATTTTTAATATTTGACTTATTGTTGATATCAGTGCCTTCCAATAGGGTTGTAGTTAAATTACATTCTTAAAAATCAACATAATTTCTTAAAAATCAACATAATCTCTTGTAATGAGTGACTTCAAGGCACGAACAATATACTTGCCCCATAACATTAAAGCTGATGATGGCCATTTAAGTCACTAACCTCAAGAGGACACATTGCACTGGATAATTGTAGGCAATTAATTGAAGATACAAATCGCTTTCATTAAAAAAGTGAATACCTCTTTAAGTGCAATTAATAGAAAGAGGTGATGATATTTTCTTCAAAGTCAAATTCACCCATTTCAATCCATGGATATATTTAAACTATATACAATGATGTGTGGACACTACCACTATGTAAAATGTTAATGATTTGCTTTGATGGGGTTTGGAGTGATTCATCGAATTACTGGTTTTCCTAACTCAGTCTGTAGGTGCTGTGTAGTAGCCACAGCAGGTGGCAATTCTAAATCTCCAGAGCAATGAGCATTGTTAGCAGAAAGCAGATTCCCTTGACCATCCACTGCACAGTATTAGAACAGCTCCAAGACGCATATCTGCCATAAGCAAATCTGTGTGGGTGCTCTCATATGAACATACTGTATACCATACATTAATGACATTTGTAACTTGTACACACAGAAACAGAGTTAAGTGAGAAATGGAAAAAATAGAAACAACAGATTTTGCAAAGACTAGATTAAGTGTATAAGATTCGTGCATCTGAAACACCAACAGCTGTTTCGCACAAGCAGGTGAAAAATACAACCTGACATATACATTACTGCAGTGTACACCTCATATTTTACCTTATGCTTGATATCTTATGTATTATGAATAAGTTTAGAAAAATATACGGCTTGGTTTGCATTTTTTTTGGCAGTCTCAGTCCTCAAAGTTTCCTTTACGATAAAGAAAAAAACCATTAGCTCCTGTCAAACCAAGAAGAAGAGAGATTATTTTTTTTATTGAAATAAGATTAAAATGATAACTTTGACTGCAGCTTCCACCTGATAAAATATTTCAGCTCATAAACGTACTGTGGGCACAGGGATTAAAGAAGGTGGAAGGGGGAGAGAGAGGAAGAAATTCATAATGTATAATAAAACAAAAGGTGTCATGGGAAATAACATTGATATTAAAATCAGAATACGACATGATCTATATGAAAAATGCAGATTTAAAAATGTAAATGACAATGGAAAAGCCTGATTTATAGATACAGTAGGATATCAGCATGAACCCAAAGATACTTTGTTGTGTTATTTAACATTGTGGCACTTTATGACTTTATGAGTTCACTGGTGTCGAGTGGCCACTCATGTCCGAACACACTTAATGTTTATTATCACATTCCTAGTGCCCAAATATGGAACCAAACAATTATTATCCTGAAATTTTTCTACAATAGTTCTACAGTATACTTATTCAGTAAAGTTGAAGAAAAAAAAAACTTTCATCCTTTGACTTTACATCCTTTTTACATTTTAACTTTATTCACTGAAAATGCAGAGGGGTGTTATTAATAATTAATAATAATAATAATTGCTTACACTTATATAGCGCTTTTCTGGACACTCCACTCAAAGCGCTTTACAGGTAATGGGGACTCCCCTCCACCACCACCAATGTGCAGCATCCACCTGGATGATGCGACGGCAGCCATAGTGCGCCAGAACGCTCACCACACATCAGCTATCAGTGGGGAGGAGAGCAGAGTAATGTAGCCAATTCATAGAGGGGGATTATTAGGAGGCCATGATTGGTAAGGGCCAATTGGAAATTTGGCCAGGACACCGGGGTTACACCCCTACTCTTTTCGAGAAGCGCCCTGGGATTTTTAATGACCACAGAGAGTCAGGACCTCGGTTTTACGTCTCATCCGAAGGACGGCGCCTGTTTACAGTATAGTGTCCCCATCACTATACTGGGGCATTAGGACCCACATGGACCGCAGGGTGAGCGCCCCCCGCTGGCCCCACTAACACCTCTTCCAGCAGCAACCTTAGTTTTTCCCAGGAGGTCTCCCATCCAGGTACTGACCAGGCTCACACCTGCTTAGCTTCAGTGGGTTGCCAGTTGTGAGTTGCAGGGTGATATGGCTGCTTAATCAGACTTCAATTAAGATACAGATATAGATTAAGATATAAATATATTTAATAAAGTTAACTATTTTATGTTTTGATAGACTTCTCTATTTGACCAGTAATAGGTTTATTCCATGCTGAAAAGAGAAGAAAGAAAACACAACGTTTTGGCCGTGGAGCCTTCTTCAGAAGTGTTGTTTTCAGCATGGTATAAACCTATTACATGTTCCTTTGCAGCCTACGCATGCTGACGCAGCTACCCACCTGATTCTCTATTTGACTTCTAACATCTGCCATCTAACAAAAAAAGCTAGAATGCTCATATTTGAAAGTGACCTTCAAGCACAAAAGATCATAAGCAATTACTGGACGCAATGAAGTACAATAAGAGAAACAGACACTCCCTGAGAAAGATTATGCATGGAATAAAGTTCAGCATTTTCTGAGATTACTGTTCTCTATCAGGTTTGAGTAATTTCATAAAGGCCATTGTTTCATTCATATTTTCTATTGATGTCAATGACCAAATATGCTGTACACTGTCTTGCACCAGAAGAAATCAATTCCTGTTGTTGTTTCATCAAACATAATATTCAAAATTAAGACGTATAAAAAAGAGAAAGGTTTGTTGTTACAGTACTTGTTCGATTTGTCCAATGATATTAAGCAATAAAGCTGGTAGTAAATTCGGGTAAGCACACATTTATTTTTATTTATTTATTTAAATTTAAATGTATTTAAATTTATATGTGTGAGCTCAAAATCCATTTTCAGTGCCATGCTGGTAGGATATTGAAAGAATAACAGTTCCCAAGTTTGATGACTGTTGGAGAGGCAGAATCACATAAATTAGTGCAAACCTCAAAAGGCAAACCTACAGAAGGAGCCCCTACCTTTGAAAATGTTGTATATGTATTTTTTAATTATGTTTCCTTCTGCTTTATCTATGTAATCGATATTTAACTCTTGCCTGAGGGCAACACTGATTTTACTCATAAGTCAGCTTTTTGTGTGAAGGAAACTGTCATTTGGATTTTGCTTTACAAAACTCAAGTGTAAGATATCAGAGGTGAAACATCCACCTAATTTCAGTACTTTTTCCTATCAGTCATTGACGTATGGTACTAATTATGACATATCCTGCATAAAGACATCCACATTGCTGTTCTGCCACCTGTTACTACATTACTTACCACATTGCTGCTGGACCAGAACTGTTCCTTTTAGTGTGCAACTCATTGGTCACAGCAAATCACATTAGATGAGGGACTGGACGAGGCAATTGTACTGTACTTACTGGCTGTTCTTTAGAGAAATGGGGTTCCTTACATGACCCAGCTGATCACTTTCACACTTTTCACAGGTAATGAAAGAAAACTCAGCAAAATCAGTGTGTATCCTTTGTCAATGTTTTTCTTTAATAATGCGTACAAAACTGGGCCCTACATCAATGTTGGGCAACATCAGTCCTGAAGCACTGATCATCTTCACAGTTTCATTCCACCTGAATTCTTAGGCACCTGTACGGCTGTCAGTTTCAAATGGCTTCAGCAATCAGTGAATCAAAAAGACCTTTAAATATGTTGCTCTCTTTTCCAGGAAAATCTTAAAATTACTGATATACGCTAAAAATACAAAAATCAGATTTTGTACTGTACATCTTGAGTCCAGCTACTGCAATTATATTTAAATTACATCTCAATTTAAATAGTGCCTTTTGTGTATCCCATTCATAACAAAGCTTAGGATTGCACCTTTTTAACATGTACAGGACGACAAAGAAATGACTGAAGGACCCACTGTGAGGACAATGAACGATTATGTCATAAAACAAGAAGGGAAGCAAGGAGTAGCGGGACCCCCCCCAAAAAAAAAAAATATTGTGAAAAACATCAGAATGAAAATGAACAAAAGAAAAAGCGTAGTTCGTTTCATCAGCCGCGCAGGCAACACTCTCAGAACTTGCCACAGTACGGACATTTAAAGCAACACATTCCCCACTGTTCTGGAGGGAATGTAACCAGTGTCATTTGAGGATGTGACAGAGCACCTTTTTCATGCTTGTTATTTACACAACATCAACAAAACCCCTCTTCACAGATCCCTGGGGACTCCAGAGGCTCGGCTACTGAATATTTCACCACAGTGCGCATATCACAGGGAGTCTTTCAGTCTCTCTGACTCCCCGCAGCCCACTGGTGAGGAGCTGCGCAGCTGAAGCTAAGGCTTGAAGTGTTGCTCAGGAAGCCCAGGACTCCAAAAGCACAAATGTTTGTGTCACTGGAGCAAAGTGGAAAACACATCTTAAAATCCGGCAGAGTGATTAGGAACTCAAGAGAGTTTATAATACACCCTTCAGTATGCGTTCTATCTGTGCTTCAGACCGGATATTTTCAGAAACTTGAATTTGCTTTTCTACCAGGGACCTAGCAGTTCATTTTTAGGGTGTGATGTTCCTATCTCTAGTACTTTTTCCCTCTTTGCATGGTAGCCTTCCTATGTCCGAATGTTACACAGCTAGGATCTCTGTTACAAATATGAAGACAGCAGCAGTTTAAACTTGGCTTTCATTGAAATAACACACTGACATTAATGTTGCTAATTATTATGCTGTTAATAACGTCTTATTCCAAAGTGTCTTTGGTAGGAGAAGAACATATTTTAGTCACTTTTCCAGATATCACATTTGTCAGCTAAAATGGAAGTCACTTTCCAATTGTGCATATACTTAATGTAGCAGCCATATGGAAGAAGAATTAATGATTTAACAGATTTTACAATTGGTACAGTACCACATTTATTGTATTGTCTTATGTCACTGAAGAATGCACTTTATTAGAGAACTGCACCCCTTTCAAGAGTCTAAAAGTCAGATTGACCTCATGCAGGTCTGCATCTTATAAAAATGACATGCATCCATTGTATAGTTGCTTCCAGTTCATTGCGCAACCTTAAGACTTAAACAGCTTTAAATGCATAGCAACCTGGTTGAGAATGGAAAATCTATTTGTATAATAACACTTGTACTTTAACCCCATCCTTTTGTTAAGTTATAAAAGATGCAGATGTGGAGGGTCTCACAGATAGACTGTAACATAAGACTGTTTTAGCAAAATTCCCCTCCAGTGTTTATGAACCCACAGTCAGCCCATTGGGGTGTATGGTTCTCTAGGTACTGTAGAGCAGGCTGGGAACTCAGGGATAGATGAGAAAAGAAGGGATTTCAAATTCAGGGTTTGACCACAGACATACACATCTGTGAGTGGCCACTCATGTGGATTTTCGGTTACAAATAGTGAGCAAAATCGAATTATCAAGAAAACATAATTAAAGGGATACAAAATGCACCGGGTGGAAATGATAAAAGTAGAAAGACAGCAAAGACTATTGAATATGATGGTGATTTCCATAGCAATCCAGAACAATGAAAACAGTGGGCTAGATTTGTGAGAAAAAAAACCCCCATAAAGAACATCAGCTATAATAAAGAGGTCTGTTCATCGATTTAAAATCTGTTATTAAACAGGGACTCAAGTTTAATTTCTTGTCTGCTCATGATTTAAACTGCATTTTAATACTGTTAAATACATGACAACTAATAAATTCAGTCAGCTGCTAAGTATTTCCACATTTCCTAGAAAAACGTTAAAAGAAATTGAGGACATACTGAACCTGACATGAAGAATTTCATTTCAAGAGCAGCTTCAAATTTGTTTTCCTTTAGACTGAGACATTTTCTTTGCAAGAAATGTGCTTTTCATAGCAGAAGCACATTGTATATAAAGCTGCAGATACAGTATATGTACAGTATATGTTTGAACGATAGCCATAAGCAGACATTTTAAAACATGGTAGAAAATCATGTTAGCTACATGCGTAAAAGACGAGATGTTCAATAAAGATAATCAAGTTGGATAAAACAGTGATTGTATTGTGTGCTATTGATTTTACTGTCAGAGAAAGTGTAATGTGTTTATAGAATCAACGTGTTTTCCCCTCACAAACAAGATTGGTGTGTAAACACCATTTGAACCACATGGTTAATCAAGAACAATGTGAGGTTATTGATGTGGAGTGACTTGCGTGTCCAACTTGTGATGGTCTCAAAGATACAGCGAAGACAACATCACAAACTGTTTTACCTTTCCATATGCTCAACCAGCTCAGCTATCAGCTATGACTCTCTCAGCTGCCCTTGAGAACGAAACACCGTCACGGTGCCCTGAAAGGTGCAGTGTTTCTTCCCCTGTACCAGTGGCCTCCTAGCCACAGGGCTGTTTTTTGTGGTGGGCAGAGGAGACCACAGCCAGCACTGAGCTCAGAGGTGTGTCTTTTCACTCCCTGACAAGCTGAATAGGCTCAGACTGCCGGTCCCTGAACACCGTCCTGACCGTTCAGATCAGGTTTGCCTGGTACAGTCAGTAAAGACCACTCACTAGAGCCCAAGCTCGAAGAGGCAAAGCTGATCTGAACAGGACTTTAAATGATACTGCCTGGTTATGATGGAGTATCACAGTGGAGTGGCACAGTGAGAAAACAAGTGACTTTTGTTATCAGTAGTGGTTATTTAGTTATTTTAAATATTACAGCTATGTTATGTAAGGGTATTATAGTTATGTGAAATGTACATGTAGTTTATTTCACCATACTTAATAGCATTTCACCTTACCTCCTTGCATTTTTCATTTTTAAATTCTAGAAGGCATCCTTAACATGCTCCAGGTCTACTGAGTGAGTCCTCACAGTAATTATCATGAGTTCATTCAGTAAAGCACTTCTTAGGCATTGTGCTATTTCTGTTTTAACTGTGCCACCCTAATCAGTTATCACTGTACTGAATCTGTATAACACTTCCTACCTCTCTGAGCCTGGCTGGCACAACTAGTGCTCCTGTGACTGGTGTTGGAGGAAACTTCACTCTCAGGGGCATTTTTGAAAAGCTTTGCATCCTTATTTGACAAAGTAAGCACTTCTTTAAAGACAAACTAGGAGAGCATGAGTCTAAAACACACAATAATAACATTTCTTTTTGTATCTTTAGCTCTCTCTATACTGCACACAGTAACACATCATACAGTACATGTACTAACAGTCCAAAATCCGAAAGCAAATGTTCTAGTAGCATCTAGTCTGAGAAAAAACATTTACTCAAATACTGTATATTCATAAAAGAACATTAAATATTCACTCATCTGAAAATGAATGAGGTCTTAACATAACGTCAGTAGTAGATCAACATTTTACAACAAAAACACAATTTAACAAATTATATTGGTAGTAGTTTAAGTAACATTTTGTATTTCTTACAGCAAGAACACAACTAAAATACAATGTTATTAACTTTGATATAACTTTGTACATGAAGCGAGTCATTCCAAACTGCCAAACACAGTGCTGAAAATGCAGCACTGTCGAGAAATTAAATGAAGAAAATAAGAAATGCAACCTTCAGACTAAAAAAACAGTACCATAAAATATTTTGTTTCAAATACTACCCAGGATGTTTGCTAACAGTGCATACTGTATAAAAATGAATAAATAAAAAGTAAAACTGCAAAGAAAAGGAAATTCTGAAATGCATTATACTGTATAATAATTAGAATAAACCCCACACACAACTTGCAATCTGGAAGTCATCATGACGTGAATAACAGCCCCGCTTAAACACAGAGCCTGTGAAGAGGGGGTGTACTCTGACGAAGGGAGAAATCATCTCCCTCCTTATGAGAAAAAGAAAACGGGGAGCCCTTACACTTGCCATCATACTAAATCCCACAACAAATATTTCGAAGTATTTATTGAAATCTTCATGCAGTGCCTGGATCTCAGAATATTCTAACACGCTGTAGAAAACACGGGTCAAGGGCTGCTACAGCTCCTTCCCACCCGCAGCAGACACTGACTGTATGTCTTGAAACTGCAGTAACCTTTCTAACCTCTGAAGGCTGTGCCATTGTTCTCAAGCTCCTCTCCTTTGTCAGTATAAGAGAACAGACATGGAACTTGAGAATGGAATTCATTCACTTTGTTTGGGTTTCCAATACAGAAAAGCAGATTTTTTCCCCAGGATAAATTTGCCATTAGAAAATGAACATTTACAAACTAGTACATTCATTCAGCAAACCCTTATCTGCATACCAAATACCCTCACTTTGAGTTGATTTTAACTCTCATTTCAATTTTTTTTATCTTAGACCATGCAATCAAGCTTTTACAAAAATACAGTCACAAATAGTTTCTTACTGTAGATTACAACCTTAATGCCTCTGTCCAGTAAATGATGATTTAGTCCTGCATTACACAGAAAACAAACAGGAGTGCTTTGAAGAGAAGGGACAGCAGACATGGTTCAGCTTCAAGATGTTTTTACCTACAATCAAACCCCCCCTCTGGAAACTGTCGCCATATAGTACCTATAAAGCTTGCGGGCCATGTCCTTATTGTGTTTTTAATTTAGATATTTAGCGAATGCAAAGTCCCTGAGCCCTCCGATGGCTTCTGGTCCATCTGTGTTGTGGATGAGTAGTCCTCCACTGAGTCTGTGGACTGGGCCTTCCTCTAGGATGTGCTGATAATAATAATAATAATAATAATAATAATAATAATAATAATAATAAACATAATGATAATAATTTCTTGCACTTACTGTATATACTGTAGCACTTTTATGGACACTCCACTCAAAGTGCTTTACAGGTAATGGGGATCCCCTCCACCACCACCAGTGTGCAGCCCCACCTGGATGATGCGATGGCAGCAATAGTGCATTAGTCCGCTCCCCACACACCAGCTCTCAGTGGGGAGGAGAGCAGAGTCATGCAGCCAGTTCAGAGATGGGGATTATTAGGAGGCCATGACTGGTAGAGGCCAATTGGAAATTAGGCCAGGACACTGGGGTTATACTCCTAATCTTTTCGAGAAACTCCCTGGGATTTTTAACGAGTCAAGACCTCAGTTTTATTGTCTCATCCTTTTTTAAAGTATAGTGTCCCCCTCGCTATGCTGGGGCATTGATATGCACACCTCTTCCAGCAGCAACCTTAGTTTTCCCAGGAGGTCACCCATCCAGGTACTGACCAGGCTCACACCTGCTTAGCTTCAGTGGGTTGCAAGGTGATATAGCTGATGGCAATAAATATGTTCTTGATTGTAGCAGGGAAAGAGCGATTTGGGTCTTTTTGAGTATTTTGTGGGTGATTGTGAGTCGTTGGATGTGTGGAGGAGTGATGTTTGCTGAGACAGGGAACCAGGAGAGTGTCTATTGACAGTGTTCTGCTAATGAGAAAGACAGTGCAGGGGCTGAGGGCTGAAGATGGTAGTGTCAGTGCAATGTTGTACCACCAAGACTGGAGATCACCTTGGCTGCTGCTGTTTTTACGTGCTCCTGGAAGGTAAGTATCCTAGGTCACTCCAAGTTATGCTGGAGTAGGATGGTCCATCTGAATGTTGAGCTTCTGAATTTGTGTAGCTTTTGCATTGTGGAAGTGGAATAATAATAATAATAATAATAATTGCTTACACTTATATAGTGCTTTTCTGGACACTCCACTCAAAACACTTTACAGGTAATGGGGACTCCCCTCCACCACCATCCACCTGGATGATGCGATGGCAGCCATAGCGCGCCAGAACGCTCACCACACATCAGCTATCAGTGGGGAGGAAAGCAGAGTAATGAAGCCAATTCATAGATGGGGATTATTAGGAGGCCATGAATAGATTGGATACTGTTTTTTGCAAGGCCAGGTTTGAGCTGCTGTATGTTGCAGTACTTTAGTTTTGATTTGTTATTGTGTTTTTAATTATATCAAGCCATGCAAACTGAGATGCAAAATGTTTTAATGTTTTAACACAGACAGCTTGTAAGATGTAGCACGTTGTCTTTTAGAAACATTATCAGAATTCAATAGGAGTAGATTTTGACTGATAGATTCAAATACAACACGCACGACAGTGTTTAATGTAATCACTTGGAAGAAGAAGAAGAAAAGTAGAGCCGAACCGGTTAGCACTAATGATCTGAATAATTAAATTTTCTATGCCAGACTTACAATAAGGAGGATTGGAATTCTTATCATCTGATGTAAAAGCTTTTCGAATCAGCTATTGTTTGAGTTAAAGGAGCCAATAAGATGTTCATGGATATAACCTCTATAACAGAAAACAAAAAAGCCCCTACTGTGGAGATGATTGGGAAAGCCTTAGGGGGAAATTGCAAAGGAGAGTTCAACTTAATTATATTGAAATGAAACAATATTATCTTCACCTGATATGAAAATATTTTGTAATAATGTTCTGTTAAAGCTTTTCATTTTATTTTCACTTGGATGTCAGGGTGTTCTAGGATTGTATTGCTATGTACTCTGTCACTGAAGAATATGGAACTGCTTGAATGAAAGGCTTTTACCTGGACAAATATGTAACTCTCAGTTGGGGAACGGACAGATACACATATACAGTATAAAGTCAATAGACCTGTAATATAGCAGCTCTGGGAGGCTGTGGGTGTTGAGTAAATGTTTGCAATTTTAACAGTGTTCTGTTTGCATTCCAGGTGAAGCCTTGTCATTTAGCAGGGGTACTGAATCTGGGAGGCCCCATTAGGAATCATGAATGCCTGATGTTTCCTAAAATGTGGTAATTCATGTATGGATATACTGTTTCTATTGTTTTGTCTTTTGAAATCAAATTACTCCACCAATGAAGTTGCCAATAAGTACAGTAGCAGACTTTTTGGGTTCTGTTTAAGACAAAACGGGCTGCTTAATTTCTTATGATGATGTGTGCTGTGCACAGGCTTTACTACTCAGATAACAGTGGTTTTATAAGTGCTGAATCTGTGATCAGTTCTTTCATTTTGCCACGATTTATTTTTTGATCATACACTGTGTTATTCTTCCTCGTTTCAAGCTTAGGAAGGGTTACAAATGAGAGGAGTTGATTTGGTAATTTAGCCATTTGCTTATTTTAATTTGTTTTACCATAGTTTACTAGACATACATGTGGCATTCCAGATGTGACTGTTCGTTACCCTCATTCTGTTTTTCTTTCTTGCTGTGTGATGCTAAGTATTCACCATTCATTTTCAGATTCTTTGGTAGGGATAATTAAATTCTTAATCTTTATAGATGGCTAACCTGCATTACTTAATGTTCTGCCATGCTTTTGCTGTACTTTGATAGCCTTTTACTCAGCATTAGAGTCTGATATTTCTGAATGTTTCAATATACTAGCATGCTGGGACACAAGAAAACATTTGCGGCCTGCAAACTAAACCTGGGATAGTCCAGCAGACCTCATGGGATAGATCATGTGTGAGCAACAGTATTATGAGCAAGGTTGGAGATACAGTATCCATGTCTTTATCTTACTCTTGGTGTGGGGACTGAATTTGAGAACGATGGCATTAATCCCTGACAAGCAGACGATGTGAGACGTTCCTACCCTATAAATGACTTTTTGTTTGAACCAAATGGCCTCTAAAGGTGCCAAAACTGTTTTGGGTCTATTTCCCGCCCTGTTGTGGCATGGAGCAGAACAGTAAATAAACAAAGGGTGAGAGTCAGTGGGGAGTCTCCACATTCACGTGTAGCGGTGCATGTGTGCGAGAGTGAGCCTTCAGAGTGCCTTGACTTTAATTCGCAAACGAATAAATTCAAGAACAGAAGCAGAGCAGCAGAAATCCTCCATGATAGGGCTTCTTTTCATTTGTTACAATTTGGTTCATTTGCTAAATCAACGGGAGTTGAAACTTATTGTTTCCTAGGATAATGCTAAGGCGTTATGAAAAGCACAAACCTTTTTTGTTCTGTGAGATGCATCTCAGCCTGAATTTCATGGTGTTTGGATAAGTCCAGCGCTGTTTGCATCTCTTTTCATTAAATATAAACCTTATTCAGATTATATACTTATCCCACTGCTTCGAATCACAGCCTCCACCATTTGGCACTCTTTGCTCATAATGAATAAATTATAGCTCAGAGAGCAGGCATCACCATATGGAATAATTTGAACTTGGACAAAAGAGGAAGGTTTGCATCAGCTTGGGCTTGGAAGGAGGGGGTGGGTGAGGGGTAATGTGCTTATCGTTAAGGACCCTTCTAATTATTTTAATTGTTAACTACCAATGGGCTATTTATGAGCACTGTGCTCAAAAGAATTGAAAGACAAAACAATGAGTATTAAGATCCTTATGTACTTTAGTGTTTTGAAATTGCAAACAGGGAATATGAATGCACCTAAACACTCGTAGTTACTACTTTTTCCTATTTCCTGTATTTATTATCAATTTAAAAGTCATTATGGGAATACTTTGTGAATCATCTATCTGTCAAGTAATACACCTTATTTTACTGCTTTTTTAAATTGGAATTATTCATGAATGAAAAATGCAAGTATACAATACCACTTATAATTTAGAAAACAAAAGAAGAAGAAAAGGAAACACAGCCAGTAGTGCAGTTTTATTTCTCTTTCATTTTCTGTTTAACTCCACAGTGCATTACTCTTGCGGTTGAGATCAGCAGCACTGGAGGAGCTGCAGACTGTTCTCGGCTGCCGAGCTGTGAAGGAGTCTGGCCTGTGGCTCACTGGACTGCATTCACCAGGACCGCTTGATCTCAGCCTACATGTGCACAATGGGGCTCGTGTCAGAGCTGTGATTCGCGATTTGGAAAATTATCACTCTTCCTTGGATGAGTAACTGTAGGCATAGTCACAGAGAAGTCCTGCTGACGAATACTAATGTGTCAGCTTGTAATCATTGCTTTTTTAGAAAGTGCCTGGTATGTCCAATGGAGAACCACTGCACTCCAACAACAGCAAAGACGTCCCAGATGACAGGAGCTTATTGATCCAAGGATAAAATGCAGGTTTTTGATTCAAGCTTCCTGAAACATCCCAGCTTCAGCAGCAGTTTTCTCCAGATGTCCCCAACGTTTGTAATAAATAAGTGTGCCCTGATTTCAGTACTGGACACCAGATGAGTTGTGTCTTCAGGTTCTAGTTTCAGCATGTTTTTGTAAGTATCACTGGAAAATGTAGTGTCAAGCCCTCCCGTAGTTTGGGTTTGGTTAAGGAGATACAGTTCCTTATGCATGCATTTTATAATAAATTATTACATTTATTGTTCCCCCTTCTTTGAACTGATTCATGTTTTGTGCTCTTATACAATAATAAGATGGATGTTATGTGATGACAATTTTGTATTTATTTAATTTCATATTGTGCCTTTCATTGTGCTCATCATCTCACTGCCATTTACTATAACACAAGGTAAAGACAAAAAACAACAGGGAAAGGTGTACACAAATTATCACAGTAAATTCAACGTTGAAAAGCTAATACAAACAGTAAAAGTTAGATTTAAGAGGATCTGAAGGTACTGGCTGATTTGAATGTCTCCTTTGAGCTGGGATACAGCTTTTCCATAGCCTTGAATGAATGTATTTCAATAAACATGTTTTAAACACAGTATGTCGATTATGTCAACAGTTATTTCACTTGATATATTTTGGTCAGTAAAATCCTTGTTAACACCTAGAGACTGGTTAGTATTCTTAGTCCATGAAAATATAAGAACATTTACAAACAAGAGCAGGCCATTTAGTCCATTCAGGTTGAAGCTAATTATCAAAGGACTTCATACAGCCATTTTTTAAGAAAAACGGGGTATAAGATTCTATAGCATGGCTGGGCAGCTTGTTTCAGACATCTGGACCATCACAAGTATAGAACTTCCTACTGTTCTTAGTTTTCAGTGTATCTGATCTATCTGTCTGTTCTTCTCTCATCTGATTTCAGAGCAGCAATACATTATACTGTCTGTATCTGATGTCCAAAATTATACACAGTATTTTATATGTGGTCTCAATAGTATATTATATAATTTTATCATAACATTTCTTTATTAAATTCTACTCTCAACTATAAGTCCTAGCATTTTGTTCCCAGCAGTGCTTACAGAAATACAATTTTCTTTTACAGTGGACCTCACAGTTTCTTTCGTTCAGAACCCTGATATAAGCGTGCTCCATGCCAGCGCCAGCAGTCTCATGGAGCGGGCAGGGATTTTAAGAAGCAGGTGCTTTTTTTCTTCCTTGGATGGCCCCAGTGGATGGATGTCTACACTGGTGGTGGATTAAGCAGGTGTTTTATGTGCTAGTGGAGTGGTACTTGAGCTATTTTGTGCTGCTTAACTACGCCATAGTCGGTGACCTAGGAATAAGCAATAAATGGACTGAGATGTAAGTGTGGCCCACTCTCTCCCATCAGGACCTGAAGTAAGATGAATAGTTGCAAGTGAGGGGAGTGGCATGTAATGTAAGCCTAAAACATTAACAAACACCCTTCCAATTCACTTACACCGTTGGCGTCTACAGGACTACAATAGCTGAGCTTGACTCACTGAGAAGAATTTCAACAGAGGAAAAAAATGGCAGGAGCCTTTTACCCAGAATAAAAATCACATCTTTGATATGAGACTCCCATAGGGGGTTTTCAGCTACTAAAGAATGTTAGAAGTTCAAGTTCCAGTGACTAGCCTCTGAAAGCTGACCTCATATTCCAGATGTCCTCTGTGACCAACAATTGAAGGGCAATCAGTACTTTTAGACAGGCAGGCATGCTTATTTAGCATGGAATTGTATCCAAAGTGCAAGGATGGTTTAGACTTTCTCAGTTTTCATTATGATACACATCCTTCTCCATTTTTTCTTCCTGTTTTTTTATTTGTTTTACATTTCAGGGAAAAATCGATGCCTTTGTGTTTAGTGAAAACTAGTTTACATATTTAGATATTGATAGAGAATTAACACAGTAATTGACATGTCTTTTGTTTTGGCATATCTTTAAACAGCGAAGAACTGCAGATTGTCCAATTATGCATTATTATCGCATAATTTAATTTGGTGGTCAGTGGTAAGATCATATATTTGAAAGACAGGCTAAGACTAAACAGCAGCTGACAACAGAGAAGATGATCTGTGTTCATTTAAGAACACACAATTAACTCTTTACTGGTGCAGTAAATGTATGTACTGTAGGTGACTGGTATGTTTTATGTCTAAAACAACTCCATATAACACATTGTTTCGCACAAGCATTTTCAAAACAATTATTTTCATGTAGAAAATCAGATGTAACAATTATTTTAATAGCTTTATCTCTATATATTTGTTAATTGGCTAAGACTTTTTTTTTGTTTATGTCAGTCCCTAGAATTTCTAATTCTTTTAAAATAACAAAAGCATGAAAAAAAAAACATGTGCATCAGTGCTTTTCTAGAGGAACATGAAGATGTAGAGTTTCATCAGCACAGTCTTTCTACTTAAAGCTATGATTAAATAAGCTCTGTGGAAGGACCTCTGAGTGGCTAATACAGTCCTTGATGCATTTTATTTAACCCAACTTGAACCTTTTGAGGGTAAATATCAGAACAAGCTTTTTAATGGAAACCTAAATGACTAAAATGTTACTCTTCCAATGCGAGAAGCAGTTTAGAGTGCCTTTTGGTTTAAGATAGAAATATTTTTTTTTCTCTATCAATGTTTTGTTTACTGGACTACTAACACTAAAGTATTCTTTCTAGGCATCTTTTAGTCCACTGGAAACAAAAGCATGTGGGTTATTATTGTTGTGAGTCTTTTGAGCTACTGTAGAAGTGCTCTTAAATGATCATTGCATTGTGGAAAGATAATCCATTTTTTCCCCATTAGTAAGAGCAATAAAAGCCATAATTTTCTATAACAGGCCTCTTAAGAGATAGACGTCACCTGTCATTACTGTTATTATTTGCATTCTGACTTGAAAGGACACAGAGATTTTAAAAGTGTTAACAACTGTTTGGCAGCTCTCAAAAGGCATAGTTTGCTTTCAATCAGCTAATAAAGTTTAAACCATTGTATTTTCCAAATGTCCAAACAGAACCTGCTATCTAACCTGACAGCTCTTGACCTGTACAGTATTGCATGATTTGTATATCTTGTGTGTATATCTTCTCCTAAATATGTTGTGGTTGGCGCTGTAGCAGAGTTACTCCACCCAGGGAAGATTAATGAGGAAGGGGCCCACTCCAGCAGAGCCAATCAGCCTGTTGCCATGTCTTTGTCATGTGGAGGAAACTGGCCCACCCAGGGAAAACTAAGGGAAACATTCAATCTCCACACAGAATGAACTTCAGAATGTTAAAGCTGTGAGGCAACAGTGCAAAATTTCCATGCCACTTTTATGTATGGACTGTATGTACGCACAAATTTGTAATGGTTATTCAAAAACATTATGAATCCACTGTATTATGTATTCAGTGACCACAGTAACACATTTCTGAGAATGGTGGAGTTGTACTAATGTATTACATAGTGCTGCAACTGCCTGTGCTATAATTAACTTAATCTGAAAAAATAATGAAACTATTATTTTTTTTCTGGAGATTGTGTCAAACATACCATGGATAATTTACAGAAGCATTACTGCCTGTGACACCCGCTAGTGTCAGCACACACCACACTGTTCTGCCTCACTGATGGAATGAGCTTCTGAATGCACACTTCCTGCTCCACACCTGGAAAGCAAAAGCTACCAGCAGACAGCACTGCGCCCAGAACCCATGTCCAGTCCAGAGGTGAAGGCTTGTCAAGTACATAGCTCAGTCAGGGCAGCACTGTGATCTTCTGATGCTGAAGGCACCATGAGATTCTAGTCTATTAAAGGTGCGATTTACGATACAAAAGCATGTGCAAACCTTGGAGACATTTGTACAGTTTTCCACATTCCCTATCTTATCAAGACATCAGCTGGTCAGGCTTTCCCATGATTACATTCGCCAAAGACACAAGAAGCTATTGCATGTGAGGTTTTTCCAAAATCTGTCTGTCGCAGATCTAGGCCAGAGTGCAGGGGAGTGCTTACTGCTGCCCTACAAGTGTGGCCTTGAAACAGGCCATTATGCAGTGTGAACATCTGTACATCTGGCACGCAGCAGACATGTGGCCCTTTGTCATTCCTCTGGTCTTGGCATCTTGTGATGGTCTCCTGAATCCCCAAAACCAAAATGTCACAGCATCTTCTCATCCGATTTTAAAAAATGCTGATGTCGAGATCAACATGTAGAAGATCATTATGCAGAGACTCAGAGCTGACATGTCTGTAACCAAGATCCTCTCACTTTCCAATCAAACCATAAAGGAAACTGGTGCATAATTCATAATTAAATATCACTTACTTACACAGTATTGAAAGGGCATACATTTTAAGTGGTGCATAAATAAAGCTGTTTTGAGAGGACTCTTATGATCAATATATATAAAGTATATATATAAACTGTATATAAATAAGCAATTTCATAACTAGCATTTAAACATTATATCAAGAACAAGTGAATTAATAGAACAATAGAAGAATGTCCACTTCTGAGATACCGCTGATATATAAAAAAATTAAAATCCTTTTTATAACCAGTAACCCAGCACATATCTTTAAAACATTCATCAAAGTGATTATGATTTTGCACCTCTACTCTTACAACATTAGATGTTGTTTTCCTGTTTTGGTGCGCAACACTTGTGAATGTTTTTCTGCTCCTTCAGTTGTGTGGCAGTGTGCCATCTACACAGGGTGTCCTATTGGCTCCTGTACAAAAGTGCTTAGACAAAACAACCAAACACGCGGGGATTTAAACGTTCTCCCCAATGGGAGGTCCCGACACGGATCAAGTGTACTTATTGTTAAAAGCCGAGGTCCGATTTCTTTCAAAGGGAGAAAAACTGTCTGACCCCGCAATTTTTAACCCCTTGTGTACCTATGTGGCATCCTCTTGTAATTTAAGAGAAGCAGTAATTGCCATTTATTTTCAGGTCTGCAGAAAAATAATCACGTATTGTACTGTACGGAGTGAGCCACTGCCTTTTCCATCACTGTCGAAATCTGTTGCTGTTTCCGACAAGAAAGGAAATTCACTGGGCCATTGAAAAACAGGAATGAGAAACTTTTTTTAAACAAATAGGTCTTGGTCATCAAAAAAACCCCAAAGTGAAATAAAAATAAAACAGAAAGCAGCAATGTACAGTATATCTCTGATGGAGGGGCAGAGCATGCAGCAGATTTCTTCTGTGTGTAGTTTTTAGCTCACCAGTCCCTGAGCCATTACTCTTTCACTACTGTATGTCTCACAGGAAAACATTACATTTTATAGTACAGTAGGACAAGGCATGAGATATAGTCCCCTTTTACATATTGTTCTGTAACTCTGAAAGTATTTTTTTAGAAATCCATGCCTACTGTATACTATATTGTAGCACACAAGAATGATCTGGATTGAACTCATTTCTAAACTATTTTGAGAGATGCGCAGCCCTACAGTCAACCAGAGCAGCAACTGTATGATACAGAAGTTCAGTACAAACAAGGTGCACTATTATAGCTATTAGCAGCAAAAATACGATATCACAGGTATATATCACAGTATAATAGCTATTGCACTATGAGCACATTAGATCTTGGTTTATAATGAGGATGTGCCAAGCATAATAAATAACTTAGCATGTTTGCTGAAAATGCAAAGACATCAAATAACAGCAAGGTCATGTGCCCAACCCAGGGCAAACCAAGTATAGGTTGTGTAATTACAAGGGCAATCCTGTCTTGCATATTGTGTGTATAGCAGGGATCTCCTGAACTATTTGAAAGCTCTGTAATCAGCAGGCTATTGTAAGGAACCATTAAAAACAATAGGACATGATTAGATGTAGCATTGTTGGAATTACATGTGACATTATGTTCTTAGAGCTGCTATAAGACTGATCTAATGCCTAATCCATTGAAAACGAAAAAAAATGAAGCAGAAATAGGGAGGTGAAATTGGTACCATCACTCGCAAAGTATTTTAAAAACATGCCAGTTGTGCTCACACTTATTTTAATTGACTAATTTCAATCCTGTTTATTAGAATATGTACCGTAAAATCCTTGACTGGTCAAAAGCATTTAATTATTAATTTAATTAGACCTGATATGCTTAATATCTGACATTTTTTAATGCTTCTGCTTGTTGTATTAGAAAATATATTATATTATACAAATAATCGTGTCATTCCTGACTTGTTGGCAATTGTCATTGCGGTCCCGGTTTGCACTAGAGAGCTGTGCCAGGCCTGATCTGCAATGGATGGAAATAATGGGTGTATGTAACGAACTCCATCCTCGCAGTGAAACCGTGGGCAGGAGGAAGCCTTGAAAGGTGAAGAAACAGTCAAGCAGGGATCAAGCTCCTTCCTCTTCCCTGCCTCTTGTGTTCTCCTCCAGCTGGCGGAAGGTCCTGGGTCTGGGATCTTCAGGCTAGAGCTGCTGCTCTACAGTATGTGTGCCGCAGTCCTTCAGCCCTGTGGCCACTGTCCTTGTGAGGACACAACAACATGCAGCCACCCGAGACCTCCACGCATCTTTCTTTATTATTTTTTATCATTCGGGTAGAGAGGCACCATCTTGAGTGTGGATGTGAGAGTAAAGCAGATGGGGTCTATTCACACCATTCTGAAACAGCAGAGCTCGGTGGCACCCTGCAGCCACTTCTTGTTATCTTTTGTCACCAATCAAGTGTGGCAAGTTTTTTTTCTTCAAGTGAATTTTCATGTTTTGTCCATGTGTTTGCCAGGGTCCATCTGTAGATTTAGGGAATGTAAAAAAAAACCCATTGTGTTATATATTATGATGATGGTGATGATTATGAACATAACAAGAAAGCAAAATACATTTGGATTATTAAATTAAATATTAAATTAAAATAGAACTCATCTTCAATGTCAGTATAGCTCAGCCTGTTTTTTTTTTTCCCAAAACAGATTGGGTCCAAAATTTATTTCCAAAGAATTTTATTACATTCCATGATGTAACTCAATTACCACAGAGATATTGTTAAAATCTGTAAAAGACAATTTAAATAATAATCAGAATAAACAGATTAGAAAAAAACGAAATTACTTCAGGCCTACAATTTAACCAGAATGAGGTCATGACTTTTGATTGATTGTCCGGTTGTAAGTTATTGCCTCAATTATTAAGTACTCAAAAAGAAAAGTTTAGATTTAGTTTAAATAATACTGCATAGGTAATTCATCCCAAAAAAGAACATGTTAAACTAATGAGTTCACCCCTCCCTGAAATACATTAATTTTTCATGCAGTACATTTCATTACTCAAGTAGCCCAAGACAGAGCTACAGTCTGTGTGAAACACAGAGTGCTGTGGCATGAGTTCCATTGAGTTTGAAAACAAATTCATACTCATGTTTTTCATGCAATAAGGCATTGTAGCTGCTCATTAGTATAGCAATTAATCTGTGCTGTGTAATCAATGAAAATTAACAAAATAAAAATTCTACAAGTCCAGGGATCAAGAACTTCTGGGCCAAGAGTGAGAGAGGCACTCCTGTGGAGATTATCTAATGCCATCTTGGCCTTGATATTCAATTATTCAAAGTCTGCCTCATCACTCTCATTATAAATATTTCATCACTCAGCAACTGCAAAAGCTCTTGTCTTCCACTAAAACTAGGAAAAAGTGTAATAAAGGAGAAAGATAAGGAAAGAAGACAAAAACAACTGCCTGTCCAATGTTTTGCAGCCTGCAAAAGGTATGAAGGCCACCTTTGAATTATGTCTTTCTAATCAGTCCTGAAGAAGCACCTGAGCACTAATTTATTTGTACTATTCAAGGGGTTTCAAAACCTATTTTCTCTTATATAGTAACGCTAATAGCTGGATGCCCTTAGAGAGCAGACTGAATATTTCAAATTAAAAGAAAAGCCCTTCTAAGACATGTGAGTTGCAACCCTGGGCCTTTTCTTCTTGCCTTTGACAAAAGACAGAAGAGCTGGCAGGCTCTTGGCCTATCAATAATGGATGAGAATAGAATGCTGTCCACTTGTGCCAGGGAAAGGGAGGTGGGGTGGGGAGGCATGGGGAGTTAGACACAGGCAGCCCTTGCCAGTCCTGCACTAGTTTCAGGACAACAGCATTACAGAATATGCACAGCTAGAACATTATGCATAAGGGTCTGTGCAGTAGGTTACACTTTAACTGCAATAAAGTCTACATTTGGTAATTAATCAGCACAGCATTGCTCTTGAGAGCATTATCTTATATTATTTTTTTTGCCCTTGGTTGGTGGTTGCAAACATCTTAAATAAGGATGCTTATGAGTGCAGACATTCAGCTGTAATACATTTTTATTCTTTCAACTAAACAGGAAAAGTGAAGCATGTCAAATCCTTTCAAGTAATCTTTATTGAACTAAAGCTCCGCAGAGAGGAAGGGAGTAATTTAATCTGATGTATTTGAACTGGCCTTTGTGGTCCACTCACAGCCCCTTTCATTTCGTTGTCTGCTTTTAGGAGCTGGTATTTGCATGTTGCTACCTGAAGAGTAGGATCGCTGAGATTAAGGGTAATGCAAATGGAGCAGCATTGAGCCCCAGAAAAAACAGCCTGAAGACAAGAAGATGAGAAACAGCCTGGCGCAGTAGATGGAGATGAAGGAGTTGTGGAAAAATGAATCCTCCCACTCCTTTCAATAGGTGTCAGTTCTAAGTACACTTGCAGTGCAGTCAGAATATTAGACAATGGTGCAACGGCACTAGGATCTAAGAATAATTGAAGTTATTACCAAGACATCCATGACTATAGCTTTAACTGGAGGAAAAATGCTATTATAGAAGCAACATTATAAACCCCTTTTAAAAAGAATAATTATTTTAGCCTAAGATGAAATATTCTGAGTCAGGGCTTAAGAGGGAAAATGTGAAGCAAACAGCAATCATCTTTTTAGCCTGTGTTTTACACTATTTACAAATATGCCACAGTTTAGTCCCTGAGAAATAGCCTCACCCCACAAAAGGCATTAAACCCATTTGAACTGGCAGCTTCTTCAACAGAAAGGCATACCTTTACAACCAGGGGATTTTATATGAAAATATCTCAGTGCTCCTCCTGTCCCATTCCATGTGCTCCAAACAGACCCAGCTCTACTGATTCTGGGGCTGCGTACTGTACATTCCAGTCTGACACAGAGGAAGGAGACGGCCTGGCATTGTGCACACTTGGGCCCGCATGTGCTTCCCTTTAATACGGATACATTAGTAAAGAACTGATAAAAGGACTTTTTAATTTAAACAAGCATTAACATTAATACTCTGCATTCTGTGTGTGCAGAGCTGAGGAAGATTTCACTGAACATAAAATATGTTTTTTCCATCATTCAAAAGGATGCTGCAAAATCGCAATCCGTCAATGAGATTTATATGTTTATATGAAATGAAAAAGAATTAAGCCTGCAACATTAATCAAACCGAATTTGGATAAAAGCAGAATGGCTGACGAGTATCTGAGTCACTGTGAGCTTTCACCTGAGCGATTCATCAGTCGGCTGGCTGTGATCCAGTGAGCTCCAGCTGGGTTTCCTGCAGTGGGAGCTGCAGCGATCGCCAAGGCAGGGGGGCCCACAGGAGATCCCCGTGGGTGAATCACTCAGAAGGTCTGAAATGTCCCTGGACTGTTGCACCACTGTCTCTAACGGACTCTAAGGACCGCTACTTAATTTGTCTGGCCTTCCTTTTCACTTTTCAATGTTAGCTAATTAAGGCCAGCTAATGGGCATGGGGGAGTACTCACAGTGAGGCGAAGAGGACTAATCTCTTTGTGGCCATACGGAGGGTTGCAGATGTCAAAGTTTCATTCTGAAAGGTGTTTTGGATGCTCTGATGATGATGGCAGTTGATGTGATAATTATACTGTACGTATACTCTAAAGTTTTAAAAGCTCTTGTAAACCTATAGATTGTTTAAGAAATTACCACCATTTTCATGTCAAGCAAACATGGTTGTATCAAACTGCATAGTCTCAGAATTTAATACATTCCTCGTAGTCACTTTATGATCACTGTTTTTTGTACCCTCGCATCCAAAGGACAGGAGTGCCATATTTGGTCAGTTAATAAATGACCAGCTGTTTTAATGTGAGGCACCTACTGCCACTAATCATGTTTTCCAAATGCACTTTGAGCTCTGCCAAGAACTGCTGAACTAGAGATGGTGGCCCTGGCACAGAGTGAGTGAAACCTGATGTGCACTTGGGCCATCTCCCAGTGTCTGGGGTTGTTGCCATATCTGGTTCTGCATTTGGGATGATGTCTGTTATATGTACCCAAACACACAGATATAGAGACAGAGAGAGAAAACAGATTACTGGCTGTTCAGGGACCATTGTATGATATAGAACTGGTTTCATTAAGGGATCCAAACATGAAAAAAAAACTGCCTAAATTTTATGTTCGTGTAGCATACAATTAGAAACTATTCTTATCAGTGGACCAATGGGAATCTTACTAATCTTGTCTTTTTTAATATACTGCAGGACTGCACGCTTGAGCCTTGCATTATAACTGTGAACTTTATAATTTTTATAAGAATGAGCTACAGAAATACCTGTACTGTATGTACCACATATAATACAGAAACATGTAGATGTTCATTCAAGGATGGCTCCATGGACAAAATGTTGTATTTTTATTTTTCTGCTTTTCATCTAGGAATTAACCACTGCTTGTCCCTTTGCAGGAGTGTGTCTGTTTGCTTATGGTTTTAGCTTACTTAATCATAAAGTATTTGATTATTTGTTCAGTATCCTTTATCAGTATCTTCACATGATTGTATTATGAGGCTACGTATTCCTGTTAAGGGTTACGGCAATGCAGAGCCTTTCCTGGAACCACAGGATGCAAAACAAGACTACAAAGTGGATGAGACACCTGTCTATCACAGCGCGCACACACACATGTGTACAATTTAGACACACTAATTAGCACACTAATGAACCAAACCGGCATGTCTTTGCAAGGTGGAAAGAAGCCAGAGCAAACAGAGCAAACCCACAAGGATACTGCAGGAACATGCAAACTCCACACACCAGAATCCAAGCCAGTGGCACTGTATCCTCACTGTGCTGCCCTACAGAGACACTGCCTGCAACATATTAGAGTAACAAGATAAATGATAAACAAGGGGGACTTTCATTTTGTCTGTTTGTTTACTCTTCTTCTTTTAATTCATTTTCTTATTTTTTATTGAATAAAGGGAGTACAATTTTAGAGCTGTTGGATGATATGACAACAAACGTGTTGGTGTCAGAGAAGGAAATGATTTTTAGATGCCCCTAGGGACACAGATCAGCAGACTTTAATTGTTACATATAACACTGCTGCAGGCACTTCCTTTGATTTAGTTAAATACAAAGTGAGGATTTTTAAAGGCTCTGCAGTGTGAAAACATGTGGTTTTAACTCACAAAAAGACAACACAATGGCCACATACTGTAGGATACAGAAGCTAACTGCACATATGGAAACACAGAAAGATATCTCGTATATTTACAAGTCCAGATAAATGATCCATCATGTGATACAATGTGATAATGTATAATATGTGCCTCATTAACCCCAATATATTTTCAATTACAGAAGATGATTTTAATGAATGTTTTCAAGTTGACCTGAGAAATAAACATTTTTTTATTTTTTAGTTTAAAAACTAGTTTTGCAGTCTCCTGCTTCTGGTTAAGTTTGTTTATTACTAATGGTAACAGAAGTAAAACAATTGTCTGTTTGTCTGTCCACAGCAGATAAAATGCCTTGAAATAAAAATGTAAAACAAGCATGTAGAAGGTCTGATCTTTGAGCAGTGATTATAAGCAGCATAATTTTCTCATTCTAAATAATCAAAAAGCAAATTTAGTTTTTTTCAAACCCTTTCTTAGTTTGACCTTATTTATACAATGCTTTTGGAAGTAACATAGCTTTGTACAATTTTGTACAGATTTAAATATTGATTGTGCTTTAATTTTTGTCTCTGTAAATTTCAATTAATGTGAATTTAATACAGAGTATTATTGTAGAAACACTTGAGTTGAAGAAACCTTTGTTTGTTTAAAATGGGTTTTGAAAAAGACTTAGAACAGGAATGCCAATCACTGGTGCATAAAGCCAGACTGCACACTTGTTCATTTGTTCTTTTTAAGTAAAACAATCCATCCACAGCGGAAAACCTTATACATTGTGAAGAGCCATACTCGGTACAAAACACAGTGACCTCTATACCTCAAAGTATAGTGAAATTAAGGCCCACTTCCAAGACAAGCAGTTCACTCCTGGTTTTATATCACAATTGGGTAAGGCGTAACACATAAAACTGTTTTCTTACAGAAGTTAGTACAACTTCATAAAAGACAAAGTTCAGCACTTTCAAATCAGATGTTGAAATTGGGTATTAGGGCCTCGTCAACCTGCTTGTCCTTTCTGCAGAGTTAGTGCATTCTTCATGTACTGGTGATTCATTTTTCTCAAATCATTTTAGTGCATGACTCTCTTATGTTAAGGTGATTCACTGTGCCATAGTCCTGTGTTGTTAAACCCAAAAGGAAAGTAAGACAGTTTGCATTCTCTGACTAGTTATTAATAACTGGTACTTAACCAATATCAATATTACCAATTCTGAAAGCCTGGGAATCGAACCTCTTTGACAAATACATCACTATGTGGTTAAATTCTACTTTTCAAAGTGGGAGAAACATGAGGTGGTGCAACACAGACAAGAACAGCCCAATACAGCCCCTCTCTTGATTGCCATTAGTGGCTTTGGCAGCCTTCCTCCTGATATCTACATCAGAGGGATCGCCGCGCAGTTTCGGCGAGGCTGCCTCCTAATTTGCACATATGGAAATGCTTTTTCTCGCCGATCAGCCGCCTCTGTTCTGGCCAGATGGAATTAGTGAGCGTTCAGAAGCCGTGAAGGCAAACACATCAAAAAGAGGGAAAAGGCTGGAGTTTTCGTGAGAGACCAGGAGGCTGGAGATAAATAGAAATAAAAACAGAGCTAGTGATCAGACTAAAGATAGAACACTAATTTTTCCCCACTCCATGTTGAAATTCCTGGTCCTGTATCCATTGCTGTTCTATGACCACTGATGCTTGTTCATAAATATTAGAATTAAAAAAAACTGTTCTTCCCTCACACATTTGTGCATTTTTTTAAAGGAGTGACACAGCAGCCTCCTCTAATTTGGTGTCCATCTTTTACAGCTAAGAAGGCTTTCAGTGTCTAAATATCAAATATGACAGAAGTGGCTCTCCTGAAAGTCTTGGAGATGCTATTTGTACTACTATGTAGCTCTTCTATAGTTATCAGAAGTCATTGCTTTTCCAATCATTAAATCAATAAATAAAGCAAAAAAACTGCTCTCATACATGATATAACCATTCACTTTAAACACATTCAAAACCGAGGACTCTGAAAAGAAAAAAAAATCTCCCAGGCAGTATTATGCAAGGAACTGACCTATTTTTTTTCCTTTCATTGAGCCAGCATGAAAAAGAAAAAGCGTTTTTGAGCCTAAAAAAACCCATATAAATTCAATTCACAAATAATTAATGGAGCATAAGTGTAGTGTGGATCATGGTGCTAATATTGTGTTTTAGTTAAACTATTGTTCTGAAATTATTAATTACATTTAGTGTGTAGCTTGTTGCTTATGAAAATATTGAATGAATAAAGTGGTTATTATTGTGTACTGCTTAACAATCTTGATATTGCACTTTCTTCTGTTCTTTCACCTGTGGCTTTTGCATGACTGATAAAAATTAAAGTGTAATCCTTCCAGATTAGGTAGAAAGACTTCAGAACATCATATGATGTCTCAAAGGTAATAGAGCAACAAAGCTCAGGCCCAAAGCTTGGATGATTAAATCCAAACTTGATCTCATAATGTCTGAATCCAGTGTAGTGTGTCCTCGATTTCTCTGTTGAGATTTTGCACATTTAGCTGTCATGATTAGGTACTCTCAGAACTTAATCTCAACCTCTGAAATGTGAGAAGTCTCAGAAGCACAGATACTTGGGATGGAGATGTTACCAATGCTAATTACTGTTGTTAAACCACGAGGCAGGAGCAGGAACTTTTTACCACCTTTTTCTGACTCCAAGAAGAGCAGACACAGGTTTGAAATGAACATTCTCATTCCTACAGTAATCCAACACAGTAACTCTAACTAGTTCTGTAGGGGATTGTCTGGAATTATTTTTAAAATATATATTTTTGTTAGATGATGAGTCCTCCTATGAGCAAAGTCTTACCAAGTGAAAAATAAAGAATGAAAGTGACTTTGCTGTTTGTGAGAGTCTTTCACAAATAACAAAATTCAGTCTGCATTAAAAACTAAAATACATTTACAGTATGTGTTTACAAAAGTCTTTAAATTGTAAAAATACACCGATTGTTGTAGTATAGTAAGATCAACTCTACATAGTTCTATACCTACTGTACAGTATATAGTATGTTATATTTATATTGTACTATAAGTTTGTTAACTTTCAGTGAAGAAGTAGTGACTGAAGAGCTAGTGACTTAACACAGCAGAATTTTATTTTTCCTCAAAATTAGCTCACCTGACTTTTAAAGTATTAATCCATGAGATCAGAAAAATCCAATTCACATGTGTGTATTGTGCAATTCTATGCCAGCTTACCAAACTAAAATGCATCAATAACTTGCATCTGAAATAGGGAACTTTGTATACTTTGGACATAATTTTGGAGACATTTTTATTAGTATGAATTAGTCTAAAAAATGTTAATGGAAATTTAATTATTTTTGGGTTCTGTGGAATGTCTAGATTCTTCTACCCTCTGGTTATTTAATTAAATGATTATTTCTGTTTACCACATCAAATTATAGACTGTATACAAAATTTATGTACTGTTTATGCAGTTCTTAAATAAACATCTATACTATATAATGATGTATTTAATAATATTGTTATCTCAAATTATATATATATAAAATATAAAATATGTGCACAGTAGATGTAAACCACTGGAAATATTTGTCTTTATAAGAAATATTTCAGGAATGGAGTTCAGTCAATAAATTAAAGCAGTGATGTGTAATGTGTAAAAGTCTGTTCAGAGTTGTCTTGCAAATATTCAAAGAAACAATTTGTTTTTGTTTTTTTAAAGTGACCAAAGAAAAACATAGATTTCATAAAGTTAAATATTTTAGTAAAAAACATTTGAAATATCGGTGCCATTAAAGTCATTATTGAAAAACACCCGTTATAATTATTTCACATGTATTGTGTTAAAAACTAATGTCCATCCAGCCACAGTCAGCTTTCCTTTGAGCATTACAAACCATTGACACTGTTATTTTCATTACAGCCTGGCTCAGCTGCTCACAGCTTGTCATAGAAAATGGAAAAAGGGAAAGTCAGTCAGGAACCGGCTGGCTTAGAATTACACTGCAAAAAGAAAACTGGTTAAACTCTACCAAGGAACCGTCATTGACTACAGTCGTATTAATCCTTCATTAGTTACAAAGTGTCTTCCTATAGACCAGAGCATGGGACCAAGACATTCCTCTGTTGTATACTTCAACTAAATTTTATTTTATTAAATATAAGACTAAATTCTTGCATATTCACTCTGCCCTAAAGCCCAACAGCACAATCACACATACTGCCCAGTGCGATCAATCTGGTGACAGGTTTAGTGCTGTTATCGATATCTGTAGGTTAAAAAAGGTAAGGGTTGGCATCCACTCTAAACCATGCTTACAGTATGTGCATTAAAAAACTTGGAAGCATGATAAAGTATCCACAGAGATGCGTTGCACCACCAATAAACTAAATTATTGTATGATATCGCTGCAGTTTATTTAGGAAAACTCTTATAAAAACTCATAAATCCTACTTCTTTTGTATCAAATGAAAGGCATTTTCTGTTCTTTCCCGCTGTCTGCTGTTTCCTAAGACACACCAGGAATTTGGGACTTGGAGGAAGCAGTGTGGGCCCTGTCTGGGAGCGACAGCAGCACCAGCTCTGTTTTCCCCACAGCTGTTTTTATTTATCATTAAATTCACTCAAAACCTTCATGTTTTAGTTCTCGCGCCAGCCCCATAATTAACTTTTCATCTTGTGGTGACGGCCTGTTTTTTTTAAGAAGCCACCAACAGACTAAACTATTTCAATAAAAATTAGAAAAAAATGTGATGCATAATTAAACATTTATTTAACACTTACCACTCCAGAGTCTTAAGTGGAGGTTGAGCATGTGTATTAACAGACATTTGTGAAAGATTTTGTCGATAATGAATAAAAATAGCATGTGCTGTATAGAACAGATACAGCTGCATAGAGGCTCAAGGAGTAAAAAGTCATTGACAAAAAAGAATGCATGCTTTTTCATGTTCATAACCTGCATTAAATATGTTTATTTAATGTATTAATGATATATTTATGTGGAAAATTCTTAATCTTATACAATAAATAGTGGCCTGTTACTTTTCTGCATTGTTTTTGGTTTTAAATGCCTTTAAAACTATTAAGAATTGTTCAAAGGACTATGTGACCTGTTCATAAATCAATTGTCAGCTTCAAACATCTCTAAATCTAAACCATCCATAAAGCACCAAATAAAAACATGTTAAAAAATAATATATTTACAAAGTCAGCATTGGAGTAGTTTACTCAAAACAGATGAAGGTCTCATAAATTTATCAAGAATTAGGTTCTATAGTGTATTAGATAGTTTCAATCATATATGCAGATCATGCAGACCATATACAGTATGTGATTTTTACTGAACTCAATCCAAGCTGAAAGCAGGTTAAGAGACTACCTATCTGTCAGAGCTTGTATGGAAGTTATTTTATTGTATGCACATCACCTCTTTTGTTTGCATTGATTCTCCTTCTCTATCTGTGTTGGTTGTGACTTACTGCTACTCATGTGCTACCCAACATGAACATTTCTTCCCAAGTGCTTTCAGAGAATGTCTTACTTCCTGGTAGATAAATAAGGATCCCTGATAATTATATTTTGCCCTTTTCTCTTGTTGCTTAACTTAAGACCCCCCGCCCCCCTTTCGGACTCCACAATTAAAATTTAAAACTCAGTCAGTACTTTGTCTTTTTCCAGACAAGCAAGAGGTTCTCTTGTGTCAGTTCTGATCTGAAACGTTGCCTGCAACCTGCTGAACAAGAGGAGATTGTGCACTCTCTTAAAAGGGTTAAGAGTTTCATGACTGTAAAAACATATACTGTACATGTTGCATCTTGCAATGAGTTTTAAAATTCTGCACTAGCCAGTAGTTTACTGTATGTAGAGGTTTCCTTTCACATTGGAACTGTAATAAAATTAACAGGTATCCCCATAATTTTGACCACCAGTGTGTCTAGGGATCTGTGTGTGTCCATTTTTACTCTTCTCCTCCGGAGGTCCCTGTCATTCTCTTCCAAGACCTGAGCTCATGTTACCAAGACTGAGGGGATACAAGTAGAATCCAACTTCTCAGAGCCAAAATGAAATTGCTGTCGGCTGTCTCAGTTTAGCTTCTAGTCCAGTGTGTTTCTTCATGCCTAGACCACAGTCGGTATTTAGAACTGCGCGACAAACAGAAGGATCACCCAGATCAGTGCTGGAAACTATACTATTTGCTCAATACAGTCTTTTGTTCAAACCTGTGGCAGCTTCTTATGGCAAAAGGGCACAGATGAATTAATGCGTGTAATTATTATAACAATCTATTTAAGAAGAGAGTGGTTCTATTTGATACTGTGTGTGATACAAGAAGATGGTGCTTTTGATTGCCTTGTCAGAAAACATTGTTGACTTCATTTGCTTTTTTCCTCTACAGGAATTGTTATTGTTGGTATCTTGTTTCAGTACCGCTATGCAAGATGGATGGCAGCCAGTAAGAGTAACTCTGCACTCTGCATATTACTGATCTAACCACTGTGAAAGAGCTTTATCTTGAATCACCTCTAACTGTCACATGTGCTACTAAGTAGTGCTACACTGGTGCTTGTGTTGCAGTTTCCATTCTCCTGTTAATACTAAGGCATCTACAAACATTAGAAAATGAAGATTTTTTTCCTTTAAAATATTTAGCTGCCCAGGAATGAATATGAGCCTGTGCTTTTAGATGTAGAAGGCACTGTGCATGAACTTCAGCCTTGTATTTTTTTAATTTGCTTAAACGAATGTTAAAGAGATTTTAAATAATTCAGTATGTTTCAGTTGTATGATGAGCTCATCATCATGAAGGGATGTGTCACAAAAACTCAATCTGGAATAATATATTAGTTTGATTAGAAGTAATTATGTAACCGATTTTGAGAACTTTAATTTGCCTCTGGTACAGGTAGGATGGTTGGTTAAACAATTTTCTGTCTATTTTCCTTAATCCTAAATCCTGATATCACTGTAACTACCTGAGTTCAACAATCTACTTCCAAAATACAGAGGTACCAGGTTTCCCATGATTGTGTAATTCTAGTCTTTTTCTATCTCAGTGTGCCACAAGGATTATATCAGTGTATCCGTGAAATGCAGTGGAGTAAACTAAACTGTATTAGTTTGTCTAGATATACTGTAATTAATGTAAAATTATTTAGACTAATTTAAAAACAAGTTATATAGCATATAAATCCATGGAGTAATTAATCATGTCCTCCTGTTCATTTGTTGTAAAATAGACTAGGTCATTAAAGTGTATTACGTATCTACAGTGTAGGTCATGTAGATGTTTGTTTTATGTACATTATGTTAGATTTTCCAGGGAAGAATATACTTTCTAAATACAACTAAATACTACATGAATTTGAATAAGGTCTGAAAGTCTGTCAGTAAAGGAGTGATATAAATGCATATCTCATTCATTAGGTATGACCTTAATGTTTCTGGTTATCTGCTGCTTGAACTGAAATAATGAAATAAACAGATATGCTTATTAAGTGATACGTTTTTCACTTGTTCAAGTGTTTGACTATGCTTGATTCTACCGAGCAAACAGAGCAGCTACGAAACTCAGTATCAGTATTTCTAATACACTTTTGTCTTTTTTCATATATAAAAATAAAATACTTTTATGTTTTAATCTTAGAGATATTAAATCAAACTAGGAAAATGTCAAGGCCATACCTTAACGTTTTAGAATACCTAGATCAATTTAGAATAGCTACTAAATTAAAAGTGGTTCGGAATAATAACATCTTTTGAAATTTACTGATGCACAAATAAAAGTAACACTATGCAACATGGTCAAACAGATTTAATCTTTTTAAACATAAATCTAAAACCAAAAATAAATACAGAGTATGTGAACAAAAGTACAGATGAAAGAACACACTGTTAAATTAACATGTTACAAAGTAAGTATGAGGAATGACTATCCTGGCAGCTGACACATAGACCTGATCAGCCTCTGGACAGACTGCTGTGGGCTGCCCCAGCCATCTTCCTGAGCACCTGCAGTCAACTGGTGGATCTGGCTAGTCACACAGATGTTCTACTGGACATCTCAGCAGAAAAGGCTGCCCATGGAAAGACCTCGACTCTTTTTTTTTTACAGTTACACTCTACTGTGAGGTCTTGCTGTAAACAAGACTGCAAACAACACTGTCCTGCTTGACTGGGCATGAACAGAAAAGAGTGCAACTGAGATGTTTCTGGGATGAATGAAAGACACTTTGATGATCTTCATTATTGAAGCTTGGCCTAGGTGTATCTTCCCCTGTTCTTCTGTTAATTTGGTGTCCTGGCCACATTTCCCATTGGCCCTTACCAATCATGGCCTTCTAATAATCCCCATCTAGGAATTGGCTTCATTACTCTGCTCTCCTCTCCACTGATAGCGTTCTGGCGCACTATGGCTGCCATCGCATCATCCAGGTTGATAGTGCACATTGGTGGTGGTGGAGGGGAGTCCTCATTACCTAAAAAATTTTTTGAGAGGAGTGTCCAGAAAAGCGCTATATAAGTGTAAGCAATTATTATTATTATTATAAAATCATGACTTTTTCAAAGGCTCTTTAAACGGATTCTTAATCACCTCATTTTGGCAATTTTAACCAATACCAGAGACTGAACACCTAGTGTTTTTATGAATCACATGATTAGAGATCAGTATTATGCTATCGCTATAGTACACTTATACTAAAATAAAGCTATGAGCTCACTATTTAAAATTTAAATAACTTTTAGACATGTGCCCAATGAACTATTAATGTATAAACTGAGCATCAATATATTAAGATGTTAAAAATTACAGAATTAAAACAATCTATAGGTACAGTAATATTATTAATGCACATGTATCGTTTATGAAGCATTTGTGGCATGTCATGAAAAGTTTGCATATTTCATTCAAATGTGCTTAATTTTATGTTCAAATGATAAAATTATCTGAACTCTCCTTAAATGGATTTGAGCAATACTCATGTTATTATTCCCATAAAATTCCCATACATTTTTTTATTTTAGTGGAATTTATTTGAATCTTTATCTTTGAATATTTACCTACAATACAAGTGTTTTCATCATGAATTCAGCATGTTGATCTCGTTGTGAAAACTGAATATACAGTACTATATCATTGCAGTATTGCACTCTGGTCTGATAATCCAATCCAAGCCCAGGGACCAATCAAATCCTAAATGATATTAACATGTGTTAAAAAATGCAGAGTCACAAAATGTGCATTCAGGCGTAAACATGTAAATAGCCTGAAAGCCATAATTATACATTCAAAAGGAATTACAATGTGCTTGGCTTGTATAGCTTAACCCCTGATGCAATGTGTTTTTTTTTTTTTTGCTAATTGCTGAGAAGTTAAGAAAACCAATGGAGCTATTCTGATTACTATGAAATTTTTGTCATATTGTACCAAACGTTTGTTAGTACAGAAAACTTGTAGGGCTACTTGTTGGGTGTACCCAGTTTATTAGGTAAAAAAGAAACTGGTTGTCTTGAGTTAGCTTTTATTTTTTGAGTTCATTGATAAGCTAACTACAGTATCTCCCCTTGAGGCAATTTTTCTAGTATGCACACGAGTGTTAATACCATATGTACTATGTACACGTTCAAAATTCTTTAGACATAAAGCAATAAACAGGATATTGGACTCAGTGTTTATTTATGTTTTGTTTAAATATAATTCAGTGGTAATGTGCATACTTCTTGAGGGTGCTTTGCATAAATATCTTTCAGTGTGTATACATATTTATATATAGTCTTGCTAGATACATCTATATGTACACATACACTGATACATAACCACACTTACATGAATTTGGATTGAGACACCTCAAGCTTATCTTTTCAGGTCATAATTTCCATGCATTTATTGACAAACCACGCACTGCAACACATTTGCATTTATAAGCACATTTACTGTAGACATGAGTAGCACACTGACCACTCAACTCCTCAAAGAGCCTCCACTTCTTGACTTTGAAGTAATACTTTACGCTCATAAAGAAATGTTAGAAATGACTAACTGTAAAAATAATTTTCCACATTTCATATCATGCTTTTTTGCCTAATCTAACCAGCATTACTGTTGAAGGTAATTTTATTCAGTTTAATATCACGCAGAAGAGAGGAGCTTAAAACCATTGAATAAGTCTTATCTCATCTCATTTAGAACTCCAGTTTTCTTGTTCAGCTCACAAAATTTATATAACAAAGTTCAATCATGACGAGATATTTAAGACTGCCATGTAAACAAATAATTGTTTTATTTTATGCCTACAAAAGCAAGTATATATACAGTATATCTACTTTCTCTTCATACACCAGTGTCCCTACTCTCACTGTGCTGTAATGATAAGGCTTGACTAATTCAGCGAGGTCAAAAATTGACACCATAATCATACTTTCTGTAATTACGTTTTCCTTTTCTCTTAAATGACATTTAACTTCCCATTGCATGTTCATTAAAGCAGACTATTTAAGTTAAATGAAGGGACATTTACAATGCAATTTAATAAGGGCAGCGAGAAACTCAGCTTGCAGTTCCTTAAAATGGCTATCAAGCACATATAAGCCAATAACTCTTTAAAAAATATTATTACAATCAAACATAAAATTAATTAAGGTACCTATAACATTTATTAATCCTGAACATTATCAAACGCACATTAATGACATGCTTCTATTTTTCTACAATTCTCTTCATCTATGTTCGCTTAATTTTTATTCCTCTTTCCTTTTCAAGTATTTTTTCTATAGTCTTTTTTAAGCCCTTCTGTTAAGACCCAGCAAAACTCCAGGACCAAGCTTGTAAGGTGGTGTGTGAGGTTAATTGGAAAATGAAGTTGACAAAGTAATTAATGCATTTGTCAGCAGTCTCTTTCTTCTTTTCTAAAACGACACTGTGCTGCACCAATTTTCTGTGTCTCAGATACAGAATAGGTCCTTGGCTGATATACACTGTAGGCATATCTTATACATGTATTCTTGGGTGCACTTGGTAAGTTACTGCTTTTAGCAGTGTGCTGGCCATTAAAAAGCCAACAAAGAAATATTAGCTAACATGAATTTAGAAAAGTTAAAGGGAAAATGCTTTACATAATTAATTTAAAAATCAATATTTTTTTTATATGAATGACAAAAATTACGTATGTAAAAAATAATTTTCAAATTTGACATCCTGTGGAGGACATTGACCTCTATATTAAACCCTCATTAAAAGGTTAAGGATAATATACAGTAATATAATAAGAGAGGTGTAAGGGCTTCATACTGTATCAGTATCTAAGTACATGATTATAATAAAAAAAACTAACATGCTGCAAATATATTATTAAATTTTAATGGGGTAAAAATGGCTCAATAGAAGAAATCAGTTTTTCGGTTGAGCAAACGTACAGTTATTTACACAGAAATGCAGCCCCTTATATCTTTATTATGTCTTGATCTCCTTGTAAGTCATCGTGCAGTTGGCTTGCATGGCACCCCTTCCGTTTCCCGTACTTTCCCTACCAGATGACACGGAGCTGGGAGACATCGCCTGCCACTGCAGAGCACATCCCATCTCTCCCAGCCCCCTGACTTCCAGCATCCCGCTGGGTGGGAGTAAGTGCCGCTCGGAAGTTGCAAAAGCAGGTGTTGTGGAAACGGAGCGTACCGTTCGCATTGAGCAATGCTCTCTGAGGAGCTACGAGCTCTCTCACCTCTCAGGGATGTCTTCTCTCTGGAAACCAGACAAACGAGACACTCACAAATTGCAGTTTACTGTAAATTGCCAGACTGTCTCAGATCATTTCTGCTTCTCAGGTTTGCCTGGGTAATGACATGAACCATCAATTATTCTATATTTTGTTGTTTATGGAACTTAATATTTTAATATCAGTCTTGATTTGCTTATATGTAAGATTATTTGCCTGGGTTTTGTTTCCATATACTGTAACTGTGTCAGTGCATCAGTACAAATGGACAAGTACTGTAGATTGCTGCAGTAGATTCACGTATGCAATGTTGCTATATTAATGCATAGCACATACTGTAGATGCTAATCTTGAGATTGTCTTTCGCCCACAATTCTAGTTTCCAGACCTGCAAGTTGCCTGTCTTTGGTCCACAAGAAGTGGACCTTACTTATATTTAAATGAGGGTCCCAGGAGGCAAGACTTAACTTGTGTGTGCTCACAAGCTGTCACGCTTCATGACAATAACACCTGCTATTACAAGTTCCGTCTGCCACCTGGACCTGCCCAGAGGGGGGTGAGGACCAGGAAAACATTTGTCCTTACAGCCTTTCTGATCATCATGTTATCAGGCACAGAGAGGAAATGCTTAGGACAGTGTAGCGGGAATTGGGAAAAAGGCAACTGACTGCTGTTAAGCCAGCCACATAGCTTACAAGGATGGATTAAAACTGCACAAAGAATAATGAAATGGCATGGGAAAGTAGTTTAAAAAGTTGCACCATGCCTGAAGGATTAATTCTAGAACAAACTGTTTTCATGGATATTGAAACATTGTAGAAAATCCATGGAAAACGAAATGGCACACAAATAGAATATTATAAATGACAATAATATTAGAGCACTTACAGTAAGTGGCTGGGACAAAACAGTCAACATTTGACCCACATATTTTTTAAGTTACAAATATAATATGCTGCATTTTGTAGTAATTCAGAATAGCTACTGATAGCTCAAAATCACTGAAATTCACTGTTTGGGCAGTATGTTTACCTCTCTTATTACACAACAAACCTCAGGTTTATAAACAAATATAATTAGCAATTTAGCAATTTACCAATTGCCATGCATGTGGTGTAAATAAATGACTAAATACATATAATGATAGCTAAATATATATAAATAATTTTTTTTCTTTCCTAATAAATACACTGTCTGGCAAAATAAGGTCATTAAGAGAGATTAAAAGTAAAAAGATAAAAAACAAACAATAAAACAAACAAAAACACAGATTTGTTTTAATTAATTATTCATATATTTCAGATTTGTAATACAAGGTTTTAAATATGGGCTGTGGCTGTTAACTGCATATCTATTTTGTTTGATAAAAGATTCTTCAGAAAGAGAGAGAGAGCCATATGGAATCATTATTTAGTTTTTGTGCACTTCAGAAGAACAATTTGCAATTATAGTTAGAAAATGACTGCAGATGTTTGAAAAAGGAAAGAAAGAGAACATGAAGGGGGAGGAAAGAATGACAATAATTTCTGACATCAAGGAAATCTTGTCTTACAGTGCTGTTGTCTCAGTGGTCTTGTCAACAGGAAGATTCGCTCCCTTAAGGTGTCAGTGACCATTGGAGCACTACCCTGAACATTCTTGATGGTTCTGAGCAGTAGATTTTCTCTCCGAGATCAAGATTCGTCAGACTAAAAGATGTAAGGGCCCTGCTGGCTACCGACATCTCTGGGACAGTTTTAATTTATGAGAGATCAAACTATTTCAAACTTACCATCGTGTATCAGGAGTGAATCCTGATGAGATAATCAGGTTTGGATTAGAGTGTCAGGCTCATGTTATCTATAACACAGTGTGTGTAAGTATAGTGGTGAGTGTCTCCACCTGTCACAAGGGAGGCTGGAGTTTGACCCTCTACCAGACGAGCTTCAATAGTTGGACTGAATCTCTCACTTGTAACCTTGTGTTCTTATCTACCATTCCAGGTTTTCATACGTTCCACTTTAGTTTTGCAACATGTCATAGAAGCATTGTTTTAGAGATTTTATTGTAAGCCAGAGAGCTCACATGTGAAAGGTTAAAAAGAAAAATTATACATGAGTATGTGGTTTTATGAGCTGTGCTGCTGTGGAGCTCCAGTCATGTGATGCTGTTTGCTCACAAATCGTGAGGGTTTTTTCTTCCTGAATGCTTCTAAAAGTACTTAGATCATATGCAAAGCTTTTTATGCTAATAGATGTGTACACAGTCGTGTAGTGTCTTTGGACCAGAATGCACAGACCACATCACAGGCATCTCACAATGTATGCACCTGCTTCTACTCTGCAGACAGTTTTTCAGTTGGCAGTTTCTTTGTAGAAAAATGTACAACTTTAATTTCTGTGCATCGCTAAATGTATTCAAACCTGACTGCAAACGTATATTAGAATTAGCGGAGGCTTCAGTTGTTTCACACTTTACTTTGACCACGGTCAACTTGCAGTTGTATTACTTGAATGCATTTAAAAGCAGTATGATTTTTTTTTTCCTCAGAGACAGTTTTAAGGCTCCTTAGTGTTAACTTTCATGAAAAATGATCATTTAATTTCACATTATTGAACCCTTGTATATAATTGTTGTATTATAGTTGTATCTATAATGTGTGGAGATGATGAAGTAAATTCTTACAGTAACTAATAAAAACAATAAGATGTATCCATGTCTATTCACCTCTTTACTATTTATGCCCAATTAAATGTTCTGTCTGTAAGGAAACTACAGTTTTGCTATATCCACATGTCACTTCAATGTACTTCAGTACTTCAGGATACAGTTGTACATTTTAAACACTAGCAGTAGGGGGTCCTGAAAAGCAAATTCTGCAATGAAAGGGAAATGTGTGTTTGTTCTTTTTCTAAAACTGCCTCTTGGATTTCAGAGGAACCTAGACATAAAACTAGCAGTTTATTAACTCTGTGTTTCTTGGTGTAAAAAAAATGACAGCAAAACCAATGCTCCTTCTATCAGACAAGCAAATCTACAGTAGATGGTAAATTGTAAATGGAAATTCTATAATACTACATTTTCCTCGTCTTTGAAGAATTGTGGACAGAATTTCTACAGATGCCATTACAAAATATTGTAATCCTTTTAACCATGTTATTGGCTTAATATTTTGGTTTTTTTTTAGGTAGTCATTATTTTTGACATTTCCCTGCTGGCACTGATCTAGGGAGGTATGTTGGTGATTACTGTACATTAAAACCAAATAAAAAAAAACAGTAATGGACATTTAAAAATAGTTTGTGTTATAGGAATTTGCTATGTACCAGAAACATTCCTATGAATTTTAATATTATGTCAACAACTGTTTTGAATTTCTGGACTGCTGAATGTATATTGTAGGAGTTTCTATTCTTGGAAAAATGTTTATTGTATGAAGTGTTTCTAGAGTTAAAGTTGAGAATAGAGAAACAGTTGACAACTTTGTCCTTTGTGTAATTAGTAAATGTTTATGTAGATTCATCTTTCTGTTTACTTTTTCACTCTGTTCAGTGACACAGTGATATTTTGGGAGGGGGTCTGGCTCCTACCCCACTGCGGCCAGACCTCATTAATATATCAGCGTAATGATAGAATGTCCAGTCACCTGCCCCTCTGGCAAGACCCCTTGTGTTCGACATGAGGGATTACTCTCGCTGCAAGGCGTCAGACTAGCGGAGATTTGTCAACATCTCACCTACCGCCGTTTTCCTCTTTCCCGAAGATGACCTTATATCTTTTCAATGACCTTCCTTATCTTTTAACGTCTTTGCTGAAAGTACAAAAGATTGTGCAAAAAACAGTTACAATAATTGTCGGGGGGGAGCATAAACAATATAGTACTATATGGCTTTGATGCAAAAAGAGCACATCAATCAGACCTTTATTGTTTTCACTAAGAACACAAGAGCAGTGACAAATGAGAGAGGCCATTCAGTCCACTCAGCTTCTTGTGGTTTTTAGTAGCCATTTCATCCAAGGATACTCAGTGTAAAAAGCTGCAGCACTTGACTTTACCTGGACACAGACATGAATGTAGCAGGGAATGTTAAGAGTGTGAGCACAATACAAGGTGACATAAATTGCTAATAAAAGGTTTAAGTGCCAGTCGGCCATTTCTGTCCCTTTCAGCTCTGTCCCTAGACATTTAACCAGGGAGCACTGAAGCAGTGGCAAGAAGCTGCAGGACATTTTGCATTCATACACCTCTGCTGCTGCATGTGCACAGATCCACAGGTCTTTAAAGTGTAGAAAAACATGTGCCTGAATTTTAAAATCCAGAGATTTTTTTCACTGTTATATGTGCTTATATATACACATTTAATTTGAATCTTGGGAACATAAGGCATAAAGATGGGCACGCAATCTGGCAAACATTTTGGGTACAGTCCAACAGACCTGACCCTTGAATTCATTAAAGCATAGTTTCATTGCACTTCTTGAATTAATTAAAACCAGATTTGATCTGCTACCCTCTCCCTCCCCCTTTTAAAGCCGGTTTTCAGAAGACAGAAATGATTTAGGTGAGAGGCTTTTCTCACATAACAGCTGATTTCAGAAGTTACCCGTATCTTGACTGTCCTTGCAATGAAGTTCCATATTGGAAAGTTTGCAGATACAGTACCTTTCCATCAGAAGTGCTCTTTCTTACAAGGCAACATGTTAGGATGTCAAAGGGAGAATATATAGAGTGGGAGTGAGGATTTTAGAGAAAACCAGGGCCTTGAGGCAAATAAAAAAATCACCATAGCAGACAAAACAGGCTGTGTTTGTACCTATCTGATACACATGCGCTACATCGTTCATCCTCTGTGTAGTTAATCAACTGAAAACACATTTTACATGCTGCAAAGTAAAACACAAAATGCACTCAAATGAATTTTTCATGCAATAAAAAACATGTGCATAGTAACACATGCTTTACAAAAGATCAAAACAGAGAGCGAATCGCGGATTGTGCTTTCACACTTATTAACTGCCACAAGTCCTCTTAATTATGAGAAGAATATTCCGCACAGGGGGCTTTCTGTCTCTTCCTCTTTGTTCAAATGCTGGAATAGATATCCAGTACAATGCCTATACATCAAAAACAAATAATACAGTTTAAAAATGGACAAGAATGACATGGATTTCTACTAGCAGTCTGATGTCAAGGAATGTCAGTTGTGTCATGGCATTTTGAATGGTAAACTACATATGGTTAATTTCTACAGTATGTATTTGAATACCAACACCACCATCTACGACAATGATGAAGCCAAAAAAATACACATATGCCGGTTTTCCAAAAATAAGATCACACTCAGCATCATGTAGTCAGTCAAATACTAGTTCATTTTGCACTTCCTTCTGCCCAGCAGAGCTTGGTACCATTTGCTAAATACACGGATGTTGTTTAGAAGCCCATAAACAGACAAACAGTAGCAGGTCTGTAGCAATCCGTGGGTTTTCCATAACTCCAGATTTGCTTGGGGTAGGTTGGGAGGCTGAATTCCCTTGTTCTAGAGCTTTTTGCTCATCTATTAAATGTTGAAGACCACTCAGGGGCTAATGAGCACAATTTTTAGTGATCAATAAATCATGAGACATTATTGATTTTTTAAGCTTTCTCTGTTCTCTGAAAGTCAGTGGCTCCCCAGGAAGGTGCATCCGAGAAGACAGGTGCACAGATAAGATAAACAGCTGCTTTGACCGCAGTGTGTCACTCTGAAAGCACTTAACAAGTGTCAACTGGACAATAACAATGCCTTTGAGCTCCCAAACAGTCAGATAGGGAAAAAAAACACTTTCAAGTGCAGACCTAGTGTCCAGCAAAACATGCAGATGACCGTTAAACTGTACGCTTGGCCATTTTAGCCTGGCTACAGTTTTCAGTCTGCTCCAGGAAATCTATGGGGTTTTGATTCCACAGTAATCTGGGATTAAATTGGAACTGGAAAAGGGAGAATAGCATTTGTCGCAATCTACATTTCAATACCTGGTTTTTGCTTCCTGTTTTGAAGTTGCTATATGTATTTAAAGCTTCAGTTTATCGGGCTCTTCCAGGTTGCGCTTTTTTAATTCAGTGCAACTGCAACATTGCAGACAGACTGGAGGAATGTGACTCTATAGAACTTTCTTCTGAGTGGTCTCCCGTGGAGTTCTGCATACGCAAGAATTCGCTGTAATTACAGAATTTGTCTTTAGCATGTAATTTCCATTTGATGGCCTCCAGCTAACTTCTGGTCCCTTTTAAAGGACAATATACTGATGTTTTGTTTTTTAACATCTTGCTTTTTATTAACTCCTTCAAATCTTCCAAAGGAGATCTGTGTGTCTTATACTATAATAGCAATGTGAATGCACATTCTGTGCTGCTGTATGCTATAGTCGATGCTACGGTCTGCTTAATTTCATGAATCTCTTAATAGATACCCTTTGGAACAGTCTCTTTAATGAGTCAAGCGAAAGAAAAGACCATGTTGTCTAAAGGAGGAAAGTGTTTTGTGAGGGTTAAAATGATCATGTGAAATTAAATTAGCTTGAAGACAAAAGTTTCAGATTGGTGTCTTTGGGCTAGTAGATGCTAACACTGAAGTATTTAAAAAATGTAAAACCAAGAGCATTTCTGTTTTAACAGATTCCCAGTCATTGAGGGAGCAGCCTAATTACAAAAGGATATGGAAGAAATAGAAATATCTCAGAATTAACATCACATATGTTAGGAAACTCAAGAAAAAATGTGCTAGTGCCATTACGAAAATTGGGTTTAAATTTCTACAATAAATCATAATGTCAGATTGACAGCGAAAACTCAATCCCATCTCCACCTCTTTATTAAAGTGACTTCCAGATAGAGGAAACAAAAGGCATATGTCTTCAGTGTGTAGGAATACAAATCAATAAGCATTGCATTGTGATCAGCCACAGCTGTATTCCAATACACATTTGTAGTTGGTAGAAGTGACTGACCTCTATCAATAGGTGTCACTATCAAGCAGTTTGTTAGTTTAGTTTTATTGTAGTTTATTTAATTATTCAGGTACAAATCTTTTACAATGTGAAACTTTAACAATATTTGAAGTTAAACATGGAATGAAGGAAAAAAAAACATGCTCGACAGAAATCAGACATTTTAAAGGTTTCCCAAAACACAGATGCTAATGGGCATGTTGTCTCTTGGCTCTGGTAATTTTGGTTAAAGAGCAAGCAAGTCATGTTGCAATACAAAAATGCAATCATACTTTAGCATGTTACTCCAGAGCTGGTGTCTGTATTATTCAACTACAAAAACTACAACTACAAAACTACAAAAAGATAAAAATAATATGATGCTTTGCTACATGGATGTAGTATGTACTGTATTCATGCATTTACTGTATGTATTCATTCACCCTGCTTCAATGTGATTTAAATTAAAATGGAATAAAGACAGTAGTCATTATCCATCATTCTTTCTGGAGGATGTTTTAATGCTACAGAATAAAAAAGAAAGCGTGAGAACAAAATGCCACCTAAGGAACCATATAAGCAGATAGCCACATCACTTCAGCTGTAGTCCTTTAACCAGGTAGAGCATTTCTGCTCCACTGCACTCATTAAGTAAGTGCTAATCCTATATAACTGAACTGATCTCTCAGCTTTGTCATGCTTTTCTACCCAAGAACTGGCACATAGCAATATGTTCATCATTACTGCTATGTAAACCTTTCAGCATGCTTACAGATGGCAAGTGTGCACCTCAAAATGAAGGATAATTGGCTAAACATTGAAAACCCCCAGTGATGTCATATTGCACAATATGCATTGTTTTGATTTAGGTAAATATGAAATCCTGTTGACAGGTGTTAGTCTATCTGATGACCCAAAATGAAAGAGCTGAATTAATTAAAAAAATATGTCACTAGCTGAGCTTGCTTCAGAGAAGGCATTGAAATCCACCTACTGTGCTCACACAGGCCTACCGCCTCAGCTCTCAGGAGCTTTGTGTGCAATTTTACATTAATTTACTTTATATAAAATGTACAATTAATACTTCTCATTTAATTTGCTTAAAATTACACCCATTTACTAATAAATAATCAACTTGGACAGGCAGCTTTAAAACTAAATTTTGAAATGTGTAGAATCTTGGAATCTAAAAGTACTAAGACTTTCTTAGAACAGCTTCAGGTTTTTTTTTCTAGCATTAGGAAATGTGTATTTAGTTATCTAAGCGCATTCTAATTGCATAATCATAGTAATGTGGTTACAAATAGCAAACGCAAAAATAAACCAGAGGTTTTTTTTTATTCTAGAGAAGGGGGAGGGGAGAAATGTCATCATATCTCTAAAAGTGTTAACTAGGTTTAAACAGAAAGGCATTAGGACAAGAAGGGGAAGTCATATTAAACTGAGAATAATTCATTGTTATAACACAATCTTCAGATGTCCAGTATTGTTTTTCATTGTGACGTAACTGTGTATGAGCTTATATTTTACAATCAAAACCAGCTGTGAGATCATACAATGAGAAGCAAACTGATGGCATTTTAGTGGAAATACTACACTTAATTGTCCTTTAAGATCTTTTTGTATTAAGTATTAAGTTTATTTTTTTGTCTTAACTTAATTCTAAATAAATCTTCCCCACCAGGCTCAGGTCTTGCCAGTTCTATAGTACATTGCTGATTATTAGAATTATTGAAATTAGTATTTTTTTAGAAGATTTCACATTCTGTAGAAAGATGGCTTCAGACGCCATTTAATACAGGAGTTCAATGTATGAGCTAGTGTTCATGTAAAGCACATTGCAGCACCTCCTTGCGTGGAAGATTAAATGGTGGACATCTTGCACATGAGCTGCGAGCTGAAAGTACTGTGCTAGTGAGCCGGTGGGGCTGCTGTCCAGTTAAAGGCATGTTTGTGAAGAACATCAGGGAGGAGTTTTCTTTGTTTCTGTAAGGCTCTTGCAGCAGAATCAACAGGGAGGCTGCCAGCCCTGCGACGGTCTCAGCAAGTTTAGGCATGCCATCTTATGCAATTGCCCCTCGACTGAAATGTATATAGTCATACGAAAAAAGAAGAGGCTTCTGGTAGGTAAGCCGCAGCAGGGTAATTAAGACGGTGCAGGAGAAGTAGACATCTGCTCCCAGACTGATATAGTTGCACTGATGCTATCTATAGCTGCTATCCTTCTGAGAGATAAACAGCACGAGGGTGCAGCTGTGGGAGGAAGTGCCGCGCCGCGCAAGCAGTGATCAGAACCGGCGCGGCCCCTGTGGTCGCAGGCGGAGGTGAACGGTGAGAGAGTGCGAGGCGGGTGGAGGCACAGGTGACAGGACAAACAGAAACGGAGAAGCAGAGATAGGATTCGAGGAAAAAGAGAGATGTCGCCACCGTGATGGGAGGGGAGAGGGCAGGCAGTTGAACTAGGCACGCTCGTCGGAAAAAAACTGAAGGAAACGTCTTGCCCACGTAAGGGAAGGGATTGAAACCGAAATGTGTGACTTTTGTAAGCAATCCTCCAAAATGTTGTAGGTTTTGAAAGAGTCAAGGTGAGCATAACATGCGGATCAAATGTGTCAAATTCAAGTAGAAGCTTTTTTACACGTTAGTGTGACCTGACATTTTTTATTTCCTCTTAACTCTACAGACTTCTCAAGGAGGGAAACCACAGCACACATTCTGATGGCTTTCAAACTGGGAAAGGATGAGCATTAACCTTTCAGCTGAATATACTGTAGATGCTTACATGTGGGACTTCACAGGTTGAAGTAAAAAGCTCAGAACATATATAGTAAATAATTTAAGAAAACTTAGGATATTCAGAATACTTCTCCATTCTGATCCCTGAACTCCTTACCTTGGGAGTTAACCGTTTCTTCAAGATGGACAGAGGTTCTCCATTACCTGACCATAGAGGCCTAACTCTCTTCCAAAGGGCACAATGTCACCGTTGGCGATATTCCAGTGGACCTGAAAGTTTCTTAAAATTACCTGAATCTTTACACAACTCTTTCAATGCAGTCTCAGCTTTTATTTTCATTTAATGACAATGAAATGGAAGATTTCAATTGTACATTTTTTATATTGAAGTTGCATTAGGTGACTGGTACCTTACAGTGTTAAGTATACGTTCAAGAGGTGCTGGAACATTATGCAACAGGGCTCCTGCACTAAGCAAACTACAGAAGCAATGTCACCCCCTCTGTAATCTAGACAGTGCAGAGCTCTGCCGTGGAAGAGGAACAGATCCCGCTGGACCAGAGGAGTGTCCCGGTGTCTGAAGAGTGATGCTGTGTGTACTCAGAGCCTGGGAGCAACTGGGATCAAATCCCAGCAGTGGAAAGGAGAGCTGCGCTCTTTACAACTACAGTACATACTGTACCTAATTTCTGATTTCTCCCTGTTGTTGTTATCTAACTGGGCAGTGGGTTTCCTGAAAAAAAAGATCTGTGTTGGTAAATCCTTTTATTACAGTGTCAGAAGTGGAGATACAGTATATAAGGAATTAAGGCAGGAAATGGTAGATAAATACATGTTTATATAAAAATAGCAGTTGTTGGATAAGATGCATTTATGGTTATAAGAACACAATACATCAAAGCGCAGGATAAAAGAGATAAAAACAGGAAAGTATGTGCCAGTGAGACCTATTTTTTATTATGTAAAGTAATGTTCCGATTTTTTTTTCTGAGTAGATGTGAACTGGCTACGGTTTACAAATGGGTTCCAGCCACTGCTCTCCACGTTTCCCAGCTCCTCCTCCAGGCCAGATGTGCACACTCACAGTTCAGGACGGCTCAAAAGTCGCGTTTGAAGCAGAGAGCTGTGGACTTCTGGCTGCGATACATCTCATAAAGATGTACAGAAGGTGGGTTACCGAGTTTGACAGCAAGGACATGATACAGTATCAACACGAAGGACCTGACACAAGCCGTGAAGCTTTGGAGGTCGTCATGAAACTCGGATCAGTGTCCTGATCTGGCTCCCTGCCCTGACCTCGTCCCCTCTGGCTTTGCCCTGTTCTGAGGAACGATCTCCAGGGACCCCGTTATCGATCACATGCAGAAATGGCAGTTCATTGCTGGCTCCATCAATTAGATTAAATTTTCATTCACCGCACTATCACGGGATGTTGGAGTTAATCTGTGAACTGATACAGGAACTATTTAGAAAAATATTGGTAACACTTTACTGTAATGCTGCTGCATAATAGCTTCATAATCCCATCATAACTGCTACACAAGATGTTGTAATTAAATTCATAATGCTTTATAGGGCCATACGCAAATGACATAAAGTGTGCATGAGAGGTCAACACATTTCTTTTAGCACAGGTTTTTAGCTTATATACCATGCTAGTGCCATGTGCTAGAAATAATGCTAAAACGAATGTCATGACTTCTTATGCACACATTATGTCAATTGCGCATGTCCCTGTAAAGTGTTTTGCACATTATTATAACATCTTGTGTAGGAGTTATGAAGGGATTAGGAAGCAACATTCAAATATATTTTTACAGATATTTTCATATGTTATTGCAATTGTACTTAGTTCAACAGTAATAAATAATATGCCAAAAATTAAATTTTCAGTATTGCTTTTGGGTTGACCCATGCAAATGTTAGTATTATTGTTAAAAATAAAAAAATCTAACAAATTCAGTCATAATTACTGGCAAGAATAAAGGACAATTTTAAAAATCATGACCATAAATACATGGAATGTGTTAAATTCGGGTGAAGGCCAAGAATTTCAAATGCAAAAATAAAGAACCAGGTCCAAACTCTTTCTTTAATTTAGTACAGAAAATATGACAATATCTTCTCTGTAAATGTTAATGCTTGTATTATTTAAAGGTTTAATTTCCTCTACAGCTCCATGGATGTGATTGGCATAATTTCCTTTTTTTTCTTTTAGTGGTAATGCATGACCATTTACTATTATTCAAAGCTCATTTAAAATGGTCACCAGCCAAAAATAAATGATTAATGACTCAAGCTTTAAAGTGTAATGTTTTTGCCAATTTTGTTTGAACAAATGGATATTTAGTAATTGACTTATGTCAAGTCACTAGACGGCATAGCGAACTTCTCTTTTTAGAGCACAGTGAACAAACTTAAGCTTGATGAGTACTTTTAATGGCATGTCTTAGTTCTTCATAGTTACTCACTTTACAATATTTATTCTAAAAGGCATTAAAAACAAAAAATAGTATTTTTAAACCAATAGCATACATTGTGTTTTTAATGCCTCTCAGCATATAAGGTGTTATAATAAACATGCATGTTCAACTGTTATTAAAATTTGAAGATTTAAAATTAAATTAAAAAATAAAGGAAAATTAAAAGACCAAAGTTCATTTAAAGATGATCTTGCTACTAATTTTCAACCTGCAGTGCTGGAGGCACCAGTAAATGAACATTTCTGCCCGAAGTTTGCTGTTTTTTCATCTCCTGTGTGTACATGAGTTTACAGAGCCTCTCTTGCCGATTTCTGCAGCAGGCAGGGAGTGAATATTCATGGATGAAAATGATCTGCTGAGGGCTTGCCACCATCCTAATCACAGTTTATGTCCTTCTAGCCAAAAAGCAATTCAAAAAGCAAAACAAAGTCAGTGGACAACATTGATATTAAATGAAGTTAATTAAAACTCAACAAGCACATTCCTGTAATTAAAGATTTATAGTAAATAATGCCATCAGACTTCATTTTTAGTCTTCATGGTTGAATCTGTGCTTGAAATTCATTACCTCACTGAGGGACCTTACAGAGACAAGTATGTTTATTCTCTCTATCTTCTGAACCACTACAGTGGCTCACAGAGGTCACTCATCTAACTGCACAACTTGTCAAAGGAATTTTCTGCACCTGAACTAATTTATGTATCCCACAGCAGAAGGAGTGAATATGCAATCACCATTTTGTAGCTATCTATTGTCTTTGTATTTTTCTGGGATTTAACATGTTTCATCCATAAAAAGTGTTCAGTTTGAGCATTTACAATAAGTTTTGATTTAAAATATTCACTTTTAAAATGTGGGTACATTATTTATAATTCAACAAATTGAGACATCATTGCAATGAGGAGAATATTTTTTTGCAAGGCATCGATACTGAGAGGCATTAAAAAAGCAACACCAGAGTTTTGTAACCAGTAGTTTTTGGTGCCTTTTGTATGTGTACAGTATATGCACATTATATACAGTATATATTGTATGTTGTGCTTTTGACTTGGAAAAAGCTTTTTTTTTCTGGGGCTAATCATCAGAGCAAATGAATTACTCTTAATGGTTTAGCCTTTAACCTCAAAAGACCTTTCTTGAAAGGTGGCTAATATCAAAATTGAGTGGTATGGTTATTGCAGTTCAGCAAGTGATAACACATTTATCCATATCAAAGTAAACACAGCTTGATATGACAAGTACCAAACATGACAGGACAGGTGTCTCAATCTCAGAAGAGTCACAACTATTGTTTTAGCTGACTTTTAGATTTGTGTGTACTGCTTGAACAACTGCAGCAAAAAATAAAGTGAGGAAAGAAAACACACATACACTGTATTAATTATATACTGTAAAGATAACATGGAAGGGTGCACACAAAACAACTGAAAGTTACAATAAAGTTTGGTAAAAAAGGATATTATTTTATCCCCCAGGTGGACTATACTAACAGACAGAAGGGCAACCACAAGTATGGACTGGTAACTTCCATTAACATGTGAAATGCATGATTAGTGTATGTTTTTGCAAATCCATTTCCCTGTCTGAAAAGAGCTTTAAAACTAAGCATTCTGACTGTATTTTAATCTCTAATGACAGGCTTTTCTGAAACAGGGAAGTCTAAGAGCTTCTTGTGAAAAAAAGAGACGCAATTTGAGATGAAAAAGGGCTTTACAGGGATTTTGGTAGTATTTTTAATGGAATGTGAAGACTGAGCTTAGTGACTCATGTGTTTTCAAGAAATGCCAAGGATGTAACAGAGGAGAAGTTACTTTTCTTGGTTTCTTTCCTGCCAAAGTGTTCACTCAGTTTTTACATGATTACAGACTCACTATTGGATCCTTCATTTCCTGTTTGCTGTAGCTTTTATCAGATGGTGGTCAGAACTGGGAAATCCACATTCATTTGATGTTTTGCATTGTAACTTCCTGCTTTACAAAAACCCAAATGGAGACTACCATTTGTACAGGATGCAGCTATAATGTCACATATCATGAAAGTAAGCAATATTACACTTTTTAATACTGCATCATATTCTGGTCGTGCTTATACAGTACGTAACATCAGGAAGGAAGTAGTGAGAGACTATTTGGTGAGCATCTACTGTAGTCCATGAAAATCAGAGGAGTTCCTTTGAAAAACTAATGGAGAATACCAAGACTTCCAAAACCAAACAAAATATACAGCACTTGGATGTGATTTGAAAAACAAACATCAATTGCTGCATACAAAATTAATGCATATAAATTGAGCTTTGTCTGAATCTGTTTGATTAAAAAAACATTGCATAAGAAGATCTAATTTTCTTGTCTAATTTGAGTACCATTATCTGTCTGAAATGGACCCTGATTTGTCTGTTTGCTCAGAGCAGTATTATGTTACTAGGGTATATAATCACTGGAACACTAAAAGCCTATGAGTACAGTCCTGGGAGTTTTAAATGTGTCTTATTATCAAAGGTTGTATTATCACTGTGAATCTTGGGTACCCACGATCTACCAGTACTTTAGTCTGCTTCCAGCTGGTTAACAATCTCAGAATCACATTGGCACATTGGACAAGCTCCTAAAACCCCCTAATTCTGGGGCTACATCAGAATGACCCATAGGTCTTTAGTCAACTTTTGCAATCAGTGTACATTTGTATTAAACAGGAATCAATAATATTTTGTATAAAAAAACAATCAGTTGCAGTCTCATGTCTGACTTTCCTTCGATATAATAATTTACTTTTTTAAAAACACTTAATTAAGCATGAGACAAGTTAACACAAACTCTGTTTTCAACCAGAGTTCAAGGAAAAGCAGAGAGGAAAAAAGAAAATATGTGGTTAAGATTTTTATTAAATCCTTTTAAAAATAAATTAAAAGAGGTTTACCATTGGAAATAATAATGTTATATATCAGAGCACTTTTTTGAGATGAAGAGGACTTTCTACTTAGAAACTGACACTTATTTTCCCTTTTTAAATTCTTAAATTTGGAATAGGTAATTGTCAGTCAAGCTGAACTATCATTGTAGCCCAGTGTTAGGCTGGGATGAAGCCAATGCCCCTGTGTCTCCAGACTACCTGCTTCTTCCTAGTGTGAATTTGGAAATCCAAACAGAAGAGTTTTGGTCTCAGATGGGAGATGGACACCACCAGGCCAGTGCTGGTTTCACTGGTATCAGGCAGCCCATGCATGAAGATTTCTGTATGATTGCCCACTTGGCCTCTCTCCTCCACAGTGAGCTATGGACTCTTTCTGCTTTCCGGTCACTTCTACCAGGTGAGTCAATCAAGAAATGGGTCCTGAAGGAAATATAATTCCCATGGTAAAATACAAAAGCAGTCCTTTTAACTTTCCGTATCCATCAAGTATGAAGCAAGTGGAGATGGAGGGCACTAGATAGATTTCATGTTGACTTTGAATACAGTAAAGGAACAAGTAACGGGTTTATTCCATGCTGAAAAGAGAAGAAAGAAAACACTCTTTTCAGCTGTGGAGCTGTGAGGTCTCACATCCGATGAAGGCTCCACAGACGAAATGTTGTCTTTTCAGCACGGAATAAACCTATCACTTGTTCCTTACAGCCTATGCATGCTGACACTGCTACCCACCTGAACTTTTTCAATACAGTATGTCTCTCTGTCCAAGAAAAAAGGTCAGAAACAGTGGCCTGAGATGCCTGTTCTTTCCATCCTGTGTTGTGAACAAAGAGAGGACTTGTGAGTCAAACAGCATGCTCTAATCATCTACTCAATTAACAGCAGTGTGAAAAGATAAGATGCCCTTTCCTTAAAAAAAGGTTAGACATTTCTGAACAGATAGAATCCGAATCACACCTGTGCCTCTCTGGGGGAGCAGCAGTACATTGCAGACAGTGAGATGGGCAGTCAGGGATTGTAAGTGGTCTCCTCTGGACCCTGCCTGGCTTCCCTCTTCCTGTCCTGTGGAGAGCCCCCTTGTGCGCGCCTAATTATCTTCTTAAATTTGTATCTGTAACCACAGGCGTCCTCGCGGGATTAAGCAGAGTGTGTTTTGCAAATTGAAAAGGAGATTGCTGTTAGGAAACTGAAATCTTTCCCTTTATGAGCGCCACACAATATTGAACAATTCACTTCCATCTTCTGGAATATATGGCAAATAATTTACATTAAAATAAGGGGTGGAAAAACATCCTAAACAAAAAAGTCTTTGTTGTCTTCCGCTCTCCCGGTGAAAGCTGAAAATTTCCAAGGTCAGTGTGACAGTCAGAGTCCTTGCCGCCCTATCTGAATGGCTCCTATTAAAAATAAAAAGAACAATATAAATGCATGAATTCATCAAAACATAAAATGTAGAGCTGCAAATAAGTATTGTTTTAAGAACAATATCTCTTAGGGTAGAAATTAGTTGACATAGCCCTGCTTTTCTGATGGCAATAATGTGAATAGGACGAGAGGGTTGTCCTTGAAGTCCATTCCATCTTCTGTTTCATCAGCTTTCCATGTAGTACCGCTAATTATCACACATTGTAATGTTAATATGGAAACATTATAGAATTGCATGTTTCATGAAGCTGGGCTTTTAAACACAAGTACGTGTTATCTGTACATGCTGTCACAGATGTCTGATGTGTGACAGCTGCTGTGGAATGCTTGAAGATTGTAAAGGATTGTAGGTGTCGGGATGGACACTCATCTGAATACAGAAGAAATCTATGTCAGACTCTTACATTGGAGAGTACCGAGATACCAAGACTTTGTTAAATCAGACATCTGGTTGAAGGACAAGAGTCCTAAATTTTGAAGGACACCTGCTGGAATACTTTCTATACCGTTTCTGCTCTGTTCTTGTAATTATCGGTGCCACTTTTTTCAAGAGGAGCTTTGTATTTAGCACAACACTTTGAGCAAACCTGACCTTTCCCTGTGAATAACAAAATAACAATTTCCAATAAATTCATGTATTGACAACGCTGTCTTACAAAAAATTGTGTTCATCCAGTGAAACTTGCAGCTCAGTAATCAAATAACAATCTTTAACATTCAAAGCGTGTTTTAGAAGTTTCCAAAAAATAAATAATTTTGTTACAGTACTAAAAACATTTAAAAAGAATAGTAGTAATTGTGCTCTATCACAGATAAAATGTGTTGCAATTCCTCTCCACCCATCACATACACAAACAGTTCTTAACAAGAGACCCAATGGATATCAGTTAATAACTTATATTTAATGGTTTTGGTTGGATACAGACAGGCTGAATTCTTATTACTGAGTTCTTAACTTTTAATTGGAAGTGTAAATTAATGTGTTTTTTTAAACAATGTGAATTCCTCACGCTAGACAGAAAACAATGTTACAAATTTTAAACATACTAGGAGGCTAAAAAGTTTTTGTGCTGTCTCAAGTAGGAAATTTATAACATATGTTGTAACGTTTATACTGTACTACCTATTTTAATGTATGTTTTATTAGTTATAAATTAGTTATAATCCAAGTTTCAAAAGAGGAAAAGGTAAATTAAGATTCTTACTCAGGTTAGAAATATCTGAAGAAAAGTCAGTCTTAATGATTATTTTAAATATCAGAATCCTGATGTTAAATATAACTACATTACCTAAAGATTAATTTCAGAGTGACTCGGAGGTGGGTCATATGAGTTTCTACATAAAATGAGATCAAGGCAATTAACCAAAATAAATATGAGGTAGATTTGACCAGTTACATGATTAGCTTTCTTTTATGTTCTGTGATTTTTTTACTATACTTCCGTGCAGAATTAAGGATCACTAGGGCATTACATTTTTTTTTTCTATTCATGTACAGCAGTATTACTAAACAGTTTAGAATGGATCTAGAAAACTGAGCAAGAAAGATTTAAAGTAACAGATTTCTTAGCCAAATGCCTTTTTAAACGTGGTTATGAAAAAAGTTTGACAATAACAAATCCTTCAAACTCTGCAGTCTTGGCAGATGTTTATTCTTCTCTTCAGGCAGTAGATGTCACATGTCCAGAAACACCTTCAGGACTCTTAGACAGAAGATATAGGGAAAACATCTAATTCATGAGGCATACTTCAAAAACACTTCTGATATACTGACTTGAAACTGTTTAATTCCACTTCTCAAAAACACTTCTTCAGTGATTTGTGTAATTAAAGTACTGAAACATGAGCTCAAGACAAGAATGTTCTCTGGAAACTAAGCTCTCCGTATTCTCATTGACAAGCACGTAGTTAACTGCTGGCAGTTCTCCTGATTACTCTGGCTAATGCAGTACACACAGTACATGGCCAGAGGGATTTAGGCTTGAGTGTAGTCCATAGGAAGTACAAACACCTCTCTAGGTCCTCCCAAACACATCTGTATCCAGTAGAGGCCCCCGACTCCAGGCAAATCGACCCCAGCCTCTATTTATGTTGTCAGTATAGTGCAAGCACCATTCATCTCAAACTCCTAGCATTGTTAAATGAGCTCGTGGTGTTACAGTAAATGCTGGATGAGCAGACATGCTGTACAGCTCCTTTTCTTAGTTTAAGGGCAATTTCTTACTGACATAACTGTTTGACCTTTAAGTAATTATTATGAACAGCAGCAATTCATTGGCAGACAGGAACTACAGTGGTATTATCAGAGCAGATCTCTTCAGTGCCATGTTTTTAAAAGGAGTAAACCTTGAGTATTAGGAAGCTGGGCGACACACGTAGAGGGGTGACCTCAGAGCAGGCTTGCATGTAGCTTTCTTGTGAGATGACATTGCTCAGTATACAAAGAAAGGAGAGTGACACAGCTTGGCAGCTTGCAGTTTTCTGATGTGTTGAGACCAAATGATATCCCTTTCTGTTTAGGCTTGTACCAATATTGGTTCACATGGGTTACCCTCCTCTTTTTAATTAACTTAAGAAAAAAAATCACATTAAGCTGAATCTAATTAACGGCATGTATATTAGAAGCAGGGCACCATCAAAATTTTATCTAAATTAATCAGGTTTTGATTTAAGATATTAAATTCAAATTAATCATGTAAAAATGGAAATGATCCTTGACGCAGCTCCAGCTGTGAACTCGGTCTGTTTTTTTCCATGCACACCACTTTCAGGATGTCTTGGGGGGAACATTATGAGGATTCACACCAGTGTTATTTCAATTAGAGTTATTTAACAGGACAGATGTATAGAATATGCTGCAATTAAGAAAGATAGAGGACCAGTGGGTTCTAATGTATGAAAAATGATTGCAAGTCAAATTACAAAAAGTTTCAGCTTTCACTGCTGTTTGGTCTGGTTTTGTTCTACATTGTTATTTTTGCCATATTCACTCCCATTATTTTACCACTTCTATTGTTTGGCATTGTTGAAAACAAGTGAAAATACTTTGAAATTATACTGATGGACATTATATGGATAAATTATACTTATACAGTATGTCATATATCTGAAATATCAAGTCTTAAAAGATGTTGCCCTGTTTAGTGTAAGTGTGAGAATGATGTATTGCAAATAACAAGGATCCAGTTTTGTCAAATGTTTCAGATACAATTATGTTTATTGTCCTTGGGGTAGGTACCCTCAAACAGTCTTGTTTTGCTTTTGGCTTTATTAGAAATCTGGCCTTCTGAGAATGAAGGACAATCATTGTGCAGTGGTTTTGCCTTGGGAAACAGATTATGAGGGGTATTCACTATAATGAAAAAGGTAGTGTTTCATAGAATGTGTAAACTATTTCCATTTACAGTATATGAACATCTAAACTCATATACAGTCCATATACAAATGTTTGCAGGTGAGTTCTGCGTCCCTTTCAGAAATAGGCAAATTTACTTTAACTTCAAAGCTAAGGAATGTAGTTCATGCAAACATTGCACTGGAGCAAATAATTTGTACATTTATCCTTCATTGCTTCATAAAAAATGTGCAGTTCCAAAATGTATGATCAAGGGATGATCAAGGGAAAAAGAGACTGAAGAAGAACAAATACTGCATTGCATTCTGTTTTAACCCTCTCAGTCCCTTTGTGGTGATTAGTCAATTCCCTCCGAGAGGGCGAGTAAGCAGAAGCAAAGCCTTTCTAATGAGCTCAGCTTGGGCACTGTCCCATGGCGTACCCAGTGGCTGGGAGCATCCCAGGAGACCCCACAGTCGCACCTGTTCCTCCCTGTAATCAGTGCATATCTTTACTTCGTGTCCAAGCCCATCGGTGCACGAGGGATCGTGGATATTCAAGCCTGTTGGGAATGTATTGTGTAGTTTTCATCTCAAATGGTGTTTTTACTAATAAGCTTCCCCGAAATACTAAAAGCAGATTTTGTTGGCGTAATGGCTCATTCATATTTGAAAGCTTTGAATTCTCTGTACAAAAGTGCCACTTTACAAACAGAATTTAGTGACGAGAGAAAAGGACAGAACTACACAGTAAACACTGTCCCCAAAGTCTACATTTTCTGCTTCCTCCTTTCATATGGAAAATGATCTCCATGTGCAATAACATTCTTTTCCTTCCAAATAAAATGCCCATTACATTAGTTTCCCTTTAAAGGGCAACTACATGCGTTGTTGGTGCTAGAATTCTTCTATATTTGTGTTAATTAACTTTATGTGCGATGATGAACGTTTCAATCCTACCAGATGGAGAGAGGAGCCAATATGGACCTCTCTCATGTACACTTCCCTCCCACCTCTATATCCCACTATGTTGGGTGAGACAAGGTCCACCTATAATAATGATGTAGAGCAGAGAAATTGGAGGAAGACTGCCTGCTCTGTCAGTTCCTCTGGGCGTACCAGGACTTCCTGAGTAGCAGTGCAAATACTGTAGGTTAAGACATTGCAGAGGATTATTATTTGCCTGTAGATCAGAAACAAATACACAGATACCTATTCTGTCCCATGAGGTGAGGCTGGGTTAATGAGATCACATAACGCATCACCCCACTTTTCTAATGTGGCATCAGAAAAGCCCGTAAAACGAGACACCTGCAGCCTGAGCTCCACTGGGAAGATCTGATGGGGTTGAAGGTGCGTGAAGAATGCAGTCTGTCACTAAATGCTAATAATTTAAAATCCAACTGAGGCACCAGCCCATTACAACCCTACCACTCCCACTCCCCTAAAAAAGCTTGGAGTGTGACTGTTATGACTTCAGATGTGGAGGCAGAGCTGCTACCCAGGACTGAGACATCAGAACTACTATGCATGAAGCTTAGCTCACAGAGAACTCTGGTCGTGATGTGGAACACAGAGCTATTATCCAGCTGACTGATGACCACTCACCTTGCCAAAAACAAATTCATCATTAAATACTTTGAAAAGAACATGTATATTTTATCAGTATTCATCCACCAAATAGTACATCAGGGCCCTACAGTACATCTACAAAACAGCAGTCAGAATATTCATTGCTTTAGCATGTTTTTGTTCTTTATGTGTGTTCTTCTTTAATAGACTTATAAAAAATTATTCCAAATAACTGTAACTTTTTCAGGACACTTACTTATTATGTGTCAATAGTCTCTGTTGCCAGTGACTGAATTCTATTTCACATTAAACCTCCTTTTGTACCTTGGGTTTTACTTTCAAAGTCATTCCTATTCACTGCTGCATCTTAAAAGAAGCACCACACCGTCAGACCCTAATGTTTTGAATATTCTTGCTGCAGGACTGGCGTAAGAAAATTAGATGAATGGTAAATCCAGTAAAAGGGCAAGCATTGCTTAAGAGCTGTCCATCAGGCTAAGAGAAAGAAACAACACTGTGGAGCTATAATCTGAAATGTGGAAGTTCCCTACTGTGACTGACATCCTTCTGTTTTTTTTCTTCATAGGGATGTTTAGACCCTGTCTAGCTAACCAGCAGCCTGGGGAGTGCTTCTGGGCCACAGGTGAGGCCTCTGAGCCATCTCGCCACACTCAGCAGGCCAATCAAGCCCTCACTGCATGAGGAAATCTAAAGTGGTCCCCCATGTGGGCGGCTGTCCCTCTGAAATTTCTCCAGATCAGTGTCACCATGGCTTTTAATTACCTCTGTGCTCTTCATTAATTCATGGGTTTCTCAATATGCCCTGCAGGCCAATGCACCATCTTTTCCAAAACAACAACAGAGTCAGAGATTTGCAGGGATGCAGATGAACAGTGTGTTTTCCATGGAAAAACATATTGAAGGGGTCAGGGTCTCCACTGGCTCTGCATCTACGATGTAGATGAAAGGCAAGAGCAAACAGAGTCCCTGCAGTTCTAACTCAAGTTTTCAATAGAAGTCATTTTAACATTGGGGTCTTTTTTAATCATCTTCAGAAGTTCTGTCATCAGACAGGTCTGAGGGAGAAACCTTCTCCAAGTCTGTTCTGTTTTCAGTATCTTCTTATTTCTTATTTCAAATCTTCTTATTTTTCTACAGAGACTACAAGGAGACCTGATTCAAACTGAGAATCTCACTCCAATGATCTTTTTCAGCATCAATACAATACAATACAAAGCGAAGGACACCAGTGTAAACAATGTGAAAGTGGGTTTTAAACTGAGAAAAAAGAGGGGTTGTGACAGTCATGAACATGCTACCCAGGCATCTTACCCTTATCTACCATTACTTCTTTCAAGAAATGATTGGATACTTGGGTCACTTAGCAATTAGCAAACAAGGCAGATGGGTTAATTGGCTTCCTCTTGTTTGTAAACTCTCTTATCTTATAATCTGTCTTCATTTGTACTGTACATACGTCCTATAGCTTTGGACATCATCTAGCATTGTCATCCTCCATGTCTTTTTGCATGGCTTCCTTAATGACTTCTCTCAACAATCTTTCCAAATGCTTACACAAAGCATGTTTCAGATGCAAAGTTACCTTATGCCTTCTTTTCTCTTTGCCCACATCTCAGATTGGTATGGTGCTACACTCCAGACTTTGGACTTTATGATTTTTCCAGAAATGTGCTGTATCAAAGAAATTCAATGCTTGCTCATTTCTTATATCTAGAGGCTGGTGTGGAACAGATCTAGTTTGATTCTTCTGTTTTCTTTTCTTACAGTAAAGCCCATCTGATATAATAAAACTCCCTTTTTTACAAATTTGAATTTACTCCAATCTCTTTTTAAGGCCTCATAGCTTCTGTCTTTCTTATGTCTCCCCAAAGTACTGTATGTTGGAAGTCTGGAACAAGCTAACCAGCAATACTGTCAAAGCAGAATCCACTACGTCTTTCAAGAGGTGACTAGGTTAAATTCTACAATCACTGAGCTTTTAAAAACCAAAGATAGATGTGCTCCACTTGTTTGCATGCATTTTTAGTTTTATTCATGTTCCAAAGTCCTAAATCTTGAAGGCCTTCCTTTTTGTTAGTCTTCTTTGTTTGCGTGACATTGCTCTTTGTCCTGATTCCAACTGGATCACGTGATTCCTTCTTTCAATCAGCTGTTCCCACATTTCCTTTCTCCTTGCATCTTTGATTACACTGAGGAGTGAGAATGCCCATCCCTGTCCTATACCTGTTCTTCCTCTGCACTTAATGTCGTCACTGAATGTCCCATGTACAAAAGACTGCTACTCCGAGCAAGGTGTTCCAGTTCACTCAAGGTCAGTCAAGTAGATACTGTACATATTTCACATATTGGTCATTTGAAATGTAGGGATCTGATTTGTTTCGGTGGATTGAATAAGTTTGCAATCATTTTTGGATATGTGATATTAAAATTGTTCTAGAATCTGAAAAATCTGTCACGTCTGTTTTATTTTCTGATCTCATAAGTCTTCCTCTTGTAATCATTGCTGAAGAGTATACAAAGTACTGTTTCATTTACCAAGAGACTTTTTATTCTGAGGGCATTGTGTCAATATTTTATACCTTTTTTGTTTTCATACCACTAATTGCTAGAATTACCACAGTTTTGATGAGATCAGGTCACATATTTTCCTGGTCTGAACTTCCCTCATCTTCAATTTTGAGCACCTTTCCTTCTTTGTGGTAAAGCTTTTTACAGCAGCAGTATAGAGTATTGAATTGGGGCTCCAAACTCGAACTAAGTTACCTTATTAATCAAAGGTGCAAAAACGATTGTCAATTGATTATTGACTTCAGAATATCAGTAGTTGCTATCCTGGGAAGTACAGATCCTCTCATCAAATTTAGGTGTTCAGGTTTTTCCTAAGTTTCAAACAAGGGTTAAGTGTGGTGTCATCATTTGTTCTGAAACTGAGTAATGTTTTTTTTAACTTTTCACCCCAATTCAGCAAACCCCCTTAGGGGCTTACCAAGAGCAGCTTTGAACACATACCGTAGAGATACAGTGAATGTCACATCTCTCTTTATATACTTGACAGGTTTAGAATAATATTGAAATCCATTATTATCATTTATATACTGTAATACACTATGTGAAAAACAAATGTGTTCTCATCTCAAAACATTAAACTAATTTAATGATGGTATTTGTTATACTCCAGGTCCATTTTTAATTTGTTTTCCCATTAAAATATTATTATCAGACCATATAGTCTAATCTCAATTTCATTTTCTTTCTCCTTTTTGTAAAAACTTCCTTAAACCATCTCTAAGCCTAACTGGACTAAAATCCAGTAACTTGGTGATCCACTTCATTTCCACAAAGGAAACATTGAAGGCAGGGACAGACCAAGGAGGTGAAGAACTGTGACGAACTAAATATACTGTGTAGTTTCCATCAGTACTTCTTCAAATATTATTCAGTAGATAACCTTTCAGGTAGAGGACATTGGTCCATTTAAATACTAGACATTCTTTATCCTCCTACCCAAGTACATAAATAAGGTTTATATATTATCCCCATAACCCACAACCCCTTTATTATGAAAAATTTGTTTTCATGTGAAACAAGAAGCAAAAGGGCATTTTCTTTCTCAGAAGAGCTCAAGGAAATCTCCTTGCGACTCGTAGAAAGCAGCCCTGATAAAACACCTTGCTCCCAGAGAGAAGAAAGTTAACACTATGACAGATGCGTGCCTGGGTCCTGCCTTGCGGCCACATTTGAGCAGCAAATCTTTCATTTTTTCCGCCACTTTGGAGATGGCGGACAGTGAAGAGGAGCAAACAGAGTGCTGAGGAGAGTGTCGGGGGCCAGGCTGTGGTGCGACAGGCATGGTGGCTCTTTGCTCTGCAATATGACTGGCTGGACTGACAGGCCCCCCGAACTGCGAGCACAGGAACAAGATGGAAAGTGAGAGGCATGAAAAATGTGTCAGAAAATAAAGTAGTTGGAGATCCTCAAACTCAAGTTAAATAAGTTTGATGTGTTTCAGTGGGTTTTTTTGTAGTTTCCATGGATCTTGGTTAGTCTAAAAATGAATTAAATGAATGAAGTAAACAAACGAAAGTTTTTTTTTCTTTAATTGAATATCAGGAATAAACAACTAAAATGCTACAAACGGAGTGGTTAAATTAAATTTTTGTTAATTTCCAAAGAGCATTGGATAGGGGTTTTGACCAATAGGAGTGTGGTTGCTAATTAACCACATTGCCCATTAGTTAATATACTCCAAAAGCAAACATATTAGGTAGGATCTGTGGTATCTTGATGTGAATTTCATATTGCCATTCAAGCTTCCTCAGTGTGACCACACACACTGCCTGGATCATCGCCCAGCCAGGTGGTATGAGGGCTTCAAATAGCACAGCACTTCCTTTAACTCCAGATAACCAAATGCATATTTAATCTCATCAATTATTCAATTATTTATAATGTCTCATGGTTTAAAGTGCATTTAATTGTTTCTCTAAATGTTTGGAATATATGAGGATTATTACTAATGCTTATACTTAATCTAAAGAGGAAAAAATACAGATACATGTCTTTTAAGTAACATGTAGTAATAGTGCACACAGTATTGACCTATATATACTATTGACATTAGTATCTTTAAGATGGTAGTAGTGATTGACAGATTGAATTGTTTAGGGTTTGTAGGGTCTATAATTCCTTATATGATATAAACTGTGTCTGAGCTGATACGCAGAAAGCTTTCACAAGGACAAACTTTGCTTAAATAAATAAATAAATGCCGACACTATTTTTGATTTGGTTTCTTCTTCTACAAATGCATGCCACACAGGGACTGTTTTTGAATTTGTGATCAAAAGTTATATCTGAGACCACCACAAAACTGCAAGCTTCTAACATCTTAACATCTGCTGTCATTTTGTTTTGAATAATTTATTTGTTGATTTGACTGCTTATTTATTTTCCTTCTCCCCAGTTCATAAATGCCTGTATCTTTCTTACAAATAAAGCTCTCAACAAACTGTGATTTGCTTGTGCACATGGTGAACAGTAAAAGACAAGATGACCTAAAAACCGTTGAGTTTATTATCACTAAAGATATATGATATCTAAAGCTCCCTCCACACGATACATATACTTTCAAGTGTTTTCATAAAGAAAAATTACTTTATAAATCCAAACTCATTGTTGCTGTTGTTTAATTACACATCTACATACTGTAATATCACTGTCACTCCTTCAATTCTGATGTTAAAAAAAACAGAATGATTATCTACAGAACAATGTCTACAATAACATTTCAGCTTTTTATGTTCATGTATCTGAACAATAAATAACTTATTTTGCAAAAAAAATCTGTGTCTATTAGAAATTAGAAAAATATGTTAAAAACTGTGATTGCAAAAGCAAGGGGGTTGTACACAGTGTAAAGCACAGACACTGTATATTTTTGTCTGATACAGTATGTCTCAGTTGGCTGTTTTAAAGCTTGTCATGAAAAGAGAAATATGAAAGTGGAATCAAACTGAGGATTTACATTTTTTGAACATAAGGTGGAAAGCATATGGACTGACATATCAATGAGGAATATTATACATTTTAAAAGTCTGTTGTTACGTTTTTAAAAATCTGTTCTGAGCATGGTCCACAAATCCTGCATTCTTACTTGTAAAAGCTTTATGTTTAAAAAAGCTTAAATTCTTGCTTGTAGAGTAAGTAATATGTGACTAAAATCAATTGGAAAAGAAGATTATGGTCTAGTTTTAAAAGATAAGTGATTAGATATGTCAAAGGTATATTGAACTGAGGGAAGCGGTCTTTTGCTCTGACATGTGTATTTTGTATTTTTTTTCTTAATTCATCGCCCTCTTTTATATTTACTTTAACAGGATGTAGAAGAAGAACCAACCTCCAACAGCAGGTGAACTCACCTGGGAGTTGGCCAATAGACCTTCACTAATGAGAACACTGTAAAATCCATTGTTATTGCTTGTTAATCTCTCCCTCCCCCCTTCGGTGCTCCTAATATCATTTGTGATGCGTTAACAAACTTTCTCTTGTGTTTCCCTCAAGGGACTGCTATGATTTCTGATAACATACGCCCCAGCATTTAATTTGATTGATAGGCTTTCTATTTCCTCTCTCAGCTTCAGATTTATCTTAAATAGCCAGAGTCGGGTGCAGCAGGCAATCGGGGATCCCTTGGCATCCATTTGCTTTTAACCGCTAAGTCATTACCACCTAATACATGTAGATTGTGTTGGGAGCGAATGATGTGTAATGAAATGAGGGAAAAATTAGTGAAGTGTTATGGAGGAAAGCAGATGTTCTGCTGAAATTATTACCAGCAGAGATGATTAGTAGTAAAGCGCTTTGTGATGGGGTGTTAGCTCATAGCCAGAGAAGACAGAAACTTCAGATGAAGGTGATATTTATTTTCTATAAGCTAGGAATGTACAGCTTAACTAGGAAAGCTTTCTGCCTTTCTTGTCTCCCTTGAGGTTTCATTACCATTTGTTGCAAAAGAAAACAGGAAAGAGCTTTTTTTTAACATCCTAATTGTTCTAGTTATGCTTTAGAAGACTTTTCTTTTTAAAAAAAGATAATAATGTCTCAGTGCTCTAATAAATATATTAATAATGCAGCAAGTCGGCACTGACAGTGTCTTTTGAGGTAAAAATATGTCATATTTGGTAAAAATCCGTACCACGGAGAAAAGATCCATGACCACAGGGTGGCGAAAGATTAACGAACAGAGCATTTTGCCAGTTTTCTGGAGTGAATGGCTCTTCCACTCTAGTAGGTACAGCACAGTACCCCTATTACCCCCTCACCCCAATCGTGTGCACGTACAGTATCGGCTACTCTGTTTCCATATCCACAGTGAAGAGTGCCATCTAATGATCAGCGTACACCCCCTGTTCACCGGCAGCCTTCACATGTTAATCAGACCCAATTTCACTTAGCTTCAGTGATCTGACAAGGCATAGCAGCTGATTTTTTTCATTCCTTGTAAATACTGTCATTGGTTACAAAGCTTGTGAAGCCATTTTTTTCAGCATTTACATTTCAAAAATTAAACCCTGCTCAGTTATCACAAATGTGTTAAGACATTTTCTGTTCTTTCCAGGGCTGACACTTGAATCCTCCTCCCACTTCTTTAAAGGGACACCACCCAGTAAAGATCTCAGATCCCCAGAAACCCTTATGCTCTAGTTAGATACCTCCATTTTTTATTTTCACCTAAAAAAAAAGTAGTGTTTTACATCCTGACAGTACGTGATGTTTTTGCTGCAATCACAAAGATTTTCTTTTGATTCTCATGATATACAACTTTCAGTAAAAACATGTACTTGTATTAGGCATGTTCTGATTTTAACAGAATATACCACACTCTTCCTATCACGGGCAAATAGAAATCCACATCCCTCATTCTTCTTTTTCAAAGTGTCTGACACTGAGCATCTCTTTTGTTTAGAAGGTATAGACAAAAGAAAAAACAGCCAGCAGAAAAAAAGGATCAATTTATTTTGTTATTTTCTAGGCAGAACCTTAATTGGATTTGGAGTAAAAAAGAGTGAAACTTCCATCATTAAGGAGTTAAACCCATGAGAGCTGGTCTCACTGTTTATGAAATGATGGAGTTTACACATAAGGCGTGATTACATTATGGTTCCTCAACCACAAAGCAGACTTTTTTCAATTGCAAAGCAGCTAAAATGGTACAAAAAGAGGGAAATTTAAGCACCTTCAACAACTTCCTGTAATTGCAATTTATTGAGAGGGAAACAGAAGAGAAAGATTTCGAAATTATAAGCTATTATGCTCCAGAGAGAGTAAGAGGGGGGGAAAAAGACTTGGCTTCATAAAACACAGCTGACAAGCTCAAGCAAATTACCCCAAGACCATTACAAAAAATCACTTAATTGCCAACCATTCTGTCAGGTCAATTGACTCTAATTGAAAAAATAACAAAAAGCATATTATGCCACAAGAAGCAGGCGCAGAAAATGAGGTGAGCGTTCAGGAAGAAACAATGACTTGAAATTCCAACCAGCAATGGTACTGGTACAAAACTCCTTTACCCCTTCATCTTATCCTATTTATTATAAGGCAGACATTTTAGCAGGGTAATTACAGGATAAATATCAACATTTCTAAAAACAAGGAAATGATTCTTAGAATCTAAAACATTCATAACCTGGACTTTGGAATTTAAACATATCTGAGGATTATTTTATGTTTCATGATTTTAAGGAACTTTCCCTTGAGGGCTTCATAATTTGGGTAAAGTGAGCGTGCAGGGGGTTTATCGCCAAGACATAACATGTTACCTACCGCAGGGTTTGAAAGAATCAGTCCTGATTGAAAACATGGCCTAGTCTGACTTTTTGTTCTTCTCTGATATGTGGCGCATAATAATTAAGGATCTGCTGATTAGTAGATTAAAAGTGATTAATAGCCATGCTGATTATCGAATCAAGCGCTCAGTGGAATAATCAGTTAATTGATCATCGTAGCATAGAAGCCTTCAGAGCTGGTGCAATGGCCTGTTAACAGAGCCTAGTCTCCAGTTTATTTACTTTGTCAGGAAAGAACAACAGAACACAAACATTTCATTTTCACACAAGCTGCGTCTGAGGAAGATCACTAATAACTGATAACATATTACAGTTCAAAAACTTTGTAAAAATAAAAATAATTGCACAATACAAATGTAAAATTTGTTTTAATAAGAGTAGTAAATGCTTATACATCTATCTTTGCATTATTTACCTGCTTTTGCTGACTAGTGCAATTATTTAGAAAAAAAATTCAATTTAATTTTATTTCATTTCTAAAATAAGAACAGTGATATAATATACAGTGAATTATTTCAGAGATGAAAATGAATCAAAATGTGAACTGAATCAAATGGTGAGAACAATAAAATCAGTAAATCCTGAAAGAGACAGCCTATTATAAAAAGTTCCCAGTATTTATAACCATTATGATATTCTATCTCTTAAAGATACCTCAGAATCATTTTAAGATATCTTAAAATTACCTAGTCATTTTTTTTAGAATTATACAGATAGTGTCCTGAATTTAAAAAATCTTGAGGTGAACGCATACTCAGTTTATATTATTAGATATCTTCATGGGGTTATTTCTTGATAACTTCATGATTCTCAAATAATTTAGGGAAATTTAGGGAAAATCTCACTCACCACTTATTTCGAAGAACTGATTTTAAATGAATAATTTTAACTTACCAAACTTTACAATACTAAAGATATAATTTACTTAAGCATCATTTAGTGTAGGATATCTGTAAATCAGTTTGAATTATCAGAAAATTTAAAAGAAGAATGGGATTTAAAAAATATTTAATCAACAAACTTTACAAATTTATTATATTTGTATCCGAAGTAAATAACAATTGTGAAAATCATGACAGAAAACCTGAGTTGTGCCTGTTACCCTTGTGTGAGGCCTGTTTCCAGCACTGGGCTTTAGGGAGCCCTGGGACTGGGCTTCACTTGGACTTTTGCAGAGGGATATATGCAAAATACCCTCTGCACTTTTGATGAGCCGTGTGTCGAAATAGGGGATCAAGGTGGAGGTAGTATGAGTTAGGCCAACATTTGCCTTAACCATACTGTCCTCTTAGGATGCATAACTATCAGCACAGTCCTGGAGAATCTCAGTGCAGACTTGTAGACAAGCTACAGAACCTTTTTCAGACCTCCAGGTAGGAGTGCCCACGGCCCAGTAACTCAAACCGAAACAAACAGATTGCAGTATTTTGTTGCAGTATCATACAGTATTTGCTGCACAGGCACTGAACAGCAGTGTGTCTGTGCGTTTTCCTTAACCATCAGCATGTAACATTAAAGGCAGTGGAAAGGTACAGCATGTGTTTGTCACTGCTCTTCCCTTCTGCTCCATGCTTTGGAAGTAGTGCCTGATCATTCTCGTGGACACCTGCACATTCTGCAGCCAGCTGCTGGGGAATGCCCTTTGCTTTTCATGGCTTAAGTGTCCATTCTGCTGGCCCTGGGCAGCCTGGATTTTCACAAGGTACCGTTTTTGGCTGTTCTTGAACCAGATGATCAACATGTTATCAGTCAACAGCAGGAGTCTCCAGTGCTTTGACTTCCTGCTGACTTCTTCAGCTACACATCCCCTCCCAAAGCTCCTGTGAACCTCCTATTTATGGCAAGACTGCAGAATGAGGATGCCTGTAATTGCTACTGTGACTTGAATGTCATGCTTTAAATCTCAGAGTTGTCTCTTTATATATTGAGTCTATTAGCAAATGACAAAATGACAGAAAAGTTGAAAGAACTTTATTTTAACAGAAAAATGGCATACATAAAAATGACAGATATGTGCACTAGCAATATAAGGGACTGAATCAAGTCCTGTGTGACTACAAAAGTGATCATATGGAGCTTAAAGAAAATTAATAGCTCAGTTCTTTAATGTTATCGTAAATTCAGGCTTAAATCTAATATCAATATGCAAATCTACATGGACCTGTTTACTGTGAATAATTTACTAATTTTAAACTTAGAAACTTATGTTAGTTATTTTAGTGTAGATCATCTAAACAGCTGAAAGAACAAGATCTTCTTTCTAATCTTAACATCTGAAATTCTTGTTTTGTGAGGCCTTGATGATGTGGTTGTGGACAGTTTTCTTTTGTGCTATGCTGCATTCTTGCAGACTGAAAAAACTATTGTAGATGATGACTTGGATGTACTTCTCAGAATCAAATATGAACAAAGGATTCCTGCAGACTCCTGCAGGGATATTGGACTGGGACTGGGAAGTGTGTTCTAAAGGGGAGGTGGTGGTGACACTTGCAGTTCAAAGTCTGTGTTTTGCACAAAGTCCTGCTGTCTACAGCTGAGGAATTCTGGTCCTAGAAACCCCAAAATCCTGCTGGAATAAATACTGCACACACACAACACGTGGTTTAAAGCCCCTTTGTGCGTGTGTGTGGATGAAAACTCATATCATGAAGATAAACGACACCGAAAGTGGTTATAAAAAGCACTTAAACCATTTTGAGCTCTGAGCTTCATGTCATCTATAAATTGTTACAGTGTCACAAAAGGAGCAAGTATTGCCTGTACTGTGTGTTTCTCACCGTGTACAAGCTCTGGATGAGGACGATTAACATTTGAAGAGAAAAAAAAATCCCTAATTGGTGCACTGGTGATACTACAGGGTTGATATTCTGTGAAAATCCTGGAGACTGAAAGCCATTAATTAACCTTAGTGCAGTGATTACTACTTACATTAAAGAATAATACATTAAAGATGGCAGGAGCCCTTTCTTCCCTCTTCAGAGAGCCTCTCGGATCGCCCTGCCCCTGTGAGCTTCGATATGTTAACTGGGAAGCGACTAATTAGATGTCAAAAATTCATAAGGCCCCTCTTTAATATTGCATATCTATCCTAGGCTGTCACTTCAAAACAAGGGATTGTATAAACAGAGCGACCGCAACACAAAAACCCAGTAGGAATGTGAGGGGAGAAAAAAAAAGAGGAAACAATCAAAGAAAGTTCCTTGATAAACCCCAGAGAACGGCACCTGTGGAAATGTAATCTTGCAAATTCTAAAAGAAAAAAAAGCTCATCTTAATATGATTGTGGGCAAAGGAGAGGAGCAAAGGCACAGCGCGCAGCAAAGGGGAAAAGGGAGTGGAGAGACTGACTTATCAAAGGCACTGGCAGGTAAATAGTCATTTACTATGCATGCACAATGAACGTTACACAGTGCCTTGACACGAGCGCGAGGGCGATAATGAAAGGCAGCGCTATTGTGGCATCCGTCAGGGGACTTTTTTTAATATCTCTCCTTCTCTCGAGTGAGGGAGTGCTGATGCTTCTTGGCGGCAGCCTCCTGTTGTAAGTCACTTTGCATAAGATGTGAAGCAACTGAAGTGTGATGCATTATCTGGGTTCCGCTGCTCAAAATTACTTTTTTTTCTTCTTTCTCTAGAAAGAAAACTGTAAGGATTCACAGCTTATGTTTACTAAGCATTTACTCCTCCCCTTTACAAAAAAAGTTGTTTTTTTCCCCTGTCCCAAATATGTTATTTTTCATTTCTTTACAGTGCCAATCTTGGGGTCCATACTGCTATTATTAGTGCTATATTTTTATCACTAATAATTGTTCTACACCTGTCCCTGTTAAAACTAATCTTGAAAAAGCTTGTTCTGAAAAAAGTAGCAATTAAATGAACAGTAACACAGTAGTAAATGTTCTGAGATTTCTTAAGTATTTTATTGTTAAAACATTCAAACTTAAGAACTCTACAGATGCACCGAATAGCTTTGAAAATCTATTTTAAGCTGTGAAGTTGTGACTTATAAGATTTATTCATTTTGATCTTACATAAATAATCTCAAGTACAATTACAGAATATTCCAGAATTACAGAACACGCTAAAACTAGTGTTCAGATCCTATCAATTTCTACTAAATAAGCTTTACTTGTTTGATATTTTGGAATAGGCCTTCTATAAAAACAACGTTAAGATTTTTAAATGCAGCTGTGCTTGATTTAATTCGTATGAAATATCGAATACTTTTTTCTTGAGAACTACTGTATGTTCAATGCCATTTTTATTGTGAACATTATAATTATTTCTCATGTTTTCTTTGTTTCTGTTTCATGTTTTTCATGTTTTGTTTTTGTTATTTCTTTGTTTGGCTACCTGACAACGCTAGTTATACTTGTGAAAAGGTGACTTTGTTCTTCCTGGTATTAAGCATGAAGCTCTGGGCAACTGTGACAGGTGTGTCCCTGTATGCCAAGGCCCCACCCACTACACGCTCAAGAAAGTGTCAGATACAGTGGAAAATGTGGGCTCTGGGAAGGAAGTAGACATACCTGTAGTAGCTAACAAGACAAAACAATGATTTTAAATACAATGCAGACGAATATAAATGTTAATGACAAAACAAAAGCTTAACTCACTTTTGATTTCTAACTTCACTTCACTTTTTTACATCTCTTGCTACTCAGCCAGGAAGCTAATACCGGATCACTAAACGGATCTTCAAAAGCAATTAAAAGGTCTTGTAGCCTTGTAGCCTTTTAATAGCCCCGGCCTTCAGCTGAGACACTCCAGGACTACAAATCCCAGAATCAACACAAAAATGTTGCCCTTCAATAAAAAAAAAATCTTTAATATATTATAAATAATAAATACATTATTATAATAAATATATTTTTTCACAGAAAAAGGAGCAAAATAGCTAAAAAATTCTAGCAGATACAAGGTGCATTATAACAAAAGTGAGAACAGGATTTGTACAGCAATATCTGGTGTCAATGTTGCAGCCCCTCAGCCTATTATTAAAAATCATTGATAAAATGAAAACAATTTGCCAGTTCTACAGCATGCCTGTTCAAAGGAAACCTATTCATTGGAATTTCCCACGGCAGGACCTTTTACTTGTAAGAAAGAGAATATTCAAACAAGAAAAAATATTTTGCCAAACAAATTCAGCCGATTGTAACGTGAATTACTATAAGTTAGCAGCAGATTGTCTTTAAGGTTTATTTTACAAATACAGTAGCTATTTTAATTAAATCACCAAATGTATTAAAATAGTGCAATGAAGCTGAAGTGTTAACAGGTACAGTACGTAAATGAAAAATACAAAGCTGTTTTAAATATGTATATACAGTTAATACGGTAGATAGTTCTTTTGTTATGACAAAACAAAACACATGAGATCTTTTGTCCAAATCCCACAGTTAGGTCTAGTTATTACATACGGTGATTTTATGTTATAAAATTTAGTTTAGTTTTTGGAGCTATTGTAGGGTTTACATTCTGCTTTTTATGTTGGATCTACAGTATTACTACCTGAAGTCAACACTTCTTGAAGCCATGTTGTATTGAAATGTGATACGCTGAGTTACCAGTGCTGTTCTGGCTGGGAAATATAAAAGTTTCATGCTAAAAAATAAACAGCGTGCTTATTTATAATTTCCTCTTGAAAAGCACTTACCATGAAAGGTAGAATTATACATTCACCTCAGGAGCAAGGCAAGGTCAGGCAAATAAAACGTCTTTCTTCACAACATTTTTTCTTGTTTTGCTTGTCTTACCTCACTCAGATCATGTGTCTAAATCGATATAAAAGTAGTATATGTATTTATGTTCCATATTCCCCATATTCCTTGAGGAGGTCATGCCAAGAGTGGTTCCTTCTTCTCAAGCCAGTGATAGGAATCTTTTATTCAATTTGTTCAAAATGTAAAGATTATGGTAGCAATCAAAATATTTTTTTCAGTTAATCACTCCTTTTACCCAACATTATTCAGTCAAATATGTACTGTAGTTGAAATGACAAAGATCATGTCAACATCAAACGCAACCTTTTTGATTAGAGTTTACCAGAGGTGTTAAGAAGCAGTCCTCTTAAATATATAAGTAAATAAATGTTCTCAGAGACTGGGATTATTATTATTCTTCCTTTTCTTACAACATTTTCAGTATGGGTTTCAGAAGCAGCAAATAAAAATTAAGGTCAAGGAATTCTTAGGTCTGTCAAGTGGCAGAGCTTGACTTTTGGTTAAAAGGGATTAAAAGAATCATTTAAAAAGAAATATCTCAATGGATCTGTCAATGGATGCTAGGCTTTCAGGCCTTTGTAGAGCTTTAATAACAAGTGCACTTGAATGCATTATGATCTAAGGCTGATGTTTCACACCATTCTGCTGCAGTTTATTTTGTTATAAAGCACTCAGCACAACACTACAAAGCATTTTTATAACAAAACAAGAAAAACGGTGGGATTATACAATAGCATCATATGTTGCACATCAGCGAAAAGACTGTTAAACCCAACCAGTTGTGCTATGCGTACCTGTATTCATTCCATTCTGAATTAAGTGACATGCTTTCATTTTTGGTCATTAAAGCACAAAATTAGCCTGCTAGCCCAGCTAAAGGTCAGCGAACAGAGGGAAAAAAAATACGCACAGGGTCATATTCCTAAAACTGCATATACAGTATCTGTGATTTTGAATATTCTACAGTATGTTAATATTGGAAAATAAACAGAATGTCTTCATAACTGTGCTGAATGAATCATCCAGCAAGGCTTAATTAGTCTCATTTCATTTGGACTACAGGCATTATACTTAATGACAGGCACATATGTATTAAATATATAACACAGCATATAGTTCATATAAGGGCTGTGGAGTCTTGTGTTTGAAGAGGTTATAAAAACAAATGTAACTGTACTACTTTTATCTATACTTGTACTGCACTACACTGTTTAAAGTAGCTATGAATATGGCAAAATTCAAACTGCAGTTAAATATTAGAATATTATTTTTAAACTCTTGTTTTATAAAAACTGTATAACAGCTCAGGCCACAGTACTGTATCAATGAGGGGCTGGGAAATGAACATTAATTGACCATTGGAGTCCTTATAATGCTGAAAGCCCTGTGCACCCAGTGGCTCACTTACTGGTGTACCTCCCATCTGTGAGACTGATCTCGAGGCCGTGATCATGATCTGAGAAGAGCCACAGCACCAAGAACAGCTGACAGGAAGGGTGAGCTGTGAAACCGAATGGGGGTTCAAAGTTCTGGGGCAGCTTCGGAAGACATGCCTGGGCTTCACTGGACCCGCAGCTCAAGGGAACATAGAACATCTGGCAACATCTGGGACAGGCTGGTGCTCACATCAGGTGAGACAGCAGTGAGTGAACAGCCATCCCCTTCACACATAATTCACTGAAGGGGTGTCATGGAGACATTTTGGTTGCATCATGTGTCAGAAGGGCGTGTTAATTCTGTCCTTTAGTGTCCTTCTGTCAAATACAGTAGATGTAGTCAGTGGTCTCATTGTAACTCCAGTCTCACATACAAGTATACAGTACTGGACTTGGAAGGCAATCGGGTTTGAAAAGGCCATATGAAAATAGGACGCTGGCCTCAGGAAAGTCTTTTGTTCAACAGGCTGACACATGAAATTTTGAACGATAATATTAAGGAATTTTATTCTTAAAAGATTTTGATAAATGTACATTTAAAGCCTTTAATTTTGACACAATAATGTAATTTTTGCAGGCGGTCTTAGACAGTCCTGTTTATGAAGAGGAAAGCAAGGCAATATCTGTGTCTTGACAACACTTTAATTTTGTTTTTTATAGTTATGACAAACTGTAATCCCAAATTTTCATGCAGAAATGCCAAAATAATTCTTATTATTTTCTGGAATTTCTGACAAATATGGAAATACCTTGTAAGCTGTAGGTGCATCGATATTACCAAGAGGTAATTATCAAGAGGGCAACTCTTGAATATTGATTATTCTTTGAGCAAAAGAAATACAATAACTGCTTTTCATTGTGTTTAATAATTGCTTGTTCATAGTGAAGAAAATAAAAAATAATAAACACAAACAGCTGTTTCCATTATTTTCATTATGAAGTGAAAAATTAAAAATGCTTTACAGTGTATAGTTTTATTTGACCTGAACTATAAAATGCTGGTTCAGAGTAAATAAAGTGCTTAGTATCTATTTTTAAATATTGCCTTAAGGGTATTTAGTCTTGGTGCAGTTAAAGTTAATTCTTTAACCTGAAAGCTCCACTGGTAACTTTGAGACTGACATTAAAGAGAAACTTTCTAGTGCTTTTCAAATTAAACGTACACAATAAATATATAAATAAAGTCATGGTTTAATAGACATAACTGTCCATATTTATTTCAATGATAATCACTCCTGCTGAGCATAAACTCTTATCTTCCCTACCGGAAAACTGGAAAGATAACAAGAGATACTAACCTGCCCATTTGAAAACATGATTAGCAGTTTCAATCTTGCTTGTCACTGTACTTAACACTGAGCTCTGGCTAGAAGCTTACTTATTTTAGGGTTGTGTTTATGAGGGTCAAAACTCCTCAGGGAAGGGTGATAATAAATTGCATTTAGTCTACCTCCTCTGGCACTCAACATGTCCAAGACTTATTGAGCAGTTGTTAATTATACTATGGTAGCTGAATGTGCAGCAATCCATAGAACGGCCTGTTCTATTGTATTTCTTCACATGTGAAGTTCAACAATTCTTTGGTTTGTGATGAATTCGGTGAACAGAAGACAAATACAAGGTTTGTGAGAGTATATATATCGATTAGGTAAGGAAACTACTATTGTTTGAAAATTAATAAATTCACATGTGCTATAAAAAAAAACCAAATAATACTAATTTAAAGTAATCAGTGAAACTAAATAACATTTCATAAAGAATGTGTTAACATAAGATCCTCATTTACAGGACAAGCCTAAGAATGACAGTATTAAATCTGTCTGAAGTACAGAAGTGTTACTGTTAAAGGACAGTATTGTAACTGTTGAAATGCAATTACACAAGCAGGCCTACCTACTGCATAATACAGATAGATTAATATTAATATCTAAATCAGGAACTTTTCTATTCTTGACTTGACATTAAAATACAACTCATGACAGGTTTAACAGTTGACGATTGGAAGAGATGTACTGTAGGCCAAAGTTCAGAGATAAATGTCTTGTATAGGAACCACTGAACTTCAAACTATTGGGGAAAGCGTGATTGAATGAGCTGGGGAAAATGCTTCCTTCTCTTTTTTTGCATTTTTATAAATAACATACAATAAATATACATAAAATAAAATAGTTTGATCACAAAAAATTAAATTGGCAGCCGTCTTCTTGTAACAGTTCTGAAAGAAGTGAAGACTTGTGACTTTTTTTTTCAGGTCAATTAGTCACGAATGATTGAGATTTTATTTTTGGCAACCAACAGTAAATAATTTACTCAAGAGCGTTTTACGGACAAAACAACATATAAACGTGTGGGCCTGCCTTGATGTCATGCTAAGTTTTAAAACTGTGTTAAAAAAAAACATTGTCAGTTGATGAATCAAAAATAAAACGTGCATATCTTTCCAGAATTAACATGAACACATCCGGGCAAGAGCAGCTAGCTTTCCGTTTTTATTTCAAATGTAATGCATTATAGGGTGCAGGAAAAAAAAGCAAAAATGGAAAGAAAAAAATTCGATTGCTTTCTTCTCCTTTCCATTCTAATAACCCATATTTTTTTTCATAAGTTTCTTCCTGCCCTTTTATTTATGCGGTAGATTTCTAACAGAAATAGCCACTCCACCTGATTTTAATTTGGTATGTTCCTCTCACCTGACACACCCATGCATAGCCCTGACCCCGGAATCTCATTAGGACCGGCTCTGCAAGGCTCACATCCGAAGTGCTTTAACACATTAAGAGCCACTTGCGGTATAATGAACAACAGTGTGCAGTTCTGCTGAATAGCTAAATAATTCAGTAAACTGTCAACTTTTCTGCTGTATGATTTCATAGATTTCAGATCAAGGGTGTCACAGGGGCCACTGAGGTAATGCACAGTGTGACGGCGACACAATAACATGCTGCTCAATATCCAGGGCTCGTCCACGGCGCCGTCTTGGCAGCCGTTTTTCCACTCCCCGCTTGTCAAGGTGCAGAAAAAGGGATACTGCCTTTTCCTTTTCGTTATCCACTTCTCACTTGGAGATTTCAAACAGATTTAAACTAATGAGGAAGCGTTTAAAAACTTGAGGATGCCAATTCGCTGATGTGTGTCGGTTAGAGCAAAAAAAAAAGCCCCACACGCGCGCGCACACGCGATTGTCAGCACAGGTGAACAAAGTGAATGGGATATGTGACTGACAATAAAGATTTCTTTTAACATCAGTGAAATGAGGCTCTGGAGACAGGCAGATGGGACAGATGCAGAACTTCACATTACTCTGAGGGTGTTGGATGTTTCCAAGAGACCTGAAGGTGCCAGCTTTAATGATGAGCCCAGAAAGTTGCATGCAGGCAAGATGCCAGCCTTAAATTTATTATTTTATTTCACTTTAAAGAGTGCTTTAATAGACACCCTAAATTTCAGCTACTGTCAAGCGCACTTAAAATTTAATACTCTCATGACTTTCCTCCATAAACAGTCCATTTGGTGGGAAAGAAAACATTATATACTGTATATGAATATAGAAAATGAGAATGCTGCAGTTGTTTTTCTCCCGAAATGAATTATTTTAAAACATTCTTAGAATTATAAAAAGGTATTGGTCTTTTGTTCTTTTTTTCCTTCCTTATAGAAACAAAGTACTTCAGTACATAAGAGCATACAGTAAGAACAGTTACAAACTAGAGGCCCATCTAACCCACTGGCTGGGTACTACTGTAGCTAATTGATCCAAGAATCTCATCCAGCCATTTCCTGAAGGAAGTTAAGGGTATCAGTTTCAACAATATGGCTGTGCAGCTTGTTCCATACCCCCTAAATCCTTTAGGTAAAGAATTGCTTCCAGTTCTCAGTTTTTAATGCACTTCAATGTATTTCCTTTTTGTAACTGCAATAAAACATTGAAGTACTGTACTAGTTTGCACATTATTTCTTGTCATATCTGCCCAAATTGTGCGTGCAAAAGGTGTTTACTGAGTATGCAAGCTTACAGGATAAATACTGTTTTTTTTGTACATGTATCCTTACATACTGTTTTTGTTTCAACTGTCCTGGTTAAAAAAGTGGAAACAAGGTACAGTACCAACCTACACGAATTCCTGTAGGTTTGATTTTAACAATATTAATTCAGTCACTAAGGGGTGAAAGGTCAATATGTTGTCTTTTTAGAAGTCTGAGTTTGTCTTTCTTCTGGATACAGATCATTTTGTATTATAGTGTCAGATCTGCACAGCTGCGTCTATATTTGATTTTAGCCATGGAACAATGCTGTGAAGATTACAGATGTCTTCATTTGCCACCCAGAACCCATTCCCTTGGTCTCTGCCTTTCTTCATATAATTAGTAATTAACACATTCTTTTGTTTAGGCTACTTTATTTATAACAAAATTCCTGCCAAGATTCTATTGCAAGTATCACATTAATGACAGTGTATACAGTATTTAAAATGCAGGCCAAACCCTGCAGTAACAAAAATACTCTACAAACCAAGAAAACTAAGGATTTGTAAACAATTTGTAACCATTAAGAAAAAGCCTTTGAACGAGTAAAGAAAAACCCATCAAATATTGTAGTCAGGTGTAACAAATAAATTACCTTATGGCTTTTAACAAGGAAAGTTAAGCAAATGATTTCAGTAGGATCACCCCTTCAGAAAACAAAAACAGAAAGAATATATATTTTTTTCCTTTTAAAATTCATTATCAAGACCATTTTACCAGCAGGCTGAGTGTGATGAGAAATGATAATGTACTCTGTTGATACACAAAGGCAACTTGTACCGTATATGAAACAGGAGTATTTGTGATGTTTGAGGTCAGGTTGAAGAGCACTAAAGGCTAAAATCTGGTAATTATTTGCAATAGAGTGCAGATGCAAAATGTATTTTAACCTTTCTCATTTAGGAAAATTCTATGGATTGTTTACTAGTAATCATTTCAACAGCGAAATGTTTTCATGATTGATAAAAATTACTTAATCCTTTGTACATATAGTAGCTATTGACTGCTGTTAATTTAGTGAATCGAGGATTTTAACATATCGTAGTCAGTGCTGTACTACAGCCTGCGATCCCTTTATGCCTTGTGTCACATTAGTGTGTCTGTCTTACGGTGTTACAGCACAGATTATCAAAACAGACCTGAAACCAACACATTTATCTCTGAATTGGCCATGATTTCCTACAGTTTTGCATAATCAATTGAAAAAATTGCCTCCTGTTTATTCTGAAAACAATGTACCACTGCATTTGTAATAAATAATTAAAAATAAAATCATAACCTGACAGAAAGAAAATATAGAGATCGGGATTTCAAAGATAATTAAATAACCAAGAATTTTGAAAACAAGCAAGTTCTAATGAGACACAGATGGTGTCTCTAGCTGTCAGAAGTCTGTGTCCTTTTGTTTGAGTTCTAGGTCTCTTAACCCTGAATGTCTGACTTGCAGAATGTATTCAGTTCTACAATCTGATGTAGGGGAAATGAAGTACGATCTGACCAACAGTGACAAACCCAGATGATCAGCATCTTTAATAACAGGCTCAGTGATTTTTTTAGAATTTGTAATCAGGAATGGAGAAAATTCTTCTCATAAATTTTACCATTACTTTATTTCAAGGTTTGCTGCTCCACAGCTGTCATTAATTCACAGCAACATACCTTGTCTTCCAAATATATTATTTTTTATTGCATTTGCATGCATTCAAGCACTCACTGCATTACAGCCTATGAGCTGGTCTGACACACAGTACGTTAAGCTGAAATGTGGGTTCGCAATTTAGCACAATCATTTATTTCTATTCAGTGAGCTCTATTTACTTCAAACCAGATGATCCCAAGTTAAAATGTAATATGCTAAAAAATGCATTAACTAAAAAAAATCAAAATAGCTTGTTTCCATTATAAAGTGAACAATTTGTACAGTTTCTTTGACACACCAGAGTGGTTGTGTCATGTTGTACAGCAGAATCATAACGACACATTAATTAATAATAATTCCTTGCGTTTACATACTGTAGCACATTTCATCACAAAAGATCCCAGCTCACCTTACATATGGGAGGAGACCCATTTACTCCTCCACTGAAGTGCAGCTCCACTCCACAAGAGTGATGGGCAGCAGTCACTCTGCACCAGTGGCCCCACTGCACAGCAGATCAGAGGAGGACTGAGAAATGTCTTCACCAATGGAATTAAGGGACAACTTTAAGATGGTCAGTGTGGTATTTCGCCATGATATCGACAGTATATCACAACATGCTGACTAATATTTGCTTGATTGGTAAGGGCTAGAGCTGACACTACTGTATGTTGAGATGTAGCAACACAATACAGCTATCTTTCAGATAGTTTTGCACTGCTAAAGCTTACATTGTAGAATTCTTCTGCTGCACTATTTGTTTATTGTGCAGTGAGTAATTTGCATATTATTGCCCTCTTATTCTGTGCCAAATCATGGCCCTTATGCGTCAAAGTACTTTTAAGAAACTACAAACAAAAAAATACATTTCAGTGCAACACAGCTTCATGCAAAACAGTGGTCTGTTACCCAGTCTCCTGTCAGGGCACTACTAGGTATATTAGAAAACACTTGTTTATTTCATTGCATGTGCCTTAAAATGTTGGACAAAGTCTTGGTTTTTAAAAGAGAGAACAGCAGACTAAATGACAGTGGTTCAGAATCCCAAATGAAGAAGACATTTTCTGATTTGAAAAACAGCAGGTGCTTAACTTGAGAAATGGAAACTTACACAATAACATCTGATCCAATAGATTTCAGAAACTCCTCAGCTTCTCATTAAAGAACATCTTCTGTAACCTACACATTTCAGTAAAACACAGACATCGGTAAAAATTGTGTATATTTACAATATGCATAAAACACAATTGGATCTTAAACAAATGAGTTCATATTATTGGTCTGAATCATTCTTGATGTATGAAACTAACTGCGTTCTAAATGTTTTTTTTTTTACTTTTAAATAGTGTTTATTGTTATACATTATGAGAAATTATGTCTAATTATATTTGTTTTAGGTTTACTTGTGATCATTTACTATACACTGATATCATTTAAATGATAATATCATTGTACTATAGACTCAACAAAACATACCAAATGTCTTTATACCTTGTATGTAGCACACAAGAGCTAAACCATGAAAACAAAATAGCAGCTCTTCTGTAATTACAGTTAGGCTTGTGGAGGGCTTTGTTTTCTCTTTATTTCTTTCAAAAATCTGCAGTGAGCTCATTCACTAGATAACAATGAATAGTATTTATCAGGTTCAGTATCAGCATTTGGTAACCTTCAAATCACCTAACAGATGAGGATTATTTTATCATCAGTTATATCAAAAGTATATAAAAGAGATTTAAAAGTATCTAATACTCATGTCTAGGCCTTCAAAAAATAATTTAAGTGTAAAGTTAATCTCTTCCTTATTCATTCATTAGTAAACATTTGAAGTGCACATTTCACATCATAATACAAGGTTTAACCAAGCACATATTATATCATACATCATACATCATCATATGTTATCATGGTTGATATCAACACAAATTAAAGGTGTTGCTACCAAGAGACATCAGCACAGGCAGAGACGGTCAGATGTGCTTGGCCTGCTCTATCTCGATGAGTGGGCATGTGTGCAGAGTTTCTGAGACAAGGCAGGCCAGAGAAGGAAACATGGCACAAGCATTAGCATATTGCTAAAAACACCAATGAAAACTGAAGTGGGAAGAGTAACAGTTTAACTTTTTCCATACAGTAGACATTTGACCTTGAATGTGATTATTCATCCCACTGCAGTGATGGCCAATGAGATCCACAGTCCAGCAGGTTTTCTGGTGCTCTTTAACACCTCAGCTGTTAAAGACTCAGGAAGAAAAACAGTCCATTGGTCTAATAAATCTTGAGGTTTGGAGCTGGCGATCACTGGCCTAATTAATCAGCTCAAGGGGACTGTGAATGATACCTCATTAGCTGGTCTTCAAGAGAGGGATTTCTGGGTTTCCTCTCCTCTGCCCTGTCAGTTTCTTAACGCTTGATCAGTTTTTGATCAAATATTTCCTTTTTTGCTCTTGGTATTTAACAATAGATAACTATTGCAGGACAGTGGGTCTTATTGAGTGGCCTTTGTCACCACTGAGCTGCAGCCTTGGGAAAAGTTCCTCAAATTAATTTCATTTGTTCACTAGAACTGCTAAATCATAACATGGTGAGGAATGTATCATATGGAATGTTTGTTGTCACCTTCCAAGTCAGTTTAGCCATTAGAACAACCTTATTTAATTAAACAGAGTAATAGTGTCATTGCACCTATTGTGAAGGAAAAAATTCTGACGATTTTCTCACCTTTTAAGAACTTTCATCTGTGTTACCTCTGTTAATTTTTCACAGTTTAACCAGTGCAGTGCACAAGAGTGGAGATCTTTGGGGGGTAGAATAGGTGATTATTAAAACATGTTTAGTACTGTTAATGCTCACACCCTGCATTAAACACTGATTTCCTAGAGCCTGCAATAGAACAGGTGTTTCATTTTAAAATTAAGGCAGTGTGAAAGTTCAAAACAATGCTACTGTACTGTAGTTCTTGAATTAAAAAAATGAAAATAAAAGCTAGACTTTATTCAGATATTACTGAATTTGTATTTGAAAATGACCATAGATGAAGGTAGACCTATAGATTAAAAAAGTTAGGAATTATCTCCTCCTTGTTAATATAAAGAATCCTAATGAAACGTGTACTGTAAAATTATAACTTCTTCAGATGTCTTTCTTAACTTACATTTTTTTACAAATTAAATAACCAATGTTATATGTTCCAGAGGAATTATAGACTATCCCCTTAGCAAAAGGTCACTACAAATATCAAAATTGGCATTTGTTATTTTATCACGCATTAAAAAAAATCTTTACTACAAAAAAAAATGCAACAATGATTCAGATTTTGTTTGAAGCTGACAGTTTATTAATGTGGCCCACATTCCTAAGCAGAAAGTGAAAATAAAAGCAGGAGGATTAAAGGGAATGAGAAAGGGGCCTCCAGATACAGCCCAGCCCAGCAGCAGAGCCCTCTGTCTGGAGACCAGAGTGGGAGATTATGATTTATGGAATAACTCACCTGGAAGGGACAATTTCTGCCGTCTGTGTCTGAAACCAGGCTCAAGTAAATACTTAATAGCGACTTTGGGAGGTCTGGGGACCTATGACTATTTGTGGGGTGTGGGGCTGTCATCACAGGAGATTTATTTACTTTAATAAGGATTTCAGATTGGTGCCAAGCTAAATCTCAGTATAATTAAAAGTTTTGTGCAGACTCTTTGAGAAGCAGCGCCTCACCCCTTTAGCCCACCACTAAAAGACTTCCAGAAACTCCCCCAGATGTGCTCGTAGTCGCAAACAACTCAAGCCCGTGTTCTTAGACATCATTATGCAAAAGCAGGTTGTAACCCATCACAAATACGTGTACAGATGCACCAAGAGGTTAAGGCTGTATCTACTGTACCACTATATAACAAAACAAAAGTTTTTTGAAAGCATTAACTAAGCGGATATATCAGCTGGATATACAGTTGCCCAGAGTAAAATGTATTTATGATAAAGATGTACATTTCTTTTTCTCTCATATTGCAAGGCCACAATATCTATATCAATATTGTTTTAAACCCAGTATGTGCCTCAGTACATACACGGTTTTACTGTGTGCATTATCTGACCCCACTGTCTCCTCTCTCAGGCTGCAGCTGAGAGAGCCGAGAGCGTGTGAGCTTTGTGCTGGCTATTTAAATATGCCAGTGACATCAGTCTCCTCTGGCACTTAATGCCCGCTTGCATTGCCTGTGGCAAGGCTCCGCTTCTTCTCCGGTCTAATTGGCTCTCATCTTCTTTTGTTCTTATTCTACCAAACCTTGCATGAAGCTGGGAAATCTCCCTGTGTCATCTTGAAGAAACCAAGCTTACGTGGTTGGAAAATGCTGCAGTTGTTTAAAATCCACCAGTTTATGTTCTCATGTACTAAGAAGGAAAAAAAAACATGAACCCGAGTTTAACCATTCCATACATATATATATATATTGAAAGAAGATTCAAAATGTGATACATGATTGCTAATTTTAGAAACTAATTAGTGATAGCATTTATGGTTTATTGTAACTGAAATCTTCCTCTAAAATTTAAACATTCTATCACAATTTAACCAATTCCTACTGTGAATGCATTTAATATGATAGAATATTGTTTTATTGTATAACAAATACTGAAATATTTTATCATGGTTATCTAATAATACAAATGGAATACCCATATAAGAATACAAAAAAACAAGTTAAATCATACTGTATATGTACTGTATGTTTTAAGAAAACAGCTGGTCTTCATTACATATGAAAAACTTTTCCCAATTCCACATATGCAGTTATTTATTTATCAAGAATAATATGTCAAATCAAGAGAAAGTCTATTAAACAAGTGTGAAGTGTTATGAATTCGTTCAGAAAGCCTTCTTTCAGAAAATCGACCAAAATTCCACCCATTTCCTATAATCACCCTCCTAGGAATCTTTGAACCCTGGATTTCAAGGGGAAGTGGGCTTCTGCACAATAGAAATAAGGTCCAGAGTTTCCCAAACCTCCAATAAAGAGCAATTAAATCTGAGGAGCTCTGAACAGCCACAGGAACACCTGCCATGTTCCTGTGTGTTACAGCCTGTGGGTCCTGCTGCTCCCAGCCTCTCCACAACACACTCACTGAGACTGCGCCGAACTAAGTGGCTGTACTCAACTTTTTTGATCCACTGAGGTAGATAAGATATTGGTGGAACTGTAAAACCAATATTTCCTATCCATGTATGTTATTTTGAAATGTCTAAAATAACTTTGATGTCCCACTGTCATACACCTTTTAAAATATACAGGTGAAAATGAACAGAATCATATCCAATTTCATTAAGAGTGTGTAGCAACACGAGGACATAAGATGTACTTCAAAGTGAAAAGGAAAAAGGCCAGTAGGTCCCTAGAGCTTTCTGCCTTTGAGTTCTCAGTTTTTATTGTTTTCTCTGTAGTGAATGAAAATCATATCAGAAACCCCTGGCCCAAAGCTGTCTTCTTTCTAGGTGGGTCAAAGGCAAGTATCCTTCGGTGGAACACATGTGATGTAGCCAGTCAGGTAGATGGACAATAACACTGCATAGTTTGACCTCAGACAAGACAGACTATAAAGTTAATTCTTTTATGTCCTAGGTTGTCTCACATTGCAGCCAGAGTGAAATACACTGTCAGTGAAGACAGGTTCCACTTTCATTACCCAAGTGTTCAGTGACCAGGACAATACACAGGGGACTGGGTTGAGAACAGGAGGCACTTTTTAAATAAAGATTTGTGGGCATGTGGAGTACACTACACAGACATGTCATGGATGCGGACTCACTTAGATCCTTCGAGAAATGATTTGAGTACAGAAGAGTAGATCGTGTGACTGCACTACTCATGGGTATAACAAGATACCTGACAAATACCCTGCAGTTGGTTATAATAAATGAAAAAACTGGGAACCATATCTGTCTCTATTCTTCTGTTTTTTCAAATGAATATTGGGTGGTATTTTCAGGGTCATGGTGTTCCTTTATGTCTTTGTATAAAACATTAGTAGACTTTTGTGCTATATCGTTCATTTCCTGTAATAGAAAGTTGTGGTAAGTTATATACATATTAAGTCAAAGGCCATTCATTTTCAGCTTATGAAAGCTGAGGAAGCCATTTATCATATAATTTATTATGTCATGTATGTACCATGGATTTAAATGGGGAAAGAGCCAGAACCCATGAGAGCAGGATGAAACAAAGGGAGGTCCCAGGCTCTTCTGTAAAGTGGCTCAATCTTTAAATAGCAGAGAGTCAGATTATTGCTGTTGGTGCAGTTACAAGGCTAGTGTGATTTCTATAGCTTTTGCATCAGCAAAACAGGACTGAGGAAAACTGAGGTCAGACTCCGGCCTCAGTGGTTAGGAGAAGAATATCACATGGCCAACAATTAGATTCCAGTTGTGGTATTCTAAATTTGTTTTTAATTCTCTTGTATTTCATTTTAATCTTTAGTCTGCTGCTAAGATGGTTTTTGCTCCCAGTTACCCTTTGAGTAGTCTGTCTCTGTTGAAGAGGCTTTCGGATCAATATGTTACTGTCAACTGGATGACCAATAATGAGAATTATGCCTCCTGAAATGATTTTTAATGTAGCTCTTTTGAGTATATTGTAGAACCAGCACAGACCTACGGAAGCTGTAGCTGCTGATGTGAAGGCACCTGATCAATAGGAAGAAGACAGTTTACACAGTTTAGACATTGTAAAGAATGATCTGCAACAGGCTTTGAAAAAATGAAACAGGTTGTCCATTTAATATTCTTTACAACAAAAATGTTATTTTCCTCTTCAAAGTTCATGTTCCAGGACTCGGATATCTGTCTGATTCCAATGTTTATTAAGTTTGAGACACCTTTTGAAAGAGCTGATGAAGAAGACTACAAACAGAACTTTACTCCCTCAGAACAAGATTACAGACAGTAAGGTGTGTCTCTTGTTTCCAGTTCCCATGACATATGTAACATTAACAAAGGCCAAATTAAGACAAAATGTGTGAGAACAAAAGTATCCGCAGGCTTGTGCTGCTGATACATAACATTTACCGAAGACATACAGTAGATGCTTTTCTTTTTTAGATGCAAGTGATGCCCGATGTTTTAAATATAATAAAACAACGATTGTAAATATAAAACATTTGATTAAAAAACAGATTACTGGCATCTGACTTACCCTTATTCCAATTTTAATATTCAATTGTATATATATATACATTACTTGCAAACTTAGAAAATAAGCAAATTTCAGTTATATTATGAAATAATATTGTTAGGCATAACTACCTGTATGTAATTCATTTTTTCTAGTTCTTAAACAATTTGTGTCTATCTACCCTATTTTCAGAAACAATAGTGAACATGTATTTGCCACATGACCCTACTGTGTAAACTCCTAAGGAAGGCTCTTACTGCCTTTCCCAAGAGACTTCCATTCTTTCTTAATGTGTAGGCCTGGCATGTTTCTATGGAAACCCAATTGAGGCTGATGTAAACAATCATTTTTTTTCTTTACTAGCAAGTTGGAGAAATTTTGTAAATGTTTGTAAATGATTTAAAATGAGCACTTAAATGTTTTGTGGTATGAAGTGCAGTGCAGTCAGTTTAAGGAGAATAACTACCCAGTAATAATAAAACAAATAATAATAATAATAATAATACTGTTGATTTTCACCAGGTTTGATATTCAACAAGTTAGGCTTAGGTTAGGTAAGGCCTGTACCTAATCTCTCTTACTAATGTGGTGATTATATGCAACAAAGTAAGTCCTGTATAACAATCATAAGCGATCAGTTATTCAAAATGAAGTTAAAAACATTAAATTGATATCCAAAATCCATATACTTTATTTTTCTAAAGCCATATCTGCATTAATAGAGTGATGGGTTTCTTCTGGAGTGCATTATACTGCATATACAGCACAAGAGAACACAATATACCTGGGTGTAGGATGTTTTAAGGCACTTTTGTTTTACAGAATTGTACAGATTGCTTTGCTCTCCATCCTAGACTGTTTGAGGTTAAGTATTCTCAGTGCAAAGTCTTTCAGCCAAGAGGCACATGCTAAAAGATTTATAGAAAGAAACTGTGCCAGGGGTGATATTCCCAATTCAGCATCTTTAAAAATGGAAGCAGGTTCTTAGTGAACTTTTATGAACATATAAGATAAAACTTTGTTAACATTAAAGTAAAACATTTCTAAAACATGCAATTTAGACCTGAAAAAAAAAACATTCTAACAATGTTTTATTTATGACTTTTGTTTAAAAATTATTTTGAGGCAATCAAAGTCTTTTCCATTTGTGATATAAAGGAACTCAATATCACACAGGCCTCAAAAAATAAATGTGAACTTTAATTATTTGTGGTTGTTTTTGCTTTTTTTTACACCATTTTACATTACCAGTGGATTTCATCTTTTTAGCTGAAACTTGAAAGGTGCTGAAGGGGAAATTGGACCACACTGTTGAAGCTCCTTGTTTCATTATGAATCCTAAGACATCTTCTTTCCCAGAGAGTTGGAGGGCCCTTCAAAGAAACAGAGCTTACAATTTGCTTATGCAATTGAACAAGAATTAACAAATTACATGATGAGAGATCTGATGTTGATCAAGCAGTGAAAAGCTGTGCCCGGATTGTTAAAGGTCTTCTCATACCCAGAGATAGTTTAGAATGCAGACTGCAGAGTTGTCAGAGCTGGCTCTCCGGCTGACATCTAGGTTATGTAGTCAGTAAGGTCAATACCTTTTAAATAAGACTAAAAGATAATTTCATGTAATAGATTGTATAAGGATAATGCAGTGTAATATTGGACTTAACAACATTCTTACACTAAATTGAAGGAAAATAGCAGAAACATGACAATAAAGCCTATAATAAGCCTATAATTAATAAAAACAACTTTTAATTTAAACTATATTGCTAATATGTATACGTAAAGAGGAAAAACACACAAATCTGCATGCATAGTGCCTCTTTGTGCTGCACACAATCTCTGTGAACAGTCAGGTATGAAGCATATTGGCAGCAGAAGCTTTTGTGCAGAGGGTTTCAGGTTTTGTGTGGATGTGTCTGCATCATCTTTCATGTTTACTTCCTTAGAGTGACATTTTGTTTGTCGAGATGCAGCCTGCTTATTACATATTTAAAGAGCCTTTTGAAATGATTATGAGATCTCAGCCCACAAGCTTCAGAAAAAAAATTCTCTTAAACAAAACTGAAGAACAAATGTGTGCATACCTAAAGAGGACAAGAACATATAAGAATGGAGAGTCTATTTTTGCTGATACTGTTTTTGGTAGAGAAAATTTAGACTAAAGATTTTTTTAAGTCTAATACACATTTGCAGTATACTGTAATATAGCCAGCACCTAAATGTAGAATCAGATACTGATATTCTTCTGTTTGATGTCTTTTGTAGATAAAATCCCCTTATCTATAGTTAATAAATCTAATGAATAATACATTCAATTCAATTCAATTTATTTTTATATAGTGCCTTTCACAACAAGGTTGCCCCAAGGCGCTTAACAAAGCTGTGTGACAGTACATGAAGTTACAATACAGAAAGAGAAAAAGCCAGAAGACAACAGAGGTGAGGAATCTAAAACTCTATACAACTCTAAATAAAGTGCTAAATGTGGAGTATTAAGTCTTCCATAATGTCCTCCTGTGTGACAGTATTCCATGCAGATCCCTGTAGACCAGCAAATCCTCCTAAACGATAGCTGTATTCGCTGTGTCCCTTTTGGATCCATGGCAGTGATACAGCATCCAACTCGGTTGGTGCCCAGCTCGGGCACCATCCGGACATGTGGGGAGGAGAATAGGATAGTTTGGTCAGAACTGATGTATCTACCTGGTGGGCCAACACAAAGACACACAATGGCATGTACAGCAGCACCAGCAGCCATAGCTAAAATGGGCTATGATGTAAAGTGTGAGTAGGCTGGGCTGAAGTCATAGGTTTTCAGTCTGGATTTAAGTCCTGAGATTGATCCCGTACATAGGCTGGCAGACTGTTCTATAAACTAGGGGCCCTGTAGCTAAAAGCTTTACCGCCAGCTGTTATTTTATTAATATGTGGAATAAGAAGAAGACCTGTGTTCTGTGATCTAAGTGGATGATTTGGATTGTATACATTAATCAGGTCCATTAAATAGACAGGTGCCTGACCCCTGAAAGCCTTAGAAGTAAGTATAAGAATTTTGAAGTCTGCCCTGTACCTGACAGGAAGCCAATGGAGAGAGCTAAGTATAGGTGTTGTTGTACTTTCTACTCCTGGTAACAATTCTAGCTGCTGCGTTTTGAATTTACTGTAAGGTGTTGACGGTGCGATAGGTGCTCCCTGATAGTAGGGCATTATAGTAATCTAATCTGCTGTATACAAAAGCATGTATTAGTTTCTCTTGAGTGTCTTGTGTCTTGAGTGGAGAGAAAATACCTTAGTTTTGCAATGTTTCTCAACTGGATGAAGCGTGCCTTCGATACTGCATTAACATGAGAGTTAAATGAAATGAGAGCATTGTGTCTAAGATGATGCCTACTGTAAGTTACATGCCGAATCTGAGGCAAAATTTGAAACCCTCAGAGTTCTCTGCTGAGGTTATAGCAGTCCTATCTGCACTGTTGCCTCCAAACAACAGAACCTCAGTTTTATCAGAGTTGAGTGAGGTATTATATTCTAATCCAATGTCTTTGTGAGTTCTTCTGATGTAAAGGGTTAGGGGATGTGCTCAGTTCCTTGATGATCATAGTGAAATGCCAAAAGAAAGTGTGTAGTTAAAACTGGGGAATAGTGCTCTGATGTTCAGTACAAGGATAGTCAGGGCACCTATCAAGAAGGACAACGACTGTCAAAGAAATAACCACTATGTCTGCAGGCAGAGCAGGGGATTGGCCTTGTAGTAACTGAACTAATCAATAAATACTGCTGCTACACTGGCCTTCGGCTGTAGTACAACACTCACATTTCCGATGTGTTATCTGTTCTGCCAACAAATGCATCCACTCCATGACACCCTTGAATTCAAAAACTGATATGGTAAATAATTAATGTTAGATAACATACAGTACAATTTTGTTAACCTTTTATCTTTATACCTTAACAAATAGACTTTTAGTGGGTTTGATATATGTCTTTTAACAAACAAATGCAGCAAAAATAATTTTACAAAATATTACATTGATACTTGAAATGTACTCGTTCAAAATTTAATTATTCACAAAATGCTGCTGCATTCAAATCCATTGCTCTGCGCTACCTGCATATTTAAAGAAGAAACCTACCTCCAAAGGCAGACTTTTACTGATTGTTAGAGAAATGGTGTAAAAATATATTTATTTTTACTGCCAAAAATTAACGACCAATATGCAGTAATGTATTTATTTTTTCCTTGATAAATACATTTTCATTTTTACTGAAAATCTTGGCTATGTTTAAGAAAGAGAATTTCCGATCAGCTGTTTACAGTCATGGCATTGCTTATTATTTGGAGTGGTTTTAAACTGGGGTCAGAGAAGAAGAATGTAAGATTCTGAAACAACATTAAACTGAATTACAGAATTATGAATCTACCCTCAGTTTGCTGTTTCAGAAACAAAAACAATTATTAGAATTTGCAACAAAATCTACAAAGGACACTTGTTCGTATATTTTTATTCTGGTGATATGAACAAGAATATTTTGGGACACAAAGAGGTGATCATAATGTAAATAAAACTAAATGTGGGGTAAGTGGTTACCAGCGTTAATGCACTGTTTTCATATACATCTGTGTGAAGGTAATTATCGTGCTGTTCTGATGCACATGTTGACGGGCTGTGGAAGATGAGTTGTCTATTGTATCACCTTATGGATATAAAAATGTTCTAAGTGGTCTAACTGGAATATAGAAGTGCCCACAATTTATTATGAACTGCTGTAGACAGTCTTCAGGGTAATTACTGACCTCCTCAAGGGGTATCGAGCAACTCTGAGGGGCTGTTTGTGTTCCTTTCAGGAAAAAATAACAAAAGAGTCCCTATTTTCCCTGTGCACATATGGATTCTGGTCCCAGCAGGCTAATAGAGGCACATACAATGGAAAGTTAAAGACTGTCCAAATCATAGTGTCTTATACAGTAGTGCTGATCACCATTTGTGCTGTTTGTGGAATTACTGTTCTTACTCATTTTCTTACTCTATTGATTTTGTTTTTTGTAAGGGGATTAAATACTTCAAAATGAGAGTTAAATCTGAACAGCATACCCAAGTAAGACTCAGCATTTCATTAAGAAAAAAGGTTCCTATCTTGGGCTGATATTAAATGGGGGGTCTTACAGATTCAAAGGACACACTATCTTGTAGGTCTGAAACACGTCTGTTTAATTTAATTAATTATCTTGACTGCATTGATAAAAGTGTGATTGGTGTACCTGATGGCGGTCCGAAAGACTGTGCAGTATGACTGTGCTATGCTCCCAAACCAGGAGAACTTCAGGTTTTCGCTAGTGTCTGTCTCAGTGCGGTATATGTAACAGTGTGCGGGCTGCCAGACCAAACAGAATGAAGTACACCAGCTGGGAGTCCGTTGTTTTTAAAGACTCTCCACCCTAGGGCTTCCTGCCAGTCTCTGTGCCAAGTCCATGCCAGCGCAGAACATCACTGCGACATCTATCTGATTCAGAAGCCCTTATCTCTTCTGCTTGGCACCCAACCTTTCACTGGGGCTCGGCTTGACGTGTACTGTCATTCTGGCTTAAATCTTGCATGCATGACTTTACATGTTTCTATCTTGTTTAATTGATTTATTTTTTCTTGGAAGCTTTGTGTTAGCTGTTGAGATATTCAATGCATTGGGAAGAATTTACAGTATAGTTTGACTTTTTGGTAAAACTTTATTTCAGTAGTCAACAGTAAACCACGTGTTTATTAATGGCATAAATAAATTTATTAAATGGAAATAAAAGGACAACCCCTTCATAAAAGCTGGCTAAGTACTTATTCCTTATACAAACTGCATTACCAAAACATACTGTATCCTGTGTGCTATTTCAGCAACAAATTAGAAATATATAGCTTACAGGTGACTCTTAATAAATAGATTCCTTGGTTTTTAAGGGAATTTTTAAGAAGCTGGTAAATCTCCTTCTGCAGTTGTGATACTATTTAATATACTAAAGGAAGACAGGAATGTACCAAATGAATCCCACTTTATGAAATTTTAATTATTTTTGGGAACGATATTTATAATGGCTATTGTTTTTAAATAAACAAGGCAGCAAAAACATGACTTCTCAGTTCCGAGGTAGTCATTGAACATTAGCATACAGTATGTCTGTTGGATTCATAACTCTTTCAAGCTACAGATTTGTGACTCAAATTATTTTGTAATCATTTTTTGACTGCATACCTTTGATTAAGTGAAGTATGAAGCATTTATTCTTAAATGTTTTCTATGTAGTACTATTTAAAGTTGCTGAGTTTAACTGTAGGAAACATATTGTAAGACATCCTCAGACACAACTTTCTCAATATTATTATTGTCTGTCTACCAAGAATAACCAAAACAAATGGAAAACATCCTTTAACTTGATTTACTTGAATGATGACTGTGATGAAGATGGTAACTTTTACTGTTACTTTTTCATTTCTGTGGGAACTTTAGCTCTCGAGATCAAAAAGCTAAGGGCACCAGTACTAAAACTTTAAACCATTATCTGGTACTATTAATAGCTCTGCATCTTCAAGGATGTCAATGTTTGGTATTTAAAAGACCTTTATTACTTTGTGACTAACTCACTTTTTAATTATTGGTTTACTCTTAACAACTCTTACTCTTGTTTTCTGATATGCACGCATTTGTGAAGGTCTTTTTTCAGCTTTCTCTATGCTAAAAAAAGAAGTTCATAAGGTTGCTTGTACATTTCGTACAGAGTATCACAAAGCTGTGCTGACTTTGGGATACCCAGAATGCACTGCAGCATTGGCAATAATTCAGAGTACGACTAAACAGCTGGCTGGCTGACAGCAGAGCTGCCAAGAGCTGGCAACAAGAGACTTGCAGGGAAGCAGCAGGCTGCTAACCCCTTTCACATTTTTAATTAGATCCACACACCCATGTCTTTGAGCCATCGTAAATATACAGATGACATGCCGAGCATCATTTGTTCAGAAAAAATTGCTTACAAAATACTTTATAAATAGTTATTGAATATTTTTTTTATTTAGTTATAACAAAATCAACCTGTTGTAATACACAGGAAGAGTGAAGAAAAGGATGGAGTGTTATTCGTCATGTTATAAGCGGATGATTTATTGAAATGTGAAATTTGTATAACTGCTTGACAGTGTAACCAGAAGTCTGCGTTAATGCAAATTTGATTTAATTTTATTCTGACTATATCTTATTAACTGAAATGCATTCTAGAATGTCACATTATCAGGGGCTGTGACAATTTTCTGTACCACAGGTTGCCGGCCAACAGAACCCAGTGTTTCAGTTCTGCTTGTCACATTGTTGCTGTTATTCTTTGAAAACTTTCACCTTCTAACCCGTAGATTCTAAAAAAGAAAAGAAATGCTGCTTTGATTTCAAAGAGAATGAGAATGAAAGAAATAGAAACCTGTTCCTGAAATAAATCGGGAAAAGACATACTGTATTTGCTGGAATAAGTGACACTTGCATTTCAAAACGTGAGAGAAAGTGCTAATTGACATTTTCAATTGTATTTTATTCCAGGCCAACAAGATTGTGAAAACACCAGTTCACTAAAAGCTTCTGAGTCTTGAACTCTGCATTCCTACCTCGCCTGTCCACTGAACTTGCTTCGGCAACAAGTCTGGTGACACTGCTGGCCACGTTATGCACTTTGTCACACCTGCTCCCCCTCACCCTCCAGATACTCCCTGCAGTTCAAAGGCATGCTTCAGATCTTCGTCTTTCTGGAGAGTAAATCCTTGACCAAACAACTGCGGCCCAGATGGCCAGGGAGGTCTCTGCGGAATGTGATGATATAATTCTCAGTGAGTGTGGCATCGTAGCAGGTTAAGAACGCAGAATGCTGTGCTCCCACAGTCGGGAACAGAGGAGGCAGCGTCGTAGTGTGGGACACTCTGGTGACAAGAGTGAGGGTATTACTAGGCCCAGAATGCCATGTGCAAAGAGGATTACTGTAGCATTGTGAAGCGAAGATGTCTTGCCATCTGGGCAATGCTGGGAAAAGATAAAAAAAATAAATGGTTATATCTAAAAATAGAATGTATATTCAAGGCATTTTTAAAAATACCTGCCTCGATTCATTTCTTTGAAAAAGCATATGGTCAAGAAAATTTAAAAAGGATATTATATTTTTTTTAAACTCATAACTTTAAGCTTTAAAATAAATTTAAATAAAATGTTTTTTTTTTAATATGACCTTAAGCCTTGGAGGACTAATACTCTCTTTGTAGAAAATATTTCTTATTGCAACAGGGAGTGAAATCTAATCATTTTTTGAATGGCCAATGACATACTCTCAGCAAATAAATGTTCACTAACCAGCAAGGTGGATGAAAGTGATGTTAATTAGTCGATACTGCACAGGAATTTGGTGTTTCATCAGCTGTAGCCCCACTGTAACGATACCAGGCAAAGATGATCACTAAAATGTCTGTAATTGACCTGAACTATTTTCCCTGTGTCAAATTCATTACTGCAATATTGTCCTTTGTGTGAGAGATAATGATTTGCTCTCTCTCTCAAGTGCAACAATGACTGTCCAATTGAAGGGTTTCTCATTGTGCTCAAGGCCATTGATGTAAGAGTGAACAGCATGGAAAGACAGAACTGATCTTTTAATCTCATTATGAGCAGGATCATAAAAAGCACATATATAAAATTACACCCTCTTGCTACCTCTTTAGAACAATGAAACACACAGAAATAAACTCACTTGTTCACCTTTCACCTTCTCTGAAAACAGCAAATCGAGAATTACATCCTAGAGAGAGATATCTGATCCCATGTGGACCAAATAGAGTTGCTCTTCACAGTGTGCCAATCCCAAATATGAATAAGAATAAGAATACATTGGATAATTATTGAAGTAATGCATGTATTATTTAATCAAAAGAGCATCTAAATAAAATAGAATCATTCTTGATTAAAAATGAGTACTACAATCTGTTTATTGATGAGTTGGAACTTAGAAATTAAACTCTACTTTTGGGATGTCCACGTCTTTTTAAATTATAGAGCTCTTACCTTTTTTCAAAGTATCAATGAATTACATAAACAACTTACTGCCTCTACAGTTGGCTTTGTTTGTGTGGAATGCAGCAAAATGTAAAAATATAGATATTTTATTTTAAATCTAGGTTCTGTAGAGGCTACATTCAAGCAAAATGTATTCAGACTAATTCAATATTTAAGAGCTGTGAATATTTAATTGTTATGATTTGATGTCCCCTCCACGATGTTTCTCTTTGTTGATATCCGTTATTATTAGTTGTATTTTATCATACAGTGAATGAGTGGCTTGGCTTCTGCAGGAAAGCACACTAATCCATATAAGAATTTATTCTTATGAACAGTTGGCTATCAGGAGGAACATATAGACCATCTGCAGTGAAAGCGTACAGGAGGGTCTGTGACCCTCTAGCAGAGGGTCGCTTGGCATGTCTGCTGAGGCTTGTCAGGTTTTAGTGATATCACTGGACTGACTGTCCTACCACGCTGTGGAGCATCTGGCTCCAGGGATGGCTTAGGCCTGTTTCCTCTGAAAGAAGGACATTCAGCAATTAAGGAACTTGGTGAGGTGAGAGTTTTGCTTTATAACAATGAAGGATCTTAGTCAAGTGAACAAGATTCACATAAAGGATCATATTTAGCTATGTTCACACTTTTTCATGGAGAACACCTACAGTACTCTTAAGTTTTTTTTATGATAAAAAACAAAAAACCTGATTCTGGAGGTTCACTCAACGAAGCAGAGTTTTTACAATGGGCATGATAGTTATGTTCAATGCTGGAAAATCGAAAGAGATACTTTATCGCAGGCATGTAGGGGCGTAACATGGACTATAAAAATACAATAGTAAATTTTATGTTGCAGCACACAAAAAAAACAACAAAACATAATAATAATATCATTCTGTATACTCTGGGACATCCCCAATGCAAATGCAAACAAAGTCTTTGCTCTTCTAAAGCTGAAAAAGTGTTTCATTTGGGTCTGAAGCATGGTTGGGTTGACCATTTTAAGCCAAATAGAGTGGACTTTCTGGAACTGAATTATGATTTTGAGTACGAACAAAACCCCTTCTAGCAGACTGTATTGTGATCAATACCAATGTTATCAGAGCTGTCTAAATGTGATACAATGTGATTCAGCACTGTCTAAAGGATGCTAAGAGTGAAACATCTTCCTCCCTAATACTCAGTTGTCTCTAAAATGTCTCCTCCTGTGGTGGAGCTGGGGTGGAGTTGTGATATTATAAAGGCAAGTAACATTAATGCAACTAACAGCTGCTGACTTTCAGTTAAAGCAAATATATTTTTGTGAGCTGAGTGGGTTAGAAGAAACTAAATGTACCTACCGGTGCTGTAGTGTTTTATGTTTAAGGTAAAAGGAAGGCCATTCCTTGGAGTGTGGAACTCCACTGCTGTTCTTTCTCTTATTTTGCCAATAATAATAATAATAATAATAATAATAATAATAATAATAATAATAATAATTGCTTACACTTATATAGGACACTGGACACTATTTCTGGACACTCCACTCAAAGCGCTTTACAGGTAATGGGGATCCCCTCCACCCCCACCAGTGTGCAGCCCCACCTGGAAGATGCACCAGTATGCTCCCCACACACCAGCTCTCAGTGGGGAGGAGAACAGAGTGATGAAGCCAATTCAATTATCTCTCTACCATCTACCACCATCATCTTCACCATCTTGTCTTAAAATGTGTGTTTGGTTTTATTCATGCTGTATTGGGGCCACTTTTGCTCTGTGCCCCCCCAAGAAAGTAAGCTTAATGACCTTCCAGGAATGGTTATTGTTAAATATTACTAAAATTGCTTGGCCTTTTGACCATTGTGGATATATGTCAATGACAAGATTAGATAAGCTCTGTGGAGCGCCAATCTAGCCTAACTAACACTCCAAAGAATGGCCATTGTCTAACCACTAAGATTAGAGCTACTGCTAGGTGCATTAAGCTTCTTGATACCACTAATTTAAGATATACTGTATACACATGCATATATATATACATATCTATGGAACAAGTAATAGGTTTATTCCATACTGAAAAGAGAAGAAAGAAACCACAGCGTTTCAGCTGTGGAGCCTTCTTTTGGTGTGAGAAAGACAGGGCAGACAGCAAAGATTAAATAGCACAGGAAAACAAAAGCTGGGAGAGGGAAGGAAGCAGGAGCAGGGGAGGCAGAGAGGCCACTCAGGTGGTGCGATGTGGGGAGAGGGGAAGAGAGGGGTGAAGTCGAATAGAGAAGATTACACAAAAACAAGTCTGTCATTGAGAGAAGGGGGAAGGTGTGAACCAGGTTTTAGGATAATGTCTTTCTGCTATGGGAGTTAAGAAACCCTTCTTTGAGAATGCAGATGGAGAGATCAGTGTGATCATGGCTGTCTGAGGTGAAATGAGAAACTATGGGCCTGGAGAACTCTTTAATCTTCAGAGCCCTAACATGTTCTCTGAAGCAGTCTCCAAGTCTCCTTCTGATTTCCCCAACGTAGATAGGTGGGCATTTCCTCCAAGAGATACAGTAAATGAGTTAATGAGGTTGCTGTTCCTTTGCAGCCTACACATGCTGACGCAGCTACCCGCCTGAACTATATACAGTATATCTATTCCTGGTCTTAAGATATGGGTAGTGAATACGAACTGTGCAGTAGCATAAACATCTTTCTGTTCTAGTGGTAATATGCAAATCCAAACAATGAATGTCAACACTCAGCTTAAGCATTTACAAATTTGAATGCAGATTTGTTTAGATTATTTTCATTTAAATGATCACATTTTATGAAAATAAATGGTCAAAAATAAATAAATACATATCAAGATGAAGTTTTATGAAGAAAGTCAAGTTGTTGCTGAACTGGAAAGGGATTCGTTTCGTGCTATTCTGCATACTTGTTTCTCTGGGGTGGGTTTTCTTTTGCAGGGCCTGTTGTGGCGAGGACAGGCCTCAAAGGCCTTTGGCACCAGGCCCGGGCAGTGTGGGTCGCTGGAGAGATGGATAGCTGAGCGCAGACAGGGCTCCAGGGCAGGTGTTAAAATACTGTTCCTGGCTCTATGGTGGTAATCACTGCAAAACAAGCCTGTCTGCTAGAGCCACATCAACAAGGTGCTCATACCGGCCTGTTGCTATGAGACAGGAACCTTTGTTTACAAGTTCTTGGTGCCTCAAAGTTTCAATATTAATAATTTATTTTCTCTTCAGAGGCAGTGTCCAAACTTGCATCTGCTCTTAGTTTCTTTTTTTTTTTACCTTTTGTTGATCTTACATGGGAGCTTTTATGTGAAAAGAAACTCTTTTGTTTGCATTAAAGATACCAGGCTTAGGTTGTCAGACACACAAAAAAAGACCTGCAGTTTAACAGCACAGCAGTGTTGATACAATAAAGAGAGTCTACATGAGAACAGCAAAAGCATTTCAGTCTACTATGACTTTTTTTCTCTTTGACCCATACCATTTAAAATGTTTTTTTAAATATAATCATAATGCAATTATTTGTGACCCTCTAAGAGTTTTTTAGCTTTTTTTGAAAAACTCCAACTGTAGCAATTTCACAGCAAATTGTAATACATCAAAAACTAAATAAAAATCTTTATACATTAGTAGTTGCTGTGTTTTCTTTGAGAACAAAATGAAAGTGAAGTACATCTCACTGTAACAATTCTGACAGCTACACTTTTCCCCAGGAAACATCTTTAGAGCTGTAATGGATGTGATGTGATGAATGTGTAGGAATGCTATTTGTTATAGCATTAGCACATGTATTATTATTCCCATTTCTGAAATTTTAAACTGAAAAACACTGCATGAGCTGGAGTGAACTTACTGCTGCCAATTTCAATCTACCTGCCAAATCCATTTTGAGCCTGTTTCTATTCTTTCAAACATAGCTCTGCTACTATTTGGGATAACAGAAAGCTCACACAAATCACCTGACCTCCTGAACCCTTCCAGTCTCTCTTGCTGCCTAATGCCGTGTTAAATCTCCTACATGCCACAGTGTGTGGCTTGTGCCACTGGCCTATCAGTGTCATCCTTTGATATGGACACCTTTTTATTCGCGATTCAAATTCCCTAGTTTTCAGCTAAGATGCTTATAGTCATCTTTTGATCTTACAATAATTTTTAAACCTTTTAACATTCCCAAACTACACAAAAGGATACTTGGTCCATCACTTTGAAAGAATCACTTTGTCATAAATATTTAAAACTTAAATTTGCTGGAGGTGTCTTATCTACAGAGCATGATAATCATCTTAAGTGCAGAGTCATTATAATTTTAATTATCTAACTCTGATTTTAACTTTGTTCTGTAGGTTACCTTGGGCCCAAATACCACATGGGTAATGTGAGTCAGTTAAGAAGGATTATATATTTAGATCTTTAAGAGCAAGACCTCATTGAAAAGTAAGCCTTTTAAGTTTGGTAGTGATTAGAATTCATTAATGTTAATCAATTTAAACTTTACTTTACTGCCATTTTGTTGACATTTTAGCACCCTATATATGAGAGTTTATAAATAAGGTGGATTTGCCCTCAGAAGATCTTGGTTGTTATAAGAATCACAGTTTAGCACTGATGTAGATCCTTACATTGAACAGCCAGGACCTGACAAGAACTTGTATGTTTCTAATTCCTTGAAGGGATCCCATTTATACAGAAGGGATCTCAAATCTCCAGAGGCTAAAAGACATTGCACTGAAGCACTACATTTAGACTATGTCTTATTTCTTTCAAATATTGTGAGTTCTTAGATGTGTTCTTGTTGTAGAATAAATTATAACATTCCAATTGAAAAAAAATGAGTGCTGAAACATCTGCAATAGTTCCTGCTACTTAGAAAACTAAGAGAAGTACTAGTTAATGCATTTGAAAGGACAGAAAAGTAAGGAACAAAAGATTTTATTGCACAAAACACAACACCTCAAGTGGACCTTTGCATAATACATATACTGTAACAAGTGAATGAACAGGTTATAGTATAGGAAATATACAGTATGCAGTACAGTATATTATACGTTCAAATGTTTGGAGAATCTCCCCAAACGAGCCTTATGACAGAGAATAACATGGAACTATATTATTCTGTATACAGCCTGAAGCTCTCCGTCTTCCTCTTGCGGCACTTATTGACCTTGTGTAGCTTGGCTTTCACTTGGTACATTCTCTGTTTTTTTCTGTTTTCTGCACTAGTGACTCTGTCACACAGATCTCTTCTTTATGAATCCATCTTGACCTGTGTGGTGTCCTTGGCACTGTGGGTCACTCCTGTGTGTGTTCTCCTGTCAGCCTCACTGATCTGAGAGTTCTTTGCTCTACTCACATCTGGTTCTCCTCCTTGCTCACATTCCTTTGTCTCCTGGGAACACTCTCTTCTGCTCCTTGCACTGGTGTGCTGCAGGGTTCAAGCCATGGTCCCCTGTTGATCTCTCTATGTACACCCTTGTTTGGTGTTATCTACTGCCAGGGCTTCTCCAATCATTTTTATGCTGATGGCTTTCAAAACTACAACTCACTTCCACCCACTGAGACTCATATTTCCTACATTATCTTTTCCTGTCTTTCAACTTTAGAATATAAGAAGTGTAAACGAGAGGGGACTATTCAGCACATCCAAGTTGGTTAGTAGGCATAAGTTAAGCAACCTCTTCTCCTCCGAGCCTCCCATTCTGTTTTCCTCTTGAATACTCCAACACCCTAACCCTCCCTTTCTTGGATAAGAACTTCGGTGTCACTCTTGACTCCTCTCCCACTCCAAACAGATTTGTTCCCTGAACACTCCTGCCATGCTCTGTAGAGCAACATTCCCAGAAGCCAACCATTCATCAATTGTGGTTATGTGTAACCCCTTATGCAGGACCTACTATTTGTCATTCTAGAGATCACTTTGTCCTTTCTCTTGCTTGATTTTCTCATGCTAGTCGTTTGCTCCAGTCACTCCACTGGCTCTCTATGCCCCACTCCAGAACTCACCTACTGTTGTTTCACTTACTCACCGCACAGTGCTGGAGTGAACTACCCACAAAAATCAGAGCTGCTGAGTCCCTGATCACCCTCAGGAGCATGTTCATGACTCAGCTGGCATGACAGAACTTGTGACATGATATTTCTTAATTTGTAGAGTGGTAATTTAACTTGCTAAATTGACATTTTCACAATAAACAGGGAATACTAACCGATATTACTGCACTGTCTTTGTAGTGTTTTAGTCTTTACAGCTTTATTCAGGTCACAAAGCTCTTCCGTATATGCCTTATTGTCGTGTTATTAATGTAATTTATTTTTATGATTCAGCACCCACGTGAATGTGCTTTGCACTTTGTATTTAATATGTGTACACATCATCTAATGGGCCCCGACTAGCTCTGCTGGTAGCGCATGAGATTCATAATCTCAGGGTAGTGGGCAACATATAATGCATATTCAACATAAAAAGCAAATCTCTAGATATTCTTCTGTGTCCCTTAGTCTTCTGTATGTTTTGCACTCTTAAGTTCTTAGTTGAGGTCTTAAGGAATTGAGCACATGGTGAAATGTTCTAAAACCTTTAATATAATGCAAAACTTTTTGTGAAACATTTTGCATGCTCCCTCTGGCTGATTGGCAAAACACAATATGTATAGCATATTTTAAACAAATAATATAATTTATGATGTTTCCAAAGTTTATTAAAGCTTTTTATTTTTTTTCTTACAGAATAAATATGGATACATATATTTAAAACATGGATATAAAACATATCTCAAGGGACTAGCCACTTATAGTAGTTCAAATAGCAAAGTTTTAATCAGATTTACATGTGACTATGAGTTCTCCACAGAACACAAACAATAAAGTGAAAAATCTCAGTTTTGAAATTCATTTGAATGACCCACATTTAGAGCACAATGATGAGATAAAGAGGGAGCTGATTTCAAGGGTAGCTGATACAGCAACACACATACTGTTGCCAAAATCTGGATGCCAGATTTAAATGAGATTTGCATCCCTGTCTATCAGACACCTCTGGATGGATTAACCCGGTCCCCCTGTTTAGGCACGGCTTATGGCTGAGATTCTGTTTACTTGACTCTCTTGACCTGAGATGTGAGTTGTACTTAAGCCCTATTCCCTGCAAGCAGAAAACTCTGGAAGGCTATTGGGATTTTTCTTTAGTCATTTCATTCAGTTTACTGTTGTTATTTTCTTTCTGGCCTGTTCTGAAACACAGAGACTTGCCTTTAAGGCACCAACCTACTGCTGAACAGCACTTGGCTTGGTTTTGTTCTTCTTATCATTTTGAAATGGCAAGACGGTGACAAAATAATTGTACCAACTAAAGCCTTGAAATAAGCCACATAGGAGACTTGAGCTCTCCCCATTAAAAAAGCAGGACTTTCTGGCACTGTATTTTAATATGAAGCGCCTATAATAACGTCTGGAAAAATTAACTTTAAATCCACTCCTTTTTATGTTTTCCCACATGCTGAACAGGCCTCTTACTTTTTTACTGCCAACTTGTTAAGTGTCTTCTGGCAGAGTGAGGCTCTGGACTGTGGCCATACTTCAGCTCTTCTCGAACAAACTTGTCCCTGGAGATATGCTGGCATCACCTCTGAATGCTAGCACTGGAAATGTGTGGGGAAAGGGCATTGCAGTACCTTAATCAAGGTAACGCAACACAGTCATGTAACTATGAGGGGCAGATTTAGAGTGTATAACACATTCTTTGTTCTGTGAAATCTAAAAAAATTGAAACCTCTGACTCTAGGAACACTGCACAGAGCTGCACTCCTTGTGTGGCAAGGATGTGTGAAGATATTTGAATACAAGGTGCTCATCATTAAAAATGGCTCTGTTCAAAGACACAGTACTGTCTGGAGCAAATCCAGAAAAATGCAATTTAAGAACAACAGCAACACAACAGACAAACACAATGAAGCACATATACACACAGTGTTGTTGTACTAATGCTGTCCAAACGCCTGACCTTATTGTGATTAAAATATGCAATTTGGCAGGACACACTAAACAGTCACTCGTGTGCCTGAAATGAGGATACACTGGAAGGATGCTGGAGTTGAAATGCTTTCATCCAAACTGCCAGGACTGAGGAGGCTTCCACTTCCCAAATTAAACTTATTATTCCATATCATTAGGGAGCATGATGAGTACAACCAGGTTTGTTTTGGATGCATCAACAGAGCTGCTGTGCTGGCTGTGTCCAAAAGGTATGCATGCCAGAGATTAATCTTATAAATTGCTTAATTGATCCATTTAGTTTCCGACAAAGGAAGCAATTTAAAAAGAGCATTATAGTAGAAAGCTCTTTATATAAGTATAGAAGCTTACTACATGAATAAAACTAATCCACTTGCTACATAGATTAGACTATTGGTGACATTGTACACATTGTGCTTTCGGGATAAGATCCCAACGGACATGCCCATCACCAGGATAGCTGGTTTACTGGTCATGGTTGGATAGTGATTGTAGACAGAGTTTTTATTGAATGAAACAGAAAACATGTTGTTGTTATAGAAGTATTGTCATCTTTTGGGAAAAATGAATGAACAATTGGATCCAAAGTGTGTTGAGGTGTTGAAAGCACCTGTTGCTTATTGTTCAGTAAGTCACATTCAGAGATTGAAAATACTAGCCCCCCGAATTCAGACGTCAATTAAATATTTCCATTATTCCCTTCTGAGTCAAATTAGTAAGTAATGATTATGAAGTTGCTTTATCTTAATCATTTTGATTAACTATTAGCGCATTAAAATACATTCATCTCCACATAAATATTGAAATCTCATTAAAATTATTATGAAAAATGCATATTGTGGGGTACACTGAATTACTGAATTTTCTATTAAAATCGGAATATAGGAACAAGCAACTGACTCTTACGCTCAATGCGCTGCAGTAAAGCAATTTCAGGAAATGCCTTTAGTAAACCCATAAATACACCTCTGTACTGTCAACAGTCACCACTGGAGTCAAAGCTCTGGATTTTAGAAAAATGGGAAGTATGAAATGTGAAGCACTTGTTTAACTTTCAAAGCTTAAGAAATGGCACAAATTACAGAAAAAAAGTGTCTCCACAAAATATTATTCCAGAGAGTTGGCTTTCGTGTGGCTTGTAATGCAAGCACAGCATGAGAAAGAGTACAGAATGTGATTTATTTGGAATAGTAGATTTGAACTGCTGTGTCCCGACCACAGTGTTGTCCTGCCTTATGCTCTGATCTTCCGTGATGGGCTCTGGGATACCCTGACCCTTCCCAGGAATAGAGATGGTGGACTTTGTCTTTACCAGGGGCATCCACTGATCATTGCCAAAGGTTCAGTTGCATTTTACAACCTGCAAAATGGAAAGGTTTTAAGTACATTCAAATGAAATTCAATTGTACCAGCTCTATTTTATTATGGCTTTTGCTAGCTTTTGATGAAAGAAAAGATTTTGCAATGTTTAGACATTGTACTGTAAATACGTTCTGTAGGGTGGGCATAAATACAGTATGCAGGAGCCATATTACATGAATTTGATTAAAAAATCATGATTGTGACTCTAATAAAGCTGCTTCACTTGGAAAGAATGCCTGACCACAATTTACAGTAATTCATTGATTTAATAGTTTGTATTTTGACGTAATATTCATCTTTTGAAGTTTATAGTGTCTCTCACACACTGGCTTTTTTGCCTTGGTTGGGTATTGAACTTTTAAAATAATTTTATGTTTCTAAAGTTTGTTTTGTTTTTTAAGCAGATTCTGTTTGAAATTGTTCACCTGTTTAGAGTTTCTGCAACCCGGCTGGGTAGGGCATGTTTTCTAAGGTCTCTTAATTAATGCTAAAATTCAGACAAGTAACAGATGCATTTATCTTACTGTCTTGGTGCTAACTACAAAAGCTCCTCATTAAAAATGTACTAAATTGGGACATTTCAGGCTAAGGACTTTTTGTAATGTTTTCCGACCAAACTTGTTTCTGTGAATACCAGTAGTTCTTGCAGATAAATAAGTATTTTATTTGTAAGGTGTTATTTGTAAGCCTGTTGAATTTGATGGTCACAATGGAGCAGATTAAAAGTATACACCATAGGAAGTGAATATATTTTACGTGAGAAAGGGTAATGTTTCATTTGGGCTTAAAATGTCAATCAAAAAGTAAAGGTGTTTAGCATTCTGTGCAATACAAGTTTGATCTAAGCAAACAGCTGTAGATAGAATTCTGTACATAATTCTTATATTATTGATAAGATTATAGAAAGCAAAAAATATAATAATCTACCTATTGACAGCATATTAATGTAATGTCTGATATAAGGCCAACAACATACTTTTGCAAAGCCATTTTGGATATTTGTCAGGATCTTTAAACTTTCCATGTTATTTTCAATTGTATGTGTACTTGAGTTCTTTTGTAAAGTTATTTTGTTAAAAAGTGAATAATCCATTTGCACATTGCATGAAAAAAAAGAATTTTAGAACAGAATATAAAAAAACACCAGGAACATGACATCTGTGTTCACCCAACATGCTGAGTGATTGATTTCCAGTGATGATTATTTATTTTACTGTAAAGGATAAACATTTAGTGAAAATAAATATAATCAGGGAAAAATATTTGATTTGCCAAGCAATATTCAGGAAATAACTATTCAATGCCTCTATTATCTATGACAACAATACCTGTAGAGTGTGCATGAAAATATTCATATACAGTACTGAGTACATACAGTATATACAGTCATGGATCAGGGAAAGCTTTAAGACATAAGATAAGGAAAATACCAAGTAGACTCCTAAATCCATTTATAATATTAAAAGACTTGCCTCGCATTCTGAAATGTTATCCCTTCTGAAGTTTCACTTTGCTGAACCATGCTAAGTACTGTACATCATAGTGGCACTGCATAGTGGAACACAGTGAAAAAATATTGTGAAACCATGATTTACTAAGGAAGAGAGTTGTTCCAATAAGCTCTGGAAAACCATAGGAAAATTGAAAATACTTGCTCGTTTGCTGTGGTACATTTTCATAGGTGAAACTTCATCGAAATATTTCTGCAGAACCACCTAATAAATCAAAAAGCATATTGTTTGGACCACCTTCTTGGTCACCAAACCATGACTTCAATTGTTATCTCAGCAGCAGCGTGGGCAGGGGATTGGGCCACTCAGGGACGGCAATGTCACTGCTCACAGGACTGTGATGAAAGCAGTCAATACAGAACTACAGATGGTTTGATATACCACAGTTTAGGTCTTTAGTAAGAACACCACCATTTCTGTGCCAAATATCTAGAAACATTATTAAGTGATACCTATGTTTTTTTCCCCTTAAACAGGTTCTTAGAGTGCTTTGAAAAATATCACCTATACAATACCATCAAAAAGCACGAAATGAAATAAAATGTGTTTCAGAAGCTTGTTACAGTTTTCTCTGTGACAGCAAAACTGTAAAGGTTTGGTGAAAAAATGTAAAATATATTTAGTCTGTGCAAACATAGTTGAACTAAGCAAATGTGTTTTGCCACCTGAGTTCCATTGACTTCAAGCTGATTTGCCTCCCCACAGAGGTCGTCAACATGTGATTTCCAGTTGTTTCGGTTTTGGACTGCTGCTAGAAGTTTCTGGAAACCAGGTCCTGGTGTGGCAGTGCGTGACATACCCAGACCTCCCACTGCTGAGCCAAGCTGAGAAAAGCCTTGGCCGTGATGAATTCCTGGTGACAATGCTGATCTCCTAGTCTGGTTCCCATTAACTCTGCGGCTTGCAAGACTTTCATGGGGAGCTAGCAACTGAAAGTTATGCCTGCCCTGGCTGGTCTGGCTGCAAATAAAGAGCCTCCGACACTGGAGGCTTTCTTTTTTGAATGCTCCAGTAGGAATGTTTTAATATGGTGCAGCCCTTTGCTAAATATTTGTTTGTGATAATTTAAGAGTTATTCCCTACTGCCATGACAGACCATTACTTCATTGACTCTGAGAATCCTGAACACTTTACAGGAACATATGGACAGTCTCTGCTGCACATGGCTGTCCCATGTTTATTGTTGAAAAGGATTTGTTTTATTGATAAAATACTTATGTAGAACAATAATATTCTGAAGATACCCCCCACGCACTACACTGCTTAAGCTGTTGTTTTCACTGTCGTTTGCATTTTAAAGGCTGTGCACTGCCCTTCCAACATGAAGCCGTCTTCAAACAGCTATGAGGTCATCATGGCAAGTTTCTTTTATCCCTATACAGATCCAATGTCATGCAAGAGATTAGCGTAATGAAGAGAAAATTAGTTTTGCAAACCCCCCAATTCCAATAAAAAAACCTCTGAGAAAGAGTTTTGGGTTGAGATGAAACAGTCTCCCAATGAGACTCTGCACTGAATCTTATGCGTAGGTAATTCTAGGTTCCTACAAGCAGTGTAATTGTTTTGATTTCTGGTTCCTTAACTCTATAGACTAGAATACTGTACATCTACAGTGCCACTCTGAGTTTATTAGGTGGTCAGTGAAGGGAGAAGTAAGACTACACAGAGACAGACAATGGAAACTTTCTGGGCAAAACAGGCTTGAGATCTGAGATCTCTCACCAAAGTGCTTTAGATCACAGTTTCCCCAGACATGTTTATTTTCTTATGATCTGCTTTGCTGTGCATTATCCATGCCACAGACATACCTTGCATTTTGACATACAGTACAGGTATGTGAGAAACTTGAGTGGATTGTGCACAACATACAGTAAGATATTTTACACAAAACAGCATTAATGCTCACAGTGCATGACAGAGACCTTAGGGACAGATCTGGCAAACACTGCGGCACATTACAGTGGCTTTCAATTCGATTGAGGGCTTTATCTGATCATTTTGTATCAGCATTTGTACTGTACTTCCAAAATTAGCATGGGGCTAGAAATCAGCTTTGTCTAAGTGAACCCTGCAGTGTCAGTTTTCTGTGTTTTAGGAAGGTTGGAGTCACAGGCCTGTTCCTCTAAGCACTTATCAGTGCTTATCAGTCAGTGTCCAGGGATGCTTTACACTGAAGAGCGACCCTCTAGCTGTGCCACTCTGCTGCCACCTGATACATGACGATACTGAGAAATAACCTTCAACAAAAAGAATTAAAATAATAGCTTTCACACGTTTTGACTTTGCTCTGTTCACCACTAACCAGTAGCACTATTGCCAGCTGTTTCTTTTCTCTGTTTTTCCATATAATGTTGTTGCTTTTATTGTTGGTGCCTTGGAATGTAACTCCTTAGGCTGCTATTGGTCTACATACAAAGCAATGACAGGCAGTAACAGCATTTTCAGACTTTGTATTTCTATCATGCCGTCTCTGTGAGGTGTGGACCAAAAATGTTTGATGACTCAAGCTGTTAATCCTATTAAGTATAAAAGTATTTTTTCTTAAAATGTACATTAAAAAATCACCTTTTCCAGTGTGTTTCTTAAAAGCATTTATTTTTTTCTAAGTGCAAATATAAGCATAACAGAAAACACCTACAAATCCAAAATGCTGGATTGTGACAGTGGCTGAAATAAGTGACCTATTCTTCTGAACGATAGAATAGGAACTAACTGTGTTCCCTCATTTAATGTCCAATGATCAACTAAATCCAGAAAAGCTCACAAGTGAATGAAAGTGGGTAATATAAAACTTACAAGTGTATTCAAGACACACCAGATCAATATACTTCTAATATTAAACCTTTTGAAGGACTTGTTAAATAGAAAGGTGAGAAAGAGGTAAGGTAGAGATCAATATTTTTATTCAAAAAGGTTAAAAAAATAAATACACTTTCAGTGAAAAAGAAAAAATGGGCCTATTATAGAAAAACAAAGTCAAAATCCTACTTTTTATTTGCTTCTCATCCCTTATTTTTTTCAAAACTCTTGCAAACCTTAAGATTACTTTTCCCTGAATGGTCAGTTTGATATACTGTAAGTAATCTCTTGTCATCTTTCTGTAGTAGCATTCCCATAGATCGGTGGAGCAGATCTGGTACTGTGTGCTGCATTCAATGAGTCATTTGGCAGCAAAAGTACGATATTTGCTAAACAGATACCGTCAAGCTTTGCTTAGAATTGTGCTTGTAGCACACCACACTTTTTTGTACACTCTAAAGAAATATATGTTTTAAAGTTGTATTTAAGTATCTCTGCCTTTTTTATTGTCCAAGTAGAAGTCTTTTGAAAAAAATATATATCTGTAAATTCAGCAGTAAAACAACTGTGTGGCATGAAGTTAATTGAAAGAAAATTGAAACCACAGAGGTGAATCCATTATCTCTTTCAGTAGCATCTGCTTAGATAATGGAATCACCTTTGTGGTTTTAATTTCCTTTTCTATGCACATATATGTATTATACATACAGTAGAATTAAAACCTTACCTTAATTCTTACCTTACCTTAAAGTGTCTTAATTTTAAGTCATATGTGATATTATTCTATTTCCAAAAAACAGAAAGTAAGGATGTGAAATTACAGAACTTGTCTCTGTGTTCACATTCATGCAATACCTGATGAAATACTCAGTGTGTTTAATAGAATTATTTTATAATTGACCAAATTATCTAGAAAATGGGTTAATGAAGTCCTCAATGAGACTGAGCGGAAGTAGGAAAGCCTGTTCTGGTGAAATTGCTCTGTGACTTGGGGAACTCTGGCACACCAGCCATTTGTCTGTCTTACTTATTTACAGTAGGACACTGGCTAAGGCACATGCAAAACTTTAATCACAATTATTCTTTTGATTGTTTGGCAAGGTGATCCCGATGCTTGATGGTACTGAAGGAAATACATGTGAATTGTAATTTCCCTGGTTTCACACAAGCTGGTTCCCTTGTAAAGAATCACAGAAGTGTTTTTACACCCCTTTTACCAACCTGAGTCACTGCTGAAACTCCAATTAGAGTGCATCACATAGCTTATCAAAAGAAAGATTACATTGATTTCATTCAAGCAAACTCCATTATTTAACACATAGCCCATCTCACCGATAAGTTTGTATTGTCCAATAGTAAAAGTTGCATGCCATTACAGTAAATAAAAACTTAGGTAGGCAATTGATCTTTTTTTTTTAAAAAGGCACACATATGGAAATAGAACACACCTCTGCTACAAAGTATATACTGTCTGGTCTTTTCTCTGAAACACAACTTGTGTAGATGACAAAGAGAGTTCTTTGTGTTATCTTTTGAAACCTCAGCAGGAAGACCTGTATTATTCACAGGCTGTTGTATCAGGCCTGTGGAAGACAGCTTATCCACAACATGCAGCACTAGGCTGTCTTTTGACAATAGTCCAACTGTCCGTAGAAGAAAAACAACACATACACTCACACACCCACGAGCACCCATCGTATACAGTACAAACCATAAAAAATGTAAACTCCCATTAATACCAGCCTTATTGAAATGCTGTGACAGTTTCTTGGCTGCAGCTTCAGCGTGTTTGACAGTCGTGGTCACCTCATACCAGACCTCACCTAGACTCGGGGCGAAGATAAATCCTGTGTGATTGATTGGAATAGCTTTATATTCATTCATTAGCCAAGGCCCTGTCAAACAAGACCTGGCAGGTACCTTCATGTACGCAGACTTTTCATCCTGGTGTGGTCCCGGGCTCAGAGTCTGGAGCTTATTAATGACATTTTAGACATTAATATTGCAGGGATTAGGGATATCCTATCTCCTTTGTTCTCCTGACAAACTCCATACTACATTAAAGGCACAGTGTCTTCTTTCTAAAGTCATCCCCTAATGCGGTTTGAGCAGTGCGAATCAGCACCATCATCATGTGTAATGTATTATTACATTTCTACCCTTTTCTCCACAATAACATTTTCTAGGTTTTTCTTATCCCCATTAATACAATTGGATATCCCTGAGCAGATGCGTCCCAACGCAGACTGAATCCTGCTGGGAGGAAGGAGGTCTCGTTCTCCGGCAGCCGTGTCATTTCCTTATCCTGGATCAGGTCTGATTCTCATGCTGCTTACTTTCTCATTTCACCCATGCTGTTGAGCAGCATTATGATTCAGTGGCATTTAAAATTCCACAGATTGAACTCTATAGTTTCTTCTAGTGTGCAGAGAACCGTCTGATCTCATGGTCTTTTGCAAACAAAATGGCGTATTATTGAGGAAACAACCTCTGAGTTTTACACTGACATTTTTCAAACTCTGACTGTACCGGACTGTGATCTAATGGGATGTTTATACGATCACTGAGGTGATACATCAGCCAGACACATTGCTGTCCAATCCACCAAGAGGTGAAGGAGATCATCAAATTAATTAGCAAACAGCAATCATTGAGCTAGAAAAACTGAATGTCCTCCTCTCATTTCTAACTTTTCTTTTTTTTTTCTTTTTTCTACCGATCTTCAAGAAGAAGATGCTTAAAATGAGGACATTCTATAGATTTGTCTGCCTGTGGGAGAACATTTACAATTAAGTCTATTTGTAAATAAACTGGCTGGCTGGAATCTGCTTTCATGAAAGTTGGTTCATGTTGCTCATGTTTAAAGAATGAATATATTGGCCTATTAGGCATGTAGTATTCACTAAAAGTTCTTGAATTGTTTAGTTTTTTCACTTGCAAGATAATAATATGCTTGGACACTAAAATTAAAATTTTGGTCATGGATTTTTACATTTATTGATAAGATAATAAATTCATAATTAAACACATACATACAGTTACGCACTGAGATTTTTGTACTGAAGATTATGTGCGCTCCATGCCTGTGCTACTACACACGTACTTTGCAATCCTTTTTGTTCAATTTCTATTCACACAATTTCCAATATAGAACAGAAGCTTTGGCCAAGTTTTAAGTTTAACCTAATGCTTAATTACCTAATACTTAATAATACCTAATACTTAAAAACAGGAAGGAGACTTGGAGACCGCTTCAGAGAACACGTCAGGGCTGTGAAGATTAAAGATCTCTCCAAGCCCATTGTTTCTCATTTCACCTCTGACGGCCACGACCACTCTAATCTCTCCGTCTGTGTTCTCAAAGACGGTTTTCCGAACTCATACATCAGAAAGACCACCGAAACCAAACTTGTCCTGCAGCTAGGATCACACCTTCCCCCCTCTCTCAACGACAGACTACTATTCTACTAAATTTTCTCCATTCATTGGAAGTTTCATTTCACACCTCTCTACACCTATCCTGACTTCACACCTCTTGATTGGCCTCTCTTTCTGTCCCCTGCTCCCGCCTCTAACCCCTCCTCCCTCCCAGCCTTTGTTCTCCCATTACATTACCTTTGCCTACTGCCTTATCTCTCACACCTGAAGAAGGCTCCAAGGCCGGAATGTTGCGTTTTTTCTCTCTTCTTTTTTTCAGCATGGAATAAACCTATTACTTGTTCCTAATACTTAAATGTTCTACTACTCTATTACTATTGTACTAAGAGTTTCTTTTCCATCCATGCTCATGTTTTTTAGGTTTATGGATCCTTTTTTGTCCATTGTATTTATAAGAAGGAGTGAGTGGTGTTCTTGCTCACAGGTTGAGGTGCTGGTCAACAGGCCCTCTTCCAGTGTAACCAAACCTCAGCTGACGACACACAGCCTCTCATGGGGTGGGATGAGACTGATGTAGCTGCAAGCTCCCCTATGGCAGCCACTTGCCAATATTCTGTTTATTAGCAGAAACTCCTCAACTTAGCAGCCAAAGATCGGTGGCAGTTTTCCAGATATTCCCTTCATCTCCATATGGAAACCGTTCTCTTTATCCCAGTACCCCTCCTCCCCCTCCTCGCATTATGCCCTTTATAGATTACTTGCACAGCAACTTCAAAATGACTTCAGATCCCTGTGCTCGGGGTGACGCTTGAATACGGTCTTGTAGCGCAGTGCGGTGGGTCAACATTTTAGAGCACTAGCCACTGCGCTCAGCATGTGGCTATTAATTTTTTATTCAAATGGAGAAACAGAATGTAAAATTGAAAGATGCATCTCAGTATTTAACAGACTGACTCCTTGTTGTGCAAGTGGTAAATCCTGGGTGCAAAGAGAGCTCCTTATTTACCTCAGAGGAGTGACCTGTATGAAAGGGTTAAACATCTAAATTTTCTCACGTTTCTCCCTTGTTTATTTAAGTAAAATATTGATATCTTAATTTTGGTTAATTTCTTACACTTGCAAAATAAGATTTTTGTCAATTACTATGTTTATAACATTTGTAGTGAAGAAAAATACATCAAGTGTAACCTGTTAGAATAGCCTTTTACCCTAAATCTGCTACTCAATTCAAAATACCTAAAACCCAACATACCTGACCTGTTTTGCTGTCAGTTAGCCCACCTCTAATTTTCAGTGTGCAGTACCTTCAGCGCAGCCTGCATCATTACACATTCAGTAATAATAAAAGGCTTTCACTGTAGCTATAAAGAGTCTTAAGGCCAACAGCAATAAATAACTCATCCACTTGTACTCCAGCCTATTAATTACCTAGGATGTGCTCAGCCTCAACTACCTGTGTGTGAAGTTGCTAATATCTCCCCTTTGACCAGGCTGAATTCTCTAACGTTTCCATTGGGAACCTCTCTAATTAATCCTCTGTTACTGTTGTAATTGTACCTTCCTAGGGGAGCCACAGTAAGCCAGAAAAATTATTTCATACTTACATTGTAAACAACAGCTAGCCTCCTGGGAATAGGGAAACTACAGTACTGCCTGATAAGTAGTACCTGCTTAGTGCAGCTTTCTTTTACTCTAAATTAGTGATGGACGATCTGTCAACTTGTGCTGTGCTTCTTGGTAGTTAATCTTGTAGAGGGTAAAGCCTTTTTTAACATTTCTTTGTTTGCTTCTATCAGGAAGGCTGTATGTGTGCTGAAATTATTTTTTAAAGTGCCAGTGTTAGAAAACTTAACACTGTGCCACCGTAGAGTCTGGAGGCAAGGTACATGCCTCAGTGTGATGAATTCACACAGTGCCTGGATACATCTGGATTCTGGAGGATGAAAGAAGAGAATGTGAAAATGTTCAACTGCTATCTGTGAGTAAATAATGTACACTTAGTTTGACAGGGATACAGTATATAAAATAATTCATCTCCCTAGGATAACAACTGGGGCACCACCTCTGGTTTAAAGTGGCACAGTGTTCAGGGAGCAGAAAACACAAAGCAGAAAGACAGTGGATGGTCATATTGAAAATATCCTGAGCATCTTCATATGAACTAGAGTGATCTGGAGAGCCCATTTAACTGCTAGGCTTTAAAACGTCTGTGGTATGAGCAGGTGGAATTACTCCAATCCTGAAAAGCTGTTAACAACATTTCCTTTTGCATAGCACAAAAACTATTCTTAAAACAGGAAAAAAAAACTGTGGAAGCATATTCTCCCATCAACTTCTTCAGGAAGGGGACACTTAAAGACATGAATATTGAAACATTTCAATATTGATTATGTTTTGTAGACCTATAGTTTATTAAATATGTCCTGATCAAACTGTTAGACATGAAAAAAAATATACATCTGAAAAAATGAACCAGCTGCTCGTGGTACATTTGTCTGTGGCAGTAAGTAAAAAAATAAGTACTAATGTCTATAAATGTTTTTGTTATTATTTTTATCAATGACACACAAGAGAATCACTCACAAGCTCCCCGTTTTCTTCATGTCACAAGATGGAAGGATGAAAAAACAACAGACATTAGCTATGACTTCCAAGCCTGAGTGGCATGCGGATGGATCACTATCGGACAGAGTCATTGCTGTCCATTTAAAAGTGACCTTCACAATAAAAGTACCTGGAAAAGAACAGCACATCAGACATATTGGCACAAAGCAATGCACTACCAAAACAAAGTCTTTTGACATGAATATAACTGGGTATTTAACATGCACAAATTAAATAAGTACAGTACACAATTTTACCACTATGCTACTATGTACAGCATGTTCAAAGTCATTAATTGCTTGTAAAAGTCTTGTAAACAAATACTGTAATAAAGGCAAAGCTAACCCTCAGCAACATGCAGAATTCTTTGTCAAGCAGTCAATTCTTTTGAGTGTGATGGAAATCTTCCAGCAAAAACTGTAAATTCTAAGGGTTGTCATGGCCTGGAATACTCTCAGAGGTCATCAAAGACTAAAATTAATGGCATGTGGAAGTGATTAGAACAAAAAAAGCAGGAAGCCCTCTCCAAAATTCCCACCTAGACTTGCCTTTCTCTTCGGAGCTATTCGATTAACTCTCCAGCACAACTTCCTATTACTGATCTCCCAGCCAATTACTTGCTTTTAAACAAAGGTGAATGTGAAGGCAGGGCCGCTGTTTCTATGCCTTAAGTCTGTCACACAAATAATTATAAATATCTATATAGAAAGAGGATTGATTTCAGAGTAAGACATCAGGCTACCGTGAACCAAAGTGATGTTTTTTTCCACTGATGCACTGATGCTCGGTACTGTTTTTAAGGTCTCAGTAAGGCACGGCAAGTTGTGTGCTAACATCACTAAAAAAAACAGCGGCATGTGTTGTAAACAAAATGGACATGTTTGACCGTCTCACTGCACACAACGTGGCTACAAAGCTGTCATGTTGAGGATGCAGGACAATAGTCACCCAGATAGAAAACTCCTGCAGCTGGCAGACAGAAGGCCACAGAAGCAGCAGCGCAGAGGAGTTAAAGGTTGTCCTGTGGGCATTATTTGTTCTCATATGCTCAGCTTGGCCAGATGAGCTCTTGTTTTGCCCCAGGCTCCTGGGCAGTGGGGATGTTCTTACTTAAAACAAAAAGGTTTTGCTCTCACAAGGATGGAGATATCAACCCTTTTGTGGTGGCAGTTTATCGATGAATGATAAATGATGAAAAGAAGGCGAAACCCATACTGTTCCTTTGTTGGAACAGTAGTTTGCTGATAGGTATCTTTAATTTGTTCATCATTTAGTCATAAAAAGCATTCAGAGATGCAGGGTTGTGAAGATATAGACATGTTTGTGAGTTGATGTTGATTAAAAAAGACCAGTTTCTGTTAAAGAAGGTCCGCTCTTGAGTGAAAACTCAAATAGAGATCTTGGAGCAGAATGACTTGAACATTTCACCAGTTGACATTTGTGGTGTAGTTTTAGCATGTAAGCAACGGGGACTATTACAGTATAGGAACACATTTCATGTCTTAGCTGATTGCAAAATCTTTTTATAATTTTTAAGATATTGCCAGTGTGAGCCTGGACTATATTCTGATTGTGACTGAGATTTACCTGTAGCAGAATGCCACCACTCTACAAGCTGTGGGGGACAGAGTAATTTAAAGGAACAACTAGTTAATGGACACTTTGGCTATGGTTTTGGATTCTGAAACTGTCCCACAATGCTGTCATTCTTTATTGATTTAATGGGATTTAAAGGTATAGTCCAGCTTGAGCAACAGTATACATTTGATTTGGGTTTGTATTTGAAATCTGTGAATGCCTCAAACAAAAAATAAATATGTCAAATAAAAATAGACATACCATACATACTGTACAAGCATACAAGCTTGTTAATTGAAAGTGCATTCTGCAAGAGTAAAGTCTTATGAGGCAAGTTGATCCATTCCATTTGATCAGTAATTATTCAGTAATTGATCAATACCTTTTATCCAGCCACTTCTCGAAGGAACGCAAAGTGTTAGCTTCATTGATGTGGCTGGTCAGTTTGTTCCCAACAGTCTTTTTGTAAAGAAATGCCTCCCAATTCCAGTCCTGAATGGAGGCAACAGCAGGTGCTCGCCCTAGACACTACAGCAATTGAGTCACTTTAACTTCACGCCACATGAACTCAAGCTCATGGATATCCTTCATGCGATTTCAAGACATTGTAGCGTATTATGCAGTCTAATAACAAGTATATGCCATTAGGTACTCCTCTGCTAAGTGTTTTCACGGGGCAGTAGAGAAGCAGGGCCTGGCAACATGCATTATAGGAAGACCAGTGTCACTGTCCACTGCAGTCATAGCTGCAATGGTTGTCAAAACACTACATCGCACTTATTAAGTCTGAAGGCAGGGGGTGCATGATGTAAGTGATACAATGGATATACAGAATTACAACTTTCCTGTTGTAATTACAGTATGTGGTGGACCAAAAGTGACAGCATATATTTTGATACCCTTCTGGTGATTCATGTCTGTGCAGTGGGTGCATGTGTGACTTACAGTTATCTCCCCTCACCACACACATGCTCCTACTACCACCCTCCAGTTATGTCACAAAAATGATCCCAGGTTTTCATAAAAAACATATCTAACAAAACTTGGTTTTAAAATTTGTCAAATAACCACTCCATTTTCAATGATGAAGTTTAAATCTATACACATTCATCAGTTTATATAGAAGAAATACGGACTAGTTCTAAGTTTAATACAGAAAATATGTATTCTTTAAGCCATTCATTTAGCTCTTTATGGACAATTTGTTTTGAGGAATGTGCAGTTTTAGAGATAAGCACTGACAACAGGGTTATTCTGTATTTGTCAGGTGTGCATATTTGCAGCTTTTCTTTATTCAAACAGTTGTAGCAGAAATAACGTTAACATTCACATTATCAAGACTTATGGCGTTTGCAGCTTACAGCTATGATCCAGATGCAGAGTATGGTCATTATTGCCCAGAATTAAATTCAAGATGATAACACATGAAAATAATACATATCATGAAACACCAAAGAATTCAAATGCTGATACAATACAATACAGCCAGCAGTCCAATCCACTTCTGCTTCCTAATGGTTAGAAACAAACAAAAGATAAAAACAAAGAATAACTAAACATGAAAAATATAAATGAAAAGCAAAGATAAATAAGGACACTCTCTGAAGGATTTCCTTCTCTTTAATGGGAATACTGAGCAAACCCAAATGTTGCACACAGCAGAGGAATCATAATTCTAATTGTCACCATTGTATCCCATTATTTAGCTGTTTATATAGTATTCTGTCCTTAAAAAGGAGCCCATTGATTTCTAGTAGTCTTGAAGATGCCTCTATTGATAGGAAATGTGCTTCAGGGCTGCTCTAATCTTTCCAGACCATCCAATTAGCATTTGGCCGATTAAAACCTGCCCCCATGCTTTGAATCTGCAGTCACCTGGGCCTGTCGGACAGCTGTGGATGATGAATTGTTCATTTGTTCTCACAGTGCAGGGGCCCCAGGCCATTACACAAGCAACATATGCACTGTAATTTTAAGCAGGGCTGGGCAGCCCATCTCTGGTTCAGATCAGAGCCAGCTCCTCATTTGATTTGCCAGGTCAGTCTAGGTCAGTGCTGGGGACCAAACCAAAGGATGGATCCAGCCAGTAGACGAGTTGCGTCACCAGTGCCTACAACCCAACCCCCAACCCCATCCCCTCTGTTTACTAGACAGCATTGTAGCAGATTTTATTCATGTTTAAAAATGGAGTTAAAAAAGACCTACAGTAAAATGCAAAGTGAAGGAAAACAAGCAACAACAATCACTCGCACGTGGTGTCCTCTGGCCTTGCATTTTTGATTCTGTGTTTCTCCTGCTGACATGTAAAGTTATACTGGACACAATAAAGTTTTGACTGCAAATGCAACATTCCCACACCACTCGCAATACACAGGTGACACTGTATATATTCATTAAGATATAGCGGAAATAAGCCTTGGTAAATCTAGATGGGATCATAACAGATCTCTGAATTTTTTTACATAGTTTTCCTGTCGCAAACCAGGTAGGATGGCTCAGTAACCCACCCCTGATCTTTCCAGTCGCATATTAATATTAATATAATATTTTTTCTAGATGATGATCTCATAAACATTTTGTTTTCTTTCATACGTTGTGTAGGATGCCTTCCCTGTTTTGTGCCTGAAGGTGAGCAGTGTTAGTACAGTGAAGGACTTTGTAGATTGTTTCATGTTCCTATGGGGCGGCTGTGCAGTGAAGGAAGCACACCTGGGCCAGTCTGGGCCTCCTGCACATGGGGAGAGACAGCAGCCTCTCCAGCCTCTCCAGCAGCTCCAGGCCCGGCTCTCACAGCAGCGTCTGACTGGGGGTGTCAGTACAGACAATGACATGGATTTGGGGATGAGAAAGAAAACTTTAGTGTTATTAACAAAAATAATTTTGTAGACTCCTTTTTTACTATTCCTTACTTTTCACTGTTTAAACTGTGCAATCAATCACCCAATAATTTGCACAGTGTTAATATATGACTTACAAAATCTGAGCAATATACAAATTAAATAATGTTTAAAATGATCCCATTCTTCATTTGTTGGTTATTTCATCAGACTTTATTCATAATAATGAACTAGACAACATTTTGGCAGATTTGTACCTCTGATAAACAGAAATTAATCTGGTTTCACAAATTATAAATGAGTAACAGAAATATCGTTCTTGTTCTGGAATTTCCAGACATGAAGGTCAGACACAGTGACCAGACAGGCAAATAGCACAGGAAGTTTTCAAATGGGTGCTTATCCAGACAGTCCTGACCTCTGACCTCTGTCAATGTCATAGGTCTGGTTCAAGTTTCTCTGCTGCTTGCTGGTTACCTTGGTTACTATTTAAACCATCTTGTAGGAGCTAAGCTGTTAAAATAAGTCCACAAAGCTCAATATTAAATGCCAAAGTAAGAGTTAAACCCAAATGAACAACTTTAAAAAGACCAATAATAAATAGTAGTGATTAAAGTAACACTATATTTACCGTACTTTCATTTCAAATATGTGTCACAATATTGAAAAATAATAGAGTGAATTAGCCCCTTTGCTCTCTTGAGATGTGGCTAATTGATTAGATTTAAAAGAGAAATTTGGAAATAATAAAATTATGTCAAACAGTTTTCAAAAATAAGTGATGTATATGGTTCAGGGTGGAGTGTGGGGGGTCACTAGAACTGATTAATAACCTTATTACTAATATATGATTATACTTATAAGCAAAAACATTTTAAAATAAGGACAATCTGTAAAAAATGTGTCACAATAAACATGTTGCTTGAAAAGGTTTACGTGTGAATGCTGTCAATTAAAAGAAGAAAATAACGATAACTTGCTGTGCAATCCTTCAGCCGAGCTGCTGGAGTGTAACTAAACAACAATAACAGTTCACAGCTGTCTAATTGGTTGATAGAAACAAAAATGCAATCTTGGTTTGAATCCAAGGGAAATTTGATGACTTCAAGTCAGTTAAAAAATTCTTTCTGCATCGCTAGTGATGATGAACACAAAAGTTTGCCAGCACAGGCGATATTTTCAGGATGGCGTGAGCAATAAGAAGCAGAACTCCCAGGTTATTCACTCTTATGCTAAAAAGCTGTTGCATCTTGGCTCATTCTGTTGTCTGGACTCCTTTGAGTCGTTACAAGGAAGATTAATTCTTTGCGTGTTTGTAAATACAATTTGTTCACCCCAGCCTGCTGGCCCCAGTCGACCTCCTAAGGTTTCGGACTAGTATGCCAACATCTGCCAGAGACCAGAAAGCTCAGCGCAGGAGAGAAGAAGGGAGAATGGGATCCTTTTCAGCTCAGACCTTTATCTCAGCCCTGGCAGGTAGGCAGCACTCTCTTCCTACAGTCTGTCTGCATGTGTTCATGAAGCAGCTGATCTCTGCCTTCAACTGCCCAGCAGAATCCTCCTTTCACTGAAATATCTGGCCTAATGATTTCATCATTTGTTTTTGCATTTTTACAGCATCACCCATTCAAGCTGCTGGCTCTTCGGAGACATTATTGAAAATATATTTCCTATTACGCATAGTATCAAAGGCTTTTCCAGTCTTATGTAATAATGATTTTTTACATGCCTGTACAAAAACCTCAAGGCATTCATAAATATTGCCTTTATGTTTTGCGCTATTCGTGCTGAAAAATAAGACTAAAAATAATAATTGTTCATTTGCATTTTAAAACGAAAGTATATTATCTCGGTATTGGGTATCATCAGGTCACACAAAGTCAAGTCTAGAGTTTTGGAATAGGCTCCAAAAAATTGGGGTCTCTTCTGAAAGTTGTGATAGTCGAGCAGTAGGCAACTAATGACCCATCATGGTGGCTCTTAGAAGTATTAAACTGTTGAATGAATCATACTGTGAACATTAAGGATCCTGAAGCCCTCTTAAACGAGCAAGACCAGGACTCAAACAGTGTGTAAAAATGAGTCAAATCTAAATTTAATTGACCTTTTGTTGGCTTTACGTTTTATTTCCAGACTCAATCCCTTTTTCATATCTTATGTGGTATACTCCCTCAAAATGGTTTCCAGATCCAGTGCTAGTGAAATGCTGGCCCCACTTCACTGAGCTACTGCAGTTTCAGCCAGGTTTTCAGAGTAAAGTATTTATGATTCTGCATAAAGGCAAGTTCCCGTTTCTTTCTTTTTCTCCAGGCATCTGAGCAAGCTGAGGTGTGCTGCTTTCATGCATTGTGTGTGTGTAATATTTTTCACTTGTCACGAGGAGTGGGAATTCTGGCTTTTGCTCTCAGGATTGACATTCTTACAGTGTACTTGGGAGAGGATCATACCTAATACAACCGGAAATGTTTTTAGCTTGCCAGTCCTTTGTACATTTGCATGTTAGAAAACGTCTATATATCTTTAGATATCTGCCAAAACAGTAATAAAACTATTAAGTAATACACAAAAGATTGAGTAATATTAATGTTTTAATATCTAACTGAATCTTATTTTTATATAATTTTCAAAACAAGTATAAGTGTTCCTTACCCTCCCAAGAAAATGTTATTTTGCCATACTTATGAAAGATCCTTTGAGGAAAAAGACCACATATAAACAGAAAAACTCTACATTTAAAGTAAAATTATATAAATAGCACACAACACTGCAAACCCAGAACTTGTCAGGGCAAGTTGCACTTCAAAACACCAGCAGAATATGTGTTAATGCCCTTTAGTACATTTTAAGACAGGGCTAAATCATCCCTTTTGAACCACGAAAACAGGAATTGAAATAATTTCACTGGAAAATGAAAAAAAGTAAAGAATATAGAAATATTTGATCATCTTGGCCACAATACTGCTACTGGAGCACAGCCATCTGCATTTGCACTGTGCTGCTAGCTGAAGAGCTGGAAACAATAAATAAATAATAAAATCTTCTATGTCTGATCTTGCAGGAGCAGTTGTCAAGAGGCTGAGGTGGAGGCCAATCCAAGAAGAGAACAGGTTGGATTAAAGTCTTTGAGATATGGATCTCTGGCTCTCTACCTCTGAGTACCAGGCTTAAGTATCATATCCGTGGACAGACAGATCAATACTCTCTTTTTTTCCCTACATCTTCAAGGAGATTTCAGCAGTGCTTTCATGGTGTCCTCCTCTGTGCCCTAATGACACGATGGGAGCAAGATAATTTAGACGCGAGTTTCGATCACAATGCTCTTGATGGTCTCCTAAGTACTGCTGTGCACGTATTTTGTAATTCAGAATAGAAAATATTTCAATCTTCTGAGCAATTACCAAACCATAACTTACAGGTACCAGCAACGCAGTCTCCTGTTTGCCAATTAACTGTGATGATTCTGGAAGCGCAGCATAGAATTAGAATTTGTCTATTAACAGGATCCACAACAAACACTTTTAAAAAAAGTGTACAGATATGGCAATACAGTATTATGATGACACTGTACAGTGTGTGGGTTCCTAACAAATGAGGGCAGATACAGTACATCCTTATTTCTGTGTCTAATGCAAACACTCTTGGCAACTCCTATTTAAATGCACATGCAGCTTTATAGGCACAGGTGCTTTTATAATGGAAATGCATATAAATGCACCTATGAAAAAATGCATTACAGTAGAAAATGGACAATCTTGACATGACACACAGCCCTAATGAAACTGAAGCCATGTGACATAGAAGAACCACATGCAGTGTAATGTTGAATCTCTCCATAGATAAATCTTAAGGTATTTTTCCAATTTATTATTCCTTTGCCTTTTTTAATTTGGGGACCTATACACAAATAACGAGTCTGCAACTGACTTAGTCATTTTCACTTCCAAATTGTTAAGTTGAAAAAAAATGATTCTTAAAAAGTATTATTCCCCCCATGCCCCAACAAAAAAAAGTGTTTAATTACAAGTCATTGCAGATGCACATAAACAAAACTTTTATCTATGTCTTTTAGATTGAAATTTGAGATACTGATATAATTAAAAGGAAAGAGTCTTCATCAAGAAAGTCTATTGTAAAGTAAGGGAATTCCTGAAACAAATTCTTACAATAATATTTTCACAATAAATAATCATGTTTTACAAAAAGCCAGTTGTATCTTAGTTTTCAGGCACAGGAAGCGTTCATACAACAAGATGTGTAATCGTGGCTTTGCGACACCAAGAAGAAGTGGTACTGTACTTAGAATGACCTTTCATAATGCCAAAGGTCTTTTTGACCACATTGAGGCGAAACATGAATCAAAACAATCGATTGCCCCAAGATCAGTGGAAATACATCAGTTAGAACAGCAGCATTCATTTCAGTCATTTCTGTTCCTGTGTTCCTGTTAAATATTAAACCTTCTTTCAAATATTCCTATGCACATGCAGTACTGAATATCGACTTAAACAGAATGTTTACTATGAAATACAGAACCTGTTAAAAGTTTTACCTTTAAGTAAGTGCTGTAACTGGTTGGATTAAAAGAAAATGTGCAGAACATACAGTAGGACTTAAAGGAAAGGGACTTTGCAGAACTATGCAGATAAGCATTACTGTATATCTAACAAAACAAGGGCATGGGAAGATAGTTCCTGCAATTTTACATTTCCAGCTCACTATGTTTCTAGATATTGGACTATGTATGGAGTACTATTAAATGATAGAGAACAAAGGATCCTCTCCAAACCGCACTATGTGTTGAACATATTTCACAGGACAACACTGAAGTTAATTTCTATGCTGAGTCCTTACTTTATATTCAAATGATAAAAAGACAAGGAAAACTTTGTGAAACCTTTGCATGTTTACAGGATATGATTGCTTTCATTTTCACTTTGAATGGCTACATTGCACAAGAGTGTAAATGAAATAACCATTTACCGCAAAACCCATACTTTGTTCCAGTTGATTACACCAAGACAATAACCACATTCCCAAATCTTTCTCTTCTCAATTACTACAGGTCCACCCACACCCAGGGAAAGCTCCAGGCTTTCTGATCACTCCCTAAAAGGGACAACCTGGTAGCCAAAGAAGCAGACAAGGATGGTACTGTTGTTTTGTGGCAAAAGGATCTGTACATTGATGAAATGTCAAGAAACCACATACTGTACCAACACTTTAATGTCCTTTTTCACAGGACCCAACCTTTGACTACCAAGGGGAGGCTGTATTCACAATCTCCTTCATTTCAACAAGGAAGAATTATAACATTTGTTCAACAATCTGCTTGTTAGACACTCTGTCATCTCAATTCTCAAACCTGACCCCTCCACTCCCACCCATCAAACTCTGATCTCTCTTCACTTCTTCCTGCACCCACAACGACTGTACTACAACACTACATACGACATACCTCTGACAATTGAATGTAAGCCGAACTTGAACTTAAAACTGTACTTGATTGTAGTTGTACTATTTGATAGTTGTTCTATTTGATAATCGCCGTATTACTTTGCACTGTTTTGCTCTGTTCGTGTACTTTGCTCTGTTTGTGTACTTTTGTACAGTTTTTAACAGATATGGGTGCTGTCGCACTGGTACCTTAATGTTATTCACACTGTTATTGTTATTGTATTTCCTGTCTACTGTCTTGTCTGCTGTTCTACATATATACTGCACCTCAGAGACTAATGAGAAACACCTTTCATTATACTATGCAGCTGTGTAAGTATAATGACAAATAAAGCTGAATTGAATTGTAACATTTAGTTCTGTAAGTCTGTCAGTGTAGGACATTCCTTTGAGCATGGAAATGTTACATCAGGTCCATCTTCTCTGGACTGACTCAGAAGTAGTACTATTGTTTTTTGTATTTTGATGGACAAAAATGATCCTAACATTCTAACTAATGTTTAATGCATTGTGTAAAATCAACAGACCATCCCTTGTAGTCTTCTCTGTTAAATACTAAAAGGAATCAGTACTGTTTGCCTGACAGAGTAGGCACTACACAAATCATGAAAAGCACTACACAAATAAATATTATTATTAGAATCTCAGGCCTGGAACAAATTAAACAAAGCCTGACTTTGCCATGAACATGAGTACAGTAGATATTGAGGTTCTTTATAAAAGAAAGAACATGACAACTGCCAAGATTTCGAAGGTACACCATTACCTTTAAAAAAGCCCTTTCAAGGACTGCACTTTTTTGTAGACTCCTTTGATAAGCTCTCCAGAGTCATCTTAAGACCTTTTACCTTAAATTTGATGCGTCATTTTTAAAATGAAAAAAAAGAAAAGAAAAGCTTATCTATTAAAGCACTGCCCCATCTGTTGTTCTGAATGAAGATCAGTCTGCACCCTGAACAAACAGGCCTTCCTATCTTTAAAAAGTGTATAATGTATTTCCACTAGTGCTTTGCTAGTGTTTTAGAAAAAGGAGCAAAGGCAGATTCTAAGGATTTCAACACAGTCATCTTTCATCTTAAAAAAAGAGAGTATTGCTTGCCAAGAGGTCACCATTGAAATTAGATTTCAAGCTGTAAGCCAGAGCAGTTCTTTCTGCTGCCACAGGAGAGGACACATGGACGGGAAAGATTACTCCGATAATATTTAGACTCAAGCACCCTGAGCCGACCTAATTGAAACCAACTGGTCTTGTTGGCCAAAACATAGAGAATCATTAACGGCCTTCCTTGGCTACTTATGTTTATTTAAAACAATCGCTAGCTTCTAATTAATCAACACCAATGGGGTGATGTCATGTAAGATGTATTTGTTTCTAACCAAATCAGAGCTCATAACAGCTGCTTTAAATAGACACAATTAGGAAAGGCTTTTGCTGCCATATTGTATCACAATGCTTTCATTAGTTTGTCATTTTGAATTTCCAGCAACGATCGCCAAGAGATTATTGCTGACACATTCCTGTAAACTGTAAAGATGCAATGGCCTCCTTTCCAGTGCTGCCAGTATGTCCTGGCAAGTTAGATATGAGCCTGTTGCCAGAAACTAAATATGGGTGTCCCAGAGTCTGGGCCAGGGCTGTACTGACACCGCACAGTGAAGGAAACTTTAGCGGGCTGGTGCAAAGAAAGAAAGAAAAATGAAAAAAATCCCCATAAAGGGCGAAAATATTCAAATGTTCAAACTTAACTTTATTTGAGTTGTTGGACAATCAAAACACTTCAAAATGTTTTGTAGCTGTGGTTTGTAGCAGTGATTTCTGGTTATTGAATCAACAGTAAGTCTGTGTTGCACTGAGAGACAGGCCAGCTCTTTTAGGTAAGGTAGCCTGTTTTGCTTCATCAGAAAATCAGGCAGCAGGTGATCTGAACCTTCAAACTGGATTTTCTTTACAGTCAGTTCAGTACACAGCGTGTGAAAATAATGCTGAGTAATTCTAACGGCTTCTCATGTCAACACCCAATAAGTGAGAACCCCAGATTGCTCATAAGTATCAGTTATCATGTGCAGTGCTTTCAGTTTTCAGTTAGAAAATAAATCACAATACTTTATTTTGAACTTTGCTAATTATTACAAAAACAGTGAAAAGCCTAACCTACACATGCCTTTTGTAGCCTTTAAAAAAAAAGATAGTATAATAACAGTAAGAATGCAAATTTTAAGGAAAGGATAGTAATGTAAAGAATAAAAAGGACCAAAAAGAATGACTTTATATCTAATTTATACTAAAAGCATTATCTAATGCTTTACCATTTGATGAGTATTATGATTTTATATGTTTACTTTATAATATTGACATTATGTGTCATGGGACATTTATAGAATATATTACTTCATAATTTCTGTTAAAACGCAAATAAATTCAAATAAACCGTGGTAAAATGTGTAATACAACTATACGAGGATTAACTATCAGAACATCAAGACAGCTAGGCTTCAAGTGAGACTGAATCAAGCTTTGAAGAGTCTCCCAGAAATACAAACCTTATTCTGTAGAGAGCAGCCCGGCTAGACCTCATTGTAAATGGAATTTAGTGTTAGTTTTCTGCACTTTTAAAATGTAACGCCTTTTGCTCCTTTTATAAAATAAAAGAATTTAACCAAGCTGTAATTATACTTTTACAAAGGGACGTCTACCTTGTGTGATGTGGTATCTCAATATTAATACAAAGAGCAAAATATTAAAGTGATTGCTTTAGTGCATACCATGTGCCATATGTTATTAAATCAGTACAGCTGCTTACTCTCCTGCGGTAGGGCTCTGTTACTAACTCTGTACAGTAGGAGTTCTGGATTATATGACAAAATTTGGTTATTTTCTTGCTTGTGGATCACATGCAACGTTCTACCCAGTTTAACGAGAGAATAGAATGTCAGTTTTTGTTTGTCCATCTGACTGGTTAACATAAAGTAAAGCTTGGTTCAAATACAGACAGTCTCTAGTGGAAGAACCAGACCTAATTCCTTTCATAATACAGCCATCTTTCTCAGCCCCTCAGCCAGGGACCAGCACAAGTTCCTGGAGCAATGCTAACTGGCCCCTGCCCTAACCTGCAGTAGCATTCTAGATGAAATTGTCCACTTTCTTAGAAGGCCTCAACAAAAAAGGTTGAGAAAACCTGTTGAATTAGTGCAGAACTTGCCCATAAGTCAATCAGGCCATAGGCCTCCCTCTATTGATTGTACTAAAAGTGGAGCTGATATACCTGTACTGTGGAGGATGGGGGTTCTTAGTTTATTGCACTTGTTGCCGAGACTATCAACTGCTATTTGAGTCCTAAGGAGGTTTGCACAGCCATGCAGGACTATGCACAATGGCCATGAACAATGACTGTCCTGTACCTAGAGCTCTATTGTTCAGAGCCGCAGAGGTGCTGGGACTGACAGTACATTGTGTCAATTTACATGGTGGCTACATTTTTTTCATCCTTATTGTGTTCATTTTTTAATTATAATGGATGAGAAAAAAATAAAAATACTGAAACGCTTGGCAAAGCAACTTGATTTGTTTATGTATTTTAAATCAAGCAACTTCAAACTCACCCACAACATTTAAATGAGGAGACATGTGTTTGTAGGGTAAAGTTTCACAGAACAGCTCTGATTTGCACACTGCCATGGTTTCATGGCTTGTTGATTAGAGGTTAAAGAAGGAAAGTTGTTTTACTTAACTTAAAACCACACATTTCTCTAATAGTGGAACTGTTCCATAAGAAACTGTTTCAGTGCGAGATGGAACAAGACTTGAATGTCATATACTCCAAAACACTTATGGGCTTTTCTGCTCAAGCAAATATTAGGGAATAATATTTACTTTATAATTTTGTGTGCATAAGGGATACAAATAATTTATCATCTACTGTACCAAAACTGATGTAGTGCTATTGTAGGTAGTATATAAGAATTGAATAAGAAGCAGTTTTCTAGGATGCAGCACTTTTGTAATTAGATCTTTTTAAAAAAAGAGGACTTTAACCTCTGACTTAAGGATATTCTGGCTTTGCTCAGTTCAGAACCGGAGCCTCCATTAGGACTAATGTACTAAATTGGAGATCAGAGATCGAGCTAGTGTATATTATCTCTCTGGTATTCTGTGTATTTGTTCATGGTGAAGTCAAGAATCCTGTATTTCTCAGGGGTGCGCACATGACAATTTCTCACATTAAGCTCAGTATATTTAAAAAAAATGAAATGGGGGACCATCTGGTGATGTATGCTTCTGGCTTACTTGTGAACCTCTCAAATTGTTAACTATCTGCTTACCAAGGATCCTGTCTTCTCCTGGGGCCTGCAAGCGCAGAAAATTGAAGCCTTTGGAAGGATTTGTAGACCTTACACTGTAGTCCCACATGACTGGGATTCACACCAACCAGTGTGCCGTGGTTTTTCAGCAATGATTTTGTGGCAAAAACCACTTTGTTACTTCAGCAGTAAATTATAAGTGTTCTCACTAAACAGAAGGCAGGGGACCTACTATTGCCATGAACTAAAGAGTTTATGACAGACCTATTAATAAATTAATTTAAAATACAATTTAAAAACATTTTGGGGTCTTCATTGAAGTTCAGGCAATAGAAATTACTGTCATTGGAGTATTTTTCTGATTCCTATCTGCTAGTAGTGGTATGATTTTTGATTGCACGTCTTGCTGCTCTGAACGCTTGCAACAGACATTCAGTTCACAGACAAGTATTAGAGAGCAGGGATCTGATGCTACAGATATAATAAAGTATCACTATTTAAACATTTGGGGAGTGGAACATTTGGAAGAAGTGGAAACATTCTATTATTCCAGGAAGAAAAAAAAATACTTTATAATGTGCTTCATGATAAAAAGGCTTGTTTCATGATGATTCTTAAAAGAACCAATCCAGCAATATCCTGCTTCTAATAAGAACAATAGCAAAATTAATAGGTTTACAAAATAAATGTATTTTATTTTAGTGAAAGGGGTGGTGGTGTCAATTAATTGTTATAGGGAACATTATTTTTACCAACGGCAATCTAACTTTTAGGAAAGAACTGTAAGCTTAAGAGGCTGTAGCATTATTTTATTACGACAGGTTCAAAAGAAAAAGTGAACAATACAGCCAGCCAAAGCATGAGCTTTGGAAAGTGAAACAGTTTACTATGAGCCTTAGCCACAACAAAACCTGGTGTGTGATTTGCACTGAAGAGCAACTGACAAACCATTATGAGCTCTTAACTGTTTCTAACCTCTCCTTGAAAGCCGCATTGTGCATGCTTGCATAACAGCATTTTGGGGGGATTTTTGCATAGGTTCTCTGAGGAGGAGAGGATATTGAACACATCTGCACTCACATATTTCAGACTTATCAGCCCTGCCATCTCACTGGTCGTTAACCTCAAAACTAGGCCAAACAGCCTCTCAACAGGCTTCTCATTATGCAGTGCTTAGAGGTTATTACACAATTAGGCAGAACCAGAAACCCATAGGATAGGTAATAACTGCATTTTCAGTTCATTGAAACTCAGGAGCCATTCAGCAAAACAAACCTCAAGGCTTCCCCTCCTTGAGGAGCGATATCTGTTTTGATCAGCAAATGGTGTGAGAAGTCTGGCTTAGTCAGATACCAATGAAGTACTGTGGCAGTTGTTACCACACACACACACTTCCCTCCCACCCATCTCTCTTTGAAAACATCTCACACCTTTCAAGGGGGACAGACAATAGGAAGCACCACAGATTCCTCTAAACTCACCGACAGAAACAACGAAAGCATCATTTTCATGAATTTATGGAGGCTGGGCTTTGCATTGCTTAAATGTACAAGTTACTTTGCTAAACTAATGCTTTTATAAATGTTTATGTTTGTCCTTATTGTCTTTAAAACTCATAGGTGAATAACCCCAGTCCCCCAGGGCCACAATCCAAGAAGCATTTTAAGTCTTACTCAATAAACCACTCTGCAAAAAAACTGTCCATCTGAAAGAAACTAAAAATGAAGAATAATGGGAAAATGTGTGACTGTCGTGGTTCCGCACGGCCTCATGCCCTCCGCCGCACGAACCCGGGTCTCCGGCGTAGCACAACAGGGAGCCAGCCACATGAGCTAAAGGAGACCTCCCTCAGCCCAGGCAGCTGAGGTCCCTGCTATGCGCAGTGAGAGTGATGACGTCACCGTCTCCGAACTAGCTCCGCTACAAATGCAGTGAATATCCTAAATGATTGAAGATCAAACACCGGATTTTATGGGATTAAGCTTGCCCTTCTAGGAAAGATCTTCCCTTTACACGTCTCATAGTGGCTGTTGAAGTGATCACTATCTAGAAACCCCACGACAGCTCACATTTCCCAATCTGAAAGGCATAGTGGGTTTGGCACTATTTTGGGCTCTGTGGGCCGGAGGTGTGGAAATAGAGGAGATGGTGATGCAGAGCTGGGTGTCTAACTGCACTCTACTAATACAGAAATAGAAAGGTGTGAAACGCATTGTTTGCCGTGTATTGCTAAAGCAAAAATTGGCTTAATATCTGAACTTGAGCTGTAAGTTTACATCTCGTTCACCATCCCGTGAGAACAGGGAGCCACCAGTGGCACAGTCAACAGGAAGGCATGCTGAAGAGATGGTGTTTATATGGGAGTGCCGATCAGCTGACTAGGCTGTAAATGCAGGTGAGGAAGTATTGTACCCAAGTCTGGGCAGTTTTGCTTTGAGAGGTCAGTTTTGATATATTCAGAAGCAAATGGAAAATCCACACCACCAAAAGAGACTTGATTTATAACATGATTCAACACTCACCCACTTTAACTGGCACTGATGCAAGACTTTAATTCAAAGCCTAAAAACAAAGGGAAAAAAATTGTCTGCCTGAGAGATACAGTCTGTAAACTATAGCTGCTGCTGGCCTTGTACCAGTTTGACCAGAAGTCAGTCCCATCAAACAACAGTTTTGTTAATTGAACAGATAAGTTGTATATGTCTGTGTGTGTGGTGGTGGCTGCTTTCCCCATTGTTCATTAACCATTACCTAGTGTCAGAAGCTCCTATGGACCTAAAACCACTACTGTCTTAATAAATGAACTGCAAAATAAGAACCTTCTTATTGTTGTTTCAGTCATGCAAAGGTCCATTTCCACTTATCTAATGTATGCTATCCCTGAGCTGCTGTTTATGTATTTTTATAATGACTTAAGAAAGGTCACATTATACCACCTGCATCTTGCTACAGTCCTCTTCTTCTGACACATTGCATAAGAAAACTTAGGGACTAGTGACTTTTTCACAGTACCTTAGCTTAATTCACTTCTCCCCCTCGTGTTCTTATTAATGGTCAGAAAATATTTTTGTTTTGCCACGTTCAAGGGTTTTTAGCAGTTATAATTCTAGTAATATGTGATTAGATACTAGCACTCTATTTACTTATTTTTAGTGTCATTTCACTCAAACCTCTATACTAAAAAGCACATTTACTTAGCCTATAACAGTATTTTTCTTTTTACCACATTATATTGACACACAAATTAACTTGTGTTAATAGGATCTTCTAGTCTCATTACTATACAGTCAAGGGTGAACTGTGTCAGACCTTTATTTATTTTTCTGTTTTCTGTCAATTAACTCACTAGATTTCAGATGTCCCATTAAGCCATCCACATTTTCCTTTATCAAAAGAAAGAAAGCAGCAACATATTAAAAAATGAACAACCAAAAAATGTAATAATAATAATTCCTTACAATTATATAGCGCTCTTCTAGACACTCCACTTAAAGTGCTTTACAGGTAATGGAGACTCCTCTCCACCACCACCAGTGTGCAGCCCCACCTGGATGATTTCGCCAGTATGCTCCCCACGCACCAGCTCTCAGTGGGGAGGAGAGCAGAGTGATGAAGCCAGTTAATGGATGGGGATTATTAGGAGGTCATGATTGGTAAAGGAAAGGAGGAAATTTGGCCAGCATGTCAAGAGTCAGGACCTTGGTTTTACATCTCATCCAAAGGATGGCGCCATTAAAAAAGATGTTTAATAGCAGCTGATGTCATACCCTGTCAACTCCTAAACCTGCTGGTTCTTGGAGTCACCTGTACTTCCAACTACACAAAGGCACTTGGCCTCATTAGGTAGATAAAAGTGTCAAGCTCATTTAAAACATTAAATTATTTTTACCACAGCAAGCCAACCCTAACTCTGACTGAATAACAACAATAACAAACAATTGCCAAGGAAATAACAACACATACTGTAACACAAAAAACATAAGACATTCTAAATAATACCAGGTAAAATTAAAACATATTTACCCAGATTCGTATTACTGTCCATCCATCCATTTTCTTACTACTACCAACACAGGATCAAACAGGAGTGGGAGTCTCTCCCAGCAAGCGATGTGTACAAGGCAAGATGCAACCTAGACAGGATGCCAGTCCATCACACGGCAGACATAAACACACACACTCACCATCAGAGCCCATTCCCCAGAAGACAGTTAACCTACCAGCATGTCTTCGGACTGTGGGAGGAAACGGGAACACGAGGAGAAAACCCACACAAATACAGGGAAAATATACTATAGATACCCCATGCAGACAGCACCCAGAGATTGAACCCAGGGCCTCAACACTGTGAGGAGGCAGTGGTGACCATTCCAGTGTGTTATTTTTTGAAAGAAAAAAACTTCTATGTTCCTTTCTGTTGTTCATGTGATCAATAATAATGTGCCTAAATTTGTCTAAGCAACCTTTATGTTACAAACTTTTAAGTAATTGTTTAAAATAATTCAACTGGTTTTCTTCATTTGTGTTTTTTTTTGTGATAAAAAGGTCTACATTTTAAAAGAACACTTAAATAAATAAGCCGTTAGACACCCTGATTGCATTACAATATTGATTTTAATCATCCCATGGATGATATGCATGTCAAAGAAGCAAAAGTGTAATTTATTATCACAAATTAAGTGGAATATACTGTAATAACTTAATTAACTGCTAGAGAATACAATCAATTTGGGAACATGCCTTCGAACCGATATTACATAATAGGCAGTTACTCTTTATTAAAAGAGGTCTTCATTTCTAATCCAGGCTTATAACACATAGACCCCTGGTGGCAAAAAGCAAAAAGATGTTTGAAATCAAACTAATAAAAAGTTTTTCGGCCCATGTTGTTAGGAGATAGGCTGGGGCGCTGTGGGGCTCTGCTGGATTGCTCAGAGCTGGTGAGTTTTATCAGACTTAAACAAACTGCGGCTGTAAACATTCCGACGCCAGTTAAATTGTAGGTTTGTTTGAAGATCAGTCTTCTCTCTTTTTTCTTATATACAGATATATATGTATTAAAGAAAAAAAAAGGACAAAATTTCCACTCGGCCAACAAAGCAATTGGTGCAGTCTGTAGTGTGGGAAAGGGGAATCAGTCAATGAATGTGGTGACAGCGTATGGCACCCATTATCTTGTTGATTAAAAGCGAGTCTCTTTCCTTCTCCCTCCCTCCCCTCACCCCCGCCACTAACCACAGATATTTCAGAGGGTCTGTATGTGTCCCACTTATTCATATGCACACATACAACTGTTGTGGTCGGGCAGTTTGCAGATGGGGGAGAGACAGAAAGGAAAGGAGAGGTAGAGCGGGATCAAGGAGAAACTATGCAGTGCTTAGTGTAAAAAAAACAGGATTCTTATTTTAACTCTTTCAACACATTACAATTGAAAAGATTAAAAATAGCTTTTAACCAGAAGGACTGTGGGTGTTAGCCTTCTATATTATAGATTTGAACGAATTCAGCTTGTTCCTCCTAGGCTGTACGTTCTGTGCCTCTCTCTCTGAAATGTAAAAAGCCTGTTGTGTTCCAAAAGCAGACCCAACAGGTTCACACATTCTCTTCTGAGTCTCATGTCCTAGGTGTAAGACTCAATTTGTAAATCCTGAAAGTGTATAGGACAATATCACAAAATCAGATGGTTTTCTAAATATAATGGCTGCACAATTTGTGGCTATTGTAGTGTTTTCTGAAGGATCGTATTTATGCATCTGAAGAGTGAATTTAACTGTTTGTTTTTTGGTAATAAGTACTGGTTTAAAAAAGCAAGGGAAGCTGAGCTTGTCTGATTAAATTCACATTTCATGTTTGATACAGAATAGTTTTAATGGCCTCTGTTAATGTGTAAGTGTGTGGACATTTTTTTAAATTGTCAGATGTACTTCATCTTTATTTGTTGTACAGTTAGGAAACCTTGCATTAAATGCTCCATCATCACTTATTTTCAGAATAGAAATAGAAAGGAAAGTTATCAAATAATGAGCCTGGAGCCTTCTCCCTCCACTGCAGGGGTGTTCATTCCTGGGCTTGCAATGCAGGTGAGTTTGTAGAGTTTCTAGGTTCCCTTAAAGCTCCTGCACCCGAGGAGCTGGGAAAAGCCATTAAACAGGTCTAAGTCAACAGTAACTTGGTGATCTGAATGAAAACCTGCAGGCACACCACTCTTAGAGCAAGGACTGGACAACTCTGCACTACTCAACAGTATAAACCTGAATGACAGAGCCTGTATGAAAAGATGGAAACAAAGTTCTAGTGACCAATAGTCCTTTAAAAAATTGTCTGACTTCATCACAGTCAATGTTCCCAGTCAAAAGTGCTGCAATTTAACTGTAAATTGCTGTACTTCAGGCAGTGGAAAGTAAGAAATAGAGCATGGCTCCAAGGTGTAAACAATATTCTTTACTAAGTTTAAATTAGACAGCTATGGGCCATGATAAATATTTTTGTATTCCGATACTTACTAATGTAAACGCTAAAGCGATGACACGACGTGCCTAGTTGCAGTTGTAAAAACATACCAAAAATAACAAATCTGCTGCTTCTGGAACTATCCTATGCCACAGCCTTACAGCTACACAGTCATGCTGTATATGTTATACACTTTATCTTTTTTACTGTTTTTATTGATTTTTTTTTTACTGTTGTGAGCTTATCAGTGCTGGGACTGTCTGTGTGACCCACTCTCCTCTACCTGCAAACTCAGGTTAAGAGGTACTCTGGCTTTACACAGATTCGATTGAACAAGTCAATCTTTCAGAGTCAGAGAGAGTCATTTTAGGAGAATGTCAGTTGTGCACAAGTATCAAAATATGTAAGTATGGTGGTTTTATCAATTCAGAAGAATATGAAGTAAAGTGGGGAGGTTTGGAGGTCATAACAAAGATTCAAAGCAGAAGACAAGCCCTTAACCTCACCGAATCACATAACACATCTTCCTCACTTATCTCTGTTAATTTTTTTGTTCACATTCCCAACCACTTCACAGGTGTCCCCACTGCCACTGCAGTTGCTGGTCAAATGAGCAACCTACTTATTGCTGCCTGTATTCAAATATTCTGGATATACACCTTTATCTTCCTGCTTTCTGGACTTTAGCAACCAGCTTTTTTAATTGGATCACCCTCCTGATTTTTCCAGAAACAGGCGTTACCAGCGCCTGAACCACTGATTGTGACTGTTGCCGTGATTTAAAATCTTATGATTCCTGTTCTAGTAAAACCCTAACTATCTCTCAGTTTTGCGTGGATTTCAGCAATATCTTATTCTCCACAGAGAAATGGGTGATTATATGGCCATTGTTTTGGACCCAGCAGACTGAATTGCCAAATCCATTTTCTAAAGCTGCAGTTTTGCCTCCAGCAGTGAAATCAGCAGGTGTACTGGGACACTTTGGAAAGTGTCTCCTACAAACATTGGATCACAAGTCTCCGTACCCTCGCAGCCACATTTCTAACCTCCCACATTTTGTAGCACTCCTCGAATTCTGCCAAAATTTGACATAATTTCAGTCCCAGGGGCTGTAATCAAATCTTCCTCCTGCTGTTTCCTTCACATTTGAACTTACTGTGCTGAGGGCCAAGCCTATTGTCAATGTGTCCCATTTGTTGCCTATTGTATAACACCTTGGCTGGATTCACTACTTTTGTTCATGTCTTTTCACCGTCCAACTTCTCTCCTCATTCCCAGCTGTCCTCCCCCTCCACAGATTAGCTCCCCAGCGAATGGGGTGAAAGCTGAAACTGGGGTAATGTAATTAGTGGAGTACCACAGGGATCTGCACTAGGACCACCACTCTTCCTCATTTATATCAATGACTTAGATTTTGCCATACAGTAGTTATTAAACTGGCTATGTTTTCTAATGAGGTGGATTAACAAGCACCATAGAAGCAGCAAATGAAATTAAAAAAGAATTAGATAAAATTCAATCCTGTGAAAACATCCGGCAGATGACATTTGATATAGACATATGCAAAGTTTTACATGCAAGGATCTAAAACATAAACTATCAATGCAAAATAGGAAATTCATAACTTAAAGAAGTCTTAAGTGTTTATATTAATTTATCATTTACGTAGTCTTGGGGAACCAAAAAAGGCAAACATACTGTATGTCATGATATTCTGTATTTATATGTTTAAACTTTAACTTGATAACCAAATGGCCTTGTCTCATTTACATCCTTTCTACTGCTCATAGGATATGTCCTAGTGGTCACATTTGGCAAAGTGAGCAATCTCTCTGAGTACTATCTACAGAAGAACCAGACAGGTTTTCAGTTTACTTTTAAAATAAAATATTTTTTTAAAATAATAGAGGGAAAAAGAACTGTGTATCATTATGTAGCCATTTATATCTTATAATTAAAGAATATATTTTTTATATTATCTCATTTCATCATGAAGATCAACTTAGTCATGATCGTTTGACTTCGGAATGTCAGAATTAGTCACTCAGTCACTCAGCTTTTATATGATCTTTTATTGTTGGTCATTTTAAACAAGTTCTTTTGTAACATCATGAGAACTCTGAGTCTCAGACACACTGAGAAAAGAGACTTCCCTTCACCTCAGTATCCCATCTGAGCTACTGTAGGAAATCCTCTCTGCACAGAATCCACTGACGACCGACTCGCACAGAGATTGTCAGACAGCTTCTTCCTGTGTCACAGTGGTTACATATATGCATTACACCAATTATACACACTTTAGCAATGGGTAAAATACATTAAACTAAAATGTGTCTGTTGCCTTCAGACTTGCAACTTAAAAAAAACATTCAGGTGTTGCTGATGTCAGCACGCTAATGCAATTGTTTCATAAAAACACAAAAGTTCTGATCAATAATACCATCCGACCTTTAACTCTTTCCATTTTCAGTGTCAGCATATAACTGTGACATTGTCTAGCAGTGTCACCTACTGCCATTTGTTTAACATTGATTCTCTACCGTAGAGATAAGTTCTACTTATCCTAAAAGGGGTGAATTAAATATTCCATATCACAACAGGAAGTACTGGTTTCAAAAGTTTTGCTCATAAAAATTAGAGTGCAATGCAGGAATTTGTAACACTATATTGTCTACATTTATAAGAATTTCTAGAAAAAGCCAAAGTGAGAGGTGTCTCTGATGGCGGCAGGTGATGATAATATGCCTGGAATGCAACCACAGAATATTTAGAAATGTTAGTTAAAACATGCAGTTTTAGATGATGTTGCAGGTAATTTTTGAAGCAATAAGAATGAAAGATGTCAGCGGTATTATAAATATGCACAGTAAATACATATGGAAATCCATTTTCTTGGTTCAAAAATGGTTTAATCAACAACAGACAACACTTTTTTCTTTTCAGTTAGTGTAATATGATAGAAAGTCTCCGAGTATCTTGGGTACCTAAAAGCCTCAGCATAGGAATAGATAACTTGTTTACTTGGTTTTATTGTAGTTTGTGTTCAATACAAAACTTTAAAAATAACCTTTATTCAGAACACAAAAGAAATGCCTTGCCCAAATAATATAAAAGCTTTACTCTTATACTGCAAAATAAAATGTACAGGCAAGGAGAGCCCTATGTAATTAATTCAGTGGCTTCATTTTCCAGAAAGGTTAAATATATAAAACAAAAAGTCTATATTTGTTCATGGTAGCTACAACAAGTTGCTTTTTAAACAGCTCAGACCATATTGTATGTTCTGAAATTGGGATTCCCTAACCACAGATGCTTCTAATTTTGATTACTCTTGGTTCAGCTCCCAGACTTGGTGTCAAAGACAAAGTTGCTTTGTCCGAATCCAAACCAAAGGTCCAAATATAGCGAGTTACTAAGCAGTCTATCCTTGACCTAAATCATAATGACCATGGCTTTAATTTAAAAACACCAGACTTGAGAACATCATTGCCTCGTATCCATTGAAATAATAAGCTGACCCAAACCAGCCACTCTCTTTGAGTCAAAGCCAACCATCTGAATCCACTTTATCGCAAATGAGGGCTTATTTTTCAAAGCTTCTCCTATTTGTGCAAACTCTGCACCCTCACTTGTAAAAGAAATAAAAGAAATAAAAGCAAGGGTGCCATTGGAGACCATTAGATTACCCGTCTGGTTTGACGATTGTTCAACGGGTCAGAAACTTTCCAAGTGAGGCTTCAGGTTTCACGAAATACATGCGCTGGATAATGTGGGAGAGCCCTAGCTGTGAGAACAGGCTGCAGCCTGAATACAGCGTCAGCGCATGTTGTTTTCCTTGTAATCCGATCTATATTTTCTCTATATCAGCTTGTACTATACCATTATGACTGCATGTCATTTTATTAGCTCTGGCAGGTTTATATGTAATTGTTTGTGTATTTACTGTTTATGGCAAACCACACGTTGTTCATAGAGAAATCTCTGCTGTTTAAATTCTGCCAGATAAAAAAAACTGTGGCTGTGCAGCATTTATTTTGGACTTCTTCATCATCTTTCCTCTTGCTTATCCTTCAGTATCAATCATCCAATATCATCTCTAGGACCAATAGTATTTTTCTGCTGCCACTGCCTGTGTAAAATCTGTATTCTTTTCATCACCTCTCACCTTCAGCTCAAGGTGTATAAGGACTGCAAAACTAAGAGGTTTGGAGTGTTTAACTAAAATATTGCATTCATTCTGCAGTGTAGTCTGCTAGCATAAACAAAAAAGTAAAATACACTCATGACTAAATTAATACAAGACCCTGCATACACTGCCAACATTAATATGATTGAGTGTGATGACATGCATTTTGTGCAAAGTCCACTCTAATCCATATTTTGGCACTTGAAATCCAAGCTTTGTTTTCCTTTCACTTCAACAAATCTACAGTTTCTGCGTTGTTTAAATATATCTAGTGTATTTTAAACATCCTTATGTATATTCAGCATGTTAGAGGTAAAAACAAAACTTTCAGAAATTAGACTGTCCCTATAAAACATTACTGGTACATTTGACCTTCAAATGGGCAAAGGGATCATTTTATAGATGTTTAATTCTAATTCTTAAATTAAACAATTTTGTCCCTTTTATCATATTATCATGCAACATAAAGTGTTCTTTGTTACAATTAAGAGATTGATTGCAAAGTCTAATTAAAAAATAGAAGTATATCTAAAAAATACTACTATATTATACTATTATGAAATATTTTACTATTATAGTTCTCACTCCCTTTCCTACAGAGTCACTAACATGACCCAGTTTACAAAGGTGGTTTGGGAACTAAATATGGGTCAATATTCATGTGAATAACCCTGGATTTTATTATTTTGGTGCATTTATTTGTTGAAAGTTGTGTTTAAGATGCCTCTATCTTTGAGCAGACCCCTACTGCAGAGGATGAAGCAGAATTAGGACAGAAGAGGGTAAACTGAACATTTGCAGATGGTTTTAGTTTAACAGGAAATAATTGTTTTATAAAAGGGGGTTCAAACAACAGATAAAACATTGTATTTGTTCTCCTAGTTTAATACACAGCCTCTCAGACCAGAGCACTAGACCGAGAAGTGGCTTGAGAGGGCTCACTGGTGACAGGGTGATCTTAAGCCAGTCATGACAAATCTGAAGCAAGAGGTTACAGGCAGCAGAGCTGCAGACATTCTGAACTGCAATGCAAGTGCTGGATGACCTCAGGGTGGCTCTTTCTGGGGCAAAATGTCTATAGGCAACACCCTTGTGGAGTTGTCATATAATCAAGTGAGAAACAGGATCTCGCATAACAGCACAACACACAAATAAACAAACCTTCTTGCCTGTCTTGGAAAACATCTAAGGTTATTGATACTGTACGTTTATCCTAATTGGCCAGGTGTTACAGAATGTTCAGTACCTGACATGATTTTTTAAAGTCAGGAAAGCAAAACCAAAGCCGTAGACAAGCATGACATTTTTAAAATCATTATTAACCATGTAATCAGAAAATATGAAGCTTTCTATCCATGAAAATACCATAAAGTTGAGTGGTCAGCTTTTATAGTAATTTACCAAATTTCAGCATTACTAAAAACTAGTCATAAACTGGCTACTGCCTATGCTAAAAAATTAATAAAAGTCAAGTAATTAATTTATTATTCTTAGCTTTCATTTTCAAGGCAACAATGCAATAAAAATAACATTGAAGTGAACAATAATGTTGGCATCTAATTCTTAGGAATTTTGCACTGTCAATGTTTCAGGCTTAATTACTTAATATGAAAAACGGGTTATGTGACCATTTCAGATTAAATTTAATACTTATCCATATAATTTTACAAAACTATTCTAAAAAGTATCTATAAGCACTGTAATGGATAGAAAATTAATTTGGGTTCCCCACCACGTAAGAGTTCCAGTAGTCATAAAGCAACATGTTGCATTCAAAATGCTGATTTGGCTGTGTTATGTAATTTCTAATAAAGGCTCAGTCCCATGTTTGTTTTTTTCCCTATAGCTAAATATCTTGTATTCCAATAGGGTCTGTGCATGCAAGTTTTATATGCAGTTGAAGGTCACTAAGATTTCAATGGATACGTATTTCAACATAAAAGGCGTTAAAAACATTAAAGGATATTTTTCTTCAACCATCCATTATCAGCCACTTAGTCCACTAAAACTCCGAGATGAGTCATCGCCTATACTGGCAGACGTTATTCTTATTATTGAAGTAATTGTTCTTTCAGGTTTCTCACAAACATTCTAAAAAAACTCTGGCATTAATCCAAGTAATAGAAGCAGGACTAACTGGTCTCATTTTAAAAATAATTAATGCTGGTAAAGCCCAAAGCCATACTGCACCTGTTACATTTGTCCTCACTTGTCACTGCACTTTTTAGTTTTCCTGCTGAACTTTTGTTCTGATCCAACCCCCTAACAATTTACAACATGTTTCCTCAACGTTCTATTCGAAGTTTCAGCCCATCTCCTTAGATACTCTGTAGACAGTGCATTGGCTAACGGTGAGACTAGGCCTTGTGCACGATCGGGTTAAAGTGTAGCTAAAACCCAAGAAGTCCGGAAGTGTCTGTGAGAAAGGAGAAAGCGAAGAGAGAAACTTTGCAGGGCACTCTGCAAGCTCAGCATATCTTCTGATGTGGTCTGGCATCTAGTTCACAAAGTCAACCAGATCTACACATTGTATTCATATATCACAAGATGAGGCAAAAAAAAAATTGCCATTGCTCTTACTAAAGCCACCGCTGCCAAAACGCCACTCTATAAGTAATTAACTTTCGTCATACTGCTGATCCAACTGAATCATGCCCGATGATTAATGGCAAATAAATTGAAGAAATTAAAACTAAATTCAACACATTCACACAGGCCACACTCTTTGAGTCTGAAGGTTTTTTTATTCAAAACCTACTGTCCGTTCCCCTTTAATGTGGGAAAAGAAAAGAGAGTGCTTTTTCTTAAATCATGTGGATTTTGTTCTAAATATGAAAGTGATTATTTATGCAGTACCCTACTATTTATAGCTTGCCTGTTTAGGTTTTGGCACTTGGTAAGAAAGACACAAAAGTGATTTGTAGATTAAATAAAAATTCCATGGCTCCAATTTATTAGCTACCTGCTATTATTGCTGTGAAACATATAATTTAGTCAACTTTCCAAGATACATGAGGCACATCAGGGCCAGCAATTCACCAAAGAGATCCTACCTCTTCTATGATAAACAGCATCAGGGCACATTCCTGTGGGGGTTAATCTCAGCAGAAGGAAACTGGCATCACTTGTCTGAGAGATGAGGGTGGACAAAATGCATTAATCTGATAGTTTCTGCAAAGCAAATGGAAGCTGCTAACACAGTTTCTGGGTTTCTCCTAAACGTCTGGTTTCTAAAAAACAGAAATGACAAAGTGGAAGTATCAAAAATCGGTCCTATTTTTTCACTGTCCTGCCCTCACATCTGGTTTTATCTGTTGGATGAAGACTAATTGGCAATTCAAATAGAGGGGAATGTCATGGTCACTTGAAAATATAGCACAATATGGGGTTGGTTCTGAGAATCTCCATTACTCGTTAGTTCATCTGTTGACAATAATGTCATACATGAGAATTTTGCTTGTGCTGCTCTGCTTCAGTGTGGAATTTAAATCAAGGTTTCTCAACTGTTTTAATTGTTCTATTCTTATGTCTTCTCCATTCACAGAGCCACATGAGAATTTTGCTTCTCTAGAAAATAAAAAACAATTGCACATTTTATTGCCATCCCAAATTAAAGGTTATGGCCTCAGGTAAAAGGAATTTCAACATTCCAGTTGTTTTTCTCCCCCAAAAACACTGTTTATTCAACTTTCACCATTTTTGAAAACATAGCCCAAGACATTTTAAGAACATGATTTTCCAAAACAGCGTCAGAAAGTGTCACGAACACGGACTGAAATCCGTGTCAGATCTTGTAGAAGACCCTATGCGATGCGGTAAGAGCTGGAGAAAACAGGAGGCATGGCAAAAGGGAACACACAAGGGTTTAATAGTGCACAAAATAATAGTGACAATCCGTGAGACAGTGTACGGGGAAGACAAAACTGCATCCAAATCCAAACAGGTCCAAGGGCAGGTCAAACCACAGTCCAAGAGTCCATCAACAAGGAATCCATCCTGGGACGCAACAAAGTTAAAATCCCCAGGAGTGGGGAGCACACGGACAAACAAAACATGGAGGTCCAAGGGTGACGGGGCGAGATCCTCCAGACCCTGGGCTCAGGAAGCAGGAAGTGTCAGGGATGAGGCCTATGCCCTCAGGAGACGGACGTAGGGTTTCCTGGTGCTAGGCGGGCCTCGCGACATCTTACCCTAATGATGAGCGCCAAGGACTGGAGGAGCTGGTCTTTAAATAATAACTCTAAAAGGGTTCACCTGGAGAGCTTAATCACACTAACGATGATGGGAGCAGTGGAGCGCCCTCTAGGGAGGAATGTCGAGCGTGACAGAAAGTGAAAAACAAGTAAACTTAGCAGGAATGATAAAATAAAAAAATCTGTATGCAAAAATGTATTTTGATTTGGCATTTAAGTAATTGATTACTCTCCTAAATTCCCAACTGCGATACACAAATGAACTGAACTGAAGGCAGCAGGGTGATCTCAAGTGATTGTGGAGGAAGACGGGATTGATTCTTCATCTCTATGTTTATGAGCAACAGCAGCAGACTTACATCAATGCCCTTCAGATGGCAAGATCCTCCTTCTGTTCCAGCCTTATTGTGAGGGGTCACAGTAATCTTCTAATCCCTTTCTCAACAAATTCTTTAACCAGTGAATGAAGGTGCCTTTTCTCTCTACTGAAAAGTGTGATACTGTACATTCAATACATTTTTTTTCAGTAAAGTGTATAATTGTAACATAATGTTTGTTGTTCTAATTTTAACAACAAACCATACAAAAAAAATCATGTCAATAACCAGTTGTTTATTTCAATACAACTTTATTTGTCATTATATTTACACAGATGCAAAGTATAATGAAAAGTGTTTCTCATTAGTCTCTCAGGTGCAGTATATACAGAACAGCAGACAAGACAATAGACAGTAAATACAATAACAATAATGTAAACAACAAGTATGATACCAGTATGACAGTACCCATATCTGTTAAAAACTGTGCAAAAGTACACAAACAGAGCAAACAGTGCAAAATAATATAGCGTTATCAATAGTACAACTCAGTTAAGTACAGTTTTAAGTTAAAGTTCGGCTTACATTTAATTGTCGGAGGTCTGGTGTATGTAGCGGAGTACAGTTGCTGTGTGGTACAGGAAGAAGTGAGGAGAGATCATAGTTTGGTGGGAGGGAGTATTTACATTAGGCTCCAGTAACTCTCATTTCACTGTCGTTGGGACAGGGTTCTTAGAGAAAATAAAAACTATTACCTGTGTCTCAGACCTTATTCAGTGGTTCAGTTAGACCCTAATGCAAGAAAGAGACAAGATATGCAGTGTATGATTATCGTAGCTCTCCTGGCTGAGGGAACCGACAGCCTAAACCCCCGTCTGCACTGTGAGTTGCCACAGGAGTGTAGATGGGGTGGCAGGAGGGGTATGACAGAAATGCGCTACGACAAGTCCCAGATCTGAGACTTATATACGTACATAGGCGAGCGGACGCGTGCAAGATTTGGATCCAACCATTGTTGCCAGCAGCCATATCACTCTGCAACTCACAACTGGCAACCCACTGAAGCTAAGCAGGTGTGAGCCTGGTCAGTACCTGGATGAGAGACCTCCTGGGAAAAACTAAGGTTGCTGGTGGAAGAGGTGTTAGTGGGGCCAGCAGGGGGTGCTCACCCTGTGGTCCATGTGGGTCCTAATACCCCAGTACAGTGACGGGGACATTATACTGTAAACAGGCACCGTCCTTCGGATGAGATGTAAAACCAAGGTCCTGACTCTCTGTGGTCATTAAAAATCCCAGGGCATTTCTTAAAAAGAGTAGGGGTGTTACCCCGGCATCCTGGTCAAATTTACCCCTGGCCTTTACCAATCATGGCCTCCTAATAATCCCCATCTATGAATTGGCTTCATTACTCTGCTCTCCTCCTCACTAATAGCTGGTGTGTGGTGAGAGTTCTAGCGCACTATGGCTGCTGTCGCATCATCCAGGTGGATGCTGCACATTGGTGGGGGTGGAGGGGAGTCCCCATTTCCTGTAAAGTGCTTTGAGTGGAGTGTCCAGAAAAGCGTTATATAAGTGTAAGCAATTATTTATTATTATTATTATTATTATTATCATCCCAAATTTCTGTTACAACTTCTGTCATGACTCCATTTCAGAGGTTCGGTTGGATTCTAACAGGTGCGAGAGAAAGTTGAGTGACGAGGCTGCCCAGACCCCCCCACCCCAAAACAAAACACAGATGCAGAGCTCAAACGCTGAGCCATGAGCCAGTCAGTTGAGCTGCAGTTTCACTGTAACTGAGTGGATTTACAGTATAGCCAAACATATTCGTGCAACAATCGATTGTATTGTATGATGCAGGCTTGCATTTGTATGAGCTAGCATGTTTGGATGTGGTGCCTGAGAAGCATGTGTGCTGTGGGTGACAGAATGTGAGCAGGCGAACAGATGGCAGCAGTAGCAGGATCGTATAGCCTGTGGGGTGGAACGGAAACCAAAAATTCCCATTGGAAGAAAATAAATCTCTGGAGGTCCTGTCCCAAAAGTTGCCTTCTCTCTAGGCAGCTATGTATATTTTAGATTTTGGACACCATAGAATTCTATAACTGGGAGGACTCCGCATGTACCAAGAAGGAGCAGCTTGAGATTCCTGTTCAGACATAGGTGACGAGGAGATGGTATAAGAACGACTTCCTGATGACTGCAGGAGAGCGGGATCCTATGTTCTTGTTTTTCTGGTTTCCAGCTATTGCCATATGAGCAAATTACAACAATGTTGTCATTTTGTTTGTAGCAGTTGTCATGGTGTCATGCGTGATTTGCCAAGCTTGAAGGAAAGCAGGGAGTTACCAGGTACTGGCTTAGTCTGAGATCAGAACTCTGTGCAATAGAAGATTCTGGTGCCCAAAAGAGCTGCTGGCCTGAAAAAGTAGACTAATACGGAAAAGGACTGCTGCTTGCTTAATTTAGCTAGATGGCAATCTGAATGTTCCCAAAAAATAAGGAATATTAGCTTTGTATCCAGTGAGAGGCATTGGGGGGGGAAGAGTCGAAGGTCGGTACTGACCAGTTGGACATCAACCAAAAAGGGGGTAAAGTAAAAAGGGGGGAGGAGGTGCAGGAACCCATCGCCGTAGCTGCCTAGGCCCAAGCCCCTGAGACAGCGCGGTGGTAAAGAGGGAAGCCCGGATCCAGTGCAGACTGACTCCATGTGCTCGCACCCGCAGGGCAGAGTGGTAGTAAGCAACCTGGAACTCCAGCAGTGGACAGCTAAAGAAAGGATAGGGAAGAGGTGAAGAGCCCAAAAAACTGTGGCTTTATGTGGAGTGGGAGTGAGTAAAAAGAGAGTGGGAAGTAAGAAGGGGGGAGAGAGTGGAGGGGGAGACAAACGCTGCAGAAACAGGAGCTACAGTTTTTTATTTTTTCTGGGAGGCTTGCTGATGTTAGGAGACTTGAAGGAAAAATTCAGATGGCATGATGACAGAGCACTTGTTCTGAGTGGAGAGTTGAAGCTGAGGTGTCAAGAGCGACTCTGATCCTGGATGATCTGGATGATCTTGGATGATCCTTCATGATAGTGAAGGCAAGGTCCTGGCAATGTTAAAACAGAGTTTTGTCACACTACAGGAAGTATCGGGTCCAGGGTTTTACTGGATCAGTTTGCTGTGCCTTTGTTCTGTTGATTTGTTGTTATTAGTTTATTTGTATTTCTATTCTGTGGTACAGTTTTTTGAGTTACTGTCACGAAGCATTTTTCAGGACCCTATGCAGACGGCAGAATCCGGAGGGGAGTGAGACAAACACTGGGAAAAAAGACTAGGATCAGGGCTGGAAGAAGAAAATGGGGGCGTGTCCAAGGTGCGCTAGTGCTCAGGGCGGCATGTGCAAGGCAAACAAGACGAAGTTAAAAGCCGGAGTGGGATCCGGCAAAGGGTCGGGGGAATAAAAAGGGTAACGGGGCCCGGTGCTCCCAGCCCCGGACCCAGATGGTCAGGATACTGTTGTGAAGCCTATGCCGTCGAGCCCCTCCTGGATTAGCTGGTAGGCGGGCTTCCTGGTGTCCATCTTCCAAAGCTGAGCCTGGAATTATGGGAGCATCTGGCTTTTAAAGGGGAAGAGCTGAACAGGATCAGGTGAGGGAAAATCAATACAAACAAGAAAGGGCTGGAGTGTCCTTAAGAGGAGGGACTTACAATCGTGACAGTTACCCTACACACATTCATAAATAAACAAAATAAAAATAATAATTATTATTATTATATTTCACCAGTTCTCATTAGACGTTTGTGCAGATGAAATGCTGAAGCTTCAAATGCTATAAAATGTATTTTTTGTGTTGTAAAAAAGAACAACATTATTATAAAATTGAAAAATGTGGGAAAGGTTTAAAAATCTGCAATTACACTGTTTGACCAAAACTACCACTGACTCTTAAAGCCAGCACAGCTCTGTCTACATCCATAAAGAAACTCTACATAAAAGAAACACTTTGGAAATTTATGTGCTATTCTCAAGTATATAGATCCTCTTAAAGATGTTCTGTGTATTATGTCACATCTGTAAAATATTGAACAACACAACATATGCCAATAAAAACAAACGGCTTTATTCAGGATCCTGGATTTGTGTTTGTTCTGATTTCTGCATCAGTGGTTGCCCTCAACAGAGAGTGACCAATCTTAGATATTCACAAGGCCAGCCTTTCACCAAACAGACATAGCAGTAGACTCAAAAAAAGATCTACATTTAAATAACAAAGACAAAGGCTGTTGATTTGAGAAGGCTTAAATTCACAGATATATTCAACAGAAATCCAATGATACATGGAGATTAGAAAAGTCAAAAGTGATCACGTGTAATTGGTTATTTCACCTCAAGCACCTGAGAGGGATTTATCCCTGTAAGCCTGCTTATATTCTTAAATGGACTCGCAATGGAAAGGCTGATACTTTGCAGGCTTAGAAATATAAGGTTTTAGGAGAAATCTGAAAAACCTGAGTAAAGACCTTTTGGTGAAAACTTCAAAGGAATAAAATACAGAAATATCAGAAAATCTTACAGTAATATTTTTTAGAAAAAGCACCAAAAGTTTAATGAAAGATGTGAAAATCATCTTTATTATACACAGTATAATTCAACACACAAGCCTTAATTGATTAGAAAGTGAGCATTTAACATAACATTATACATTTATTGCACTCAAATAATATTGACATTTCTTATTTTTGACATTTTGGCTATTTATGCATTTATTTTTTCCTCACTCTTAGAAGCAGATTCATTTGTTAATTCAGCTGTGTATAAGTATGTAGAGAATGATCCGAATTATGGTATTAGAATTATGAATTAATGAAAAACTGTAGTGTGCCTAATTTAATCAATATTAGAATATTTGCCAATTAGCTCCATTATTTTACTTGCATGTGAAAATTAGGACCCTGCAAATTTATCAGTGCTCCATCTTCCTTACTGGTTGCATTACAAATGTGATAACAATGGTTAATTTTTTATTTTCACATTTAAAATTATAGGGAGAGGCTAGATTCTAATTAAGCTCCATTGGATGTGTTGATGAGGTTTAACTAGCAAAATTAATTAAAAGTTTTGTAAAGATTAGAATCATGACGTTTTGAGTATTTAATCAAAATACATTTTGCAATTAATTAAAATCTAATTTGCATATATATGTTAATTTGCAAAAATCATCTAATTCACATTTGCAGATTAAACTTTATAGCTTCAGTGCCCTGTACTTGTGTTTTCTGCTCTTGTTAAATATCTGCCAGTTTGAATCAAGTCAGAGTTCCTACTCATGATATAAAATGGACATTTAAAATATAAACTCATTTTTACCTTTTAAATATATTTAAGTACAAAAATTGCCTTCTATAAATCCAGTTTTCCATACTATTTGGATGTATTTAACCTTCAGACTTCTTGATTCAAGGCATACTATTTTTTTGTGATTACAAAAAGTGCTTTTATAGAAAAGGATTATACTATGTCTGCAATTATTTTGTAATGATACAGTGATCCAAAAAGCTACATTATTTAAACAAAATCTATGAATGTAAAGTATTTTCTGTGTTGAATTAATTTGACTGCATCCCTTTCTCAATTATGTTTTTAAAGAATAGATATTAAATTCAATTTCACACATAGCAAAGAGTTTTTATGCACTATATCAATTTTATTTTTCAGGAGTAATTTATCACCTCATAACTACTGAAAAAGCAAAATACTGTGTATTCTAATTTTCTTTAATTCATTGGTTAGCAGAGCCCATTTTAAAGTGCAATAGCATATTTCACTCCAGGCTTTCTCAAGGGACTGAGGTCTTTCTGAGTTGAATACACTCAAGTACTAAATGGATTCCTGTGCAAATTATTTAAGATTTATTTACTTTGACTTTTGAATACCTTACACGAACTTCTATACAAAGTAGCTAGAATAATATTGAATAAATTGCAGTCTAATATAGGAGGAAACACTAGAAGCCATTGTCTTTGTTCTCTAACAGCCAAATTATAATATTCTAGATTTCTTTGTCCCTGATTTATGCCTCACTTTTGCTGGTAGACCACAATGAGTGCTGAAAAAAGAGATAAACCACGATGCTTTCATCAGATTTTCTTTTTGCATTAAAAATGTGATGTGTATTCTGAGGTTAACATTCTGGAGGGAAAAAAAATGATGTTAAATGGAGATGAACAAAGATTTTTTTGTAACAGTAGAACGTCTACATGAAGTATTATATAACTATGTTTATCCATATAGGTGAAGTGACTTGTTTCTTGGGGTTCATAAATGCATGTTTCTAGAAACAGTACATACCCTTTCTGGTGAACTCATGATTCTTAAGTGTTAGAGTGCCGCCCTTGCCCCTTCACAGCAAAATAACATGGAGCCAAAAAGAAGAGACATCAGCATAATAGATTAGCCACAGGAGCCGAGACAAAACTGTACTCATTTCCAAAAACTGGGGTCCAGCTGTTTGACTTCAATCAGCACATCTGTTAGGCAGCAGAGAAGGGAACACTGCAGCAGCTACTGTGCTCAGCCGAGAGTGAATAGGATAGAGAGTCCCTGATGATTTGGGGATGTTTTAGTGAAATTGAAAGAATACCCAGGGAGGAGCAGTATCATTCTATATTGTAGTATTGTGTAATTCCTTCTGGATTGAAACTTAATTGGTACAGGAATCATGTCCTAGCAAGATAATAGCACTATTTGCGCATGAGCTATTAACTAATGAAATCTGAAGAATGCTTGGGACTGCTGAAAAGAAAATTTGCTTAGCACTTTTGGTCCTGCTTCAGGTCACAACAGTATTACCAGGATATCCAGGAACCATGTTTTACTAGAAAGTGTCCTCCAACTATCTTTGTATTTTAAATTATGTGAAATAAGCAGCAAGCATGTAGAAGAAAGCAAGGTTACATATGAAAAATGTGTATAATTTTTATCAATAGAATTTCTTTAAATAATGTTAGCAAGTATATTTCTGTTTATTGTAATCATAAAAATGAAACTTCCAATACTGGCTTCTTGAAAATGTCTATACTAAACAGGTTATTTTCTATGATTTTTTTAGCATGCATACTGAAGGCCTCTGTTTCTTTACATTATCTTAATATTTCTAAGATAATAGACATACCATTATTTTCAACCATCTTCTTTCAGTAACACACAAATCCTGGAAAATAATAACTGTTCACACATTCTGCTAGAGAATCAATTTCAAACAAATTTCAGATTTGCTTTTACGTCTATGTTAGTAAATGTGACTTACACAATTAAGCCCAGTGAACGTGGTAAAAATGACAGTAAAATGTGTCGTGCACTGCAACTATTCTCCACATCCATGAAGACTTGATTTCATGTGATGTGATTTGGCTCAGATAGCGTACCACACTCTAGAGACCTGAGTTTGTGCAAATTTCCCTACATGCGTGTGGCAAGGGAAGAATGTAATGCTGAGAAATACTCAAATTTATGGCATTAACAATACATAGCCTATATTCCCTTTGAAGTCTTCATTTTTTATTTTGAAATATATATGTACTGTATTTAGATATCTGTTTGATAAGGGTTTAAAAAAACATATTCATGGAATCACTAATTTTAGCTTTTTTCTTCTTCAGCTTCCCATCTGAGGTAAGTGAAAATCCCTCCTCACTTTTTATGGGTTTTAATCATTTAAAAAGCACATGTTAAAGTCCTCCCTGTGATTGGAGCAAGAGGAACTCTGCTGTTTCAGGCAATCTGAACGCTCCTCTCACTCAGAGCGACAAGGAACGGAAGAGAAAAGTTTGTCCACTTTGTCAATGTCATCATACTGCCCTCTTTTGTCAGTATGAGTCTAGCAATGAAATAAGAGGCCTGTTTCTGCAGCTCCAGAGCTTTATTTAAACTACCATTTGATGCTTGAATGGTTGAATTCTTGTGTTTATCACAACATGGGATTGTTTTTAGCTTATTAAAACAGAAAATGTGTGTGTATAGGGGGTTGGGGTAAGTGGAGAGATCGGTTTCTCTGTGAACTGGATTAATTATACGGATGTAATGCGCTTTCTTATGTTTTTTAATCCAGGTTGAGATGATTAAATGTATTATTATACCCACTGGAGATTTGAAATGTTGCTCTGAGTATCTAGGATATAGCCTTTTATCACTTTCCACTGTTATTTCATATACAGTATAAATCAACTGAATGAACCATAACTCATCCATTGATAATTCAGACATTTCACTTTCAAAAAAACTAAAATGGAAAACATATTCTGTACATCTTTATATTAACCAATGAGGTTTACTCTTTCAGTAAGTTTAATTGATTTGAAATAGCACATCTTTAGAATCCAGAGAAAAGGGAACTGGAGTGAATATAGAACTGCTAGCTTGTGAAAAATGTCAATTGTAACTCTGACACTTATTTCTACTGAAAAAGTACAAGTTATGTAAAAAAATACAGAATGTAGTTCTATTCATGTTTTTAAATTTATTATGATAAAAATTTCATCATCCAAGAGACCAAAATGAGTAGATACACCTGCCACATGAAAGAAATCTATTATTTTATTCTACATTATTACTAGTATATACTGTATGTATACTCAAATTGTAATGATGTAACCTTTAACCACTGAATATTTCAAAGCCTTAGAAACACATAATTTACAGTGTCTGACACAGTGTGGGAAGAACTGTAACTATAATCTGCCTATGAATATAGTCTTTGTAAGGCTCTCTGCAGCACTGCTCTGAATGCGTACCGTATATTCCACAGCCAACCAATTATATAAACTCCTGTTTTAGTACCATAGGCTCTAACCTCAGTGTAACACAAAACAATTAATCATATTACATCAGTTTCTTAATCTCTCTGCCAGATTTTTTGTACTTTATATACTGTATATAATGGAGATGCCATATCATCATTTAGTGAGTATAATATCCGAACTCCATATTTTGTATAGCAAGGAAAATTGCATTTGCTAGCTTTCCTGCACAGAGAGTAATACATAAGCCTTGTGGGGAACTGTGGGGCTTGACTCGAGAAGAGAGTCCCAGAGTCTTGCTAACACAAGAGCACATAAGCATTCAGCATCCCGGTGAAATCCGTGCAGGCAGAGACAACCTGCTTGGAATGTTGCTGGGTTTGTCATCTGCAGATACATGGGACCAGAGCAGGACTGTGCATGGAAACAGAGACCTGACTACCCTGGAGAACATAGTGGCTGAAGGTTCGGCACAGCGATCTCAGTAGAAGATTATGTTAATCTATGGAGAGGTAGGCCCAACACAGCTGCCTAGGCAACAAAGGAGTAACAGAGGCACAAGAGCAGTAGATACTAATGGACTGTTTTTAAGAGGATGCGGTAAGGACATGCTCCTGGGACAGTAGCAGACTTGTTATTGAACTAGAATGAAGCAAAGTTTAAACATCCAATTAAATTAAACAAATTGCCCAGGGCACAGAATGCACCTTCCGTCTATGAGTGTGCTGCCTGGACTTATTGAGGCAGTGTGACAATGCACTCTCCAGTACTGGAGTCAGTGAGATACCCAGGGAATCCCAGCTGAGCTCCAGAACTGGACAGCTACCTACTGCCAACTGGTGACCACAGCTCAATTAATAACCTTTCAGAATTACCAGTGGTGTATGTACTGGATGCAGACAGCAGTTTAATTAATTTTAAACTCTTCAACTCCTTTTTAAAATTACCTTAGGCAAATACAAAAAAAAATGCTCAGCCCTCTTTTACCAGATTCCAACTTTTTATGCTGAATATTCAGAAATGTGTGGGTATCTGCAGCACAGAAGAACAATTCCAAGGCAAAAGAAAAAAGGAAAATAGGATATCAAGACCATCGGCTATCCCACCCTTCCTCAGTGTAATCTCTTATAGAAAGTTCACACTGTATGCAGATGAAATGCAAAGACAAAATTTATTAATTGCGTACAGGGAAAGGGAAATGTCAGCTGCAGTCAAACTCTGTTGCATCTTCAGCGGTGGTCAGTGGGATGAAGTGTGGCATTGCTTTTAGTTAAAATCAGAACTGAAATGGCAGCTAATTGACAGTTTGGAGTAAACGCTGCATTTAGCAGCTTTAACAGGTCAGGCAGAATTGCACAGACAAGGAGTAGAGTCACTAATGTTTAAGTCCTGCAGTTGGACCAAGGGACCTTCTGAGTAATTCTCTGAAATCAAGAAACAGAAATGATTTAAACTAGAAATTATGACAAAGATGTTGAATGTCTAATGCTTTTGTCTTACAGAAGTGCAGTACACTTTAAGTCTAAGTGGGCTTTTGTAAGGATATTTTTATTACTTTATGCTAAGAAGCACAAAATCTTATCTGGGAGGGAACCAGTTTTAGCACAGTCTATCTCATTGGAGTTTATTCCAATAAATATTTTCAGTATGAAAAAGACAACATCTATTTTTAGCCTATTTTAAATCCTTCAAGTCAGCAGGCTACTGTTATTATTTGAGTTAAAATATTTAATCCAGCAACTGGAACCCGAGTATGACTGGATTATGGAGGTGTGTAAATCCAAAAATTATTTGATCTTGTAATCCTTTATTCCTGATCTTTAGGCTCTTTTTATTCCTTTAAACAGGGATAGCAGAAAATAAAAAATAATGAATTAATAGACTTACTGGGCTGTCATCTGAAATGACATGCACTCAAGACATAAAATTTGACCAATCTCACTTTGCATGGTACTGCATTTTCCCATTTTAATACTTTCCCATACTAATACCCCTGTACATATTTAACATTCTTTTTCTTCGGTTTGACTATAACTTTTTATGTCTTACAATGATTTTGTCATGTTTTAATTAAGCTTTACAGCTCTTTACTGTGCTTTACCACAGTACAGCAGAGGACACATTTCATGTTTACAAAGGACAACTGGTCCTTTGGGTGGAAATATTCAAGGACAGAAGAGAGCAATGAAGAGAACGATGTTATTGGGTTGTAAAGAGGGACTGTCCCTCTGAGTAGGAGTTTTTTTTGCACCCATGCAACAGAAAATGAATTTCTAAAAAAGGGACAATAAACATTCAGAAACAGAATGAGAGATGACTAAAGTAAATCTAAACCTTCCAAAACAGCTTTGTATGCTAATTTCCGGACTCTTATACTATAGATTAGTAATTAATCCTTGTTTTTGTGATTCTTCTAAATTTAGATTATCAGAAAAGCTATTGTTTATACTGGGCTAGTTTGAACTCAAAGTTCAGGATTATTTGCTATCCTTATGTCAGAATATGCTGCTCTGCATGCATTCCTTGAATCTTAAATGGCCTGCAAGACAAATATTGCAGGTTAACACAGGAATGTTTTGGGATAATGAACACAGACAAGACTGTAAAAATTCAACAGCTGTGATCTTTACTTAATCTGTATGAATACCTCCACAAAATTTCATGTGTAATGTCAAATAAGTTTTGCTAGTCATTGTACAGACTAGTATATGTCCAAAGTGCTTCTAATACTGTTGTTTTTTTAATTCTGTGAGGTTTGTCTTATTATGAATTTAGTACTCACTACAAGATGACCAATTTCATTAATAAGACAATAGAAGAAAATAAATATTTATGCAAACTTACATTTTTCTGTTAGAATAATCCTTGTGTTGGAAATGTACTGTTTTTTGGTAGGTTTGTTTAGCTCAATTTTTACCTTTTTATAAATGTGAATGAATTTCCCTTCTGAGCCCAAACCCATGTGAAATTGTAGTGTGTAGTAGATTGTTACATTTTTGTTCATGACCAGAGAACATAAGGATAAACTTTCTGTGGATTAAATCAACTCTTTATCTACATGTTGCATATACAGTATTATCATGGTGCTACAGAGCAGATGACCTCTAAATGAAGCTGAACAATAACGTGACGTGCAGGCATGAGCTGCAGAATCCAGAGGTAAAGATGTAAAAAAGTACCACAGATATTGTTCCACATCCCCCTCCACCCCTTGGATACCAGTTTTTTTTTCCCCAGCAATGCCCTTCATGAAAAGCAATGCCCTCCATCAGCAGAGAAACCTTCAATGTCATGGAGCCTCTCCAAGGGCTTCTTCTCATTGGAACAGGGAAGACCCAGCGTACAAGCTCCTGTACAACGAGTTCAAGGACTCAGACTGACACATCACTATATAATGACAGAATGATCTTTTTAGTGATGAATGTACCTTCGGCCATTACCTTCCACATTCAAATTGGGCCTCACTCACAGTGATTTCTAAACTACATCATACAGCAAAGAATTCTAAACCTATTGACTTTCTTATCCTGCCGCGCAAAAAGGTCTTTATCTATTATAAAAATGTAGTACAACTATTAAGCCGGCTTTATTCCTTTGCTTGTTTTATTATGGATGTAATTATTAACATACTAGGTTTTAGACTGAGAAAAATCTTAGAGCAATAAAATATGGTACTCATAGGAGTACCCAGTCCTCTGAAACACACTCATGTGGATGACCTTACAGTACTATAACAGTAAAATCTCTATACAGTATGCATGGGCAGACATACTGTACATCAAGCAGGCTGAAGCTGAGAGGTCTGCTTGCAGAGGCTCTGACAATCAGACTCTTTGGAGAAGGCTAACAGGTGTTTATGTCACAAAGTGAGATTCAACATGAGCAGCTGGATAGTGTGAAGAGATAACGGCACGAAAACAAGCGCCCTTTTCCTGAGTGGGGTTTGGCTAGCGCAATGAAGTACAAAACAGAAAAACCACACTACTCGCCTTCATCTCGCCGGTACCAGAGGTAAGCATGTGGTTAGAGCCCCAGGTCCTTTACTGTAAAGATAAATTGTTTTTTTTTTTCTTTTGACTGTCACAATCATTTTCATATTTTTCACATCAGAAAAGGTGACATCTGTGGCAGTTAGGGCAGTTGTCTATGTATCAGCTAAAAGTTTCAGTTACCCCCCCCCCTGCGCAATGACCTTTACTGGTTGTTAGCAGGCCAGGAAGTCTTCTTACACGAGGACACAAGCATTTGCCTGCAGTCAGAAATCATTAACTTATCCTCTTGCAAATTGTTTCAATACACCTTTCAGCTGAAGAGGTGGAATAAGGACAATGGACACCTCAGTGTCCATCTCTGTGTCCACCTCAGGGACCATGCCATTTTTCACATCGTACTTCTGATACTCCTGACTCTTTCCATGAAACACAAGAATTTGAAAATATCTTAACAAACGTTCAGATAAACAACTTTGTTTTTTTTCAAGTTCTACTTACTATTTCCACTTAGTTCCACAAACAAGGCAGTTAATGATGCTCTGTCTTGCAGAAGCTGCAAAGCACAGGTGTGTATGTGGTTTCTGTACAAAAAATGTATGTCACCTAACTGCTAGTTTACACCTTAACAGTCCAAACATGCTGAAGCAGTTTGTAAATGTTTCCCTGCATAAAATACATGCGAAATGCTTTTTGTGGTCTTTATCCACACCATAGCACTGCAATTGATTATCTTACAGAAAATATCCGGAATAAGTTTTTATCATACTCTCTGAATGATTACTATCTCTATACTATTGAAAGACTGGCACACTATTCACCATCGATTACTTCTGGTGCACCTGTGAACATACTGGAAGCACAGACTTGCAGAATAGCTAGTTAATTGAGAAATATTCATTAAGTAATGTATTCTCTATGTGCTGCAACTGTCAATGAATACATGCTGAAGTGTTATGTGTAAGCACCCAGATACACAGTAGTGCTATGACTAACTTTCCCTATAAATCCTGAATCTCTGTTCTTATTTTATGACCAGCTTCAGCATTTGAAGCATGTCAGGATAAAGTTCTGCAGCAAGTGTAATATAGCTGTACAGGGCATATCTGCACATTTTGGTATTTCCTTCTAAAGGGTTTTTAACATTGTTTTATGAAATATACTTCCAATAAATGTGTTACTATATCCACGCAGTCATTCATTTTGACTTTCAAGTATAATATATATAAACAAAAAGTGTGGCTGAACATACTTGTCTAATGCTTAGCACAGTGTTTCTAATCAATAAATCTCAAAGGTGAAACAGATCGTAGGTTTTTTTGTCAAAATTAAAAAAAAACAGTTTAGAATCTTTATTTATTATCTTTTGACACTCTTTTGCATGTATTGTCTTTATTGTAAATGGTCATAAATGTGTCTACAAGAAATAAAAGTATAAGAGTTTTCCCTTTAAAAATCCCTGTACGTACATTTCGTTGTTGTATTAATGTTTACAGCACAATATATTAATTTAGCCAGAGGCACAGGCAACTCCTCTGATCAAGAAAATCAATTCTGGAAACACAAGCTAATTTTAAAAATGATCAAAACTGGAAATTAATTTAGAACTGGTGTTTATTCCCTGAACCACTGTGCAAATTAAATTAAAGCTTTCAAGCCAGTATAAAATTCAAACACCCCCTGACTGTGAAAACTCATCAGACAGGGTAGTCAAATGGCCCCCAGCCCTTTTCCTGAAGCACTGACACTTTGCATTAACTCAGATACCAGTTTGGTCAATTTGCACTTCACAGAAAGGATATTGTGCGTTTGAAATATAACCCGAAATGACGCGCACATCAGAGATAACCAAAAAAGGCTAGAAATTTACAAGAAACCTGCAAGCTGTCATCTTTTATGTACCCATTTATCATTTGTGGGGAAAGTCCCTTTCCTGTTAATCATTTCCCACATACTTAACCTGTAGAAATGGGCAACTTCAGTAAAAGATGTGGTACTTTAAAGGAAGAATGTAAAAGTTTTATTTCTATCATTGTTTCTTTTTGGTTTTGTTCCTTCCTTTACTGGGAGCTAGGTGTCGCAATGACAAAAACTTTTATTTTCACTGCCGCACACACCATCCCAGCACTGTCTTCCTAAGCTGTCTTCTGGGAAAACAAAACTGCATCATATTTTAACAAGTGGTGTTGTCAGACTTCTCGACATGGAAACACAATGGTTTGTGCTACACACTGACTCACATACAGATGCACTTGATGAGCAGGGACAACACATTCTGAAGAAAAAAGTCTTTAAATCATCTGCTTCACTTGTGTGAGTTTCACTATTACTGTAAATATAAGAATACACTTTGTAATATTACAACACAGTCCCCTCCGCATTTTTCAATACACTTTGTGTGTTATTTCCACTTTATTTGAAAACAAGTTGAATGGACTTAATAGCAGAAAAACAAAATCAAAAAACCTGATATCATGAACCTGACTTAGAAGCTTGTATGTTGTATCCTTGCTTGGTTGAAAATGCGGAACTATAAGACGTGCACTTTACACTGGTGTAGAGGAAAGGAAGTACTGCACTTATACCCAAGGCATTCAAAACATGACATAAAAAACAACGCTTCAATTTCTTTTTTAACACTGTATAGATAGTTTGGTTGTTAAATTACAACTGAATATATACAGTATTTCTATTTTACAGGGAAATTGGTACTGTACCTGCCATTAAATGGCAGCAGTTAATAATCTGGTACCATAAACAGTTTTCACACAATTTCACAATTTAAAATTGAAATCAGTAGGTTTTTTGATTCCTCAAATTACTTTTCTGATACAAATTGGCCATTTTGGCACAATCAATAGTTTGTCACATTCAAATGCCTATTCAGGTCTCACAATAATACGGAATAAGCAGTGGTATGCAATTTTGGCACAATTAAAACCCGCTGTGACTCATGAAGTATATACTGTACAGTATTCAATACACCTTTCTGTCTGTTGAGTACTTACTGGATATCCATTTAGTACAGTTCTCAATGTAACACTATGGCACTTGTGATCTCCTTTAAAAAATATTATGTATTTAATATGTAAATTAATAGAGCTTATTTGTGAGTACATTTGTTTCTATTTTGCACTGTAAATCCTTCATGAAACCATCTTTAAGTTTTACTGCACCATCATGTTTACTAAAGTTGAGCAGATTTTGAAAAGCTTGAAAAAGTAAGATCGATAAAGGATTGTAACACCTCTTCAGTTCCCTGAATGAAAAGAGACCAAGACCAAATCTGACCAAGAGCTCTGACTTGGAGACTGTCATCACAGGCATTACATTTTTTTTTCTACAATTACTGGGCATCCTAAATTGAAGCAGGACTGTGGACCTGAAGAACTCTATGATTTGGTATTTATAATTTATTGTAATTAATAATTTAATTGTAAATCCTTTGCTGGATGGGGCCCTAGGATGCTGTCTGTGTGGAGTTTGTTAAGTATGTCTGTGTGGAGTTTGCATGTTCTCCCTGTGTTCGAGTGGGTTTCCTCTAGGTGCTCTGGTTTCAAACACATGCTGGGTGGTGAATTGGCTCCTGGGAAAATTGGCCCTGGTGTGAGTGTGTGTGTGTTATGTCTGTGTGTGCCCTGCGGTAGACTGATGTACGATCCAGGGAGTGCTCTCCTTGCGTCTGTTGCTTGCCAGGACAGTCTCCGGCCCCCACTCGACCCTGTATCAGAAGATGGATGGATATAAACTACATCTTTTCAAGTTACTTCATTGTGAAAACCCTAAAAAGGTGAACTACTCTGAAACAGGTGATTGGACAAAGGGATCTTGATGGAGTTCCTCTAGTCCATTTTAAGATATTTTCATGTGGTTTTCTAATTAATAATTCATACATGCAGTAAAAAATAATTTAAGGATACAGAGCATTTCAGAACCATAAAGATGTGAGATTGTTTTACTTCTGTAGGGCAGTATTTGAATTTGAATCAATTTTAAGAAAAAGAAATTGTACTTCTGCAGTGATATCTACATGTGATACAATTCAGTGATCCCACCTGATAAGGTCCCAAGAGCATTCAAGATCACGAACTGTGGTTTTGTTTCATGGACGTGTGCAGGTGTAGCTGGGAGTATGCACCCCTTTGTACCTCAGCTTATTCTTATTCAGTCCTTATTTAACTGAACTCCAGTTCGAAGGCTCTGGCAGGAAGACTTGTGGCTCGTTTTGACGTGGAGTTTCGGTGCAGGACGTCAGTGTAAGGGTCTACCCAGGGCAGTGGGTGGGGACAGGTGGAAATAATTGCAGAGGAGTGCAGTAATTTCCTGTGCTTTTTTTGCATTTTTTCATTTTTTTATTCTCATTCCTGTAATGAGTTCTACCTATGACATGCGCATACCACATTTGTGCATGAATTTCTCGATTTTGCAGATAAAGCTTGCACGCTGTTAGATATTGACTGGCCTCTCGCGACACCTTTCTGTGAAAATGAGAGGAACATCAAGACTTCATTCGAAATTATTGTATGTAAAATCATTTAAAATACACAGATTGTCAAAGTGCTGAAATCGTATTTGTTTTAATTGCATTTCATTATTTTTGGGTTAATTTGTTTCTGGTAGAGTAGACCATATGAGAAAACACAGTAAGTCAGAGGAAAGTGCAATGCTTGGCACTTTAAAAAAACAATGAAAATGCAACACAAGGGACTATCATTTATCCAGTTGTTGTATGTTAAAGGATTTACCACTACTATTGATAACACCATTGGAGAAGATCCCTGTTCAGTCAATCATTGCACAGAGAGCTCCATCAGTGCAGATGATTCTTTTCCATGTCGAAGTGGAATTTTTTCAGTCACTCTATAGTGAGATCTCGCTCATCTTACTTTATCACAACTGGTGCGCTGATACAGGATTCGGCTTGTATATTTTCTTACAGCTATGAAATCAAGGTCTGGATTTAGAAATGCAATTAAATTTGTATTAATTATGTTGAATCCAGACTGCAAATATTTAAAATGTGTTTGTTTTTGGCGCTCTTTGGCTACCTCATACTGCTAACTCATATTAGTATTTTATCTCAATGAATGGTAAAGGAAGGCAACAGGACGCCCCCTAATGGCTCTGAGAGCTCCTCAGCGGACAGCGCTTTAGTGTCTTTAACGGTAAGGCTCAGCGAAGTGGTAGCGAAGAGATAAACAGGATGTGTGAGAGACACTACAGGAGATCATCCTGCTTTATATATAAACATCAACAGTGTGTTAATGTGTGCGTGTCATTTGTGTGTGTTATGAGCACCTTATGTGTGTTAGAAATTTGTCTGTACTTTGTTCGTGTTATAAGCGAGTGTATTATGTGTGTTATAAGTGTATCTGCATTATTACGCATCTCATAAGTCTCAGCTTTACGCATCTCAGCTTTACATTGTTTTACTTTATGTGTAGCATTTTTGTTCCTTTCTACAATGTCTCTTTACATGTACATTATGATTTTTTTTAGATTTATTGTTCTGCCACTGGAGTCTCCACAATGCTTATTACAAATATTTACCAAAATATAATTAAGACTGTGAAGCAAGGCCACAAAATAATACCGATTGCAGGGGTTATGTAAATTGAATATTAAGTACAGTGCTTTCCTCGTTTGAGTTATAGAGGGAGGTGCCTTTGGATTATAACATATTTCTGGGGGCCCCCCCATGTATTGTGGGAGCACTTTTGAGGACATCTTTACTTGTTCTTTTCCAATTACGACAGCTATCAGTGAATTCCAAGCCTTAGTCCTCTGATGTGTTGATGTTTCGTTCCATAACGCACGTTGTTCTTAGCTTTATAGCGGGGTGAGACAATACTAGTCGGTTAGTGTGCTCTGCTGGTATATCCAAGTGCCTTTATGAATACTGCAACACAGACCAGGCTTTTACTGCGCTGTGATCTTTGGATACTGCAGTGAAAGTCTTGATGAACTATTGTGAACACTTACTGTAGCGCAGTGCAAGGAAGCTGGCTTGGCTGGGAAAGCAGTGTAACTTTAATCTGAGCAGATTTCAGACTCAAAGGGGATGGCACAGACTAATGGATACTTAACTGGCACATTTATCTCTGACTGGGATCTACAGGAAAAATGTCACTGGGTTCTCAGACAAGGAGGAAAATGCAGAAAGACAAGCACAGCAGTTCAGTCAAAAGTTCCCTGTTATAATTAAAGTTGCTGGTTTTATGGCTTGTGGTGACATGGATCATTTTAACTGGTAGTGGGAGGCAACTGGCAATGTGCTTAATGAGATTTTCTTTAAAATTTTCAAACAGCAAATTGACATTTGTGAGGAATGAAGATATGTTCAAGCACATTTTCTCCAGATTATTATTTTTTATTTCTTGTATAAAAACCACACCACTGCCTGATTCCAGCAACTTGCTTTCCTTTTTCGATGTTGCTGTATACTGGAAGATTTAAACATTTTATCATTACCGTACTGCAATTTCATTCTATTTTTAATAACCCTCCCCCCACCCCTAGTGGCACAATAAACAATTCCAATCGTTTATTGCATTTCATCCCAAAGGAACCCAAAACACTAACATACAGGAGGGGATCCACTTTACTCACCACTTAGTTGCAGCCCCACCTGGGTGACACACAGAAGCCATTCTGCACCAGCAGTCCCACAACTGAAGAGAAGTCTGCAGACTGGCAGAGAAGTGAAAAATTGCTTCACCAGTTGAATAAAAGAAGAACTATGGAGACTCAGGATCTTGAATTAACTTCTCTTCAAAAGGAAGGTGTCTCTTCTGCACAGTGTCTCTGGTCTCCTTGTGTGACTCTGGCATTAGTCAAGGAAATGTTGTCCTGAAGGAAGAGTACCACCAACTAGTCTTCCTGAATAAGCATACAATATAATCATTTAAGTTCTAGATTAAATGTCTGTGTTTAACATTTTGTCACAGATCCTTATGTAAATTTATGAAATTCTATTTGATTGCAATTTTTTTTTCTCAAACTACAAATACTGAGGTGAAAAACAACCTCTACAAAGTAGTTGGATAGCCACCAGATATTGTTGGGTTTAAATTAAATTGACCACCAAACTGACAATCCTGATTCTGAAGTTTTGCAAAACATGTATTATCTTCTTTTAATGATTCTATGTTACTGCTTGGCAGTTTTAAACTAGAGGGCAGCATCGCATTTACTTATTTCGCAGCTGTAGTTTTGCTGTTTTGGTCCAATGATACTCTGCTTCACTAGGATCAGAGTGATTCATTGCAAGGGAAGAGCAGGACTGTCCACTAATGTGCAACAGTGCCAGTTTATCTGTGCCGAAACTGTTTGATGGGAATTGTAATATTCATATCTAGGCCCTCAGGTTATTGCAAGTACTGATTCAAGGCCATAAAAGAAAGCTATATTTCCTTAAAAATAATTTATCATCATCCACTGAAAGACTTAGCTAGTACTTTTTGTTTATTTTACAAACTCAAATTGTGAGCTCTAAACTATCTGTAAGCTAAATGATGAACAAAAATAATTAACAATAACTATCATCTGAGCATAACATATTAGAGTTAATTTGACAATTTTGACAGGAATAACTAATTTTATTTATACACTACTTTGATAAAACTAATGAAATTAATGTGTCCCACTCATTATTTATTTAGCTCCTAGAAACAATAATTCAACACAACTATCAGTATTAATTGCTTCTGAAAAAGTATTTTTTTTAACTAGCATAAAAATAAAGATAAGATAACATTATGCTTTTGAAAAAGTGACTTGATTTTTTCTAAAAGCAATAAATAAAACATGTCAATGTTATAAACAGTGCTGTTAGTTTTGAAGCAATTGTTTTTTAAAAAGTAACTGATGATAAATGTCAATAATGTCCCAGAGCCTGTACTGGTTCCAGTTTGTGAGTTTGCATTGCCAATTAAAAGACAAGAAGACTAGGCTGAAACAAGGATAATATAGTAGAGTCACATCACCAATCTTCTGAGGACAGTATTATGCCAAGTGGGAGGACAGATACATCAGCTCCAGTGTTTTCTCACAAGCAGACACTACAGGTATTGAAGCTGTGACCATACACTGTCAGCTCTGTTGGGGATGTCAGACTCCAAACTCCTAAAGAAGGTTCCCTTCTCCCAGCTGAGCCACTTCGGGACAACAGAATTATTTTAAATATTTGGTAAAAGCAAACTAGAGCAAAATCAGTATCAACTCCTGGGAAATTATGGACTTTGACCATAATTTGAGATGCAGTACTTTGAGATATTAATACTTTGAGATGCAAAGATGTCAAAAAGAGGAAGAAAAGTGAGACTGTTGAAGAGAGCCCATCATAACTAGATTGCACAGGACACAACCTCATATCTCCAGAGACAATACCTGCTCCATCTGCCAGAGATTGTATAGATCCCATATGGGTCTTATCAGTCACCTTCGGGTTCCTGGAAGACAATCATAGTCAACTGCAAAGGATAGACAATGCTGATAATGAATTAAATAATAGACTTTTGTCAGATGTCAGCGACATCCAAGTACTCTGTCTTTACTTTCTTTTAATGCCTTGTGTTGCAGTAAAGGACATCTCTCCCAATTCTCCTCCAAGGTCATTATTTAAGATTTTTGTAAAGTACACAACATAAGAAAGACGCTTGACAGAAATCTAGGCACACCCTGAAGACACTCAGAAAAGCTGAAAGTGTTTCATTGAAAACATGAACAATAACACATTCTCTTTAAACTGTTGTATAAAAGGTTCCACCTCAGCTCTCAGTGCACTGTATGCTGTATAAAAGCTAGCAAAATTGTTTAAAAACAAGAAAGTAAAAGAAAAATATGCTGATGCTAGTACGTCTAAAACAATTCAGGACACTCTGCATGAGGGAGAAAAAATATGTTACAGAGAATTACAATTTGGCATTTCAGGAACATTGTAATATTGTACTTTGAATTTCATGACACAATCCACTTTAAAATGTTTCTTTTTCCTTTTTTAAAGGAAATAATTAGAACTGCCTTGAGTGCCAGTATATTCCAGTATCAAACTGTTTAATTAGTATTATTCTCACACTTCAGCTTCACATATTAAAGACACAAAGTAGCTTATAAAGTGCAACTTCAATAGCGCTTAAGATGTTGCCTCTATACAACTAATTTAATACCTCATTTGGAATTGTTAACCTGACTTAACTGAACACATGCAATTTGTCAGAAATTGAATTCGTTAAAATTTCTAATGATTGAGGATACTGTACATTGAAGAATACAGCAGAATTAAATAGATTGTGAGAATGTGTACGTGGAGATAGAAAAGGTTTGCTCCTCCAGGGCAGACCAGTTGTCCTCTCAATAGAAAGCAAAGGCTCTTCAGTGCATGAAAGAAAGTAATGTTAAAGTGCATTTCATCTAAGAGAATCTTTGTACTCAAGTGTTTGGCAATACTTGTAGAAACATGTATTCCTTAAGCTGATGAACAGCAGCCTGTCATGAGAAAAAAATAGACAAAGACTAAGGCACTAGTCTACAAATGTTGGTTTTCCATGGCATTTTGTCTGTCATTTCCACAACTATCAGACGGGAGTCCTTGATCTGTTACTTAGGAGTGTGTGTGCCCAGAGCCACAGACAAGCCAGCCCTAATGATGCAAATGAATTGATGACATCAGTTTAACAGGCTAACTTTCCTGGAAGAATGAATACTGTTTCATTACATGACAGTTTTACTCCTCCTGGGGCAGTGGTGAGGGTGCCTCATGGTAGGTGCCCGCAGTTACAAGATGGGTGCTTCAGGCAGAAGTGGAGAAGCTCAAAGTAATTGAGGAGTTCCAGTCTATGTTCTAGCCTCACAGCTCTGGTCCCAGTTACCCAACTGGTCTAAGAGAATGTGCAGAGGTTCTCATCACCTCAAGGGTTTCCACGTTTTGATGCTTACTGCAAGTGGATGAGCTCATCAACCACCTGGGTCCTCCATAAAGCTCACAGCCCTGGACCTTAAGAAGGGCTGCTGGCAGATTCTGTTAGCTGACTCTGCCAAAGAGAAAACTATTTCTGTGGAATTGTGACTGGATTGTACCATTATAGCTCACTGCCTTCTGGTTTACAGGACATTTCAGTCATTATCCAGTTTGAAGGATGATGATAAACTGCTTTGACTGCACATTTAATATTTTTTAGTTTATATGGATGGGAGGGGAAATGTCTCAGATCAAATACGGACAGCTGTATCTAAACCTTGTCCTGGTAAGGCACTGTCCAATACGTTTTGTAAGGTCTTCTGAAAAATCTTCTTTTGGCAGCTGATTCATGTTCTTTATCTATCCTAATTTTCCTAGACCTAAATGCTTCTTTTGACACTGTTAATAATTACATTTTACACTTCCATCTTGAGAGTACTTTTGGAGTTTATGACTTCAGACTTGAATGGCTCAATTTTGGTGCCAGAACTTCAGGTGTTCCCCAAGGCTCAATACTGGGCCCCCTGCTATTCAGTAGTTACATGTGACCACTTGGTCAGATATAAAAAACACAGAATTACCATTTCTTTGCGGATGATACTCAAAATTATAGCCAAACTAAACCAGATACTGATGTAGCTGTTTCTGCGCTCTCTAATTGATATTAAATCCTGGATGATGATTTCCTTCACTTAAACTGCAACAAGACTGAAGGCATGCTACTCCGCACCTCCCATCACATACAGAAAGCTAATGCAGTGACCCTCTCTGTGGATGGCACTCTGCTTGAATTTCAATCCAAATGGAAAACTTTAGTGGTCTAATTTGATCATGGCAAAATATTGTAAAAACATCACTCTTTAGAAATATTGCCAGTTTCTGTCTTAAATTGTCTTTAACTGTAACTGAAAAGCTGGCCAATACATTTATCTGTTCTAGAATTCATTACTGTAACACCATACTCACTAGGGAATTTAAATCCCCACTGAGTAAACTTCAGTATGTCCAGAATTCAGCACCCAGCATCCTGACTAGGCTGCTTGCAAGTAATCTTGTGTCTTGGAGTCCTTGCACTGCTTTCTATCCGGTTTCGAGACGGCTTCAAAATTGCTCACCTATAAGGATCTACATAGCTTGGTACCTCAGTGACTTATTGTTCATCTACCCTTCACCTCACGAACGGTTCATCCGACCCTGGTCTTTTATATGTACCCTAAGCTTGTTTATAGTGGGTGACAGGGCCTTCTCTTGCTGTGCCCCAGAAGCTCAAAGATCCCACCCCCAAGGATATCAGAGTGTCAAAGACCCTGTGTGCATTTAAATCTAGACTCAAAACCTTTCTTATCAGAAAGGCTTTTATTTATTGTCAGTGTCTGCTCCATTATCTAATGACCATGTACTGTATCTTCTGCTGTACCTGCTCTTATATCCTTAATTTGCAATTTGCCCACTTGCCCTGACTTGCCAGGATAGTCTCAGGCTCCCTGCAACCCTGCAACAATATTAGTTAAAGAAAAGGCCAATAACCTTCTTTGAAGGATCTTAAAGCATGGCATTATTATAATGTGCTGAAGTTTCAATTGATCTCCATAAAATCAGAAGTGTTTCATTTAATTGTCGAAATTTGTACATTTACAGGATCAGGAACATACAAATCTGCTTTCTGAGCATACTATAGCGAATTACATTTAAGAAAGTAAATTCCAATAGTCATCGTTCAGACACTCCCTGGAGTACCACTGTGCTTGAGAGCATCTCATGCCTACTGCCATCTACTGATCATATTACATATTATTTTTAAATTATTTTTTTGCAGTATTTCTGAAGTGTATGCGTATTGCACTGATGGGGGTACTATGCCCCCCAAAAATGTGAATAAGGCTTTAATCGGAGCTGAAGCTTCAATTAAAAAAATGTTACAAAGGAACTGGACGAAATATTTAAGAAATCAAGTTGATTATAATGGTATTCTTGCCCAGGAACTCTCACAGATAATGTGAAAAGAGGCGTGTGACTGGTGTTGGTTTCCTTGTTCCTACAGAGGAGGAAATATGTGTTTGTAGCAACAAAACATATGCTTCAGTCTCAGTCACATATATAAGCACAACAATATAGATTCACTTGGGACATGTTTCATGCTTTTCGTTTTACGTCATGAGAACCAATAAGATAAAAATAACTTTATCTTAAAACCTGTTTTCTCTCTTTAGCAGTATATGTTGAATCTACAGAGCAAGTTATACAGCAATATAATTAGCAAACCAAATACATTGCAAAATTATATTTAATATTGAAAAAATAATGTTAAAAATGACTAAGATATTTTTATAAATATATAGTGTTTACAATTAATCACAACCTAGGGCTCTGTAATTCATTGATTTAAGTTTTTTCTTAGCTTAAAATAAAATACAGAAAGTGCTTCTTGTTACCTTTAATAAGTTCAGGCACTTCTTCTGAGAGCTTTTTACCTATTACCCCATGCCAAACTTCAAATTGCCTTTTGCTTTCTATAGTACATAAAACATATATATGCTATTGGACTGATCTGGAGACCATGATGGCCAATAAAAATAATTGATTTCAAGCTGCATTAAGCAAAAGGTTTGGCAAATTGATTTTTTTTCTTGCCATGAAGCCCTGCCTCAAACATTAAATTCATAAAGACAACCACGAACAGTGGACTCAGACACACTATATCCTGTGGACACCAGCTTGGTATGAGCTCTTCTCACAGACCTCTTGAATATGGATGCCACATTCAAAACTGGGATGCTTTGTGATTGTTTTAAAGTTGTCACTCGAGCTGCATACATAATCTTTAACCTAATGAGATTTTTGTATAATTCTCTGTCTTTCACATGGTGACATGCTTCTGAATATTCTGCTTCTGTGTGCAGCCTCCAAAAAACAATGTGATTTCCAGAAGCTTCTGTAAACTCTCAGAATTTGTTAAAGTACTGGATGACTAAGAACACATTTGAGAACTAAATTTTGAGTATTTGATTTAGATGGAGTGGGAGCAAAAAAAGTTGTGCATTGCATATTTAGACAAACTGGAATAGATTTGTCTTTTAAATATCCAATACTGATAATGTTTTAAGCCTCTATTCATGAATGTAGACATATAAACTGTCTTTTTTTTTGCCTTTTCATTATATATGAAGTTTTGTAAAATACATTTTTGTATTCACAGATTTCATGTATATTTAAAATCACATTGATGTCACATTTTTGTACATTTAAAAAAAATAAATAAAACCAATGCTAATAGTTTCACAAACCTCAGTTAGCACTAATCTTGATCTACCTAATGTTTTGTCAGGTAAACACGTCTGGCGGCAGAATTAATCTTGATCTTTAAAAACAGCACATACTGTTCAAAGCAAGTACATTCACACACAGACAGTTCTTCTAAACTGTTTATTATTTCAGTTTTTCAGTTAAGGCAACATATGGTGGAAAACTCTGAAGACTTGCGAGTTCCACATTTCTTTAAAAAATTATTTAGATGTAAATTCTGGAAGATAAGTACTGTATCACAGCACAAAATTAAAATAAAATATATTCTATGTTAAAAGTTAAACAATTTAAAGGTCAAGTAATGATTAAAGATTATTATTAGATTGTAAACTTCATTTCTTATGAGTTTTGCATGTACTGCTATATTTATTTTTTCCAGAATTCATCATCGCTGTTTGAATATCACAACAGTTTCAAAAGCTCACCTTGTTCCTGTCAATTGTATTAGAAACATGGTTGTCTTAGTTATCATGATATGTATTTTTTTGTAGATTCTTTCTCAATGACATGCTGTAGTTTTCTGAAGCGAACAATTAGTCTGAAAAATGACCTGGTAAGTACTGTAGGTAACGTTTTTAAGACAGCACAAAGTGGGTTTACATGGGTGGTGAAGATCTGACAGTTCTGCGGATCTACTCCTACTGCAAATGTGTATGAAGCAAAGATATTAAGGCATGAGTCCCAACCCCCCCACCTCCAAACTCCAGGAGGTTAGTTTACATTTTTTTCAAGTTTTTGCCAAAGTTTTAAGCTCAGTCTTTTAAAAGATAAAAAACTCACCCTCCTGTGGCCCCCATTGTGTTCTGTCTGACTCCCTACACTCGTCCTCCTGAGCATATGACAGGTGTTCACATTGCAACAACCAGCACAGAGCAAAGACCATTCACTTTCAAACAGTGAACATGCTGTACCCTACCTAAATCAAACGTTATTGTTCATGTGTCACATTTTTCTTTAATTTTACTGCTCATACAGTATATATATTTTATTTCTAACATAACTTCAGCGGCTCCACTTGATCAACCAGCCTCGAAGACGGAATGAATGAATCTTTTCATTATGTCTTCTTCCTAACAGAACACATCATCCAACATTAGGCTGTCATTACCTATCGTAGCTCTATTTTTTGTTCTTTCTGAGGGAAATGTGATGCGTTGACTAGCTGTCCCATCTGTCTGTGAGTGCGTGTGAGGAAGATTTATACAGAACTGCAGTTCCTTTCACAACAGCACACTTGAAAAGCCCCAGTTCCGCAAACCCATTTTGAAAAATATCCTGTACAGGTTCTTGTACTTTTGATAATCTTGAAACAATTTAGCTGGGTCTTAAAGAAAATAGGAGGATAAAAAACAATGCATGACACTTTATTCTTGTTCTTGTTGTTTTTGTTTTGCTCCCACCCAACAAAATACATTTGGACGTCTATCCTTTACACACACAAGCAAACTAAAAGATCGCCCATGTGTGCAGGCTGGGTTAGTACCTCAACCAAACCACCTTTCTCGCTAGGCAGTTTACTTTGTGAAAGAAGAGATAAGTTCCATTTTTTTTCTCACTGACACAAATCAGCACGCTTAGAATAAACTGCATAAGTTATCAGCTCCTTGGAAAGCAACGCGAAGGGAAAAAAAAGACTTCTATCACTTAATGAAAAATAGCTTCCCTTTTGGACAGAACTTCATAGGCTGCAATCAAGCCATGGCCCCACTTCTTGACGTGCAATCGAGGCAAATCAAGTCAGCATCTATTAATAATATTTCCCTGGCTCCTTTCATTCCTCTGCATGTCCTACGACTGTCAGGGCTTGTGATGGAGCGGTGCCTTTATCTCATCCCAGGCCTGCTCTGTCAGAGTGATAAACAATTCTAACAAGAATCAGAATAAAGATCTTCCCAGTAGACTCCAGGAGATAGAGGCCTTTTTTCTCATTTTCTAGACGGCAAAATTTAATCTAGTGGCTGGGGTTTTTTTTTCCCCGTTTTTTTTTTCAAGCGTCACATTCAAAGAGATGCAAATTTATCAGAGCTGAGACCCGGCTGACTCGGAGCTCTGCGTGAATGTCAAAGCAGAGGCTTAGAGCCGGAGACACTGCTGCCTCTTCGGGCTGTCTAATGAGCCTCTGTGAGCGGGTCCAGGGCAGACGCTGGGAGATGTCCGAACTACCGTGTCCTTTGTGTTCTGGAAAACAGTGTGGCTCTCAGTCATGTGACAGTGGCATCTCTCCAGTACATAGTCTTTAACCTACTGTGTTCATTTCTACACCAGCTGCATGTTTCTTATGTGCTGTAAAATAGATATTTCACAGAGGTTTTTCTTTCTCGGCTTCTTTATTTGTTTGTATGCTTTCTGCAAAGGGAATTTTTAAGTATGTGTACAGTAAGAGTATCTGCATGTGTTTCTAGAGGTTCCCTGGATGGTTGTGATGATGAAACGTGTTCAAACCTAGCTTATCCATAAGCCTGTATTACAATTCTGTAACTACAGGATTTACAAGTTTCTCTGTTCATCTAATTTGTACACATTTTAACCTGTCACAATATATCTAGGGGACTTTTTTTTGCTCTTTGCAGTCTAATAAAATCATTAGAAATCTTGTCTCTGTAGTGAAAATCTTGTTGCCACTAGTTTTATGTCCAAAGCCTGACTGAAAAAAGAAACAGAAGGGCGGCAATGTTTTTTTTTCAAGACCAGCTCAGTCTAACAGGAAGTATTGTATTTAAAGAGACACTTGTGCAATGAGGATATTATTAGGTATTTTTTTCTTTATTTAAGATGAAACACATTCTTGGAAAACAGTTCTTTCATCCTGCGATGCCAGCTGAAACAATCAAATAGCAGACATTACAATCTGTTAATCTATAGTTAATGACTGTTAATCTACCTAATTCCTGCTGGATACTTTGCCTTTGTGTTGATTTTGAAATGAACCTGTTTTTTCTTTCTGCTAAGCACTTAGTTAAAATACATGTGCCGTGCCCTAGTTATTAACAGAAGACATATCAAGCCATCAGGAATGGTGGCGATCCAAAGAACCAAAGCAAGAGGAAATCAGCAAGTGGGTTTGCCTGCATTCATTTGATCTGCGATTGGAAAAAGCAAATAGAATGAGGACAGAAGTGCTTGAAAATATCCTACCTTGGGTTATTTGCAACACTGTAGTGGGAAACTGTGGTAGGTTACCCTGTAGTCTGACGACTCAAAGCACAGACTTGTGTGGGTAAATGTCTCCAGAAGCTAAAAAAATGGAGTGTATATGAAAATAGAAAGGATGTTTTATTTATTAAGTTGCTGGTGTACTCTATCTCCACTGCTTCACTTATTGTAGATGATGTGAAGTCATTACACATCTGATGGTACTGTATCTTTAAATATCAGCAGAGAAAGTACTTCAGCATAAATTGCCTGATGAGATCATAGGAAACTCTTTATTAGAGGCATGAAAACAATATGGCAAAATCCTCAAGCTGTCTTCCAACGAATACTGACAGTTTGAACTTGCCTTGTCATTGTAGGACTGGAAGCTTTCGTAGTATAAGCATGGATGTTCATGGCATCTTTATACAAGCATACATGCCTGCTGTCCATTGTTCAGCTTTCTGTCATGTGTCACAGAGACTGAGACTTGGGAGAGCAAATTGTGTGCTGACCACTGAGGAACTGTACTTCAACATTAGTTGGTATGAGGATTTTCCCTGCATCTACAAACAGAGACAAACAGCAGTACTTATCCACCACTCATTTCATTCACCTCACCTACTGACCTTTGAAGAATAGAGATTTGGAAGAAAGTTTTTTTTTGTGCTTGTTCTGTATATGCAAATAAGCTTAAATGTTCAATGCATTGTTTTCTTTACATTTTCTAACAAGGAAAATAACCAACTATACTTATGATACATCTGATTTTAAGATTTCCATAGAAAAATACTTCTTTAAATGTGGCAATATTAAAATATGAAGTGGACTAAAAAAGTCTGATTATATTAAAGAAACGATTATATTAGTTATGCAGTGATGAAAAGATGATGTAGCTATTATTGCAGCAAGTTAAACAGCCTTATTTAATCCACAATGCTAGCCATTTACATTCCTTATCGTGCTCTTTATGTTTTAGACTGTATATCTTTGAAGTAAACTGATAGTGTGAAAAAAGACAAGCCAGGCTTGGAAAGAAGGAAGGAATAAACACTGAGCTGACAGGGTCACTGGTCTTTTTAACATCAAGGGCAGGCCTCTTTCTTCCCATGATTGGCTATGCAAATGCTGTCCTCATGAAGGCTTGGAAAGATAATACTGTGGCATAAAGTCTCGTCTCTTCCCTATATCGATGTGGGCATAAATTTGAGCAAACTTTGGGTAATTGATTTCTGTGTTAATTGATTAACAAAAGCCAGTTCTACAAACCATAATGATAGAACAAACCAAATATGTGATGCTTTTCAAGTCACATTAAAACTGTCAGTTTTACAGCAAGAATGGAGTCAAAGTTATAAATGCTATATAGTATAGCCAGGTAAAATATGTATAAGTATTGTGATAGAAAAATAGACAGTTGCAGGGTATTTACATTTTTGATTGCACATTGTATGTGTACTGGCAATCCCTGTAAGTGCACTCTGTTGTGTCTTACAGAATATTATAAGCCTTGACCTCTTATAGAAACCAGCCTATCCTTGAACTACCAACTTTAAATGGGTACTCAAAGCAAATGACTTTGAGCCCTGACAATTGATCTCTTGAGTTCCTGTAGCAAGCCTGGCAGCTATGCAACATAAAAGGCAAGAAGACATAAACTTTCAAAAGACCTTCATTTTCTCTGTCTGGTTTGCGCAGCTGCAATACTCTTTTACTTTGGCACACTGTGTTTGCCATCCGTGCTTTCCAGCGGTTTTAAGCTAAACCATTCTATCACTTATTTGTATTTTATTTTTGCACTTTTCTATGTGATGCAGGGGAAATCCAGCTAAGGAGAAGCTCCCGATTTCCTCTGCTTTATTCTATTTTAAGTTGCGATCTGGCGTTTTTCAATGAAGCCTCATCTTTCAGGATGTAGCACCATGTTTCGTCATGTCTAGTAAAAAGTGCTGCAAGATTGATTAGGTGTAAATGTGCTAGTGGCAGGAGCAGTGGAGGCAATGGATGCTGCATGATCGGGGAGAGATGAAAGGCTACTCAACGTGTCGGACAGGTGAGGGATGAGACCTGGAAGAAGAACAGTAAATAAAACCAACAGTGAGTGATTCATTAGAGGTGGAGAAAGTACTATGGCTCACATACACAGGGTCGTAAGGTCTGCCAATGCTATTTCTGCCTCGTGTGACAGCTTCAGATTACAGATCAGTGAACCTGGGAAAAGTGCATCTAATTCATTCCTAACCTTATGCATTTTTAATTGTAAAAAAAGACAGAGACTGAGCTGTGGCGTGGACGCGCATGCTACACTCACTGTAATAGGTGCACCTCCCACCCCAATAACATTATAATGTCAAGCAAAATTAGCAGAGCCACACAGCATGCCACCTCAGGAAGAAACTGGAGGCATTCAGATGCAATTACTGTGCAACAATGCAGAATGCATTATTTTGCAAACATTTTAATAAAATATCTTGCAACTCCGCAGCTTAACAAGACTAGACCATGATGTTAGAAATCTGCCGGACTGTCTGCATAATTACAGAGGGCACTTCAGGGGCTTCATTTTCATAAAATAAATCAAGTTATCACTGGAATTCACATTGGCAGTAACAGAGTACAGAGTACATTCGCTAATCCAAATTGCTTCAATAAGTGACAAAAACTAGGAATTATATTCCAAAACACCATGTTAATTTATTGTGAAAATACAGTATATATCAAATACTTTAGTATTACAAAGTGCTGCACTTTATCACTTGAAAATTAAATGATTAATTGCATAAAGGTTTATTTTCATCAATTATTCAAATCTGAGTTTAATGAAATAATATTATCTCTAAACCAAAGTGCAATTGCCCCACATTCTCTATTAATTCTGAGAATTTAGTAACACTAAGCAGCTTGGCTGATTAATTTAAGAACTCTACCAAAGCCTTAATAAATCTAAATTGGTAACATTAATGGATTTGATTTTTTTTCTTTTAGAAAGGGTGCAAATGATTAAACTATATCGCACAATTCTTGATAAATCTGGAATTACATGTCAAAGTCAGCACTTTCATTGTGTTTGCTTATTAAAAAGCCTCCTTGGTCTTGCTGTATAAAACTGTACTTTTCATACTTTTTAAAAATAACTACTTAAAGGTGTGAAAGTGGGAACTTGGGAATATGGGAAAATGCAAATGTACTGTATGTGTATATATTTAAAAAACAATCAATATTAAATATGTCCTATATCTATGAAAGCATGGTTCTCTGAAAGCATTCTGTAATGTTTCACGTGGAACAACAAGGTTTCATTTTTAAGCCACAGCACTATACATCATTCAACCTTTATACATTCAGGTGTATAAAGTATTTATTTACTGAGCATATTTGGCAAATAGAGCCACTGTCCTGAAACATTTTATTACCAGAATGCCGAGCCTGAAGGCCACCAAGTAGTTAAGTAAGTGCACACATACTCAGCAAAGTTAGGTGACAGTTTGTCTTGCCTTCTTAATTAAATGTTTCAATTTAAAGTTTGTATATATTCAAAAATGTTAAAGCATTTCAAAAAGCATTTTAGCATTTAAATTTCCTTTAAGAAAGAAAAGGGTATTGGACTGAAAGGCATGCTGTTTTATCAAAATATTCACATTTAATGGAGAAAGTAAATAAAAGAATATATACAGTAGTATACTTTGAATTTTAATTTATGTTTTCTTCATTAGAAAGTTGTAATGTATGGAATTCGATCACTGTGTGAATATGAAAATTCTCTGTCTTTTTTCTTGGCTCATCAATTGGTAACAAGACTGATGGGTCAGAGGGCATTCAACCAGGATGAAAGGCTGGGACTTAAGAACACTAAGCCACTTAAGGTTGGGGACTTAGAAAATAAATCTTGGTTGTTTCCAAAGGGGAGCAGTTGTTTTTTTTTAAATAAAGTAGATGTAGTAAATATCTACTATATGACACTGTCACTGTGCATAACTACTTAATAACTATTGCTTCATATATCATATATATGTTAAAACAATATGGAGAAGATAAATATATCTCAATTATCAACCCCTGTCCCTGTGTTTCAAACGTAATTCAAAAGTATTTTTTAAGTTATGTACATTATCATTCACCAATATCTCATAAAAAAAGCAAGCAAGGTGCTTTGTAAGTGAATGATATTAAAGTATAAAATTAGTGTTGTACTTACTAAAAGTGTTTAAACCTCAATCTGTCAGCAGGTATTCCAGAGGAATGTCAAGTACAGTAAGTGAGATTTGACCTGTCTTTCTGAACAGAAGACACCGCGGGTTTCCTTACACATAAACAGGGTTGGCGCATCCAGAAAAAAAAACTTCATTTGCACAGCTAATGTATTGGTGTCTGGTTTGTGTCTCTTTCCATCCCTTCACACTTAACTGCTGGCGATGGACTGAAAGCATGATGGTACACAGCCAATACAAAAACAGTGCTGACATTTTATATAACCTCAATGGTGAAATGGTTAATTCCAACAGAATCTGCCATGTCAAGCTCTGAGGACAAAAAGTCTCTCAAAATTGCTGTTCTCCATGCATATTAAAGAAACTTGTCATCCAGGCGTCACGTAAGAGCACAAAGATAAGAGGCACAGTCCCTTTGGGGCAGCTTTTCTTGCAGTCAAAATGGCAAAATTAGAACCATAAAAATGTCCAATTTAGGGAAAAATGCTCTGCTTTTGCATAAAAGCCTGAGCATTCAAATTGCCCGTGCTGCAAAGACAAATTGGTAATCCACATTTAAAATGAAAATGACACTAACACTTTAAGAAAGCAAATGCAATATAAAAGAAATAAAAACTGTGAAAATGTCACGTTTGTTGCTTTTTTTTAAACCATGGTATTTCATAAGGCCCAGACTATTGTATATAAGAACATAGTTAAAAAATAAGTATTGGAACGCAGTCACCTTTGTGATTTTAAATAAACTAAAAATTGTAACACTGCACTTATTCAGAGCCTGGTCTTTCCTGTATGGTGTTTTGTCTCCCTTTTCAGGCAGTGTTATATGCCACAGAAAGAACAATTATTGGCATGTCACTGATTTTATTGTTTATGTAATTATTAATAAGGATGTAGCCATTGCAGTTATTTAGTATTTCTGGATCAGCATAGAAGATGGTGACTTGGAATAGATTCATAAAAACAGAATTTAATCTGAAAAAAGCAGGTCCTGAACAATACGACTCATACCTGAGGATTACTCACCTGTATGGTCAGTTCTCCATGTGAACAATACTATCCGGTGAAAGAATTCCTTCATTAGATATGTTTTGATCTCCGTTCTGATTTTCTATATCAAGATTAAAGACTTCTGCACTATTCTGATTCATTAACTGCAGACGTTCTGCAAACCTTAGTTGAAAAATGCCGCTGGATGTTTATACAATAGTAAGAGGAAAGTGTGAATAAAAAGTATCTGGCCATTAGTGTGATGCAAATGTGAACCTATTTGGAAATCAGCCATTAACATTGTGTTATTTGCTTTGTGCTTAAGGGCTTTTTATTTTTTTAATGCAAATGAAAAAGCAACAATAATGCTTTATAATTAAAACTCTGATATTTCTACAGTTTTGTAGATGGATCATTACAAATATGCCAAAGAATGGCCTTTAGGAGCAACATGCTCCTTAATTTAGCTAGCATTCTGTGTTTTTACTATTAAATTTGGCTTTTTTGAAACAATAGTAGCAAGTGCATGGGAAGGAATCATGTAACAAATCCTTTTAAAATGTATTATTACTCTGTGAAAACTAATTAAACACATACAAAAGTCACGGACAGTTTAATTTCTACAATAAGTATTTTCATTTCCAAATAGGAGCCAATGCAGAGTTATAGTAAGGTAACTACTGAACCCAACATCAACCATCAACAGGTAAACAAGAGTGTCTGTTGAGGATAACATCTCAAAGAGCGTCTTCAGAAAAAAGGTCTCTGAAACAAATCAAAGTATATTCTCAAGAGCAGAGGTGAAAGTTGAACTTGTATATCTACAGCATTAAATCCGATGCATGTACAGTATGTGAAGAGTCATGGTGGGGTGTGAATAAGATCCAGGTGTACAGTATATCTATATACAGTATATGTATTTTTGTTTAAATGGTGCTCAATAGATACTATGCTGCTTTATTCTCTTCCTTCTTTTGTCATCCTCACATGACTGTATGGCCACAGTCTAAATTAGTGACTGGCCTTCCCCCTGCAGGCTGAATCCTCAGTGTGAAAAGGCCAATAGTATAGCCTGGTACACAGCTCAGGGACTCTGCTCGGGTTAACAAGGACTCTGGAAAACAGCTGGGAGAGCATTACCAGGAATGATAATGTCTCCACAGCCAGTGAGAATTATATCATCACATTATCAGAAATGAAACTTATGTGTTATTTCCATTTGGTGCAGTTAGCTAATTTTCATCACAGAAATCAGCCCTGAACTGTGCGTATCCAGCTCCCTTTCCACTGTTATTAAATAACCATATTGGAATGTTAAATTTAATTCTGTGCCTTAATGTTGTGTGTATAACAATGTAATACAACGAAAGATTGCAGTGTGGTAGATTTAGCCTTACACTGCACTGTAATTCATCATACTGTATATTATTTCATATGGAAGTAACAGAAAACTGTTTAACAAAAATCTAAAGGCCATGGACTGTTTTATTTCTAATACTGTTTTGGCTAAAGTCTCCTGCTGCTGTAGTTGTACAGTTTGACCACATTCACTTTTCTGTATTTTTGTCAGCTCCATAGTAATGGAAGATATTGTTTGCACTGCATCATGGTTTTGCCAGAAACAACACAGTGAGGCTAAAAGCAACTTGAAAATGGTTCAGATGTTCATTTCTTTTTTTCCTTGAAAATTGGCTGCTGGTAAAGATGTGATTTGGACACCAATGCAGTACATATGTCGCTAATGACGTAACCTATGACAAGAGTGTACCTGTTATAATCTATTTATATAAACTGTGGTGATATAACCAATTGTGTTTCATTTTTTAACAGAACAACAGCCGACAGTAATATACTGTGATACATATTTCCTATCATTATGCTACACAGATTACAAATCATTCACCACTAGCTCCAAATTCTGAAGGAAGCAAGCTGTGATCCCAAAATAAATATGCAGGGAATGCTCGCTGAATCTGTGACATAACTTTTTATCAATGCGGTGGGTGTTTGCCATTCACACCTTCAATGGCCAGAATCTAAATTAAGATCTTAAAATTGATGCAGGATAAAGAAGCTTTAAATAACTTGCAAGATTACATTAACAAAATTAAATGTTCTACATTACATTTCCTTATAATTACGATTGGGGAAATGTCTTTATGTGACTTAGCTTTGTTGAACTTCTTATGTATAATTGCAATTTTACAGAGGAAAGAATTCTTAAGCATCTGTTTTTGTATAATTAAAACATAAATGCTACAAATCCGAAGATATATTAGGATATCTAGTTATCGAAATTAAAATAGAAAATACATCTACACTTAGTTTAAATCAAGTCATAAAGAGTCCAGTGAAAACTTGACATCTTTTCTTATTTTTAAATAGATTAGACCTTCAAAATGTAAAAAAAAAGACTTCTCATGCAAACCCAACACAGTGTCTGCACCATCCACTATTTGCACACCTTCTGTTAGAAACTTGCAACACTGGTCAACTTAGGAGTATCCAAAAGAACACAGCCTGAAGTTAAGTTAGAAAACTTTTACTTCTGAAGTGTCAGGGGGCAGAGACATGAGAGTGGATTCATTTGTGTGGTGTTAATTACAAGTGAAAAGTAAAGCTAATAAAATGACATGTAATGCTTTCTAAATTATCTCCTACAAAAATTAATTTTTCATCCAGGACTGCAAAAAAACCCATAATGATATCATATCATCTTTGCAGCTGTGATATAGCGATAATTTTACCTATTATTATTAGTGTCATGTAGATAAAAGAGAAATACCCCCCTACTGTTTCAGTTCCTGCACAGGCCATTTATAGCCATTTTAAGCTATTGCTTATAATCGTCTTGACGAACCTAAGCTTCATCTCAATTAGCACCTGAATAGGCAATGGTAGATTTAATAGAAGCTGTTAGTATGAGAGAATAATTTAGCCATGGAAAAAGAGGTGATGGGTAAATGCAATTGAATTCATAAGTGCCTCTACCCACTTTGTTAGCCAATCAAGTGCAGACCCTGGCTTTTGTCTTGCTTAGTACCCTTTGGGCACCCTAATGGAGAAAGCACTGCCCCCCACAGGCACAAGGCGCCACTTAGAACCGACTTATTGTGCTCCTTCTTGAAGGAAATTTCAGGAGGTTTTCAAAAAAAGGCATTGAAATTAAAATAGAAGATATAAAAAGAAACAGTGGTTTTAGAGAAAGTATTTTTACAGTGTTATTTACTGTATAAACCTTCTGCCTAACATATTGAGTCCTGGTATTGTTTTCTGGCCTTTTCAAACAACTGCGCTTTCAAAAAACTCTTTGTCACATTCAGACTGATGCAGTTCTGTCCAAATGCAAAATGGTACCATAGAAACACATTCCCATGGACATCAGCAATGTGCACCAGACGGCACAGAATTGTCTCAAATACCTCTGACATCTGCATGCAGTCTAGGAATACGGCTACATGTCCACTGGACATGTTGTCCCAGTACCGACTGCCATTTCTATGTTCTTTGGACTGTACACACAAATGTCATTGTTCCAGAGCACAGCTTTCCAATATGAATGGGCCAACTGACTTCACAACTTATTGTGAAGCCTGTCTTGTAGCTGTAGGTACCAGGTGCTATCTCTAGGTCTTTAGTCTACCAGGTGCAGTCTTTAGGTATACTGCTTGCATGACATTACGGGGAGAAGTGGGGGAGACAGGAGACAGGGGAACTCATCTCATCGGAAGTCAAACCCTGTTTGTTCAGGCTTTACAGTAATTGGTTTGCTTCATTCAAGGAAACATTTTTAAAAAGATGCAGTTCCTACAGCAAACTAAAATACCAGTATCTTGATATTGAGGGTTTTTTTATTTTTATTTAAGCATCAAAACTGAGCAACTCAGTGGCAAACCCGAGAGAATCATTAGGCATCAAGTGCTGGGTCTGTGAAGCATTTTGACAAAAAAAAAGTGCTGTGGGAAATTAAATGTTTCATATTGAAAAGATGAGATGATAACAATTTAAAACTTGATTCCTAATTTTACACTTTTTATAAATAATATACTTGAGATTACAATAGCTATTAATAATAAACAACAAAAATGTCAAGACAGACCACAAGTTAAGCTTCTAATTCTCCTGTAATAATACATAATGACAGGAAAATTAATTCATTTTTAAGTGAATTTTCTCTAAATGTCAGTGTTTCACAAATAAATATGGGTCTACTATTTATCGAGGGGTGTATAAAATACCTCATAAACATTTATACAAGTTTAGATAAGGTATTTTGTATGGCAGAAATAGATGTACATGTATTTCTTCATATTTTAGATACAAAATGCACATAAAAGAAAACATTCCCATGCTAAATTATTATGTTTTAAATTCATTTTCCTGAGTGGCGAGAAAGAAAGGTTAATTCAGTAGTTTATTTTATTTATCTGTCTTTGGATGTGAATGGCAGCACAGAGAGTAGGAGCATATTGGGAAGCAGGAAGAATCTGTCTGGTAGGCCTCAATCCCACAGCTCCAGTGGGAGAAATTCCTGCCTCAGGGATGATGAATGTCCTTAATGAAGTTGGACAACCCAGCATACATGCATAAAAAGATTTTAAATATTGATATGATGTCACAACATGGCTGTGGATATTGAAATGTTTAATTTTTTAAGTGCTCGACAGCGTTTGCCTAATATATTAAAAGAGAGAAATTATTATTTACAACAGAAAGCATTCTTCTGGAGGCCTAAACAATGCTTACTTTTGAATTTAAAGATGCATGCTCAACTGCAGTTGAAGAGGGATAGATTTTTTTCTGTAAATTATTCAAAAGCACAAGTAATTAACAGCAATTGATTTTAAACCTTACTGTTGTTGAATATATTAATATAATATTATTAAAGAACTTTATCAAACAGCAGCAGGTTATCTAGTGAAGATTGAAGCCTGTTGCACTAGGCATGTTCTGCACATAATGGAAAATACAGAGAATAAAATTCCCCATTTTGGTGGAAGAACCACACAAAACCTTTACATTCCTGAAAACCGAAAACAGATGAACTTTCAGAGCTGAGTCACCTCACAGCTTCTGTGATTGCTGTTAGACTGTGGCTACATAGTGTCTGCCTGAACCTACCCCTCATCTCTCATCTGCCTTAGCTAAATGGCTTAGAAACCTCTTATAATGAAAATATATATTTAAAATTGCCCTTTTGACAGGACAGCATAATATGATACTCATGCAAAATTAATTCTGTCTAGCTTAAAGGTTTCAAGGGTTAGAAATATTTCACACAGTTTGATATATATACACAAAGTAAAATGTGGGCTCCAGTGCATTATGGGAACAGAGGGGATCTGGGCCATTAAAAGACATGAGAACCATAATTATTACAGAGCCTGGAACTTCAAGATTAAAATGTATGCCTGCAATTCAGTAGCTTTTGTACAGCTGTCTTTGTGTTACATGAAGTTCTCAAATATTAGAAGAGCAGTTCAGGACAAGAACCTGACTCATCCATATGACCCATTCATGCCATGGAAATTCTGGCTCAGAGTAAGTGCAGTTAGTGTGTCTCCAGCTATGAAAACATGGAGATGACACACAGAATAGAGAAACCACAGGACAGTGGTCTTGTAAGCATATCTGATATTTTTATAAAGAGACAACATGCTTGTTTTTTGTGCTGGGTACCTACTGTAATGCCAAATCTTCAGGCCAAGTTGTAGAAGCTGTAATAGCCATCTCCCACCTAAGAGCTTTAAGAGATTAATGGGGGAAAGGGTTTTGCATGTGTAAGTAAAACATTACACAAATAAATTTAAGTTGAAGAACTATTTTAATGTATAATTGAACACAAAATTATTTGGAAACAGTGGCACTCCGTTACAGAATTACTTGTAATAAATTTATAATAAGCCTGTTATCAAAGACTCTATTCTGCTTTCATTTTCCATAATGACAGAGAGTGTGGCTATTTCTTAGTACAAATGAAAAATTCAGTGAAGATAACAGCTTGATTTTTTATTGTGGGACAGCATATTTATTGAGGTACAATAAAAAGTAGCTCAAATCACTATGCTGTTTTCTTCTCTATCTACAACAACTCCAGCATTAGCTTTTTGGCCTCTCCGAGTAAAGATCAAGCCCTGGGAAAACCTCAATAACCCCCACAGAGACACAAACAGATTTCAGAGGATGTGTGTGTTGTTTCCGTCCTTCCTGTCCTAGCACACAGTTGTTGTGGTAAAGTAAGTTAATTAATAACTTGCCATTCTAAATTGTTGCATACAAAAATAAGTCTATACACTTAAAGACAGTGTCAGTCCCAATTTAGAACATGACACCACAGCCTCTGCACAAGAGCTTGAGATGTAAAACTGAAAATCAAAGAGCTGGGTGCCATTAGACACAGCCGCCATTCCCACTACACTTCAGGTGTGATTGTCCTGTCTCTCTGTGATGTTCTGCCTTGGGAATTACATAAAGAAACGGAGGGGGTGGCAGGACCATTTGGAAAAATCCTTTTGTCTCAGAGCACTAGCCTCTGTTTTAGCGCCCCACTGCCTGCAAGCTTTTCAATGATTCACAAAGGTTTTTCTTCATGTAGTTTGTAAATACATGGTACACAATATCATCGAATATGATATGCCTAACATTATTTTAGCATTGAAGTGAGTCCCAAGAAATGTGTAATTATGCCATCCACCGTGTTATTTATGGTTTTTGTAGGCTCCCTAAGCCTGCAGAAATGACGTGTTGCACACTTGAAAGGCCAGTCACACTTCCAGAAGTGTTCCAGTACATATTTGGTAGCCACAGGCTAATGGGCAACAGGGGACCACTGTGCTTCCTTACACACGAAACATAAATATATGCCAATATTTCTTTTAAAGGAATACCCTGGGGTGATATACTTTGAACTCATAGACAATCAGCAGTAAATTAGCCACAGGTCAGCTCTAGGTGAAAGAAAGGGAGAAAAATGGTGAAGTTGCTTCATTCTTATAGGCACTTACTTTTCTGTTCATATCCTTAAACATGCGAGAGATGCGGAAAGATTTTAATAAGCCCCAGCTTCCCTCAGCACATCAAGCAGGGAACTAAACTAGTTCAGATCTGAGATATAGCTTTTATGTTGTACATTACATACACATGAGAAACATGTAAAGGTTTCATTATGTGTCTCATTTATTTTAAGCCCATGGTTAAAAAAAATCAGAAGGTCAACTCCATCCTTTTCTGCTCAGGCACAGGTCAACCCTAAATTATTTAAAAAGCCAGTGATTAAGTGTATTTTAATCTCTGGCCCAGACCACTGCGTTCCTTCACTGTTTTTATGGCATTGCCAGGGTTAACATGCTAATTCTGTTTTATGAGGTCTGCCAGAGCCCACTCTCCAACACTTACATCTGTTCAACAATTATTAGACCGTTTTTGTCATAAAAAATTCAACACCCCCGAGTGTCGCACAAGTGAAACCTGAAAATTTATGCAGCGAATGGAATAGTTAATTTCTCAAAGGAAAAGGAAAGGGGCAAAAACTACAGATTTACTTTAAAATTCTCCAATTAAATATGTTCAGCTGACTCCTTCTTAAGGTTTAATCACTGAGCTGAAGAAAGGCTTTCTACCCTTATAAAGCAACCTATGTAGGTAATGTGCACACTATAGCTCAACTGAACTAAGAGCAGCACTGTGTCTTCCTGTTTTTTTCCGTCATTATGAAAATATGCCTTTTTAATCAATAATGAAGAAAAATCTATTCTTGCAAAGATTTTAGGGGATATGTTGTGCATGTTCCAGTTCCAGATATTGGAATAAATAAATCTCACTCTACATTATCTGGCACTCCGCCCATTTGAATGTAATTCTGTCTGTAAGAGTCATGTTGTTAAAACAATCTGCATAAAATGTCTATAAGAATAAAGCAAAACATATTATAACTATTTAAAAAATTGAACACACCATGTTTCTTTCCTTTTCTCTATTCAGGTTTGAGAGGGTTAATTTGCTCACTAACCTGATGTGATGGATATTTTTTGTAATTGAACTCCACTGATGTTCTCAGACTGGCACATAGTGACAGAGAAATTCTCCACCAGGGCAGGCGAATTGCAAGTACTTCCTACCACCAAAGACCAGCAGTTACTTCATAAGTCACACACGTACTGTATGTTCTTTTCAAGAAAAGCCATTAGTTTCCTGTTTTCATTACACGTTCAACAAAAAAAAAGCTAATTTCATGAATATAGAGAAATCAGTTCTTGCCGTTTCAGTTTGCAATACCATGGACACGGTATGACATGGATGTAATTATCCAATCTACAGTATGGATTAGATTGTCCTCAAGGCCTCTGAAGTTATCATGTATCACATATGGACACAAAGGTTCTTCAGCAAACAAGAGTCTAGAAATCAGCAGTCTTGACCAGTTTATGATTCCTAAAGCAAGTGTTATTCCCTGTATACCTCTGCTCACATGGCACAGATCTGTTCTGACGTGCTGGAGGGATGACCCTGAGAATCACATTATGTATATTTCCAAACAGTATGCATTTGCATGTAGAAGACAGTTAAAATAAGGTCATAAATCAGCCACAAACATATAAATGGATTTGTGAGAGATTGAAACTCAGCCAGTCCCTTGAGCAAATATTTCAAAGCCGTCTAAAAGATATCCACTGTCATTAACCAGTAAAACCATTCTGACCACTCTGCTCGTATATTTCCCTCATTTTGTGGCCAAGAGGCATGTTACATGTGGCTGCTCCAATAAATCCATATGCATATACTGAAGTGTGATGTGTCATCAACAGCTAACAGGCCAGGTTTTCCTAAATGAAAGATATTTGGAGATTCTGTCTAATCCTAAAAAAACAGCACCTTTACAGTTACAGTTAAATTGAGAAAAAAAGAACAATAAAATAAGAGGTAAAGCAAACTACCTCCAGAAATTCCAAATTTGTACAATATTTTTTAATGCTGTGAACAAGCTTGAAATCTTTGTCAATGTGAAAGCAAATGAACATACAACACCCTACAAAGCTTTTTGATGCAGAAAATCTTTTCTTAAAAGTGACTATTAAAACAGTACAAGAAAAATAGTATGAACTTAGATTGCCCTTCTGATGAAACTGATATCTAGAGTGATATGAACCTTTGTCTTTCAGCACTTTCTGACCCACACCTTAAAACTGTATATTCTAATGCCCCGACTGTGTGACAGAGATAAATTATTCCTAGCTAAACTGTTAAGCCAATTTGAAGACAAAATAGAAGAGTATAAAGAAATCTTATTAAGCATCCTCAGTTGAAATTCCCAGCAGTAGTGAAAAATAACAGAGGGAGGGCAACTGTGTCCAGTACAAACTGTCTGTGACAGGAGCAGCAATCATCCAACAAGATGGTCTTATGTAGCAATTTGTTGAATTATATTAAATATTTTAGAAAGTCATGCAGCAGAAAAACACTCTGTTTCATCTGTACAGTGAGAAAGGCATAATTTAATCAGATGCAAGACAAGACTTGCGGAAAGTGACGTTGTCATGACTTGGAGTGACCATGGTTTAATCAGATTAGGTCATTATGCTAAATAAATGAATTTAACAAGATCTCCTGCCAATTGTTTTGCCTTTTTCAGAGAAATGACTTGGGCCATGAAAAAGATCATATTAAACAAACTGCAAATTGCCCTTTATAAATCATTTTAAATATTTAAGTACGCTAACCAGTTCTATGTTTTTTTTTCCTTTAAAAAGTACTGTAAAGGCATGATGATTTGTAGAAAAGTATTTTGGATTGTTTAACTTATCTCAAGCAGACAATAAATTTGTGTCTGCTGATTCGATTCACATTAAATTCAACTCACACTCACTCCATGCAAGTGTTTAAAGCTAAGGTCACCTCTAGGGGTCTTTCCAGTTCTTTTTAAACAAATAAATCAAATTATGTTCATATGGAAAGAAGGGATTAGTTTAGTTGATTTAATTTTTTAAACTTTAAATAAACCCCATTCCATCTGGAACTGAAGCTAATTAGCCTTTTTACTCTTTCCCTTGCTGATTTCCCATCAAACGTAAAACAAAATCCACAGAAATCATTCTCAATGAAATCAAGCCTCCTATTGACATATTTTGACATTTAGGAGCATTTAATCTATACAGAGCATTTGGCTCAAAAAAGGTTCGGTAGCTTACAATGGCTGAAAGGCATGAAAACATTTTCACAAGGTTCAGCATGGAAAAAGTTTCGATGTCTTCTTTCTTATTTGTCATATTGAAGATCTTAGAAACTCCAAGATGTAATTAATCTACAATGTTTTACTAAAATGCCAAAGTAATAATACAGAGCAGTTAGAACAGGTAATTCCAGATTGATTGCTTTTGTTAATTTGGAGCAAGTAAAGCAAAAGGTTGTGATGGAATAATGTCACTCTGATGAGGTGTCTTTCATGGGAATTAAGTGGCATAAACATGGCAAACTTTTGTTCATTCTAAAGCTACCAGGGACTTGAATTTTCCACTCTTGGCAGGAGCAACAGAACTCCATTTTGAATTCCCATCAGAATACACAAACGTTGAAATCATCAACTTTTTTCTCTCAGTGCATCAGGAGGTGAGAAGTATTCATGGGGGATATTATGGCTGAAGGTGACATAACCAAAGTTCCTGATGCTGAAATTTAAAAACTCAGTTCCAGCCATTTCACAAAGTGTGAACAAATGAATTATTTTTTTTCAAGTCACTTCTTATAATGCCTGTCCTTTATGTCATACAGTATGTCTGATGCCTTTCTATGCTATGTCTTTGAGTGCAGGATGAGGTCTTTACACTGTGTTAAAATACTTCTATGTACAAGGATCTGTGCAGCCACCAATGTACATGTGTATTCTGATAATCTCGCTTCATATCCATAAAAAGAAATAAAAGGGCAAATTATGTACAGTCATGAGCAGACTTGCAGGTGATGTGTGATATGTGTTGGGCTTGTAAAGTCCAAACACAATCGCAATGAATGACCCTCTGAGAATCCAGCATATTGTAACAGCTACAGTAAATGCTAAATCTTAAATACTGGTGTTTTTCCACAAAATGTTTTTCCTCATGTCATTAAATCTGCTTATGCTTTTTATGTTACTTTTAATGTAACAGTAACATGATCAATACTGGCAACATACCCATGCAGTTGAGTCGCTGGTCGTGGCGGGTTGGAATCTGGGACAGTATGGGACAGTCCCCTGTGAGGAGGATGGGTGAGAATGCTATTTACACACAACACCTCACAGTGGCCCTTCTGTTTGGCCCTTAGGTCACTCCTGTCACTCCTCAGAGGACATAAGGATGGCCCATTCCCCAAAGGAAGCTTTTCCTTCTCACGCACCTGTATTTAGGGACAGGATCTGAGACACTAATCCCTTTGTATCTTTGGACAAGTGACAAGTCTTTTGTATCCCTGTCCTTGCACAGCCCTCTAGACAAAAAGAACATTTGTCTCTGTAAATGGATGAAGCGGGGTGAGAGGAGCACAGGTCACTGCAGACAGAAAGAGTTACTGTCTATCCTGCCATTTGGAAGCAGTGAATTAGCCCACCATACTTCCCTGACACTCATAATGGTGATGATCTAACTTATACAGTGGCATTCAGACATCATTTGTCACACATTCTGAAGCACAGATACCTTCATTCTTGGTAACTTTGACTCACAGCTATCACATCATCTTAGAACATGGATTTTAATATTAAGTGAATTCATTTGGAGGCATACAGAAATAATTTCTCTATCATAACATTAACAAAAAAGAAAATCCAGAATACTTGTTGAATATCGGGCTTTGAAATATTCCTTATAACTAATTGTGTGCTTGTTTTCATGAGTAATCTTTGCCCTAAAGGAATATTATAGCATTATTCTGTAACATTTCTAATTTTGTATGCTCACTGAAAATTTAAATATATTATTAAAGCATAATATTAATATGAGAAGAATTGTATTGTGCACTAAAGATATTCTATACAGTATATTTCACAAAATGAAAATGCTAGTAATTAAGCTTCAGTATTCCAGATATTATTGCTGCAATTTGTCCCTCAAATGAAATATGATCAATTTAAAAACTTAAATATAGCACACATACAGTATACAACTCTACAAGTCCCACAGCCTTGAATTAATAAACATTTACTAAATGTGGCTAAAACAAAAGAGTTGTTTGAATATTCAAAGCCTTTTCTATTCTAAATCCAGTCTGATTCTCTTCCTCAAACCCCAGGAACCATACTGTTTTGTGTTCTGTAAAAAGAACATAATTTGCATTTCAGAAGCAAAAATTGTGTATTCTAGAAAGATGCTGTGCTGTATGAGTACTTGTTTGTTCTTCAAGTCTTTAAGGTGTAAAGGAAAACCCCTTCTTGTACAGTATAGAATATCCTGGGCTTTATGGAGGCAATATGCTTAAAGAACAAAATCTCGATACAAGAAAGATCAGGAATGTACACCTAAAATAAGCAGCATTAGCTGTTGCCCCATTTTGCTAGGAGTAGATTATTTTGAGATGAATATGAAAGAAAAAGGAACATAAAAATGCTGAGGATTTATTTAAGTGAAAATATAACCAAAACTGACATTTTATTGTACTTTACTTTAAAAAAGGCAATGGTCTGAATGATCAAATAGTCCATCCTTAAAATGTTACACTTGTTTAATGGGGGGTATAAACACTTCTGAACTGTATCAACATCAATACTGAACAGTGTGGTAGTTCAATTTACCAGAAATGTGAACAGAAAAATAATCCATCACAGGCTATATGATTTTATTTAGGACTTGGTACTGTAATCGTTGAATCTAACACCATAGATTTGACTCGATTTAGAGAAAACGCATTCAGTGTGCAAATGATTCTACTTTCAACCTATTCTTTCTGAGGTTTTTTGTAATCCGGTTTTACACATTTTAAGCATGTGCAACCAGACATATTAACTACAAAAAATCACTCTCTAGCTGTCATCATAATTTTTTTCTGCAGCTTTTAAATTCTTAAATGCTGAGTTTGAACGTGTAAAAGCCCCATACTGTATACAGTAACTTCAGCTTGCACTTGCCATTTGAAAACTCTTTTATTTCTGTTCAAAAGTGTCATTGAAATTAGATACGAGTGTATATTTTTATTATTACTACTATTAATAATTGGTTGGTGATATGTTTAATTCTATTTGTGAAAACGTCTATCAAGGTCAGGAGCAGCTGATTACAGTGCAGTAATAATGTTGACTTCATCCTCCACTGAGGTGCAACACCTGGGTGAGCCACAGCAGCAGGTAGGAGCACAGCAGCCCCACTGCACAGCAGATCAGTGAGCAGTGAGGACCGCCTCACCAGGTGAATTGAGGGAAGGTGCAGGAGACTAGAGTGCAATTTAACCAAGACACCCCTGCTCTTTCAAATATTGCAATTTAAAATACAGTAGTAATTAACTGTTTGCTCGTTTTAGAAACTAATAAAATTATGACCTCAATGAAGACATATGTTTGTTTAAATTCCATTTTGGTATTAAACACATTAAGGCAAAGCAAATAGCTGTTTAAATTATCAATAATCCTCAACCTTGCTCATTCAGTTGAAGCAACTTTGTTTCAGGCTGCCATATAGCTCAAGAATAAATAAAAACACCGTTCTGCTGAGAACACAAGAACGTTTGTGAAAGAGAGGAGGCTGTTCTGCCCACTTAGCTTCATTGTTTGCTAGTAGCTAATTGATACATGCTGTAGACTTTATACTGCTGTTTCTTGAAATAAGTGATAGTTTTGGTTCTCACATTACAGTTGGGTAGGTTGTGTCAAGACCCCAGAAAACTTTCTTCCTGTTCTTTTAGCTGTTCCTGTAGCTTTAAAAGTGCTTCTTCTTAGATTCCACTTGTGTCTTCAGTTCACTACACTGTTGATTTTGAGGACGTTCATAAGGATATTTTTGTCAGTGCCCTTCAGGAGTTTGAATACTTGAATATGTACAGTATATCCCCTTGTAGTGTTTTCTATTCAAGACTGAAAATTTCAGTTATTTCACTCATTAGAATTTTCTTGAGAATGTACATGATTACCCTTGTTTGGATTGACTTTAGAGCTGTGAAACTTTTTAGCATAGTGATCAAAATCATACAGTAATTTAAATGAAGTCTCATAAGTGCATTGCACATTTTTCAGAATTTACACTTTAAAATCCCTACAATTTAAATTGATATAAATTTACACATTTACAGTAAATATACATTGTAGTATACATGTCTAGCAGACAACAAAAAGTATATATTCATATAAACACCTACAGTGCCCACAAAACGTACTGAGAAAATGAAGTAAAACATTTACAGTTACTGTGTATTAGTGATCATGAAATTAGTATGAATGATAAATGCAGTGTAATATATATTTGGTAAAACCATGCTTAAACATGAAGTTATCAAAATTTATCTATGTAAAAAAGAATGTATATTGTACTTATCATTCTTATTAGTCTCATATTTGTAAATCTTACTCATAACCTCACATACTGTATATAAATTGATCATCTGTAACAGTTTTGATGTGCTGTCACATTACTTTTGGTACGTAAGTTTGTCTCAAACTTGGTATGTATTGTTTTTTTCCATTTCATTTTGTCTATCTGCAGTACTTCTCAGCTTTAAATGTCTTCAGCAAGGTATCACCCAGGCTTGGATTTTAATTGTTTGAATTTCTAGATAATCTTTGATCTTCCTCATTTGGCACCATCTGCAAACTTGACTAGGTTACCAGCTTGACCAGAATCTACTGTAGATCATGATTTAATTCAGAAAGAGCAGTGTTCCTAATATAGGTCCCTGTGGTACTCTAATCACATCACCCCAAATTGCACACTCATGCCTTTCCTGTACTTCTTGTATTCTGCCCATGAACCAATAATCAGTCCAAAAGTACCAAAGTACAGTATGTCAAGTGGGTAGCTGTGTCAGCATGTGTAGGCTGTACAGGAACAAGTAAAGGTTTATTCCATGCTGAAAAGCAAAGAGAAGAAATAAACATTGCGGCTGTGGAGCCTTCTTCAGGAGTACAAGTACAGTATGTATGAATTACCTTGAATGTCTACCGCCTGCATTTTGGAAACTAATCTTTGGTGAAATAAGAAGAGTGAATCAGGTGGCTGTCATGCCAGGAGCTGAAATGCAGTGCCCTGAGGGCCACACCCCTGAGGGCCACAGACCCGTCCAGCAGTTCCTCTGGTCCTTTCAATCACATGGAGCTCAGAGCCTGGCACAAGGGAACAGTTAAACAGATACAGTAACACTGTATGTAAGTAAAAGTTCAAGAGAAAGTAAAAGCAGAAGACCTCAAGGGCCAACATGACGAGGGTGGAAGACCCCTGGAGCAGTGGGGTTTGATCTGTGGTTCAGTCAGGAAGTGTCTGTGCAATTAGAGAGCATCACTGGGTCCCCAATCATGTAGAAACAAAGACTGGAAGGGCAAAGGCAATGAGCAGAGAGCAACTTGTCATCAAAACACGCCCATTGAAAATGCAAGGATATCAGTAAAAAAATAATCCATAACATCATTTTTATTCCATTGTTTTCAACTTGTGTATTATATTTATTTTGTAAGTTTGTAATATGTAATTACAAAATTAGAATGTTATAGACTACCTCCACATTTTGAAGTTAAACAAATACTTTATCCGCATAATCCAAAGTCTCAAATAGTAACTTTATTATTCTCCCCCAGCAAGACGTATTTAGATTTGCTTTCCCAGTTTGCCTGGGCCTCATAACCCATCCCTTTGTCTTTTTACTAAATTCCATCCTGAGAAGTAAACAGACAAAGAAAAGCACATCGTATCTGCAACTTCCAATGTTGAGCCACAAGTAATCTCCACAGCCAATATGTGTTTTTTGCTGCTTTGGAATTAACCATTGCTTCTTGGTTTGCATGCGCATTTGTTTGTTCTTTCTTATTTATTAGTCTTTCTTCTTGAAATTGAAATTAAAAAGGAAAATGACAATTATTTAACTAATATCAAGCTATGTAGCACTACATTACCATTATGTACATATATAAGCAATGCCGCTGGCCAGCTTATTATTTATGTAAGTGGACATGTAATCAGTTTGCATTATGGAGTGAGAAACCTACAGAGGCCCTTTGCAGTTTAAATCAATTGAAAGGAGAAACTCAGAGCATCAAAGGATATTATTGAATATGTACCAAATTTTGAATGTAAGAAGATTCTATAAGTGAAATTACAAAAACATCAACACATTATGGGGAAGCAGGATTTAAATGTTAATCCATACACAGCTTGCATAGACTACCTACTGTATAACATTATATGATTATTCAAAATAATACATTTTAAAATAAAACTGAACATGACAATTGTTGTGGATTGTGCCTATCCATTTATATTTTGGGGGAAGATTTTTCTTAAGCACCTCTGTCCTGTCGACTTGGTTGTAAGAGGATCCTATCATTGGACGGAAACTCTATATCACACAACACATGAGCACCTTCCCCAAGGCCTTCAAGCACATAAAAATTGATTTATTTTAACTTTCAGAATTAAAATATGATATTTAATTACTTCTGGGGGAAAAACAGGTTCATCTCAGAGTGAGTTATGGACAATCTTGTTCATGAGTGGAGTAAACATAATAGCAAGTGAACACAGTGGCATAAATCACTATATAATGCAGAGGTCTGAAGTATTTTAAAAATCAAAATGTAAATGTGTTTAAGAAACATTTCGCTTATGATGACATGGACTGGTCATCTCACTGTCAGTTATGTACATTTTACATCGTATGGGAATAGTGCAGCTTTGAAAAAGTTGAAATGCAATTATGAATACAGCCTCCATAAACACAAGGCAAACACATTGTAATTCTTCCGATGGAATTTTAAATTTTAAAATTTTTTATTGGGTTTTATTGGGTTTTCTAGTTTTCATTTTCCAGCTACTGTGCATATGTATATTAAAAGGTGGCTAGAAGGAGTTAATCGCATGATAAGAACCTTACAAGACATGCACTCTGAAACGGCTGCAAATGGAATTTCTACAATATCAAACCTTGTTAGCAAGTCAGTAACAAACACTGAGGACAATCAAGACAACTTGTCACTTTCTTTTTATCTGGCATCTTCTTGTGAAGAAAAAGCACTTTGGATCTGCTAGTTTCATCCACATTTACATAACAAAGCCCAGAAGAAAAAGGTACGAGAAATGTGAGGAACCCCCCCACTTCACCCCCCAGCTCCACCATCCTCCATTCTCCTAAATCCTCACCACCCAAGAAACACACACACACAGACACACACAACTCTCAGCGAGAGCAACTGACAACCAAACCCAAAAGATCTCCCAACCAGATGTCTCAGTACTGCTACACAGTCAGCAAAATAAATTGAAAGCATTAAAGAAAGTCATTCTCTGAGAACGAGAGAAAGAGGTAAAAAACCCTCTCACCTCACTCTTCCCCAACACCCCCCGATACCCCCCACCTGCCCCCCCCCCCCCCAGAGCTCTTCTGCTGGAAAGAAACAGGATGAAATGACATTATGCATATGAAAATGTCCAGAAAGATGTTTGATTTATGTATGCATTAGATGCAAATTCTATTACGGGACGCGAGGCGGTTGTGAGATTTCACTCTGAACACTTGGCTGCCCTGATCAAACCTGATCTCATTAATTCCGACAAGGAGAGAAAGATAGAAAGAGTGAAAGGGGGAGAATTGCAGGAAATTTACAACCTGGACACAGATTTAACAAAAAAAGAGTAAATTGCATTCTCCCTTTAAGGCCACAGCACACCTTTCTTAAGAACATGCTTGGCAGAGCAATAGACCAGCAGGAGCATCATGAAAAAGTGAAAAAAGTTTGGGTGGAGCAAGACTTCAATTTTCCGAGTGTGATTTAGAGACTGCAACTGAGATCAGTTCCATGGTAACCTGCTGTGTCTAGCTGTACAAACAAGGACTTAAGAGATCAATTGATGTCCAAACCTTGTAAACGGAAAAAATTAAACAAACACTTAAAAATCAGGAAACAAACAATATTACCAGACAGGTAATTTTGAGACACATAATACACTGTGATCAAAATACTTATTTTATATTTCTCTTCAATTGACCATTAATTTTCAATTTCCAATCCTGCACATTCAGGTGATTTTAAAAAGGATGAATTAAAAAAGTGTTTTGGTGCTCCAGCAGCGTTTTTCAGCTACTTTCCAAACTGATTAAAAATGTAAAAAAGTTACATCTGATCTGAAAAGTGTAAAACATGCAAGAAGGAATCTTCAGCTAAATAAATATATAAACAACACAAAGAAACACTTAATGTATTCCAATATTCTGCCAAGAAACTGGCTGTTTTTATGAAACATCTCTAGGGTTTGTCTTTTCAATTGATCAGGGCCATTTATGCTCATTAAGTGAGAGGGACTGACAATTTTAAACCTTATAGTCATTTTTTTCAAAGAAAATACTGACTGTAAAGTGTGAAAGCAGATGTCAGTCCCAGGATAACAGTGTCTTATTTACTCGTAAACTCAGCTGGATAAATTAATTTTTAATTATTGAGCTTTTATTGTTATGCGCATTTTGTTCACAGGAAAGCTCTCCATATGCTTATTTTTCACTTTTGAGGAACGCTTTATTTCACCTTTTTCATAACTCATGCTTCTAGAGCTTTGTGTTTAAAACGTAAATTACAAATGTAAAAGTAGGTGCTGGATTTCCATTTAGATAATTCACTGGCCAAGGCCCGTTGGAGAACAATGTGTGTGTGTATTGATCAGAAGTCTGCAGATGAAAGGGAAGCAGTGTTATAAAACAGCCACCAAGATATTTTCGATAGCCCACTCCTCTGCTCTCTCTTTGCCTATTGCTTCTGCCTGTGTGATTGAGGTCAGGCTGAGAATTCTTTACTGGCCTAACTAATGTGATTGCATCAGTGCAATACCCTTAAACTACATCAGCTCTGATCTGCATACTAATTGGCTTGACTGTCCTTGACAGTGACCTTGGAGAGGCCCTCAGTCACTCAGGATAAAAACAGAGTCCAGCACTTTGTCATGCACAGACATCCATGCACTGCATAACCCATGTTTACAGCCTATGTCTTTGAATGCATCAACACAAATTGCAGCAGTAGCCACCATTTTTGCTAGGATACGTCTGCATGACCTTATCTATCGAAGAGCAAGAAAAACAAAGGTCCATTCTCTTTAATTAGACAAGGCCAACTTAACGTAAACATGTTGTTGTGTTTTGGCAGAAAAAAAATGTTTCTGGCTCTGTGAGTCTGCAGCGTTATATGAATACATTCAGAAAAATCTGGGGGTTTGGCAGAAGTAGTAAGTCAGAAAAATGCTGAGCTTTTATACACTCATAAAACATCATAATTTAGATTACATCTGTTGAATTTATTATTACACGCAAACTGTAATTAATGTAAAAAACTGTAATTAATCATCAAATTGCCAATGATTTGTAAATATGTTAAAGATTTTGACACAAAGTCAAAATCTGTTATCACTATCGATCTTGAGGCACAAATATAATGAAGACAGAAATAACACGAACAATTATAATTGTTCTACTGTTAATGTCATACAGTATACAGTACTGTATGGGAACTAGTTTGTACAATGTACAATATCTAAAATGTATTATTCTTTAGGGTTTTCTAGTCAATTCAAATTGCAAAGTGATTGTTTTATTTTTATATGTTCAAAATCATGTAAACAACCATACCAATTTCTGATTAGTGTGAACTAATTAGTGTTTAAGGACTATGTCCGAACCAAGCAACAGAGCAGCAAAGCCTTAAATAAAATCAATTATAAAGAAAAGCAGTAATTATTAATGTACAAAATTAATTAAATCAAGCTTTTTGAAAATTCATTTACTTACACCATGCGTATAAGTACCTGAGTGAAACCAAAAACACAGTGGAGAAATCTTTGAGGCTTTCCAGCCTGGACTCATAACTTCTGTAACCAGAGCAATAGTGCCAACTTGAAAGTTGAGAAGAGTGAGATTCTCCTACAATGAGCTTTGCTTTTCCAATGACTTCTGATGAAGGTTCTCTGCCTTTTGACAGCTATATGATGGAGCAGTAAATTTACTGTACTATAATTTGTTCATTTTCAGGATAGTTTATGGAGGCAGCCTGAATATATAAGTGAACCCAGTCAAAAGAAACTATCTTCATATGTAATATCAAAGAAGTTTAATACTGTATTTAAGGTGCAAGTAGGACCAGATGTTTTAAAGCTATCCTTCAAAATGTATGCAAACTAGTGCTGGTGGAGTTAACAGTAATGCTTTGTAGTCTGTGATGGAAATTTTCAGGGCATGATAAACTAAATAAAGTTGTTCCACTAAATAAGCAAATATCCACTTATAATTTGAAAAGTTGTTCTCTTCCACTTCCAAGGTATCACCATCAGCTCGACATTTGTCATAGTACAATATCTATAAAAAGACTCCCAATAACTTTTGAGAGATTCACTCATGTAGAAACAGGTTACTGTGTATCAGATCTATTAGCTCTGGAGCTTATTATTTCAGTAAAGAATAACACTGTAATTTGCTACCCTCACACATACTGTACTTAGTACTAGCAATGGAAAGACAGAACAGAAACAGATCAAGATGCCATAGTGGGTATAAACATATGTTTTTCATATTTCAGTTCTTGATTTGCAGTAGCTGACAAGTGTCTAATCAAATGTAATATTGGAACTGATATCATTTGTTGTGTTTTAAATTCTTTTTGGTATATTATTTGCTGGGTTTGGAAGTGATTGGAACAGTGAACACAAGTGACAGAGCTCTGGGTGTCCAGTTTCAGTTAGGTCTAAAGAATCTGATTAAATAAATGATTAACAAAATAATAACTGTAATAAGCATGATTAAAAAATAATTTAATAAAATCTACACTATAGTTCTGTAACTGCTTCTTATGTGAAAATATATAACTGGTCTCAAAATATTGTTTAATTTTTCACAACATAATGTATACCGTGAAAACACCTACAGGCTGCAACTGTGTGATTATCCTTCACACATTTACTTTCTGAAATACACCCCAGCCCCTACTACCTAAAAGACATCATTACACTTCGTAAGATATTCTCATAATTTTTTTTAATTCAGGCAATCTCTGTGTTTGTGTCTATTTGTTATGTTTTTGTTTGTGTGATTGTACTGCAATTCTTACTCCGCCTTGCTCTTTGACTCTTTGCCAGCAGAAATCCTTGCTTGCACTTTAATTAACAGAAAACAATGCTCATATTAAACAGATTCAAAATCAAACAACTTTTCTGACATCCTATGACCTTCTGTAAGTCCTTCCAGCACTTGTTATTTTGTGGCATTAATACAATACAAAACATCTTTTGGCAATTGTATTTTTCTTTTCCCCGAAGGATGGAAATGCATTATGCAGTTATATTTCTACTCTCAAAAGAAAGGCACACTATGCTTAATATGTTGCAATTTTGCCAGATGTCATTGACAAGGTAAAGTGTGGATTTCAATAGCATGATGTGGGAAGCAAAGGGGAATTTCAGAACAATGAAACCTTGCTTTTCTTTTGAGATTTTTTTTTTACTTTAGAAAACAAGAAAAGTGTCAAGTTGGTGACAAGTTTGTTTTTCCTACAATGATTTCTACAAACCTTAAGTTTGTTATAGAATTTTTCTCAGATAGTTTGACCTACTTAGGTCTGAACACAAATGCAGTGAAGTTGTTACTTGCACATTAAAATGCCGCTATATGTTGTAACTGGGAAAGATTCAAAACTTCACTTCCACTATCAGTATCTTGGAACTTCTGTTTTACACATTGCTTAACTAAAAGTCAGCTTTAAGGACATTTATTTAAGACAATCATTGTTAATTGAATATAGAATTCAGCATTCTAGAATATGAAAATAAATTTTCAATTGCTAATATGAATTTTCATAAAACACTAACATACTGGTGCAATACTTCAAATATAAAAAAATAAAATTTAACTCTTCTTGAAAATAATGTTTAATTGATCAAGAATCCCTTGTGCTATAACAAATAATTTCACATAAACAATACATATTGATTTCTTTTGCCAATTCAGTTTAACCAATGAACTTTTAAAGATGTTTATCACAAAATATTCAATAGAATGGGAATTACATTGGGAACATATTTAATTAAAAAAATAAAAATAATTATTATTTGTCTTGAACAGTTGTTAAAATAGCAGGCTAATGTTAGCCTATTGTTAAACATTATTGCCTACAGATTTCTCATTAGAATGAAAGCAAAATGTATTTTTACTGAGCGGATCCCTAGAAGTCTTTGGGTGTTTCCAGGATTTTGCTAATTTTTCTTTAAAAATATTGTCAATATTTACATCAAACAAAAAGATAAAGAGAATGAATTTAGTTTTAATTGAGTATTTCAGGTTTTGATATGAATGTTTTAAAACATATTTACTTGTATTAACTTGTATTAATGTCACTCTTTCATGTTGTGCTCTTGGTAGAAAATGACCCGGGACGTAGTTTGAAATCTGAAGTAGTCAGCTGTGTAAGGCACCACTAAGTATAAGAGTACAGTCTGTTTCCCTGCTATTGTGCTCACCATTATCATAAGCTTAGAGTGCACAGTTCAGAATTAACATTGCCAGTCCAGTGCTCATGGAAGTAAAAGAAATCACTGCTGTCCTAATATCTGATTTTCAGCTGTGCAGAATCTCTGTGGTCACAGCAAAATCAGGTTCAACTTCAGCAGTTTTTCCATCTAATTTCAGCAGGTTAATTGGCTTCTGGGAAAATTGGCCCTGCTGTGAGCGTGTGTGCTCTCTAATGGACTGGTGTCCTGTCCAGGGCGTATCCCACCTTGTGCCCTATTGCTATTCCTATTGCTGGGATAGGCTCCAGCTTCCTCATGAACATGTATTGGATAAAATGGTTTGAAAATGGATGGATGTATGGAATTTGTCTTGTACTGTATTTACCCTGTATCATGTATCTTTCCCCAAATTCTGAATTGTTTGGTGAACTTTAAACCATGAACTTTGAAAAATGTGACTTGTTAAACTTGTTTTTTTTTTTCTGCATCACAATAATGATTTCCATTGTTATTGTTCCTGGGTTTTTTTTCCTGTCCCTGTTTTTAATGTCTGGCATGAATTTGCATACCCATTCTAGCTTTTAATTAACAAAATAAATAGTTAGGGTTAGGGACCAAAAGTCAGGACAAAGAGCAAAATAAAGCATAAAGAGGAATTGTTCCCCATCAGAGCAATGGAAATATGGCTTCGGGACTGCAATAGCACACACTTTGCCCATGTGAGTTAAAGCAGGAGGCTTTAAGAATTAATGGAAAAGAGTCAATTTAGGGACAATAAATTATATTGAGTGTGTTTCTACCTAACAAAATATACAGTAGTAAGAGGGTTCCATTATATTCAGGTTAAGTTCCTAAGTAATGCAACTAACAGTGAAATGCAATTAAAAAACTTAGGAATAATACAGTATAATTAGTTTGAGATGCATCCCCAGCATACAGTTCAGGCACAGGTATATACATTTAATATGCCTATCACCCACAAAAACAATATATTGAAATCCATAGCATCACCAACTCTTTCAAATTATGGTCTTGTCGAAACCAACAAAGTCATTCACTTTTCAGGGTAGGATTTGTTTTCCACACATTGTTCAAGCATTTAAAATTACCATACACACCTTAATCCTATGTTTGAATCAGAGACGTATAGCTTGGTGGAAAAAACTCTTTAATGCTGGGGTATAAAGATTCATAATCTAAGTCAAGGGTTACAGCATTGTGTACAAGAAGGATCATTTTTAATGTAAGATTTTGCTCTTCACAATATATTTTTTTATTTCCAGAACAAAATAATCCATAAACCACCTACCTTACAAATGATATAAATAAACACAAGGATTTTTCAAGTTGAGTTCTCCAATTCATCAATGATGTAAGTGCAAAGTGATATATAGCAGGACGACTTAAACTGGGGATCGCCTGTAACATTTAAATTTGTGGCCATAGTTGGCATCAAAGCCCTTAAGACAAACTGGAATTCTAATAGATCAATGGATTTAGGAAGACCAGCTTCCCAAAGTGGAATTGAGCCAGGACACCAGGTTAAGGCTGCTACTCTGACAAATAATTTAGCCTGTTACAGTGTTAGACAAAATTAAACTGTCTTCTGCGATTTGAAGAAAACATGAATGTGTCTGTTTTGAAAAAATCATACCACTATAGAAGGTTAAAAGTGTTGATGTTGCTTTAATTATTATTCTTTTCCTTCCTTCACACAGTATATCCTTTTAATTGTTGTTCCTTTTTGAATGTCTCTCATTTAAAACAAAAACAAGCTGCATACATTTGTACAAATAAGGAGATCGACTCTGACCCCTGTAAGGGTCCAAATCTAGCAAATGATATAGAGATTTGATGTTTGATGTCCTATTAAACCTCTGAAATATCAGACAAGCCACTCAAACTGAGACTCCTGGGAGGGGTGACACCAGCTAGTGCATTCTCAGTCACTGTTCTACTCACATTAGCTCATTTTCGACTTACATAAAAAACAGTTTTTCTACATATTTCAAATATTAAAAAAACTCAGAGGAATTCAATGAAATGTACTTAAAGACATTTAAAGCGCAGATATGCTTTGTTAAAGAAATAAGTCCCTTGGGCTGTCTTTTAGCATAAGTTTGAAGATCTAATGGCACTCGACTGCCGAAGAAACACCTCCTTTCCTCAAAAAGCTACAATGGCATAATTGTTCTGCAAGGTTTAAGGCCCTGACATATCTGTCACTGAGAAAGAGAAGAGAAAAAAAGGCACCAGTGCAATATTATGCATATTTTACTTAAGAAGCGATCCTTGCTTCTTTGTATGGATGATTGCGGCAGATTGTTGACAGCTTTATCAGAACAGATCGTTTGTAAAGTTTTCATGAAGTTTCAAGATAAGTCTATGTAAGGGCGGTCTCCATGCTGTTTTTAATGATATTATCATCTGGAAATCACATCAAAATGACTCTTTAGCAGCTTGAAGATTAAAAGGTTTCATTTAAGATTCACGATAAGCTTTAAAATAAAAAAGTCTGTATTAATATTATTTTTACGTATTCTTGTGAATTATCTTTTAAACATTTTCTTGCAGACATAATTTCAATTGGATAGTCAAGCTAATTATTAAAAATATTTTAATATACTCACTGAATAAAACTAATGGCATTGTTATGCAATATTTAAAACAGAAATGTTATATATTCTAAGAGTATAAGTTTAAAGTGTTCAATATGTTTAGTATCTTGGCTATTTATTCCTTAAATAGATCACACTTTTACTTTTGTAATCAATCTTAATTGTCTGTAATACACCTATTAACCTTTTTATTAACCTATTAATTAGATTATAAATCAGTATACAATATTATTGCAGTATTTCCCTAACACAGGGTTTAGGATGGTTTGTGCTATGATCAAGATTAGAGTTTTGTTTTTTAACTTGCAATAAACCAACAGCAGAGTCTGGTACACACATTTATGCCAGTCTGTTAATACTTTACTTAGAAATGGCATAAAAAATATTTTCCCCTTCTGTGGAAAATACACTATGTCAGAACACTCAAATCATAACAAGTACTTGTATCCGCATCCTGACATTTTGGACACATTTGTCCTTATTGATATTGAATTTGCAAGGCCAAAGCCTTTTAATGTAACAACAGCAGAACAATTTCAGACTTTCTGTACTGCTGCACCCAAAGCAGTGCTTCAGAGTGTAATGGCATTAAAAGTATTTAAAGCTCAAACACCTTTGCAAAAATAAGTATCTTATAAAACACTAAGCCACATGTGAACACAAAATCTGAACCCAGTTCACAGAGAGGAAAGGCAGGGTGTTACAGCGGAGTCGTCTTTATTGTTTTAAACACATAGAAGTAAGAAGGCCCAGGAAAGAGGCAGACCCACCTGTTGTGTTTAACACTACCTCCACTCCCTTGCTCCTCCTATTGATCTGCTTATTCTATTTCAGTCATTTAAATCACAGGTATAATCTGTATATTGTACACATTTAGTCCATGTCTGTGCAGATCAGCATGTATACATTTATTTGATACAGCCTGTGAGTGCAACATTGTTTTTAAAAATGTGCTTAAAATAATACAGCCTAAAACTTTGAATATATATGTGTGTTTAATAGACAAATATTTATATGCACACTCAAAACAATTATTGTTGAATGCAAAATATTGAGGGAGCAAACAATCAAGTCACACTTTACAGTGATTTCTCAAAACAAAATAGAGAACTCAGAGATACAAGTATCACCCATATTGATACTAACAGCTGTGTACAGGTAACAGAAGAATGCATCCTATTGAGAATCTTTTTATGCAAGAACAGCAGGTGGAAAATCTTAAATTATAACTGCCCACTTACATGTATATATATTTAAAAATGTCCTAAGCAATATCCTTATCTTAATAGATGAAGTAAGAGCAAAAGAGCTGTAATTTTAATCAAATCTGTGCCTATCCATGTGTCGCTGTAGCACGATGCTGAGGCTTTAAATGCATGTTGTTGGCCATGGTGAATGGGCTCTGCAGGGGGTCCCTGAGACAGTAATTATGCTTCCCTTACAGGTATTCCTGTTGCCATGGTCTTTATCTTCTCTTGTAAAGAGAAAATCAATTTCTACAGTTTTATATGAGACGAAAAGATTGCCTACCAAAAACTCTTCTTTAAAATAAGATTTTTTTTCAAAAACTAATCAATCTGAAATCTGAATTCAGCATTTGATGGCTACTACTACTGCTACTACTACCAATATATTATTATTATTATTATTATTATTATTATTATTATTATTATTATTATTATTATTATTATTATTATTATTATTATTATTATTATAGGATATTAACATCCTTCATTTAATAATTTTTAGAATGTTTGTATCCAAAGAGGGAGACCTCAATAGTTGACATAAAGATCGTTATGAATGATTGATACCAGTAATTTAAAAAGGCTCATAGGTTTAAGTATAGATCTCTCTCAGAGATCTTTTAGTAGTATATACAGCATAACCTTGAAATTTTGTAAGAGTTTCTTCATTTGTTTGTGAGAACTACCAGCAGTATCTTCTTTCTGCTTTTCCCTGGGAGTTGTGATCCCTCTGCTTCAGCAGTAGCATTGCAGTATTAAAGGACTTGTGGGTGTTACACAACTTCAGCATTTTGACACAGTTTGCGTCTTTGTGAGGGATTAAAGGGGGGTAGTGTCATTCTAGGAATATAAGCACAAAACTCAAGTAAACAGACCACACAGCACTTCACCTACTGTAGATGCTGTACAATGAATTTTGTTCCACTATACAACAAATCATTCCTCTCTATGTGGGAGGCATAATAATGGAAGACTTCCCCCCATTTCATCCTCTTTGTTTTTTTACCTTTTCAATAAATGACAATACGTAAATCACTAGAGGCTGGTTTCGTTACTCACAACTGAAGTGTGAACATCAGAAGAGCAGTCTAGGGCAGAGTTAATAACTTTTAGTTTCTGCCCTGGTCCGTTCCCATGTCTAAATGTAATTGGCCATAGCCAGCACTTAGTGCCTTTATTACATTTAACAGCTTTATGGCTGGTGATTGTTGGAGCTGGTGGTTAATTTAATTTCTGCCAATACAATATTAGGACTGTCTGCATATTTAGACCATGATTAACAGCAGCAAGGTCCACAACGCTGGTGTTATTATTCTGTTAACTACCTCTCAGGAGAAGCCAAATTAAATTAGGTTAAAACGTTGTTGATTATCATTACCAACTTGTTTGTAGAGCACAATTACTGATCAGTTGTAAAATAAATCACATTTTAGCATCTTTGTATGAATTAAATATAGTGTTAGATATTGCCATTTAAAAGCATTTGTCGAATTCATAATGGCAAAAACAGAAATAAAATAAAAACTGATAGTAATGTTTTGTTTTTTATGTAAAGGTTCTAATAATAATATCCATTAATATCTATCCTTTTTCATAAATAATGTAAAAAATATTTGTAATATTTCTTTGTATATTCTTGTTGTATATTTGCTATGCATTTGTATGAATATTTTGGTACTTTCGTAACGTGCCAGGAAAGTCTATGACATTAGCTACTAGCTTTTGAATAATTTCAGGGGGGTGTACAATAAATGTCTCCTCCGTATAGGAAAACTTTAAAAACACTGATATGTGGAACGACAGTATAAGTTTACTATACACACGGTATTCTGATCTGCAGATAAGAGTTCAGTCAGTTTCAGTCTTCATCTTTATAAATGTGTATTGTCTGCCGCAGGTGTGTTTAGGGGGAACAAGAAAGTAAAGCAAGCTTCTGTTGGGTATTGGGCCTGTCCTGTTCTAAACCACGGGGAGGAGAGCAGGATCTCCACACAATGCCTGAGTAAAAGAAACACCTGATGCTGCGCAGAAAAGAGGGCAGCATTGAGCCCTCTTTCTATAATTTACAATGAAAGACACAATAATTTACCCCTTAAATAAAAATTTAAGATGAATATTTTAATTCTTATACTAGAATGACTTTATTTCAGACCAGAACATTTAATTAAATGATATAAAACAACGTAATTTTATTTTTTCTTGTTAGCAGACAATGTTATGTGTGTTCTCTATAAAGGGATAAATAAGGTTAGAACCGAATTTTATATTTGTTATTTTGTGATAGATGACAGCAACAGTGTGAAATATTGTTAATAAATTATTTCTCTCATTTGTAGTGCACAAATTGCTTTAGACATAAAAGGTGCTAGTATGATAACTTTTTATTTGTTTTAGTACACATTAGACCACCTTACTGAATCGCAGCTGATGATATTTAATCCAGATGGTAGTAAATTAAAATATGTTTGAATACAAAGAGAGACTGGTCAAGTGAAAAACATTACTTTCTCACTCCCTGCTGTGCAGTGGTACAATCTGCACATTGGTTGCATTGTCAAGAATTATTTTCCCTGTGCAATCTGAAGTCATTAACATCTAATGTAAATGTACTGAATCATTTTTGGCATCATTAATTAAGTTACACACTTGTAGCATATTCTGGCATCATTGCCAAAAACACACAAAGGCATCAGCTGAGAGAATCAGTCATCAACGATACTGTACCTCAGAATGAAGTCAAATGCAATTAGAGCCATTACAAATGGCTCAACACTGGACTGTCTGTGTAGATCTTAGCCTTAGGTGGTCATCTGAGGAAGGGTCTTGTAATGTGTTTTGATAAAGTATATCACCCTATCCATCTTGGTTTTCTGTATTTCAGCATTTGCCTGCTGAATTGGAACAGGCATTTGTGTTTATTGGTGGAGTGATGCAATTTAATCCAGATGCATAATGTTATTTGGGACCCACAGTAACAGCAAAAAAATGTAGTCTAAATAAAGGCTAAACCCACAAATTAACAGTGAGACAAGGTTTTTATTATTATTACTGTTGTCGATGCTGCTGCCGCTGTAGGAGGACACAACTGGAAGCTAGCAATTAGAACAAGTTGCTCAGCCCTGCTGCTGATGCCGATTACCTGTCTTTGAGAAAGTGAGATCCCTAGATCAATTAGCTACTAGCAACGAAATGGGCTAGAAGGGCTGAATGGCCTCTTATTTGTACCATTCTGGCTCTTACGGGAATAATAAAATCCTGGCTTGATGAGAATGTTCTTTCACCATTATCTTGCAGTTTACATCTTTACTTCGTTGATGCAACAGATGCACGACTGCATTCTGTATGAGAAAGAACTGTGGAGTTTAGCTGTTTCTTTCCTCTGACCTATTTATTTCCACTGTTGTTGGTTCTAACTAGTGCAGATTCTACTTTGGAATCCAATGCACTTTAATCCAAATTAATCACAAGGTTTTCTTTTTTGTTTTGTTACCTTTGGTCTCCTCTTTGGAGATTTGCACAAAAAAAAGTTGCTATTTTTTTCCTTTGTTGGTACACCTTCATAATTCCCGGGAGAGGGAACTATAACAACGCTCTTATTCTGCATTACAGCAAAGACTTGATCAAGCCGAGTCAACTAGGGCATATCTTGAAAGAAAAAAAGTTTATTTTAAAATGAGGAAAAGTATGAAAAGCAGTTAAAATCATCGTAAAGGATGGTGTGCAATTGTTCATATTTTTTTGTAATTTTTTTCTTTCTCTTTGATAATATGATTACGACATGCAGTTTGATGATTACATAATCAATTAGAAATTAGACATTTTTAAAATTTATTTTGTGTACATACAGTCCTTCAAATAAGTCTTGATTTAAATTATAGTTTAAACAACTGAATTCTGGCTTTTCATTCTCATTTAAATGTGTTCATATAAATAACATTAATACAGGGAGGTGCAGAAATGTATTTTCTAGTATATTTACGTGTAGACAAAAAACAATACGCATTCACAATATTTGAAAGAACATGCACAAAACTTTCAAGACTTTTTTGAGATACAATGGAGAACCATGAACTATATAAAACATGTTCACAGAACTGAATAAAAAAAGTCCTGTTTCTCCATCCTCCTCATTTATCACACTTTCTCAGCACCCCTTCTGCAAACTCCTGATTATAATGGCAATCTATGCAGCACGTTTGAACCAGAAAAGAAATGTTAAGCACTGATTCAGTATTGACCAAACAGCCCACATTCACAGTTAACACCAGCAGATATGACCTATGAAATATTTAAATAGAAATAACACCTAGTTGTTTATAAAATTGTATTTTTTATTTCAATTTTCTATTGATATTTAGATTAAAATAACTAGAACCTAGTTTAAGAGATAAAAATACCTTTGCTTCTTAAACTTCAAACCTTTAAATAACATGTGTTCACTTATGAGGGTTCACTTTGGTTAATGTATCACTGAATTTGAGAAGTGATGCTCTGGTGGTTTGACTGTGCTTCACCCTGCTTCACTGTGTTGGACTAGTTGCCCAGTGCTATATCGTCCTGTGGAACAAGTGGGCAGCTTTGTCTTTATGCCCTGTCTGCAAAGGAATAAGTAGAGGTTCTGCTGAAAGCAAAAAGAAAGAACATACAGTAATATTTTGGCTGTTGAACCTTTTTTGTCAGTGGTGGCTGAATATTTTTATTTTATTCTAATTTTAAGCATGGAAGAAATATTTACTGGTTTCTGAATAATGAGAAAACAAGGTAAAGACAAAACAAGTGAGTCTACCAACTATCATAATAAATAATAAGAAATAAGAAGCACTTATATGTCTTTATTAAAGATAAGCAGTGATTTTGTATGCACTTAAAAATCAAACTAGTTCTGGGAGATTTTCATAAGTATTGTGTTGGAGCCTTGCCTAAAAAGAAGTTTATGTTTAGTATGAAAAAGAAGATATTCCCTGTTAAATAAAGATCAGTTTCTCTATTTACAGTGCCCAGTGGAAAACATCACAGAACAACTAATGAGTTGTGAGGCACAGATGAATAATACCATGCTTTAAACATTTTGCCTCACATCACCTGAAGAGACCTATGATTTTCATTTTACCAGGGGAAGACCTGAATTGGAGATAATCAGTGTCATTCATATTATACTCCCTGACATAAATGATCAGATAATTCACATCTGAAGTGAATTAACATCTGTTGTTTGAATGGGGCTAATGCCTAGTGATTCATCAATTTCACAGTGGTATCACTGACCAATGATTCAATTCCACGCACTTGCAGGAAGATTCACGGTGAAGGAAGCAAAGCAGGGATGGCCCACATTTCTGCAAATATTCTAACCCACTGCAAGTGCTTATTCCATCTAACCCATCATGATTACAGGTCACTGGGAATAACAACACCCTAAAGTGTACTGAGCGGATTCTGGAGTGTTTAGTGAAAATTTGGCTGAGCCCGCTTGGCTGAGTACTGACCTCCCGCCCAGAGGATGAGGAGGCTGGGACCCCATGTGTTAGGAAATAACAGTGAGGACCCTACGCAGAAAACCAGAATGATCTCCAGAGGTGTAGTCGAAATAACAATCTGAGGTCCGAAAGCCGTAGGTAAATAAGCTGGTGCAAAAGTACAAAACCAGAAGTGGAGCTGGAGGCCATGAGGAAGCCGTGAGTCTAAACCAGAACCTTCAGTAAAGTGCCAAAACCAAAACCAGGAGACGTAGTCAGGGAACAAACCAGGGTCAGGAAGCCAATAACCAAGTAGTAAGTCGCAGTGAAAGAGATAGTAGCTCAAGCCAGGAAAACCCTCATACTGAGCACAGAGGAGTGTGTGAAGCAGCATTAAATAGACTGGGGTAAATGGGCTAATTGGGAACCGTGCTGGAATGCGAGAGGGAATGACAAGTCCTCCGGGGGCGTGGCGTAACAGCAAGCAGAGTGAGGAGTGACCCTGGGGCAGCTGCAGAGGTGGAGATGGACAGGAGGAGGGATGCAGGAGACGTACAGTATGAGAGGCAGAGTAAGGGGTTCGAATACAGTACTTATAGTGTTCTAGGAGAGGAAATGACTGACAGCCAAGTCTATATTATAAAATGAGGTATTACTGGATCTTAATTATTTTATTGGCTGTCTAAATGAATTTTTTGATGAAAGGAATTGTTCAGCCTCTTTTACGTGAAGTTATCTAACAATGGTAATAAACCCAGTTCGGAGGCCTGGCTCATTCACAGTCCTGTTCCACAGCGACAACAGCACCCTTCAGATTAGCATAATAATATTAGCATTTGCCTTATCCATAGTTAATAAAAACATTTCAAATTGAAATACATTTCTCTGTTTATCTTTAAAAAATGTATTCAATTGGAAATGTAATCTTTGAAGAAAATCCCTTTGTTCTTTGTATTTTCACTAATGATTTTTATCATAACAAGCCATTGCTTAAATCACAATATTCATTAAAACCTCGATTAATAATCAGTATCAGTCTGCTACATTTTAAATATAAAACATTAAATCCTTTGTTATATTGTCCAGATATGTACTACTTTCCTATTCCTTGTTTAATATCTTCAAGACCTTTGAGTTGTCTTGTGAACAGAAAAGTTTATAACCACAGGATTTCACCACACTAAATAAAAGTCTCTTTAATTAAATCTGTTCAAAAGAAAATGTGCTTTTAATATGTCTGGTGTGACATTAATCAGTTTGACTCATTGGTCTAGCTGGCTTATTAAAGTCTTAAACTGACCTATTATGTTTCACTGCATAGAGGTTCAATGAAATAAACATGTTCACATTTTACCTGATTTGCAGTTTGAGGTGCAATATTTGTACTGCCTAAAAACTTTAAATATATTTGACAGTGTAGAAACATCAACTCATAATCAACTTGGTATGCATATGTGAGCATATTTACAATAAACATGGGGGCCCCTGCAATTCAATCAAAGTATCGTTCCTGACAAAATTACTCAGAATTAAATCTTGTGGATTGCTGGTTATTAAAACTCTGGGACTCAATAAAGTGGAGAGCCAGCTTGCCATTTATCAAGGGAGCAGAAATATGCCTTTCCAGCTACAATTTCTTCTTCATCTAGTATGTCAGAATTTACAACAATTCTGAATAATGATATACCCACAACTAATAATAGACTCTCACAACACGCAACACAGGTCTAAAAACAGCATGTCCTTATGAAGGAGAGCGTGTGAACAGAGACCGCTTCCTTACGGGCTCTCAGTCGATTTCATGCAGTGGATACGATTGGTCATTTTAAAACCAAAACAAAAACATGCACATCATGAATTATTTCAAGCCACAAAATTAGAGGCTTTTAAAGATAAATCTAGAAAATATGCCTTTGAAAAAGATTAACAGTACTCAGAAATGTAAAATATAAAGACTTCCTTGTGACTGAATAGTGAGCCAGTATTGACCATTACATTACAGCAAAATAAAAGATTTCTAAGGAAATTTATTTAATTTTGTAAATATAAGCAGAATAAATGAGGTTGCTGATGACCTCTTCATCGTGTGTGAGTATTATAACCAAAGGGGAAACTCTTAGAGACAGCTGTGAAACATCCCTGGGAGAGAATCCGCACACAAAGGAGACTGGCAGCACATTTACCTGTTCTATATGTTATTGTTCCTTAATCTTAATCAGGCAGGAGTAATGCATAAGCAAGTTTCCGTTCCTGTGAAATATTTTCAAATATGTCATGTCACTATTAAATAAGCCCCTTGTCTGTTCCATACATCTAACTAACTTTCTGGTACTGGGAGGGAGAAAGAATTCTGACCTTCCAATATGAAAGAGACCTTGTATTGTGGTCTCTTGCACAGGTGCTGTGAGGTTCGTTAGAATTGTTTCTGACTGGAAGTCACAAATTAATTAAACTGAGATAATAAAAAAAGATGAAGAGGTTGATAATAAACAATATGGATGCTGGGCAGAGCGGTGGCTCTGTGGCTCAGGATCTGCGCCTGTGGCTGGAAGGTTGCCGGTTCAAATGCCGCAACTGGCAGAGGAATCCTACTCCATTGGGCCCCTGAGCAAGGCCCTTAACCCCAACTGCTCCAGAGGAGCTGAATAAATGGCTGACTTTGCGCTCTGACCCCAAGCTTCTCTCTCCCTGTCTGTATGTCTGTGTCTCATGGAAAGCAAGCTGGAGTATGCGAAAAGACAAATTCCTAATGCAAGAAATTGTATAGGGGTGATAAAGTAACGTAAAGATTTTAAGAATGAATGTACTGTAGAAGTGGTAAGTCAACAGCAAAATTCATATGCAGAAATGTACTGTATAAGCTGATGGTGTTGTGACAAAGGCCACAGCTTGTTCCCTGATACTGACACTGACTCTAAGAGATGGGGAGTGTGGAGTAATACCGCCTCATTCATAAGTATGCCTGGAAGACTGAACAGATGGGGAAAATTACAATTCTAATCCTCTTTCCTCAGGAAGTGTTTCCAGGTGTTGTTAGCATCTCAGTCTTACAAATGCAACTTCGCATTTTCTCCATGACTGTTCAGGAAGAGTTAACCCAGCAGTGTAGGAAGTGGTAAACCATTCCAGAAGGGGCCAATACTTTCACTACAGAGTAGTAAAGAGTGTATTCTTTACTGAAGCTCATATGGAAGTACTACTAAAACTTTACAGGAGGCATTTACCTGTGGGTTCTGTTTGATTGTGTAAATAATATTGTATCTAAACACATTATTTTGTAGCAAACAAATCTGTTCAGGATGCAAAAACACTTTTTCCCACTGCAGTTCCAACTGAGGAGACCTGGCTGTTCAGAAGCCCCTGGAGAATGTGAGCAAATCTCAATGATTAGGGATGAGTGTTCAGTGTTACAGGTTTATGCTAGTGGAAACAGTGTTCTGCTTGAGAGACTGTAACTCCACTTGAGTCTTGGTTTGTTTACATTTTTTTTCTTAGCTAGTTTTGTAGCAGTCATGTTTTTTTTTCCTTCATGTAAACCATGCCACAGATTTTTCCCTTGAGCCAAAACACGGAGAACTCTTCCAGTATTCAGTGAAGGCTATGGTGAGAAGACAAGAGAACAACACAATCTATACACTAAAAGAAGAATTAAAAGGTGTGTGTGGTGGCGGTGGCATTGGGGGGGTTCTGTAGAAACCAGTGCGATTCAATCAAGCTTAATTTTATTTTGATAATTGTCAGCGTTTGCGGCACTCTCCGCAGGGATGTTGTGACTTGTGTACAAGACTGACAATGAAGTCGGTAACAACAGCTGCTTTGTGCCGAGTAGCTCGTGTACCTTGCCGCTCAAGTCTTGTCAGTCACATTTCCCCTAATTAACTAACATCTGCTTTCCATTTTCACTTACACCACATTGCCAGCTTGTCTCATCTGAAACTCTGACTCCTGACCCCCCTGAGGAAGGCTCTCACTGTCAAAAACCCAACACAACACAAAGGTGATTGCTTTAAAGAAAAAAAAATGTCTAAAGCAAAGCAGCTAAAATGTAACATCAATGACTTCTTTTGCTTTTCATGACAAGACCAAGTATGTCCCATGTTTTGCCAGGACAGACTCAGTGAAGCCTCTGAGTTCACCCCAAAGCAGTGTTAAAGACTCTGGATTGCTGCAGGCAATTCCAAACCTCCATGCAAGTTGGACAATCCGCTTATTGAAATATGAACAACAGGGACAAAAAAATCCCACCCTCTAGACTTCTTTTCCCAGGGACCAAAAGATTATTCCGCCGCGCATGGGTTTTGGGTCCTGCTACGTCCCCGTTCGGAGGAGCCTGCGCCGGAGCCCGGTGTGTGCGGTGTCTGTGCCGTGTGGAGGGTGGGGGGGCTCAGAGAGAGCGCATGCCTGAATGCACATCGCAGAAGCACCTGAAATAGCACCAGCTGGCAACTCTAAAGGTGCTCCATGATTGCAAATGCATTTAATTAAACTGGCATTTCCAATCTCAGTCTCATGCTCTCAGCTTTCTCACTTTAGGAAACAAATGCATACATGGAAAACAAAAAACAACTGAAGTAACAAGACACGGGAATTATATTTCAATCAGCTTGCATGGGGGCAAATGGTTTTGTAAACCTGACTTCACATGTTTCTCATGAACAATAATTGGCTTGGATTATTTTAAGGTCTAGATTCCATTAGCTGTACTGCATTTGCACATATACATATTGATATTGAATTTATTCCAAAGTAGTAACTTAAGTTAGGGTTTATATAATGTATTATCACTTATCGCTATCTATGGTACATTTTATATAGATTTTTTAGATGTGAAAGTAAAAATGTGAAGTCCAAGAAAGAAATCTTGATACTCTAGTGGGTAACACTGTCTCAGATAAAGTGACTCAGCCAGTGTTTACAATATATAGTATAAAATGGGATTCTGCCCAAAACAAAACCTTTATCACTGTGAGAAGATTATACAAGATGGCCTCCAGACAGCGCAGATGTCGCCAAGATCTCCCTGCAAACCTGAAACACATTAACAGAACATCAAGAAAAAAATCAGCTAATTTTTCATCCACAACTACAATACTTAGGATATGGACTTTTACTTTTTTTTTAATCAAGTACTTTTGCTTTACTTTATAGGTTGTACAATATTTACCCTTGAATCCCATAGCTCATAATTTTGTGGAAGTGAATGATTCTCTTAGGTTTTGAAAACAAAGGGTAAATGATTACATTTAAAAAAATAATTAACAGATGGGCCTGCATTAAAAAAAAACAACGATTTTCTACAAATGATTGCATTCACTCCCCTTTGGTGTGAAAAGTAGATTCAAGAACACTTTTAAATAATTTGTTCAATTTGTTCCACAGCCAAAGAAAAGCGGCTTGGTGGAAATTCAGATTCATTAAAACTTAATTAATATGCATCATTATGTAAATGAGGTTGCAGTTAATGAGTTCTTAAAAGAAGCCTTCCTTAATTAGTTCACTTTTAATGGCATCATCATTTATCTTTTTTCTTTGAAGCAGAATGACGCGTGGAACTAGCCGTTCCCGAAAGTGCTAAAATTTTCCATTTTTTTAATTATTCTTATTTCCTTAATTTTTATATGATTAAGAATGCATTTAGAGCACTAAATAAATGAGAAAAACTTACACTTTTTTAACTCACTTATTTTAATTACAACTGGGTCTCTTTGTAGAGATGGAGTGGTGTTTAAAAGTTAAAGGGACAGTCTCTCCATTCAAAGACGATCAAGTTCTGTCACACTCTCCATTACAATGTTACATCTTGGCATTACTAACAGAAAGATACATCAAGAAGCATAGTGTATTTACTGCAATGTTGATATTGAGACACATACCTCTGCTATTTTTGGAACTATATCTTCCTTAATGAGCAAAAAATAATAACTACTGTACGGCTCTATTTTTGAGACAGAATGGTGATTCTGAGGTGTTAACGGAATTGTCATGCTTGTAGGAGTTTTCTCTAGATTTTTATCAGAGAAGTGAAACAGATGTATCCTACTTGTTCTCTGTCCAACCTAACAGAATTTCTTTATGGAAAACTTTCAACCGAATGTAACAACCTGTGCATTTTAATTGATGAAGATCTGTCACTCAGAAACACAATTCTAAATCATCCCTTTCTTTTAATCTCTGCGTAATGCCTCCATGTTTATACATATGTGCAAACCATAGCTATAGTTTTATATATAAAGTATATACAGAGTACTGTAAATGAAATAGTATTATAAACTGTTACCAGAAGATGTGCTTTCTGCAAAGGCAAAGCTTTGTTTCCTTCTCAATGAGAAGTAACTTGGGACAGTTTGATGACGTTCATTAACTTAGACAAAGTAGACACAGTGCAGCATCTGAGTGCCCTGTTCTCCTTACTTGAGGTCATGACAGTGAGCAGAGGAGTGCAGGGTAAACCTCCACAGCTCCATGCAATGAGGTACAACACAATGATAGTGTGTCCCCCCTTTAGAAATGAATATACTCTGTCAACTTAATTTCAAGGAAACATTTTTTTCACATGATGGAATGCACCTAACTACGGAAAAGTCATGCAGGAATACGGGGATGATAACAGGGGGGCGTGTCCATGCAGTGCGCTGGTGCACGGGGGAGGTGTGGCTGAGGCAAACAATCCAAAAATAATCCAAACGGAGAATCCAAAAACAAGCTAGAGTCCATGGCCAGGCGATCTGTCCGAAACAGGAGATAAAATCAGGAACCCGGTCGGAACCGGCAAGGGGAACAGGAACAAAGACTTAAAACCATGACGGAGCCAGACTCATCCGGACCCGGGCTCGCACAATATGGAAATCAGATGCAGAGCCTGGAACTGACTGAGTGTCTGGCTTTAAAAGGGAACGGGAAGGAGACTGGAACAAGGGGCAGGTGCACAGAATAAGTCCAAAGTGAAAAGAGCCGGAGCGCCCTTAAGGAGGAGGGACTACAATTGTGACATGAGGCACTGTAGACACAAGGCACTGTAGGCGCCACAGGGGCAACTGGGGCAAAGGAGAGCAGTGACATTGTTTGAGCCATGTTTGGTTTATCTTGGCCCAAAAACAGCATATGAACAGAGAAACGGGCAAGAGATTAACAGAAAGCTGAATGATGCTGAAAAGTGATTGTGGTTTGGTGGTGTGCAAATAGTCATTATTGCAAAATATACGGTAATACACAGCTAAAACTGGGTAACAGAAGGCGAAGGATTCGTGCAGCTGTGATTGATAAATACTGATGAGACAATCTGACAGTATAATGTCAGTGAAAATATTTTTATGATATATATGTCAGTGTTGCATTTTCTTATTATGAGATTAATACATTTAATTAGAAACATTGATTCAAACTTATTAAATTATTATATATGGATAAAAATACTTTATTTTCTTTTCAGTCAAATTCTTGATTATATTCATTAGTATGACGGGAGAAGATATTAATGGTGATATATTTCTAATTCTAACAGAAAAAAGCAGCACACAATGTTAAGATAGAAGATGAGATTTCACTGTTGTTGCAGGGATTAATATAGCATCAGGCATAATGGATGCAAGTACTTTAGTACTTGCTGGAAGCTTTTTCCAGCACATACAGATATTTGTTGCAATGAAAGTGCATTCAGGGGAGAAAAAATCATAATTCCAGCTGTAAGAATTCAAAGGCAAAAAGCTGTGCAGAGAGAAAGGGGTGTTATACTGTAACTTAGAATTATAATTGAGTTCACAATGTGAACACCCCCAAAATTAATGGAACAGTCCTACTTCATCACCAAGGTCAATGACAACTTATCATGAAAGGATAATACTTCTTTCTGTATAAAATGATCTCCATTCCTCAGAGAAAACATTTTGTTTATTAATTTTATTAAAATATAATTCACGTTAAACACTTGAAATATTACAAATGTGTCTCTCTAAGCCAATGTTTTCAATTTGAATATATATATGTATGTGGTATGGAATGTATTTGATTCACAATCCAAAATCCTTGACTACAGCTCCTAATATTTTTATATACAGTATCATGTATAAATATATGAGTCTTAACATTCATTTTGACCTGATGGCTAAGAAGGAGCCACATGTCTGGATGAAAGGTGAGCAGGGTCAGAAGGAGTCATACCATGCTTCATCTTGCTGAAGTGTACCTACATTCTAATTGATAACCATTGGCATCTAATCAGAAGACCTTCAAACAGAGCATACATCTTCGTGGGTTCTTTAAGCAAGCCATCTGGTGTAGCTGAGTTAAACATTCGTTAAATCATTCTTCCTTCGACCATACCAGAGATTTAATTGTACGGCTCGTGGTGTGCTTCTTGTATGCAGACACCTCACGCTTTACCTGGCTCAGGTATACAAAACTGATATTTTTTATTCACTTTAAAAATGAGATAGACATATCTATAATGTTCACATTCAGATCTGCTTGTATGTCACAGTAACATGTTTATCATAGAAGAGGTGAAAATATTTTAAAAAATAAAATATCATCATTTTTAACCTAAGGTTCCTTTACATTTTTAAACTTTTACTTTGTGGAATGTTTGCTAAAAGTGTTTTTTATGTTTTTAGGATAAATTACGTTGGCAAATCAAAAATCGATTTTTAGATGGGTTTTTAGCTCTTTTAGTCACCATGTCACTTGCTGAACTGCCTTGGTATGATACTGATAAACAGCAGCATGTCCACCTTCCAGCCTGATCTGAACCTGAACTCAAAGCTGAGCAAGGCAGGGTCTAATTGGTGCGGGGATAGGAGATCTCTGAGGGAAACCACGTCTGCTGTTTACCTGTGGTCCAGAACTTACAAACCAGTGCCCCAGTGCAGCGACCACAAACACTACTTTGGATGAGACATAAAACCGAGGTCCTGACTCTCTGTGGTCATTAAAAATCCCAGGGCGTTTCTCGAAAAGAGTAGGGGTGTAACCCCAGCATTCTGGCCAAATTTCCCATTGGCTTCTTTGAATAGTCACTGTGCAAAACCTGGGCACATTCCACACTGCGCTTGGAGCCTGAAGGTGAACAGTGCAGTTCAGTGGGGGGTCAAGCGGGTCAATTTCCTACTGCTTTGGGCTAACAATGACTCATCAGGCCAGGTCCTGTTTCCATGACATTAAGCAGAAAACCTGTGATACCTCCCACCCACCTATGAACCAGACACTGGTCGATAGTAGGACTTATCCAAATCCCTCCAGTTCTGACCAAAAGCCATGTAAATTAAAAAGCTCCTTCCCACAAGGTCTGATGTCACTGGACTTAGCCCCTACCACTGGCTCACACTGATGTTGTTTTTTTTCTCTCACACTGCTTGTCTGACTTTTTTTTTAAGTTGTATGTTATTTAACAACTAGTTGTTGCTGCTGTTCTGTGTTTATGTTTTGGGGGGATTCCTTTAATGTCTTTGTACTGGAGCATACATTCAAATGAGCATTTCATTTCACTTGTGCGTATGACAAACTAAACTGAACTGAAATAAATGTAATGTACTGTACATGCAAGGAGCTAAATACCCTACAGTGTTTTTCTAATTCCAGGTTCCGGAGACATTTTGAAGAAACAACAAGTAATCTGCTCCTCAAAAGTACATCTGTATTGTACAGGCTAGTAGAGCTTTAAATGATAACATAATGCAGCACTAAAGAATATTATTATTATTATTATTATTATTATTATTATTATTATTATTATTATTATTATTATTATTATTATTATTATTAAGCCATGATGGGCTTTTTCAGTTTTCAGGGCCAACTCTCTTGTATCCTGCTATTTTAACACACATATTAAATAAATAAATACATCTTTCTAGCAGATTGTATTGCTAGTCAGATTTTAGCTGTTGAACTTTTTGGCATTTTTTCTTCTCTTGTGATTTATTGTGAGACAGTGTGCAAGTGTTATTGACACACGCGGCATTTTCTGCGTAATTCAGCCACCCACAGTATATTTCAATCTGCCAGTTACTTGAAAGAACTCCAACACATTTTATATATGATATATCTACAGTCAAGAGGAAACTGACTTCTTGTGGACTTTTTCATGGTCCTATTTTCTCATTTACTGAAACTAATCTGTTGTGGTTGTGCTGTTATTATTTTCCTGTGATGATGAGGAAACGAATATTCACATTTTCAGATTTTTCATGTAATTAACATTTTAAGATTAATTTAATAACATACCTTAGTTAAAGGTGACTATCAATTTTCAATCATGGAATATAAGAAAGAGCTTTTGCAGAAATTCCTGAAATGAACCACTAGACGAAAACACACAAAATACTTTTATTTCTTACTGTGTGAATCATAAATACACACCACATCCTGTAAGCACAGACACTAAGATCCGATCCCTTGAAACCATATTATCAAAATGAAAGACAAAAAATAGATAGTTTTGCTCCTAGAAAAATCAAGAAGTCCCTTAATGATTTTTTTCTTTTTTAACCTATAAAGGCATGTGTTCAGTATATGACAGAGCTTGTCTATTCTGAAACAATAAAATAATTAATTCAAAGAGTAAGAATTTGAACACAAAAGATTTAATAATAATAAATCATACATTAGTGTGATTAAAATGACACTGACATAGCTGGGTTTTCCTTAAACTGATGTGGCAGGGTGCTTCCAGACTGTCACTGAGGCAGACAGAGTTTGAGAAACCACTCTGGAGTGCGGTGTCTGTCAGACTCTGCCCGTGTGAGCTAGACACGCCTTTAAGCACGGACAGCCAATTAAGCTGGAATATGTTAAAACTGTGGGCATTCTGTGATGTGAACACTAGTGAAGTTACAAATTAAGGCCAATACTCTTTCCTTTTGTGATGTTATTTGCATACAATTGGAGGTCAGTGTCATGAGTGATGGGGTTTAACATTTAATTCATATCCCGATTTTTCTTGCAGCAGAGCTGCAGGATGCAGAATTTGATGGATGGGTGAAAACACTCTCTCCTAGATATCCAGATGTTCATCTTCCTGTCTTAATGTGCACATGAGCTCAGGTTTGTTTACTGAGTCAAAATGCTATGAGCACATTTGAAAATGCACCTGGAATTTAGTGTTTGATTCTTGGGAGTATTCCCGGCTAATTCTGGAAAATGATGATATACCCAACCAGGCTTATTTTATCATTATATATATTATATTAATGAGGACGATAAAGAGAGCAACAAACACATGTGCATAATAAAGATAATAAAAATGTCATTGGGTTTTCCTTAACTGGAGATTGTGATAGCTCTTAAGGTTACACAACTGGCAATATCAAAATGCACATAAACATCGGAGTTGCAATTGTTTGAATGCTGGCATAACGTATCAAGATGACTACAGCATTTTCAATGTGATCCCGAACTGGGTTTCTTTTGATTGACAGCATTTGTTTAATTTAAGGGAGCTAATGTATATCTGGATGTCAAATTAATATTTATAGGCTTTAAGCATTTGAGTTAGATCTACAACAAATATTATGTAAAAAAACATGTTTCCATTAGATTGTGTCAGATATTTTAAGGTAAGTGGTGTTCTCTACACAAAATACCAGTACAAACCAATATTATTAATTTTAGCCTGATTTGACAATCTAAATATAAAGTGAATTGTTTTATAAGAGTCATCTGTGAGCAGTGACTGTGAGCACCTAAATTTATACTTGTCCCCCAATACTGGGCTGCAGTTAATGAAAGGAATGAAAATGAATCAATTAAGTGATGTTTCTCATCCTCAAACATGCTTATCAGCAGTGATTATTGCAATACAGTGCAGACCCACGACCAAAAACACCCAATCGATCAAGGAATGTACAGTAGCAGCAGGTGGTTTCTCCAACCACACACACTCCTCCCTTCAGTAGTGTCCACCCGATCAATGACATTTCCTTTAATTTGAAGTAAAAAATGCACAGCTTCAACCACTCTGCCATTGATCACATAATAACTAGCAGATGACAAACGGGAACAAAAACAGTTTCTGTTATAGCTCTTGCTATCCTCACTTGGTAAAATCACAGTGGTTAAAAGCTGGTAAAGATGTAACTTTTCACATTAGCTCCACAGGGAGCCGGTCTCCAATGAAGGGCTCAGGAGCAGACTTCTTAAAACCACCCAATGTGTGAGCGCAATTAAGTTATGTGTCAATATCAGCCCCTGGGGTTATACTTCTTGTTTGTTTCTGTGGATCTGTGCAAGAACCATTCAGTGCACTGCTGCTTCAGATAATGGCTTGTAACGTTTCACAGACAGAAGTCAGTATTGGTCAAGGATGAAACATCCCCTTTAAAACTTCTGATTAAAACCAGTCAGAAATGAGAAGAAGGCAGGCCTCTGTAGTAGGTACTCTACACAACGCACACACACATCTGAAACAGTCAATGGAAAATAGCTGCAAGAGTAAGAGAAACATAAAACTGGTTTCGAGGAATACATCAGCACTACTTGATACTACTTGATACACAATGTAATCTAGAAAAAATAGATTCTGTGAGATGGAGCCTTTAAAACCTGCATACAAAAAACATGTCAATGACATCGGAGCCAATCCTTGTTAAGAATACAAATTTATCTGATCAAAAATGTTTCTTGAGTCTAAGCTGCACCACAGGACTGTGTGTGATGCTGCTAAAGAAAAACTGAACAGGGTGCATGTGTGTTCAACCACAGCAGGATTTCTGGAGATACATTGGTAGACATTCATTTTAATTTTGGTTAAATCATATGTAACAAGCTCGCTGATTTAATAGAATTAGTTCTCTGTTTCTTTGTTGAATATGATACCAAAAATTGGTTAACTTAAAATGAGCACCTTTTAACTTGCAAAGTGTTTTATCTCAAAACAAGTGGAAGATTTATATCATTATATCTCTACATTCAGAACTGGTGTTTTTTTAACTCTTGGATTATTTCAAGGTTACATACAGTTATTTCAATTGTGATATGAAACTGTGGGACACCTTTTGGTAAAAGGATTACCCTCAGAAATAACCCAGGTCTATAGGAGGCTTCATTTTCAGTACTAATTAGTACTTCCCGGAACGTGTCTTAAACTGAAAAATAAATACTTTTAAAACTCAGCACCTTACATGAAGTAAAAAAAAATAAACAGAAAACTACAAGTATGAATACTGCATATGACTTTAAAGAAGTATCTTGAATATCCCATGGCTTTGTCTACATTTCAGACCTAACCACTTCACAGCTAGTCTACTGCACTTGGGAGTTTGTGACCCTGTGTTGTAATTCTTTGCACTGCACATCCTTTAAGATGTATGATAAGAAACATAAAACAATTCAAACATGAGAACAAAGGATGATTTAAAAGAAGAGGAGGCTTCAGTTGATCTTACCTAAACTCTTCTTGTCTGAGTGAGGGGTGAGAAGTGAGAGGAAAATGTGCAGATAAACATGACCAAATCTGAAACTCTACAGCATATCTCCATGACTTTGAGACAGGTCTCTGTGACAGGAGGCCAGCTAGAACACATCACCTGTTTTTCCCAAGCCACCTCTCAGTGGGGGAGGATGAGAAGAAGAAGGAGATCTGTCCATCCCTCTCAACCTGAGTGCTTTTATGAAACATATGCAAACTCTAATCTCAGATTCCAAAGTTGACGGACTGTTCTGAACGGCCGTTTTTCTGAAAATCTAATTTATTGTGAATGAACTGTTTCTATCATATACCATGTACAGTATACAGTTGTGGTTATGTTCACCAGAGTCACAATACTTTTAAGATCTTTAAAGCCCAGACCAGTTACATCAGTATTTACAGTAACTTAATATTTTATGAGGGACAGATTGGGAGTATCCCACAATACTGTTAAAAGGACTTCTTTATCCTCTGATAGCACTAAAGTATAATGTATAGAACCAGTCATATTGGGGCATCACTCTGCACTGTAAATTGAGCTCCTGCAAATTGGATTTACAAAGCATTTCCAAACAGCCATCAATACATCTTGAGCTTTCTGATGTTCTGCAGCAGGGATTCCCAGTCAGCTACAGCCAAAGCACTGTGAGTTTAAGAGCTGACAGGCCTTCGGTGGAGAGTGACTGTTGGGAGCCTTGTGATAGGTGTGTGAGTACTGTATTAGGAACATTATGACCACTCAGGCGCACCTAAATCAGATGTAGATAATATCATCCAGGAGCCAGAGAACCTGCAAGAAAAGCTCTTACATAGGGGCTTGTGTCATTTTATGGAAAAAGAGATAAACCAATATTACTATGGCAATCTAAGTAATACTAATAATGCCCTTACATTCCAATCTGTGTTAGAGATTGTGTGCATAACTTCAGATTTCCTTTTATTGTGTATGAATAAAGCATAATTTGTGCAGCACTTCTGTGCTTTATTAATAAATAATAATTGGGTGGTATGGCATGGCTGTAGCAAATCATTTGTATATTTACAAATGTTCATCATCTATTATTCAAATGGAATTTTGTTCCTCATGGGATATCAATAACACTTTTATCGGAGTGTTACTTTACATTTCTCAACGCAAAATACGTTTCGAGGTCAACAAACACTTAACAGCTTGAAATGTGAAATTATAATTTTTATATCTGAATAAAATAAATCTTTAATAACGATTCTTTATAAAGTATTTGAAGTTTCTTAAATGTGGCAAAGTTAAGAACACAGAAATAGAGCAATACCAGAAATATCTCTATAGCCAGCGCACTGAAAAGTTGAGACTGGGTCCCTGATCGTCTCTGTACTTTGGTTACCTTTTATAATGTGTTGCATCTTTAAAAACACATAATAATATTACACAGCCACTCTACTCTTTTTAAGAAAAAAGAGAACATCCGGGGATTGTTTACTTAGTGCTAATCCTTTTGGTATTTCTGAAACTTAAAATCTCTTAGATTGCTTCTCTAACAAGGCACACTCACAAGACCTTTTATAATAAACATACGTGTGTTGCTGAATGATGAGTGAGGTCATTACTTTAACAGTGCAGTGAAAGTCATGAACATATTTTTAGAACCCCAAAATATTAATATATACATGTTATTAAAAAATTAATAGGGTAGCAAAATACAGTATTTTTCCCACAAATTTGTATTAATTGCATTTTATTGAAGGATTTGTCACATGTGTTCTGCTGAAACAGTGCTCAGCATATAGAATTGCAAAGAAACTGGGAAATCAACATATCGCAAGTGAACAAAGTAAAGGAGTTAAGATGAGCTGCTATTAACAGTGTGTGATGCCACAGAGCTGCTGTCAGTACAGTATGAACTGTGGAGGCTTGATTGGCATGATAAGGAGGCATACAGAAGGAGATCCTTATCTTTTTCCTGTACGGCATCTGTGAGACAGCGCTATCGCTCTCGAGGGCAGCAGAGAGGAAAACAGGATAAAAACATTTATTATACTGTTAAACTTCATTTGAGATTTGACTTCAGATTACATTTCACAGGTGTTAAGTCCTAACTTCTGTAAGTCTTCTATAAATTGTTGTTCTCTTATTTAAAAAAAAATGTTTCATAATTCTTTTTTTCAAGATCAGTTTTTTAAAAAGTCCTTTTTGTTATGTGTAAAGAGCACTGTTTTAGCTGCGTGCTTGTGTACTTTAAGCATCTTTTAAAAAAGTAAGACGAGCACTGTGATTTGAGTTATAAAGGAGTTTTGCTTCTTACAATTCGATATTAAGCAAAAAATCTGTTTTATTGTTTTATTAAAGTATACAAATTTCAGAACGTTGGTAGATAGTTCTAGAAATCATTACAACACAAATCAAAAATCCTAACATAAGTCTAATAGTACAGCCAATTTATTCTCTCACATTCATTGCATGAAGTGAAGGTTAATTTTCTGTGTAAGTCATTATCAGAGTGCCGTTAGTGCCAGATTTTTTGTAGACCTTTCAACTAACAAGCATTTATATTTTTATTCCTGAAAAGGATTATTTTGTCTTCTGAAATGAAAAACAATGTGTTCAGATACTAGTCTTTTGGAATTAAAAACTAATGAATGAATATGGCACCCTGGTGAATTGATGTAATATATATAATATACATATTTATAATAAAAACCATTTTAAAATATGTCATTTGTGAGAATCTGAAAAATATTGTTAAAAATAAAAAGGCACATTCTTGAACATTAATATTTACTGTACAAACAGCATAGTTGAAGGTTACTGAGAAAACTGAAAAGCTAGTCTGAAATGTGGGTGAATTATACCTGCATTTTATTTAAATGTCTGTTACAATGGCATTTTTTTCTCACATAAAAATGCATTTCTTCTGATATCATATGGCACATTTGAATACTGAATATGTACTGCTTACCCAATAAAAGTAGTTTATTTTAGTAGTTATTATGCAATATTAAAAGAACTGGTTCTGTCCCTTCCAAAGTAGAAGCAAAAAAAAAAGTAAAAGCAAACACTATATAATTTAATATTATTTTAATGATTATAAAATAGAGAGACAGTCTAAACATTTAGCAGATTTTCAAAATAGTTTCTTGCAATTAATTTCACTAGTTATATTTTATTATAGTAATTCTCAGTATAAAATGTGCTGCATCCTTCACTTTCCATAACATACAGTAGCTTTCTCATGTGTAGAAACATGCAGTTAGCTTGTTACTGTCTAAAATATAATTTACAAAGGACTGTGGTAAATATCAGATGATTTCTTTTTTCACAGCTGATGAATTTTAACAACCATTACTTATATATATAGCAAACATTTTCCTCATACAGTATGTCTTAAAATATTTGTAATGCTTGAATGTAGCTTGAATAAACCTGATGTCAAGAAAGAAAGGGGATTTAACTGAAAGGTAAGAATAAAGAACATCAGAAATGTAAAATGTTTTTTTTGTAACATGCATTGCTCTTGTTGACAGAATATTTAGCAGTTTGTTTTCTACAGTACTACTTTTAATTGCTAATTATACACAGAAAACAGAAAAATGTAAAAATTAAATCTCACTCTAGGTCTGGAAGGTAAAGACATGTTTTAAGACTTTTTCCAGCTAATCATTTTCATTTTGTCTTTGCAAGACAGAAGTGTTTTAAATGTACAAACACTGTTATCATTTTAACCTTTCTGATATATCAATGTATTTCAGATTTAATAGCATTATTCAATAATGTAAATAAACACCTCATGTTAAAGTGCGTTTTGAAAAATAAATAGAATATCCCTGCCTGTTGCAAGTCCGTTCAATAGAAAACAATAATGCACTATAATTTAATATAAATTATAATTTTGTGGAAGAAATATAAGAAATTCCACACAACAAATATAAGAAATATTGTTATATAAGCTTCCATAATGTACTTTACAAAGTATTATTTTTTGTGAAGCAGGAAGCTGTATGTCTGAAAATTATATGGGTTTTTAAAAAACTGAAGGAGAACTACAATACTACACTTCAACCAACTACTAAACTGTTAGATAGAAAGCAAAACCCATTGAAAGTGTTTGCAATGAGACTGTATTTCCACACAAGCTATAAATAGGAACTGAAACGTAAGTTTAGCTCAGGTTTGCTTTAAATTCACGGTGTATAACAATGGAAATATTAGATCTTAGTTGTATTTTGTTGGTTACATTTTTGCTTCTAATCCTAGCTGAATTTCTAAATATCACCAGCTTCTACTACTAATACTAATACTACTGCTAATCATAATGCATTTGCAATCAAAAACCACATTGATATATTGATCTATTTCAAATTATTTTTGGTTACTTCCATATCTCTGTTAACTTTAGAAGTGTCTGTCTCCAGTATTTAAACATGCACTGCAAATTGAATCAATTCTCATAGACACATGTAAATTATTTTAAGGAAAAGCCATATATCATAAATTATTTAAAACAACTGGGACAACAATATGTGATCAAATCATAGGAAATAAGAATGCACTCTGCTGGGGGCGCAGTGTGAGAGACATATCAGATCTTAGTTTGATGCTAAATAAAGCAATATTTTCAAATCTGCTTATGCGAAAATAATTGGTAACTTACATGTGCGGTGCACTGTTATTCCGATTTCTCCTTCTTTGCCCTTGTTTACAGAATGTTAATTGGAATGTTATTTTCAAAGTGGACTCTCTATTTTCCATTTCACAGAACATGCAGACTTTTGTGCAGTTTTGACTCTGCTGTTTTTTTTTCTTTTTTATGCTTGTCATTAGCTTGCTTAACTTTTAAACTTTTTTTTTCTTTAACAAAAGCTGCTTTTGCTTATGGCAAAAAACAAGTTTATAGGAGAGCAGACCTACACACTGACGTCTCACAGAAGCTTCGTGCCTTTACAAAATGGATAAAATATCACAGAGTTTAGGTCGGTTTTAGAGAAACTACTGTAGGATGAAGTCAGGGGATGAATATGTAACAGCAGAGCTTTGTAATATTTCAAAATGTTTGAAATTTATACAAAGTATTCAGCATGATTTACTTGTTTCTTACAATTCGAAGCTCTTCTTAAGCAAATCAGTACCTTATGGTGATCATTTATTTCAGTTCAACTGAAAACCTCATAAACACAAAACTGCAACTTTGCTGACAACTTTGCAGATTTAATATTCAAAGTTGACTGTTATCTATTTTTCTTCATTAACTTCAGTTCTCAATTTTGAGATTATTAGACAAAACAGAGAGAATTTGAATTACGCAATTAAAAGTAGTTTAAATGTTTTTCCAAAATAGAAAACGTCATGTATCAAAATTTAGAACTGATTTTAACTTAAAACTGTATACTGTATATATTTCTTTATCATTTTAAACACTTTTTGTCTTAAAGGCCAATCTATTTTAAATCTGGCTATATTGTGAAACTTCCATTTTGAGTTGAAGACTATTTTTGGCTGTCTGACAAATGGTGCTGAAAGCTTTCAGAAATGACAGGTGATACAGTATAGTGCAAAATGACAGATACTAGGAATACAGAATAACATTCAACAATAGTAATTATTATCATTAGAAATATTAACTGCTACACCATTAGTGTTACCAACAGTAATATTTTACATGAAATAAGAAAAACATCATGCATACTAGATTATTTAGAAATAGGTTTGAAACGTAATACTTTAATATAATAATACTTGCTTTTAAAAGGAAAACATTGAATGAATTAACAGAAGTAGCTTTATACCTGAACTTTTTTGAAAAGTTTTTTATACATTTAATTAAAAATGGTGATTGTATTTTTTATAAACACTAGGTATAGCTATTAATGCATAGCAAAGGTACATTTGTTATGTTTCTGTTATATAATCATGTTAATAAAAACATGAGCAGTACATTTACAGTTTAGTTTCTGCTTTGTTCAGAAATAAGTAGTAGAATAAGTACACTAATTTACATTTTCAAATTGTGTTATTTAATACACAATAATATTAGACATAAGAACAATAGGTTTATTCCAATGCTGAAAAGAGAAGAAAGAAAACACAAGGTTTCAGCCCTGGAGCCTTCTTCAGGTGTGAGAAACATGATTTTATATATTTAAATGTACTTGTTTTATTTACTTTTATAATCATTTTTATTTTATATTAACATTTTGTCTCATTATGGTATGTGTACGTACTGTATTGAAAGTGAAGAATTATATTAAACCACTTTTCTGCACTTCAGGTATTTAAGATAGCGCATTTCCCTCCAATCATTAACTCGAGAAAACACTTGACGTGTACAGTACTTAAGTCTGTTTTTCAAAAAGGTGTTGTCTAGAAGAGCAGTGTTATGGATCCTTTTGATTGATGTAAAAAAATAATTAAGGTATCTAATACAGACTAAAGCATATGTAACTTATATTCATCTACAGCCCGTTTCAGCGAGATATTTATCGCCACTGTAAATATACATCACATAAATTGTCAGACACGAAAGTGTTTGAACTTCAGGGAAGCTGGTAAGCAGGCGGTGAGATGCGGCGTGCCTCGCTTGCACCTTACCGACCGTACTGTATGTAGGGCAGCGGAGGGTACGGCCGCCTCCCGGCACCCGGAGCGCAGACCCGCCCAGGTGGGCTCACCTCCGCAGCCGCAGCCGGGCCGCAGTGGGGGCGCGCGCGCAGGTAAGGCAGGCCGGGCAGGAAATGAGACCGGAGCCGCAGGAGACCCTGCTCGCTCGCAGCTGAACGGGGAGCTCGGCGCGGTGGCGCACACGCCGCGCTGGAGGAGAGGCGCAGCCGTGACGATGAGCCAGCCAGGGAAGGCTTTCTCTCTTCCAGCGAGAGATCTCCTTAAAGCTTGCTTTGCACCAGCTCACATCAGAGACGGCATAACGCAACATTTGCGATAGTCTTTTCACACATAAAAATACCCCCCACAGAATATCTCTTAAACCGTTTTAATTGTGAACTTTACGTGTCCATCAGTGTGTTTTGTTTGTTCCAATTACTGTAGGTATTCTCTGCACAATAGAAATACAGTTTGTTTTACATGTGCAATGATGACGACTAAATGTATCTGTGGTATATAAAGATATTTACTGACTAGAAAGCAAACATTTTATGAAAGGGCTATTTGTGTGAAAATGTGTTCAAGAAATCATTTCATTGGACATTTCACCTTGGCAATTATGATTATTTCTATGGAATGTCAGCATTTTGAAATAAATGTTTCTTTCCTTAGAAAATCAACTGCCATTTCTGGTTGGATATTTAGAATAGTTAGAATTACAATAACACTGTACCTTTTGTATATCCTGCAATTTATATATTAGTGTATTGTAATGTATCCTAACTGCGTCGTTGTAGGATTATTCAGACCATGACCAACGAGAGAAGTGGGAAGAAGTGATTTAACCCTGAACATGTACTCGACTAAATACTGTCCCAACCTGCTTTCGCACTGATGTGCTAATGAACAGCAGATGTGTTTTTTTTTTTATTTGAGATATGCTGTAGGTCTAAATGTAAATGACAGGGATTTTATATGAAGCCCCAAATTTGTGTTATTTATGCCCTGATTAATGTTAAACTTAGCGAGAGCCTCAGATGAGCTACTGCACATGCCAGATCAGGTGCACATTAATTATTTCAAAATATTTCAAATGGGTTTTATGTTTTGACCTTCCTGGAATCTTCCCATGTGATAAGCACTCAGAGTGGCTATGAAGCCCACAGAAACACACCGATTCAGAACTCACATCTCCCTCTCTGTGGATACTCTTACAACTGTTGTTTTATGTTAATCTACACTTTTATATCACTAAATTAATTCAAGTGCAGCACTTTGCTTTGGTGTAAACAGCTTGAGCCATTTTAACAATCTGACATGCCTTGCTGTTGCTCTCCTTAATGAAACCTTTTAATTCTTTTACAGGGAGACATTTGCTTTTTACTGTGATTTCAATACAAATAGATACAATGACACTAAAAAGAAATATTTACACATACATACTGTATATAGGTATATACATTGTTCTTCTGCTCTAACAAAGTTCACTTGACCAATCAGGCTTCTTTGATGCATCTGGCACATAGCTTGTATAAATACATTAATTAAAGCTGTCTGTCATTCTGAAGGATAGCCTTCATATCTCCCAGTAAAGTTGGTGAATACTGCCGCTGATCTTTTCCCTGGGTTTGACTGACTGGCTTGCCTTATCTGGTATCGTGGGCAGGTCTATTCTCTTATCACTCTTTCATTTTTCCCAGGTTGTGGCAACTCCCAACCTCTCCCTGAGAACATGGAGGGCTGTAACATAAGCAGGATGTATAATGAGCCTTCTTATTCCCATCCTGGAAATGCTAAGTTACTGTAGCTGTTGCTTGACTGCAAGGAACTTCACATTGTAGAAGGAAATCATGCATTATTTAGACAACTATTGGGTTTGAAAAGTTTGATATTTTTCCAGTAGCGGAATTTCCAGTTTATGGTTTCCTAAGACATCCCGAGTTTTAGCCTTGCTGGTCCCATTTAATAGAAACTGTGCTACTGCATGCGTGTTAAATGTTTAGTAATAGTGTTATGTAATGTAATGTAATGTAATAGTGTTAAATGTTTAGCTGGAAGATCTACAACAAAACATCAACTGATGTGAAATTGCAGGTTTACACTCATGCCAGGCTTTTATATGATCATTGTATTTAACATAAAAAACAGTTTGAATGCTAGGTAAGCATTTTATCAAATTTAATTCTAAACATTTTTCAGTAACTCTCTTTCATACTGTATAGGCATATACTTGTATATTTATAAAGAACCTGGCTTTAAAAATGTACGGGACTTAGGAAGTGTCAGCAATAGGCAACATTAAAATATACTGTGAGAATATGTACAGTAGTATATGTATATATAACTGACACTTACTCCAATTTTCATTCAAAGTTATTTTTCCTTCCTCTCATTAAGCTGTAGCTTTTGATCTGTCTGTCTCTGTCAGGTCCACTAAAAGGTCTTCTTTCAGGGAACAGACTCTTTCTTTTACTTTAACAGAGTGATTGCATAATGCGATTTCAAAAAGATAAAAGCAAATGTGTTGGAGAAGTTTAAGTCTTTCTAATTGCTTAAAAAGGCATATTAATTTCTTCCCCTTCAGCAAGGAAATTAAATTGTCTCTACACCTAATGGTGCAAGGGATTTCTAAAACTACATATTCAGTTGTAAATTTTGAACTAGGAATTAAAATTAAGGTGACTTTTGGGGTTTTTTTAAACATCAGTTTAAGGCTGACCACTATCCACTCTATAGGTCTGATCCTGGTGGCAGAAGTCAGTACTGCAAGCCTCTATGTGCTGGGCTGTCAGGTGACTTGTACTGTGTTTAGTGAGGCAATAAGTCTTTTAAACTAAAGCTCTTGAACTAAATGTGGAATCACATTATTATCTAGAATGTTATTTTTTAAAATTCTGTTAGGGATTAAATCATCTTCAAAGCCTATTATATCGTGAGCTCTGAGGTAGAAATGAAGACCAGCATCTTGTCTTCGAGGAAGGCAGTCTTGTCACAGGAATGGGCACAGAGCAGAGTTAAGTTTACCCAAGTTAGATACAGCTACCAGAGTAGGACAAGTCCATTATTATCTGAGCAGCATCTGAAGCTCAGGCAGAAACCACAGTGAGCTGTAGTGGATGCGACACATGCTCTACAGCTCGGGAAGAGCCTGAGGGGATATTCCTCAAGCATTGCCAGAGAAAACAAAGTTTAAAAACATAAGATAGTTCTATAAAAAGAAATGAATACCTCAACATGCAATAATATTTTTTAAGAACGTACCGAAAATACTTGGCCTCTTCAGCTCAGTCCACTGAGTCTGCTTCCATACCTGTTATAGTACATTCAATGACTACAGGAGATAACAAAAAATACATTTCTTTTCAAAATCATAAAGTTTTGCAGAACCATGAAGTTACCTAAACCAGTTATAGTTGCAGAAAGCTTTAAAAAACCACATTACTACTACTATTGCTGTGGATACTGTGCATAGTATTATTAAAAATGGACACAGGGGTGTGTTGATTGTGATATACAGTATCACAGTTAACAATGTTCTTGTTCATTTCTTTATTTTATTGCATTGTCAGTTAAAATGTTGTTACAAGCTGTTTTTCAGACAAAATGGGATTCCAAAGAATATCCTTCTGAGATGTAAATATAGAGTCTGAAGACCTATGATGTACCTTGGAAATCTATTCTTTTTAATAACTATCAGTATTCCAGCTGTGATTAACATAATGTATTTTTTCTTACTTAGATCAAAGGAAAATAACCTTCTGGGTAAAATATTGGACAACTGCATTTGTCATTGTATGGCATAAGGGAAATATTAGCCCAATAATGTAAGAGGAATGCAACAGAGGGTTTCCATGATTCTAACTAAAACTCAGTTTACCCTTGCATGTTTCTGCTCCAGAGCCCTGTCATGACTGGCCTCAGTGTAACATGTAGCTAGGATCTATTCACCCTATTGGCAACAAGTGAACACCTGTCCCCACAGAGAAGTGCATTCCTGTAAAGCTGCAGACTAATTTGTTATAGCTGTGTTTTTGTTATGTGTTATTACTTGTAGTAGTCATGGCATAATTCTACCAGTGTTGAAAATATGAAAAAAAATTGGCAAAGTCAGAGCAAGATGGTGTGTTGTGTTAAAGTATGTGTGATTCTTTATTTTTTTTCTTTCTGAAGTTGATATTTATTACATGTGCTAAAGCTAAACAAAATCCTATCCCTTGTCTGACATCTTCCACTTGCAGTGAGGCACATACTTTTGCGTGGTCTGCATCACCCCTGTTTTGTGATTACAGACATTATATACTAAGTTCTAAATGGCAACCCCAAATTGCTACGGAAATTCAGTCTCTTGTGATAACGTCTTACAAGAAATTAACCAAAACTTAAAAAAACTTGAATCTGCACAATTTTTAACTTGCAAAGTAAGAGTGTTGGCATTCATAGCTAGGAGATAACTGCTTTTGTCTGTAATAGATACTCCCTCTGCTTAATAAACAATTGGCTTAATAAAATTGTATCAGTGCAAATGAATGATTATTTGGTGCAAGACACTGATGAAAGGTTACCCTGTTTTCTTAAGAGATACTGTTGGACTGTAGAGCTGCTTTTGTAACTCAGCTGTTTGTGTCCAATAGTTGCAGACAGTTTCAGCTATTTTCTTTCACTGGTACAGTGCTGCTGCATGCCATTTTAAACAAATGAGACCAGTGACCTATAAAATGAGGTTTAGATACCTTGAAATCCCACCCACTGTGCACTCCTTTCTCTGATGTCCAAGCGTACGCTTTTTCTTAATTTGATTGGCATATTCTATTTATTATCAGGTAACTGAGTCCTGCAGTTATTTGTTTTCAGATTATCCAATAAGGGAAAGACATGGTGCACTTATACGGCAATATCATTGGTCCAAAGTGTATTAAAAAAAAACAGGTTTACAATGTTTAGAAAGTTAAATGCCTTCCTAGTAAGCAGATGACACTTTATTGTTAGGAATTTTAACCTCCCATGTACACTAATGTATGGCCTAAGTGGCCCAGTCTGAGCAGTTTTAAGCAGCAGTCAGAAACAATTTTGATTTCTCTTGGTTAAAATTAAATTCCATTCCTGGTTCTGAGACACATTTCTTGCCAAAATATGTTCGCTAGCCTGTCAAAACACCAAAACAACCACCTTGGAATAATTTGCGCTGTGCTATACATACTCCAAAAAGACAGGAAAAAATAATGTTACCATAATTTATTACAGGTTTCTGCACAATGCAAAATAATAATTCAATTACAAATTACCAGGAATGCAACAAAACTCGTACTTACAGAGCCAAGCGTTTTTTTCAATCTAAGTACATCCACATTCCTGTAATTTCTTTGGTAGTGCTTTAAAAAGTTCTTATTAGACTTAATGTTCCTTTAGAGAAGCTGAAAGAAAGTGTCTAACAGGAGCTCTATGGCTGTTTGATCTCACACTCGATAGTGACTGGATTCCCCTGCTGCTACCCCCTTTGGTGTATATTGGTGTCTGTCACTGATTGAAATTATTGCTTATTTTAGAAATGGGTTCTTAAAAACAGCACAATCTTATCAACAACATTAGCAGGGCAATTTTGTTCCTTGAGCATTTTAATGAACTTTTGGGTTTGTTTAATTTTTGAAATGTAATTCTGCCCTCCACTGGCACACAGAGAAACACAGGCTGTTGGTTTTCAGCACAAGGAACAGGAAGGCTTAAAATAAAACTCTGTAAATGAATCACACCAGATACTTCTATAGGAAACCACACTGCTCTGTTTAGAAAAGGAATTAACCATGAAGACAGCAGGTAACAGAGTTTTTTATGTATGATTTTCCTTTGCTTTCTGTTGTTTTTGTGTAGCAATTTAAAAGCCCCTGATCTGTATACAGTACCCATAAAAATGTGTAATTACGTTCATACAAATATTTAAAATAGATAACTATACTAAAATGTTCATTTGAGGCTTACTGTAAATTAAAACATACAATATATGAATAAAATAAATATATTTTTACATTTCTCTATTAATGGATGAGCAACACACTTTGAAGATCATCCATCGCTGGGCTCAGTCTTCTTAAAATATTTTGCTAAATTATTTTTTCTTCCATTTCAATTTCTAAGATCAATCGTAGATCATCACACCTACTCCTTCCGCAAGCATCCTGTTTTTCTTCTCAAATAACCCCTTTTTTAAACATGGCAGTTAAAAAGCTGATTATGAATGCAGGATTGCACCACACTCTTGTAAATCTGTTCCTAATCAGAAATATGATTTTTTTTCTGATACCTGTGGGTTTTGGTTACAGCGCTTGTCAATCTGTAGAAGGAACACAGATCTGAGCTCCTGAATTAATGCAAATGATCCCATGGTATGTTTCTAATAAACTCACTTTATTCTACCATCCAGTCATCCTACTACAGTACCTATAAAAAGTATTCACCCCCCTTGGACTTTTTCACATTTTATTGTTACAGCATGGAACCTTAATGTATTTGAGAATTTTTGCCACTCATCAACACAAAGTACTCTATAATGTCAAAATAAAAGAAAATCAAGATATTTTACTTAATTAAAAATAAAAATAATTGAATTAAATAAAATGTGAAGTTCAAGGGGGGTGAATGCTGTTTATAGGCCCTGTATGTCTATGTGAATGCATGCAGGAAACCCAAAAGCCACATTTATGTTTGCATTCATGAAGTACTATGGTGGGATCCTCTCCGAAGGGGCATCACTCCCTCGGAGGCAGTGGGTTCAAGCAATGCCAGTGTCACCTGGAGTGCCAAGGCTTGTGTCCTGTGAGTCAAGGCCAGCAGGGAGAAGGCCACTCCCTCCTCTCTGAGTTCCTTTAGGCTTGGGAATGATTTTAGTCTCACAAGGTGCTTCAAACCATACTTTCCTTGAGCCTTGGTTGCTCTATTGGATGATAATACATGCAATGTCGGCGATTAAAAATTTATCTTAAAAAGATTTTAGTTCCCTCCTCAAGGCTTTTAAAGTTTCAGCAAATCAATATACTATTTCTCCTGACTTTTACACTCAGGGCACTCCAGTGTGTCATGTACTTTAAGTGTGTAAACAATCCTGAAATACCTCAAAACAAATAGCTCCAGGGACCCTGCAATTCATTCTACCAAATATGTAATTTTACTAGTCTGAGTGGTTTTGTTAGGAGGAATTTCAGTTCTGGGAGACTCCTGTGGAAAGCTCATTTCAGATTAGTGCCAAAAACTACAGTTAATTATATCCAAGATGTGCCTTTATGACCTGCATAAGTTTTAATGAAGGCACCTGGATTTCCAGCAGAAAAAGCAGCACTGAAAGCATTTGTCATTTTTATTTTATAACTGCACCAAAACCTCAGCATATCTCCTGAGCAATACTGTGTGTAGCCTGCTGTCCAAAAGTCTCATACATATACTATGCATTTCACATTACCACATTATGGGTATGTTGTAGTGGAGCGTGCTTGCTTGTTTCAAATACTTGTGTCTCTGAAAATCTGTGGATGGCTCAACTCTGAGCATAGCTAATTTCAAAGAGGCCTAATCTGCCCTGAAATCCCACCATGAAGCATTTCATTAATTTAAGCAATAAACTCTCTGTCACAGTTCCTGTCTTGCTGATAATAAAATCATAGTTTTGAAAAACATAATTTACCCTTAAACAAAAAATGTACCATCTATTATGGTTTTAGCAATCACTGCAGTTAAAATACTTCAACGACTTCTGCTTCAAAAGTAGTACATCTGTATGCATCTCTGCGATTCTTTGATCTGATGTGTCACGGATGTATACAGAATTAGCTGCATTGTCAGTACATACTAACGTACAATTGCAAGGTTATAATTACAAAAAAATATATTAAAATCAAATATAATAAAGCCTCTGTGATTTGTTTTACATTTCTCTGAAATCATATTACTAATTTTTTAATAGAGTTTTTACTAATTACTTCCTTCTGTTCTTCAAGACTATGTACAGGTACTTTAGGAAACGTAAGTATTTCATAGCTGTAGCAGAAATTTCCATTAACTTTCATAATCTGCATTGTATTATTATTTTTAAAGGGAGAAATTCAATATGTTATTTTGTGACATTTAATCATTAATCACATTTATATATTTTACAATTTAATTATATGTTTATATTCTCACACGTATTCATAAGGTAATATTGAATTTTGGTGTAAAAGTAATTATGCTCAAGAACTAGAATAAATAAATATAAAAAGGGGATTTACAACACATGCAAAAAAATCTGGCATACAAATCCTGGAAAAGATTGTTCGTGGCTTGAGAATGTGCAGGTGATGTTTTGTTGTTTGTTATATATACTGTATTTTTAAATCTGAAGTTGTAATGATCTAGGTATACCAGCACATACAGTACAGTATATTCCTGCAGAGGTGAAGAGAAACAGACAAACAACTGCTGGAAAACAAAACTGAAATGGACTCAGGGCCAATCCATGCAAATTTGTTATTAGCAGTATATTAGAGTTTCTTGCAAACTCAAGCAAATTCAACAGCTCAATTGGCTTATTCCTCCTATCTTGTGTTTGTTCAGAAGTTACATATACAGGTATATGTAGAGACACAGTTATTATCAGAGACCAAAGAAAGAAAGGGGAAAAAAAACTAAAAGCGTTCCAAGCTATTGCTGAAACAATCCAATTACAATGCCTATCAAACTTAACTTCACAGGTTATAGCTTCTAATTGCCTGACAAAAATTGACACTTCAGTCGCAACACTGTAATATAATAGGAGGCCAAATTAAATTTGATCGAGGGGCAGAAAACGACGCTATCACTCAGCAGCGCGGAAAGAGGAGATCAACTAGCATGATATAACGGATCAAAAATGAAAATTATTCATTAATCGCGTTGGTTTTCCAATAATGGAAATGACACAGTTCAGACGTCTTCGTAAAAACACTATTAATTAAAGGGATGATAGATCTAACAAGGCATGGAAACCAGCAAAATCTTCCTCTCACTTGCCTGTTTAGGTGAGGGATGACAGAGCTCGCACTCAGAACTTTGTGCTCTTGTATCACAACACTTTGAATTATTTCATAACGTAAACAGCAGCAGCCACTTTTTAAATACTGCCACAGTACAGTGTGCTGGAGATTGTGAGTTTTATTTATTTAGGATGTCAACGCCTCTTAATTTTGTCACTCTTGATGATCCAGAGCTGTCCTAAAAAAAATCTGGCCTTATGCTTAAATTCTTACTTATCATTCCTTCTGTGAAGTTATTAGACTCACAAGGTAATAACAGCCTTTACATACTGCACTTTTCATGCAATGATGTTTATCTTCTGACTCTTGTAATTTTGGTGTTTCTGCAGGTTGTCAGGGACTCTTTAAAGCAGAGGCACCTGAAGAGCTGGGAGAAGCTGTTTAATTGTTCCAGTTAGGCACCCCTACAACTCTAGACCCCTGCTTCTTACTGTAGACCTCAACTTAGCAATATTGCTGGAAATGAAAAGCAGCTTCTCTATAACACTGGGCATACAGGGGTACTCAGAAAGTTTTCAGTGCACCATTTCCCAAGTATAGGATGGAAGAATTACTAAGGTCCTGTCTAAGAACTGTAGAACAATATCATTCCATCTGCATTAAAATTAAAGTACTGCACAGGTATTTTGCATATAAGAGAAGGGTTTGGCTTTTACCCTAATCTCTCTCACATAAACAGAAATTCAGACTGGATCCTGGCAAATAGATTGCATTTGTAGTTTTGCAGATACTGTGTTGTGATTGTATTTATCAAGATGTTTTCAAGAAAACATATAAGATGGCATAATAGTGCATATTTAGACACCACAGTACAGAATGACACAACACAGTGGTATTCTTAAAATAGTAACCACAACGTGCAATTGTGGTGCCTGGTAATAAGATTTGCAATATTGTGGAATTCCTGAGAGCTCGTGATGTTGTATTTACAGGTCTAATCTCTTTAGATTTTTTCTCAGCTATAAGATCATGAATTTCACTAGAACTCATTTGTGTTTCTAAGCAGAAATACTTGTAAAAGGTATTGTATAATAAATAATACACAAAGACAGAATAAGTACAGAAGAAGAAGGGAAATGCATGCTTGTTTTGAACACCTCTTTCATGAATAAAAGGTGTGTTTTCCCTGGACTATGAAACATCAAGAAGTCAAGATGTCAATAAGGAGCACAACACTGTCATGACAATAGGGACAAGGCAATGCATCAGAACACCACTCCTGTTGGTCTGTCAGTGGAATGCGATGCAGTGCCACTTGACCATTTTGTAAAAGTGCAGGAATGTGCACTATTTGGGGTTTCTATTGTCTTTCATATCACATTTTACAACAGATTTACTTTATATGCAGACTCACAGCAGTCCTGGGAGGTGCTGTGCATGGCTCACTGTTGTTCTTTTTTGCATGATCATTAAACAGAAAAATATATTAATATATATATTGAAAAGAAAAATGGTGCCTTTTAAGCTGTGGTATTCAAGGATCTAAACATTATTAGCATTCTTCATTTATTTTTCTATATTGATGGCTATTTTATTTCCTATCTCATCTTCTTCCACATCAATGCATTCTTGAAACACTCAGCTACCTAATCATAACACCTGCTGGGAGAGGTGGGACTGGGCTGCAAGAGTGGTATCAAACTATAAAACTGCAGCCTTTCAGTGTCTCATCCCTGTACATATCCCTAAATATTTCATTAACCTAGGAGATTGAGCTTAATTTCTGATCCCAGCATTCTTAATGAATAAAGAACTTCCCAAACCACCTAAGATTGCCAAGCAGGCGAGATCATTGCTATATGTTTTAATTTATGAATTAACCTGAACAACGACAATGTTTAATGGTACTGGGCTGTGCTCTGTCATCATCATGTAATTAAGATGAGGGTCAGTCAATAGCTGTCATCCATCTTCTACCTGCGTTGACTGAAACTGTTTTTCTTCCATTTCCACTTGAAGCAGATGAAATGGCCAATAAAACTCTTTTCAGGAGCAGCATCTCTTTACTGACAAGACTCCATGGAAAGCCAGACCTTCACTGATGAACAGCTATTGATCATTTTTAAACTATTATGAACCAGTTGACAATTCTTTGAGCATTCTCATTTTATGTTCAAGTCTATTTCATGAAATATTCATGAACTAAATCAATTGTTCCCCACTAGATCATGGAAATTGAACAATTATTAACTTTTTTTCAGTAGGGAATGAAACAAACGTTTCAAGTTTTTTTTTTCTCATTAGACTGACTTCTTTTGATTTGCCTAATGAATCGGAGGCCGAACTTTATAATCAGGGATTTTTTGAATTTTTCCAATCCCATTAACCTTACATGGGACCCCAGACAATTCAGTCAAGTGCAACAAAATGCAAGGAATCCAAGAAATTGATATTTTACACCTAACAAATAAATAATAATGTATTATCTTTGCCAACTATTCCATGGTTCAAGCCCTAAAGTAACTGCTGTGTTTCCACATTCTTAACTGTACGAATTCCATTCTTTTCATCGTTAACACATTACATCTCTTGCTGTAAACTGTGTTCAACAGGCTGAGGAACTCTATTCCCTGAGCTCTTGCGATAAATTTGCTTTAATTGTTTACTTTTAATAAACAATATTTACCACTGAAAACGGATGTCATTGCTCAGTACTGATATCATTGCTTGGTGCTGATGTCATTGCTTGGTGCTGACGCCATTGCTTTGTGCTGATGTCATTGCTCAGTGCTGATATCATTGCTTGGTGATGATGTCATTGCTTGGTGCTGATGTCATCGCTCAGTGCTGATATCACGGTTTGGTGCAGGTCTCCAAAGTCATTTGTCTTCCTTCTGTCCATTCTCGCACACAAAGGGCTCAAAGGTTCCCATATCTTCACCCCATTTCTGCAAGGCAAAACATGCTCCCCCAACACTAATAACCCCTGTTTTTATAAACTGTCATCTTTTGGTATTATCCCTTCTCCTTTCTTTCTTTGCTTTTAACTATTATTTTTTTGCATCCTTTTGGTCTCTACGCCTTCTATTCCCTCTGTTTCTACTATCTCCAATATTTTACCAACTGTCCCTGATGATTAGTGCTACACATTTTCATCCTATCTGTGTTAGTGTGAGTCTATCGATACTCATGCACACCAGTGCCAAAAAAGAAGCTACTTAATATTGGTGCAGCTCCTGAATCCTTCTTTCCATACGTCTTAAGTTACACTCGCCTACATGCCCCATCTGCATGAGCCCCCCTGTGTTCTGTTTGTGGAATCAAACTACTTTCTCAATGGTGTGTCTTGATTAAGCACAGCTTCTTTATGCTGCTGATAAAATAAGTCAAATGCAAGCAACAATCACTGAGCAGGTTTGTTCTATATTATATTTTATTGTCTCCTACGTAGACTTGCTTTGGCCTTTGCCCCTACACCAAAGCTGACTAGTATGGAGGCAAGTCATCAGAGTTAGCATTCAGTTTCAGACTGGCTGAGATTGATTTTTACAGACCAGTTTGCTATTGCACAATAACAGCTAGCAGTGATCAGTGACCTAGTGCTGCTGGCATTTTTCCTTCTACAAAGCTTGGGCAGGGAGAAATTTCAAAGGGGTGACCAGGTGGACATCACCCATTTCAGTGTTGAGACGGCCTGCCCACAAACAGAGGTCAGACAGGGCCAGACATGACATAAATCAGTCTGACAGATGCACTCACACCCACATGAGTACAGTGCTGCCCCGAGTAGATGCCTCCTGCTCAATGCACTGCTGGCATCATTGCTATTTTGATGCATTGTTCAAGGGTGAGCTGAATATTTGTCAGCTGATTCCATTTTAAGGCTTGGAAGGACAGTCTTTGTTTCCTCCAGGTGGCATGACTGTAGAGTATCAATGAAAAGGCACAGGCTTTGTTCTGTAGAAAGGACATAGGGAATGTTTTAAGCCATTTGAAAGATCCTGATTTAAAATGTTTTTCAATCTAGAATCTACTGTGATCTGATCCTTTGCTATTAGATCATTGTTTTCCTGACTATAGAATTAAATAAATGCTTCCCTTCCCAGTGAAGATCAGGAAACCCTATGAAGTAATGGACTGAATTAATGATTTAAACAACATATGTGTAAAAAGTCAGGTAATTTCAAAATCTTAATCATTTAAACTATTTTTCCTGCCAAAGTGTGATTGTGAAGTGAAGAAAGTGGCATGTTTTCATTTATTCATATTGGTCACTCATCTCTTCAGTATTACAGCTTCAGGCTGTTTCGAGTGTTTGTCAGTTTGTCAGATAATTGTTATGGCAAAGGTGATTGATGTGCTATGTTATCATGGCAGAAGCTTTGCAGCAACAAATTTATTTTGTTGTAAAGAGGATGAATTGAGAACTTTTTATAACCACAAGGTAAACTGATAGATAACCAATAATAAAAATGAAAAATTTGAAAGCACTGGCTTTCTGACTCTGCAATTGGCAGGAGCTGGTTAACAGATTGTAAATCTGGCATTCACCAGTGTTAGGTGACCAAAAAAAGGCTCTACCATTTGGAAGTGTCTGATGAGGAAAGCTAAAGATCAGCTGACAGAGATAAGGCACAGGTAACGTTTCTGATCTCCATAAATAATCAATACTCTATCCTAGAAGACCCAAGTAAATGTAAAGCAAAGTAACTGGTCATTCACATTCAAATGGTAAGGTATGACATATGTGTATTCAAAAGTCACGTTTTGGTTGGTTTATGTAATGGCCTAGAGTCAGAAGAGAGCATAGTGAGTTGACATACCTGCAATTGTTATACTTTAATTTAGTCTCTTGCATGAAATTTCCACTTACCATTGTGAAAGCCAATTTGTAAGTCAATGTGGTCTAGAACTGCATGGGCACACGGCCTCTTTTTTCTTGGCATGAGTGAGGGATATTTTTTTTCCAAACATTCAGACATGCACAGTTGATTTCAAATGTCTGGCATGAACATTGTCAAGGCCTAATTTTGGCTGGATATCAAAACAATTATATTGTTCTCTCTTTCTAAAGATATCAATAGCTACAGATAATACAGATTCACAGCACAACTAATTACTAAAACATCATCAGTGGCTGGCACATTTCTGTTGCATCGGTTGATAGATCCCTTGTGAAGGGCTTTTCTGTACTATTTCTTTATGTTTCTAACAGGCCACTGTGCTCTTATTAAAGGGCATTTTCCTATTTTGCAGCCATTGCTTTTGCATTAGTCTTTATTTTTTTACTGCCAAGTTCGTCAAGCTTTTTGACAATTTCAAGTTATAATATACCTAGGTACAATATGTTTTTAAAAAGGCTCTCCAAAAACAATTTTTCCAAGTTACAGCAAAACAGATATATTTAACAAAGCATTTGTAATTAATTTATCCTCGGTAATATTTGATGTTTGCATTTCACTGAAAGATTAAATACTCTTCAGAGTTGAACCACCGTAATTTTACAGGGATTTTCTTCAACTGGGCTTTCATGGCGCTAAATACTTGGCATCTTTTTTCCCTCCCTTCGTGTCTTCTTTTGGCAGGCGGAGAATGACTTCTTCCAACTGTTCAGACATGCAATGTTTGCTGATTTAAACAAGGGAATAGTCAAATGTTTAAACAGACTTCCATTTTAAAGAACAAAGCATAATTCATTGGTTTATGAACACGTCTATGAAAAATAAATTCCTGTTTTCCTGAGAGAAAAATCATGGTGTGCATTTAAATTAAAATACACCAAAGAGCCTTGAAGATCCAATTAAATGTGCTGGATGCCAATTAAATGAATATTTCACTTTGGGTGCCAACATTCCTTAAAATTGTAAACAAATTGATACAATGTCCTCTGCTTGTACACTCCCATTGACAGGGTGTCACTTTCAAGCCAGATTTTAACTCTATCCCGCCTCTGCCGTTTTTGTGCTTTCCTCAACAAAGTCCAATTAAACTGTTTATCTGCAAACAATCTGTGACCCAAGACATTCTGCTGCACATTCAAAATACACTACCCCCCAAAAAATAATCAAAAGATTTTGCTAAACTGTCTTAAAGTATGTAAAAATGACACTTTATTTTTAGGTTCTTTCATCCTCCTTGAATATGTAAATAGGGTGAAGCTACTGTATACTGTATGTGAAAGAAAATTTGGAAGTGAGAAAATATTTCCATATTACAAAACAGTTGTTGTAGTCAGTGATTTACCATTTTCTCAAAGAAAATAATGAATCTGAAATTGTACTGTTTGCATTTTAGTGCTATGGGGCCTTTGTGTACAATAGAGGTAGTTTAGTGATCGTTAGTGACTAATTCAGAGGCTAAGTATTGCAGGTGAAGCTGACAAGGTGTCACTTATAGGTAGACAGGCTGATTGCATTTATGCAGCTGCAGAGAATGAGCTGTTTCTCATCTTCAAAACAAAAGGTTGGGTTCTCGTTGTTCACATACAATACAATTTTATATACAAACAAATACAACATAAACAACAGATTATATAAAGCAGGCACCTTAAAAATGGTCCCTAAGTGTGAGATCTGCAGTTTGTGCAACATGTGGACTCCTGAAAGCCAAACTGGATCTGATGAAAATTGTGAAATAATCCAGCTCCTTCTTGAAATGTTGATGCACTGGAGATGGAGCTATAGAGCTACAGAGCTACTGGGACTGAGAAAGCATTATGAGATGGAGGAACTGGCAAATCATATATTCATGGAGTTAAACACCCTAAAATCGTCAGAGCAAAAACAGTGAGAAGCTGACTACATTACCATGCAATTATGATGTAATTGGAATCACTGACACGTGGCTAAGAGAGAGTGATGGTGATGAATACAACATAAGAGTATAGAAAGCTTTTGGAAGAGACAGCAAAGATGGAAGATGTGGAGACGTAATACTAAACATCAAAAGAGCATTCAGGCAGAGGATCCAATATAGCCTGGCCTAGTGTTAGAACTGTGCTACAGAACGCAAAAGTAAGATGTACATATACAGCACATTCTTAGAAAATAAACTCAGGAATGTATGTGTAAAGAAAGAGGTGCTTATCTTGGGAGAAGTGAATTTTCCTCACATAGATTGGCAAAAAATATCAAGGATATCAGCGCTGAAATGTAAATGGTAGACTTGATTAACAATTGCTTAGAACAGCAGTTGGCAAATAATGACTTCACTATTCTTTGTAGGAGCTTTCAGACTATCACAAATTATAAAAATAAGTCTCCAAGTGCTATCTGTGACTCATCTCCGTCAGGTAGACGGAAAAGGTTTTAATTTAGGCTTGAAAAACAGAGGCTCAATGATGATCATAGCTCATGTGTCCTGATGAGTTCTTCACATTCTACTGCCTCATTGCCTTCTTTGTTTCCCTCCTCCTTTCTGCCTCATACAGCACATGCTCAGCTCCCAGCCTGCTCCTCTCCTCTTTAGGCTCCTCTAATTATCAAAGAACAGGAAAGTCAGAAGCTCTTTACAAGGCAGAACTGCAGGACAGCTGCTGGGCCTGGCATGGTCTGGCCTGCCACATTGAAGCACAGTGCAGAGCAGTTAGCTCCAAAGCTCACTGGTGTATAGTATCTTAATCAGCCAGTAATTAATCAGTAAGCTCCTCACCTGCCTTAAACCTTGCATTATCGTTTCTGTTCCAAAGAAGCACAAAATAGCTTGTATCAATATCTTTTGACCAGTTGCTCTTACTTCTATCATACTGACGATTGTTGAGTATGTGATACTTCATTATTTCAAAACTGTTACAGATCCACATCTCTGTCCTTTACAGTTTGCATATAGGGCCAAGAGGTCAGTGTGTGATGCTGCCAGTGGATTCTCAGCTTTTTCACAGATCGAGAGCAGTGGGTGTGGCTTGGCTCTTATTTCTGACACTGTCTATTTGTGATTAGTGGTTCACCTCAAGGATGTGTGCTTTCCCATCACTCTGTTCCCTGTACACCAATGACCACAGCTACTCTTCCATCACACTCAGTTTGCAAATGACATCTCTCTTGCAGGACTCATTTCTAAAACTGATGAGACCATGAGACCCTGTACAGGAGGGAGGTCATTCAGTTGGTATCATGGTGCACTAACAACCACCTCATAAAAAGGGGATCTTAGAAAAAGTATTCTGAATCCTCCAAACCACTTGCAAAGTCAACCTAATGGGCAGTGATCAACCAAAATGAAACACAAACCAGTGGACACAAATGGAAAATATGGAGAAGTGTTTTTAAAACTAAGAAACAAAGAAGATGGTTACTCTGGTCTCCTTCAAGAAATGACTGGATGAGATCCTGGAATCAATTAACGTTTCTATGCTCTTATGCATTAGGTCTTTATTTATAGAAAGTGGTCAACATATAGTTTTATTATACTAATTTGGCTGTGCTAACCTTATTCTTGCTTTCATAAAAGCTGTTCTCAAAATTGAGCAATTCATATAATTTGTTGTACATACTGTACGTGTGTTAATTTTTTTTTTAGTTGAGTGAAATTGTTAAGGATTTGGATGTCTATCATTAGTGACAAGAACTCTCAAGCATCTTTAACCTCAGCTTTGGATTGATGCAGCAATGAGGAGAGTAAATAACCAAACTATCAGACAAGGGCAAGGTGAAGGCAAGCAATAAACGCAGGTTCTAGGAAGAATAATTATAAAATTTGTCTTTAAGCTCAAAGGAAATCACATTTTCTCAGGAGAACGTCTTCCAGTAAGTAACGACAGTTTAGAAATCTGTGCAAACACACTTCTGCTTTAAGCTTTGCAGCTGGACAAATAAAGCAAATTAATTACCACCCTGATTTCTCTTTCAGATAGAGTTATATACAGCTGATAATCATTACTCAATTAGTTCGTTAATCCCAGCACACAATCACCTACTTTTAGCTTTTGAAGATGCAGTAACCCTTTTTCTTTCCTTTATGGCTTTGGCTAATCAAGCTTTTTTTCTTGGTAAAATGCCAGCTTTTTATGCCAAATACAATAAAAGGCACAGGGCTCAATTTCACGAAATAAATTAATTGTCTGAGGCTGTCACATCCTTTCCATAAATAAGAGATTGTTTGGCCCATGGCTCAACTCAGATTTGAATGTAATGTGCTAAATGCCATCAGAATACACTAACCAAGGCAGGGTTATGTTATGGGACATAAAGCAGACTTTGAAGTTTTTTCCCAGTTTTGTCTCTGCAGAAAAGCGAGCACTGGAGAGTGCTTCATCAGACCAAATTAAGCTTAACCAATGGCTATTAGGGAAACGGCACAATACCACACTGTCATAGCACAGCTGAAAAATAAATGTTGAAATGATGAAAAACAAAGAAGGCGGATTATGAAGAAGAATAAAGGAAAGTTCCAGTAAGTCCAATTTACAGTACTTACAAATGAGCATGTTAGCATGTTCTGGTGAATTTGTTAGAAAAACAGAGCACTACGAAAACCAAATCTGCAGGTAATCAAAAGCCATATCTGAGGGCAGATGCCAAGATTTGTAATCTTGCACCGTCTTTCAGAGCTTTTACTAATCTGTTGCATGGTGTATAACTTCATGGAGCGGTGCAGTGGCTCTGTGGCTGAGGATCTGTGCCTGTGGCTGGAAGGTTGCCGGTTTGTATCCCGCGGCCGGCAGAGGAATCCTACTCCGTTGGGCCCCTGAGCAAGGCCCTTAACCCCCCAACTGCTCCAGGGGCACCGTATAAATGGCTGACCCTGCACTCTGACCCCCAGCTTCTCTCCCTGTCTGTGTGTCTCATGGAGAGCAAGCTGGGGTATGTGAAAAGACAAATTCCTAATGCAAGAAATTGTATATGGCCAATAAAGTGACCTGATCTTATTTAGATACTGTATACAGATACATCAAATTGGACAGATGCAAAAACAAGAGAAGTTACTATTTAACTAGAGGTTTGAGGGTTCAAATATTTACAAGGTAAGAAAATGAACTTGAAGCTCCTTCGTGCCACAGAATGAACCACAAGGCCACAGAATGGACTTTTTTACGTACTTCCATATACTGTATAAAGTATTTAAAATGACTCTGTTATTAAGATAATAGCTTAATATTCATAAGGGTCTTTATTAATTTCTGAAATAATCCTCTTATTTAAGTTTTCATTACAGCTTTTAATTTTTTAAAGTAAAATTCATTATGTTCTGCTAATCTGCAAAGTGGATGAAATTACTTAATTTCATATAATTCACTTTTGCAGGCAGAGCCTTTGAAATATACCCTTGTTACATTCATACTTTTTTAGGCATGTGTTCTTCATGCCTCTGTTGTCAAAGTCTTCTTTACACCTGGGATAACAGAAGAGTAGGTTTTGAGGTTTGCATTTAAAGTGTGTGTGAAGGCCATACCGAGCTTGATTATGGAAACAAAATCCTGGTGTCTGAAAGTAGATTAATATTTTATTGCTTTGCATTTCTTCAATAGAATTACAGATGCGATATCACTATTGTGTAACTGAATCTGACTGGAATGTGGTCACTGTTTTGAAAGCAGCCCACAGCAGGTCAGTCAATCCAAAACAATGACAAGTTTTGTACCTTAACTCACTCTCCCATTGATCTTGTTATAGACAGTAATATCAGATGTGGAAAAAATGCAAGCATCACTTTATATATATACTTTAAAAACATATGTTCCACAATTGCTGAAACATGTGCATTTATTACTTTAGAAATACATCCTTGTGCCAAGCCATTTGATCCCATACTACTGACCTTATGTTGGCCTCTGTGTAACTGCCCCGAATATCACTAGCACAGTCAAGAGGCTTTTAAATGAAACATAATCTCGTCTGCATCCGATCTGACCACTGTGGTGTGTGCAAGCAGGCTCTGCACCAGTATCCTTTTCTCCTGTGTTCAATATCACTCACTGCAGGATGCTGTTTCTGCAACAGGTGTATGAGGAGCTGTAATTTCCCTCAACATTGCATTTTGTCCTGGCAATTACCTTTTCTTTCCTTATTCTGACGCTATATTATTTCTTTCATCAGTCCTGAGCATACACTAATTACAGAGGTCATTAAAAATCCATTTAGCTTTTATCATATTAGGCAAGCATTTAGGTCTCTTCATTTTGGCATTTGACATTCAGAAATCAGGTATTTCTTTTTTGAGTGTATGACCCCATTTGTTGTGGAGCTGCTGCCAGATTCGAAAGTAAAAATTGCATAACTCCACCACTGCCATTCAGTAATCCTGGATCATGCTGGTGAACTGGGAGGGATGTCTGTGGCTTCCTGTAATGGCAGCAAGCATTTCAATGGCACATCTCACATCTCTCAGATTCCCCAACCAGATCAAAAATAAGGTTCAATCGAATTCAAGATGCAGAAAGTAAGAAAGACTCGTTGTTACATTGAAAAAATAAAACAAAAATACAGTAAGCATACAGTAAATGGATAGTACTTACATCATAAATGCATATATATTTACGACCTGTATGCATTAATGAGGTTTTCAGTTATTTGTTTTTACTTTTTGCAGCTTTTTATTATACGGATTTGAATAATATTCACATTCACATTCACATTATTAAACAGCATAATGTGCAAAATATAATGCATCACACGTACATTAAAATAAATACAAAACATACTACTAGACCATACTTTTATTCATTTCAAAAGTCTTATTAAAACCCAGTTTATATAAAAAAGACATAAACTCCATAAACAGTTAAAGTTTTAAGCAAGTGAAGCACATAAAATGTTAATTCTTATTTATGCTTTATATTGCACAAAATTAACAGGAATAATACTGATATAGGAGTAGGAAAACTAGACCTAATTTTCCTGCTTGGAGAATTCGAAAGCCTTGACAAAGTCAGTATTGATCTGCTATATTTCACTTGCAATTATGAAACCTTACATCTTCGTGACATGCTTTTTTTCTAAAAATATATGTACATATGCATTCTACATCGCAATGACATTTTAAAAATAATCTACCTGTAAATGCGTAGCAAGAATACACAAGAGAGCCCATTCCTTAAGGAGGATGCGCACAATACTGTTTTTGATTGTTTTGTATTTTACTGGTTTATTTGGATTTGTTTTAGTCTGCGGATCTGTAAGAGTGCCATTATAAAAAAGCGAAAAATAATAATTCTGCTTCACAAAAAGAACTTGAGAAAAAGCCTTTTCTTTCAGTGACTAATTAAAATGTAATATTCTCAGAAAATCAATAGGCACTGACCAAAATCAATACAGTGAGAGCCGGTGAGTGACACTTGAATGGCTCTGCCTGACAGGAAATGATCTTACTTGGCTAGGTCATCTCAGATGAAGAGCAGTGGCCCTCAAGTTTAACCACATGAAGTACTGAGCACAATCTGAGCACACCCCTGATAATTCTGGTTTCCATCTGAGGAAAAAAGAAAAACTCCTAAATCTTAGAGCTCCTCTAAGAGCAAAGAATGTTCTGAGTGCACTCAGGCTCTCTTACACAGTGCGTAGTTGACATGAATACCTATGGAAACTCAAAACATATTGGAAATTCAGAATAATTATAAGAATGTTTATACTAGTGTTCAAAATTTAACGACATAAAATTCAATTTGATTATTGGTTGTGCGTCTGACTTGTAATGTATGTAATGCATAAATACTAAAATAAAATATTGATTTATTCCTTTCTTAAATAAGCTAGAATACTGTACTTATAAATGGGAGCAGCCCACAAAGTATACACTAGAAACCGTAGCAGGTTATGGTAAGATAGGAAGCAAATAACAATATAGCTTCAGTTTTTCCAGGCATGCTGTAATGAGCCTGTCTCGGATTGCAGAGGGCGCTGGAAAGCTGAGGAGAAGCTAATTGACAGATGGGCACCGTGCTGAGGCTGGAAGGCCTGAAACTGGGTGGAAGAGGGTCTCAGGCCGGGATCTGGTGTCAGAAATGTTCTTTACTTCATTTGCCATGCAAACACACTGCAGGTCTCTGTTCGTCAGCTCTGAATTACATTCCATTAGCTGTGTCCCTCTTCCCAAGCTCCTCTCTAACATCCACACCTCAGGTCTAATATCCAGCCACAGCTGCTCGGGTTGCCTTCAGCTTCATTTGCACAGCCATTAGAACGGGCCAGAATACCAGTCCTTACAGACGAGCATGAGTCACCGTGAAGTCACTTGCAGTATGGCTCCTCTTAAAGCTTTGGCTACATCCCATTGATTACATTTTCTGAAGCCTGCCAGCAAAAGACTTTCTTCATACAGGAATTTGAAGTTTTTTTTCTCTTTATTATATAATTTTAAGTTTTCATCTTCCTTTCTTCAAATTAAGTAACTGGTTTAAGGATTAAATGCTGACTATAGCACAGACAAAGGTCATTTGTTTTATGCTATACTGGTGTCACAGACTGTTTTGAATTCCTGGTAAGTGGGTCTTACATTTAAAATAATTATAAGAATTGTTTAATTATTTATAATAATTATAGCAAAGATACAATGAGCAAGCCAGGATTATCATGAACACTGATCAAGAGTTCACAGAAAGCTTCATTTACAGTATCTTCATCACTGACCCTTGGTCAGTTGCCAACAAGGAGACATACTCCCTATTTACCACCTACAGAAAGAGATATGTTTGTACTGAGTGTGTTTTACCAGTATTCTCATGTTCTTGTTCACCTGCTTGACCTGAACAAGAAATGCTCTCACATTCAAAGCCCCTAATTTAAAAGCCATTACTCTGTTCTGCTCCATGGACCAAATCCAAATATTCTTAAAGGGGTGGTTTAATTTAATCATTAGTTTAACAAGCTCCCTACTTTCCAAATGATGATCCGCCGAATTCTGGGGGATTTGTTCTGGAAGGTGATCCAATAACTGGCTATGCACAAAAGGCAAGCATAGCCACACTCTGATTCGGTGTGGAATAATCATGGAAATTGCTTTGCATATTTAATCGCTGTGAAGAGAGTGAGAAAAAAACCACACAAAATACTTTTTTTAGAGATTAGTGTTTAACAAGAATGAGGTACTTTGCAACCAGCATGCCAATTGGACTGGTTTTAAAAGGTTAACAGTGTTTTAGGTAGGAAAAATAGCAATGTCAAAGCAATTTGCAGAACAACAAGTGTATGTTTTAAATCTCCCTTGAATATATTTTATAACAGCAATAATTAGTAATTTATTCAGGTTAAGGTTGCCAGTCATAAGATATTTAATGGCTTTATTTTATTCTGTTTTTGTGTCCCTCTGTTGTTTAAAATAATAATTTCTTTATTGGGTTTTAGAATTTTTGGACATTTAATGAATACAATTAAGAAGAGAACAGTTATGGCTAAATTAAGATGGTAAACTGTAAAACAATTAGATTCTCTTTAAGTTTCTGATATTTGCACTAGTTTATTTATCACTTCTTACTAGCCAGTTAAAAGAACCAGCACAGGCTGCAGTGAGGCTCAGTGCATAGCACAGGAGCCAGAAGGGCTCGGCTTCTCACTCCCCTTCACTGTCAAGCAGGCTCTGACAGCAATTGGGCATGTTCCCACACCAAGCCCAGCGGCCACAAAAACATCTGGAACTACCTGCAGATGATACCTGTAACCTTGATACACAATTGCTCAAATTATGCAGTACTGCATCTGTTATGTGAAGGTGGCCTCATACCTACAACTACAGGAGAGGAAGATGCCATTCCCTAACAGCAAAAGCAGTACAGCAACATGTGTCTTTCACCTAATTGCACATAACATTCTTTTGATGACTAAGCTCTTCAACCACTGAAAGTCCTTCAACCGACTGGAAAGAAAACCAGACAATGATTTCTCTATATATGGTACTTCCTTTTAATAAAGTTGTTTTCTATACTACTATAGTTGTTTACTATAGTCCGAGTAAACTGGAAAGTTTTGAAATTATTCCCATTAGCATCTATATATTCATGTTTGTTAGAAAAACAGTAATCTGGAACTTGTTCTTACTCACAAACCATACACTAAGGGATTAACCAACTGTTTTTGTTCCTTCTCTTAAGAAAAAAATGCTAATTACTGTGCCAGCCCCAGGAGAATAATGGCCAACCATAGTTTAGAAGAAAGGAGCAGAGACCAAAGACAAGGAGTAGAATAAGTCAATCAACTGCGCAGAAAAACAGTGGCCTCACAGGCCACCATCTGCTCCCAGCACAGACAGAACACCGAGCTGCAACAGCCCTCTCAGCCCTCCTCTCAGGCTCAGGAGGGCTGTTTTGTCCGAGTATGAAAACTTATTCTGAGTCTGTTTGGTTATTTCTACTCCCCAGCTGAACAAACAATGCGACGTTTTAATGTGGTACCTTGTTGGATGCATATTCATGAAGACAACTCTTGGCAGTGACATGAGTGCAGCAGGATGAAGCGTGCTTGTCGGAGTGTGTCACATTTCCAGACCAGCGAATTTTTTTGATTAAAGTCCCTTATCCGTTATATCATGCATATCCACTCTCTGATTAAAGTGATCTGGAGCTGACACTCACAATGTCAGTGTGAACTGAGAAACCCTTGTGGAACACATGCTCAGAATTTCTAATCATTAGAACTCTTTTATAAATAAATATATATTAATAAGGATTTGCCATATTGCTTTTTAAATGTAATTTTAATTTTTAAAATTAAAATTTTCTGTTTACTCCTTGAAGGATCTAAACGCTTACATTTTTCTAGGACATTTAATAAAAACAAAACAAAAATGTCAATTATTACACAATAATTACACAATAGCAGTTTTGAGTTGTCTAAATATATCAGTCTACATTAACCATTTCATTTTTGGCAGCTGGCTGGCTTCAAAATGCCCTCCCGCTGTGTGATTTAACTTCAGTGACTTTTGCATGAAATGATGCTGAATTCCTGAGTCAATATACAGTATGCTTAACATGTAAGTTTTTACTCATAATTTGGAATGTGGTGTTTACACTGTGAAAACTGAACTTACTTAAGAACTATTTTCAAAGAAATGTACAATCTCTTATTTCTTCTCCATTTTGATCATTCCTGGTAAACCAGAGAAAACTCAGATCTCGGTCACAGCCAATAATATCACAAAACTAAAATGATAGTTAACTGTTTGTTGTTTTTCATATATTTTTGTCTATTACTTTGCAGCTGTTTTAAAAGTACAGTATTCCTCTAACCTAATTTTGAATTTGTCTCAGTTTACTAATAGGTTTTCAAGAGAATATGCTCGCTCTCACACCTTAATTGACCAGCAGATGTTGCTTGTCCTTATGATAATGCCCTGGATATCAAGGGCATGATTTGTCATTCCTGATGGGGTAGGAAATGGTTAGTTCTGGAGCTCTGTTTAAGCTGACGCAACAAGAAATTTCAATGGAGCTCTCCTTTCCAGCTACCATCCTTTCCTGGTACATATCTACCTTTACTATGGCCTTTGCATTTTTACTTGTCCCCTACACCACTGTACTTTACAGGACAGCTCACATTGACCTTCAATATTGTCGCACGTGTATACTGTAGCGCCACCTCTCTGTCAGCAGTGTTCGTGCAGCCTGCAGTGACAAGTGCAATCTGTCGACAGGCTCACACTCTTGACAGCCCGGTGCTCAGCACACCTGCACACCTGCACAACCCTGCAGCCCACACCCTGCCTCTGATGTCAGTCTTCCAAACTCACACAGCCAGAAAGTTACAATGACTTTTCTCACTGAACTCTGTACCCTCACCTAAATGAAATTGAAACGAGTGAGAATTGGCTTTGCGCACATTGTAGTCTGCCGTGTGAATGTACATGCGTGTAATAAAATGAGCAAATATCACTATTCAATAAAAATAGAAATTAAAAACGTTCAGCGAACAGTGAATTTATGGAGTACCATAACACAATGAATCTTCTCAGTTCTGCTCCGTGTACAGTTGCAAGAATGTCTTGAATTAATTAACATTTCCAGCAGCCATGTATGTTCTATAGCAAAGCAGCAGCTCTTTAAAGCATTAAGTGTGTGCCCCTGAAATGAGTCCATTAAAAAGTTGCCAAGGGAGTGCACACTACCTGAATTTGTTAACATGTTTCACACTATATATAACATGAGTGTAATTAATGTATATGCTGTGGGATTACGAGCTGGCGACCTCTCAACTGGTGGAGCACTGGTGTCTAAAACAATAAATATAAAAACAAAAAGCCATACAAAACTCTTGAATTAAACAAGGTATATGCAAGGCATATATATACATTATGAATGTGTATCAGTCTTTGCTCTGGAAAACATTAAATACCAGCAATGCTTATTTTCTCCTTAAATTGCAAAAATGTTTTGAATGCAAAGACAACCTGACTGTTTGATTCATTTTCCCACATAACATGTATTTATTTTTCTCTGTGGCAAGCACAAAATACAAAAAAAAAACAATACATGTGCAGCTTTTGAAGCAAATTAAGAATCTGTAGTTGACACTTTAGATCAAGAAAAAAACAACAAGTTATTACAGATTTTAATAGCTAATCAAAATGGAGAAAACGACAAAAGGGTATAAATCCAATTTGGAGAAATAGGATCTCGTGTAAGTATTAGTTGTCAGCCTATGATCAAATAGTACAGACAGAAAACTACAGAGTGCTTGCCGGGAAAGAAATATAAAGTCCAGATTTAATTCTGATACCAAGAAATAGAATTTCAAAGCTGGATGTCTTATCGTTGGCATGTCCCTTTGCAGAACTGATTTCCCTAGCAAAAGCCTGTCAGCGCCATTATGTTGTACATGGAACCAATTTACTGCAACAGCTAAACAGGGTTACTGGAGCCCTTGTACCCCTAAATGTTTGAAGTTATCAAAGACGAAAAATAGCATTTTGAATGTTTGGGGAATGGAAGGCTGTAATTGAAAAGTATCAATCAAAAACAAGGCAAGGGCCAGGAGGGGAAGCTATTATGTTAACCCACTCCCGATGCCGAGAGGCCAAATGCATTCCTTTGTATTAGTAATGCCCTCATGCTTCCTAGCCCTAAGCCTTAAGCTGTGGTTCTGAAAATGTATCTCTGGACCAAGCTCTTGGATTATCAAATGGAGCATACAGTCATTACAGGACTGTTTTGTGATGGTATCTCAAAAGAAAAATAAAGTATGCTGGCCAGATGTTTGCAATTTCTATACATGAGTAATGAAGACCTCGTAGTTTATAACAGTTTTTTTTTTCTCTGGGATTTCACCAACCTATTCTGTTTATTTTCTACATAGTTCACTCAAGGTGTTATGTGTATTCTTTCGCAGATATACAACCCAGACTCTGTTCTTCCTCAAAAGCAAACATACAGTACAGTAAATGATGGTGAGAAATTATTCTGTCCTGTACATCTCTTCTGCCTTGACTTGTGCTCCTGTTTGTACAACATTCCCCCAAATCGATCCAGTGTCCTCCTTGGCTGTTCCTTGGAGAACTGTGTTTATTTAAAGGGAGGAATAAAGATACTTCATGAATACTGAAGAATTATGCTGTTGAATACAGCTTCTGTTCTGTGTAACAGCACTTCTACTCAATAGAAACGTTTAAAAAGTGTTGCCTTACCTTCTCAGTACTAAGCAGAACAAATGGAGAACTGAAAGTGAATTAAAAAAATCAACAGTGATCTGAAGCCCAATTCTCCAAGCACTGTGCCATGGAACTGCAGTTCGAGTTCTGCCTTCCCATCAGTCTGAATGGAAAATATTCTCTGTATATCTCTATACAGAGAATTTATGTAGTCATTTGAATTTATTTAACACTTGATATTAGGGTGATATTCCTTACATCTTGGGCCGTATAAAATAAAACATATTTTGGAATCCCTAAAAGCAAAGAGCTTGACGGCGTGATGATTAGTACTGCTGCCTCCCCATGCTCAGGTCCTGGGTTTGATCCCTGCCCACCTTCCAGGACAGGCTGGCTACATGAACTGCTGTGCTGTGGGTCTTGCACCGGCCAGGTGAGCTGTCCAGCGTGTAGACCTGCCTCCTCCTGCAGCATCTGCGACAGGTTCCAGCCTGCCGCCACACTGACCAGGGGTAAGCAGCTTTCTGATCAAGGATGGATGGATGATCAAAAGTTTTATTTCCTCTTTTCACAAAGTAAGGATTTGCTGCAATTCCTGAAATCCTCTTATATAGCAAACCTCTTGTTTTTTTATGGACTTAGAATAAATTCAGAAGTGCATTAACATGTAAAAAGTAAAACTGACATACAGCCACTGGTTTCAGAATATAGCCTTTAGTTAGCAAGGCCCTTGTATCAAGGTCAAATAAATCAGCCAGAATTACAGATTCTTTTTGTTTCACACAATCTGTGAGTTTCCATATATTACAATAAATTGATTTAGTATTTTTTATCCTAGAGAAGTGTATTTCCTCTGTCCAAAAGAAATTAATTAAGCAACTTTTCCTAATAAACTATGGCTATAAGACAATACCCTTTATATTTTTTTAGTTCTGACCTTTATTTTAAATTGTCACTGACAGACAATTTATTACTTGAAAACAATTTCCATAAAGACTAACATTTCATTAATAAAAGTGTACATACAGTATAAACTGCACTTTTTTTTATCTTTTCCCTGCAGGGGTATTCTGGAATTGTCATTTCACCTTCTTTCAATTAATGTGCTCTTTTTTAAATCCTACCTGTTGTTTACAGTGCAATGCAATGGGAGTTTGCTGGTATATAACTAAGCTACCATTCAGTAGCTTATTAATAACTGTTTGAAAGTTATTGTTGAGAATTTTATAAACATATCTGTTTGCCTTGGATACCTAATTGAATTGGCAAGTTACAGTATATTGTTCGTAATAGCAATTTCACTTGAACTATCCAGAAATGTCAAACACAAACTTATTAAATTCCTTCAGAATTGGATTTGTAACCCTCATAATTATTCGTATGTTAATGTAAGTGGCCTTTCACTTAAACCAAATGTCCACCACGCAAAATAGGAGAAGATATGAACACAGAAAAATAATATTTTTATACTTAGGGAAAGCAACATAGGTGTTACTAAAATATATTATTAATTAAAATAAGGAATTAAATAAGACCAGAAGAAATGCCCATGGAGGATTGTATTTCTGGCTCACGTATTCAAAACAAAGGTGGTTTTATGAAACTGGTACTTTAGTGATCTATCTGTCTGTCTGTCGTACTTTTTTGCCTCCTTTTAGGTCTATCTATCAATCTTTCCATTCAATGCCTGTGTTTCAATATGAGCCCATTTCCCCTTGCACAAAACAGCACCAGCTAGGTTTTTAATTCAAATTTCATTTCCACTGCTCCGGACTGTAAGCTCACTCAGCAGTCACTGGAGTCTAAAGCGACTCTGGGGACCCCTCTCACAGTTCTATATGCAAATAACTCTGCACCTGGGCAGTGGAGCGGGCCTGCTGAGAGGTTACTTATGCAAATCTGATTGACTGAGAGCATATTGCTGAAGAACACACGCAGGCCTGAGATACCACCAGCTATATTTCATGGGGCAGCCACGTTCCTGCAGAAGGAAGAAAAAAAGAGGAGAGGAAATGCCAGCCATTTTAAATGCCAGCAGTTAGATGAACATTGCTTCTACCTTAACATCCCCAGCGCTTCCAAAACAGCTTTTCAATATTTCGGGCCTGGTGATAAAACAGCGCATGTTTCGTCTGGAGCGCGAGCTTGGTTCCATGAGGTGTCCCAACGTGCCCCATGCCATCCGCTCAGCGGCAAGGCAGAGCTAACACCCTTCTCCTGCCTGATGTTTGCTGCTGGAACACAATCCTGACAACTGACATTAATAATCACTTCAGTGCCGAGACTTTCCTGCATTTGATTTCTATTTTTGCCCTTTACACCAGAAAGAATTAGGCTCCTCGGTGCTTTCTCTTTGTTTCTGAATGAATGCTCCTGGGAATTCCAAGTTTCTTTGTTGAAGTGATAAGCGAAATATTATGAAACCTTCCAAGACTCCTGCACATATTCAGAATGATGGCTGCCTTCTTAGCAAGTCAAGGTGGAATCTATCATTTGGTTGAGTGAAGTTGTAATGTAAACTTTATTGTATTAAATGGAAGTTTAATAAAAATTAAAATGACTGTTCTCCAAGTTTTAACGTGCTTCAAAATATTTCAACTGCAAAAATAATTACTATCCAAAATCAAGCAAGGGAAACCAGTTAGAAAGGAGAGCAAACTAACCACTATGGTGGGATTTAAAAAAACTCTCCTAAAAAAGGCAGATATAAATCAGATCACAACTGCTCCAAACCGATTGCCTGCTTGTATACAAAAAGACTGCACACATACACTTACGGCCCGGAGTAACTATCACAGATTCAAGTTAAGTTATGTATTCCTTATAATAGAGTTGGTCCTTTCTATTATCTCCTGCCCCCTCCAGGGCAACATTTGAACTGCACTTAGGGACTACAGGCTGATGAATTGTGATGGGACATAGTAGTCATTTATCCTATTGTGTCTCCTCCTTCACCCAGGAAAATACTTAGAATTAAGAGGAGGCCATTAAGCCCATCTGACTTGTTCGGAAGTTAGTTTCTTCTTGAAGTTTTTTCTAGTTAGGATCTCATCAAGCTTTTTCCTGAAGGAAGCCGGGCTACTAGCTTCAACAACATGGCTGGGTAGCTTGTGGCATACTCATACAATCTATACAATTTGATTGAATTCTAGAGGCATGCTTGTCATCTTTCGCAGCATGGAAATGAACCAAGTCACATAAGATGCATTTTTATCTAGCTCTGTACATGCTCGTAACTGATCTTATATCTCCGCTCTGTGGTCCTTGCTAGTATGCAGAGCCCTGTAAGCATTAAAGAACTAATGTGTTTCTATTCTAATATTGCAGATTCCCTTCCTCTTAAAAAATAACCATTATTTTGACATACTGTATATCTACCATATGTACTGTATGTTCCAAACCTTCTAGTGTTGTACTTGTTCACTACATTTCACTATTATTACAACGAGGCGTGAAAGCTGCAAGTTCATAGATGTTCATGTTTCAAATTTAAAATGTTTCATTATTTCTGCAATTCTTTTTTAAATTGTGTTGACAGAAATTGCCATTAAATCAAACAAGAGAGAGGTGATTGTTTTCCCATATCATGAGCCTGCATGCTTTCCAGAGCTACCTCTTACTAATATGCCAACACCGGTGATGGACGAAATCTGTGAAAGCCTGGGAAATGAGTCTGACTCAGGGGATGAGCTATAGAATTCCTTAAGTCAATTGCAGTTCTTACTGAATGTGTGCAAATCAACATTCAGAAGGAGCAGGGGATCTATCAAGAGATATATGGAGACTGACACATTTCTGATTCAAAAGAGATCCAAATCAATCACCAGTCTAAAATCAATATAGCACTGAATTTTCTGCAGTTTCCAGTAAAGTTGGATTTCATAATTCCTGGGTTTCACATGGCTTTGTGAAAGATCAATGAGTTGCACAATATATATTTGCAATCAATGACCACTTTGCAGGATTCTACACAGATCATTTGCTTCAGAAAGAAGTCTAAAGCTATTTTCAGTTCATTGGTAAGCAGTTACTGTACTTAATGATAATGTTAAAAGGATTACAGGCAGGTCTTAATGATGCTGTCACATGGTATTTTTGAATATCAGTATTGATTTAACTAATTTCTGTAATGCCTGTCATTATGTTTTGGATCATTCATATGATCTAGAAAACAGCATATTTAATTTGTTGTTTTAATAGATACTCATCCATGCACTGTATGATAAGATGTCAATTTATTCTTCAATGTGTAACATAAAGTGACAAATGGATTCTGACATATGAATTTAACAGATCAAAATTATTACATATTCCAAAATGATGGAAGGGGGCGAATCTGAACACTCATAACTGACTCAAACGAATAAGACAGAAAAGCAGGTCTGAATTATAAATTATAAATCATTGTGAAATCATTATCCTGTTGAGACTATTTACAATTAACATCTTATAACCACTGTTACTGCGACTATGTGCTGACTATGGAACACTGTATAAACAGTATATAGGAAGCCCTGTTTTTATTCAGAAACAGAAACATAATTACCAATTACAAAATGATTACAACTTAATGTGAATATGATACTCTGATAGGCCTTTTAAACTTTTAAATACATTTTAAACACAAAAACAAAATAGGACCCCCCCTCAAAGAAAACGCATTGTGATACATAATCAGCTGCGCTAAAATGTTAGAACTCACATCCTCATCACCTCCTGAGTCTGAAATGACAGAAAGTGGGTCAACTCATGTGTGGTAAGAAATTTGTACTTGCATGTGAGGAGGTAATTTTTGCATACATTAAAGCTGCAGAAGTTGGATGGTTTACATGAAACTGTGGCTCACTAAAACATAGGATGCAATTTGGGAATGTTGCTGGTAGGAATATTGGAACATGAAGTCACTACAGGTTTCAGGACGCATGCACTATTAATGGGATTAGAGCACCACTCTCAACAGGCTGGAATCAACCTCGATAAACCTAGATAGACGTAGTCAACAATGTGCACCATCGGGTTTAGCTAAAAAAACAGCAACATTCAGATGAGCAAACAGAAACTGAAGCACCACACTACTCCAACATAACTTGGACTGTCACTGACCCTTCAAGAGAACTTAAAGACAACAGCAGCCAAGACCATCTGATCTTAAACTTGCTGGTACAAGATAGAGCACTTGTCAATCTCAGCAGCAGAGTACTGTACTATGCCCCTGTGTGGTCAAGATCATCACACACTCACAGAGCAGACACGCGGCTGAATGCCACCATGTGCATCGTTATCCTACCCTCCACCCCACTCTCCCGGTTCCCTCTCAGCAAACATCACTCCTCCACACATCCGTCGACTCACAATCACCCACAAAATACTCAAAAAGGTCCAAAACGGTCCACACCTGCCACTACATGAGGCATATTTTATGCATTAAGGCCTGCCTTCAAGAAAACCAATCTGGAAACATCCTCCCCTGCAAGACTTCACCACAGACTCCACCTGAAATCAAGAATGGGAATCACAGGGCCTAAAAAACAAGCACCTCATCACAAGCCCCATCTGAGAACCCCCTGGCTTTCTCCATTCAAGGAGAGAGCGACCCACTCTGAATCACATTAGGACTGGTCACAGTCTATGTCTTGCTAACCAGTATAGATAGGTAATTAGTGCAGCCTTCTTTGTGCCTGTGGTTTGGACCAAACTATCAGCACATCCTAGAGGACAGCCCAATCAACAGACTCAGCTGGACCAGACGCTATCACCTGCCTCAGGGACTTTGTATTCTCTAAGTAAATATCAGCCGGTTTGGTTCCAGACAGCCACAGCTACTGTATAGGTGCTAACATGAGTGCACATCATAGAAGGGCCTGCCCTGGAGCCTGATTGAGGACATTAGAGGATGCCAAGCTCCCAGTATCCAGCAGGCATTCCTAAATAGCAAAGAGGCAATTCAGTGTCCAAGAGCTCCACAGCTACAGTTGCACATCAACTCCTTCAATACTCACAGAATTTACTCTTACTGCTTAACCCTGTTCTTTTGGTGGTGGTACCACACATGTATACGAGTGAAATCAAAACCTTTCAAAGGCTACACAGATTTTTGAGTGGTAGCAATTTTATTGTGGTGGGGGAAGGAGGGGGCACTGGCTTTGTTTCAGTCTACAATGCTTTCACAGCCCATTATTGTGGCTCACTCCCAAGATCAGTCTTCCATTCATTTCTAAAGCAACACTGGAGACTCCCGTGAGTAAATCAATGCAATCCATTCATCTTTCATCATGATAACACTCATCCCCTTATGGCACAGGTCACTCAAGGCTTTCTGCTTCCATCTGGGGTCAGTGTCATCAACTGTCCCACTGTTGTGCCAGACCTTTACCTGTGCTGGACTGCTGTGAGGCAGGTTGAGGAAATGGGGGTGGCGGTCTTGAGCTGCCAAATAGCTTTACTGAACTTGTAGTTCAGAGGCTGAAGAAATGTCTCTGTGCTCCCTGTGTAACATCTCTTGCATGTTGTACTCCAGACACACCAGATGCTTATCACTTGCCCAAGGAACCTGTACAACATCTATCTCATCAGAAACGTCTTTACCAATGATTGAATCGCAGTAATCAAAATTTAATCACAAGACTGTGTATAATAAAGCAGTTTTCAAGTTCATACTGTGTGAGCTATGTATAAAAAGTTGTCCTTTCTTAGCAGGATTTCAAGAGCATTTGAAGGAGCCTTCACAAATATTTTTTTTCTTCCAGTGTGTTTATATACAAAGACAGGGAAAAGGGTGAGCGAGACTCTCATACATACATCTCATACAGTACAACACTAATAAGAACATACTTTTTCAGTTTATTTCATGCCCCAGGATCATTTTAAAATACAACAATAAACACACTTACCTAATTTAAGTTTGCAAGAAATTTATGATCTCACCCTGAGTAGATACCCCAATGTTCAAAGAGTACTGTGGCGTTAAAAGAATCAGGCCATTTATTCACACTGTCAAGAACTTTCAGGCCTAAATGAGTCTAATAACTTGTCATTTTCACAGTCTTTTAGTTTTGAAAGTGCTCAAGCACAATACAAAAAGAAAAATGTATACACCACTTCCATTTAATAAGTGCACTTGTGTAATCTTTTTCAAGTAATTTTTATTGCAGTATTCCAGTTCAAACAAACCCATGCAGCTCAACTGTGCAGTATCGTTTGATGAGATTAGCTGATTCGTCTCTCACTGCAGTTTGACTTTACATCTGCTACTAGCTGACTGTTTAGGCTGCCTGTAAGGCTATCTTTTTAATTTCACTCTTCTTCCCACCCCCACCCCCCCAAAAAATGAAATAGTGGCCATATGACATACAGAGACTAGCCAAAGGGGTCACATATGTGGACCCTGGGAAAGGTCAGGTTTAATCCCACCCCTATAATGCCCCACTGCATCTCTCTCAGACAGCTGAGCAACAAAAGGGTCTGTGGATCAGTGACTGACAGAATTTCTAATTGTATCCACTCATTCATGACAATTTGATTAAAATATTACGCCAAAGTCTCGCCCCCTGTTTGTTTCATTCCTCCAAATCTAATTTTGATTTAAAAAAGAGAGATTACCTCCACAAGCATGACTGAGGATGCTATTAACTTCTACTTAATCTTTATTACTGATGTGATTTTAACATATGTATGGCTTTCGTCTCGCTCCTATTGTTTTCTTCCAATTTTTTCCAGAGCAGTGTCTACTAAAATACAGGAGAAACAACCATTTACTGGAGACCTGACGCACCGTCACAGAGAAGTGGGAATGTGAACTGGAGACGGAATGTCAGATGGATTTTGACTCATTTTAATAATCTGAAAACCACAGAGAAATAAACATTAGTCCAAGATCCCATCTACATCTGCTAGGTGGTGTTAACCATTTTGTTAATAGATTAAAAATGGGAACCAACACATTAGAAAACTGAGATAGACATATTTAATTCTAGCTACTAAATACAAATTTAGTTTTTTATGTTTTTTTTATTTGAGTTGATCAGTTAATGTACAGCAAATGTTTCTTTTTTTATGAAAGAATATCGGGCTAGTAAATTGCATATTAAGGGTGAAAGGAAAGGGTGATGCCACTGGATGTAATCGGCAGTGAGGGTGGCTGTGTTACCCCTTATCACCTTAGGGATTAGCTTGGCCTCTTAGCTTTTTGAATGATTTTGAGGGAGCTCTGCTAAGTTAGTTATGGAACCATCAGTGTTCCACAAAGCCAAGATAACACACTGTACCTGTAAGTCATTCCAGGAACTCATCCACACCCACAAGAAGAGTCTGTTTGCAGCTCCCGTTCTTGCTGACCGTGAGCACAAGCAAACCAACCTAATTTCAGTTTTGAGATATTCAAAGGACTTGCAGTGAAACTGCTTTATATAAAAGCAATATATGTTGAGTTAAATCAATACAGTAAATGAATCAGAAAAGTCTGAGTACAGTAAATCATAGTTGGACATATAATTAATTTATAATGTATTTAATTGCACAAGTAGAAATGTAAAACCAAGATGGTATGATGTTGAAACTAGAGAAAGTGAAATTAAGTGCTTCTTGTGTTTTGGGGAGCTGAATACAAAACACAAGGAGCACTATTTTTGGGGGCAGTGCGGTGGCTCTGTGGCTAAGGATCTGTGCCTGTGGCTGGAAGGTTGCAGGTTTGTATCCCGTGGCCGGCAGAGGACTGCTACTCCGTTGGGCCCCTGAGCAAGGCCCTTAACCCCAACTACTCTAGGGGTGCTGTATAAATGGCTGACCCTGTGCTCTGACCCCCAGCTTCTCTCCCTGTTTGTGCGTCTCATGGAGAGCAAGCTGGGGTATGCGAAAAGACAAATTCCTGATATGAGGAATTGTATATGGCCAATAAAGTGATCTTATCTTATCTTACAAGCCATGTCAGTCAATGCCTGTCAATAGAATTCAGGTCAAGACATAGAAAGGATTCATAATGTTTTTAACAGTAAGACCTAAGGAGCTGTATGGAGCTCCTAGGGCCTCACCTTACAAAATTAGCCTGATTAGTGTTTTAACAATTATGTGACTGAGGATGCTGACTTTGGTAACTTACCAAATCTTGCTCCACAAAGGGAAGTGAGCATTTTAAGAAAGCACCACAGGAAACTAAGATGTTGTTGTCTGAATATTTGTAGCCTTACTGTTAGTAATTACATTAGGGATTTATCACCTACAGAGATAAAAATGTGATATATTCAGGCATTCAATTAAACAATTATACCAACCTCACCATCCATCTAACACTGATGTGTTGGCAAAAAGTGTAAAGTCCAACAAGGTTCATTTTTAACTAAAACATTTGCTTCAAATAAGCTGTGTGTTCAAGCACATGAAATGAAAGATTGAGCTACGTACTGTATCACAGGTGTCTTTTCAGATACGGGCGTGAGTTCAGCTTTTGTAAGACAGGAGTTTTGTCCTTGTTTTAGGTCACCAATTCAATTAGAATCTGCACCTTTAAGATGATAATAAATCTTGCAAGAGCCACCCCCATCTCCCCACTAACACCCTCTCGCTGCGTGTCTTTCCCCTAAAAGAAAAATATTGTAATGTAATGGTGAAGGGGGGGGGATCTAGCACAGCGGATTTGAAAAAAAATACATGTATCATTCACCTGATTTGAATTGTAGCTCCCTTTTTGAACCTCTGCCAATTCATTTTGTACATTAAAAATTGGTCAGGGATGATAAGATTCCATTTTCATGGTTGGCAATGCAGAACTGGCGAAAGAATACAATTACAGACCCCAGAGTAAACTCTCCGAATGTCAACTTGATGTAAATGATCAAGAGCCGACACACAAAAGAACTTCAACTTGCTTTAGTCTCTTTCACTCCGCTGAGAGACCCTTTTCACCTTAACAGCTTTGCTCCTACCGCAGTGTTCAGAGTACTGGTTATGTAAACTGGGATTTTAGGCTCAGTCTGGTCTGAATAGGAATTACAGCTATCAAACGCAGGTCATTCTGACCCCTGTGTATAGACACATAAACATATTTTTTCTCTAAATCCAAACCTATGAAACGAAATGTCAAAATAATACATCTGTAAAAAAACATTAGTGTCCTGTTGTAACAAAAATATCAGCATACCCTTAAATGCATATACTGACACAGACAAATTCCCTAGATATTGATGTTTTTATACAGTCTCAGGGCTGTTGTACTATAACTGCAAATTCACAAACACACATATATGAATACAAAACAATATTATTATAAGCATGCTATCCTGACAACGTCTTCATTGAGACCATTCAGAAAGTCACACCTTCCAGATGTGCCACAGCGGAAATACACATTTAAATTCTCAAACAAGAGATGCTTGTGTGAATCGTGAGAATCAACACTGTGTATAAAAAGTATTACCATCCCTAATTGACTCTGGTGGTTTTTCCTTTTGCTTTATATATAACACACACATAATGTTTGACGCTTTTCTGTGTGCACATGAATTAGGATAATTACCAAGAATAAAAACGGCCAGTTTGTTATTTTATTGGTGAATTGCTTGATTTCTAAAGAGAGGAAAATATCACTTAGCTAGAAATTATATTACTGCATGCCCACATTTCTGCTCATGCCTCCGCAGCTAGAAAATTGCTTTAACTTTACAGTAGCCTGAATAATCTGTAATCTTAAAATTGATCAGAAATAATGACAAAAGTGAGCAGATTAACAGCATAGGCATGTTTATGTTTTATATTTGTATACATTCCAAATTGAGCCCTCTTCATTATTGCAAACACAAATCTTTTGTCCCCTCTGTCACTTTTAACCTACAATTATGCCCTATCCACTGTGACTTCACCTTTTGGAATTGGGCAAAGAGAGCAGCTGGGTGGTTCAACACCTACTAATTAAGGGTTGTGTCAGTGGTGTACTATTAGACACTATCAGTCTTTATCTCCTTTTCACCTCTTACTCCAGCTTCAGAGCTCATGGCATTTAAATCTTGCTTTGCATATTTTCTCACTCCCAAGATAAGTAACTATTTGATGCATATGATAACAAAACATTTATAAAAAAGTGACCACAAAACATTCTGAAAAAGGAAGAATCATTTACTTGTTTCGGTGTTATTAAGCTCACAAACAGCACAAATTATTTAACATGACACTGGAGGTGTAAAATGCTCAGGCAAGGGAATTACAGTCTGCAGATGCACGGCTGCAAGATTCTGCTTTTGAGCTGTGAGGCAGATATTCGAATGCGGGGAAGGTAAAGAGGCTCACAAGAGCTTAAATGCTTTAGCCGTCAATTAATGTTGCAGAGTGAACATTTCATACTTTACAGCATGAGTGAACTTTATTTTATATATATATATAGATTTTGTTTTGAACCAAGATAATGATTGCAAAGTTTAGAATAATCTGAATAATAAGGTGGTAATATCCAAATGCCAGCAGAGGGCGTTGTAAGGAAGTTACAGTCACACTGTTTAATCGCAGAAAAGCAGTGTCTGATGTTTTCGTCTATTCTTCATACGATCCTGGGGCTGTTGTAAAATATATGTGCGAGAATTACTTTAAATTAATATTAAAATGTTAGTTAAACAGATAAATACATGATCCCTTTGGTCAGACTGTTGTGGTTCCTTGCAGTACTAATGTAGTATGTATTTGTACCCTATTTGGACAAATAACACTTCAAATGTTTTACCAGTGTTTCCACTAGTTGATATAATCTTAGAGATTCTGCAGACCAGTGTGATGGGTCTACACACCTTGGTCATGACTGCATTGGTGCAGTTTGAAGACGTGGTACATATGCATGTCTGTGATTTAACATCCATCCTTCCATTTCTAATACCTTCTTTCAGTTCAGTGTTATGTCGGCGCACAGAGCCTGTTTTTGTTTTTGATGCTGTCGTGCTTATGTTTTGCTTGTTGTGTAACAGAACTAAGGTGCCTTAGTTTTTGCCATTCTCTGTGAGTTCTATGCACAATAAAGAGCAGACGTCTGCGAAACCTGTCCTCCTCAGTTTCCCATGGCATAACATTCAGGGTCATGGAGGAGCTGGAGCCTGTGCCAGCAAACAACGGGCACAAGGCAGGGTACACCATGGACAGGACGCCAGTCCAATGCAGGGCACACAGGCTCAAACACACACACACACTCACACCAGGGCCAACTTTCCCAGTAACCAGTTACCCTACAGTAGACATATGTTTATGGACTGTGGAAAGAAACCAAAGCACCCGGAGGAAACCCACACAAACACAGGGAGAACGTACAAACACCAGTCTACAGTGTGATTTAACATATTTCAATAAATATTGTATTTAATACAAAACATATGTTTTTCAGTATATTCTTGTTCTTGGTATGTAAAGCAAATCATCAAATTCCAAATGCAATTAGAAAACATCACATCCATAAACTTTGACAGCTTTTGCAGAGTGGAAATTAGGTTATACTCGGTGAAAGACCCACAGATCTCTGCAATGGCGATGAGCCGCCGATCTCTCACCTGGGTTGTGAGGCTGCCTCTGACACACATGCGGTATGGCATGTGAAGCCCTCTTCTCAGAATGACCACATGGCCATCGCTGAAAAAAAGACCGCTCAGGAAGCAGCCTGATTTGGCTAAACTGCAGTACTGACTGAAATGGATTGGAAGGGGTTACTTCATTATGCAGCAAATTAGAAAAATTCATAATTTATCATTACACCCAGCCGAAATGCCACCCAACTGAGCCTCACCCCTGTGAAAAACATCACGCGGAAAAAACTGTCAGAGCCATGCAGCAGCCAACGGGCAAAATTAATATGCAAATGTATGCAAGAAATTAAAAAGCAGAATTACACAGGCAAATGAGGTAGCTACACTTGAATTGTTAGGATTATGAATAATTACTGCGAATTTCCTGCTCCTAATATAACTTGTTTTTTGATAAACAAAGACTTAATTATCGAGATGCGCTGGAGAATTTCCGTGGCTCTCATTAATCTTCCAGAAAAAACAAGTCCCCTGTGCCCAGCAGTAATGAAGAGAGCGTGCCCTGAATCTGCAGAAAGATCAGAGGCACCAGGGTGCCAGGGTAGCAGAAATAAAATGACAGTGCCACTGTCCCTCACGCATACCCAAGAGTGTCATAACTTCTTCCGCTAACTATCAAAGGGACTTATTTATGCTGGCAACTGAGCCATAAGTCCAATTTACGAGGCCTGAAGCAGTTGAGAAATGATCTGTTGATGTGCTCTGGAAATGCCATTTTGTAGAGTCTCATGCTTGGTCCCCACTGATAGCGCATGTAATGGACCCTGAGTGGCTGGTAATAGATGGGAATTGGCAAACTGTGGTGAAGACCAGCAGGATGGAGCTTCAGGGTCCTGGGCCTTTGGTTGTGTGGCAAGCAAGGTCCGGCAGTGTTACTGGAAAACACCCCGTGGAATGTGCTGCAAAACAGATTCACTATGCAGATGGCTTTAATAGGCCCGGCAGGTAATGTTTATACCTCTGGGAAATCACTCATCTTCCAACCTTTAAAACACAAGACTGAAAGGCTGGAAAACGAAGGTGTCACAGCACTGGGAAAGTCAAAGCCAAGGGCAAAATTCCTTTGGGCCTTTAAGAAACTGGTTGTCCAGTCTCAAATGACGAGGTAAACCGATGATGAGTTTAACTGATTGCTGGTCAAATCTACTATTGCCAATTAAATAAACATTTCTATACTATGCGATATTATCTTCAGGCAGTGGATTCCTATCTGGAAAAGGATTTAACATTATGAAGTCTGATGAAGCAAATAAATACCACAGAAATGTTTATTAGATTAGAAAGGGAGGCAAAAACTGTCTCCAAATGAAAGAGAACTCAGATGTGTTCTACTGTAAAAACAATAACCTTCCTAATTTGCTCTCACCATTAAAATACTGCACTGTCAAGGAGCAGTGCTGAATATTATACACAAAAATCTCTAAGTGTAAAAATAGCAAATACTGTAGACCCAATTAAATGTAGAGGAAAACCAAGGCCTGCCTGTAACTGTTAGAAGACAAGATTCACCCACACTTAAAGGAATTATTGGCCTGATTCCTAATTGATTGAGGGCCCACTCACTCATGATTTTCCAGTGTTTTAGCAGAAAATGAGGTGTTGTGAACAGAATAGTCATAACCGAGAACCCAGAAATAGCTGGCTTCGCATTAAATATCTGGGTTTTAGGCAGTGAAAGCTAAAGACTGTTAGCACATCGATGGAAGTTTAGACAGCAAGCTGTGTTTTCCTGTCTCGTAAGGAAACACAGGATTGAATAAATAAATTATCCTTTGAAACCAGATTAAGGCTTGCCTTCCAGTAATGAAAATATATAGATAGCTTTATAGGTCAATACTGTGTGCTTTTATATTAATTAGACAGTATAAGTCTTCTTTGGAACAATAGTGGTCCGCAATTTTAAACAGCAAACCTTCTTTCTTGCAAATTCCACCTTTAAACTGTCAGGTTCCTTTGATGCTGTGATCAGTTGCTTTCAGGAAGCATTTCCTTCTGAAAACTGTTCTTTTTTGCATTCAATGATGTCTGAAGAGGGCATGATCAACATGAAAAGAAAAATATATCTTTAAGGAGAATGCAGTGCTGCATATTGTGATTGAATATATGATAACAAACCCCTTTGGATGTCAAAAAGTACGTTTTAAAGGAGAAAGTGTGAAAATTAAATGAAAAGAAACTGTATCATTTTGTTATGGACAAGAAGAAAGGATGTCATTGAATTTTCAAGAGTTTTGTTTTTTGATGTAATGCCTGACAGGCCTAAAAATCTCCATTGGGTTTCCAGCTTAGGAAGAGGCTGTTTCCAATGCTCAGGGACTCAGCATAAACAATGCTCATCTTTAGTACAGGTCTGTGCCATGATGAAAAATAATGGCCATCGAATCAACAAAGCCTAATGAAAGGCCTTTAGGAGAATAAACAAGGTCCCTCATGTTTTGAGCAGCCCAATGTGAAATGTCAGTTTAGTGACTGTGAAGTAGCCACAAGAGGTCACAGTGCCTCCAACATTAATAGGCTACTAAGACCCAATTAAGAAGGGGTGACCCAGAGGAAAACAGGCCTTTATCTTTTTCTCTGTGGGGATTCATTAACCATGAGATGTGGTGGATTGGTCTCAGAGGATACCTTGGACACACAAACATAAACACAGACCTTCCCCCCACTACAATTTCCACAACAACGAGGAGAGAAAATTAAAAGTTAAAATGTAAGTGTTTTTAGTTTTAATAAAGAGCATAACAGCAATCACATACAATTCAGAATTGCACCTAAATCCACGATCCCTTTCATTTTTACACCAGATGGCAGACCAGGATGGAGTGATGTAAATGAGGGTTATGGAATAATGTAGGCCATGCTCTGTACTGTACCTACAAACACACACAGATACGCTGTACAGTGTGCTTCTCTCTGTGTCTCCTGTAAGTGAACAAATGTGATCAAAATAAATTTCCACTTCTGGGGCTGAAAGATCACATGATTTTTCAGGCAAAGTGTAAGTTACAATAAATCGTAGCAAAGGCTCAGAAGGATGATGTTCTTATTTTACCCCCTTGTTGGAAATCAGAAAACTACAAGCAAATATATATATATATGGTAAATGCACAGTGAACTTTTAATCGAGGAATTGCAAGATCCTCATTTTCCAATTTTACAAGAAGAGGAGAATAATGAGTGTGGCTCAGAGAAGCTTCAACTGTCCTGACCAGAGAGCAAGAGAAATTGCAAAGAAAGATGATCAAAGAAAATCTTCTCAATAATGGAGAAGGGAAACAACTAAAAATCATTCGGAATACTGTCTAAGTAAAATTAATCAGAAACATCAGAGTAAAATGATGTTTCCTAAACAGAGGTTACTGTAATACAAAATATGATCCTGGTGGAAAAACAATATGTTTACACATATAAACCTGCAGGTAGTTACAGAATTGGGATATGTGTATTAAAGAAATTGTATTCTTTACTTTTGAAACATTTTATATATATTGTATTGGAATGTTTAACTTCTGTCAACTTGAATTTGAATTTGAAAACATTTTAATACAACCTGAAAAAAAATAAAAAGGGGATTTTTGACTTTTCAGCATTTGGAAGTATTACAGTTGCTGAGCCTGGAGAACTCCAAATAGCAACAAACACTGTTCAATCATGTTAATGCGTTACATCTTTAAACAAGCCAAGTCTCTGAAGTCAAAGTGAGTTTGGGACTGATGCTTGCCAAACCTACTATTTCCATCTAAAAGGCTGGCCTGCACTGTCGTCCTCATCTTGTCTCGGCAGACAAAAAACAAAGCTTAATGAAGGGCCCTGAAGATATGCCTTGAGGCAGCCTGGCAGTAAAGTGCTTTGGCAACTTATATGTTTGACCAAGGCTCTGGGACTACAGGGTCTGGGTAATGTTGTTTTAATTGGGGCCTCCACAGCCACAACTAGGCCAGGTTTTTGTAACACATGTTCAGGTTATGTATTAGATTCTCAATGAGTTATAAATGGGATTTATGGCCTTTTGTGTACCAGGAGTAGGCCCCTCTGATAGTTAAAAGGGATAATTTATGGCCCTGTCCAGATGTGGACACAGTGGTATCCCATTTTTATTTTGGCTTCCACAGTTTTAAAAGTGGTTACACAGATCTGATTATGATCCAAAGGGAGGTCTACCACAAGGCTGAAATAGAAAACATGCACGCTCAAGTCCACTAGCATTACATATTTCATGTGCGATACAGCAACTAATTCAGGGGAAACACGTATGTTGCATTTGATGCGCCTAACGATAAGTTATAAGTTTTGTGTAATGATACAAGTTCTTAACAGCAATGTGGCTGGAAGGCGTGTGGAGGATGAGGATGAGGATGGATGACCACATGTGCCAGCAGTGCAAAGCCACGCTGCTCCCTATGTGCCCTGCGTCCCAGGCAGAAGCAGTGATCTTCCGAACAGAGACCAGGCCACCAGCGGAATCCTTCCCCCTGCTCCCGGACAGCGCGCTGCTCTCACACGTCTCTCGCCAGCTCTCCTCATTGTGGGCAGGACTCTGCTCGTCAAAGGCTTCTGCCGCCCCTGCGTAACCTTTCCCTCATTCATGTAACTTTATAGCTGGATTTTGCACCTTTTCATGACAGTCTTTGATTTTTGCCATTGTGAAAGGAGTCATCTTTCTGTTCTCAGAATCTGCTTGGCTTGGAAATAAACTTAACGATCGTTTGGGCCAACGTATATGATGTGTGACTGGATAATTAGTAGTCTGTGTTAATAATCACCGGCCTTTTTCACAAATCCTAATATGCACATAAATACGTCCTTGGAAATACTGCAAAGTTTGGGGTGAACTACAACCAGGCTGGTGAGTTGGATAAACATGCTCCCCAGTGCTGATGTGGTTTTAAGGTCAGCCTTAAGTGAATATGGTGGTCTTGTCATGACTCAGGGGAGGGATCTCTCATCGCTTGGGAACAATGTGACACGATGGCCTTCTAGTCAGGAAAGCAGAAGCGACATGGTGGACAAGAAAGGCAGGCTGCTCCAGTGCCTCCGCAGAGTGTGCTCCCTCCAGGCGGACCGCAGGCACGCTCCAGGACAACAGGAACACACTCGCGCTGCTTTGTGGAGAAGCAGAGGAAAGAGGCTTTGGGTCTCCAGTGGTGAGAGCCCATCTAATTGTAAATTTATAAAACTAGCAAAACTTAAAATCCCTACACAGCACGTTTATTGCCAATTGAATTGCCTCATCTCCTTTACTGCTTGAGCACAGTAACTGATTACAGTGTTTTAGTAATAAACTGATAATCTGAAAGCAAATAAAGAGAAAGACTAAAGTTCAAAACTATGCGTGTGCCGGTAAATGTAGCTATAAAGTGGTTATGATTACAGGACATAAACTTGTTACATAGCAAGTCGCAGAAATATTTAATCTAAGCATCATCTATCAACAATACTGCTCTCTGAAGTGGTGTCTGTAAACTCTCAAGCTTAAATAACAACACTAACATGTCGCTAATTATTAAGTGCAATATAGTAATTCTGTGACAAATGAGCAAAGACAGTGTTAGTGCATCTATAAAGTATATATAAACAGTGCATGAATACAATGAAATATAAATGTTCTCTTTCTCCACTTCAGCTTATATCGATTAATTGATATTGATATTTAATTTTGCTTTTGCTTTGCAGTATGTATATGATTATTACTTCAGGTTTCATATATATCGTCTAAATTTCATACACATATTGTAAGTCTCCCAGGATAAGTGCGCCTGCCAAGAAAATAAGATAAATACATATATAAAGGTTCATTTTATTAATTTCTTCCAAGTACTGTTCTTAAAAACACAGTAGCAAACAAAAGAAACGAACCCAGGCAAACAGTGCGTCTGAGCCTGGCTTCCTGTGCGTAGCTCTCCTTGCTCAGACTCAGCCAGAGTGTTTGTGTGTCCCTGCCTCCCCAAGGACCTCAGCACCAGCCGTCTAATGAAGTCCCACTGAAACAAGTGCAAAACGGCCTTGTTTTTCACGGTGGCCTTTTGGGCAACATCCTTAATTGGGGGCTGAGTATCCAATTAATGCTGGAGGTAGCAGGACCTCATGTGGGTAGCACAAGATGGTGAAGCTGATGTTGTTTAGAGGTCTGCTGGGCAAAGGGACCCTTTAGAGACTGTCTCAGAGGGTCCATCATTTAGACTGCTGGCCGAGGGATATTAATCAGAGGCCCCAGCCACCGAGCACCCTCTGCCTGCGACTTGCCAAATTCACGGGTAAACATCTAGTCTGTTGTTTACAAACCAGAATCAGGATATTGCAAACCCTAAAAACCCTTAAAACAACAACCTGATGTCCTTTATGGACCGACATCTAGGTCACAAACAAACATCTGAAAAAGCAACAGCTTCTCTGAGAGGAGAAATCACATTAATACCACAGGGAGAAAGTCCCCAAATCCCAACTTCATTAAAGCTAAATAAAAAGTGAGGTCATCCATCTTTTATCCCCCAAACATAAATACACAAACTGGATATATTTTCAGTGTTTGTTTGTTTGCTTAAGGAATGTGATATCATCTTAATAAAATGTATCTTTGCAGATTATATTGCTAATGAATGAGATGGGCTTTTCCAAGCAAAGCCAGGATGTTTGGTTGCATAGCACAAAAGCAGGCTTTATTTAAATAATCTAACTTCTATCTCCAAATAAAAAAATACTCAGCTTTTGATAGGTTAAGTTAAAATGTACTGTATTAAATGCACATTGGCCATCTTTACAGTAGGCTTTATTCACTAAAGATTAGTGAGACTACACAGAAGCATCCTCAAGATTTTCACTGGCAGCAAAAATTACTTAACCAATCTTCTATCTCTGTAAAAGCACATTTTGTTAAAATACTGGAACTTGTGTGCAATGACAGAATTAGAGCAATTAGTTAACAATGAGAATGGAGCAGTTCTAAACAATGTACTGAAACCTAATTAAACACAGCCATTAGATCATTATGTCAATTATTAATCGGATTACAATTAGTCAGATTTAACCCATATACTGAAGACTCAGTTTAAATGCATCTGTTATCTACCAGTGTCCTGGTCTGAAGTCAGAGAAAGCTTCTCTGGACCGGAGTGGCATGTCGATAGTGACAGTGACAAATTGTCACTAAATTGCAATGACTCCTGGCAAGAAGAGAGGCAGGGGGATCAGAAGCAACGATCACTGGAGTGGGGAGAGACGCTGTAGCTTTTGTTTCTCTGTGAAGTATAAGTTTTCCACAGCTGAGTGGGTATACTACAGGGAAGAACGGGCAGTATTCCAGGGAAGGGCTGGTCACTGGTCACAGAGAGGGAAGGAGAGACATGGACGGCACCCTCACAGTAACTCAGAATTCCCCACATCCTGCATGAACACAGGCAGACAGACAAAGCACGCTGCAAGAGACTGCAGGCCAAACAAAATGGACTTCCAAACTGAGGTTCAGGAGGGATGATGACAACCAAGTCACTGTTCATCCCAGCTTATTCTAAATCATAACCTTTCCCAACATGATTAATCGAAAGATGTTTATATTTCGAGCACAAACCTCACTTTTTTGTTACATGCGTCCCTCCTCCACGCCATCTCCGGCTTGGCTACTCCTCACTCTGACTCATCCTACAGCCAGGGGGCTGCCCCTCGGACAAGCAGGTCAAGTCAAATCTAACTTTACCTACGTACAGTACTCAGCAAATACCCTCGAGCACTTCTCATTCTTGGGCGCTATAACTGAACTAAAAGCATAACTGCTGTATTTGAAATTTATGGGAAACAGCAAAAAACAGAACTGTGCAAAGGAGTCTCCGTGATCCCGCAGGTAGATCACACTTGCCCAGGCTGTGCACACGCTCAGGGAACAGCCAGAGTGGCTGGATCAGAGCTGCGCTCCTCTGTTGATCAGCTGCATTGAAGTCCACCTCATCCGAGCTGCTGCTCCCCACCAGGTGCCCCACTGGAGCCCACAGTGCAATACTAGCAGCAATACTAGTGATCACGAGGGCTTACATGGAAGTCCTGGACCTGGGATTCACATTCTAGACAAACAATTTACTGTAGGGATTCAATTTTTTATGATAAAACTAAAGGATGTTTTTAAAAAAAAAAACTTTTTTCTCATTTTTAAATGAGAATTGAGACTTTCTCTTTAAATTACCAAAGCTGGACAATTTACAACATTGTATCTTCTTTTTGAGGAATACGGTGATCATGTCACTTTATGAACAATTCCTTCCGCTTCTTGACAGCAATGAAGGGAAAAGGTTGGTCTACAGTGATGAGCCAAACATTCTCAGTGCAGCAGCTTCAGTGAGAGTGCACAACCTTTCTGTGTGGGCCTTCCTTTTCATCTCTTCAGAGTTCTCTGAGAGAGCTTATGACCTCTTCATATCAATTAGCTGCTAGCCACTAAGCAAGCTAGATGGCCATCTCTCATTTTAGATCATTCTTATGTTCTTAATAATAATAATAATAATAATAATAATAATAATAATAATAATAAAAACAATTGTCTGGTGGCGTACTCTGTGTCAGCCTTGCTACTATACAGATAAACCCCTGGGGAACAGGCATGGTTCTTCCTTTAGGAACTGCTACAGGCAAATGTAGGGATTTGATGGTTATTCTGGTTGGAGCAATCCAGTGCTAGTTTGCTAATTGCACAGTCTTCTGGTAACAAAAACCATTCAAATTCTGTTGAATGTTCCCCTTCACTGCTAATATCTATAGCGCTGCTTGAAAAATTGATCTATCTAAATAATACAGAATAATACAGGATTCATTTATCAAAGCACTTATGAGCTTATTTACCTTGTTGAACACATCCACATGTGTAAAACAGAAAATTGTTAAACTATGTACCCCCACATATCGAAAAATAATTCTCTAAAGCTTTGTGAATGAGGAAACTGTTTTAACTTAAGAATTAAGGTAAAGGACAGTAGCATAAAATCTTACACTCTCATCTTAAATCTGCAACTGGATTTCAGATGCCCAGTTACACTCACCTCACAATGATATTATCTGTGCCAATTTACATTTCAGTTCTCATTTTTAATCTTATTTTAAAGTGTAGTTAACTTTCAGCTATTATTATTATTATATAGAACCTTTGCAGCACAATCAGAATCTGTAACTTTTTTCCTGCACAATTAATTTGTCAGATTGACTGTATTTACCAATTAGAAATTCCTATTAAATAGGAAACATTATTTTAAAAATATAAACTGATCAAAGTAAAATTACTCTGCAGCACTTCTTCCTGTGTTTGAAAATATGGTTGCTTTGAAGAAGTGACTTGACAGCTACAGAAGAAGTGACGAGGGTCATAAAATCAGTGTTGTGATTCTATTACCATTGCACACCCAGATTTCTTTGTCATGTTTCAAGGCACTGTTTCCTGCAGGTCTGAACTACAATGGATACAGGAGGTGTTCTTGGCTTAGAAGACCACTCTCCAAATCAGAAGCTCCCTGTTTCCAAGGGCACAGTAACCAGGGGTGCGTCACTGAGGCGGGGAGGGCAGGTGAGCATCACTTCATACAGGAGCTGTATAGTAGAGGTGTCACCTCCAAAATCTGCAGCTGGGGAATAGCGCAAAGCTCCAGTAAAAGCAGAAGAAGAGCAGTAACAGTAATTAAGTTGCTGGAATATCCTGCCTCACTGTTTCTGCTCACAGTCAGCAGAAAACACCTTACAGGATTCTGTGGAAGATACCTTACTTCCCTTTCAAAGTGATCACTCTCATACTAATTTCATCTATGCCACCCAGACTATTTAAATTATTTTGTAGAATACTGAATAATTCAATGTAGACTGCTGATAGTATTTCCATTGACTAGAGAACAGTTAAACTCCCAAACACAAAGTCAAATGGTCTTTTCCTCTGCTCCGTATTGAACAATAGTGGATCATACTCTCTGCTGCAGAACCCCTGAATATTGCCCACAATCTAAAAACTCAGTTTGTTCTCATATATATATACAATCCACAGCAGTACACATACACATATCGTCTGCATTACTTTGGGGATTTTTCAAACCAGTTGAAAAAGATTTTACCTTGAAGTATTTCCATATTATTTCAGTCTAGAAGGAACGGTCCTTTAGACTTGAACTTCAACTTGACCTTATCCATGATTGGATATCAAAACAGAGCACCATCTGTCCTTGCCCTGCCCTGCTGTGGCTTCAGAGCACAGGGTTAATATCATACGGTTAGAAGCGGAATAGAGACCATAATTATCTTCAATTCCAAGACAGAAAATCCTATTATTTGGTCCCTCTTTGACAGATGGAAGACTGCACTTTCCACTCCCATTCCTCAACTACCCAATCTGGTCAGAAGAGTTAGGCCTTTTAGACCATGGTGAGAGACCATGAGGGGCTTCTTCTGCTTTGTTTGGTCTTGTGTTAATGAAATAGTACAGTGAAATTCGAGCTAGAACTGAAGCTAATTACAGTCCCAGCTGAAGGAGAGCTACAGTGGAAGTAAAATACCTGATGCCACAGAATAAGGAAAAGGAGCTCCAAGGGACTGAATCTTTCTAAGACACGGTATTCATTATTTTAAAGATAATACAATAATAATGCTGATAATTTTAATGAGGAGAAATTCTATCAAAGAATTAGCAATGATATTGATCAATAACATCAACAAGATGAAATCCCATCCTAGGTCACAAAGTCTCATAATTCTATTAAAGAGTTGATTCTTCAGCATATTTTTTATACTCCAAGAAAATAACGTTTTAATAAAGCTTTAAATGATGTTACTTTAAACCTGTTTTCAGCCACTCTAAGTTTTGGCCTTCCTAAATTTAGGGAATTTGAGTATCAAAGACTGTTTCTGTAATTCTCCTAACACAAACTTCTCATAAGTAAATTATTGTAAAATACAACACTTGGAAATCAAGCCTTTAAAATGTATAGATATCAAACACAAGCAAAATTTCGTATTTCATTAGCAATAATACAGTCAGTAAACCAACGAAATTTGCAGATGACACTCAGAATGGCAGTTTGCCCAGAAAACATTTAATGTAGAGAAGATAAGATAAGAAACACCAAGCTTAAAATGCTACCTATGAAAAAAAAAACTTACAATTACGTGTATGTGTAAATTTTAAATGTTTAATAGTGTAGACTTTAAATCAAGGGGTTTCTGTTTTCAGATTGTAAAATGTACAAGAATGACATGATTTAGGTAAGAGTGACACAATACTGTGAACACTTTTGGTAACACTGAAATGAGTGCAGAGAAAATGGATTCCTATCCTTAAAGGAATGTACTACCTTTTAAGCCTTGAAACACAGAAGACTACAGGGGGACCTTATTCAAGCATTCAAAATTCTCAAAGACACTGACAAAAGCAATGCAGTAAACTTCAGAATCACCTGCAGAACATGAACCAGGGCAGTACTGTATGTAAACAGGCCTTACGGGCCAAACGGCTCGGAAAGGCTTGTTAAACAATAAAATACATATATACATTATGATATCGCAAGTACTGTAATATCTAATTACACTAATGAATAGCAGATGTATCCCTTTTTGGGGAAAATTGGTGTAGGAGCTTGAGAAATCATTGTCTAAATCAATTAGAGCAAAAGATGCTCTGATAAGAGCAGGGAGAGTATAAGGTTCAGTTCATGTCAATTATTAAGCTTACAGCCAAAAAAAGTCAACTGAATTGTTCAAAGAAAAGTGTATTTGTTTGAGCCATGATAAGATACTTTGTGGCACACTGATTTATTAGCTCAATGGGTGCGACAACAAAAGCAAAATGTGGTATTTGTGTATCATAGCATTAAATCTCAAATCACATGCGCACTGCGGGGAACTCAAGCACATGTTTTCCAAACAGGCTGTCGAAACTAAAGTCACAGAACTGAATTTTCATGTAGTATCGGACCCTTGAGATTAACTTTACAGAGCAAGAATCAGCAAATGCTTATTTAATTACAGTTTGTATCAGACACATCAAATGTGTAGCTTGGTTTCAAAAGAAAGTGGGACGAATCAAGTACTTGTAATGTAAGGCTTGAATTAAATATATAAAACTAATGGTGTCAGTCATGCATTTTTAAAGATTCTGTCATAACATTGGTTTATTGCATTATCAGACACTTAATTGCTACAGCCTGCCTAAAGAAGAACTTAATAACAGGTTTAAAAACAGACTTCTCTAGATATTGGTACTCACTTTTGACTATATGAGATGAAGAACCCAATGTCATAAACTTCAGTTAGGTACCCATCAAGCCCAAAGAAGCTAGCTGGCACACATGCCGGATATCCTCAAAAGCTATTTGATATGAATGGTACCAGCCAAGCTCTTTTTATATGCAAATACAGATGTGCAATATGCTGGTAGCATAGAAACAATCAAAGCGAAATTCAGAAAATCAAAGTAAGTTGAAATGTCTGTATTATGGTGTGTAAGGAAAGGGGTGATGTTACCGGTACAGAACAAACTAGACATACAGCTACAAATGAGACAGACAGGCCATTCATCCTACCCAGTAGTTAGCAGTGGGATAGGAGGCCTCTAAGCAGAGCCCGTTGCTGGTGTAAGTGGTGCTTGTCCCTCTGCAGCACAGTTTCTAAAGCGATGCCCCCTGTAGGGTGACCAGGCTGTAGAAGATGTAAACCTGACTACTTGGTCATTAAAGATCACATGACATTTTTTGAACATCAGGGCGTGAGTTCTGGTTTCCAGGCTTTATTCCGCTGTAGTAGAAATTTCCCACCCTCAAGCTCCTGCTGATTTGCTGGCGAAGAAGTTTCTGCTGTTCCCCACCTGATCTGCTGTGCTCTGGAGCTGCTGCGCGTCACCCAGGTGGGTGCTGCCCTTCAGCAGTGGATATACGTGAAGGCGTGGAAGGTGCTTGAAATCCTTTCAGGTGGAAAGAGCAATATACACCCAGGAATTACACAGAGCATCTCCCAGCACTGCAGAGAACTGCAAGCAGACCCCAGTGTGAGAAAATCTCACTGGACCCACACGTGTGAGCACTGCAGACATTCTGCATGCACACTAACCTAAACCACTACACTGCAGTCTTGTTTGTAGCTTGTACACAGGACAATGCCCTCAGCTCTTCAGAAGACAATGTTTACTATAGGACTAGAACTCTCAAATGGCATTCTGCCTTGAGCTACAGCAGAGCCTTGTCTGTTGTCGCCAGTCCAGAACAACCGACAGAGTTGACAGTTCAGAAATACCGTACTGAAGCTTAGAAACATGTAACACAGGATATATATATATATGCCAGTTTATAGGTTATAAAAGTTATTTGGCCCATCTTATTAACACAGCTATATATTGAAACTCCTTTGACATACAGTACAGTACATACAGTACATCACATAGCCTAAAATTTTTGCTCAAAATACAATTTTTGCCATCTTCTCAATTGTTCTACTTCAAATCTAGAAAGCTGCCTAAGTGGATTTAATTAAAAACTAATTGTACAGTCAATGTTTAAAGATTCCAAATTGAACACTGTCATATTAATTTGTATGGGTTACAGTTTGAAACTCAATAAACAGTTATATACTTCAAAAACAAGCATTTTACATAAAATAATAACTAAGGAACTCTGACCTGTTTGAAGACGATATATAGTTGTTTCTATATTTATATGCACAAGTCTTTTTTAAAATTGAAAGACTATAGGAGTTTACAAACAAGAGGTCATTTAGCCCAACAAGCTTGTGTTTGTTTGTAGCTAATTGATCAAATCTTGAGTATCTTACAAAGTTGTTTCTTGAAAGAAGCTGCAGTATCCACTTCAGTATGGCTGCAGAGTTTGCTACAGGCTCCCACAACCCTTTGCGTAAAGACATCCCTCCTGTTCCCAAGTTCCAGATGCAACTCCCCTTAGGTGCTACTTGTGTCCTCTGGTTGTGAGTGAAATAAGCATTTATTCAAAAACAATTCTTTACACTGTAAAATATAATCTTAGCCTTTCACATCGTGGTCTGTAATGTTCATTAGAACTACCAACACTTCCTTAAACATCGCAGTTTGCACATCGGATGTGCCTGATGATGTCAAATTAATTAGGACGAGCCCTTCGGATGCCTCCGCAGTGTCACTGATGGTTGTTTCACCAATGTTTTTTGGTCTTTACTTGTCCGGACAGAGAAATCCTTCATTTGAAATGAGCGGCATGAATGAATTGAAAATGTTAGCCTGGACAGCTCAAAGTAAAGGAGTCTGAGCACATCCTCAGCTAAAGAATGATAAACATGTCTTTTTGATGACCACTAAATCCATTCGATGCTGCCAAGGGTAAATCGAATTAAATTCTTTCATTTCGGCCTCCAGACTTGGTGTGGCAGCTCCAGCCCAAAGTGGTCTATGCCTGGAGGACGTGTGGAACATGAGTCTGTTGCTTTGTAAGGGGGCAGAGCATGGTACACTACCAAAAAGCCCATGCCCAGACAAAACTAAAAACGAGTTTATTTCACTGCATTTTTAGTCTTTCACCTAGACCAAAAATTAAATGTGTATCTACATTTTATCATGTCTAGTATCTTCTTTGAAATTGCAGGTAGTGGAGTGTTTAACATTCCCTTGTCAAGCATCTCCCTGCTGTGACAATAAATGCCTGTCCAGTTTTGTTCACAGCAGCATACACAGATTAGAAACAGCAGGAGAACTCTGTAGTGTGAATACAATACCGATAAGAACGCTTGTCTTAGCCCCACCGCTCAAGCAATTCTTGGAATGTGAGAACCCGCTGTTTTCTAATATTTACACACAACTAGAATCACAAATGCACCATAACTGAACGGAAAAAAATGCCTTTTTTCTTTTCTAAAACGGGTTTGGGGAAATAAATAAGTACATGCAATAACAGAGAAATTTATGTTACCTCTATTCCCTTCAAATTCTCAGAGAAAGACTATTGAAAATAGCAGGTACTAAAACTTTCTTCAATCGCAAAAGACAAAATAAAAAAATTAAATATATAGAAACTCTCACTACTAGAGCATTTGTAACATTCATCCCTGACTCCCACTGTCGGGTATGCAGGGTAAAACAAAGAAGATGAGATTTAAATCTTTGGGCTCCGAATGCCAGAGTTCACTTTTGAATAAAGACACTTGTCTTGTTTCTGAATATTCACTGACATTTCTGCAGCCTATACTGTTCATGCAAAAAATCCGAAAAGGAGGGGATGCTTACTTTTTACTCCTTGAATAAAAATATACACAAAACTACAGGCACCCCAGCCTATAGCAACAATTGTACATAAAATCAATCCCACAGTTTTGTCCCAAGTGATAACACATCACTAGATTAGCCAATATAATGTGAAGATACTGTAGCAATTTTTTCTCCCACCCTTTCAAGAAGGATTTGACCCCTCCGCAGCTATGAATTTGCTTAATCTGCTCCAAAGTACTACATGGTAATATAGCATTAAAAAAGTAAGCAGCACTGCTTGTTCCATTAAATAAGGCTTGATTAATTGAGATATTTATACCTGCTTTACTGAAATTCGCAAGCTATTAGTCAAGCGTCAGGAGCTAGAAAACCATTGCAGTAACAGTCACAACATTCTGTTACTTACAGAATGTCCTATTTCTATCTGAAGTACTCATTCACAGGTTTTGAACTTGTTACAAGAAAAAACTGCAAGAACTAAAAATCCCAAATTAAACTTCAAATGAATTCCTGTCCTTTAAAAAGCCTACTGCCAGCAAAAGAGATCGTCGGGTTAAAGGTTTAATAAATGTTCAATCAATACTACTCATTACCTCTATATTTTCTCCAGATAAAATTGTATTTATAATACTCCAGCAAGACTGCGATATCCTTATTATTGGTATATTTTATATACAAATTTTTTTCAACGCATTGCAAAAACATGCTATTTTTTCTAATTGAACCCAACAGACTTTTTTTTAAATGTTGTACATAAAACTGTTTTTTTTTTATTAAATAATACTCCTTACTCCTACTTAGAAAGCGCTGTTCAATACCTTTTATATTAAAAAAAAAGTCCTATTTCCCAGAGTGTATGTTCACCTTACTGAGCAAACGCCTGCAACTCCCTGCTTTTAAAGAAACAACAAAGAAAGACTGCAGAAAGTTCCAGGGCAGTGCATCTAGACAAATCTAGACCTGACTGTCACCAGTTTTGTGTGATTTCAATTAGAATTTCAATCAACAAATTTCAAAAATACTAACCTTTTTTGGATGAAGTGAAGTTAGAGAATTGAAGAATTCTGCATCATAAGGAAACTCCTACAAACAGAACTTTGGGCGTCAGAAGTACTTTGTTGTGTGTCAATTGAATTAAATTTCCTAACGGCTCTTAATTTAAATAAAAGGTATGTGAAAAATACTGCTCGAGCGACAGACACTTTTCACATGTGAAAACGGGAGAAGAAACAGGTGGCACTTGTGTGTCATACCCCTACAGCAATCATTAGGCACTACTGCCACCTGCTGGGCACAAGTGGTGGAGTAAATGTGCCACCTTTTTCACTATCCCTTGTGGGCTCCTGCAGGACTAGATCTTAGCTTAAATACAAAAAGTACAAACTTCTCTTGAGCTGTAACTATTAAATACTAAAAGGCATGTCTTTCCACAAAGGACACTACCTTGAAATGCTGAGAACAAAGACAAAATGCTAAGATAGTCCTTCACTTCTCTAAGTGCACAGAAAACAAAAGCATAAAAAAGTACCTACCGATAGCTTCAAAATAACAAATATTAAAATGCATTAATTTAAAAGTAGTGCAGGAAAAGTTTAAGCTAGGATCTATTATAATACATAACCCTTAGCAACCTACATCTGTACATCTATTTCATATATAATTAACAGTAAAAAGAGCTGCAGGTCACCAGTCTCATTAGATTAATAACTATTTTTGTGGTTATGAACCTTGATATACCAGCGTCACATTTATCTGTGGAAATCTGACAAACCCCTATTATCTGTAATGCTTTCACAAATGATGTCAGTTAATTTCAGCTCTGAATGTCAGTTTTAATTTTTTCTTTCCTCTAGATGTAATATAGAAACAGAATTTTTGGCACAAGCTTTCAGGGCAGTTCATTGCTGTGTCAAACACACAAAAGTGACAAACTGGAATTTGCCGAGCTGAATTTGGATCACTCAGATTTCTGTAAACTGTTGAGATTTACTGTGTTCCTGACAACAGAAAACAAAGGGTGGAATCTAAAATTCTCAGATACTAAGTTATCAGGTCCACTGTATTAGAATTAGAAAGGCCAATGCATAAAATTACAGCTCTAGAATGTAGACTGTATTCCTTTGTGAGTATCTCTGCATTTCCATTGTATTTTAATGATGTTCTGATACTCGTTTGAAAAGGAAGCAAGAGGAAACCCACAGTATCTGGGTGAAGATCCAGGTGGAAACCATGCGAATAACAATAAAAGTAAACAGCAAACACTCCATTCTATACTTTTGATCAAATAGTGGAAAGTTGCAACAAGCCACAAACAGACCCTGTGCAGTATGTGTTCTCTACAGCCTGCCACAATTGCCTGCTTCAGCACTGGTATCAAAGGGCTGTCTTGCATCTCTGAGAAATGAGAAATATGAATTCATGACTGCTTTCATGCAAAACAAAAAGGTAGGAATATGGTGAAGCACCAAAGTGAAAAGGGGCTGCTTGCTAACAGTTTAGGATCTTACACCCACAAGCCCAGCACTCCCTCTCGGGCTAGGTTTACTATTTTATTTTGAATTTTGCGGCACTAGACTGCAAAAAGATTCTGAAGCCTTTTCTGAAGTTATTTATTAAGAAATTTAGAATGCTGCACATTAAAAAAAAAATTATCAACATATAAAGTATCCCCAAATTTGAAAACTATTTTCCAAGGGACAGAGCAAAGTTTAAAACAAAGACATTCGAGACAAGTGCATTACTCTAAAACATATGTCAAAACTACAGAAAAGCTGGTCTCAGGCATTCTTTTTTGGCCGCCCTCTTCCTCTTCCTCTTTCAATACTTGGGGAGGTCTGAGTGCCCATCTCCACAAGCTTCTTTCTGGGAGACGGCTTTCGTTTCAACATACTTCCATCTGAAAAAATGAAGAAAAAAAACATTGGGGGGAAAAAATGAAAACTCATTCCAAACACTCCCACTCTGAAATGCAATTATGTTTTTATTTTGTAATGAATTGAGCTTTATTTTCCAGTAAAAAAAACAGATTTATAAGAAAACGCCACCTTTTTTCGTGGGGGATTTTGCTTTCTTCCTTGCTGGAACACTTGCTGCCTCTTCCACAGATGCCTCTCGCTCCTGCGCACTCTTTCTCTTGGTGGGCTTCTACAGGCACAGGAACATCGCATTCAGAACAGCAGCAAGCGGCTGCTGCCTCCGCGAGAGGCGACAGAGAAGCAGCAGCAGCAGCAGCAGAAGCAGACTTTCGGAGTTCAAAAGTCAGCACAGTCAGAATTCAGTGGGAAACTGTATTGAACAGTTTCTCCAGAACATCACTGTAAGGAAGATCCTTACCAGGAACAAGAAAACATGACAGAAATAATTTTGCAGGATACTCTGATGCACTCTGTGCAACTGAAATTCTAATCTGAAATTAACTTTCAAAGGAGAGAAGCCCTTTTACTTTAAACATTTCTTTAAGGGCTTTTACCTTTCCTGTAACCCTCAGAAAACGGCAGATCAATACATTTTAAAAGCTTGTTCTTCTTATAGGCGATATTTGTTTTACATTTGCACTGTCACCTTTGATTTAATTTTCTTCTCCAAAGAGGAATAATCACACAATTGCTGCACATCCTTCCTGTTCAATCACCGTAAAGTATAATTGACCATTTTAATTCAGTCCTCTTTTCCTGTTCATTAACTCGTGCAGGCCACATTCATAAAGCCTGTTTTCACCATGCAGAGTTAATCATGGTGTTTTGAAAAATGAAATAAAGCCCTAATATCTCAGAGAAGACATTGAACCTACATGCTGAGACAGATTATACTGAAACTTACTATACATATGTTCTTTAAAAATGAGGAAAACCAAGTGTAAATGTTAGGGAGCAAGTAAACAATTTCTAACTATGTAATTCATGTACAATGCATAGTATCCTGCCAGCCCTTACAAATCTACTCCTAAAATGCTGGCAGAATTATCTAGGACTTTTCACCACTGCTATGAAAGGTAACAAAAGATCTGGGCGATACTGGTTTTGGCACTTCCAAATTTACATCAAATGAGTACCATCATTTTGACATCCATTTTAAAATGGTAAGTATCCATTTTACAAGATAAATCTTGCAAATTAAATAATAAAAATAACTAGGGAAAAAACTAACCTTGAGAGAAAGGTAATCCAACACATCTGTTCTACTATAAACTACCACATACAGTAGCTTCATTCAGGCTTTTTAGTAGAGCACTATAATCCTAAATAGCCTAATCCATTTTTTTCTAAGCACAACAAACATTCTGTAAAACAAGAGAAACAAATCAGGCTAATGATTTAGTGATTACTGTATACTGATAGAAAAGCAATGCACTCCAAACACCTTTTTGCTTCTGAAGATACTAGAGAACCACAGCAAAACGGAAATTTATTTTGGGCTTGAAAATATCTTAACTCAGGTGACAACGAAGATGCACTTAAAGACAGCAATCAAATCCTGTCTCTCGCTAAGAGATTGCAATAATGAACACTTTTTTCCTGACTTGAACTATCACAGTACTTTTTTTCCATTTTGCCAATTGCTGCCTCATGATTACCATCTAGACCCTGCTGAGCTGAACAGATTGGCTCGATAATTACATACAATAACTGCAGTGGGCAGGTAACCCTCAGCTGGCACAGGCCAGCTCCCTGGTGGAAACTTCCATATGCAAACTGCACTGAAGAAGTGCATTATGTCCATCCTGCCTGCCGCAGCACAGCAGAGTGATTATCAGCCAGCTCAGACTCCAAGGTTACCATGTCAGCAAATTTGTGATACATTAACACGGAATAAACACAGACACTTCAGACCCCGTCTGAAAATTAAGGTGGAACAACCTACACAAAGCCTTCGTTATCAGTGGTTTATTAAAGGAAGCCATTACTCTTCTGTTTTTCTTGACACTAACTTTTGCAAAGATTGATAGGAAATGCCTTTTTTCTTAAAAGGAATTTAAATACGAGTTACGTAGAATTACAGCTCATTTATAGAGACATATGTTTGCTGCATTTACTTGATAATGCTACATTAATAGAATTAAAAGTTTCATCCTTTTTTATCTTTAGGGGGAACATTCATGATGAACACATAATTCAAAAAGTTACCACAGCTAGCTATTAATAAAGAGAGGGACCATATCCTTCATATATGAAAAACCTGAAATTTTCCCATACACACACATAAGCCATGTAATGCACTGAAAAACTGTTGTTCTCTCTCTCAATGTAATTTACCTTATCCATGTAATAACATTATAGGAATCTAATGTATTTGATCACTATATAGCTCATACTCTTATGGAACAAACGGAGGATAAGGAGGAACAGGAGGAAAACGCACATATCTGACAGACTGCTTCACAGGATCTGCAGTGGGTTAAACAAGAGGGGCCCTCTGGTCCCTGCTGCTCAAACTCAAATCAACATGCAAAGGCTTAGAAACATACGGGTTTTAATAACTCCAGTTACGACAAGAAAGGCCAGCTGTGATCCTGGAGGGCTAACGGGTGCTGGTGTTTTAATTTCAGATGATCGCTCAGGTACCTAGCTGAACAAATCACCCACTTCAATTGCCATGACAAAACTATTCCATGCCTTTACAAAATGACGATTTTTAAAGGTGACCTGCAAAGTCTACTGATTTGTGGCCCTCCAGGAACATTGTTGGCCACCCCTTGTAAAATGTCAATTGTTATAAATATCTAATTTTTTCTGGATGACAGATTACTTGGCATGCTTGAAGAGTACAACAGACAGTGATAGAAAAGAAAAGAACTGTCACCTAATAAACATATATGCTTTGCAGGCTAGCACATCACAATTCAAATTCAAACAATGAGTGGCTCAGAGACAAAATCTCAGAATCTGTGGCAAAGTCTCAGATTTTCATCCTGGCACTGAAATTCTCACCCTCTGCTGTAGTACATAATGTAACGAATTTTAATTCAGACAGGTTCCTGAGTGTTTCTAGTGTTTTATCAGCAACACGAAAAGAACATACAGTGCTTATAAAGCCATGGTCACTTCATAATTAATTCCTCTTCAAACTAATTTCCAGAACTTAACACATTGCCATGCACTTTGTAACGCAATGGATGTACTGTGCAAACAGTCCTGTGAAATAACACCCATAGTATACCGAACTGCTCACTGATCCTTCATTGGCTTTAATGAAGGGATTTCTAGAGACTTTCATTCAGTGACTGGATGCTGAAGCTACGTGCCTAACAAAATTTACAGATGAAAACTACAGAACTACTGCATCTGGAACTAGACTGGTACTACCCTACAGCTTGTATTTCTAAACATGACATAGCTGTAAAATACGTGTTTGATTTTTCATTTCTGTTTTTTCTTTCAAGAAGTCTGTAGTCTCCTACCTTTCTTATCTTTTTAAATGTGATAGTAAACTATAAAAAATAAAAATAAAATAGAATTAAAATAAAATAAATTAAATTAAAATGTTAATTAAAAAAATTGTAATAAATCAATATACAATAATTATAATAGAACCAAAATAAATGGAACTAATAAAAAAATAAAATAACTTTAAAACCAAATATTTACAATATGCTGAACAACACAACATGGATAAAAAATACTTACAGTATCCATCTTAATGAATTTCATTAGATTATCTTATTTCTTTAATGTATAGTTTTCTAAAAATAGAAAACTGTTCTGCAAATCCTATTAAAATGACCCCTGAAGGATGTGGAGTGTAATCTCACAAGAGAATGGAGAAGATCTTTCCACATAGACCTAAAATGTCCTTGGGGTAAATTCAAATGAAACACCTCCACTTTGTAAACCATACGCTTGGTTTGAGGATTAATTATGCAATACACACAAAAAGCATGCACAAGAACAATGTGACAAACACTGCTGCGTGGGATCAAATTTAATAGCTGGAGATCCTCCACCTCACGCCATGTATGTTGGTGTATGTTAGGAGGGTGCAGTGGTCACTGCACATCTGCCCCAAGAGTTATTTTAACTATTGAATTTAGAACTGGACAATTCTTTCCCAGACCAAGACAAGATCAACCCACCAGCCGCAAATGTCAGTTCCAGAACCTTTTGGAATTGACGAGTGCATCAAAGATTGGATTTAATCCTGGTCTTGAGCTGAATTGAGCACCTGAAGATGACACTTTTCATGACCCTGTAAATTGGCCACACATTAAAGAGACTGAATTTAAGACTGAAATTTTGGCCACTGTCCTAAAATGTGCCATAGCAATAAGAAAACTGATAAAAATGAGAAATTAAACACTCTTAAGACAAAAATAGGCTATAGAAAGAATTAAAGCACACTGCTGTGCTACACAATAATTCTATTGCAACTCCAAACATATTTGAAAGATACCACGATGTTATAGAGGCAGAAATGGCAGTATCTGTTCCATGCACTGCTGATGTTCTGTGCATAAAAGTGACTAAAAGAATATTCCAACATAACTAAATAAAGAAGAGGCTGTTCGCCTTTTCTGAAAATATATTTCTAACCTTGCCCAGGGATGAAGCCGGACCATTGGCAGATACGGAGAAGTCCAGTTTGTCATCATCGCTAGAGCCTATGGATTTCAGACCCGCCTGAAGTATGACACGCAATTTCTGGTAGGGTGGTCTGTCAGTGTATCCCAAGGACTTCACTTCTTCCATGAACTTTATCATTTCATCTGAAATTTTAATTAGAAAGGGAAAAATGTCAAAAAACATTCCTACTCAACCAAAATGCTGAAAACAAAATCCTATATTCACGCACGAACAAATCAAGCTGATTAAAGCTGTCTTCGCCACACAGTCCAAGCTTTTAAGGAGTGAAAGAAAATGCAATCAAGTTTTCATTTGTTCCTAAGGCATTTCAAAGAAACTGACAAACATAAAAGTAAGGTTAAACAGGAATAGAAACAGTCCTTATCACAGCTCTATCTAAATTCTTCCTTATGCTTCATTAATTTTATATTTTTGTTTACCATTACAGTACTAAAATAGACTCACCAAACAAAATTATTACTGAAAGCAGTAATAACACTGCCGGATGTCCAGTGTATACACATGACAATAGCCTAAAGAAAAACAATCCATTACTTTCCCATGCTGTGACAGCTCAAAAACTACAGTGATGCCCCTTTACCTTAATCCCAAGTACAAAAAACTGTAAATGGAAGTTTGATGGATTTAGCTGTTTGCTATTTGTATTCATACATTAAACCTGTAGTCCCTTTCTAGCTCAATATCCTTTAAATACATTATATTTTGGACATTCTTTCTCCTCATGTTGATGTTAAACCATTATATGAAATTTAATATTTGACTGCCCCTCTGCGGAAGGATATACTAAATTACTCTATTAAACTGGAATGACAGAAAGAGCACATTCTACTTTTTAAAACTTCTGACCATGTCAATTATGATTCTCTTACGTATGGCCAAGCCTGCTCAAAACAGTTGTTTAGATTCTGTGAAGTTTAGTGAAAATTAGCATGCTGTAAATGAGCTCTCATCGTCGGAGAATCAACAGGTTGCTGCTCACAGCGTGAAGAAAGAGCTCTTCACGTCACTTATGTTTCATATTAGGAAGTGTTTCAATTCAATTACCACTCTGACGGTAAATAGACAAACATGCCCTGGTTAGTATTATCGAATGAAGAGCATGAGAGGGCTTTAGTTAGCGGCAGAAAGCACCACAGCCGCATCACTGGGCAGTTAAGGACATTTTAAGGATTAGGATTAGTCAGGTTTTTCATATCTGAATGTAAATACCTTGACATTGAAATATTAATTGCAACCATTAGTAGTTTTTAAATTTAAAATTAAAGCAAACGTTTCATACACAAAACTAATTATAAATGCTAGTCATAGTAATCACTGGCTTACATGTTACTAAACTCACACAGTTACGTATCTCAAGTTAAATGTGAGAGTTCTTAATTAAATTAAAAAAGGAATTAAGAAGGGAAATTATGGAGCAGATTTCTAAATACACATTTAAGAAGACAGCTAAACTAGGACAGTAAATGTTTCTAATAAAATAATCTGCGTGCTTCAGCTTTCTTCCAAAACATTTTTTCAGGAAACCATAAACATAATTTGAGATATTGTTTTAATTGTTACACTGGGCAGTGGTTAAACTCTCACTGTGGAGCTCTGCAGCTGTGATTCAGTTTCTGTTTCAATAGGTGTTTTTTTTTCCTATTTAACACATTTCTGGAAAATGAAAGATATTACAGAGTATTTCACAATTTACTTTGCACCACATATGCACACAAATATCTGCACTTACCTGGCTTTTCCTTGGTTGAAAAACAGTTTGAAATAAAATCTGAAATGTTCTCTCTGCACCTGGAATGAGTTGATTGAATTAATTTTCTTAAAAAACAAACATCTGGAAATCAAACATTCAGCATGTCAGCTTTTTGCAGCTTTTGCATAATAAATTCAGACTGCAGTGAAATGAAACCATTACCTGAGCTTTGCGTCTCGAACGTAGTTGGGGTCTTGCAGATTATCCTCCCAAGGCAAGCGGCCACACAACCACTGAATCATACAGTACGCCAGGATCTCAATGTCTCCTCTCCTAGAGGGAGCTGGAAAGGAATTGGAAAGACAGAAGAAATGCAATAATGTTTCAAAAGATCCAACAACAAAATCTTGATAATATGCAGAGGCTTTTACAATATTTCCAACAACAGTAATTGGGAACATTAATAAAGTTTGATTTTAAAAAAACTGCTGCACTTTGACTATTACAATCTTGTGGTTGTGAGGCTTTCATTTCCATAAAAGTATTTGGAAAGTTGAAACACTGAAAAACAACATATTCAATATGTTCAGCATTTGTCATTTTCAGATGAGTCAACCAACTACCTTCTTTCCGCATTAAACTGAAGACAAATGTAAAAAAATCTAATTATTTCAATGGGTAGAACATAATGTATGTAAGTAACGCTATCTTCATATACAGGGAATAATATTTTCATCTCATTTCGAATACTAACGTACCTGCTCCTCTGTGTGCATCAATGCTGGTGAACTCAATGGTCCCATCATGACACCTCTTTGGATCTTCTTTATAGTCTTTTATGTTCCCCTCTGGACAATACCTATAGGCCAGTCCATAATCTACTAAGTAAACCTGAGTTTGCAAATATATAAATATATAAATTAGATAAATATTTGTATCCATATCCATAGTTATATACAATGAGAAATATTATGCAATAAACCTATATTAATCTATACAAGTTTTAGATGCAGATTGAACTGCAGAGCACAAAACATAAATGAAAAGGTTTTATGTTGTAGATAAGCTTTCAATGATAAAAAAAAGAGTTTCAGGACATTTCTGGAAAATATCCTACTTCAGCTGGTCAGAAAGGAATTGAACAGCAGTGCACTAAAGCCATTACTGGCAAGGAAGCTGCTAGTTATAACAAGTTGAGCAAAGGATGGATTACGAGGTACATCACGGTATTTTATCCAAAAACCTGGTTCTTTCTGTTAAGAAGCTCAAGGTTGATCACAAACAGAAATTACATTATAATGACCTGAAACATTCTTCCACATCTACTGCCAAATGCTTAAAGGAGAATAAAAACATTAGCCCCACTGTCCAGCACCTTTTCTACATTCTTCTCAAACACAAGGGAGTAACAATAACATAATGACTGCTGAGGTGTGAATAATTTTGAACACAACTGAATTTTTGTTTGTTAAACCTATTTTCAGTTACATCAAGTTCAGTTTGTACCAAGGGTTTGAATAAATTTGAAGCCAAATCAACAGTACATATCTTTTATAAACTAAATTAGCCAAACATGTTGCATCTATAGCCCTGAACATTTAAGCAAGGAAAGAACAGCTTGAAAGTCACTCACATTTCAATAACTAAGGAAAAGGCGAACAGCTAAACCCAACAATCCCAAGAGGTCTCTGTCTAAATTTTAATTATAAAAATAGCAGTTTAATAATATACCACTGTTGCATTATTAATCTCCAAATTAAATATTTGCTCATCTAATGTGCTTTGAACAGGCTTTGTAGTTATTTCATCTATTTTTTCAAGGTATCACATGCACAGCATACAAACATAGGTAGACCTTTATTTCTTACAACTTAAACAGAAATAATGTATAAAAAGCAATAACACAGCATTCTGTTATGCATCCTTATTACCAATCTTCACTTTACACAAGCACACAGACGAAATAAATTAATGTGGGTCTTAAAATTTAATTTAAGCAAACTGCATCAATCATTTAATATACATCGTAATATTGGTATTAACAAGTTGAAAAAAACAATCATTTTCTTTCTGTCAGAAATCCTAAAATAAAAACATAACACAAGGACACTGACCTGATTGGGGTGTTTGTAGCTAAGAAGAAGGTTCGAGGCCTTGATGTCTGCATGCACATACTCGTGCTCATGGATGTACTCCAGGATGTCGAGCTAGCAAGAGAAGACAAGTGCTTCAAACACCACGGCACCATGGGAGGTCAGGTGTCAAATCTATTTTTATACAACGCTCTGAAAAAGAGGACTGCACAGAGTTAAATAAATACAAAATGCACATACTATACATACAAAAAAAACAACACTGCTGCTTAGCTACTAAAGAAAACCAATAAAAAAAAGGTTTTTCACTTGGACTTCAAAGAACTCAAGAGTTTCAGTATATTTCAGCCAACATCAAGTGGAACAGAATTTAGTAGATGGAGAGCACAACAGCAATAAGCTCATTGTTTTCTGGTCTTCTCCAGTACAACCAGAGAGTCAAATTGCTCAGATCTGAGAGTAACATGAAATTCAGAGCTCTTGAAGATATTAAGGACTTTAACCTCGAAGACCTCTGCATGTTAATATAGCCATTTTTAAAGTCAATTCAATGATTCATGACTCAGAAATAGCCAATGTAGTGATTTTATAACTGCTTTAACAGATTGAGAATGCTTTGTGCGCACGTGCAGCCTTGCTGATGAATTTTGAACAAGCCAAGACATTCAAAAATCAAGCCATGAATTTATAAATGTACTTGTCTACATCATTCAAGTTAAGCAGGTTTCTATCTAGCAGTTTAAACAACAGAATTTAAATTGAAGGAAGGCTCAGTTCTGTATAAACAATAATAAATCAACATTTCCTTCTAAAATGACATTAATGGAGTCATATTATGCCAAGCCTCCTTTAGAGCCAATTGCAAAAACTCTCAATTAACAAATGTCAAGTTTAGATTTTCTATTTGTCCTCAAAGGCAGCATGTAGCCCAACCAAAGGAGCCCAGAGATGGTCCTCTGAGGAACAGCAAACCTCAGAGCACCCAGATTTTGAAGACCAGAAAGAAACCAGTCCAGCCTTACCAGAAAGATCAACATAAAGTCTCAGATGATTTCAAAGGCTTGTATGAGCAAATGTATCAACTGCAAAGAACATTTCTAACAAAATAATAGGCCAACCTTTTCCAGAATTCATTTAAAGGTCAATGTAAATCTTTAATAAGGCAGTTACTATGCTCATATCTGAACAAATCCAGACTGAAACTTCTCTAGCAAATTGTTACTATTAGCAGTCCCTTTTGCAGTATTTTATATAAAGATAGTATTGATACATAATTAGCTAAACCCTTAAAAGAAAACATGGATTTTAGAAGACATATCTAATCAATGAGCAAAGAGGAGTGTTCAGTCTTTGAAAACCCAGGTAGGTCAGGGATCTAAGTTAACAGCAGCAGGGTGCAGCTCCAAGACTACTTTCTCAACATCACAGCAAGACAAGCTACTGGTAGACAGAGCTGAACTATTTGTAGGATAAACAGCAATGGCAAATTAAGTCAGGAGGAAGAGAAATTTTAAAAATTACAAAAGATAGGAATGGTTGAAGATTTGTTTTCAGAGAAATTTCAAATCACTACAATAGGTAAAAATTGTTCATTTTTCTCTTCTAGAATTGAAGCAGATAAATAATTAGCCTAAGCTTTTGCCAGGGCATCCCTGCATTACATCAAGTGGGACTTTTGGACACCAACACAGACCTTAGCTGACCTCCATCGCTGCTCCAGCTCAGAGGGAGCTTTCAGGTCCATAGAGAACAACGTCTAGTTAAAATCGAACATGTCTGAACTGGAGCTTCTGCTTTTATAATTTAATGAGAGCAATATTATAATAATCAGCAGTTTCAATTGGCAAGAAAAATGAGCCCAACGTTAGTGATTATGCTCTGAATCAAGATTTAAAGTGAAAGGAGGTTATGCTCTCACCTGGAAAACGTTAGCACAATTAGAATGACAGCACCATTGTTAGCTGAAATCACAATGTTGGTGATATTCTGTTCATTTAAAAAAATCACAGCATTCTGCTGCAGCAGCCATTTGCAGAACTACATGTTAAATGAAAAATTTCAATTAAATTACATTATCTTGTTTACTCTACAGTCACAGAAGTATGAGGCTGAAACAAACTACTTACAAGCCTCAGTCCAAGCTGCAGGACTGTTTTTCGAGAAAACTGCTTTCCATTTTCTTCAAAGATTTTTTGCAGGTCTGTACCAAATCGGTCCATAACCATGAACCTATATCTAAAACAGTGAAGACATGTATAAAAATATATATCGCTTTGAATTTTAGTAAAGGTTAACAGTACAAGCTGTGATGATGAATTAAACTGTCAGGACAATGATGAAATAATGAGAACATTTCATTCTAATCAGTTGAGCTTATCAAACAAAATGTCCTTATAAAGCTAACAAATAGTACAGTAATGTTTTTTGTTATTTCTTTTTTTTTTTTATTTTCACTTCCTAGTGACAGCACTAGGTATATGTAGCTGCTGAGAAAATTATCTTTGAAGAAGAAGCATACAATTATTTCTACAAAACTTTAAACAGCCCTCTAAAACAAAAGGGCTTTATTCCACATATAATAGAAAATAATGAAATATAATGGTTTGAAAAGTGAAACTATTTTAAACATTTGGCATATTAGTCACTAAGATATGATACAGTTTAAATTGCTAGGCTTTCCCAGATGCACCACTGAAGACAAAGAAATGCTGAATCACGCAGTGAAACATTAAAAGCAGATTCACCTCTTCCCTCCCTTTGTGTGCAGTCCTGATCCCCAGTACGCCGGGACTCCTAAATATTTCAGCTTGTGAGACCTCACCCAGCTCTGAACTAAACAGGAAAAAACAGTCTAAAACCTTCACACCCAAACAGTCGGTCACACTCAGTCAACCTGTGAATGTAACCTTTCACTGTACAGAAACCACATACAGCATCCAAAGCAGATTAGAAATGCATTGGAGAAAATTGATCATACTTTATTGAAAAACTATACAGTATAGTCAGATTCTGCCGACTGAAGTGAAAATTAAATCAAGAATGGGGAAATCAATTAAACGTGTTTAATGAAAAAATCCAACTTTCTTGTATGCTATGTAATAATAACGCAATTCCACTGAGGCAAAGTTATGAGTGACTGCAAGCAAACTTGCTAGTGGGCCGAATATTTACCAACAACATGAAAGTTTAATGAATAAAATATGAATCTTACTTAGTAATATAAAGATTAATTGTCTGGGGAGATGCACATGAGAATTTTAATTTATATAATCCAAACCCCTGGGCCACAGAGAACACCAAAAGCATTTTGCAGTGTGTGTATTTGTCCCTTAAGTTGTTGAAGAATAACTTTTTAATAAAAAAGTTTTACGTGCTTATATATTTAAATGACAAGAGTGTTACAATCCTCACACTTATAGAAAGCTTACTTAGTTCTGATTTAGCAGCTCTCATGTAGAACTTCAGCTCGGAAAAAAGAGGTCCGTTGTCACTTGGCTCCTGTATAAGCACAGTATACAACTGTAGTTTTCACGTTTGAACACATGCCTTAAAGTTATAATCTATAGTATTAGAAATATAATTGGCACCCTTTCTCAGGTATTTACGTGAACCGCACAAGAATCACCCACGCACTAAAATAATGCAGTCTATATAATTTGGATTTTTCAGTAGGGACTGTGCTATTCAAAATCAACAATTCAAGTCTCTCAAAAAATGAAATCTTACCACTTTAATGACATAAGGTGCATCACTCCCAACTGCTTTAGAACTCTCATCAGCTAAAAAGAAAATCAGATACGTTACCCAAGTTTGTTTCACAGTCATAAAAAAATTAAATTACAATTAAGTGACAGACTTTTACATATCCCCTTACACATGCACAGCTAAAAACATTAATTTAAGATCGCACATAATGGAAATTAGATTTAAATCACAGGATGAATCTCACAGTACTTTACTATAGAACAACAGAGGTAATAATACACAAATACAGTAAACTGACAATAAAACCAGTTTATAAAGTGAGTTTTAAGACCAGATTTGAAAGTGCTGAGTGATTTGTAAGATCTGATATGGGTTAGAAGATCACTCCAGTCTTGGAGCAACAAAACAGGGCCCTTCCTATTCAAACCCAGACACCCAAAAGAAGGCGGTGCAGGTTACATTTACTTTAGAAATGCAGGTTTATTTAAGATCCAAGCAGTTCTAACCAGCTGCAAGTGAAGAACCCAAAACTGCACTGTAATAATCAAGCCTAAAAGAGATAAAATCACGCATTAGCTTTCCCGCAAGAGAGAAGGAGAGCTGCGAAGGATTTATTGAAATTTAATTGCAATTTAATGAAAAAGGAAAAAAAGGGATCTTCAGAACACTGTAAACATGAGCTTCTGTTGGAAAGATGACCCGAGAATACCCGGACCGATGCCAAGACCTTCAGCCGGAGCTGACCCATTTGCGGAGTGGATAAAGGGAGCTCATCAGCAGAACCCGCTCCAGCCAGAGTTCGGGTAGACTCACCCAGGTACAGCACCCCGAACCCCCCCTCGCCCACGGGCCCGCCCAGCTTCCACTGCTTCTTCGCCGTGTCGGCCAGCACCTCCCCCGGGGGAAACCGCTCGGCCACTCTTCTCTTCGCCGGGGCCTTGCCCTTCCCCGCCACCTTGCCTTTCGGGGGCATCTGGCGTTACACACACAGTAAAAACACATGATGAGAACCACGAGTCCAAGACAACTCTCTACACCGCTGAAGACGACTCTTAGGGGCCGCGCTTAGTTCTTTAACCCGGGCTGTCAGCTGCTATCCTGGGAGTGTTTACATGCGGCGACTGAACCTTCCCTCTGGGTCAGCTGCACAAATTCAAAACACAGCACGACGAGAAAAGCAAAAACGTACATAGTAACTCCAGAGTACATGAACTGCAGTAAAATTTAATTACGAGTTTTGCTGGAACTTTACACGCTTTGTAACACATCGCAATGTTAGGACTTGTTTTTAAAACGTTACGGGGAAGTCTAACTTCACCGATTTATACGGCCTACCGGTATTTACTGCTTCGTCAATTTCCGTGCTCCTGTTTTGTTTCCAAATAAAACCTCAGTGATCGTGCAAAAAAAAATGGACAGTGAAGATAGCTAACCTCTCAAGGTACCAAAACTTATAGTATCCGGAAGAAACCGAGACTCTGAGCTCTTCCTATTTTCCTTCCTGACGACCACAACACTCCGAAATTCCCGCACTGAGAAGCAGAAGGAACACCTTCCACAAACACAGCAACAACGGAGCATCTCATTGGTCAGAAACGGGAGTAGTGCGCGCTTCACATCCGGGGTTTCGTCGGTGTTCATGGTATTTGTAGTTCTTACACAGTGAGTGAAAAGTCGCGTTTGAATTACCAGGAAATACTGTAAGATGCTCGTCCTTACAAATTAAATATACAAGAACAGCCAATAGTAAATTAAATACCAGTTTTCTAATTAGACCATTCTAAAATTTGATAGCCTAAACTATGCCAAAACAACATTTTATTTCAGTTTTTGTTTCTCTGTATACCATGAACCTCTTAAAGCAAGGACGCCATGCAAGTTTCAAGATATCTTTGAGAAAAAATAATAACATTTATGAAGAGACTTGTTATTTTTGGAATTCCTATCAGCAGTAACGACAACACACTAACACAAACTTAGCTTAATCAAAAAGTTACAGATGGCAGTGTGTCAATATTTCAGAAACTCTGAGATGGTAACAGCCTTTACACGAAAGAGTTGCATTATTTGTATTTATTGCTAGACAGCACTTGTTTTGTCGGGGGCAGTAAGGTTTCCTCTTATACGTGGGGATGGAAATAACATTTTTCTCCCCCTTTTGTATTTCTGGTATATATACAAGATATATATGGGTGTACATGAAGCCTATTATTTGCATTTTATAGTAATTTTAACAATTGTCCATGGTTTCCTTTCAGCGAGGATAGGTTTAATGAGTCCAGCTGCAGCGCTGCTGTCGTGCTCTGCAGGCGGGTAGAGCTGGAGACCCCAGCAATAGGGGATGAAGGGAGAGGAGGAAATTGGGTCATGTGTCAAGGGATTCTCGGCACGGAAAGAAGCCGCAATCATCTTTCATTCACATTCATTCTGACCATCTACCCGGCTGCTGGACGAAATCCGGACATTTTCCGAAACGAGCAGAGCCCGGAGCGAACACGTTGCGCCGGAGAGGCAGGGCTCTGAAGCCGCTCGCCATTCGCGTCTCCCCGTGTACGGAAACTGTAGCAAAATTCAATTAGACACAACACACGAAACCTCTCCGGACAAAACTGTAACATCCTTAACTGTCGGATTGTTCGCTGCGTTCAAAAAGAAAGGAGAGGCCTCCTGGACACACCGCCAGATTATTGAATACTTTCTTTCATATTCACAGTCAAAAGAAGAATGGAAGCGAAACTTTTTTTTCCTCACCCTGTTGATGTGTGATCAGCATATTGCACATAATGTATTCATTACTGACACGGCACCCGTAGGGGTAATTAACAATACTTTGAAGAGTTCGTTTGTGTCTTCATATTAATAATTAGTATTTGGTGCCTATGAACTCATTCCCAGAAATCTCCATAGTGCATACCCAGGGCACACTTAGAGCATTTAGCAAAGAGGTCCTTTAAAATAAGATGTGTTGTGCAAATGTAGTTTATGCCTTCTTAGCTTTAGTTTCTTTTATCTGGCTATTTGATATGGAAATATTGAATTTCACATGCATGTTAGAAGACTGCCTTATAAATAATTAATGGCATGGTATCCTATATCAGCTTTACAAAAGTGTAGAACAGAGAAAAGGACTTCAGACTTCAGCACCGACCTGTGTCCTCAGAGAGTTACTATCTGTTGAAGCATTTTGCACTACTGAATAGGAAAGATGCATATTTAAGATTCTGCATATCTTAGCTATGCTAATAACTCTATATTATGACAGTTCTTCATAGGTTAGCTTTGTTATTATTGGTAGTAATAATACTGATTGACTTCATAATGCATACAAAAAGTATATAACCTGGAACAGTGACTTAATACGACAGTTTTTCCAGCGTAATAGGACGCAAAAGGAACAGAATCTGAAAATTCGACTAAAATCCACATACAGCAGTGCACTCTATCTTAGGTATTACTGTGTGGAGAAAAAAATACAGTTTGTTTTTACTGAAATGCAGAAGTCAAGGAGATTGTGAACAGACAACATTTAGCTGGTTTAACTCCAGTCCTGTACTGACAGGGTGCTGAGCCCACAGCTCGAGATGGCTCACTCTGAGGACCACAGCAAGGCAGCGCTGACTCCCTCTCTCCAGTTTACAAAGAAAAGCAAAGGCGAGAAGCGTGTGTCTTTCCCATCGGATGAAGAAATGGTGTCAGGCTTCGCTGAGCACAAGGACGTGTGGAGGGACGGTGAGCTGATGTCCTTTTTGTACCCTTTCGTCTCTGCATTCCCCAGACTGTAGATATACAGTAGAGAGGGTGTGTGGTGAAGTGGGGTGAGTTGGAATGTAAGATCTATTGGACATTTTCTGGCCACTCATTCTTCTGTATTTTCAGGTTTTAGCCCCATAAATCTGAATTCTACGAGGGTTATGACCAGTGTCCCCCAGACTTTAATTAACTGGTCATGTGGGATACTTTGCAGCTTGTCTTTTTAAGTACCCTGATATCTCTTGTTTTTCACAGTAAAATGCTGCTGCTGATGACATAGCTAGAACACTATGGTACTCATTATATTTCCACTCGCACCCCTTTCCTAATGTCAAACCACTTTTTTTCCACTGCTTTTAAGGACAAAACTATGTATTTCAATGGAATTTTATCCTTACGATAGCTTGACTGCACTACCACATTTTATTTTTAAAACACTGCTTTCTGTCCCTTTTAATTTTTTTACTGTAAGGAAACCACAGTTAATTTTTCTTTTGTGTCTTTTAATGTCTTTGCTGTTCCTGTTAGAATTAATATACCCTTATAAAATATGTAAATAGAAACACTTTTTAAAGATGGTCCAGATCACTATGTATTGATGGACAATCATGATTCTTAAGAATTAATTTACCTTCTTCTGTTTTTTACTGCAATTGTACTTCTATTGAATGTTTACTTCAGAGTTCTGAGCCTAAACCACATAGCATCTCCTTTGAAAATTCAGATTTTCTGACCACAATTTGTTCTCTAGGTATAATTGTATCCCATTTTACTCTATCTGTTCCATTTTTGTATTTATGTTTACTCTCTTTTCCGATTTAAAATACTTTAAATTGATAATTCCATCAAATTATGAAAAAGACTAAAACACATTTGCTGTGATCAATACATACTGTATCCTATAACTAATTTTATCAAGATTAAGTGAACACTGCCATTTTCCCGAGCCTCACATTAAATGTCTGCATTTACCTTTTGTAGTATTTACCTATATGCAATAATTTCTGCAGTCACACCAAAAAACAAAAAATCTCTCCAGCATACTTACAGCTATTTTATGGGGCAGGTAAATAAGCTCAAAAACATATTTTATTTCCCTAAAACTATATTCCAAAAGAAAAGGATTCAAGACTCTGGGTAAGTTTAACCTGACCTCAATGCTCTGGGACAGGACCTAAAGGTTACAAATCCTGAGGGAACTTGGTTTAAAAGAGCATTAAGAGACAGCTCCTGTGTTCTTTACTATCAGTATGCTTCTCCAAAGGACAGTGTGTACCTCATGAGATATTTCTTTGAGACAGGAAGCACTAATGGTCATTTATTTGTTAGTTGAGTGATTTTTTTGTTAACATGTCTCTAAAGCTGATTCACACAACCCTTGAGACTTCCTATAACTTTGGTTTCTCCTTTTTAAATAATGATACAAAACGGGGACAGCTTTAATCTAGATTAAGTTTTTAGTGAAAGCTCAGTCCCTGTTAAGTGCGTGTAACATATGTTTAGTGAGTAATGATGGAATATTTTTGTTTCAGTAGACAGCATCACCTTGAAAGAGATAATAGCAAACTATAAGCAGGGCTGTCAAAAGCACCAAGTGGAACCCAAGTCAATGATTCTGGAACAGCTCCAGGTTAGTATATAGAGCATGAATCTCTGCACCCATCCCCTGTTCAAGACAATGAGGGTCAATTCAGGCTGCTGTCAGATTTGAAGTTGATTTAATGTACCACACTGGTGAATTATAGTATGTGGTATGTCTATATTGCATATCTAATATTTCTATAACTTGGAAAAGCACAAACGTTCAACAAAATAATGACAAGTCAGAGGTGTATCTTACACATCTTAAACATCAAAACTACAGAGTACACTTAGAAATATATTAAAATCAGTTAATTAAAAAGTTTAATGAATTATCTTAATTACATTAATTAAAGCTGGTATGAGCAATTTTAAAAGGAAATGAGTATGGGTTAAAAGTTAAACCAATTAAAAGGTGGGTTAAAGGAAGAAAGTGAAGGGTTCAATTTTCATCTTATTTTACTGAGTTATCACGTACAGTATTAAGCACAAGTATATATAATGAATTTAATATCCGTCCTTTTAATTTGGCTACCCTCCTTTTTAGCATCCATTTGTATTCAGATACCATCTGTAAAAATAATGATTAGATCAAGGAGAATTATTTGTCAAAAGATTGATATAATACAGTATATCAGCTTAGATTAGGCTGATATACTGTATTATCTTGTAGAAGTAAACGATCCTGAATGAAGGGAAAAGTTTTGTAAGTGGTCTTCATACAGCAGTATAATATGTATGGCTTCTGTATGCTGCAGCTGAATGGAGAAATATTTAGATTTAGGCTGCAAGTGAAGTCATAATAAGAGTATGCAAAACAGAAATTGCAGCTTAAATAGCATATTTATTAAATTAGGTATTTGAAGGCAGGGTAGTCCCGTGAGAATGGCCTTGAAAGACTATTTAAAGCATTTATTGTACCCGTGGGCTTTCAGTTTCCTTTGAAATGTTTCAAGTAGATAAAGCAGTACTGCTTTTGGTTACATCTTCATAAGAGCGGTAAACAATAATGGGCTTGAACACAGGGCTCTGGGCCCTAGACTTAACTAAAGGCCTAACACCCTCAGAAGTTCTCTGCAGGGACAGATAAAGTCTGGAGTGTTGTGCTTTAGCTTCTGTGGCATGAAAAAAATTACTGTAATGGATTTACCACTAGAAGGCACCAAATTATATCAGAGAAGGGTTTGGGATGAGGGAATGGATTACTTATTAAAGTAAGTGATGCATTCATTGAAATTAATTTGCAAATTTACAACATCTACAACTGTATTTGGCCTAACGGATGTTTGTGTAGATGACTACTGCAAAAGCTGCTGTATATTTTGGAGTTTTAATTTCCACAGTCTTCATTAAATTACTAAGGACCTACAGTACAGTATTGATTCCATTCATCGACTTACTAGAAACTTGTTCCTTGTTATTTTTCACTTTTTACACATGTACTATAGTAGTATAGCATCAAATATGCATCCTTGTGCTTTTGTTTTTGAAAAATACTTCCGCTGATGCACCTGCACACATCATCAGTGATGTTACCTGTGGTCACTGGGAGTTTCAGGTCCTTCACCGTCACCCTCGCCCGGTGACTAGTCTGGGTTGGTAAAGCCCCAGGATGCATCCAGGTGACTTTGTTGCCCACGAGTCACTGCTCTTGATCCACAGCCATATTGAGGCTCTTTCTGCAGCGTGTATGTGGTTTTGATGGCCTTCCTCTTGATCACCCCTGTTAGGCCCAGAAGACTGTAGAAGACAAATCCTGTGCAGCCCACCTCAATGGCCTCACACCGCGCTCTCCACCCATTCAAATGACACTGGTCAAACAGATCTTCATCCTTTCATTAGCCTCCTCCACTGGGTCTTCCCAACAATACAATCTGCCTGAGTGTGGTCACTATGATGGTGTTGGGGAACCTAAGCTGCCTTCCTAGGTCGTCCTTCAGCTGCCAATCTCTCCCTTTTGCCAAGAAACCCACTGATACTTTGGGCTGTGGCTGCTGACCAGCTCTGACAAATGCAATGGCCCAATTTTCTAGGTGCTGATGTTTACTGCTTTTGATACCCCAGCTAATAGTGTCCGCTAAGTTCAAGCAACCTGGCACCTTAGAGATCCCACCCTTCTGCACTGACATTTCAATGTAATTGTTCTTAAGGATATGTCAAGTGCTGGGTTACAATGCTAAAAAATATCTTCTCCTCAGCGTTGAGCAGTGAAATGATCCTTTTCATTTTAAAATCAATCAATGCTTTTTGAGCTCTCATCTTTAGAAATACAGACACCCTCTCCCATCCTCTACTGTTGTGCCACTTTACCTCTCCACCGGACAACCTTCAAAATCTTCCGAAGCCCGAAAGGGAAGCTTCGGGCATCACCTGTACTCTTTCTAGAGTACTCCACTCAGGCCAGGTGCTGAGCTCGCTCTAGCAGCTTTGTCAGCCTCCTGAATCTCCTTCCAGCTGGCTTCTGTTTCATCAAAGTTGATGCCAGATCTTGCTGGATTTACTAAGCAGTCCCCGAGATCTTCTTCTCGTCTTTCATCACTGTGGGTATTCCACAGATAACAGCCAATGTCCTCTTTAGAACAGGAGAGCTGGCCGCTGCGCGTCCTCTCAAGCAACTGTTTGATAAATCCAAACAGGTTTGCAAAGAAGTAAGCTTGCTTTACCTGGCCCTGTCTCTCGCCCATCTCCTATGCCATTCCGCCCAACGCAGGGATATAAGCTTCTTCTGAGGATATTGCTTAACTCAGCCAGTGGTGTTCTCTTTCCTCACTTGCCTTTCAAAATTCTCAGCTCATGCCTTAAGTGCAGAATTTTGGCAGCTCTCCTGTTCATTGCAGAAGGAGCACTGGAGGTCTTCTTCTCCACTGTACCAAACCTCTCAGCGGCAGTGTTAACTATGATTGATTTCATGTTTTTACAAATTCTAGCAAAGCTTTCACATTAAGTTTGCCACCTAACTATTCCTTCATAATCACAATAATGTAATGGTATTGGTTCCACGACCATGTATCGCTACGATTTTAGTGCCCCAGATCCACAGAATACCATGAGAATACCTCAGCTACATTTTAAAGGGCAGGACTGCTTCTCTTAGTGCTGAAAATTATATCTTTTTTGTGTTGATTGACTTCACATACTGTGGTGAGTGGGTGGAAACAAGCCATGTTATATAAGAGCTGGGATTTTTAAGGCAGCAATACTCACTACTTGACCTGGATTTCATCAAAACCCCAAGTCAGCCAAGAATCTCAAATTACAAACATAATACGTGATAGAGGCTTGGTTTACTACTGGTTTCTTGCACCTGAATGGTAGAAACTCTCTATCAAGTGTTGGTTTATAACATGAAACTGGTGGATGGGTCAAAATTTAATCCAGAAAATAGTGCCAGGGAATTATAGATTTTATAGGTGATTTCAGATCCCCAGTGGCTGAAGAATTGAGAAAACCCTTGCACTTTAGACCATTTAAATCAATAATTGATTAAGTCATTAAGTGCTCACACAGACTGGAAACCAGGTTACTTCAGTTTCACTCTGGGAACAAGAGTGAGGATCACAATTCTTAAGGAAAGGGTTTTGTTTTATACTCCTATCCTATATATTCTCAAATAAAAGCTTGATTCTGAAAAGGCTTAACTGTCATATACTGTATGTATCATTCCCAAGGAGAAGCCTGCATTGTGCTCTGGTCTAAAGTGTGCTGTTAGTAACATGCATGGACCCTGAATACAGAAATGATGCAAAACGTCCAGCCAACCCAATGAAAAGCAAGTAATGGTATGTATATGGGCCAGCAACCGGGGAAAGGAAAGAAATAAATGGGACAAAGTATGTTTGCTGTGATGAACATTTTCAAGAAGAATGAATCATGATGGAGATGCAGTGCACAATATCCAAAGAACAATAAGAAAGAAGCTGATCCTTTGTCAGATGCCAGGAGGAGGTCCTTAAGCTGGCAGGAGAGGCTGGATGGTGTTACAGTATACAATGATGTTACTGGACAAAAACATCCAGCCGCAGATTGATGACAATGGAGATGCTATTTGTGTGTGGAGCTGTGAGGGTTTCACATTATACAGTGTTAAAGACCACGTGTCAGGTACTGCTGTTGCAGATCCTTGACAATCGGGATCTTTGTACTGTACATTGTGAACAAGTTTTTGAATACTATTTGAGATGCCACAACCTGACAAATACCTTCCATAAATGTCTTTAGAAACTAAATAATTTGGAAATTATGTACTGTACATTCCTTTCTTTTAATCTAAGTATAATATTAAAAAAAGCAGATTGGAAGTACAGACTTCTAAGATGCTTCTTGTAATATAACAGAATTTGCAGATGTCTTTGCAAATGAGTACAAGTACTTGCAAATACTTCGTTAAACATTTTTTTTTAGTGAGGAAATAAATTTGAATTTTCTCAATGCATGATCATTAACTCCTGTTTAATCTACTGACCAAATATCATAAATCATGTTTCCCAGATTGTTATTTTTTTCATGTAAAAACATGTGAACTTTGGTTTAATTTGTCCCTGACGTGACTTACTGTAAAAAGTCAATAATAGTGAGGCACAGCGTTAAAAAACAATGGTTCACATTTTCTTACACTTTTTTCTTCGTCTGATATTAGGCATAAAATAAAAATAGCTGACGGAAATCACATGCTCTTTAGAAACTAGGGCACTATCATTAATACGCCAGTATTATGTCTACACCAGTCTAGATTTAGTAAGCCGACAAAATCTTGGAAGCATTTAAATGGAGGAACTACTTTTTCTTATTGTGTTTGTAAAGTTCTGCTATACTGTATAAGAAACACAATAACCTGGAGATGCTGAGAAAGAGCGAAATATTTTTTTTCGGACTCTTAAGAAGAGATTGAGCATTTTGAATTTTTGATACCCGTATCACAACACACTGATTTTTTGTAATTTTGCCTAAATGAATTGCCTGACCTTTTGGAAAGATGTAGAGTGTGCAGGCAGCCGTGTGGAGGAGAGGTCAGGGCTCTCAAGTTGGAAGGGTGTAGGGTGAAGCCTGGGGCAGGCTCCACTGCTGTCCACTCACGTGGATCGCTCCGGTAGCATGCCATGCTGCACAATCGGAAGTCGATCTGGATGTGTGCACCAGCCAAATCCAGTCATAATGATGATTGCATGATTTCTTGTTTTATATGTATTATTAACACGATTGATGCGGATATAAAAGGGCTGCCGTGAGAAAAATGCAATTAACTTTAAATAAAGATTTCAAATTGCACGGCCAGTCATCTCATTCTTCTTTATATGATGTGAAAGAGCATGTTTGTTAGTGTTTTTAAGAAAGTGAACTCTTTACCTTGCCCACAGCTACAATACCCGAGTTTTTGCACCGGAGTAGTATGATTGACATGATGTTGATGGAAATGTCTGCGTTCCTTATGCTTCCTCACAAGAATGTCTGTAACAGAGAAAACCTGGAATTAGTGGCATGTTGGTGAATCATTTAATGAATAGACATCAGTTATTACTCTTGCCGATTATTCAGTTGAGTGGTCTGAAGAGAAATCAATTACCTCTACATAACTTCATTCTTTGTTTGAAAAAAAACCCAGTGCAAGACTGAGAACATGACATTTACAGCTTAAATTCTTAAGGTCAGACTCATTTCATGCGAGTGCTGTTTTGGCTGGGTATTACCCATGTGAGAAACTGCTTCAGCAATTGAAAGACCTAAAAATGGCAGCTGTTTTATATGCAAAATCTTTGCCAATGCACCACTGGTTTGTAGGCTCTGATTAAGGCTAATATCAGAATACCATGCCTAGGTAATGTTAGGTTTCCTAAGATTAATGCAAAATCTAGGTCTGTGAAAACTGACACAAATGTTTTCTAATGCTGAGATTTTTTTTCTCACAAATACTGGTTAACTACAGTATAAATGCTGATTATTGTTGCTCCATCCTAATGAATAGTCTGACAGAAGTCAATATCACTAATAAAAGTATCTTACAGTATTTCTGTGGCTTTTGTATTTAATAGAAAGTAAACCTTTACAATATGTATTTTAACATTTTTAATTTAATTTTAACAAGTATTCAAAATTGGTCATTTAAATTGATTTTTTGTAAAAGTCATCAATCAATTTTATATAAAGTTTGTGCTTTTTACAAATGCTAAAATGACACCCTCAGTTAGACTTGCTTTAGAATAGGCATTGAACATGTATTTCAGGGCATTGCCCCATCAATTTAATTCTTACATGTGTCGTTTATAGAAGTGAATGGCAGTGTTGCTTGAATATTTTTATTTAGTTACTGTATGTGGGATGTGGGTCCCCTCTCTGTATACCAGTAATTCGGATTCTAAAGAGTTTTAAGGCTTTCATTTGAGTGCTAAAATACGTTTAAAATAATAACACCAACAGCTGTTACTTGAAAGCTGATGCTTGAATAAAGTATTTAAGGTCAAAAAAACAAATTGTATGCCAAGAACAGTGAATTCTTATTTTCTTCAATTTAAAGATTAAAATTACCAGGCTTAGTTTTTAAAAACTGAAGAGTTTTTCAGTTAAGCTCAGTATGGTTATCTTGCTGTTAAAGATTTACATTTTGTTTTCTATTGGCAGACAGTCACTGCTTAGGTCTCTTTCATTCCTTTTGTATTTAAAAATACGAGTTCAGTGTGGGAGAAAGGGACACATTGAATTCCTTATGGTCATGTTGTGAAATTCTGTGAATTTTGTGTGCAGAAAAAGCTTGTAAAATTGATGCTGTGACGATTTTGTGAAACCAGATCTATTTACTTTCTCTAAAGCGAGTAGGCACCGTGCAGAAGACACTCATCTCATGCTCATGAAGGCAAAACAGCTGCTTGAAACTGAATGTCTTACACCTTCAGCAGACAAGACACTGCATTCTTCTGAGCTGATAAAGCGCTCCAGCTTAGGAGTCTTGTTCACTTTTTTAGTTTCAGGTTTTCTTTTCTAAGTATAATGATGCTATGAAAAAGACAAATCAATCAATCAATCAATCAATCAATCAATCAATCAATCAATCAATCAATCCACCAGAGACACTCAATGAAATGTAACTGCAATACAGAGCTACCCAATATGTTAACCCCCATTATCTGAAAGCAAGGTACTTCTGGCCTTTAAAACCTAAATGTGCTTTTTTTAGTGGGCATCCACTCTGACATTACTACAGTATGCACAGATTAAATGTATCAAGGAAGGAGGCAGAAGTATAAGATTATTTATCTATCTACTCTTACAGAATCTATCATGATACATATATGTTACTTCAGCCACTTAGGGTTACAACATATTTGACATGTAGTCCAATTATACCTTTTGCCTAAGAATGCAGTGTCTTGTATTTGAAATCGGAACCAATGAACAAAGAAAAACAGTGGAAATATTTTGAAAGTCAATTAAAATTTTGTGTACGTTTTCATTTTTTTAATGATAAATTAAGTTACTAATTTTGTCTATGCTCTTTCTAGACACTGCAGGTTTAATTGCTAATTGTTAACTGGGAATGAATACATTTGCATATTAATTAGCTCCCAATTTACATTTTTAATTTGCTGCCTTCAAAGGGTGTGAGATAAAAGGTCGTGTTATTTTAAATAATTTATGCTTTATTGCTGAAAAGATGCTGAAAGGAAATGTGCAGCTGATTTTAACCCCTGAGAGCTTTTACTGTATAAAGCACTCTGAAAATTATTTTAAAAATCTAATTAAATGAAAAAAATGAAGTGAAACAGTTCTTAACACAAAGCCACCCAGAACTGAAAAGTGCTTCAGTGAGTCTCCAGGATTTGTACAATGAAGTATAGAATGCACTGGAGATGGCTTTGTTCAAGTCAAGTACATACAGTAAGCTGCATTTCCAGGAACTTACAGTATATCTTTTTATAACTTTTTCCAGTGTTTTGCTATTTCCCTTCATTACACTTTGTTGTGTAAATTTTTTCAGAAAGTTAAGCAGTAAAGTACATTCAATTGTTCAAAATTAAAATGTTTTAGAATTCCCATTTTCTTTGTGGAAAACTATGCCTGTGAAACACACCTACAGTATTGTAGACCAGCTTCCTGTGAGGCACACAGTATTATTCCTGAATATATGGTTCCAGATGCAATTCAATCCTTTGGTAATTTATGTCCAAATTTTATTGTCCATCTCATTTCCTTCTGTACACTTCCTTTAAAAAATATATTTCTTTGTCCATTCTATCATGATCCAGATGAAGGTTTATTTCATGTTACTGTTTCCATTTGCTCAGCTTTGTTAGAGCTATTAACATTAATCACTATGCATTAATACATTTTACAAATTAGCTGGAAGTATGCTCAAGAACATTTTAAATGTATTACTAGAGTTTGGACTGCATGCTTTCAGAAAAAATCTTTAGTTCAGTAAATGTGATTATTAATATTGTATTTTTTCATTTCGCTCATTCATAGATTTACAGTTTATTCTTTGCCAATGTCTGGCCTCTGCACTCTCTGTCATTTGTTTTTCACTGTCAGCCGTGCTTCACGGAAGGTATAAGGCTTTATTTCTGCTCAGATGGGAAGAACTGGGACCCATGTAATGGTTAAAGAACCATATTTACTGACATGCGTCTAAAATGTGAGAGAGATTAGAAGCGTTTTTGCTTAATTGTCCAATATGTTACGTATTAGCGCAGACGTTAATGAGCCATGGAAAGCTGCCATCCCCTGACTGTGAGTCTTAAAGTGCTGCAACTCCCCTTCATGCTACAGAACTGGGTCCAGGGACATTGCAGTTTTTACTGGTTTATATGTGTTGATTTGTTGGCTTTATTTCTAATACTTGTTTTTTGTCTTGAAAAACACCTTGCATATTCCTGTAACCATGACTTTTCCAGCTGTTACCTCTCCTGTCTAGGCAAGGTCAGAGCGAGACGGTTTTAGTGATCTTCCTTTCTCCTGTCAAATCTAAAATTAAATGAAGTTATTTCCTCCTGCTTGTAAACAAATGGCTTAGCAGAGCCGGTGAAGAGTTTTTAGCATGTTCATTTTTAGTTGAACTTTTCCTCTTATAACATTTACACAGTATTGCAGTACTGAGGAACGGATATCCCTCTGAATATACTTCATAGTGTAATCTACACTTGCTAAAAAATAATTATTAAACTATACTGGAATTGTAAACAAAAATATTATGCAGATGAAGAGTAAAGTATAATACTGCCCCTTTACAATGGCAAAATATCTTTAAAATATGTACGGTATAAGCAAAAAACATGCAAAATATGTCTGTCAGACATCTTTACTTTACATAATAAGGTTCAACAAAAGGCTGCTGACGTGTCTTAAAATTATACTAAGTTACTACTGAAATCATGTAATGCTTGTTTTCAAGAGGGGAGGTTTATAGAGTCACTTTTATCATCTCAGAACAATTTTTCTTCAATGTTATGAGCTAGATGGGCTGAAAGGGCTGTTCTTAAGATTGTATAATTGCCAGGAGAAATGTTGTCCATATCAGCCACCCAGACAAATATGTCACCTGAGAGAATCTGTGATGGAGTTAAATGATATGGATGGAACAGCAGACAGCCAGAAAAATGCATCAATTGATGGGCAGCTGTTTTTAATTAGTATACAGTAGATAATTGGGCTGGGTTTTACCATAAACAATTAACCAAACGGGATAAATAATTTATTATTTGATTGCGAGAATATACAGTAAATACGAATTGACTATAAAAAGTCAAATTATATTTTCTTCATATTGTTATAGTTTTAATTATATAAATTATTGCTTTCTTCCTTCAATAACAATATTTTTTGTGCAATGTTTTCCATATTGCAATGAGGTGTTTCTGAGAAAATTATTCTAGCTGGTCCATTTGTTAAATAAGTAAACCTTTTGTGCCATTTTAATCTTTTCACAGTTGTATTTTATTTCTAAGGTGTTTGAAGCCACAGCTATCCCGAGATAACGTGAAACTGTAACCCTATGATCTAATACAGTGTGCTGCATGTACTGTACATCCACAGTATTAGCAGCTCTTTCTGTGCCTGTGTGGTACTATGTTTTCCATTTACATAAATGCAGGGTATTTGTAATTATATACTACATGAATTATGTGCACTTTAATATTAATGCAGCTTGTCTGATTTATAACTTTGAGGAATCTTTGAAAACAAAAACAAGCAGAACTACACAATTTTGTGTCTGTAACATTTGAAGGTGGAGAGTTAAATGTAAATGGCAAGATGTTGCAAAAGCCATCAACATCTCTGGCTTATGAATTTACAATGCATGTGTTGTCCCTCTGGTACTGGCATTATTCAACACTTAACTCTTCTGGCACAGGAGCTTGATGATTCTTTAGAAGACATTGGCGGAACATTTGTAGTGCATTCATTTATTTTTGTTCTGTAAAAATGTTTAAAACTTTTGGCTTGCTACAGCACAGAGCAATTGAAATCAGTAAGGCAATTCACAACAATTGCAGTGCTTCAACTTAAAAGCGAGTAAAGCAATAGTGCCCATAAATGATTAGATAAGAGATTAGAATATAGAAGAATAGTTCTGTATATGTCTTCTGCTTGTAAAATGATATCACAAGGGAAGTTACCTGTTTGTTAGTCTTTAGAGGGCACTGTGATTTGTTTTGACAAAAGCTCATCAGCTTTTCAATAAACAAAACAGAGGAAAACAGATATTGCTGAAAATACCTAATTTAAACAGTACCCATGAATTAAAGCATAAAACAAAAAGATTGTTACAAGGCCATGAGCCACAGGATAATTTTTATTTTTTATCCCATCCTTTCCTAAGGACAATATTAGTCTCTAGTATGTTTGGAATCCATTTCATATGGATGCATATTGGAATACATTTTATGATAATTTGTTTGAAACAGTAAATGCTGACTCTAGTCTATAGTAACATTTTCTCAGATATATGTGGTGGAAATATATACTGTATATACCTAAAGTTGACTGAAAAAGTGTTTGTTTTATATGACATTTTCTATCTTGTTTTACATGACACACAGGGCATCACAGATGTGAGTAACAGGGCCAGATGCCTCGATCTGAAAGGTACAGCTCTGGAATTTAAATGACCTCTGAAGAGTCTGATTTTTATCCACTTTGTAGAGGAGAATGCATTGGTATGACTGCTTAGATTTCTTTTCAACAGAAATGTATTATGTGACCAACACGTGTTGTGTGAAACAATAAATTGACAATAATATATAATATTTAATTTTTTCCTTCAAAAATGATGATCAAGTTTCTCTCTCACAATCACAAAAGTTATCGTCAAAACTGTAATACACAGCAGCTTTTGGTTTACTGTGGTGTTGTAAAAACTTGTTTAGGTCTCCACATGCTGTGTATGGTATGGAGATCTTAACATTTTTGATTTTTTTGTATGATTAAATTAATTAACTTGCGTCTTGTGGAGGAATCCCTTCAGCATTTTTGTATTTCTTTTTTGTTCAGTTTGGTCAGCATGTTCTTCTCATTTCGTTGTCACACAGAGATGACATCTGACTTTAAGCCTCTGCACATTATCTGTAAAAGGCAGAAGGGATTAGAAAATGGGATTTCAGATCCCTTCGTATGGTACAGTTAAGTGATTATTGTAAAATCATTTTATAAATGATATGCTAATGATGAATAAATTATTATCTACCAACATGCAGCTCAGAGCAATCTGGCACACTTACCAGCGAAGAAGATAAGAGTTTATGAGGAGAAAGGGTCCTTTTGAATATGTTCATAATAAAGATGGACTACTGTGTCCATCAAAGTGTTTCTCCAGGCTTTGTTTAAAAGTCATCTGTTTCTGAATAATCAACAGCTTCTTTGATTTTACTGGGAGAGTGGGAGAGATCTTGTTCATAGGCATGACTTGCATGTAACTAATTCTAGCTAAGACTCGTATGTACATATACTTTATATATATATACTCACTCCACAGGGGGACTTTGTGAAAAGTATTGAAAAGTCAGGCTGTTAGCGTTTGGAGATATTCTGGACTGCTATTATTCTGGCTTTGCAATTTCGTATAACTTTGATCTCTGTCTGAGATCAGCAATTTGGCTGCGCAGCAAACAATTGTAATTGTCTAAAGTCTGATTGCTTTTCAGGTGAACGATTAGATTACCAATCATGTGAGTCTCTTGAAGAAATATTGAAACTACTCCAGTTTGAAATCATCAACCTACAGGAGACTGAACTGGAGGAGAATGTAAGCACGCAAAAGGAACTGTAGGAGAGTCGGGTGTTTTATAGATTATGCAGTTTGATGCCCTCTTTGTTTGGTTTCACTTAAATAGAGCTTCTGCTTATTTTGATAATGCAGTAAAATAAATATTACATAAATTATACCCAATAGCAAACAAATATACAGTACACAGAGCCTATAGAATGTCTACTCACTGATTTCAAAGTGACACTTTTTGTGGCTGAACAGCCTGAAATCAAGATAAATTAAAACAGAATTTATTTTACCTTTATTTACACATTATAACACACAACCTACAGGTGAAAAACAAAAGCTCAAACATTTGAAAATGTAAATTTAGATGTCCAAAAATTAAACATGAAAACCTACACAAATGGGTTATATACACACATAAGTTATATGAATTGTAAATTAGCTCGTGTAACCAATTGACTTCCAAATCACACAAGCTAATTAGCCTCCACCTGTGTTTGAGTGTAGTGATTGTGATGATTTGAGAATAAAGTCTGCTGTTTTTGTAGGTCTTCTCTGCTGGGTAGTGCTTCCTAAAGTAAAGAGTCAAAATTGGCAACAAGAAGCTATCAAAACACCTCTGGGATAAGATGTGACAAATAAAGCACAGAGCAGGAGATTTCAAAGGCCTTAAATACTTACTAATAAGTGGTATATGGGCCCACCTAGATCTTACCTGGATCAGCAGGGACTTTCTCTGCAGCAGGGATTGGAACACTGGTCAGGACTGAAGGGAAATTGGATTAAGCAAAATACAGGTAGATTCTTGAGAAAACCCTGCTGCCCTGCTGAAACTGACAAGAAAGCTTACCTTTCAACATGACAATGACCTTAAGCACACAGCCAAAGCAACAGTGAAGTTCCTAAAGAACAAAAACATAAATGTCCTCAAGTGACCCAGTCACAGCTCTGACCTCAATCCAATTGGAAATCTGTTGAATGACTTTGATGGTTGCTGTCCATCAACAGTGCCCTCACCATCTGACTGAGCCTGAACAGTTCTAAGGAGGAATGGGCAGACACTGCCGAACCCAGGTGAGCTGCGTTGGCACAAACCTGTCCAAACAGAATTATTCTGTAATTCAAGCAAAAACGTGCTTCTACCAAGTACTAACACAGTTAACTCAATTATATAACCCCTTTTTCTAGGTTTACATGTGTAACTACTTATCAGAATGTTTGAGTGTTCATATTTCACTTGGAGGTTGTGTATTACAATGCATAAATGAAGGTAAAATAAATTCTGATATAAAGAGAAACTGCAGTGGCAATTTCTCAGACTGGTTATTAACAGTAACAAAATAAATTCATTGATGTTATAGAAAAAAAATACAAATTTTCAATAAAGCACAAAATTGTGAACTTTGTTAAAGTACTGTAAGTCACCATGTTATCGCAAACTCACATTCGAGTTCCCACAAATGCAACATGATTTGGCCCTTCCTGCTCACTAGTCTCTGAAATGACTAATCTACTGTGATGTACGAGTGAATAAGTACAGGGTGAGCAGCAGACACCTTGCTGGAGGAATGTTTCAACTTGATCTGGATGCAGACAGAGTTAACAAGTAGTATTTGTCATCAAACCATCTCAAAATCGAAAGCAATATTTCTATTGGATTAAAAAAGATGTTTTCACAAGCCTGCTTGTCATAGGGCGGAACGCGTTGCCTGATGTTTTGTTGCCTTATTCTGAATCACAAACATGGTGCTGCGCATACCTGGAAATTGAATCAATTTTGTGATGTAAATTGGTGGTTTACCCCTTCTAACCCCTTAAATTTAAAAATAGCATTGCAGTTCCCCTTAAATGTACCTTGATTTCAGACTGTTAGACCTCAAAATGTGTTACTTTGGAAAGGATGTTTCGACTCTATAGGCACGTAGTATGTATATATACATACGTACAGTACATGGAAAGATATATTGTATATATCTTATATTGTAGATATAATGTACTGGGCACATTAAAGTCACACACTTTACTAAGAATGTGAATGGGTCAGGTGGATTGCTCAGAATACACTTCTTTTCTCTGAGGAACAGCTGCAGTTTTCCTTCTGCAGTGGCCTTCAGTATTCGTATTGTTTGCAGGGGGCGTCTGCCTTGCTGGACATGATTCTGTACTATGAATCCACAGCACGTCTTGACATGTCGTCAAACACAAACATTGGGGTGGGCGGCTGGCAGGCTCTGTCTCACCTGCTCCAGAAGGTAAAGACCCGGAGGAACTGCACCACAGTGAGCCAGGACCAAATTCGGACTAGATTTTTACCAAAGGGCTTGTTTTTCTCTTATTGCAGAGAATATTGCAGTGGATTTATTCAAGGGGGGTGTTTGGTAATATGGTCAGAGTAGACTTAACAGAACCTTTAACATTTGGAATGTCCTATAAGAGTTCTTGGTAAAATTAGTAGAGGGTGTTGGGTTGTTAATAATATGGTAATAAAATCCAGAACTTTGGGTGACTTAAATTATTTTTAAAATTAAAATCAAGTATGATTTGGCCTCAGACACCAGAATAAAAAGCATTTAAAAGATATTCTGTGAGAGTAATAGCAAAATCAAACATTCTCACTCCAGTACAAAATTTCTTCCTGTCTTTCCAGTTCTTTTCATTATAAGCATAAAACATTTCAAAAAAATATTGACACTATTCATCCATTGAAATGTTTTTATGTGTTAATCCATTTTGCTCATCTAGAAATACATTTGGATGTTATTCTCCTTTGAACATATGCTGTGCTTGATGAAGAGGCAGTCAGGGTCCAGGCTTTGTGCTGTCCAAGCAGCGGCTGGTGTCTTGTGTGTTTCAGAGCCGGTGCCTGCGGAGGCTCGATGCCTGTAACCTGCCCCTGCAGGAGTATCCTGCCCAGAGCCTGTCCAGGGCCCTGCGCTGCAGCAGGCTGGCTGTGCTGCACCTGGACAATGCCTCCCTGAACGGCCAACCCCTCTTCACGCTCGGTATGCTGCCCCCTCCCGTGGTCACAACAGTGGCAGCACTGGCGACCTGAGTGACATTTTTCCGTGAACCTCAAGACAAAGACAAAACACACTCTAGTTTGTAGCGTAGAAGCACTGCAAGGAACGTTACACTCTTCGAATCTATATGGAGAAATACTTTCTTACTTTGACACTGGGTTCTTGCTGTTCATTTAAATCTCAAACCAGTATGCAGGTGATGCATGTTTGCTTGAGGGTAGGTCAGCAGGAACAGGACACATTGAAAGAGAAAACCACCTCTGACCTCTGTGAATTTCCCAGCCTGAGCTGGGGATTACAGGTCCTAATCTTCTGGTGCCACTTTAAACACCAGTATCCTGAGAGGCGCATCCTGCTGTGGTCAGAAACTTCGAAAATCGGCAAAGATTTCTTCTGCAGAGATTTTAAATACACAACTAACAATACTCTGTCCTTCTGGAAGATAAAAAGGTTCTTAATGAATCAATAAGCCCTGACTCAATGTTCAAACTCTCTACTTCTTTGTTATTAGTGCAGTGCTGTCATGCAAACTACCTAATCGTGATAAAATATATTTAGTAAGAACTTTTACTTGCACAAATGTACTTGCTCAGTACCCTTGTACAATTACTTGCGTGTCTTTTCCGTAAATACTAAGGCTGTAACTGCGATGTCAAACAAATGACAAAATAGCAACAAGGACACAGTCAAAACATGGCTACAATGTACTAATCAGCCCCAGTCAGGGTGAAAGTGCCCTGTAGCTGTGAAATGTTTTGACACTGATAAATTCTCAAGCCTGATGGAGGTGGTGTCATGGCTTGGGCGTTAGTGACTGCCTTTGGAACTAGATCACTCATTATTATTGATGATGTAACTAATCATCAGCTGAATTAATTCTAAAGATTGCAGAAGCTTTATGTCTGTTTATGTGAACGGAAATGCTTTCAGAATCATTGGGAAGCGCTTCACCTTGCAGCATGATACTGACCCAAAACATACAGCCAATGCACCAAGATGTTCATCAGGAAAAATAAATAATGAAAATCTAGAACTCGCCAAGTCAATCTTCTGATTAAATGGGAAACTGCAATTTTTAAATCAAGGGGTTAAAAGGAATCAGCATTGATGAGTGCATGTCAAACCATAATTAAAGTAAAATATACACAGTAACTTGTAAAACCTCCAATTTACTTCACAAAATAGATGAAATTTCTAGGTATGCGCAGCACCATGTTCTGCAATTCAGAACTTGACAACAAAACGTCTGGTGACATGTGTGGTCTTATTACATTGTAAACAAGCAGGATTGTGAATACATCTCTTTAAATCCAATAGAAATATTGCTCTTGATTTTGAGATGTTTTCCAACAAATACTGCTGACTTATTAACTCTGCATGCAGATCACATTGGAACATTTCTGCAGTGAAATTTCTGCTGCACAACCTGTAATTATTTGCTCTTACATCACATTACGTTAGTTATTACAGTGACTAGTGAGCAGGAAGGGCAACATTTACATCACAATTCTTACAAACTTTCACTCTTGCCCTGACCAGGCTAGACCAAGTGTTTGTGACAACAAGGTGACTTACAGTGCTTTCACAAAGTACACAATATTGTTCTGTACCATCAATGAATTTATTTTGTAATTGAGTTTGAATAACCAGTCTGAGAAATTGGGACTGCAGTTCCCCTTTGAATTTTAAATCTAAAATGCATCTTGCATATTGAAGAAAAAACTGAAGTCAGAACACTCCAAGTACAGACCAGAACTTAAACTGGCTACATCTCAGATGATCACACAAAGAGTTTTGCAAGTGCAATGAACACAGAGTTTTATACTCACTGACTTTTATACTCTGAAATTGACTTCAGTGAATGAATACTTACAAGCACTTAGAATCACTGTATGTTTCTGACCTAATAAGATCAAACTTATGCCTGGAAGTGCTGAAAATTAAAACATGTTATGCTTGTCATTCATATTAGTCTAATCATGACAAATACAAATTGCTCCACTGTAAAGCAAAAATTGCAGTTTTGACTTTGCTGTCCAAATACTTTTGGAGGGCACTCCAAAAAAATAAATATGATGTAAATAACAGCTCCTCTTACAAAGCACAAAATTATGAAAGCAGAAAAGCTTTTAAATGTCTTTACTGCACACAAAAAAGGCCAGATTCAGACTGAGCCCATAAAGCTCTGCAAGTTCAAAATGAAGCCAGCAGACAGAGACAGTTTGCGGGAGACTTTCAGAGCCTCGTATCCCATGCTTTGCCTGTCTCTTCCAAAAGATGAATGCCTGTGGGAAACAGAAGAGATTTATTCTCCACTTTTTAGAAATATTAACGGATTCCAATGACTCAAAAGAAGCAGGCTGAATTCTTTGTGTCTTATTGTTTTGTTACTACTACACTTGTCATTATACGAAGGGACAGATGCAGTTCACTAAGTTGGTAGTGAAAAGAAAGTTCCACCTGTGTTCCTTTCTTGCTGAGCCCAACAGTGCTCTGTGTAAGTTCAGCAAAACAGAATCTGTCCCTTTAAACGTGTCTTGATTCATTTGGTATTTTGGCTATGCACAGTGTCTTCTCTCTCAGTGGGAGACACGGGGGCTGATCATTGAAATCGATTTGTTGGGTTTGATTGCGCGACTTGGCGGCCTTCACAGTGGAGTCACCTGAATCAATTTCAACGATCAGGCCGTTTGGTTCCCACTGTGTGTGATGACAATGTTGGCATTCCGCATGCAACCAAAAGGCTTGATCAAATCTGCTGAATTGATCGGCGAAAACAACAGTGTGTGACCACCACAAAAAGAAACCCTAAAGACAGCAGTTTTCAGGAGCCTTTCATTGAAATGAAAAAAAAAAACTATCCTTTTAAGAGATGAAAAATGGAAGTTGTTTTTATTAAATATGTAATTAGGAAAAATTAAGATAAAACATCAATCAAATAGAGAATATTTCTTTCTATTGTCACTGTTTCGTAATCTAAATTTGATCATTTGCTTTTAAGTTCTTTTTGGAATGCTGGTCCTGTCAGTGTTCATCCACACATACTCAGTTAAGCTCATTAAAACTGCACGTTTTAGCCTTACTCCGTTTAAGATCCATATTCTATTTTACATCTGTTTTCAGAATAAATATGTATTGGATTTACAGCTGATAAAATAAACTGAGAAAAAGAATTTGTCACGATATTAGTTCCCCCTCCTTAAGGGTGCTCCAGCCCTATCACTCAAGACTTTATTCCATGCACCTGCGCCCTATTCCCTGCCCCCCTTAAAAGCCAGGCGCTGACGCTCTTCCGGGCTCTGCATCTGATTTCCATATCGTGCGAGTCCGGGACCAGGAAGCGCCTGGTCCCGTTAAGGTTTTAATCTCGGTTCCCGTTCCTGTTCCCCGTCCGCCGGTTCCGTCCCGGCCTTCGTGGTTTTTAATTCCTTCGTCGGATGGATCTCCTGGTTTTGGACTTACCCTTGCGTTTTGGATACTCTATGGATTACTCTTGGATCGTTCGCCTCGGCCACACCTCCCCCGTGCACCAGCGCACCTTGGACACGCCCCCTGTCTTCTGCCCCGTTTTCCTGCATGACATTTCCCTAGTGTTTCCCCACTCCGTCGGACTGTGTCGTCCGCATAGGGTCCGGAAAGAACTGTTCGTTACAGAATTCAGTCAAAACCATACCATTTACCAATACAAGTGCCATTAAAGCAAATCACCTTGATGGAGCCTTTATTTTTATAAATGTAAATGGAATATAAATCACACATTTATTTTGTGTTTTGACTCTATATTTCACAGTTTGTGCTCTGAAGGTGAACTGTGCCTTACAAGAACTGTACCTTGGAAACAATAAGCTTAACAGCTACCAGGATGCCATGCAGCTGGGAGAACTTCTCAAATATAACCACTGCCTCAAACTGCTGGACTTGAGTAACAACCTTATTTCAGATGCAGGTAAACAATCTGGTTTATCAAATGCCAATAAAGGTAATCACAAAGGCAATTACATACCTCGTTTAACATTTCAATTCATGATGTATACCATAGTTTATGTGATAGTGCACCTACAGTATCTACCTATTTTCCAACTATCTTCTAGGTCTGGAAGAAATCTGCGATGGTTTAAGAGTGCAGAGAAATGGGATTAGAAGTATTGTGCTATGGAACAACCAAATAACTCACAGAGGCATGCTCCATCTGGCTAGCACACTGGTGAGAAATACAGGAAAACTGCACGCGTTTGCTGCACTGCATGTGCCAGGTATATTGGAAGTATGAACCTTGGAGAGTGGAGATAATAAGTAATTACTACCTAGAAGCCTGAAAAGTGCACTCACTGAGACGCAAGGCAAGGTGAACCTGGTGTATGACTTGGGAGCAGCCCTCTGAAGACATCAGATGCCGCAATGCTTGCGGTTCAGTGCAGCTGTCTGCAAGAACGGACAGTGATCAAAGGTACCTTTGAAGCAGGGTGTGATGCCAAGACTCAGTGCTGGATGGTACAGAGTCTCTAGGATTTTTATATATTGCACTTGTGAGTTGAAATACAGAAAATCCCTGTGGATATTAACAACCTCAGTTAAATAAGGTTAGGTTTTATCTGTCAGTACAATACCATTTAATCCCATCACTTGGCACTTTATTCCATTAGTTATAGTGGCGTTACTCCCCCAGGTTTCTGGAGAATCCCCTTGCCAGAGGACTAGAGGTTTGGTGCTCTTTTGGCAGATTGAATCAGCCACAACTACAACTATGGTGGAATGTCGAATCCAGGGTCCAGTTGCATCAGGTGCATACTGTAGTTGGCACTGTTCATGTTCTGGACCGACTGCGATTTTTGATGTGCATTTTTTTCAGGAATGGCTGCATCACTTGAGTGCCCTACTCTCCCTTTTTTTTCCAAACTTGACTTCATACCACACTCTCGGGGCCCAGTGAGACAAGAGAATAGTAATATAAAGAGGAAGAAAGAAAGTGGGCACACCAGAAATAGAATGACTTTTCCTCACAGGATATCTTATGTAAAATCCCTAATAATATCCATTCTTCTTCGCCCGCACTGATTGTCAGAATAAACTACACCTTCCGTCATTTGAATGGCGATTGAAAATCAAAAGGATACAAATTAAGGGCCCGTTCTCTTTCATCTCGGATATACACATTCAAGGCTGATCCATCCAGGCCGAAAATAAAGCGGACTTGTTCCATTTCAGTGCCACTGAATAGGAACAGTTTGATTAAATAATAGATATGTGTTTAGGAGGTTTTCTCATGTAGTCTGTGATTAAGAAGGATAACTAGACATTCTTGCGACCATAATGATCATAATTAGAGCAGTGGCTGGTAGTGTCGAATATGACACTGGAAAGGCTGTTATTAACCTTTCGCTGTTTTTTTTTACTTCTCTTTTTCTGGATGCCTCTAAAAAAATAAAAGCAAAGCATTTGGCCAGAAGTGAATCCTGCTCCAATGTCAAAGAACTTCATTAAATCACCCATTTACCTGCCATCTGAAGTCCTTGGAGCCTTTCAGAATGCAAAGCCTTTATTTTTATTGGTTCTAAATGGCTCATTTCAGATGTATTATCACTGTCATTCTAGAGTGATGCCACATGGCTTTTTACAGGTCAAACATTACTATACAGTAGTGTTGCTGCAATTTCAAACTTTTAAGACTGCCGATGTACTAACAACACAAAAACAGATTTTTCATTGTCTATGTAGGTCATGGTAAGATCTAATGAAATAATTACTCAGAATGACAAAGGGAACTGAAGAAAGATTTAATTTAAATTCAGTTTCTTAATCCTATAGCATTTGAATAATTCCAATACATTTTCCCACATAGCAAATGTCTTCAGTCAGCAGTGAAATAATTATTTCTAAACAGGTTTTCACTTTGTGTTCAAGATACTACAGGAAAATTAATTTTGGGATAATATTATATCTGAAAGCATCAACTCTTGCACTTGTCCAGCTCAAAATGTAATCTCATCAATTTAAATATTGAAAAAAACTAGACTAAATAGTGGCAAACGTTAGTAATTAAATTAAATTCTGAAAAAGACTTTGAACTGAAACCTACAGCATACAAAAGGTTTAGCTTAACTTGTCATTTATAAAAACATAAGTATGTCTCTTAATTTTAAACATCACAGTGTAATTTATTGAGATCTTGTTTTACAAGCACTAGTATAAATAAACAAATACATACTAGTGAAATGGGATCAGAGAATATGGGACTGTTTGATTAATTATAATTAATTGAGCCCTAGGTATGATTGCAGGTGGATTAGAGTTTCCAAATAAGTGTTAAGCTCATATATAGTACACTTTATTTCACGTTTAAGACATCTTACTGTGAAATAAAATGCTATGAATGTAATTTTACATACACACCACCTTAAATTACAAAAAATGAATCCTAAAAAATTCCAATATATTCACTAATTAGTCTTTCCCTGTAATTATGAGAATGAGTTTACAGCTTGGCACTCTCCCAGAATGTCATGCGGGTAATTTCTGTAGAGAACTATGCATAATAATTTGGCCATAATTTGTCTACTCTTATTACTTTACAAAAAAGAACAGGTGACATTAGAAAGGGGAAAAATGAAAATGGCTCCTACAGAATTTAGCATTTCTTTTCAAGGAGTTTGTGTTTTGCATGTGTAATAATTCTCAGTTTCAATTTACACTAAATGGTGACCAAAGATCTTTACATTTAAGAATTCTGGCTCTACTGTTTACATTCTAACTCTGAATATTGTAGAGGAAATCCAAGTACTACAGTTTATAACACTTAAATCCTGAAGACATCAGTAAGCTTGTATAAAACACAGTCTTGATCTGGAAAGCTCGACTTTGTTCTTAGGTGTATTATACTGTCCAAAACTCTGCTGCCTTTCCTGTCCCATGCTGCACACTTCTGAGGTAAATTGCCACCCCAGCTACCGTGTGAAGCACTAGTGATTTTGTAGTCACCCGTCTTTAAATTCAGTCTCAAAACAAATCTTTAGACTCATTTAGCTGTGTTTTGGGGGATGTTATCTGGTGCTCAGGCAGTGTGACAGTAAGACAGATCTCCTAGCCCTCACTCCGTTATGTAACGTCATGGAGCTCTGATGGTCTCCCTTGCCACATTGGTGCTTCTGGTTTATATAGCTGCTAATCAGGCTTCAAAATCTGTAGCCCCTAATTTACTCTGGTGGGACAGTTCCGGGCTTTTGGCACATGCAGACTGAGGTTCAATTTGTCCCAGTTGTTTCCAAATAATCAAGGCACCTCTTTTTTCATTAATCAGTTGCTTGTTTTTCAGTTGACAACATACTATGCTGTTTAAAAAGCTAGGTACTATTTCCAGTTATATGTAGTATTTTTTTAGCAGAGAACATTTGTCAAATACTGTACATAAAATATCCATGTAGTATTTATGAGAAGTTATATTATAGCAGTGATTGTGAAATAGTTCTGTTTCACAATTCTGAGTGGTAGAGCTGTTGAAAAAAAATCCTTCTAATGCTGTTTTGCACGAAGAAAATTGAAATTTGCTGTCAAAGATAGCCATTTTGCACTTAGGACTCACCAGCATGACATAGCTAACATCAGCCAGTGACAAAAGGATTTCTATGTGCCTTTTAATGCAGACAGAACTAGAAGTCTGTTTAGATGATTGTGACTCTCGCTATTGTGAAACAGCGAGAGCTAATTTTATATATGGTAGACAAGTGAAACAGTGGATTGTTGTGTCTGAATGAAAATGTTTCATTCTTACACTACAGTAACTTTAATGCATTGTAATGCATGAAACCCTTATTCTACGACCTTGTAATATAATTTATTTCAGCCCTGTGTCACAACCCTTGAAACACTGAATCTTGGCCACAACAATATCCAGGACAAAGGCATCCAAGAGCTTAAGGAAGGTCTGATAGCTAACCGATCTCTTCTGCAGCTTGGACTGGCCTACACTGGAATCACTTGTGAAGGTAAAGATTCTCTTTAGTTTTCATCTGGGAAGATGGCTTACATTATCAGTATTTTAACGTTTTTTTTTTCCATACATGTTGTGTCCGATACTGTATATGTCCTGTGTGTCAGCAGTTGTTTATTTTCACTTTTATATTTACTGGACTCATCACCCATGCTCTTGGAGACAGCTTTTGGAGAGACACCTTAAAATGAGCTGTTCCTTGAAACCTGATTAACTTTATATGGAGCTCTCTGTGAAATCCTGAGATGAACAAATTAAAAAAGACATGAACAAATCCAAGAGTTAAAAGCACTGATAAAAGTAAAATAGTTGCAGCGGTGTGGCTTTCTGCTGTGGAGACTTTAGTGAAGAAACAGCCTTCAAACAATTTCCCCTGGACTTCCTCTATAGCCCTTAAATTAATCCAGCTGTTTTTTTATGCGATTAGGTTTAAAATATAGGAAATATGACCTTGAGAACACACATGATTAGTGCACATGGCCACATTAAACACGCACAAAACAATACAGGAAATGCACAAGGATGAAACAAAAACGTTTTTTTCATAAGGGATTCGAACTGCCATTATTTCATTAATTACCAGCTGCAAAGAATCAATACATAATTCTTCTGATTTTTTAACAGTGTTATTAAATTAAAGTTAGTGGCCTCGTTTTTATACTAAGTCATCAGCATTAAGATAATAAGGTCAGGCGGATGTTCTGTTTCGCTTTAGCATTTTTCTCTTTATATTTAAATTAAAAAAGTTTAAAAAAACTTTTATTAAAAAGCTGTGAAATCAACAAATCAATTTTGAAATAAGCGAAAGAACCGAGCGGTTTTGTAAAGTTTTTTTTTAGCACTTTAGCCGCAAGAAGTTAAATTCAGAAATCACTTCTCCTAGGTGCTGTAGCTACAGCAGAATTCATCGTCGAGAGTCTTCGCATCCAGAGGCTCGACGTGCGAAAGAATTTGATCCGAGCAGCGGGCCTGATGGCTCTGTCCTTGGCACTCAGAATAAACCATTCACTGATCAGGGTGGACTTGGATAAAAAACCTAGGAAAGAGAAGGTAAGCCAGCCTACTGTCCCATGTTGGCAACATGCAGTACACATGCGCTGCCCAGGTGGGCTTCCCGTGCGTAAAACTCGCCTAGGTATCCGGAGCGTGTCTGACAGTTGCTCGTTTGTTTCTAGAAATTACAAAGAATCGTTGAATCATATCCATTTTAACAGCAGAATAACAAAAACTAATTTAAACTACGTTTACTCCGTGCATCAATCAAATTGTTTTCAGTTTCAGTACCTGTAATTAGATAGACTTCTGAAACCCACGAATTAGCCGCGTCTGTGTAAAAAAAAACAGCAAAAATTAAAAAATATTATTGGTATTCACCAGTACTATCTGGGGGGAAAGGATGGAGATTTTGCTTGTGTTGTTAAACCAAGTGCAGCCGCATCTATCGGTTGAGCACTGAAGCCCAAGATTAAAATGAAGGGGTTGTAATAACATTTTGACACTGACACAGGAGTAGATTCTGTGTTTTGCATTTCCAGGCCTTGGATGTAATTTGCCAGGTTAACATACAATCTGAGCAAAGCAAAACAACTTTGCAGAATATTTTGGGGAAGTATAATTAGGAAGTAAATATGTGCTGCTCTTTTTTCTGAAGCATATTTTGCACTGCAGTCTGTGCAGTGATACTCTTTCCTTGTTCCTCACACTCAGCCCTTGAGCTTTGTTTGTGATGACACACTTAACTAGGAAGATGAAAAAAACAAGTGAGAAATGAGAGAGTAGAAAAAGGCAGATGGTGTAAATCAGAAATGAAAAAAATAGTTATTTGGTTTGTGGGAAATTGCATTTTTAAATATATTCAAAAGGGAGCATTTTATTAGTATTTGCAGAAACTATATGTTTATATATTTCCTGTATTTACATTTAGTAACTCCACTGTCATTTTGTGGTTTTTCATGATTTTTCTATATGAGGTAGGCTGCCCATTTATGAATTGGTTTTAAAGCAATCTCCTAACAAATTCATGGAAATGATTAGTACAACAGTAATGTGCATCTATCCTCAACCACAAACAAGTCTTGTGAGTGTCATTAAGACACAAAAGCAAAACTTTTATTCAGTCTGCTTTTAAAACAATACACCAGTTCTTCTGGCGTGCATTTTTTATGATTCTGTAAAGGCCTAAGGAATATGATGCCACAACTTTAATGCAATGCCCCTGCTGGATTAAAAAAAATAATTAAGCTTACTTGCCATCTGTTTGTCATGATTTTATCTTCACTAACTTATTTGCATATTAAAGCATTAATTAAATTCTCTAAGGAAAGTGTGCTTACTTTAAAATTAACTCTAAAGCCGAATGCCTTAAAACTTCTTTCCTTCATCTTTTGTACCACCTTCACATTTATTTTCATCCACAAGCTAAGCAATATCTGTCCTTTCTCAATATTACTTGTTTTTATTATTTCATTACTATTTCAATGGGTACATTTGATAAACATGTGGGTGCAACAGGAAGTGTTTTATGTTAATTTATGTTGCTAACGAATGATTTATTGGATGTCCATTGCAGCTGCCTAAGTGTATATAACATTGGTTAATTAAAAAATGAGAATCATGCAGGTTGAGTAAGAAGTTCACACAACATACCTAATAATGGAGGCAGTGGTTTTCGTTTTACGTACTGTTCTAAGAAAAGAAGATTCTGTAGCTGTGTCAGGAAAAACAGGCTTACATCATTCAACTGTATGACAAATGAAATAAGGGTATCTCATAATGTAAGTTATCACAGCTCTTTCTATTTGCATCTTTATCAGAGATTTTGGGATTTTGCTATTCATATTAAATATCCATTCCGACTGCAGTAAGAACGCACTCTAGCCTGTTAGGGAGTAGTGACACAGCTGTGTTTTGTTAGAACATTTCATAGTGCTGGGGGATGACCCATGATTGTATTACACACATACTTTCAGCAGAATGCAGCAGGTAATCAGATATAGGTAGCTGATGCAATCCAGTGGAATTCCCCAGGCTTGTAAAATATGTTAATAAATTGCTGCAGCAGTTTATCCCATAGGGCTCTAGGTTGATCAAATACACCCCTAAGCATGTTTGAGAATTCAGAACCTCAGTGGATACTTTCTCCCGCTAATATAATTAGAAAAAAGAGGGTAAAAAGAAAAGGGAATTTTACATGTAGTGGCAGCCCTTGGTTCTGTGTATAAAAATAGGTGTCATGGAGGAAATATTTAGTCCCTCTCTTCTTTGATGAAAAAGTCCCTCTTCTATTTGATCCTCAGCCTTTTTTGTCATTAATTATTAATTATTTATTCATGTAAAATATTCATAAGGAGTAGTCTTCAGAAATGCAACATTCAGAGGGCACGTCTGTAGCTCTTGTAAGGTGTTATCTGTTTATTTGTCTTGACTATCTCCAGAGGATTTTGCCAGCCTAACAGATACATAGATTGATCGAGTCTGTCTTAGCCAGAGAGCAGAAGGTTACGCCTTTTATTTTAGTTTCCCTACTCTTCAAGTGCAGACCTCAGAACGCTAATGAAATTATCCTAGTCATTTAACAGAAAAGGGTACCATACTTTCTGCAAAAAAAAAAGTGTTTAATTTTTTCCCATTCTTTCAGTAAGATTAATTTTAATTTCATTCGCACAGAGTATAATTAAAAGTGAGAAGCTCTGATTGGAATAAGATAAGCAGCCTGTTGGGAATAGGATAAAGAGAAGCAGGAAATGCTTTTTATCATGAATGTTTAACCACTTTGTCATGTTGCCTAACTATCTGAAACTGGTAGCTGACCATGCATGCAGCAGGAACAGGTCCAGCTTGGGACTGTTGACAGATATCGAGAGCCAGAACAGCTCATGACACCACTGCTCCCCGGCAAAGCAGGCTGGGTAAAAGGGAAGCTTCTGACTTTGACAGGTCAGTAATTTTGAAGACCTGATCATTTGTCTGGATTACACTGGCAAATGCATGTCAAGAAAAGGGGGTGATCTACAGGTCCTAAATGTGAACCAGACAATGCCGCACTGTGCTTCTGCAGGATCCAAGCCTCCGGTTCTTAACCCCTCGCACAGACCCAGTGAATGGGACCCGGAGTGTGTCGTTGGTGTAGTCTGTGATAAAACCCAGCCTGGCTGCTCTCTTGATGAATTAAAAAAAAAGGCATATTTGCCAGCTGTGTAACTTACTGCAGCTCTCATTTGCATATTAAAGCATTAATTAGCCCCTCTGAGCGCCTGTGCACGGATAGTGTAATCATTGGACATGTAGTCGCTCGGGATGGCTCCCTGGTGCCGTCCTGGGGGAGGCAGAGCAGCTCTGCCTGGGTCTCTGGGTGGTGGTGTTGACCATGTGGAGCGTGTTTGTCGGCTTTGTTTCCCAGCTCAGAGGGGATGTAGTAGTGCGTTGCTCAGTTTTTAGCTTTTCCAGGCTCTTTGAAGTGTCACATTTGATCTGTCTCCCTGTCAGTTTAATAGCTCCACTCTTCCTGGTGCTGTAGTCAGAGGTGTGACCTGCAGTTTCACATTAAACAGGGGAGAAGGGAGGATAAAATAACTATAAAGTCTGGTGCTTTAAACTGCTGCCGCACAGGTGGCAGCACCTGTTTTGAGTCTGGAAGTATTGTACAAGCTGGGGTGGTTGAAACCATGGGTACTGCAGCACAACCAGTGCAGAGCATTGGGTAGATCTGTGTGAATTTATGCCCCTGAGAAGTTTAATAATAAAAGCAGATTGTTGTTCATAGGCAGGAGGTTTTTAAAATTCTATGAGTCTATGTCATTTGTTCTTGTTATTCTTTTTTTAATGAAAGATGCTTTATGAGTGTTACCAGCTCTCCTCCCACCCCTGTATAACCTAGAGTCTCTAGACAGAAGGACAAGTAGAACCCTATCCTAATGAGAGCTGGTGTGCAGTGGTGACTCAGTGAGTGTGGGTGTGTGATACAGGCGGGGGTCACACTGGAACAGCTGACAGAATCAGGATTTTATTGACAAGGGGAGACTTGCCCCTGGCCCTTACCACTGACCTTTAGAGAGTTTCAGTATTTAAAGCATCTTCTAAATAAACCCGTTATATCAAATGTTTAAATTCTTAATTAATAAACCCCGGGTTGCAAGGACAAGAGAAAGCTTGGTGAAAAGATCTGGTGCAAAGTAACCTCCTTGGGACAGACTGCCTCAGTGGTGGAGACCAGCGAAGATTAGACCTCTCGCTCCCCCAGACGGCGATCACTTCCTCTTTCCAAAACGTGTTCACTTCCTCCTTTTTGTCTATCGCTCCTTGTCTTTATTCCTGCGTCCACACATGTGACCACCATTCTAGATATTCGGAGCCTTGTCTATGTGCACGCAGCTATAAGTGCAGTACTAAGACTGTAACATGAGCTGAAATCCATAAATTATCAACCCCTCAACAATCTAGTCAAGTCTAATTTCAGAATTGAATTAGATATTTGCAGGCCAAATGTGTGTGCTGACATCAAGAAAGCACGTGCATTGTTTGCTTAAAGGTGAAAATAATTACTTAGTGACGACTATCAGTTTAATCGAAACAGCATTTTTTTTTTTTCAAAATCCTTAGCAAAGGTTCAGCAGACTCTGCCACCAGGGAGTACCACTTAGACAAAGTTACATCACCTCAGACTATTTTTCTTCTGTGTATGCAAGCTTGCAGACCTGTCAGATGTGTCAGTGTGTCTGCAGGGAAACATGAGAGCCATGTTTCTTTCTCAGATTGCATAGAATCCATCAAGTTGGCAATGAATAAATAAATGCCAAATTCTGCATACTCTGAATACATTTACCATGTACAATTCCATTAAGCCACAGTGTGCATTGTGGAAGTCATATGAAACAGATAAAGTAACTTTACAGTTATCTTAGAGATCCATCACTGAGCACAAGTTGTGTCATGTTGAGTCTTATGATATGAACTTAAATATTAGCATTTGCTGATATTATTACTCCGGACTAGGCCTGAATTCAGCCATAAAGACTGCTCATTGATACCTTTTCATTTGGTTGCCAGAGCCTTTCATTACCTAATGTAAACCTTCCATTGAGTGCTAGGTTTGGTGAATTCCCTAAACCAAGATAATATTACTAGCTTGTATTTTATTGTTCTCTCAATTCATACTAAGAGTATATTAGGACAAAAATAAATCAATAAATCAACTTATAATTAAAAAACTATATATGTGATATAAAACATTCAGTTTCTTTGACAGTGTACAGTTAAGATTGCGTACCGTGACAGAGGTTTTTTCTTATGAAACTCTTCATGAAGATATCCTTTTCTTTTTAGTTCTGATTCTTAAGCCTGCTCTTTACTCAAAATACTGGAGGCAAACCAAGCTTAATGACTTAGCAAGTCAAAGGCTGCGAACGTAAAAACATAAGAAAAAGGTGAGAAGAGGTCATTCAGATCATTTAGTCCATTTAGTTCCTATTTACTAATGAATTGATTGGTTTCTTTCTTAGACACCAGGGTATTCACCTGAACAACATGATTTTTTGACATGTCATGTACTCCCACAAATGATGTGCTTTAAATATCCTTCTCAATAGTTTACATTTGTATCCTCTCTTGCTTCTGAAGAAGTTCATTGGATTGGCTTTGTCAATGAGGTCCCATTAAGTCTCCTGAATGTACTGATTCAGATTCTTTTACCTGTCACGTGGGTTATTTCTTTGTGCCCAGGAATGATGGTTGCTCTTCTCTGAGCAGATCCCAGAACAGTAACATTTTTTGTAACAAGTTGTACAAAGTGCATGCTATCTTGCACACTGTACTAGTGCATTGAACAGTTTTAAAATATGATCCATTGATTTTAATTCTATACTTTTAACTATGTAGTCTAACAGCAACACTTCTCGAGAGAGAAAGGCACTGCAGAGAATGGTGAATGTGGCCCAGAAGATCATCGGCTGTGGTCTCACAGAGATTAAACAGCTCTATGAGGACTGCTGCCGTGGTAGAATTCTTGTCATCATTGAGGACAGTCACCACCCCGGGCATGAACTCTTCACCCCACTGCCCTCAGGCAAGAGATACGAGAGCATATGGACACTAACCACTAGATTCTTCAATAGCTTCTATCCACAAGCAGTGAGATTGGTGATCACATTTAGCCATGCCCCTCTGACCACACCTACACCATCTACCTCATTATGATTTCTTATTTATTGCACAACTGCAGTAACTGTGTACATGTCTGCATTGTTTAAATTCAAGCGGTTTACTTGTTTACTTGTACATTGTCTACTGTTTGTTTGTATATTGTCTGGATGCACTGTCTGCACTTTGTGTTGTTGCATTTTTTTAACAATCAAGAGACTTACTGTAAGTAAGAATTCCATTGTACCAGTACATGTACCGGTTACATATGGCAATAAAGTTCAAGTTCAGGTTCAAGTTCAAGTAACATCTTGTTTTGTTTTTTATTGCTTCCCCACATTGCTTGGAAGATAAAATGATGGTTCTACGTAAGCACCTGTGCCAAACTCATTCAGTGGCATCTTCAAGTTTGGTGTTTCACATATTATATTTATAGTTTATCTCTTTATACCTGCATGCAACGTCCTATGCTTGTCTTCATTAGCTGTGGGCGTCCAGGTATTTGTGCACTGCTGAATTTGGTCTGATTCTTTTTGAATTTATTTTGCAGCTGCTACAGTGTTTGCTAATCCTCCTAGTTTGGTGCCATCTGTGAACTGTATTCATCTGCTATAAATTAGGAAGTGCAATGGTCCTTAAGATGGATTCCTGAGGTACTCCACTTATCTGTAGCCTGTTCACTGTCCATGAACAAATTCCTAATCCAATACCTACTGTACATTACCTTGAACTCCTACTTCCTGGATATTGTGAATTAATCTTCATAATAATTTGTTCTTGCAAATTAATGCTATGGTCTTTTTGATTCTATGACTGTTGTTTCCTCAAAAGACTCAACTTCAGTGTAGCAAGATAGTTAAGCATGCCTTTTCTAAATTATTGCTGACACTCTCCTAGAAACCTTTTGACTTAAAAATGCTCCTCTAGTTCAGTTCACAAGTAAGAGAAGTAAAACTTATTGATCTAGAATAACACGGCTCATTTTTGTCACCCACTTTATGGCTGGGGGCTGCATTAGCCGTTCTCCACTCAGTGGGTTGAAAATCCACCCAGAGGTTTGTTAATGAACAGTGATTGACATCTCTTGTTTCCTTAAGTACAGTTCGGAGAATTCCATCAGGCCCTAGAGATTTGATTATCTTTAGTGTTTCTAGTGTTTCACTTTTTCTTCTATGATGATACTGTTAAATACAGAGCTTATAATACATCAGTTATTCCTTTTATCACCTGTAAGATCTCTTATCAGAGATCTTGGTCTCTGGTATGCTTTACTTCATTTTTAGCTGTTCTGTTGCTATTGAATCTATTAAATAATAAAGCCAAATAAAAACAAGCTGTAGCATAAACTCTTGTACAACATTATTTTCTGTCACTGTGCCTTAGTTCAGTGAAAATGCATCAGAATACTTCAGAACGATATACAGTCTGCAGTATAATTTAAGAAAGTATTATCAAGTTCAAAACTGCTTACCTGAAGTTTGCATCGAGCTTATACTTTGTAAACAAAACAATGCTGGCTGCAAATAAGCAGCAGGCAGTTTTTTAACTTGAACAGTTTCCATCAACTAAAGAGAGATGCTTAGAAGTCTGAGCTTTCATTTCTAAGTACTTTTCTTTCAGGTCTTTGCATTTTTTTTTCAATTCCACAAGGTCATGCTGTGCTAACAGAACTTACAGTTCACAGTTATAAATTGCATTTGATAACACAGTGCCATGAATTAGCACTATCACCTTTCAACAGAAGGTTATTAGTGTTACTTCGTGCCGCTACGTGTTTCGCTGGAGTCCGTCTGCTTTGAGCATGATGTTTTTTTTATCAGCAGTCAGGCACTGCAGAGCGGGGTCCGATTCTCAGTAACTCCAGCTGGAGCGACTGCGCTGTAGAGGATGTTCCCCGCTGTGTGGAGTGTAGCAGTCTCGGGCCTTGTCACGCTGTCCCTGCCTGCACGGGCGCCATGGAGAGGAGCTAATTGGATTTGTTGTCACCTTCAGTAGCTGCCAGGAGCTGGCGTCTGCTCCGGTTAGAGATGAAGACATCACCATGACAGGACCCCGGAAAAGGATCAGCTGTTATCCTGGGTACCTCTAATAAAGTCATGGTTGTAATGTCCAAGTGGACAGACTCAGGCCAGCTGTTCACTGCGTTTCAGGGGCAGGCTTAAGGAAGAGGGGACATGGCACCCCAGCCCACAACGTCGCAGAGAGCCGAAATGCCCACAGCATTCCCAAAACAATGTGTCACTCAACAGCAGTTAGAGGACAGCACCTCCTCAACTACAAGGGCTTTGTTCATGTTGCTGTTGCTGCTGCCTCTGCAGGCTGACACAGCGAGCGTGGCTTTCACACTGACGCTGTCTGAACATGTGGTGCGATGTGCTATCTCAGGCAGTGCCACATGTTGGAAGTTTAACATCTTTGATTAGAGCTGGATTTAGAAAGAAAGACAAAAGAATGCTCAGCCTTGCGTTGGGCAATGTCAGGTGCATGTTGTAGCTGCTGTTTGTGTTGGAGTCAGAGTTCTTTTAATTCTTTCACTGTGTTTTTGGCTGTGCTTCTAGGTTGCTTGTTTTCGTATTTTCTACCCATCCTTAAAAAAAGTTTTCTTTCTATTCACTCTTATCTTCTCGGACTGCTTATTATCATTCTTAGAAGTAGTTTAAGGATACCCTGTATCCTTTGTCCTGATGTTTTGTGAATGTGTGATAAATGTGTCCTTTATAGAAATATGCTTATAATTTTTTTAACATCCTGCAAAGCATAGTGGAGTGACAGAGCAGTGGGAGCAGTAGAGTGTAGCAGAATGAGCTGTGTCATCACGTCTCTATTTTTCATTATACTGAGGCAGTGTGTGTTTCTGGCTGGAAAAATAGTGACACAGTGACTTAACTGTCATTTCTGTAAGCTCTGTCCCTCAGAGTTTGTTTTTAGTATTCAGTGCAATAGATATCATATTCACTTTACCTTGCTGTGGTAGAATAATATGAAATAATATTTTAAAGAATAGAATCAGAAACCTTGCAGAAGTGTTGTTTGTGTAGTTCTTCAAGATGCTTTGCTGCAGCTGCTTAGGTTTCTTACTTACTATACAGAGTGCTCTGACTTCAGCATGTTGGCTTGGAAATATGAAACAGTTTACAAAATAATTAAACTACATAGTTCTTAATTTAATAATATGTAGTTCTTGACAGTTGTTCCCAACACATTCATATGTATAACTAAACTGAGTGTATAAATGTTTTTCCTAGTTCAAAATATCAATTTGTACATTATTGTTTTGTTACACATGTACAGGTGAGGCAGTAAGAGTGTGTTTTTCGGGAGATTGCACTAACTGCTGTACAATAACACACACAGGGTGTTACGCACATGGTAAACAGAAGTAAAAAGACAAAGAAAAAAGCACAATAAATTAACCCTGTAAAGTAAAACCCAGGAGTAAAATTAAAATTTGCATCAATAGCTTAATGAAAAAAGTACAATGAAAAAACAGATGTGAATCTGCCCACAAGAGGATCTGTTGTCCACTGTGAGGGCTGGTCTTCAGCACGCAGCACTAAATCAGCAGATCTCAGATTAAGAGTTGGACTCTACCATTCAATAAGTCCACTCTGAATCTCGCTGGGTACCTGTGCTATTGACAGTGACATGGGAATGGAGTTACAGTATGTGCAGCTGCAGAGTTGTTTTAGTTGACCCAAAGGTCACGGGTTTCTTGACATTCTGAAGCCTTTTCAGTACCTTAAATCCCCCAATAAGAAAGCTGTTACAAAAGTCTGATGTCCATGAAATAAAAGCATGTAGAGCTTTTTTTAGCATCACATAGGCGAAGACAGCAAAGATATAATCAAGCAGTGTTTTGCAGATGGAAGAAAGATACACTTGTGAAGTTCCTAACATGTGCTTCAACTGACAAACAGAATAAAAAGTAACACCAAGATTTCTAACTTTGATCAAGGGCTTTATTTCACAACCATCAATAACAACACTGAAGTTAGGAACTTTGATGTTGGGAGCCTGTGGGCATAGCATCAGATTTGTCTCAGTTTAGCTCATTTTATTTTTTAAGCCAAACACTGTTTGCCTCAAAATAATGGTACAGTAGATATGTGATGATTTGAGATGATCATTCAGGAAATAGTCAAATATATCATCTATAGCCAAGGTGATAGTTATTCAGCCAAGATGCAACCTACTGCTGTTTCAGGAGGATCCCCTACTAGAATGTATCCAGAAACCCCATTTGAGAGATAATAGGAAGACAGTGTCTCTGAAACCCAGAGAAGTGGCTGCATCTCTTGTAATCTGTCTCCATCAGGGGTATAACACGTTTAATTGTCTGTATTATTACTTCATATTTATATCTTGTGCTAGAAGTATATGAAATTGACTATTTTTTTAGCAGTTCTTTTGATGTTTTGTGTAGTTGGTCACCTGAGCACCATGACTGTTTCCCTCTGCCTGTGACATCCACCTTTAAAAAACATTTAAAATCAAGATGTCATTTTGGAAAGGAGACAGAAATAAATACACATCTAACAGAGATTGAGTCATTTAACCAAAGAGAATTATTTTTGATTCTCTTTCTGTCAAGCAATTATTTTCCACTAGTTTTGTACTGTTTTCTTTTGATTTCTGTCTTCAAAAAACTTCTATTGCCTTAGGAACTGATCTTGCGTGATTATAATTAAGCTCTTCAAGGTCATAACAATATTGTAACACTAATATAAAATACTCTAGTGAGCACATGAGATGTGTCTCAGTATTTATTATTGTACTTAAATGTTCAAAGTCATTTTAAGAATATTCCAGAAGTGGTATTGTGTAGATTACATTTCCTCCCTTATGTCCCCCTGGACTTGCAACGTATTCTGTTTTGTTCATGTTCTTTGAGTAACAGCACTGCGCTGACAGCCAGCAGGACCGTGTGGAATCCTGGTCCTGGAGGGGTGGTATCTGCAGCTCTTCGAGGTCTCCTTAAAGCAGCAGCACCTGTAAATTGGTCTAGCTAAGCCAGCAGCCAGCTTGTGAAGAGAGATGAGTTGGAATGTAAGGACTGGGCATTCCTTGTGAAAACAGTACATGGAAAAGTGTAAGACCGGCCTGTCCAGTCCTGTTCCAGCAGGAGTAGTGTGTCTGCAGGTTTTTATTTCAACTTCGCTCTTGATGAGCTACATTAAATCATTATTAGCTGAACTGGACCATTTTACCAGCTTCTCTGTACTCCAGGTGCTGCTGCTTTAAAGTGCCCGATAAAGATGGACGTCTCAGGTGTGAAAGTGAAGGTCTGCTTCCAGTCTGACCTGGAGCAGGGTGGCATTAGGACTGAATGTTGCCCACGTTACGACCAACAGCACTTCAGTCTTACAAGACTGAAGAGACGCATTAAAACATATATGTGTATGTTGTTTGTAATGTATGCTATTTCTGTTAAAAAAAATAAGTTTAAGTGAAATTATTCAAAAAATTTGTCTAATTCTGAAGCACAGTAATTTGAAGAGGAAGGAAAAAAATATCAGTAATTGGGAAAATGTTGGTTCTGCAGGACTAGACATTCTATACTCAGGGGATCAATTACAGAAACACTCATTCAGCTCTTTCTATTCAAATGAACACCTGAAGAGTGGGGTCTCAGTGGTTTTAAAAGCTTGGGATATTACTAGATAAATGTTAGTCCAATAAAGAGCTCATCAACGGCAATTTGTATGCATTTAAGCTGACAGCAAAAAGGCTTTTTTAATTGTTTTGTCCTTTTTTCCCTTTTTTATTTCACACATTTAAGGAAACAGGTAAACTATTGTATATTTGCAAACGCTGACCAACATTTATAAAATGCAGGTAGCTTTGGGCAGGTCGGACTTTGTTTCCTTGTAGAACAAGAAGGTTCATTGTTTAGCTGTATTGTCTGTTCCATGCTTGGTGGATTACTTGCCTTCAGTCCACCAGGTAGGCCAGACAGACTGACAAGCAGATGGGAGTAAGTCCCATCCAGTGACGCAAATAAAGAGAAATAAAAACTCTTGACATTTTATATCATCATAAGAGTGTGTATGTGATTGATGTTCACAATAACTTACATGTATACATGAGGGTCATTAGAATGCCAACCAATCAGTCATTCAAATAGTCAATTAATCAATTAATTACATGCTCAATGATATTTAATAAAAAAGGTTTTTCTCAAAGAAGCTCTCAAAGCCTGAGAAAGGATTGAAATTATAGCTTAAACATCATTTTCCTTCTGTCCCTCAAGCAGATGATAAACTAAAGCGAGGTTCAGAATCTGTACAAAAATACAAAAAGAGACCTGCTGTTCTCAAACACAGTTAAAATATGCACTTTTTTCTAAAGGCTGAATGTAATTGTCTTTTCCAGGTTCTTAATATAAAACGCCATAAAAGTGCCTTCAATGACCTTGATGAAGTCATTAGCCAAACAAAGATGGGTTCTGTTGTTCACCTGTGCCCTTCTCCCAGGGATGTTTGGAAGTCAGTAATGTACAGTATGAGACGGTATGAGACAGTACTTCAACCTGACTTTCACTTCTTAGGAGCCATTGTGGCCAAACAAGAAATTGATGGTCATGGATGAGTGAATTGGCCCGTAGTACTCATCCCGTTTAAAATATCCACCAACTGCATTTCTAGGCTTCTCTTGAGTTAAGTAGCTTTAATTTATTTTTTTAATTGTGATTTCCATGAGTACAGTTTCATATGTGTGATCTTTCAGTGCTCCTCAGCAAAGCCACTCCTCTGTGTGGTGTGGTCTGTGCATCCTGAAAGGAGCAGCATTTTTTGCACTGTGATGGATCTGTGTGAGTCCAGGGAGAAACCTGCCAGACAGATGAGCTCTGCCCAGGGAGGCTGGGAAAGGTCATCTGAGTGACAGTCCTGTTTTGCTAGCCTTCAGACAGCGGGGCAGGACAGGGTGAGGGCAGTCTACACTGACACCTGAAGCAAAAAGCACGGAGATCATTCAGATCATTAAAGCATTTGCCCCATGTTGGACATAATACAAAAATAACATATTTTGTATTTGCCTCTTTTTCCTACAATCACAAGAGGTTTTGATATTGCATCTAATACAGGATAATAACCAGTAAAGTGAATCAACCTAGGCAATTTTGTTAAAGTCAATAGCAACATTCTGATTTACTCGTAACGTGTGTAAAACACATTGATTTGGTATTCAGAATGAAAGCAATACAATGTGATGTAGCCTCTCATAAAATTTTAATTCTTAACTTTGAAATCTGTAGGATTCTAAGGTGATCTGATCACACCTGATCTGAAAACTAGTTAGCAAACAGGAAAAAGTGAGTCATCTTAAGTCATCTTTATTCAGTCCTTAATTCAAGACCCATTTATACAGCAGGGCACTTTACAGGAATAATTTGAGCCAAGTATCCTGTTCACAGGTATAACAGCAGTGTCCCACCTACAACTTGGACCCAGGACCCTCAGATTCAGAGTCCCTAACCATACAGTAGCATAGCTAATTAAATGTAGATTATGCAAAATAGAGGGGACAAGCAAACCCGGAAGTGGCATCAGAGATTTACAAATGGACGTGAGCACAATCACAGGCTGGGTATTCCACCACGACACTTGGCAAGCTACTGTTGACGAGAGCAAAGGGCTCTATGCTGGAATTAGGAGCTCATACAATGCAAGTCACATGGGTGATTCTGAGCTGCAGGATGACTTGTGTGAAAAGGACCTGGGTATTTATGAAGATTCCTCTTTGTTCATATCAAAACAATGTGCAGGAACAATAAAAAACAGAATACTTGGTTATATAGCGAAAAGTGTGAAATTTAAGTCAAAGGAAGATTTGCTTTACCTTTACAGTGATTTAAAACCTCATCATTGTGTTCAGATTTCATCATTATACTACATAAAGGATATTATAGCCTTAAAGTTGGAAGAGGAGTAACAAGAATGTTCCTCGGGGTCAGACGATTGTCATACAGTATACAGACAGACAGGCTAAAGAGACTGGAACAAAGACTGAGAGGATATATCATCTCCTGAGGAGTGTACATACAGGTAGGGTACACTTGGAGAACCATGGCAGGCTCAGTAAAAAAACAAGGACATCATGTGACACCTGATGACTAAAAAGTAATTAATCTGAAATGGAAAATAGTAAACGTTTACACAGAGAGCTGTGGATTTTCACAACAGTGACTCCACAGATTCTTTTAAGAAGTGGCTTAATAGAACTTTGAAATTATTAAACTACCAGACAAACAAGGTGGGTCAAACAGCCTCCTCTCATTTGCAGCCTTTCTTATGTTCTTATGATGCAATAAATTGATCTCCATTTTGCTTTAATTCAGCAGGAAGAAAAATAGTTTGCAGTCTTCCTGTCCCTTTGGAAGGTCTTTGCATTTCATACAGGTGACTCCTACGGAGAGAGCCACATCTCCTGCAGTGACCCATGCTTGCCATCTCTCCCTGAGACAGCACTGTTCCGGTAGTGTAACCTGCAGTGAGAGGATTACTGCACTCATTCCACTTACTTACAGATGGTGCTCTGGCGTCATCTCCGAGTAATCTTCCTACTGTGCATGGGAATGATTCATTAAAGCCTAGAGGAAGCTGGAGTGACACACATCTGAGCTTGACCTTACTGTAGGTCTTGTTTTCGCACTCTTCCTTTTGAACATCTGTTGCATTAAAATGCAGTACAGAATAGACTAATTCTGCAGTCCAAGATAAAAGTATTTTCTTATGAAACATGACGTATATCACCACTTAAGAGAAATACTTTCTCTTGCAGCGCACAAACATTTGTAGCTTTGGAGGAGTGGTCTGCATCCATCCGTTTCTTCCACTGAGTGCTTTCAAATTTGTGGGTTTTCCCAGTAGCCTCTGCTTCTCTCTCATGCACTTGTAAAATTCCCAAAGGATTAGTTTAGCTCATGAGATCGCAGCATCCGATTCAGAACTTTTTCTTTCAAAGTTGCTAGGGTGCAGCTGATGAGCCCACTGTCATTTTACAGTTAGCAGTTGGGGTACTTCGATTTTCCTTCCATCTTTGAGGCTTTTGTCTCCTGAAGAGCTAAGGCAGGATCTCACCATGGTGGGACCTCCACTGTGCCCAGACAAAGAGCTGTTGTTGAAGGCTTTGTTGTTTTATCTCCCTGTAACGTCAGGTCACTGCTTTGGAAACAGTTGAGCTTTTGAGTCATTAGGTAACAGAATACTTGTCAAAGTCTTTATCAGGTTTTCTACAGTTATTGATGTGTGATGTGTTTGCTTACTTGAGAAGTGGATTGAACAGCCTGCATCCTCTCACTGATGTCTGGTTTGTCCAGATATCTCAATGTTTTCGCATGGAGTGGCGTTTTTATTTTGTGCTGAATCATTCTGTAAAGCCTTGACTTTTAGTCCAAGTCCATTTTGAAAAACCTTCTCAAAAAACAATTGTTTTACTTCGTCCTGCTTCATGCCACTGTTACATAACGTTTTCCTTTGTGTGACTGTATGACTTGAACTGCTGTCAGAGTGTTACCCATTTGTGAAAGTAATTGGTTGGCTGGCTACAGAATCTCCATGAGATCATATGATGATATACTGTAGATAATGAGAAAGGATTACTTCCCCGTTATTACTACCTTTTGATTGGTTAACTTGTAAGCATGTTCATGTGTCTGGGATTCTTGTGTCCTGGCAGTGTTGTTGCTGTGGGTTAATATCCCAGCTGGGATGCTGCTGTCATCCTCTTGAGGAAGGTTCTTCACTTGGAGTGCTCCAGTGAAAACCCAAGTTACCCTTCAAAGATAAATGTGTTCTCCATAATCTTATCTGGTAAAATAAAAGAATAAAACATTATAGAACAGTTTTAATTGAAAAGAATATGTGATTTTCATATTTTGCTCTGTATTTTTTAAATTAGCATGGATGACCTATTTTTGACGTGAGTGTCTTTGTAAAAAAGTCCTGTACACTCCAGTGAGTGCTTTGAAAAGGTCCAGCCTGGACGCTGTAAGTTTACAGACGTAAATGAATTCAGGCTGTATTTGTTTTAAATTCCAGTTACCACATAAGACCATTCTGACAGCCAGCGCTCGTGATGTTCCTTAGAGCCCTGCTACAGGTGTTTCTCTGAATGTTGGTGACCAGGAGCAGTCAGCATCGGGTTTGTTTGTAATTTTTATTTTTTGTTGTCCTTAGTAAGCAAGAGGCCAAAATACTAATTTCAAGTGTAACGATCCCTAAATTTCCAATTGAGCAGATCAATTAAATTGGCTGTGGCCGCGGCTATCCACACGTGTTTCAAACCCTGCTGAGGCCGCAGTGGTGGGCTGTGTTGAGCTCTGATAATCACAGTGAATTAGGACTCTCCTCAGCACAAAAGCCTACCTTAATTACAGAGGTGAGAGTGTGAGATTTCACACAGCTGTTAAACTGTTAAGAAATGCTACAAAGCATACAGGAGCGAAGTGGGCAGAAACGTTACAGTGCAGAGCCCTTATCCGAAGGGGATAGCACCTACGGATTCAGTCTGCAGCGTATAATATCAGCCTGATGAGTGAAGCGACTGGCTGTCAGGGCCATCTTTCTCCCTGTGTGAAATATGCCATTAGAAAGGCTAGCCGAGGGGGGCAGTGTGCTCTGGCGGCTGCAGCCTGCGGTGTCTGTGCTGGGGCTCCGGAGGCCTGTCTCGAATTACAGGGCAGGAAGCGTTTGTTTAGAAATCCAGCAGGTCACACTATCTAAAATCATTTTTATCTGACAGCAGTGCATCTTCCCCTCTGTTCTCATGAACACCGCTTTGTCGCTGAATTATCAAGAAATAAGTGGCTTTGTGCTAATTCAGTTTTTCTGTACCTGGTTTTAGTTTGGGTCTCAGATTGGAAACCCCTGAATCTTATGTTATCTTAGTCTAATGTCTTAGACTAAGTCCCTTGGGCTGAACACTTCTTTCCCCAACAGGTATAGATTTTGTCTGTCTACTTATGATGAAAGCAATTACCTAACAGGTTTTATGTGTAAAAGTCAAGTGTGAAAGGAACCTTTTCAGTATGTTTCTTTCAAATCAGCAAAGTCAAAGAGGATGATATGCAAAACAGGGTGACATGAAGAACAAGGTAGTTTTATTTTTATATTCCTGTTCTATATAGTTTTCTTTGACCTTGATGTGTTTCATTTCCAAAAGACAGTAAACTCAAAGCTTGAACCAGTGATTAATTTCTAACAAAATGGGAAAATAACCAGAAAAGCATTTACAATTACTGTTTAAGGCAGCAAGCATCATTGCTTTCCTTGTAAATACAATGATTTCAACATGGTTTATTACAGCACCTACATAGTGAGCCAACATTGTTTTTTTCTATCTTAAAATTAAGCCTCTGTAGCATGAGAAGCTGTTCATGAACATTTCCAAATGAAAACTCTAAATGATAGTTTACCACAATTGATACAGTTCTTTCAAAGTTTCACATAGCACACAAAGAGAAACATTGTACAGTATTAAAGACAGAAAGGCATTCTTATTGTGCTTCCTAAATGTTATTTTGAAGACAACAGTGACATCTAGGGTTGAGTAAAGCAAATTTCTTTCTGTAATGAAAATACTCAAACAATCACAAGACAATGGAGGAGAATGTGCTTACAGCATCTTTGTATCTTGATGCAGGTTCCCTAGGGAGAAAGAAAAAACGTAATGTAACATTAATTATAGCTATTTATGTAAGAAAAAAGCATAGTCATATGGATAAGTGCATTCATTAACATTTACTTAAGAGTGAAGTCGTCCCCCTTTCCAGTAAAAAGGTTTCGAAGTATAATATACACATACGAAACGAGCAGAAATTACTGAATAAGGCAATAAATTCAAATTGCTTAAAGATTTATGTTGAATATATTTGGAAAAATGGTTTAACTAGAAAAATATTCAGCAAATGACAGAGCCAATGTCTGTAATATTATGAATGGCATTGCGTAAACTAAAACAAGATGCTGTTAGAAATATCCATAAATATTTTCATTGTATTCTAAGAGGCAAAACAAGCCTTAAGTGTTATCTAGCAAAGACTGATCAATGATTTTTATGGATATTAATAGATGCTTTAATACAGTTGGCATTTGTTTTATCTACCTACATGAATTAATCTCAATAAAATAAAAATCTCACAAATCTGGAGCTGGTTTTTAACCAAAAAAAAGCAGAAAGTTGAAAGGATGCTCTGAAAGCAATTTGGAGAATTATGCCTACAAGTAGAAATAGTTAATAACCCAAACTGAACTTCAGGAATAACGTAAGTCCACAGAAATTTCTTGTTTTAAGAGGAGACACCTTATCATGTCACAGAAATAATATCCAAAAGCAAAAAATATATAGTCTTGAAAATGTAAACTAATCCCTGTATTGCTGTGCTTAAAGAATAAAATTTAATTTAAAAAAATGTTGCTTGCCTATACTTGTAACTGGCGTATAAAATGTTTAGTAATTTACATATATTAGCATATAAAGTAATTGGCACAGATGCCAAGAAAACATTGAAAAACAGATTAATTGTCATCCACCGGGCGCAGTGACATAGTTAAAAATGAGCCCCTTTTAAGAAGCCAATTATCAGAGAATTTCCAAAGTAGCCTTTTTCATCTCTGTTGTTCTCCATAGACACTCATGCACACACACAAGTCCACACGTATCCTGAATGTCCATGTATATAGTGAGAGGGACAGCCCAGCCATTTACACATAATATTTCAACATGACCTTATATTTGTGTTATGTGCAAGTATGTGCAGATGTCTTTTTCCTCCTCTTGACCTAAGTACACATTTAAAAAAAAATCTAAACCAACTTAATGCTTAGAAGCATTAATAGCTTTTTATTTCATTCATTACGTAATGAAGCAATGAAGAAAACATAGACACACCTTCCCATCGAGTAGCAGATTCACGGAGGCACGGTGCAGAGTCTGCTGGATTCGGAACAGACCTGTTCAGGTGTTTTGAATCCATGCCTCTGAAGACAGTGAGCAGCGCTGATACGCTTCCAAGTGTCACCCTTTGTCAGGCATGTTTAAATGAATCTGGAATGCAGATGTTTTTCATCACAAGCAAAGCTGTGCTAATTCAAAAGGAAACAAAAACACAGCAACAGGATAAATGTGAGAGCACAACTATGGAACAGAAAGATTTTATAGACAGAAGGTGCAATTGCTATAATGCATATGAAGGTTAAGTGAAAAACACAGTGTGCCTAAATGCCATTAGTCAAACCTTAAGTGATTATTTCTGATAACCTTCAATGTGTACTAGTTATTGTAATATTAACATTATAGGCATTGCAGTTCTTGTTAAGCTCTATAAAAATATATTTTTACTGATTTCATCTTATGGTACTAGAATTGTAAGACACAGTTATTTCTGGACACAGATGTAATAGGTTCCAGTTTGCTTTTTCTGAGCGGTAGTTTTATCTCCTGTAATAATTGCACAGTATCTTAATTTATAAGGATTTATATGGGTAGTAACAATGCAGTAGTAACAAATGAGCTAGTTCAGCTGCCAAACCCACTGCTATGAGAGAAGGGCATAAATGACTCGTGCTTTCATAGGCATTGTGCATCAGAAATTGTAAATAACATAATTGTAAATAAGATCATACAGAAAAGCATGTGAAGAACTATTATAGAAACACACAACATCATGCAGTATGGCAATTCTGACAAATTAAAGCAATTTTTGAATAACATCAGGCTTTAAAACCAAACATTGGCATCTTACTGTAGGCATTATAGAAGTACTGTAGAAAATACATCAATTTCTCCAGTAAGCGAAGATAATGCATGTTAGAAATATATATTAGAACATACATACCAGACCTAATAGTACATTATTATTCCCCAGCCTGTCAGGTTCAGAATGCATTATAAAAAAACAATAATTAAAAAAGGACTGTTCTGTAAAGAACGTAGCGTGCCACAATGTCTCGATATAATTTTAAGGCCTTAAACTTTTCACACTACAGACTCAGCTGGTTTTAGACCAGCCCTTTTATGCCAGTATGCAAAACATGTTATTTGTATTCATTAATGACTTTATAATATGAAGCCAGCGGGAACCTGGTTTCATCTCTATTAGTTTAGTAGCCTGGCAAACAAAGGGAGTCTGTGCCCATGGCATTGTGCCAGTGTAAGCCACAGCCATAAAGGCAGCTGTCCATCTGTGTTGCCTTTGCAGTAGATGTGCAACTTCCTCTTTGGTGTGAAATACTCCCCTCATCTGTGCCATTTAAAACGTCTCCGTCTCTTAATAGGCTTTCTCTTCACACAAGGCTATTGATCCTTCCCAAACTTAATCGGGTGTGAAATGTAAAAGGTTATGGAAGCGAAAATAAGCAATAAACCCTAACTTACGAAAGATACTATGGTATCAAGCTCTTCACACTCTGTGTGTTCAAAACAAGACACAATAAGGGCTTCTGAGCCTTTTCATTCTTGCCTGCACCAGACCGCCCTGGTCTTTAATGGTGGTCGTGTGAGTGGTCATTGAATATTTTACTGTAGCTGTTTTGATGCTTTTGAAGACAACAAGCCCTGTTGTTTTCTGTTATTCTGAGGTTCTTTTCACACGTTCCCTTTGAGCTGTGCAGTGTCGGAGCGCTGTGTGCGCAGCCCAGGGATCACAAGCAGGAGAAGGAATCCTTGGATCCATACACTTCCACCACCTGCTTCTGTGGCATCCCAAGCAGTTGTGTTTCATTAAAAGAGCTTGGGGAAAGGCAGGTACACGAGGTAGACAGGCATCGCGTCTACGAGCGAGCCTGCAGATCCGCATCGTGCTGGAACTGGCTTCAACAACACAAGGCACAGCAGCACAGTGCTGGGGAGAGCTAGAGCTTGTTTACACATACGTGTGAAGTGTTAAATGTTTAATTACAGTGTATACTGTAGACTTGCTAGCAATCCCCTTTCAAGGGGTGTCCTCTATTATTAGTTCATGTGCCTAGATGCAAATGTTCTTAATTGCGTATGTCAGCATGGCCAGAAAAAAAGGTGTTGAAATTGATAAGCACATTGGTGAAGACAGATGTCAAAACATCAGGTTCCTTTTGGTATTACCGAGATTTCTGTAAATGTTAAGAATAACAGATAAAAACCCCTGAGTTTGCATTCTGCAGATGGATATTATAATAAGTATATTGTAAGTTGTTTTGAACTACAGTATATGGCGTGGAATGAGTTATGGTATTCAAGATATAGATAGATACTTTATTGATCCCGTGAGGGAAATTGCAGTGCAACAGCAGCTTAACACAGACAACACAGCCACAGTGTAACGAATGATACAATAATAATAATAGTACAACACATACAATACAATCAGTACAGTGAGGGGTGCACTAAAAGAGTTATTCACAGTCTGGACACACAAAGAACAAACTAGAACAGAACAGTATGCAGAAAAATCGTATCACACATATGAATATAAATATAGATATAGATATAAATATAAATATAAATGTATTGCACAGGTCCCTGGCATATATTGCACAAAAAACGGTTGTAAACGGGAAAAGAAAAGAAAGAGAACAGATGTAGCAGTAGATGTGTAGATGCGTTCAGTCCAGAAACAGGTCACTGTCAATGTTGCCTCTGCCCAGACGCAAGGTGGATGCGTTGTACAGTCTTATGGCAGAAGGCAAGAATGACCTCCTGTAGCGCTCCCTGTCGCACCGTGGATGAATCAGTCTATTGCTGAACGTGTTCTTCATTTCTGTCATAGAGGGGATGGGAGATGTTGTCCATGGTGGCCTCTAGTTTGGACACCATTCTCCTCTCAGCCACTACCTCCAAGGGGTCCAGGTCAGACCCAATGACAGAGCTTGCTCTCCTGATGAGCTTGTTCAGCCTTTTAGAATCCACTGCTCTAATCCCAGGGCCCCAGCATACCACTGCGTAGAAAATGGCGCTCACTACCACCGACTGATAGAACATGTGTAGCATCTTACTATACACATTGAAGGACCTGAGCCTCCTCAAGAAGTAAAGTCGGCTCTGTCCCTTCTTATAGATGGCCTCGATGTTCTTAGACCATTCCAGTCTATCGTCGATGTGCACTCCCAGGTACTTGTACGAGTCCACCATCTCCACGCCACTCCCATGGATGTAGACAGGAGTAGGTTTGACCTTTTTCCTCCTGAAATCTACCACCAGTTCCACAAAGCTGCTGACCAGACCTCTGTACTCCTCCTGCTCACCCTTGATACATCCCACAATTGCAGAGTCATCTGAGAACTTCTGCAGGTGGCATGACTTTGAGTTGTACTTAAAGTCCGAAGTATAGAGGGTGAAGAGGAATGGAGAAAGAACTGTCCCTTGAGGTGCCCCTGTGTTACTCACTACCTGTTCAGACACACAGTTCTGAAGTCTCACAGACTGTGGTATACAGTATACAGTATACAATATACAGTATTTGTATAGTATTTCAGAATATATCTGAGTGGCATCATAATAATTTCAACTGCTTTGTAGCCCATGATATAAAGTGATGGGGTTATGATTAAGAAGTTACTGATTTTCCACTACTATGATCTCTAATCAGTAAAATTGCAATGTAGTCCTTGCCCTCAAAGTTTTAGACCTCTGATTTCCCAGTTGAATTGCTGTGGGTTCTCATGTTGTCCATCCATTTCTTTACCGCTTCTTCCGACTGAGGGTTGCTGGTGAGCCGGAGCCAAACCCCACAAGCAGCTGACGCCAAGCAGGTTACAGACTGGACAGGACTCCTTGTCCATTGCAGACACACACACACTCACACCAGGGCCAGGTTTCCCAGAAGCCAGTTAACTGGCCAGGATGTCTTTGGACTGTGGGAGGAAACCAGAGCACCTGGAGGAAGCCCACGTGAACATGGGGAGAACATGCAAACTCCCACAGACAGTACCCCAGGATCTGAACCCAGGACCCCAGTGCTGTGAGACAGCAATGCTCACCACTGCTTTACTGTGCCGCCCCTTTTTGGTTTGTCAAATTGCATATTTCTCACAAAAGTCTTTTGTTGATTTTTTGGTATTTCTATGAATTTTGTCTGTTTTTTGGTGATCCTTTGCAACATTCAAAAATAAAAATCAGTCTATTAAATCAATGTCTTACATTAGTAAGTAAATCCACAGCACTTCAGTCTTGGGAAGAGCAGCGGCTGCCCAGTGCTCCCCTGGTCTCTTTCTGAGCCCCTCAAACCTCATGCGCTAGATGGGCTGAATGTCCACATTATACTGCAGCCTTCTTCTGTTCGTCCTCATATTAACAGATGTTTGATGAACTTTTTCATCATCTGTGATGTCAATCATAATGTGCTGTCCGTACCCTAGCTGAATTGTAGACTGTTCTTCTTCGTTCGAAATGGCTCTTTTCCCTCCGCTAATTAAACGAGCCTGTTCGTGAGGTGACCCAGCTACAGCAGGCAGCTGTGCGAGGCTGGTGTGACACACCAGAAAAGGTTACTCTGTGTCTCTGAACTCTGGCGCTACATACAAATCCCCAGCAGCACTTGCAGTACAGAAGGCAGAGCCGCATCTTTGCAGACCCCCTCCAGCAGTCTTGGCACGGCGTGTGGGTGCTGTCGGCGCTGCACTGGTGGTGTAGTTCTTGGCTGTGAAAGTGGAGCATGCCCTCTGTCACTCACGGGGAGCGGCCCTGTCCAACTGTCACTTCCTGACAGTCTCATAATCAATCTCTTTATTAACTGCTCTGCTGCAGACAGCGCCGGGGTAGGGAAGTGGGCAGCTTGTGTGCCATGTTTCTGTAAGACACGCAGGTTTCACTCAGTTTGGGTCGGAGGTTGACGCTGCAGGAGAGCACTGCTTCCAAGCGGGGTCCTTCTTCTCCACCAGCACCTCGCGTCTCGGCACTGGGCTGCGTCGTGCGCGATAATTTATGAGGAGGAAATGCACAGCTAATGCAATTTATAAGCCAGTTTCTGCTGGTTGATCTGAGAGGCTTCTTAAGAAATCCTTACCAGCAAGAAAGTGACAGTAGATTATTTTCTTCTCTTTACTTCTTAACTTCTAATATAAAGAAATGATATCGAAAAAATAACCAGGTACTGCATAACTCTTAAACCCATTATGACCTTAGAATGTAGAGTAATATTTAAGTAACCTTTCTTCCTTGGCAAGACTTATGATATTACCACTACTGTTAATAATAATAATAATAATAATAATAATAATAATAATAATAATACAAGCAAGAGTAAGCCAGTTTGCTAGTTTGTAGCTAATTGATCTGAGGATCTTTCTATAACTGTTTCTTGAAAGAAGCCAGGGTTTTGGCTTATGAATATAAGCATAATATAATTTTACACAAAATAGAATACACAGCAAATAATAACAAATAATAAAATCTCTTGGGTGTGTCCCTGATAGCTGACAGGATTGCGGTCCAGATGATGTGCAGAGGTTGCTTTGCGTTCGAGAAAGTAAAGTGAGACTGGAGAGTAACACAGAGCCCTGGTGGAGATCATGTTACGATGAAGGAACAGGGTGCTCTGTACTCTTTGTGGATGGAACAAACTCTCCTTACCTACAGAGTTTTATTATGGGGCTCCTGGTGGTTTTTCCACAGTCCAGTCACATTTGCGAGTCTTGTGTAACCCAGGGAGAGGGTGCTTTCAAAAAACTATTTTGACATAACATCCCTTCATTCCAATTCTGCACTTTTAAATTCTACATCCCGGCAATTTCTCTGCTTTCTTATTTGCTCTCTCCACATTGTCTATAAGATATAAAAGATTTGTCAGCAAAAACAGGTAGAAAAAGACTCATCGCAGAAAACTTGTGGGTTAACGGACTGATGGGGGGGAAGGGTGTCTATTTAATTCCAAATGTCCATTAAATCATGCATGATGCTTTCAGCCCAAAACACACTGTTGCATGAAAAATACAGTATATATACTAAACATATGGTTCTAGGATCTCTGACTTGTTTTTTTAGAAATTCCAATCAATGTAATTACTGTTTCTTTTTTATCATAAATATACAAGCTTTATATTTCTGTATACTGCATCAAATCTGCTAAAGCTACACCCATCCTAATCATCCTGGCCCATTATCCATATTATCTAATATTACAACCATATTATCTGATATTTATTTAACTCTCCTTTATTGTTTATGCATTTTCCTGTTATTGTGGCATTTCAGATTTTACAGACAACATTGTAATTTTGTAGATTTTGTCCATTAAATCCAAAGTCCATTGAACTGTGAGATACTGTACCTAAGCATTATTTGCAATTTTGCTTGCAATGTTGAGTATTACACGTCTGTATTTTTCACTTTTCATAGGAAGCGTTTCTGGTTGAAACCCAGAAGAATCTGTTACAAGAGATCCATAACCAGTGCCTGAGCAATGCAGCTGCAGCCAAGAAGACTGTGTTCAATGCTGCTCCACAACCTGAAGACACGCTGTGAGCCCATGTCTTTACCCACATGTGCAGTAGCACTGTCACGAAGCATAATCAGACTAACGGAAATACTCATTCTGAACCCAAAACTTTGAGAACATGAGAAAGGTTAAAAGTCATTCGGCCCGACAGCTGATTTGGTAGTTGATAGCGAATTGAACCAGGATCTCATCCAGCTGTTGAAAGAAGCCAGGGTATCAGCTTCAACAACGTGGATCAGTAGCTCCTTCAACACCCCACAACACTTTATCTAAAGAAATGCCTCCTGTTCTCTGTTTTAAATGCACTTAGTTTCCACTTGCGGCCTCTGGTTTGTGTTTCACTGCTCGTTCCGAAGAAGTCAAACTTGGTTGACTTTCTCAATGTGTTCGAAGATTTTGAAAACTTGTATCAGCTCCTCTGCTCAATAAGAATGTACACATTATTTTCCCTGTAAAAACAACAAAATAATTGAATGTATCCTGTTTTCTGCAATATATCCTGGCAGTATTTTCAACTAGACTTTCAGCATTTCTGTAAAGCAATATTGAAGCCTTTAGAAACTTGAATTACAGTGAAGAGCATTGTTCCCTATTTCACTCAATGTGGTCTGGAAAGGCAATGCTTACCACATCTCTATTGATGACTGAGTCTACGGTGTAGCCTGTTTTTTTCATTAGTTCTAAAGTAGTTACTTTTATGCTTACATATTTTTTTTTATTTCACAAGACATGACAGTCCAGCACACTGCTCTGATCTAAAGACAATATATTACCAATTGGAGGTTTGATTCTAATTAGTGCCCTAGAGGAGAAAGCCAGAAAGAGTTTTGTGAGCTGTGTTTTCTGCACTGTTCAAGGGGGTCTGTTACCCCTTGATAAACTTTGCTTGTACTTTGTGCAAGGCTGGTGCATTGCACTGGCATTGGACCTGAATTCATTTGAAAGATTCTTATTCCTAATTGTTAGTGGGTTAAACTTTAGGTTAACAAAAGCAGCAGCACAGTATAAAAATCTGAGTAGTGAACTGAGATGCAGTGCATTTGCATGGCTGTAAATGTATACTGTGATTAAAAAATGGGAAAAGCATAGCTAGTAGGTTTCCGTTGTTCTAAACAGGCAGCCTCAACCGTTGATTAAATTCACAACGTAGTGAACACTCTTGAGTTTCCTAGCCATGCACTGGCCTTTAAGTGTTACCGTTATTGTATTAATTAGCCACAACAGAGACCCCACAGTGATTATCACTTACTCTGTTAGGCTGCGTTAGGAGTGTGTGCAGAGCTGAAAGGGGAATGCAGTAAATTAACACTTGGCTCCAGAGGTTCTCAGGATATTCAGGGCTCTTAATCTTCTTCTATGCTGTATTGGTATTCAGGGACATCATTTCTATAAATAACTCATTTCGAACGACTGATTCTAGATGGTAAATCCTGAAACATCAGGACAATTCTCCAGTAGCAGAATATTTTAATATGCAAGAAGGCCTTAATATACTGTTTAAGCAAACTTTGTTAAGGGTGTGCAATACATTTGTATACAGGAAAATATTAACTTCTTCTCATCTTAATAGCAGCTAAATAAATAGTTTAATGGTTACTAAAAATAGTAACCGCACAAAGTTTTTCTTGTTGTTTAATGAAAGTGTGTTTTAATATTCACTACTTGTGTGATTCTTGAAGGAGGCGGTGAGGAGGCCCAGTGAGTCACTGTTCCTCCAGGATGGTGTGATTCCCTGGACACTGCCAGTGTGGCCACAGTCTTACAACAACCCCATCACAATTAGCACCAGAGAAGACACTCAGAATCCCCTGCCTAAGTATTCTTTAATTCAACTGAGCTTTTATTTATACTGCAAATCTGGGCTACAAGGTAGTAAGATTTTTTTTTTATCAAGCAGTGCCTGTAAAACAATCTATCACATTTTCTGATGGCCTCTTAAATATTGGTAAAAGTATCAGTACTGCGTGTCAGGATACACATAAGAGAACCTGTCCATATTTAACAAGGACAGTCCTCTAACACTGCAATTTGAATTTAGTTTAAACAGGAAAATCCTACAGAGGCAGCATCTTCTCTCATCATCAGCAGCAGAGCTGAGGCAGATTGAGAAAGCAGCATGGGGCACCAGCCACTGTGCTAACTTGTCCTGTACCTGATGTTTCAGCAAAGGGCTCCATCTCCAGCATTATCACTGCTTTCGCTGGTAAAAGCCATGTGCTCAGTAAAGCAGGGGTCTCAAGGGAAAAAGGAACACGGAATAAATACAATTTATGTTTTGATACATTTCTGGGAAAAAAATCTGTACAGTAAGTAGGCTCAAGGGTTATAATAGCAGAATAGCATGTTTTACTATATGTACAACGTATACATTTAGTTGAATATACATACAAGTGAAAGTTTTGTATGATGAGAATGTTATTGAGATGTTAAAAAAACACCCTTAATTTGTCTATTATAAATGTGCACTGAAAACACACTACAAAGAACACGGAGTGTCCAAGGACTCTCATCTTTCTCTCAGTGAGAGGATAAATAAGACTGCAGGGGCACTACTACCCCGAAGGACAATCATGAAGATTCTCCCGCTTTTTGTGATTTTCCTGCAGCTGTCCAAAATCCCTGCTGTACGTATGGCTGGTGTCTCTCTTTCCCCCTGTCAGAATGATCCGATGGATGATCAGTCCTGAGGTGCCGACTCTGTGGGGACCATTCTGTTAGTCACAGTGCTCAGTCTGCTTCCTCCTTTGGAACAACACACTTAACGTGATTCATGATCTGGGGCCCTTCCATACTAAGATCTCGCTTTGGGTTTTGGAATGATTCTTCGTAACAGCAAAATGAAACTACTTAGGAAAAAAAAGCCATATAAGATATAAATATGCATATAATCCATCACTGTACCTCAATACACAGAGACTTGCACTGTATTACGTTAATAATTTTAAGTTCACAGATATGAAACTTGATTTGACAAAATATGACCTTTGCGTTTAAACAGAATAAATTCAGCATTGGTTTAAAGATTTTAATAGCCTCCCTTTAAAAAAATTTAAAAAATCTTATTAATTTAGTTTGTAAAGCATTTTTGCCTTGTATCCTTACAGCTATTCTTGATGGTCTCCAAAAATTGTTTAATCTTTTCTTCCTGACTATTCTAAGGTTCAGACTTGAATGTTCTTTAATCATGGAAAACATTTTCTTTATATAGCTCCAAAGGATAAATTCAACAAGCAATAAATATTGTCAGGAAAGGCAGAAATATGTTGTGCCTTCCCTGAATGATGGGGCATAATGACACTCACTGGGATACTCCCTGCAGAGAAGGAAGGCAAACTGTTCCTAAGCAACACAACACACTTTCTTTCTTTAATATGAGTGCGCTTGTCAAAGTCCCCGTCATTATAAGCACCTAGATTATGATGTGGATGAGGAATATGTATCAGGTATAACTGTGTGGTTTAACTGGTTTTAAGCAGACCAGACCACATTCTGTACATTGGATTGAAGGTGCTGTATTATTTATGACTGTTACTCGTTGGTAAGGATAGCCCATACATGTTTTAGAATTAGTTCAGAATTTAAGATTATCGTAGTACAGATGTAATATCTGTTGAAAGTGTGATTAGAATCTGCTAGTAGGTAAAACCTAATCCTATTGAACGTTTCTAATCTCATCATAAATCCTGCAATCAAAGATGATATAAGTCTGCCACCTAGTGGCACCTAGGATGGAGACAACCTTAAGCGATTCATGAAGAAAAAACAAACGACTGGCTTCCCTTAATGGTCAATAAGCATGTTTAGGACTATTTTGTATCGCAGATCGTTGATCTATGCAAGAAGAGGTTCAGTGTGATTTAATACATTACCTTCCATTCTTTAAATTTCCTTCAGATGTATTCACATGCAATAGAACAGCAGGTGACGTTATTTGAGCAGAAGATTCCAATCTAAATGGGTGTATATGTCATCCTTTGGCTTTGTGCTATCAGTAATACAAATAAAAGCAGCAGGTATACATTTTAGGACCTAGAAATCATTTCACCATAAAATAATGGTATATACAAGCTCCTCTGTGCATTCCTTAATTTGTTGATTGAATCATTAGAATATGATTCATTCATTAGAATGTCTATTATGATTAGAAGATATAGTACCTTAAGGTATAATTCTAAATCAGGTCAATAAAAAACTGCATGTTTTGCATGAGCCTAGTCTTGGCAAACCCCTTCTGAAAGACTGCTGACCCTTGTTGAGAATTACAGACCAGTCAAGCATAGTTTTAAATTTCATTTCTTCCTGGCTTATTTGCTGCTTTCATTGAACGTCGCTATAAACCCCTGAGTGTCGACAATGGCAAGTGTGTTGCAGGGTGCCAGCCCCCATTCTAGTTTAACATCTGGATCAGAATCTATTCTTGAAGGTCTCGCTGTTTCATCCTGATGGAAGGGACTCTTGTACACACTTATTATTGTACGTCAAAGAAAGAACTGTTAGAATCCGTAAAAAACATCACAAGAAAAAGTTCATCGTAACTCATGTTCAGTTATTGTGTTCAGTTCATGTATTATTATTGTTATTACTGTTTGTCATTTGCGAGTACAGATAAGGCTACATTTGTCTCCTAGAATACAATTTCCGATGCATACAAATGTTTTAAAAGTTTCAGTCATCACTTACGACTGTTTTTGAAATTGTAAAGGGATGTCATGAATTTTGCAGAGTGTGTACTTGATATTCACCACTGGGTGGATGTATTCAGCACCAAATGCTTTATTTATTGTCTGTAAATATAACAAAAAAACAGTGCTTAATACTTCTTGGTACAAAACAGCAAACATATTAATCAAATATTTTTTTTTACTTATGTTGGGAGAGGAAATAGGAAAAATAAGCAATAGGCAATCTAATAAAGGTGAGAATCATATTTCAATGTTACATTTTATGTAACATATAGCACAATAAATGTTTTTTTTCCAAAACTGCATGGATGAAGTATTCCCATGTGAAGTATTTATATGCTTGCTTAAGTAGTGTCACTGAGAATAAGAGTGGGTCTTTGTAGGCTTTGTAAGAACTTTATTTAAGTTGAAAGTACAATTCTTACAAATAAGCTTGAGAAACGTGGCGGGAAATGATGTAGATCGAGGTAAGATAGTGAAAATCATCTTTCTGCACGTGACAGTGGTCCTAATTACAGCGCTAGTACTGTCTAGCTTTTCAAAATTTTAACACTAACAAATATGACAAGGAGAGCAATGCTTTTTGTTAAATTAACAAATCTCAACTCAAATTTAATAAATGAAAATGGATGTTACAACTTTTTTTGCCAACAGAAAACTGTCAACGGAGATTATTACTGTTACAGCTGTGCACTAAAATATGGTTAATATGGTTTTACATCCAAATGGCATTTTTTATCAAATTCAAAATACAAAGCAATAACTCTCAAAAAGAAATTTTATTTTTTTGTACAATACAGACACACGAGGTACAATGCAAATGAACAGTCTTGCACAGATTACCTGCACTTATTTGTTCAAAATCCTTGTTCATGTCAGTCACTGAACAAATACGAAAAAAGAAAACTGCTGGGAATTCCTCAAAAATGACTGAAATGTGCCTGAATAATTCTTCTCTAGCCACCATCAGGAAAAAAAAGGCATAGTTTAAGCTAAGAAAACACAATATATTAATAAAATGCAACATATCATTGAGAATGAGTTTTTGGTAGTTATTTTCTCCAACCTGAGCTACTTCAATTAGCCATACTTAATTTTGAAGACTGTATTCATTATTGTAACTTGGTATATTTGTATTTTTTATCAAATCCATCCAAAATCTACATAAAGGCACAGAATTATTGACAAGAGGGTACCTTGTAAATTTAATTTTTTTATTTAGTGGTCTTTACTACTAAGTGAAGTCACTGGGCAGTGTTGGATTCTGGTGGTGACTGCTGACAGCATAAAACAGGCCCAGCCTTGTTCTTAGTTAAAATAAAGCTCAGTACTTAAAAAAATACCTAACTCTGTGCCTCTGATGGACTTTTCCTGTTTTTATATAAACAATGGAAAACAAAACGAAAAATGTACACACGCACACATACATCTTAGCAGTCACGTGAACAGTGTGAAGATATGACATTTCATTTGCTCACCATTAATTCCTGTCATTTACTACTCTGGGGAATAATGCCATGACGTGCTCCCAGAAAACAATAGCTAACTCCCCCAGGGAGACAGGCCAGAATCAGCACCAGGGGTCCCTTACAGGTGCAGCTACTGCTCTGGCCTCTGATACGTTTTGCAACCTTTCAGTCCTTCTGTGTGAGTCTTAGCTCCACGGCTCTCCAGGAATTCTGGGCTTCTCCTACCTACTTAGCCTCAGTTTTATTGAGTTCTTCACAACTGGAATGGGATTGGCAGGAAGAAGCGGAACATCGGACAGGTCTGTGCTGGGAATTCTCTGAAAAAATAAAATACAAGTACAAATGAAATGGGTCCCCTGTAGCAAGGACCATCTCCAGAAATGTTCTCTTAGCTATACATGCATTTACTGCTTGTTGTATTTTGGTAACACCTGTTCTTTTCAGACAATTGTGACCTACACCACAGTCAATGGGCAGCTACTATTACCCATTCTGGCTGTGTAGGGTTATACTATAGTTAAGATTCTAAATAAATGTATGTTTATAAATCCCTTCCAGAATCAAACATGTCACCAGAAACAGGGGCTCTAAAAGGCCTCAGTGAGTAAGGCACTTGTCCAAAGTGCAGGGTGAGCTCTGCAGCCCAGACATCACTTCTCTGGGCCTGGGCTGTCACTGGCATTCGGAGTGGGATTCACAAGGCGGGGTGCTGCTGTGGTTGGGTGGCTAGAGTCAGCCAGGGCAGCCTCGGCTTGTCACACAACAGCGACCTCTCGCCCCTGAGCTCTGTTTACGTCAGTAAATCTCTGGCCAGGTGCATGTTCCGAACACAGGACTCCCCTCTTCGCTTTCCCCGTGTGAGTCAGAGGGATGCCACAGTCAAGCTGAGCAATATAAACTGTCAGTTCCGAATTTCCAATTAAAGGCAGTTTTTTTTTAAAGTTAATATTCAAGATAAAGGTCAAGCAAAATGATTGATGCCATCAGAATTTAAAAAGATAGGATTACTTGGAGTGTTTTCTGCAAATTTAGAGAAACTCTATAAACGTGTCAAGGGAAACATATTTGCACATATATTTTAATATCATGCATATTTATTTTAACAAATGATCTGCTTATTACTAACATACTTGAAATGGGTAAAAAATGAATAACAACTATACATACAACTACATATCTTAAATGTAGTTTGATTTTGCTTACTGTACACATAAACAAAATTAATCTACAAATCTTATTTTTCTTCTAGCACACAGTGATGCATGACCATCAGGACAAAATAAAGAAATTTTAGAAAGGAAAACTTTACAGGTGTTCGAAGTTAAATGATACACTTTCCTATTTTACTTCTTTGACATCTTTTTGATAAAATTCATACCTGTGTGACAGGAACAGGTGGAGTGAACTTCTGTTCTGAATCCAGCTCCTTAACAATGAGAGAAAACATGAACGAGAAATTGTACATTACTTGAAACATATACATTAAAAGAGTTTTTAAGTATTATAGAACAGTTGTCAACTTAAGATATCACATCATTCTCACTGTAACAGAAAACACACTGCACATTCAGGCTTCTGGCTGAGGCCGCAACTTTATAATGGGAGCTCTCTCATCAGAACTTCTTCATTTCTTATTTAACAAAAAAAAGAAAAAGCCTATTATTATTATTATTTACTTAGCTGACCCCCTTATGTTTGCTTTACAGACCGTCCAAATCTATTGTCGCTGTCCACCCAGTGGAATACAGAATAAGCAGTGAAAGACACACCAGAGGGTATCTGTGGAAACTATCCTGCGAGAACAGTAGGCACTTCTCTGTAGGGAGTGTGGAATAAGCTGCAGCTGTATGATCCTTGGGTCACTTAACTACAACCAAACAAGCTAGAAGGCAGGAAGGGTGTCCTCTCGTCTGTAACCTTTCTTATGTTCTCATGCGGACATGGCGCTGTACTCGAGAGGGCCCTACTGTGGCCTGGTAGAGCCTAGGAAGGGCAGGGATGCCTGTAACATTACGAGCCCAGATTGCACTCATGTAGCAAGTTCCTAACACAACCTGGAGCTGGAGCTCTCAGCATCTTATACACATGGCAAGGAGCACCTGGCCAGAACACCTGGCTTCCACTCCTCCCTCTGCACACCGCAGTGGCAATGTCAAAGGGCCCAGTGCCAAAACTGCTTCAAAAACCCTTTAATATTTCTATAAATATTATATAGAACACTACACTTTCTTCATAATTATGTAGTGCATTTCATTCCAAAGGATCCTAAAGTATTTTCCTTGTAATACTCAAACACAGCCTTAATGAGCTTAGCTTTCCCACTGCGGTATAAAATACGGTCTACTGCTGAGATCAGGGATGGAGGAAGGTTAGCTCAGACCTTCACGGCTCCCTCGCTCTTGGCTTCTCCTGGAGATGCGTTGACAGAGCTCACCTCTTCACCAACCTGTGGGTACAGATATTGGCATGGAAAATTACAACAGTAATTCCATCAAATCACAAAAAAATGTGATACTGGTTGTTTTTTGGCAAATGACTGTCAAATGAAAAACCTGTCATGCTCTTTAAAATAAGGATATTCACAGACTTGAATTAAGTTAACTAAGTTAACCTGAGGTAAGTGCTTCTGAATAGACATCAGCAGGTATTATTTACCTCCATCTCTACAGATGGCTTGACATCAGGCTGAGCTGTATTGTTATCTCCTGACACGCGACTTTCTGATGGGTCCTGTTTAAAAAAATAATAATTACAATTAAATGCAAGATTTAAAAAAAATAAAGGACTGATAACATTTTTCTGAACAGCTTTGGGTAAAATTTCACTTTTCATGTTACAAATATAAAAATTATTTGCAAAAAAATTATATTTTTACAAACGATTTTAATCGATCACATATTCCCTTGAGATTATTTTTTGAAAGAACACATTTTGATTCGGTTTTTGCCTGATGGTGCAGCGGTAGAGTGCTGAATCTTATATCTGCCCTGCTGGGTCCTACCTCCTCTGCTCTTGGTTTTTTCGGGGTTTCCTCCTGGATGGGGGACCCTGTCCTCTTAGCGGCAGGCTTCGCTGCAGAGCCGCCTGCAGCCAGAAGGGGGCGCTTGATCACGGGCGTGGAGGACACCCCACGAGCTGCGGCTGGCTTCGGCGGTGGGGCCACAGCCACAGGCTTTGGCGGCGTGCCGTCGCTTGGGACTCCTGAGGGGGACATGGCACTCGTCAGCCTAGCGAAGCCTTCCCGGCTCTCACAACGACTGAGCAGACGCGCGGGCGGTACAGACCTGGGCTGACCGAACTTCCTGCCCCCTCGCCTCTGCACGGGCCTTCTGAAGCCTGGCTGTTGGCCACGGGGGCTGCAGGACTGAGCCTTCGCAAGGAGGAGGAGAATTGCAGAAAATTCATCAGAAACAACAGAGACAGATCTGCTATTGGTCAACAATGTTAAAAATGTACCAGTGAGAAGCAAGTATGAACATATATTAGTAAAATATCATGATAACGTGGTGAAAATGTTGTCGGTTTAGTATCACATAAAGCTAAAATACTTTTAGCATGACGCAACATACACACTTTGTAAAATAATTTTGTAAAAACTTTCCCCATGTGCAGTTTTCTTCTGTTCTTATTTGCAATACAGTACATAGCCATTTCCTGGGTCTAGTTTTATTTAGATGAACTCAGAATTGCTTCAAGGGGAATGAATCTGTGAACCTGTGATCCCCCAAAATGCTGAAGTGTTTGAACAAGAAACCCTGGGTGCAGCTGAAGGAGGGCGTTACCCCTGGGGGCTGGCAGAGCGGGGCTGGGAGCCCCTGACCGCAGTGGTGGGCGAAGGCACAGACATGCTGTTGTCGCTGTCCAGAGACAGGTCCAGGCTGCTCTCGTTCACTGGCTTTACACCCTCAGTGGAGTGCTGCAAGACAGGGCATTACAAAGAAATTACAAATTACACAATCACAATTACAAAGAAAATGTACAGTGATTCTGTTGCACTTCCTGGCAGGAACAAAAATAAATCAAATCACTTCTTGTCTGATTAGCACTTTTATTCTCCTCCTCCGTACAAACCACATCAGCAAGTTCTAATTCAACAATAAGGCGAAATTAGCCAACTGGCTGTCTTCATGTGTTTTAGTAGTACTACAATACCCTAATGTCAGTGTTACCTATGAATCAGAAAACAAACACTGTCCAAGAAGGTTTACAAATGTTCTTTAAATAATGCTATGAAGTTCATACTCTAGTGCAATACTAACTCACCCAAAACAATAAATGCATCATTTTGAACATTAGTAACCGACATAACTGAAGATTTCTGTTTTACACGTTCAAATGTATAGGTGGAGGATCCCCTCTCTACACAAAGTCAATAATCATTTTTATGTAGAGCAACTATACTGTACATAAACTCTTGATTTTTTAAACAAATTTGCTTCGGGCCAATTAGCTCACGCAATCCAATACTACATATTTAGTGACTGATGATGTTTTGATGTGTTATGAATTAATTTAAAGTTAATTTAAATCTCTTACCTTTCTTCTTTTTTGTATTACTAAGTTCGGCAAAAGCTGGTGCAGCTGTTTCCTCTTTACATGCATTGCTGTGATTTTCATATCGGGCTCAAACATTTTACTACTTATTGCTTGCCTGTAAACTAGAATTGGAAAGAAAAGGAAAACAGAACTACTTGTTGCCAGTCAGAACACTTACATGTATATGAACAGTGACATCCAGTGACATCCGCATGCACACGGACTAAAGAATCGGGTAAAATTACTGCGTCTTACTGGCTGTGTGGGTACCCTGGTAAGACACTGATGTGCAGGCTACAACTGCACACATACTGGCTCTGGCACTGTTTCCATGATGCTGTTAGTGTTTGTAAGTAGCACTTTCAATAGTCTGGCTTCAAATAAAACAATATTAAGAATTATATTAACAACTCCTCTTACCTGTGTCAGTGAATGATTGAATGTCATATGTCAGGTCAACATTGAGGTTTTCAGCACCTTCCATTTTCTTGAACGCAATCCCTATGACCCACATTGTGCTGAACTCTTCCCTAATGCAAACAAGAACACACAGTGGTCAAAGCCCATCAGATGCTCAACACATGCCAAACATACCAGACATTTCCAGTCTCACAATACACGGCTGCTTTTCAAAAAGGAAGGAAATATCTACAATGCAGATGAGAACCTTTCTATGCTGGTGCTTGGCATTGTATTCAAAACCATTCTGATATCTCAGAACAGAATTTCAGTGCGTTGAGGAGTTATTACATGATCATGAAACGTACTTCTCACTGCCTTCCTTGGGGCCTGGAAAAGACTGGGGATTCACGTGAGCGAGCGTGATGAATTCGTTCTTCTCCAGATTCCCAACCAAGATGCGGATTTTTGACTCAACCAGACCAACCCTGTAAGAGACAGTTAGATATAAATAAAATTTACTGCTGACCACTGCAGGATTGCTTCATATAAAAGGCACAGTACCTTAAATGAAAACCCTGAACTGACAAACTGAAGAAATGCCTTTTGACGTACTATATTTTCATTGCATTATTTTTTAAAATATTATATTTGAACAGTAAATAAAAATCCCTGCTCTATGATGCTGACACAGTGAAGAACTTATTTTGTGAGTTATACAACATAAGTAAGCTGAAAAACGAATGTTACTACAAAATGTCATTACAATAATTGCTTCTACTTACCATTCCAGGTGCTGTTTTTCTGTCGGTGCACTTGCTAGCAACACAATATAATGCCTTGGAATATAAAAACAGAACAATTCCATTACATCCTTTAACAAAGCAAACGTACTGTTTACCTTTAGACATGATATGAAAAACACCAAGGTGGACAACATTACATGAGCAGAGACACCAGGGTTTAGATGTAACTACATGGCCACACGGAAGGTACATATCACAGGTAGCACCTGGCACCTAGCTTTAACATTTAGCTTTTTTTACATTTCCTCGGCTAAGGAATAAACCTGTTTCTCAGTTTGGTGTTTTTGTGTGCACTAAAAGCATGTCCAAAATGTATTTCAGGGAAGGGAAAAAATTCAGGTCTCTGTCACTGCTTGGAATAAACTTTAAAGATCCACTGAACATTTTAACAGGGTACCTCCATCACTACTGTTAACCTATGTGGTATTTCAAATAAGAAAAATGACATGATTTACATTTCTAATCTTACTTTTTTTACCCCCAAACTATTATATTTAAACATCTAAGAGGTACTGACAAGTGCTTTATATACACAATGAGACACACAATCTGCATATACTAAATGGTATTATTTTAAAAATATCATTATATTTAAAATATATTTTTTGTTTGCAAATTCACTGGCCAACTTATTTCCATTTGAGGAATGTAAAGTTTACAATAACAAAAAAGGTAAATGAAGCACATATCTTCATTTTCACCTATAGTTGTTACATTGTACATGTCAGTGTGGATCTGGAAGAGGAACTTACTTTCCAATCTGAAGAATAAAATCCTAAAGCTAAATGTCACTTTCTTCTTAACGTGAGGTTTCTTAACATCAACACAGAAGCGGCAATGACCTGTTACTCATTTGATTTTTTTTTGGGGGGGGGGGGGTCCTCAAGACACATTAAAGCACATTCTGTGTGCTAACTTATTCATCCTTTGCAGGTTAATGACATCACTTCAGGTTTTATTAGGATGTGTTTGATTTATTTGCTCTCAGCTAAATTTCAAAGGAAATGTAGCTTCCTTTGTATATCTTGCTTTGTATATCAAGAGCAGTTCACACCCCTAACACCACATTCTACGCCCTCAAAAGGACATGAAAGCACATGGGGTACAATGTGCAACTGGGACAGTTATGAGAACTGATGGAAGTTATCTGCAAAAACATATGAAATTATGCATGCCAAAGCAAACAACCTAAAAACTCAAATATGAAGAACTTAAAAGATACTTTAAATGTAAATATTTTATAAATGCTACAAATTAAGACTGTAATCTTCCTGTTCACACTACTTTACTGCATTTGTGAATTGTTTACCCTCATGGACAACAAAAGCAAAACAGGATTTTAAATGGAAGTAAAAAAACCCAGCATGGAAGAATACAGCTCATTATATCAAATTAGCTTAAATATGAGAATATATGCACACTTTTCATGGAAAAAAACAGTGTAAGACATGTTCTAATTGAAATAACAAATTAAAAATAAGGTAAAATGACAGTTCAAAATAGCGGAGAATATAATCTTAAAGTTAATGGCTTTATATTCCTCTCAAAAACTTGAATCCGTTCGTCCATTACAAGGAGCTGGGACACAACTGAACTGCATTAAACCAAGAGGCACTTTACTCCTCTGCCTCACTTCTGTTGGAAAACAGCACAGGTATGAGGCTCGAAAGTTCCTTTCCATTGGTGGGGCATGACACTTATTCCACAGAAGTCACAGGGAAAAATTCTGCTCATCAGGCCTTACGTGTAAAATAAAAGGTCTGACACAGGAAGAAATCATTCATTTATTTAGAAATATATGGTACATAAAATTCACAAAGCAGTGGGGATATAGGCAAACCTGAAGCTTATGAAACACAGGATAAATACTGCATCGTAAATAATAGCACACAGTATAAATTGTTTATTGTATGAAGCTAAGCACATTAAGACCAAAAAAATAAACCTTATCTGAATGCCTTTTACAGTGAGTCTTGCTAAAGTTATAGTAAAAAAAAAAGTACACTCAACACTGAAGGTACTGACTTTGTTCTGGATCAAAAGATATAGCTTTAGATTCAGACTCGGTCCATATACGAGAGGAAAAGAGCAGTAAAGTACAACCTATTAAAAAAAAAAACTTGGTGTCTGCTACATTTCTGAAGTCTTACTTGTCCAAAACAAAACATTAGAGAAATTTCAACTTGGCAAAGTAGTCTGAAATTTGGGGGAAAAAATGGAAAAAAATGGATCCTGTTTGTCAGACATATTTGAGGAGTCTCATTCCTAATAGCACTGAGCTCTATCCTAGTTCTGAAACTTTAACAAAACAAGCAAACTCTCAATGTGTCGTAAAATGTTATAATCTAATTCGCACAAGTATGAAAACCTCAGATTGCTGTTCCTCAATAGGGAAATTGTAAAGTAGCAATCCCTCTGGTGGCAAACAGCTGCAGTGACAATTCGTAATGGTCTCTAGCCTGGATCCAGAGGTAGTGATTAGTAGCCTATTCATGCTTTAGACGGGAAAGCAGACTTCTTTTTATGAATTAGGTTAAGTGAGAAACAAAAATCTCTGTCAGTTTAAATAATTACTTCAGCTTCTGTGCCAGTACTTGGATTTCTAAGGTCTGGCAAGGAAATGGTATAAATTCTTTATCCAAATTAAATCTTTTCTGTTACATTTCCATTAACTGCATATAAAAAAGTCCATGCTCTACCAAATGTAGAATATTTACTATACTTCCTGCTTCCAATAGTGCAACATTTTCACAACTGTTTGAGATACAGTAACCCTGAGCAAAATCACAAAAGGAAGATAAGGAGCTCATGACCTCAACTCAACTCCATTAGATCATTCTGCTTATTAGTATACACTAAGGAATTAAGAAGAATAGATATCAATTGGGGAGATTTGTGCCTCAATCCAGACTGCTTGTACACATGCTAATCATGTTTACTGCTCAGGCAAGTCAACTACAAGCTACACACTATACAATGTCTTCAAAAGCAGTGTCATACTGGGTACTTGGTATAGATTCTTTGACTCATTGGCATTGTTCGAAAAAGATATTTCTCTAGTTACTAAGTAATTTTAAATTGTAATTAGTCTTTTAAAAATATATTTAGAAAAATAATGCAAACCACTTCTAATTTTATTGTTTTGAAAAGGATATAAAAACTTGCTGCTTTAAAAAGCTTAAGTTACGTCTTCAGCTTGCACAGCATCAATAATATCGGAGAACACACTTTCTGATCACAAATATATTACCAAGAGGAGTCATTTTCACAGAATATACGTCTGACATGTTCTGCCATAAATCTGGTCATTTAAGAGTCAGTGATACTACTTTAAATCCATGTGATCTTCTGTTGTCCACTAGATTAACACAATATCTTGTCAGCGTAGACAAAAACAAAATCATGAAAGGAAAGGAGGAAAGCAACATAATTTCTACAGTAACTGTATGGCCAGGCTTAATACCTATATTGTCCTCCATTGCTGCACTAACTAATGCACTCATTATTATGGAGTTTTGGAAACAACTAAGTTATCAGGTCTTGACAGAGGCAGTCTCAGGCCACAGTTGTGTGCTTATTTTGAATGACCCCATTTCACAGAACAAGAAAAAACTTCCAAAGACACCACTTTCCACACCGAAACCCTCGTTCTGTCTTGCAGGCTTCAAACACGTTATTCCTATTTTACTTCGCTCTATCAAAACCAGTTGAGAAGTGGAGTTATACATGAGCCTATATGAAAATTATTAGTCTCTCATGCAGAATTAAGGTGAGTTACTTCTCTGTGCACTGAAGAGGAGTTTTATACGGACAAATACTCAACACTATATTGACAAAATGCTGGACGTACAGAATCCAGACACTGGTCTTCACAGCTACAGAAGCTTTTGTATGAAAGATATTCACACTTTTAACTCAACCGAAACTTATACAATACGGTTAAGAATTGGTCTGCTCCCAGCTCAAATGTATAACATTATTTTTGTGCGAAAAATAACTTTTCTACTAACTGATATATTAAAATGGTTTTTCAAGTTTCTTAAAATGTCAACTCTGCAGTTGAATTATCTGTTTAACTCTTCTATTTAGTAAGAAAAAATTATGTGTGCATTTAAGGAACAACAAGCTTAACATTGGCAATTCAAATTTAGAATATGACAGCTCGCATTTTGTGGTACATTACAGGTGTTAATGTCTTAATCACCCAGTACCTTACTGTATTTTAAAGAAGGTCAAAACCTGTTAAGTTAACTGAATATGTAAAAACAAAAAAGCTGCTGAAACCACACTAACAAGAAATACATAGTGCAAATTGTGAACTAAAGTATTTTATTTGGAAAAGCATACAGTTTAATAAAGCACAAGAAAAACCAGGAGACAAATATTTTAATAAAATACTGTACAACTATTGTACCTACCTTTTCACTTCTAAGCTCAACATTTACAAGTATTATTGACACTTGTGTATCACTTCATGCTGAATATTAAAAGAAGCGAGATCAGAACTAAGAAATTCTAAACTACTGTATGTTAATAAACTCATTCAGTACATTATACCTCAGAGAAATGTTTATTTGCTGAAAGAAACTGATGTTAATTAACTAAAAAAAAAATGTACTAACAGTCTGGTCTACATATGCCTTTATTTCAAACTCACACTGGAAATAATTCCAAATCTAAATGACAAATCACACAAAAATCACATCACATTTTCTAAGAAGGGTGGATATATTTTGAAAAAAAAATCTTTATTGAAATAGTAAACTCTCACCATGTGTGTCCAGCAAGATAGGCAGTTTAATACATACTTGTATTTCTGAAAGAAGTTTGGTGCTTCAAAAAGTTTGGACCACTCTGCTTTATTCTGCAAAATTTCATCTGTGATGGCAAGACCTATAGCAAAAAAAAAAAAAATCTCACTTACAATCAAGACTCATTCTGATATGACAGAATACCTTCTTAGAATGTGTATGTGTAAAACTTAGTTGCACTACATGTGAGTATGGCACACTTTCATCATTTTGAGATATTACCTCTAAAATTTCATTTTTTATTTAAAATGATACTGCTTGATTTAATAACCACCTTAGTACAAAAATATTATCACCTTAAAGTCTGCAAGAAAACCTAAAACAGACACTTCAATAGAGCACCAACTTTTCAAATTAAATACTTGTCAATCTAATGACAATGTATAGCCATGTAAACGTTATGGAGTTAAAAAGACAAACAGATTGATTCCACAAACATCAAAAGCTTAATCATGCAAGGTCTATGCTGTTGTGCAGCACTTGTATTATGGACATATTTTACTGACCCTGTTTAAACTCCTCAATCATGACAGCTCGAGTTGATATTGACACATTATAGGTAGAGTTCTGTTGTGGATAGGCTGGTGTAATAATGGGCATCAAGTGGTATCTGTCACTTGGAGTCACCTGTTCAGGTAGGGAAAAAGAAAAGCAAATACACTGTAAACTACAATAAATGAGTCTTTATTGACTTTACTTCAACCTTAATGTGTTTCTCTGGCTGCTTGAACATCCTAAGAATTTTGACTATCAGTGAACTTGTCAAGGACAAAAAATACAAAGCAGTGACATATTCCTGCTGTGCCCAGAAGCCAGAAAAAAATCGTGTCAAATCTGAAACCTTATAAAGCTGAGGCAAGCAGTGTTGTATTATTCAATAAGTTACAACAACCCATTTTTTAATGCTCACAGGAAAAACTATTAAAAAAAGGACAAAAAGATTCTTCATCCTCATTGACAGCTCAATCAATGAACATAGACATGCTCAAGAAATTTAACAGGAATGTTTAAATTACCCTGGGATCCCAAACTGGAAGGTTGAGATTGCAGTCCTCTGGCTGTTTCAGAAGGACTGGATTTGGCCATTCCCTAAGATAAAGAAACACAATTCAGATCGCATTAATGTAAGTTACTGTAACCAAAACCTGTTTATGTTTGTGCATACATACACCCTATATCTACAATGTGTTTTCTTGGACTATGGGTAGAACTTATGTTTTTTTTTTTAATTTAGAAGCAAAGCTATCACAAGGACTGAATGATTTAACTGTGATTTATCTTCAAGGTCAAGAGTTAAATACATTAATTTAAATAGAAACATTCACAGATGTCAAAGTCAGCTTAATTATTAATTTAATCATAATATAACCTACAGATTTACCAAAACAGCAAAATATGATTAACACATCACTTACATTACTTACAAAAAACATCTATTTCATTAAATAAAATGAAAAATGCACAAAAATAAGAATGCTTAATTTCTCACCACTTTGAGAACACCAGGAAGAACTTGTGAACAAGTGTAGATGCTACAGCATTTGGATATAACTGGCATGTTCTAGCAACGAGCATAGCCCACGACACACCACCGAGGAAGCCAAGTATGTTAGAATAGATGTTGTGACCTGGAATACACTCAAGTTACAGCTTTTCTGTCCAAGTTAAATTAAGTTCAATAACTATAATCATTTCCTTAAAGGTCTTATTGCTACCATATCCAATACAAAAATCATGCAATTCTCATTTTTAATGCCTGTTTGCAGCAATTTTCTTCATGCCTTAAAAATAATATTTCAAAAGTCCTCAAAAACGTGCTTTGCAACACAGGGAGTTATCGTGCGTTAATGTACAAAATCTTTATTGAAAAAACTGTCAGGTAGAAGCTAATAACTCAGACTTCCTCCTCAATTGGCTATGTTCACAATGTGAGACATCATTACATTCAAAATTGTGCTTCACAGCACGAACAAAATGTTAAACATGGGAAAAGCTAAGAGCTCAGCTTGCATGCTCTTCGCAAGAAAGATGCAAATGATCCACTTTGTTAGACAGCTTGAAACTTCAAGTTCGAAGTTGATAAATTATAGAACACTATAACCTGATTACAGAGATCACAGATTTAATCAAATACAGCATGTAGAAATGTCTTCCACTACCTGACTGATGACATATGAACTGGTTAAAGAAGAAATGCAATTAAAGAACTCACGTTTTGCCCACAGCTTGATCGCCCTAAGGGTAAGTCTGAAGTTCTCAATGCTTGGTACCAGATGCAAAATTTCATCAGTGACTCTACAACCTGTAAATGCAACACAAACAAAAATGCCAACATGACAAAAGAGTGCTTTACAGTTCTGGACAAAAAAAAGCACTGAGGCCTACAATTGACGTTTACTGGTGTTAACATAATAGTCCATATCTAAAAGGAACTACTCCCTGCTTAGACGAAACATATACAGTTTTGCAGAGATCAGACAAGCAGGCCAGGACTAAATAATGCTTAAACCAACTATCCATTACAAATTACAAATCTAACTCCTTGTAGTAAGAAGTCTTTGTGCAGAAAGAAATCAGTTAACCCCTTTTTCACATCTAATCTTTCTTCAGCCTCTTGGCCAGTCTGAGTAAAAATATGCCACTAAAATAGCTGTCAAACTTAGGGTTTGTTATCTGAAATTGGCATGCAGGTCTGATTTTTGATTTACTTCAGGTCATATTTACACTTAATGAGACTAGCCTTTTGATTTGACTGTATGACAATGTATGTCTGTTACTATCGGAAAACTTACCATTAAGACTTCGTATGCACCTAATATCTAAATTCTTGAGTAAACCGTCATCTCGAAGATCCAGGTCTTCAGGAATTGTTTGCAATGCTAATCGAGCAAATAAAATGTCAATCTAAAAACAAGAGAGAAACAAGTAGTGTTTCAAGCGGTAAATCTTTTCTAATTACTTAATTCAATCACAACAGAATAGTCAATCACTAGTTACACCACACTTGTAGGACAAGTAGCTACACTGAACTATTAGTTGACTGGTCATCAAATGTTTAAATAATGGAAATTAAGGTTACTTTACATTTACCCAAGGAAAAAACATATTTAAACAATAAGGGGCTTGTTTATCAAGTTCAAAATCCTTAAAGACAATGTGAAAGATAACCTATGTTAACAGTGTCAACAGTGAAACAAGCAGAGGACACATGAAAACTAAGGGGAAGTACTTCCAATACAGGTGAACAGACAATTCTCCACACAAAGGATTACGGGAATCTGAAACAAACTGCTAGATATGTTGGATAATCCAAGACTATTTATTCTTTCACAAAACAGCTGTATAAACCCCTTGGATAAATTAACTGCTACCACGCAAACAAGCTCTATGGGTTGTTGGTCTCCTCATTTCTGACATTGCATATGTTCTTGGAAAAATTGAATCAAAAGATTTAAAATTAAACGAGAATAGAAACACATCAATCCTACCTCTATGCCATCAAACGATAATTTAATAACTGGGACAAATGCTTCCTCAACAGCCTATAAAAAAGCAAAAAAAAAAGCTGAATTAGAAACCATACTCCTATAGGAAGTGGACAAAAAAAATGGAAACCTTGGTAAATGAAGGCCACTTACTATACTGAAAGGGCAACCAGAAAGGTATGGCTCATGCATTAAACAAATATCTAAGCTTATACAATGAGAATACTTAGTCATGTACAAAAAATGGCAGACAAGCCTGGTTGCTTAAATTACGGCCAGCAGGCCGGTAAGAAGAGGAGCCCTCAGTGACTCCGAAAGATGCATGATTGTCGGGGGCATATGGCAGGACCTTCTGTGACCAAGACAGCTCGACAGCGCAGCAGCTCAACTTGCAAGGCCTAACTGGCAAGGAACTGCAGATCAACTGATTACAAAGCTGACCTGAAAAAGCAACCAGCCAGTTTAATCAAAAACAGTCGCTTACAAATCTAGTGATGCAAAGAGTGCAGGCAACTGACTACAGATCAGTGAACAAACACTGTTATGTCCAGATGAATCATCCTTCGCCATGTGCACAGCAAACAAGTATATGTATAGTGTCTTCCAAGATGATGTCACCTAATGGTTGATTGAACACAACCTTGATGTTCGGTTACCAGATCTGAACCCAATTTACCCATTATGGTATATTCTGAAGCAACACCTAAGAGTGTTTTCCACCAAAATCAACCAGCCATGACCTGACTGATTGCTTTGTGGACGAATAATGTTGAATCGCTCCAGATGTCTCCAGAATTCCACACAGTGGTAGACTCTGTGCCATGGTGTATCAAGACCATCTTTTTTGTCCACTACCGGTACTTCACATGCAACTGCAATTACTAATTAGAAGTTGGGATGAAGAAACTAAAGCAATTACAACAGAGATTACAATGTTAAGAAAATAAATTTCCTACATGTATATACTGCTGGAAACATAATCAACATAATTTGCAAAATGCTCTTTTTAAATTACAGAATGAATCACTCTTAAGTAAAAATAAATAAATGCATTAACTACTGGCACTACAGTTGAGTACACCTGACATTTTATAGATCTGAGGCATTACTGACAAATACTAACACTGAATTTAAAAGCTGTTAGTTGTTTTTGAACAGCACTAAACGTCGAGGATGGTATTCCTAATGTCATCTTTCTTGCCAGTTAGGACTTCCACTTACCCTCAGGTCTTTGACTTCTTCTTGTTCTTTAAGCTTTTCATAAAACGAAGTAAAAAAGTCAGACCTCTCCACATGTCGTGGGGCAACACAGAGTGCATCAATGTCAGCACCTGTAACCAAACAGCAAAGTGCAGACATTAGAAAGTTAAATATCAAATAGAGTATAACTCGATTGTATGACTAATGTCAGGGAACATAAAATTAAAACCCCTCAAAATCTTACAAACATTAAAAATAAGACTACTGCTTCCAAAAATTAAAATTCAAAAGTGTTCAAAGTGTACCCTTTCATATCTCACACCACTTCCTGCATTATTTATCATATTGATTCTATAAGAAGCCCATCAGGAGTAACACCGGCACATCTTGCATATTAAACTCTGAAATATTTTCTTAAATATAGCTCATTAGAAACCACTTTCACATGGCCAGTTAAACAAAAACAATTTCATTTAAAATGAATGTTACCTTTTGTGTGAACACCTAATCTATAGGAACCAAAAGTGAAAATTTTTCCTCCAACATTGTCGATTATAGAGGCTGGCAAATTCTGGATAAAATAAAAAGAAAGCATATTTCAGCGCATAATTAAATACATATTCTAAGAGTATGTATTTTTTTTATAATATCAACTGACAGCAACAAGTATATTAACACTGATCAAAACACTAAAACTGATTCTTGATATCCACATGAGCAGTGAAAAAAATAAACATACCTTTGTTTCACTGATGTCTCTGATCCATTCTTTAACCAGGGTGTTTAATTTACCCAAGACTAAAATTCTGAACAGGAAAAAAAAATCAGTATTGCATAACAATTAACATCCATTGTTACACTTTAACCTCTGAGAAAAATAACTTGCAGAACTCTGCAATCAATGGTAATTCTGGTGCACTATGGCTGCCATCACATCATCCAAGTGGGGCTGCACACTGGTCCCCATTACCTGTATAGCGCTTTGAGTGGAGTGTCCAGAAAAGCTCTATATAAGTATAAGCAATTACTATTACTATTAATTCAATAATTCTCCTTCTCTTCTCACATTAAAACAAACTTAGTTTGACTCATCACAATATTAAAGACAGAATCTTGCAAAGCACCAGCGAGCTCCTTCAGTCTACAGGATGTAATAATAATAACTGCTTACATTTACATAGCACTTTTCTGGACACTCCACTCAAAGCGCTATACAGGTAATGGGGATCCCCTCCACCACCACCTATGTGCAGGCCCACCTGGATGATGCGACGCCAGCAATAGTGCAGCAATAGTGCACCAGAACGCTCCCCACACATCAGCTATTAGTGGGGAGGAGAACGGAGTAATGAAGCCAATTCATATTTGGGGGATTATTAGGAGGTCATGATTCATAAGGGAATTTTGGCAAGAATGCCCTGGGATTTTTAATGACCACAGGACCTCAGTTTTACGTGTCATCTGAAGGACGGCGCCTTTTTACAGTGTAGTGTCCCCGTCACTATACTGGTGCATTAGGACCCACACAGACCGTAGAGAGAGCACCCCCTGCGTGCCCCACTAACACCTCTTCCAGCAGCAACCGTAGTTTTTCCCAGGAGGTCTCCCATCCAGGTACTGACGAGGCTCACACCTGGTTAGCTACAATGGGTTACCAGTTGTGAGTTGCAGGGTGATATGGCTGCTAGCTGGATGTAGCTGGATGTAGGTCTACATCACTGTACGCTGTAGGCCATATATATTCATTTTCACACTCAACAACCTAACAGAAATGAGGAGATTTTTAACATAACCCCAGGACTAACCATGCTCCATAGCTACTCCATGCATTATCTCACCTGCGCTGCAGCTCCAGCTCTTCTTCAAACACACCGTAGGGCTTAAGAGCCTCGGTCAGCTTCTGAGTGAGAACAAGGTCGGCCTCCTTTGGGAGGGCAAGGCTGATCGGAGAAGTGATGCCATAGTGCTTGGTGGGCTGCTGCAATGCTTGCACAGCCTGATTGGCGACAGGACTGCAAAACACAAAATAATCGGAAAGATAAGTCATTTTAAATGATCCTTTAGGATTTGTGTTTGTACTGCGGCTAACATGACTCTTTCATACGATAGTTTTTGCAGAAATTGTTGCCATCAAAATTGCCACAATAAAAAAGCTGCATTTCATATTCCACTTCTGCACAGAACACACATTAGGTCTTGTTTGTCAAAGGACCAAAAATCTTGGTAATCTGGTACCGAGTTTACGTTCCATTCCAATGTAACAGCGTTCCAATGACCAGACCATCCGAAAGGCGGCCATTCAGCACATCACTGTCATCCGCTTCAATTTCTCCTACTTGTTGAACTGGGAACCCCTCCCCCCATGTATGAAAACCCCTCCACACACTTCTGATTGGGACAATTTAAAGGTCAAAGAGACTGAATCTGCATGTCTTTGGGAGGTGGAAAGAAAGCCATGTGAACACAGAGAGAATATTCACGTGTGAATGCTGGGGTATTCTCTTTTTCTCATAGTTGCCTTTAATTTCTCAACCATGGGGTTTTATTTTATTGTTTCTCTTATCAGATTTCTGATTGATTTAAACTGATTTAAAATCAGTTCTGCAAAACAAAAGTTCCTAATGAAAAATGTCCACAGCAGTATAGAGAGATCCTTTATTGATACCGTGAGGGAAATTGCAGTGCAACAGCAGCTTAGCACAGTCAACACAGCAGTGTAACGAAATGATACAATAATACAGCAATACAATACAGTCAGTAAGTATGTGACATTATCAAACACTTTTTTTCTAAAGAAGGGGTAAAATGTAAATAGTGAGGCTGGTCAACTTGGATTGATGATAGCCTAACAACTTCTAAAATGACCTTCAATTGGGATAATTACCACAAAAGGAAGTTAAGAGACCCAATCTCTAAAGAGATTCAGAAGAGTTTAAGTTGACCTTTCACATTCCTTATTTTTCTAGCTCTCCAAAGTGATGCAGACGTTTTTGAGCATGTATTCCAAAGCTGACCTCCAACCGTGAACTTTTAACTGGGAACTTTTGAGTTGCATTTAAACTGATCACAAGCAGTTAACCCACCCCCCTACCAGAGATGTATTCCACTACCTCACTGATGCACTACGTTTTGTTCAGACGAGTGCACTGCTATACTTCCGTTCATTACATTTTAACTGTTGGTATAACTTGGCATTTTTAAAAAAAGACAACTATTTTATGCATTCGGGTATTAGAATATATTGAGTGCATACAACATAAAACACGAACTACAGCTGTCTACCACCTCAGGTGAAAGACAGTTTACTCGACGGTCACAGTCCTGGACTGGGATTTTTATTTAATGAGCAACAATTCGTCGAACAAGTCTAACAGCCAGAGTAAAGAGATGGCAGAGACCCCGGGGAAAAACGTTTTCTCCTTTCTTTTTCTAAAAGCAGAAGTAAATGTTATTTCCAGCGGAGAGCGGGGATAAGTGTAGTTTTGTGTTCACGCTACACCGGTGGACTGAACCGACGACGCAGCAGCTTCTAGGAAGTACAGATAAGGACAATGTCCAGAGCTCTTTGCTACACGATGCTACACTGAAGTGCAATAATACATACCTGTGTTAGATGTCTTGTACTACGTATATGTAATGAGGTCCTTCACCTCACTTCATGTTACACAACGTCAGGTTTTCTAAGATGTAAACCCTCTTAGAGCACAAACGCCATTTGCGTGCAATATGTTCCGTAAGATCCCGGTGCAGCCTGAGCAAACGAGCCCCAGCGGTGCATATGCCCGCGCAGAGCTGGAGTCTCTGACCGCATCCAGGGGTAAACAAAGCTCCCTCATGTCAGCAGGGCTCGGAGCTCCGCCTCACCGGCCGACACACAAACAGCCACACTTTATTACGAAGAGTACAAGGACGCCCTTTAGGCACACCACGGTAGTCTCTTTTGCAGTAAATGTGCATAAACTATAAGCACATACAACCCAAACTACCGATGTTCCTGTTCAGTTTCTGTTCCTTTGCAGGACCGGAATAGGCCCGCTCGGTCCCCGATTCAAACACAATGGTTAAAGACAGAATATACTTACAAAGGCATCGTAACTCCAACGTGTAGTCTCAAACACTCCAGAATGCCCTTCGCATTATATTTTATTAGTCCTTTACAGTACGTTGGTTTTAATCGTCTGCTTTACCCCACTGTTATCGTTTCTTCTTATTCGTCTCAACATGGCGCCACTGCTGCCACAGCAACCTTCGAGAATGACGTAGTGCAGGGGTCACACGTACCCCCCCCCCCCCACTGCCTTATGGGTATTGTAGTTCAATATTTTCAATTTATAGTTACATTGTTTTCTCTTGTGAATACGTAATATGTCTTTTTTTTAAAAATAATATCTTTTTAAAATGAAACTAAAAATATAGTTTTTTATTTTTTTATTTTAAATCTAGCAACAAAACAAAACGTATTCAGTCTTTAGGATCTACTGTGTTTCAGTTTTTCAGGAGCCTGTCTTAATCTTTACATGTTGTTACATAAGAAAGGGATAATCACCAAACAAAACATAGTTAATACAATTATATTGTAGTGAATGAAATTCTCACAAATAGAACAGAACACATTTTAAGGCACCATGTGTCACTGATGTTTGATCCAGTAAGACAAAATTCAGTTTTCTAAAGAGGTGCTTCTTCAGCTTAAAAACAGCTCAGTTGTTCAATCAATTTGAGGGTTGTTCTTGAACAGATATTCTGCCTGAAATAAAACGATAAAGTACAAGTTAAAATGTAAAATATATTATTGAAAAATAATGCTCTGTAACAATTTCACTATACACATTTCCTTTTTTATTAAAGTACCCAAAGTTTGAATGTAATGTGATACAACATAAAGCCACATTTATTAATATTTAGCATCCTTCCATTCAAACCCCAAGAAAAGAAAAGGAACACAACGTTTTGGCTGTGGAGCCTTCTTCGGTTGTGAAGAAGAAGGCTCTTCAGCCGAAAAGTTATTTTTCTTTTTTTCTCTTTTCAGCAGGAAATCAAACCTTGCTTGTTTCTTTTGTATTTATTCCTGCTTGGTTTCAAATATACCGGCCAGTAAAACAATATCACTCTATAGAGGGTGGGGGGCCTTTTCTGTTGAATTACAGTAAGACTTTTATTCTGGTGTCAAGGGGAACCCCAGGAAAACACACCATCTACGTTCTCTTTTTTTCGTTTTTCTAAAAGCAGAAGCTGGTGCGCAAGCAGAAAGAAGAGTCATTTTCTGCGCGGAGCAGGAATGAGCACAGTGTGACGTTCACTGTCCAGAGAGTGGCAGAGAGTGGCAGAGTATAGAAAAGAGTGGCAGAGAGTGGCAGAGACTGGCAGAGTATAGAAAAGAGTGGCAGAGAGTGGCAGAGAGTGGCAGAGTGTGGCAGAGAATGGCAGAGAGTGGCAGAGTATAGAAAAGAGTGGCAGAGAGTGGCAGAGAGTGGCAGAGTATAGAAAAGAGTGGCAGAGTATAGAAAAGAGTGGCAGAGAGTGGCAGAGGCAGAGAGTGGCAGAGTGTGGCAGAGAGTGGCAGAGAGTGGCAGAGAGTGGCAGAGTATAGAAAAGAGTGGCAGAGTGTAGAAAAGAGTGGCAGAGAGTGGCAGAGTGTAGAAAAGAGTGGCAGAGAGTGGCAGAGTGTGGCAGAGAGTGGCAGTGCCGAGGGGGAACGGTACCAGGAAGTCCACAGGGTCGTCGGGCTTCACCCTGCAGCACTGGAGCAGCCCCTGTGTGAGAGTGGGCATGACATTCCTCATCAGGTAATTCCTCAGGGGCACCGCCTGCGCCTCCAGCTGCTCCTGCTCCTGCCGCTTCACCTCTTCAAGACGCCTGTTCTGGAGACAAGCAGCACACGGCACTGGAAATACTTTCCCCTTTCTATCAAGCACAACCGGTGACATCTGAGCACAACAGCCACTGGCTGAGAGAAAATAAACTGGAGTAAGGGCACCTGTGTACACTGGGGAATCTAATCACCTTTAGAATCTGAAAAACGGCAGAAGCAAATTGAGATCAGCAGTAAGTATATTTTTGTAAGGAAATGTTTGCTAATTTTATTTTTCTCAAAGTAGAACAGCTCAAAAACAAAATTTAGCAAGGATCAATCTGGAAATAGTGAAGGGGGGCTTTTTCACCGTGACAAGGAGAGCACTCACAGTCACTCAGACACTCTTTCCTCTCTGGGAACTGGAACATACCCACTCTTCCCAGCGTGCCATTCTGTCTGCAGCCTCCCCTGCCTCCCTCCTCTCCCTCTCTGCCTGCTCGGCTGCCTCCCGCCTCAGCCTCTCGTCAGCATTCCTGCGCTCCAGCTCTTCCAGTTCCTCCACGGTGGGCCCGTAGTTTCTGGGTTTCCCAACAACTTTTTCAATCTGTTCAATCACAGCTGTGTATTCAGCATCATCTCTGCTGGAAATATCTAAATATAGCCAAGATAGATACAATTTAAGGTAAATGACTAATTCACCTTCAACCACAATTCCCCACACTGGGGTATTTACTACACAGGTCATTTAGGCATCTCTGAAACTAAATATGTGCTCCATGTGTGCTCCTAGTCTTACTGATGTGCTCAGGGTGAATTTCCAGCTCATCAAAGTAGTTGAGCACAGTTTCATCTTCAACGTTAGCTTCTCTGAAGGCTGCCAGGCGGCGCAAAAACTGATCCTGGGTGTAATGAGTCCCAGCAACCACACTCTCTGGCAGGTTCAGCACACGATTCTTTAAGAACTCATCAGTGGCATCCAGGGAGAAGACATACTCTGAAAGCAACAAGGGGAAAATCGTAATGAGGAACAAGGCTGAGCTGGAACTGTTCAAGTGCATGTTTGTAAGTCACAGACTAACCTGGTATGATTTTCTTGTCAAATGGAGGTATTTTGGATTTGGCATCCTCTGGTTCATCTTCATCTCCTAAAGAGGCAATAAATGCATATTACTTGAAGGAAATGCACTATTATAAATTATAAAACATTATAAATGTTTGGTGGGTATGAATTTAAAAAAAAGCAGGGATTACCATAGAATAGCTCTTTAGCTTGCTCATACGTCTTTGGGAAACCATCTAAAACAAATCCCTGGTTCTGACATGGTTTTGACTTCAGCTTGTCTTTTATCAGCCGGATGACATACTGATCATCTAATCGACCTGAGAAATGGAACAGCAAAAGAAAAAACATGACTGTGACTACATGACAAGTTTTTATCAGACTACAACACAGTCCTGACTAAAACGTATATACTGTAGTTGTACAAATTACAGCAAAAAAGGCTGGACTGGATATGCAAAAGACTTAACACAATCAAGAGTTATTCTATACAAAAATTATATTGTATACCAAATTGTTTCATCAACTGAATTAAGGGGGATATTAAAGTAAGTAGATTGCACAGTTCCAGAGTGTAATTTTCGTCAGTACACCACAATTCTTTTTAACAAAGCTGTTGGATCTTTCATGATGAGGTCTCATTTTAACATGGACTATCCTATGGTACAGTGCCCAGGGTCGGCCTTCCTAGGGCATTTGCTTGTTGGCTATTCTTTTCTAGTGAGAACAGTGCCACCAAAACCACTTCCAACAGCAACCTGTGTTTCCTCAGAGGTATCTCATCTAATGTTTCCAGACCAGCACTCTCAGGATCTGACCAGTGCCAAACCAAGTTAAAGGAGGGCAATTTAAAGGAGGGCAGAAGGAGATTCTTTTTTAATTTTTAAATATAATTCTTTTTTAATTTTTATTTTGCAGATTAAATGCTCCTTAATTATTATATATGAGCATACCTATATACCCTCCTTAAGCTTCCACGTAGCCAATTGAAAATGATTGCAGGGTTGCAGGACTGATAATGATACTAACACTGAGCAACTGTACCTACGATTTCACTACTTGCAAGATATATGTGGGGTTACATTAGAGCTAAATAACAGCATGGAAAACATGGAGCCAGGATTGGTAGCTGTAAACAAGCTTGGACCCACTCATGAGCAGCGGATATCCAGCTAATTAAAATCCTGCCGGATCATAGGTGCTTGCCAGTAGAAGTGCCACCTGTGCTGACTAGGCCTAACCTCACGAGGCTCTGAGATCTAACAAGATCAGGTTACAAAGCGGTAGTAAATCTGAATTTACTGAATTGAGTCAATGCATAAAGAAGGAAAAACACAGACTGAAAAGAATGAAAAAAAAACACGTCTCAGACTTGTCATTTAGTTTCAATTCAGGAACATTTCAATTTCTAAATTTAACTGTACTAAATCTTCTTTAGCAAAAATAGCTAAAGAATAATGTCTACCTTTATCCTGAAACATTTGTGCTGTAAACTTTAATAAGATCCATTTTTCTTTGTTTATTCCCTAGATCTTCACAGTTCCAGATGTACAAAAACGATGTTGCAGGCCTATGATAATCTCAGACACGTGGGTGACTGATTGATGAAGAGCTGCCCAGGTTACCTGAGTTCTGCTCCATGTTTTCCTTCAGAGCCTCCAGGAGCTCCTGTGCTCCTCCCCCAGATTCTTCACCCTCATTCTCTCCCTCTTCCATTCGGGACTGCACCTCCTGAGATAAAACCACACCAGTGAAACGCATCTTTATTACATCGACATAACAAGTTCAATAAACACTTTTTGCATTGAAAATAAATATTTTCTTGTGAATACAGCTGAAGCATCATGACTTCTTTTTTCATAGCTTCAATATCAAAATGCTTTTTTAAGCTTCACTGTGACAACTAAGGTTATGTTCATGGGCTTCCAAAATCAGGTTCAAAAAGTGATGACTTCAGTGTTTGGTTCAAGATGCTGAAATTGGATCTTTCATGGAAGTTAGAAACCCTGGTGTTAATTTTGATTCTGTGTTGTCAGATGAAGCACAAGTTATGAATGTCACAAGAGTCAAGAAATGCTCTGCGTATCTGATGTTGGAGTACTGCTACATGCCTTTATTTCATTAAGATTAGACTACTTTGATTTCTTACTTATTTCCTAAATAGGCCTCCAAATTCCAGAATTCTGCTGCTCATTCACTAACTAAAAGTACCCTGCATTAACTCCCATTCTCTATAAATTACTCGCTGTGAACTTTAGATTGGACTTTGAAGTTCTCCTGCGCCTGTCTAAAGGTAATTTTAAGGGCCTATTGCAGGAGTGTAATCACATTCTGAAACTGAGATCTGCTCTTTCAGGGTTTCTAGCTCTGCTGAAGACCAGGCTCAAAACAATGGGCAGCAGAGCCTCCTGTGCACAGCTCTGTGCAATTTACCAAATCTATTAAAGATTTTGCGACTGTCAACATTTTTAGAACTCTCACAATGACCTATCTTTTCATTATAACTTTGAATGTATAATTTAGTTTGACTCTTGGTTTTACTCTGATAAATTGCAGTTTATAAAACGCTGCTTGTGTGTAATGTGTGTGTTTTTGTAAAGCAGTAAGACTAACAATATTAGAAAGACGAGATATTGCACTGTCAGAACTTACAAGCTTTGCAATTGCCTCCGTGATAACGCCTTTAATTTTAACGTGATGCAGCTTGTAACATTCACAGATCTTTTCTGCCACTGTGCTTTTACCAACAGCAGGAGGGCCAAGGATACAGATTTTTATTGGCTGCAAGAAATACAACAAATGTCATACAAAATTAAACATCATTTTTACTTGTGGGCTGAGGTACATATGTTCAGTTAAAGCCCTCAGGCTGAATCCAATGCACAATTCTCTCAAGCCAAAAATACCCAAAGGGATAGAAATGCATCACACATAACAAAAAGCTTTGTATAGAGAAAATTAGATTTTTTTTGTTCATGACTTTTTTGTTTTTTGACACACTTGTGCCTGTAAGAATAAATGTTTTGAAGGCCAGCTGGTACACATTTATTCCATTCTTAATGACGGGGACTCTATCTTAACTGCTCTGTGAAGCAAGTCACTTACCAAAAGCCCTCTTGTTTGTTTATATTCCTTAACTATGTGTTCTATGTTTTCAATCAGCCCAGTCTCTGTCACCCAGCGGATATTAAAATTTTCTTTCAGGAAGACAGTCTCCATACGTAGGCTCACTGCAAGGGAGTCAATGTCTGCTTGCTGAGATGGGGAGAGAAAGAACGAGAAGTGTGTTATGTACAGTAGAGCAGAGCACTTCAGTTTAGTGTTAATATTTTGTTATATTTGTCTACACTGTTGTGCAAAAGTCTTAGAAATCTTAGACACAACCAGGAGTTACTATATACTGTCAATAAACATCAGCAATCGACTTACAGCTCCCACTACTATTTTTAAGCCCTTTTTAGTCCATAAATAAAGTAAAAGCAATTGTATTATTCTATTGTTATAACAACCTTGACTCTTATTAATATGGTTTAGTCTGGGTGATTAAATCTGGGTGAGAAAAATTCAAGCTTGCCATTAATTAATCTTTAACTCACACTGATCATAATCTTCAAAACCACACACAAACTATACATCTAACAGATTTAACATCTAATGTCGCCATTAACATCATTTATTCCACTCTACACATCTATTAAACTGAAAGGCAATTTTCGTACTACAAAATGCAAATCTGTCAGAATCAACTGTTAACATACAATAAAACAGAAAAAATCAAAATATACATTTTATCTTTCAACTTAAGTAACTAGGTCAAATTCAAAACAACATGAAGGGCACTGCCACATGACTCTAATTGTCACCATACATATGAGATGAGTCTTCAGTAGTATTAAGAGGAGTAACACACACACCATTAACTCCCTGTTGAGGAAAGCGTCTTCTTTAGGCACCCGCTGTGTTTTACCAGGTCCAAGCACAGAGCTTACAGTCTGTTGAAAGAACAAAGTAAAGACCCAGAATGCATTTCCCGGGACACAGACAAACTGTGCTTAATTCAGTGCTAAACATTTTTTACAACATAAAAACAGTAAAATATCAGAGAAACAACGTGTCTCTATTATCTTAAAATACTAATTATTAGTATATTTGGTAGAGAAATTAATATATGAATGCACGTGAATCCACACCTTCACAATGTCTTCTAACGAAATTTTAGAATCATCCACAGCTAATAAGTAGTGAGTCTTTGGCTTGTGATCTATAACATTCTGGATCACTCTGAAAAAAAACAGAAAAGGCACAGCCTCAGTCATCAACAAACCGAAAGCTCACAGGTATTCTGCATCAAGATGTGTAAATACACACTCGTGTACTATGTGCAAAAGTTTTGAATGCAAAGTGGAAAACAGGAGTTCAAGCAACAGACCCTGCTAGGTCATTGATATGAATGGTGGGGATGATGTTGGTGCCCTGTCCAAAGACTGGAATCGACGGAAGCTCTCCCAGCCATGAGGCCTAAAAAAGAGACCACATGAATGTGAATGTTAGTTATCAAGCTTCATCATATTATTAGTACTGTTATTATGAAGCTGTTTATAATGTTGACCTTGAAAAAGAAGTGAAAGATCTGCTCCCCCATTCCATACCGAAGGCCAGAAGCAACAACATAGGTAGACAACCTGGACTTTTTCTGTAATACAAAACAATTATTTATTGTCAAAGGGCACACAAACAGATTTCAGAAAAAAAAACAATATATACAATAGGAGAGTTGTGAACAGAGTTTCCTGAGATGACCTGGTAGTGGATCTATTCTGATTCCATGTGCTGTAACGGAAGCTGCTTACTGTTTTGCCCAGTTTAATGACCAACTTCTCAGTGCTGATGTGATCTTTAAAATTGGGATGAGGTCTCCTCCTCCTGTAGTCATCCTCAGTAAAAGGGATTTCTGGATCATCCTAGAAAACAACAGCAACCACCACAGAGTGCTGACACTGCCATATCATGTTTGTAAGTGGTCTCAGTTTACTTCTTAATCTAATTTCTTGCTTTTCCTCAGGTTTGAACCTGTTGCAGCAATTGCACATTTTAGTGCATTTGTCTAAAAGATCAGATTTTTGTTAAGATATGAAAAAGACTAAGCAATTAAAAGAATAAAAACAGAGCTGTAGTTTACTTACAGGATCAACAGGTTTGCTAAGTGCCCATGTCATCACAGTAGATATTAAGATGAACATCTTTGGGCTGCTGAAATTATCCAGTTCTGAATGCAGAGCTGAAACAGAATTTAGTCATGCAAAAGCAATATTTATGTGAATTTCAAACAGCGTAAAGGTGCACAGTGTGGTATAACATTTACTTATAAAGCACTTTTTATGCACAAGGTTCAAAGCACAGAAAGTAAAAACACAGTAACAGAAGAAATAAAATGGGTCTAATTAAAAATGAAGAAAGTCAAAGTTAAAAATATTATAATGGAATTAAAAGCACACTATTATGAATCAGCTTAAGATCAAAAACTAATTTTTAAAAGTATGACTTAAGCATACTTTTCTAGTCACAGGAGGCAAGCTTTTTAAGACTATTGGAGGCCCAAATTAGAAAGCAACTTCTCCTGTTCTCTTTAATCGACTCTGGACACTTGCAGTAGCGGAGAAGGTCACGATCAAGGAAAATAAGATCACTTTATTAGCCATATACAATTTCTTGCATTAGGAATTCGTCAATTAACTGACCTCAGTGCCTCCTTAGGCTCATAGGGAGACAACATGATTGCAAAGTAAGCCAAAACTCTGAGTAATTTGTATGCAAGCAAAGTGATTCTAAATTAAATTCAACGTTTCACTGAAAGCCGGTACAGAGTATGCAGTAGTCAACTAATATGTTGCTTTATGTTTTGGTGAGATCACTAACATCTGCGTTCTGTACCAGCTGTAACTTTGATATTGCTTGATTGGTGACACAAGTAAACAGAGCATTACAGCCAAATCTGTATTAAATAAAAGTATAAGCTTCTTTCTCAACACCAAATAGTGATAAAACAACTGTCTCAACAAGGTTGTTAATTGCAAAGGATTTTGAGACATTTAAGTTTGATGTCAAAAGCCATAATATTAAATAAGTAAAAAATATCTTTGGATTTTAGAGAGATGTACTATTGCACATGACCAGTATAGGTGAAAAATAAGGATTTATTATGGATTGTTCAATAATACTTGTACTCTTATTACTTATCTTTTACTTTAATTTTCTGCAATAATAGAGATGTATATCTGTTTTATTCATCTTATAGCTTATAGCTTCAATTCCCTTCCATGACAATTATGCATAAGTAATCTCGCAATTCACCATTTCTGTTCTAACAACGCATATAGAGCAGAAGATCAAAAGGGCAGAGAATACGTCTGTGATAGAGAAAGGCAATAACTTCACCGTTTCCATATCTATGTTAGTTCACACCTGAAATTGCCCAGGATGCTTCATCCACCTGGTCAGCATTTTCACTGATGTTGTAAATTACAACATCACATTCCATGAGACGGTCCAGCAGCTCTTCTCGAGTTGAAATCTGTAATGATACCAAAAAGCATCAAGTTAATCATGATTTGTTGAAATCTTGAAACAAGAACAGAAGATGAAACACAAACAAGAGGAGACCATTCTGCCTTTCAAGCCACTGGAGCTAATTAGTTAGTAGCTCACTGATCAAAGGATCTCATCCAACTATTTATTGTAAAAAGCCAGCAGATAGGCTCCAATGACATGGCTAGATAGCTTGTTCCTTACTCCCACAACCCTTTGTAAAATAGTGACTCCTTGATTGAAATTCTATTCTTTTAAGTACATATGCTAACATTTTGTTTGTCTTTTTATTTCCCCACAAAGATGTACTATAAATAATGACTCAACATCAGCATGTCTAACTCATAAGCAGCCTCGCCTTGCTCAGCGTTTCCCATTTTGTATGTACCGTATAGTTTTGCTACCTGCATGTAATACTCTGCAAGTGTTTCCCCAGCCGCTAGCATCATCATGGCAGTACATACTTCAAACTTGTGGAATGGAAAGTGAAAATGGAGATGACACAATATCTATTAAACATTGTTTCCACCTGAGGTATTGCTGTAATCATTACAGTGATCATTTGTCACTTGTCATACAGAGAAGCACAGTGCACATTTCAACATGCTCCTAACACACAAGGAGATGCACCATGATGAATGCCTTTTTTTTTATTTATAGATGTGTTCTGACTTACTGAATATTCTTCTTGTGCAAAACCTATTTTTTTCTCTTCTGGTTTAGAGACGGTTCCAACAATCTGAAAAGTTCCCTCTTTAGGTTTGGGCAGCTCATCCTGAGCTGCTTTTTCCTCCTCCTCCTCCTCTCCCTCGATTTCCTCCAAGGACGCTCCGACAGCACAGTTGGAAAGATACTGCAGGTCAAGGAAGAGAGAACAGGTGCTCTTTGAACTGTTCCCACTGCCTGTAATATCCTTCCTCTGGTGCAACTCCATGCCAAACAGCTTTGTCTGCGGAATGTTACTGTCCTAACAGGTTTCTGGACACAGACATCACTTAAGAAATACGGTTACGAGCTAAAGAAGCTAATTCTTAGTTTAGATTATCTCACACGATTTTAAAAAGAAAGGATGCATTAACTTATTTCGCATGTTTTTTTTTTTCCTCGTCCGCAAACCCGTGTCTCCGGAGCAAACTCTTATCTCCTACCTTTCCAATATGCTTAGAGGTGTAGGTGTCGATCTGGTTGATAAACACTCGTTTACTGCGAACAATGTTTTCCTTCTCCTCGTTCGCCATGCTGCTCTGAGCGAGGACCCCCGTTACCAAGTAAACAGACGCGGACTTCCTGTTGCTAGGGGTGCGAGAGCCCGCGGGGACCGGCTGGTTGCCATCCAGTCACCTGCAATGCGCTTGAACGCCAGGAGGTGGCACTAGACAGAGCAACCAGGAGCAGAACTGTGCTCCTACAGTATGGCCTACTCCGTGCCAGAGGCTGGGGATTGTCTAGAATCGCTTTGCTCCCGTTTTGTTAAATTTTTAGATGCCTCTGAGCAGATCTCCTGAAGAAAGAAACAATAAAAAACCTCTTTCATTGCACAAAATTCGCCTCCCAGAATCGTTTTATTTTAAATTAAAAATTAATTTTCAACTGACAGATCTAATCTTGCTTTCCTGTGCTTCGTGGTTATGTTGAAGTGAGCACAGGCATTACTGGTGCCTGAGAGTAGGACACTACTCTCTTATATTGAAATAAAACACAAAACCCAAACTAAACACTTTTAAAGTTAAGGTGAGACAACACAGAATCGAGTGACACCAAAACACCACAATTTTATTAATTGCAGAAAAGGACAAAAGGCAATATATATATATACAGGATTATAATTTACAGTAAAAATATCCCTTTATATACACATACAGTACCAGATATTAGACAGAGTTTGAGTCAATGGATTGCTAGAAAACTACACACAGTACTGTACATCTCTCTCTGCTATAACTTCATAAAATCAAGATTTCGCCTGTGCTCCAATCCCACACGTGGAACCCAACACCTGAAGGCTGAATAATTTAACAAAGACTTCCATCCCATTTGCCTGGAGAGAAGCAGCCCCAGCAGAGCTGGTTTGGAATGAGTGGCAGCTGGGTCAGTTCAAACTGAAGCCTCATGTATAACATTCAATGCATTCCCCAACTCCAGTACGTGTGCAATTTCAACATTACGAGCAGTGTTGTTCTTAGGAAATAGTTCATTCAATCCTCATATTTTTTTTACTTACGATGGTTTCCTGAACCTGTTCAAGTCATTAAAGGAATTGTCTTTAAAACGAATGCAAACAAAACTAAACTGTGTTGTATAGGTTTCTAATGTATGTTCCTTTGACATTCCCGTATGTTTTTCTATGTCAAAATTATTCTGGAATTCTGAGAGTGCTGTCTTTACAGTCAAGGTCTTGGACAATATACATCAGATAAAACCGTTTGCCACATAAACTACAAGATGGGGACATATTAAAGTATATTTGAAACTATTCTAAAAGGTGTACATTCCCTTTAAGAAAAAGGAACTTAGCTTTGTTTTGTTCTAAAAATAAAATGTGCTTTTAAGGCAGACAGAGCAAGAAAGCTGTTAAGTGCAAATTTCCTACAGAAAAAGTTTCAGAAAAACCATTTAAACCAGTAGTACTTTTATATAAATTGTTCTGAAGAAAAAAATGATCAAAGAGAAACACATTTCAAAGATCATGATTCAAAGTTCAATGCAAACAAACCCAACCATTTCATTAGAAACTGTCTTTTTCATTAGCAGATCTAATTACAATGAGCTTCATTATGCACGTTATCGGCCTCATTAAAAGGAGAGGTAGATGAAATCAGCTGGCATCTACGCTGAAGTTGTCAAACTGCGCAAGCTCGAACCCGAGCGTGCCTATAGCTGCCCAGCCCTTCTCGGGGCCCAGGATGGTCACGTTCTTCCACAGCGGGTATCCGTTCAGCATTCCCCAGGCGCGCTCCCCCTGCGCACAGAAACACAAGTGAACACGGGGGGCACAAGCGTGAGCATCCATCTCACCCATCTGCGGCTTCCTCTCCCTCTTTCAGTTCCAGGAATTCTACTGCCCGACCGTACGGAGAAACAATTACAGGCTGCGGTTTGCTTATCCAAACATGAAGCACGAAGGCTTCGCAGAACGAACCTCGATATTAAGCGTTAAGGTGTGCCAAACCCCTGCTCTTGTTCCAGACATCCCCGACGCAAGTACCACCTGTCCACCTGGGGGAGACAGAAACGCTTTGGGTCAGTTACTCGTCTTCACAAGCACCTGAGAAATTAGCCATTTTTTAATCACTTGGGAATTTTAAATGCAACATCTCCTGATGGGAATTTGTTATTTAGAACAAGAAATTGCTTAATACTTCAATAACATATCCTTCAAAGCATTGTCTTTTGCAACAGTGATATCTGCTTATTAATTCGGCTATTAAAATGGCCATGAAACTGCCAGTGATGACAGAGCTTCTGCAGGATATTCTTTTTTTCTCTCTTGGATTTTCAGAAAGGGTCGATTTGAAATGACATAACTTACGGAGATCATTAGTGACTCTGTAAGTGCCATTTGCGAAGGCCCAGAAGAAAATGCCTTCTGCATTTCTAACAGATTGTCCTCCTTTATCCACCCTGCCAGCAATGAACACGCCTCCTGTGTTAGGCTTTTCAATGTAGATGTCACAAGTCACAGACATGTTCTGCCTAGAAGACAGGAGACAAACCAAGTTACCATACGACTAAAACACACTGCATGTAAACACAAATGCACCTTTGGTGCCCTTTTTGATAAACAAACATGGCTTTAAGAAACCGGGGGGAGGGAGGCATGAGTTTTTAAATAAAGAAAAACTCCCCCAACACCCTCCAAAAAAAAAAAAGATGAAAATACAAACCATATGCACTAATTTCTAGAGATGTTTCAGGTTTAATAGCACAGTACTTGCCATGTGTGATCTCCAATTACACTGATGGTCTGGTCAGCATCTGCTGCCCAGGTGATGGGGCGCTGAGTGACCACCTGTCGCAGGGTGAACACATGGTCTCCGGGATCACTCATGTTGATGAAATATTCAAACACCCCCGTCTGGTCAGCAAAGTTTGGAGCCTCAGTGAAGGAGGGGTTACCTACATGGACAGGCAGGCAGACTTCAACTTCATGAAGCATTTCAGCCGCAAGGACAGCAGATGGGGACAAACCAGTTACAAAATTAAAAGTCCTACATATGTCTCATGCAATAAGGATTGTCTAAATCAATGTGCAATACAAAGGCTAATCATTTCACTCTGTTTTAAAACAGGTAAACTACTGTGCAATATTTCAATAAGTCCCTTTTAAGAAATCCTAGACCAAGAAATTAGACTTGGAGATTAGACCCAAAATGACAAAAATGAAAAGTGACAATTAAAAATAACAGACTGAGACAGTCACACTCTGATATGTTGTGCATTCTTTAATTACAGACCTAAATCAAAAGTCCTGTACAGTGAACTGTAAATTGACAGATTTTAAAAAATGTAACCACATTAATGACTTTAGTCAGAAAGAGGAAGACGTGCTTCACTTTTGCAGATAAAAGCTTCCTGTACCACTTTCTGTTCTACTTACAGTTCATATGTAGGTGTATTAGCGCTTAAGAACCAGTTCCAACAGATGTTTCAGAAATTTCTCATCAAAGCACATTAAGATTTTAGTAAACCACTGTGCACTAAACCCTTTGTGTTTGTATTAACCAGCCAACCAAAGTACCGAGCCTGTCAAATTGCCTTTTTAATTTAAAAAAATGTTTTTAATTCATCTCAGCCCTTTTCATCTGCATTTAAAACCATTGTCTTTTTAAACATTTTTCTTCATGCTGTGCAAAAAATGGAGCTGCCCATTTCAGCAGCAAACATTTTATGCCCCTACTGTTAAACAAGGGATTTTGATGAGGTAAAGGACTTATCCTATGTGTTTACCAAAGCAAAACATCATGCAGTTAACACAGTTAATACATAAAAGTAGTCATGTGAGGCAGCGCACCAACCGGAGCAGGAGCAAAGAGCAAAGAGCAAAAAGCCAGGCAAGTAATGCTCCCGTCAGCTGGCACAGGCTGGTTATGCAGGAAAACCTTTTTTTAAAGATTTAAGTATGTGGTAGAGTTTCACTGCAAATACTTTTGAAGTACGTTTTAAAGGAAAAAGTTTCTCCCAACTTGTTCTCTCCCTTAATACTCACGGACTTTGAAATCATCCTTGTAGTGTTTTGGGAAAGGAGACGAGCCAGGTGGCTCAGGGTAGCTGCCCTTCTTGCCTGTGTTTAGTGTCGTTAAAGTGTAAACCTCGTCCACATCCAGCTTCAAAGCAAAGGACCCATTGGAAACCTAAAAAAACAATCCTGCAATTTATGACTGCCATTACTATTAAGGTCATAAAAAGCACCAACAAATCATGCAGCAGAGTAAAAGAGAAAAATCTCCAAACGCAGGCTGGAGAGATCACAGAAAGTCTAATGAATGCGGCAGCTCATGTTTCCTTGCATTGTGGCCTGATGACAACAGGGCAGAAGCTTCCGAACATCTGACTGCTTGTTTCATTTCCATGACCAATACAGGCCACGCTTGTGAAAAGCCAGGCGTGATCCTCAAGTTCTTCTGAGAAAATGACAGAACAAGCAATTGCTTTTAATAAGTCTTTACCTTAAGTGGGTCGAGCTGTTTGAAGAAAGTAGATTTATTCGTTTTGAAATCAAACCTGGAGTACCATACGTGAAGCATTGTTAGTCCAGCCTAAAATAAAACCAATATGCAGTTTTTAGCTTGCAAGCAGATTCGCGCATTGGCATATGTAAAACAAAAAAGTCTTCCGATACTTACAAAAGATCCCTTCAGGTTGAAGATTGCAGTTTGGGCAGAAACATTGAAGACGGGGAGAGGAGGTCTGATACAAACTGAGTGATCATGTGTCTGCAAAATAAAAAAACAGCCTCACTGCCAATGAAAGAGAAATGGTAGGTTTTTATAGTCTTGTAAATTAGGTTCATTTCAATAATACAGCTTTGGAGGTTGGATGTTGATAGAGACAAACTGATATAAAAAACTAAGAAAACTGAAAAAGTATTAACAATAACATTGCTAAAAATTCAGCTTTTAAATTATGTTTCCCTAAGAAAAAAAGCCTCTAGGAAACGCAAGATACAGAGAGATCTAACTTACCATGGTTTCAATGACCATTGTAAGATTTCCTAACCCATCTGTTAGTGCCACATAGCTGCCGCCGCTGGCCAGGTGCCCAATGGTCTGGAGATACGTCCATCCTGGCTGGGCGAACTGTGTGGTGTGGGCTGAAACACAAGAAGCCTTCAGCAAAGCCCCCCCAAAGTTTGGAACACATCCTCCAATCTGTGGTGATTCGGCTACTGTACAGCAACAAAATAACCACATTAACGTCTCACAATATTTTTTGTGTAAGACACGGGTACAAGTTTGTGTTTATGCAGGCGGCCATCTTACTGGAGCAATCCAAGGGAAGCGTTTTGCAAGGCGCCATTAAGGCTATGAACCCTTAACCTTCCAGTTACAGGTCCAGAGCCTTAGCTACTACTGTTAAAACAAAATTTACTTTTTTTTAATTTAATTTTTGAGCCCCTGGGGAAAAAAAAATAATGGTCTTCAAGCCTGGCTTATCAGCTAAAAGACAAATGGAAACGGTTTCATTTACCTGTTATCCATATGGGAGATTCCACCACGTAGTGTCCACTCCACGGCTCCTGAGCGGTCATCAGCCCATCACGGCCAAAAGGCAGGTCCTCATAATAACTAGCAACCAGGTTCCAGGATATAGTGCTAAAAAAAAAAAAAATCAAAGATTTCTTTACAGGACCCTTGTATCTATAGCACACACAATAGATCACAACTTAAAACATACAAAACTTCAGTTACATATAGAGTGCAAAGTTAATGTATCCTCTTTTTAAAGTTGAAAAAGACCCACCCAAACTCTTTTTAAAGTGCCTAACCATATTCAACCGGACTAAATAAGTTAACAATTACTGCCATTAAGAAAATAAGGTCTTAGTGGGAATTAAAATCAGGTAAACTTCAACAGTCTGTAGTTGTAAACAAAAACTTACGCGGTCATTCGTCCATTAACGTAGTTCTGATTTAAGATTCGAGCCCAACACCCTCCTCCAACATCATCATTAAAAGTGCTGTAATCTTCAGAGGACCACAGCTTCTTCTGTGTTAAAAGTGCTTCCATCACTGTTGTAGTGCCTGGATAATGGGCCCTAGAAAGAAAACGGAAAGCTTCTGTTGCAACTGACGGGATGAAGGATTTTACATTTGTATTTATGCACTGTTACGAATGTTTGCACTTAGAATTCTCCAATACACACCTTGACATGTTTCAGTACTAATGCAACCCTAGAACAGGACTTGAAATGTTTATAAGTCTTTTGTGAGTATTCTGCACGACTGTCCTCTGTCCCGTACTTTACTGACAGACTAAAACAATTTATAAATACAAAAGTTTTAAACAACACGTCTTCCAGAAGAGCAGGAAATCATGGGAAAACAATCTAGAGATCATACCCTATGACATCAACCACATTCAGGAGCTCTGCATCAAGAAGCATGTAAAGTGAGATGGGTTCCCACAGGTTATCACTGGCAATTATTTTAACCCGTTCCAAACCACTCTTATCCAACGTATAGCGCAGGAGCTTGTACCGGGAGAGGGAGGGAAAGAGAAAAATGCAAGAAAGTGACTCAGGATCAAAAGAGTCAATTGAATTCAACTGAACTGACAACTATCTCAGCTTTCCACATGCCATAACGCTAACCAGTTACACAGGTAAAACAGCTACTTCACATTTCTTCACAGAAATAAACACAAAAAAGTATTTGGTAGAAAGTATGTGAACAGAACACTGTGTCCTGTGCTTAAGGACTGTAAGTCAAAAGCCCTTTTGCAGTACTGCAGATCTTCAGCAACTTGAATAAAGAATAAAACAGGGGAGTATAAATCAGCCACCAACATTAAGATACAGGTAAACTGATGAGACACACTTAAAAGACCTCAGTTTACCAGATTTTCAGAAAGATCAGCCAGAATGACACAAAATAGCAACTCGACAACCCAAGAAAAAAGTCCTCTTCCTCACTTTCCAAAAATCACTTCACAACTTGGGATTTCCAATTGCTGAAGGCATTCTAAATTTTTTCATGATACTTCAACTTAAAAACTCCTTTTTAGTAATGTCAAATGTTTTACTAAAAACCAGAAGCAGCTGTCTTCTGTGTGTTGATTACTAGGTATGATGACTCCACCATGCACTCCCTATGATGGTCTACACCAGGAAGTCCTAATCAGTCATCACAGAGAGACAACTACAAACAGGAAACAGTGCAAAGAAGCTAAGCACAGAAGCAAGATTTTTCAGATGTTTTCTTAAAGAACCCTACATTCCCTTTACTTACCCTATAATCTCAACGGCATCATTGAGGTATGGGTCTACTACCATTTTACTGGAAATCTCCCAGTCTCCATCTGCTGCGATGATGCCCACATTGGTTAAGCCAACTCTATCCAGAGAGTCACGAAGAACCTTAGCAATAGACACCATACAAGCAAATTACAGCTCATAAAAAGGACACAGAGCATCCTAGAAAAGTCACAGTAAAGCAACTGAGTGTTTTACTACAATTCTAACACTGGAAATGCTCATAAGCCTGTCAATTTCAGGACATGTGAAAAGCAAACATCAAATTTTGATGGAATCATTGTTTTTGTTGAAAGACACATATGGACCACATTTATGCTGCTAGCACTTTCACAGAGCCAGGGGGAGTGGCAAGGTCTTAAGTCTAAAACACTGTATCAAGTTCTCATTTGCTGCTGTGGTCAGTAATAAACACAGCAATTAAATATACAGACACAAAACAGGAACTTCAGACAAACTACCGATTATTACTGTACACTTAAAACACTGGAAAGGTAACGTTTCAGAGTCACAACTCAGTGAGTCAAGACAACTCTAATGTTTTCGTTATTGGAACACGAAACTCCATTTCCTCACCAGGTTCAAGCAAACACGCCAAGATAAAAAACAAGATTCCATGTCTACTACATTGGAGCACTCAGCCTTCTTGTAACATGGCAAGTGTACTTAAACAACTGCATGTGGGTCATTCAATGCAGTGCTGATAAAACAGAAACTTGTCTCACAAATTAACTGCACTTTCCAAAGCATTTATATTATCTTACAATGGAATCAAATGTTGGTGGCTGATTTACTTTTTGTAATAGTCCAAAGGGGTTTGCAATTTAAAACCATAACAAAATCCTTAAAGGAAAGTAAAAATAATAATATAAACATTGTCCATTCTTTTTACATACCTTAATATACTTGTTGTCAAAGCTCTTTTCATTCCATATCTGTATGAAACAAAAAACGATTATGACTTTTCTTTAAAGCAAACTTTGAAAACTTTTCATTTTTTCCCTTTGAGGAAGAGATACAACATTTTCCCCAACTTTTGACAATGTATTACTCATGCCTTAGGGAATAGACAGGATTTTGGAACGGATTCACTTCCGCAAGCCACCAGGCTGGGAAGACTGAAATGACTCATATGTCACATTAAGAAAATCCCTACAATACTGCATTGTATATGCTAATGTACAGACTAAAATTAAATATAGTAGATAATATGCAAAACAAAAGTGTACACACCCCGATATAATCGATGTCCAGGTCATGGTACTGTTTGGCTCCAATAATCCAGGACACGACGTAATAAGCAGTGACATCAGGGAAGTCATAGGGCCAGTTCTTTCCTCTGCCCACCCATCCAGGGAAAGCCCAAGGCAGCCCTTCAGAGAGAAGCAGCATCACTGCCTCCTGCAGCCCAGCACACAAGCGAGCCCTGCCCTGGCCTGCGATCAGCTCCCTTCACTTTACCCCTCACAAACCTCCCAGTACGCTTCACTGAACATATACCAGTTTCTATCAGCTCCACAGACAAAACATCACCTGGACCTACAGGAATTACATGAAAAGGGAACTTTAGAGCCTTACCTGCCTCAGCAAACAGATTAATATCATGCACTATAAACAAAACTAAATCCTGGATGAGATACATTAGTGCTGATTTTATACAGGAGTTAAAAGAGATGTCAAATGCCCACGTAAAGTGCAAACAGTATATTTCTCACCGATAAGTGTAATATTTGGGTTCCTTTTTTTCGCCTCCCTCATTAGCCACCACTCGTATCCCCGGAAGTAGTTCTCATCATCCTCGTAGTGCATGTGAGAGGGCTCCGTGCCATCTGCCACAAACACACACGCGTGCATCCAGTAGGTCACAGTCCAGCTTCAAGCACAGCTAACAGATTTACTTTCATTTATAGATGGTTATAGATATTAGTGCCTAAAAATATGCTGTTTAGAATAAAAACTGGCATGCCGCAGCAGCATTGCAAACTCAATGCACTCTATAATGGGACCGGACTCATGCAGTCAAAGTACTGACAAAACCATCCCCATGTATATCTGCAGAACCCAACGTGAAACGCCAATGAGAGGAGAATGCAGTTAAAATGGAGAACACTTTGTTTACACAGAGGATTGGCACAAGCTGCCCAGCCATGTTGTTAAAGCCGGATCTCTGGCTTCTTTCAAGAAACGGCTGGATGAGATTTAGAAACGCAAACACACAGGCCCACAGGGGGGCATTCCTTAAACATGGCGCACTTCGAGAACTATCAATTTCCTTACACATTTTCAAACAGGTGCATAGAAGTGAAATAAACTAATCAATCAAAGTTGCAATAATGTCTAATTGGCTCAATTTGTATACTTTTTCCTAACAACTCATATTAATGTACAAAATAGTACCTGTAGTTTGTGCATCACCTCCAATTTCAACTTTCAAAATGTGTAAGGAGGCTCCGAAGTTTGGCTAGAAAAAAGGGTGTTTTATTAGACTTCGGGAAAGTATGAATACTCGACTATGCAAGACAAAATGAAAAAAAACTTCACATCATGCTCTGTCAATGTTAAATGATAAAAATGTGCAAACGTGATTATGAAAATTACTTATGATTATGAAATCCCTCCTATATAACCAACCAGGCTACTGGCAAAACGAGCTACAAAGAGAAAAGTATTCAGATTGCAGCAGACCCTGTTCCTGAATATAACAAAGTATCTGTAATTTTACATGGTTATAAAATTCAGAAATCAGAAAAACACAATCTTTTCACACATCTCTGTCAGCGTTTGAGCACTTTACTAGGGTGAGGAGCCAAGCTCTGAACACCAGAGAAACATGCCTTTCCGAAATGCTCACTACACAGAAGCTGTTAAATTCTAGAAATTCCAAGAAGCCTGAACTACAGAACTAGATAACCACAGAAAAATGATAAGGAAATTGTGTGGTAGGCGATTTCAGATGTTTTGACTCCCACCGCAAATACAGGAATTGTGAAGTGTGTGACATTTTCAAAAAGAGTTATAAGCCAAAAACATTTGAAACCTTGGTCCTAACCGATTCAGTTTAAACAAACAGCAACTCTTTTCAAATAACATCAACCACACCACAGGTCACCTCTTATGAAAACCACATAGTAACAGTTGTGTATGTCAGATGGAAATTATGCTTCCCTCTTGGACACTTTCCTAGCTGACAAGTGTCAAAAAGAGAACTTGTAAATTGGAGACCATAATGATCAGCCTTGAACTCCAGTGTCAAGCTATCACTTAACACTTGAATCAGTTTGAATACCAGCACATCGATTCCCCGTAATCGATGTTGAGGATCTTCAATAACACTACATACAAGACAAAGAAAAAATGCACAGGTTTTTACCCACTTCTCTGTTTATTTTGTGTACTGTATTTAGCATTAGAAAAATAACATATAATATTATTTATAATATTATTATGGTATTTGTAGGCAAGCGAATACCTTAAATAAGTAGTCCAATATCTGGCCACGATAAGGCTCGGGATAGTTGACAAGAAGACGCGATGTTGCCTAAAAACAAACAGAAAACGAGATAAAAAAAGGGATTCACGAAAAACTAAAGTAATAATGATTTAAAACGTCACCTTCCGAGAAAAGAAGCAAACAAGGAAACAGGTTTGACGAGGTGTGCTAGAGGCATTTTGCTCTTTTTTTAAAATAAAATATGCCTAAAATGTGAAGACAAAAACCCTTTTGCTATTCTCTGTAATGTATTATATATCCATTTAATATCAAGAATTTCGCAAGCTTTGCAGAGGGTCGTGAAACATCAACACGAAGTGATTGAAACAAACCACTGCCTCCACACACACACTTAACCACATATTCGTATGCTAGAAAGCGAAACGATTGCCTGAATGACCAAAGGAAAATTGCTGCACTCAGGCCTTTAGTTTTTATAGTTCTGATCACAAGCCGAGCGGTATAACACACTCCTCACCCCTCCGCCACTCAGACCGCCAATGCCATCAAACGTCCGCCCCAGACCGATCTGATCATCCACAATATAGCTCTCGGCCCCGCACCGGCACCGGCACGAACAAGCCCATGTAGTCAAAATCGATAGGAGCTTAACGATCATCCTGCAGCAGCAGCAACAATAATAACGACGAGCTCCCCCAGCTCCCTGGCCAGCAAACCCCGAACACCGAAATCATATGACCCGCACCCATGATCATGTGATGAGGAGAGGTTTCAACCCGGAAGGGAGTGTGACGTCACCGGCCAGCAGCCTCTGAGCTGTAAAGTTACAGTACAGCCAAATGTTACTTTCGTGTTGGTAGTAGTCGGCTTTGGTTGGTTGCATAAAACAGCTCAAGCGCAGAGTGCTAACTTTAAAATATTATAATATTCTTTTTTTCTTTGACATCAGTGCCCTTAGCTTCCCTGTGTAACAGCCTTAAATTCAAACAACACCTAGAAGAAATTAAAATGAAGGCGTTTTATACAGCTGGCCTCTGATCTTCATCAGGTGCATCAGGCTGAAGGACTGCCTAGACAGTCGTGTCAGCTTCCTAATAGTGTGTTTTTATAGCTGCAGTGTGTCCCATTCCTTGGCCTGCAGCAGACCTTCACCCTGGGCATCTGGTTTTCATTCAAGATGAACTCCTTCTTGATTAATCTTGTTGAACTTTAATTGACCTATTTTCCCCCCAATAGTTTCAACACTTAGATGGCAGGACAGGGTTAGAAATGAGCATAAACGCTGTGCTGATGCTGGGTTTCAGAGCTCCTCACATTTAGGGTTATTATTTTAATGAGAAGGTAGAATTTAATCGCTGATTCTGCACATCATTAGAGTGCGTCTTAAGCACAGAGAGTTTGACAATTCCCAATTGTTACTGTACATCATTGATAAATTGGGGGATGGTTACTGTTAGAACAACTTTTTAACCAAGTTGAAACTGATCTGAAACTTCTTTGCAGCATTACACATGAAAGAGATTATTTCTCATACAGAGTACAGAAAGCAGTGGAGGACATGCAACTCATAAAGCTGAAGGTTCAATGAATTTATCTATGGAGCTTAAACTGAGTCAGAACCCAGAGAAGAAGGCACTGCGTCATCGCTGGGAGTGTTGAAAAATAAAAACGTGAGCACAGGGAAAGACGGAGACACTGTACTGAGAGGTGTCTGCTGGAAACATGATTCAGCCAGACCTGTCTCACGTGTCAACTGCTTTATTGACAAGGATTTGTGTTTGTCTTATTTGTGGCACATGTCACTCGTGGAGCTTATGGCTGTTTGCGGCTTCTCCAGTTATCCCCTTGATTATTCTGTTTTATGTATTAGGTGCCATAATTAATTAATTTTAGTAGTTGACAAAAACATAAAAGGGAGAAAGGGACTGCACTGATTAAATATTAAAGAACGTGCCTCAGCAACATGAGACTTTGATGCTGCTCAGGTGTCACACATGGAGGTAAGAAGATGATGTGAACAAGGAAATGTGCCTGGTCAGCCAACTCACACACCAGGACAGGTTTCTTCTCTCTGGCTTTCAGCCCATCCTTTACAGAAAGGCACAGTAAACTTATCTTTTGTACACCATCAAATCAAATAGTCTACATGAGTAAACCTGTGAAGAAAGAGCATTCTACAGTATATAAACCATGAGGAATCAACTCAAAAAGAACAGAAGCTACAATTTGATTTTTTTAAGCAATGTGATAAATTCTCACATTCAAGCATGTCACATTCAGCATGTGACAACTAGTGGACCTGAAGAACAAAATCACCAGCACTATAAAATTTACAGAATGTTCTGTCAAGGGGAAATTGTATTGATGAAAAAATAAAGGAAATGAAAAACATTTTTTTAAATGCCAAGATCACAAACTAAAAATCATTTTAAAGGTTTTGCTTTTAATAATTCCCAGTCTCATAGCATTCCTGTTTGCTTACAGCATTACCTACCACGCTTTGAGCCCCGATAAGACCCTCCTTCAAGGGAAGAATAGCTTATTGAAACAGTGCCAGTATGAAGTCTCAGAAGCTTTTAGAACTTGTAAAGCTCTTTTGGTTATAATAGACAAAAATTCAATACTGTATATGTTAAAATTGCTGCATTTCCTCAGTGATTTAGCTTAAAAAGGAATAATGAGTATAAATAGATGGATTGTTAAGAAGGCATGTTTCTTTCAGTGAAAGCTTTTCATCCGGTGACTTGTAATTTGGCCCATAGCGAGCTTATATTAAAGATAATGAGCAAGAAACTGCACAGATGTCTCTGGGTAACAACGAGTGAAAATAAGAAAAGGAAATATCAAACCTCGGCCTTGCTTTCAATGTAAGACGGACTGAGTAAGCCGAGAAGGACTATACTTGAAATTATTCTCTTCAGTCACTACCGTCTCCCCGAAACTGAATAGTTGTTTTTCTTATGGAAACATCATTTTTTAAGATGCTGAATAAGAATAAGAAAAAACAATATGAAAATAAATATATGTTTGTCATTACGGCGTTTTGTAGTTTCACGTACCAAACAGCATCTCTCCTGTGGGTACAACAGCGTCCCCCTATGGTGAGCAGAGAAAATAACTTAAGAAATGTGACCATAATGGAACCACATTTTTAAAAACTCATTAAGAGCATTTAACAACATGATAAAAAGTCATTATTACAATAAGGAAGTAACAAAAATTCTGTGTAACGACATTTAAAAAAAAGGGTAACTGAATTGTAGAAAACTACAATGATTTGTACTCTAAATAAATATTGTGATTTGATTTCCGGCATGATCTCCGAGATCTCTCACTGTTAAGTCCTGAGAACAACATCCAAAATGCCACTAGATGTCAGTGTTGTTCCAGCACAATTAATTTCTTATTGTCACAGTCCTGATAATAAAAGATCTATAAACCTGAATCTCAGTATGTTGACATATCAGTATGGCCTGTTATTCTCAGAAGCGGTTTGGATCAAGATGAACAGCTCCTATTTGCAATCAATATATCTCAATTTTCAACAAATAAAATACCTTGTAAGAGCAAGGGAAAACCAAATGCATCAAGAATGGATCTAAAAATTGGAGCTCAATCCCTGAATTTAAAGATACATTGTATCAAAACGAGAAATGGTAAAAAAAAATATATAATTTCAAGTCCAGGATGAAGATGAATTGAAAACCAGAATGAAGTATAAATGTGTCTTAATCTTAAAAGAGCAACCTGGACCCAAGGACACACCTAAATGCCAAGAGTTTGAAGAAAAAGAGTGGGAGGCTTGTATTTCTCTAACACTGGTAGAGCATGAACACTGTGCCAGCCCATGTGGTGGATTCTCCACAATCCACCAGCTAACAGCATTAAGAGGCTCTTATGTCACTAAGTTACTTGCATCTGTACTGGAAAAGTGCGCTAAATGTCCTCTTCTCATTTGCAATCTTTGTAGTTTAATGTTTTTATATTAATTTAAAGCAAATGTGTTGTACAAAAATTGTAATAACTTATTTCCCAACTGGGCCAACTGTGGACAAATTGTCCATCTGAACAGAATAGACAATATAGAATAGTCAGTGTGCCCATAGTGTTACATGTTATATGTCTGCCTGCTCATAGGTAATGTAATGACTAGTGCTGTTATGACCTTTTTGCACGCTTTACTGTATATGCTCTACTCCATTACTGTTATATTTGATTTACCACAACAGCATAATTGAAAATGGTACTCTTAAAGATAAATATAATGTCTTGTATTACATATAAGATGTACATACAGATGATTTATTAAATTGATTTAGAAGTTCAAAAAAGTTAAAAGTTTGAGGTTGACATCTGATGCGGATTTCTAAAGCTGCTCTTTTTACAGTGTTTTTCGTATGCATTAAATTAAAACACCTGGCAGGTGTAACATAAACAATCCATCACAGGTCTGAGCTGGTGAAGAAATGCTGGACCATTACTGATGGCAGTACTGTAAATACAGACAGCATTGACAGATTGCAGCTGACACCATCTGTGATACACAGCAAAGCTCCCAGTACTGTGGTCAAGTACTGGGGCTATTGTGAATTTCACAGAATGGAGTTAGCAAATATTATTACCATAGCCGCTCAAGCCAAGCCTTGAAAATAGTCACCGATTTTATATTTGATAAATCATCATTTTGTTACAGGAGGAATCCTACACAGAATCTAAAAGTCATTTTGTGATAAGACTAAGAAACTATCTCTCACTGAGAGATCATTATAACCTAATTTAGTGGCTCACCTGACTATCCCCTCATGAAAGTGTCAAGTAATATGCAGCCATTAATTAAATAATGCTGCTAAGAAAAAGCAGGAAGACCCCCGAAATGAACTTAATTTGGAAACATTTATCTCTGTTGCATGATGCTGATTGGAATAGTTGCACAGTTGAAGCATCTTCTTCCCTGCCAAAAACAAGATGAGAATTTAAGGGATATAAACTGAAAAATAATAGTCAATTATTCTGTTGTAATACATTGGAAAAACAAATACAATATGGGACTCATATTGAATGTCTGTATTTTTATTTCTTATTGTCATGTGACCCTGGTCTGACCAAACATTATTTACAGATGTTGGCACAGTCCTGATAGAGAGGGAGCATGTCTTTGAAAGTGAGTGTTTCAGGGTTTGTGCCCTCATACTAATAGGAAACGGCTGTGATAGCTGTAGCACTATAAATAAAATATGAAATAGAAATGTTTAGCAGTGAGACTGAAAACAAACCTGTGACTGGTTTTGAGAGTTAAGCAAAATGTTTTTAACAGCTTGTGGTTGGAGCCGTCATTGTAAATCACAGCTGTTAAAACAGGAAAAAAAGGCTGAGGAAGGGGTGAGGAACTATGACGTGCAGTGTTGTGCTCTTTCTGATGTCTTGTCTTCTCCAGCATTGAGAAGGATTGTTTAGGAGCCCTAAGGATCTGAACAGACCATTCAGATTCACAATTTTGAATTGCTAAAGTGTTCGGTGCTGCTGAAAATGTGATTTGGAATTGCAGGCTTTGACATATACTGTATGGCATCTCACCTACACTGTGTGCCCTACAACCTATAAACTGCTATTACCTGCACTGTACTACTTGGATCAGTTCAAAATTACCTTTATTTTTATTCAGCAATTTGTTGTGCTGCATGCATGCATCAATATCACCAAGGTCATCATCATCAACACAACCATCATTAACGTTATTTTCTATACATTATTTAATGTTACTGAAGCTTGCATTGTTCTTTTCTTGTATTTGTAACTTACAGTACACCTTTAGATTATTGCCTTATGCTGCAGTTTGTTAAAGTATTACTTGGAACTGCACTAAAGAATCTTTCTATTTCACAGCTATACTTGTATAAAACCTGGGTAACTGTGGTTGTGGTAACCTGGAATCCTTCTTGTATCTGACTTTTAATTCATACCACATTGATGGAAGTAACTCCGTGAAATACTGAGTGTGATATGTCATTTCAGAAATCATTTATCCAATGGAATTCCTTTATGCGAGGTAATGAATTCCTTTAAAAACTCCACACAATATTTTCTCACAAAGCATGCTTTTATGCAGTCAATTTTGATACATTATGCAACAGTATTTAGACATCAAAGGAGGTTTTTGAGTGTGCATTTACTTGTGCGTAAGAGGTCTGTTTTTGCTTCAATATTATAAGCAAAGAATACAAATGGGTCTTTCTAACACACATATTTTTGTATTATTTTTCAAACCTGTCTCTGAGCAAGTCATTTTAAAAATGAGTTCTTTCTTTCAAGGCCTATAGACAAGACCATAAACATCCAGCAGTGTTTGATAGAGTATATACAGCAGATAGCTTGAGGTGAAGGTCCCAGCACAGGCCAATTGAATAGCTGAAAATTAAATCATTGCTAAAAATACATCCAGCTAAAGCCTGTAGACAGAACATTTAAAGATATGTGCAGAATAGCCCAGAAGTGGGTAATAATTTAAACACATTGTGACATTGTATTTTGTCAGTCTCAAAGGTTAATTTTGATCATAGGTGTATTCTTTAGCACTGTTTCTCAAAAATTAACAAAAAGTAACAATGAAATGTCTGAATTGTATTCAGTCTCAGGCTTTGCTTTTACTCTGTCCTGTTGAAAAGCATAAGTGCACACTGATGTGTGAAAGCAAGAGTAATTAAATTCTTAATGTTTAGTACAAAGCTAGAGCTCTGCTAAATAGCTCCAAGCAGCAATATCATATTTAATTCTCATCAGATTTAACAAATTAAAATTGGTTTTAATGAACGCAACTAGTTAAGGAGTCTTCAAGGACCTTCCCAGCCAGTAGAAAAAAAAGTGTTATCAGGAAGATACAACAACTTCTTTTATCTGTAGCATAGTGGATATTATACAGTATGCTGTCTGACATGTATTTTGTGTTTGTTTCCTTTCTCTTTGCTTTTAAAGACACATTGTAAAGTCACAGGTCTAGTCCACTATCTGATAAAGCACCTACTGTATGTCATAAGTCTGCTGTCAACTAAAGAAGAATGGGCAACACTAAAAATACATTTCACCATCATACACACATTTATAGTTTTCTGACGTTAATGCTAAAATATTGCGATATATTGGGGTCTCTGACAAACAGAAACAAAACTATTCTTGCATGTCTACCACTGCAGATGCTGGGGGTAAATTAACATCCCTGTTGATAACCACTTTTTCCTTTACACATGCAGAACATGTTAAACAGAGGTATAATTGATATCTGAATTTGGTGGATTCTACCACTTCCATTTTAATGTTTATGAAACTCACATTCTGAGACCCTCCATTCATCTTGTTCAAATTCCTGTGGATGAATATACTGCATGTACTTTCATATACATGCAGTACAGTATATTAAGTATATATATACTACACCTCTTCCTATTCCACCTCTTCTGTCTCTCCAGAATGCTGTTTCCACAAAAATATTGTCACCATAACCCTCTGTTAGACACTTTTTCTGTGACCCCAGTTACTTCATAAACATCTCTTTCTTTTATTGTGTTCCAAATACTCCTGGCATTAATATACAAGCACTTCATTACTTATTCTTTTTTCTTTATGGATTTCTCTTGTGTGATTTTTGCACCCTTCTTTTATTCTAGTTTGAATGTTATTAAATGTCTCCATAGGTGTTTGCCCCATGTTAATTAATACCTATCAATTAAACCATCTCAGCCACACAGATAGATGGTTTTCTAGTGGCCGAGAAAGTTGAAGCTTTCTTCAGTATCTTTGTGTATGGCCATGCCATTTGTCCGAAGTGAACAACAGTAGCCTGTCTGCTTTTTAGACAATATTATCCACATCAGCTTAAGGGAGACTGAATACTATTATTAACATGAGTTTCTTGAGGCATAAATCACTTGCAGTGCTCCTGAGAATACAGTCTCCAGCAATCACCACTTCTCTTTTTTTCTGTTTTTGGTGGCACTCACATTGATTGAAGGTGCTAGAGTATGTCTGATGTCTGGTCTGATCTCATGTTGATTTTTGGGAGCTGCAGCCTTGACTGTCTTGACTGCTTGTTTGCAGGACCTGTAATGAGATGTTATCTGTATACACTATTATATTTGATTTAGTTGAGGACCAGCTGCCTTCTGTCTGTTGCTCGGTACTGGAGCTTTGGTGTTTTGGGGTGCACAGATCCATGACAGGGGGTTTTGCCCTTTCCTCCACCTCATGGTGTCATCTCAGGGCCAGCAGCTTCGACCCAGGCACGACTACAGTTTCAGGGTAAAAATGCAGTTTTTGACCATTTTAATTTATATAGTTTAGGTGTTGAGTCTTCTGGATTGCTACACGTTTCACAAGTGACAGACCACAGTTCTGAATACCATTTCTAACTTGGATGTATATATGAAGAGAATCAATTTCTGGCCAATTACCGTTTCTCTGTAATAGTAAACTATCGTTTGTTTGGTTTATGTTTCGAGTTTCTCAAATACCAGACCCGTTTTCAGTCTAAACCTCCTATCTAAAGCCCAATTAGTGGTTCAGACTAAGTACAATTTAGCAGCAGACTAGATTCCTTACCTGCCAGATCACTTAATATGCTTGTTTTCTCAAGGGGACAGTACTGTTTGTCTAAGGGTTTACTGGAGAAAATCTCTCCTCTTTATCGCTTGAAAGGAAATCCCTGTTGTTATACACAATTATTATGTGGGAAAAGTTTTATTAACCACATATTTAAAATCTTACAATATAAGGCAAAGTAAAGTAAAGAAAAAAGAAGAAAAAGTACAAAAGAAATAGTCATGTAGGCTCTTATGGAAAGTATCTTCTTCCATGTTTTTGACAGGGGTAAAGTAATTCCAGGAATCAGACAGATTTATACTGTTGTGGTAAGGATGGAAAAATTCCATTGACATGATTCTACACTTAAAAAAAAATCCATTATTTAAATTTCCACGGCATGATGATTTAAACGTTTAATTTTTCAAGTTCAAAAAGCAGAGACGGAGACAGCTGAGGAAGCAATACATAACTCACTTGATGTTACCCTTATTACAATGTGCTATAAAAAACTCATTATATTTCCACATTGTCATCGTATCAGCACTAAATGTGTTACTAAGTATGTAGTGTAAATTACATGCTCATAAATAAGCCATCTAGTATGTAAGCAGTGACAGGTCCATCCATCCATCCATTTTCAGTCGCTTCTCCAGGTGAGGGTCACTGCCTGCCTGGTTCAGTTCAGCACTGTTTATTTTGCAACTTTCTATCTCTGAGGGCTGTTGCATACGGAGGGTATTTCTATACTGCTAAAAATGGTCTAGAAACACAAGCAAACTGAATTACAAACTGTGAATGACTCATTTGTTAGTATTCTTGCAGAGTGTGCTGCCATTCTTTCTAACTCAAACCCTTTTCTTGGCTAGTCATGCAGGCTTCCGGCTCTCATCCTGAGTTCAGAATGCTATTAAACCCTTAGAACTCAGAAATAGACCAGGAAAAACTCCAGTCTTATTTAGCTTTGAGTGTCAAAGCGATATATTTTAGGAATCATAATCCTGGGCAAAAAGAAAAGACTATTTTATGTCCATATATAATCATGGACTGAGATGGACTGGCGTCCCCTCCATGGTCTATCCTGCCTTGCGCCCAATGCTGGCAAAGATAGTGTGACCCTGAATTCTATAAGCAGTTATAAAAAGTGATGTAATAATGATATGATCAGGGATGTTTTAAGTTGTCTGTGAGCTTTATGTAAAAGTACATATAAAAGTGATTTGAATTGCATTCAATATCATTCTCTTTTCTCATTACAGCTTTCCTATATTTTAATGCAGCCTGTGTTGTAATAGCATGTAGAGATCAGGTTTTTTAAAGGCCTGTTGAATTCATGGGTTTAGTCACAGTTTAGTCAAGCAGTCAGTCATGCTGCTCCGATGAAACAGATCTAAAGAATGATTAACCAATTAGTCACATTAACCCCTGACCTGTTGTAAATAATTAAAGTCAATGATGGCAATTCTGAAATATATACACAGAGCTTCACTATGAGAGGCAAATACACTATTTCATATTTTAAATATGCAAAATGAAAGTGGAACATGTGCAATATAATCTCTTATTATTAAATAAACCACTAGTGAATTGAAAAATTAAGGAATCCATATATTCATTGATTTTCTATGTGAATGCATTACTGGAGTGTGTCAATTATATAATAGCCTGAAGCTCAAGGGCTGTGGATGAAAATCAGTTATATGATTATGTCAGACTAAAGTTTAAGATCCATATGAATTTCGTTTGGGGGAAGGAGAGAGGACATTAGACATTAGTATTGCATGATCTCTTAGGATTTCTGTATCTAATTTTTCAATTTCAAAAACCTGTTTGAATTGACATACATTTGATGCCAACATTTCCACACTGTTAGTCTAATTAACTCATTCCAAGATACTCATACAACATTATAGATATTGTAGAAAGTGTCATCACTTTTGTATAATATTGAAAATGCTATTTTGGCAGGTTATGAATGTAAGAATGAAAGAGAGTAAGAACATTTTTCATTTTTCCATCTATCCCTGTTGGTAGTTTGTAATTATTTGATCCAGATTTCACCCAGATGTTTATTGGCAGAGGCTTCTGGTTAGCTCAGAAGCTACACACTCCTGAAACATTTTGCATAAATAAGTGCCCCCTGTTCTAAGTTCTAATTGTGCTTTCATGTAGTTTACAGTGTTGTTGTCAGATTCATGTTTTTACTTTGGACACTGGATTGACTTTGTCAATGTTCATGAGAATTTTAAATACTCAAATCAGGTCCCCTCTTAGTCTTAAATTCTCAGTTCAAAACTAAACTATTTCAGTTCTTTTAGGGTTTCCAGGACAATTCTTCCAGAAAGGATGACAGGGAAGGAAATTACTTTTTGAATCTTGGTGACAAGAACGGTGGATGTGTAAATGACGTTTTACTAGTGCATTGTACTGGTTTATACATTGCACTGCAATATCTCTTGCTTGAAATTAACCAATAACCAGAAAATTTATAATTCCTGTTTTTTATGATTCATAAAGCACACTACATTTTTTATATTGAGTTTTTAATTTTCCAGGTAAAGTAAACTCTGCCTGGTGAAAAAAGCTTTCTGAACATGAACGCTTGGGACAATAATTAAGTAGATTCAGTGACAGTTCAGGAAAACACTTTTCATCCATTCAATTTCAATACCAGCGGGATGAGCCAGACTCTAACTGAGTGGGCACTGGGCACAAGGCAGGACCACACCGTGAAGGTGATACCAGTCCATCACTGAGTGTGCGCACAAACACACACAGACACCCATACAAGCATAAGTAAGGTTTGCCTGTTATTCTCATGTCCATGTGGACTTTCCCCCAGACTTTCCATGTTCCTTCTACCAGTCCATAATATATCTAGGTCTACCCATCTCACACCACAAGGGGAGTGTATATGTGTGTCTTGATGGCACCTCATCCAAGGAGCAGTCTGCTAACTTCGGCTCACCTCCTACTATCCCTTTTAAGGATGAAGTGGTTGCTGAAAATGGATAGATGAACTCTGTATCAAGCCTCAGGTTAAATGATGCAGCCAGAAAGCAACCTTATTTTTGAGCAAACATAAATCATGGTGTTTTTTTTACCCTTTACAAAACCGCAGCTATTTACAAGACTGCGTGTTATAATCTTCCCTGTATTTCTGTCCTATGTACTGATTTATTGAGCAGCTGAAAATCAGCCTGGTTGAACAAAGAGCTGCCTTCCAGTTTCATCCTTGGCGGAAAGGCATCGGTCTTCTTTAAATCACTCCTGTGTTTCTTCAGGGAAATTATCTGAGAATACACACATTTCAAAATACAAAGGTATATATAGTTAAAATAGTGTTATTTCTGTTACAGGCTAAAATAATAACATTCTAATGGAGAGAAGGTTTTCTAATGGAAATATCTAATTCTAATGGAAATATCATTTATTGCCAGGAGTGATCTTTGAACTCTTTGTATATCACTGTTGTTATAAATAAGACTTGAGTGTTTTATCTCAAATCCTTATATGTGTAATAACTTACAACACATCGTAATTTACTCTTCCAATACTCCTATCTCTGAAAAAGAGAATAAAAAAACTGAAGAAAACTCATTTTTGCCCATTCAGGAGGAGACCCTCACTGCAGGTCCAGGTGGAATAGATGATTGCCGTCTCGACATGTGTGATCCATCTTGGTGCCAAGGAAACTGATCGCATTTCCCACAATGAAAGAAGGGCCATGTACCATTTGACCTGCAGACAGAGTACAGTGGGAACTGGGAAAGAAGTGGTGTAATTCAAGGAAAAGTCCTCACATGCAGATACACAAGGTAGGTGTGAGGAAAGGTTAAAGATCACCATCTGAATTTCACTTTGTGACAGGGAGCAACATTCTTTCTACCACAGCCCAGTGGCCTGGTGGATAGCACTGTTACCTCACAGCTCTTGGGCTTGGGTTTGAGTCCAGTCTGGGTTGTCAGCAGTATGGAGCTTGTACATTCTCCCAATGTGCATGTGGGTCTCCTCTTCTCATTTTCCATTGTAGGCAGGTTAATGGGCGTCTCCAAATTGTCCCCATGTGCCCCCTGTGATAACCTGGTGTTTTACCCCACTTTGTGCCATAAGGCTGCATTGTGAAGATCCTTGAGAAAGATCTGGATTTCCTGAAAGACGGTGGAAGGATTAAGGGTTGACACAAAAGTAATGGCATTTTGTATCAACAATAAAACAATATTAATTCAGCAATCATTTTCTCTGAAATGCAATTTTCTTTTTATTTTTTTCTGACGCTCATATAGATTTTATTAGTATTACTCTTTCCTTGCTAAACAAACTCAAAGACCTGGGAAATAAGCTAAAGAGTGTAATAATAGCAGTCGTATTCTTGGGGATTCTACTTCCCACTCCTAAAGCTGAACATTTCCATGGTAATCAAGCAGTACAGCTCATGCCTGGGGACAGGAGTTTGCTGAAGCTGAAGCTGCTTTTTTGGCTTTCTCGGTCACGTACCCTTTAAACAGCAATAGCTATCTGCCTAGCTGACATTATTATGCTACTAATTATAACACCATTGAGAGGAGAAAACAGTATGTCTAAAGGAAGCTGTAGTCAGCATGGGAGATTTTAATTTTTCCAACAGAGATTGGAACAAACCATTAGAGACATCAATAACTAAATTGGTACACATGGCTAGTGATTGCTTTCTCACTCTATTTGTAAGAGCACCTACTGCCTGCCTGTGTTGATCTAGCATTTTCAAGCAATCCTCACAGAAGAGTGAAAGATGAAAGACCCATTAGGTGACCACGATCATGCACTTTGAAGCATACTTTGAAACTGAATGGGTAAAGTTCAAAACAAATGTTTAGGAATTTCAAGAATGTACACTTTGTATAAATAAGACAGGGCAAAAGCGAAGCAGAATGGGATAAGACAGATATCAGTAGAGAATGGGTGGCAACTGTTTAAAAATATTCTGTTTGAAGCGCAGAATGAATTCATGCCATGTGTAACTAAATCAAAGTCTAGAAAGCAGTGCAAGGAGAACGCAGTACTTTATAGAATATTTTGAAAAGTATAGGATCGAGTTAAAGAAAAAAAGAGCAGACAGAAAATAATATTAGAAAAGCCAAGAGATGGATAGAAAATAATATTGCAATGTATACATTTGTATTTACTAAAACAGTGAAAGAACAGTAAATGCAATAAAGTCTCATAGAGATAGTAATGGGAAAATTTTAGTAGATAGGTGTCAAATGGCTCATGTGTTAAATTAAGACTTCACTTACTGTAAACAAAGGCGGATGTTGACAACATACCTCAAGGTGAATGAAGACAAGGTCCTATTCTAAATGGCATTGGCACAGAGAAAGCAGAACTGTTAAAGGTACTAGAAACACTTATAATAAATGACTTGATCATTTGGTAGTCTGATAGCATTCTACCATTTTTACTAAAGGAATTATGGGATGCTATTTATACACTGTCAACAAAGCTCTTCTACATTCACAAAGACAGGGGCAATAATCATTGACACAATTACTGTTAATGCAGTGCCCATCCATAAATAAAGGTGACAAAACCAGACTAAAAAAACAAGTAATTCTAAGTCATCTATTACATGTGAAGTTATGGACATGATAATAAAAACTAAGCTAGTGTATCACCTGTATAGCAGTAAGATTTTAGGGCTAGTCAATATAGATTTAGGAAAATGTGTTTATTTAGAATAAAAACTAGTTATTATAGTAAATAGACAACATATGATACAGAAAATGGGAAAAATGCTCCAATCTGGATGATGTAATGTAATGGATGTAATGATGTAATAGTGGAGTATGTTAGATGTGGGTAGTTTACTTTAAACATAAACATAAAATATAGGGGAAAAACTATAAACAAAGTTTATAGGAGTTACTTAAAAAATGACTCAGGTGATGACACATCATTTACAGCTTCTATCTAGATAATATGGGAAAACAATAAAATGGCAGACCAAATGCTATGATTTAATAATTAATAATTCCTTACATTTGTATAGCACATTTCTGGACAGTCCACTCCAAGCACTTTTACAGGTAATAGGGATCCCCTCCACTCCCACCAGTGTGCAGCCCCACCTGGATGATGTGACGGTAGCCATAGTGCACCAGTACTCTCTCCACACACCTGCTCTCAGTCAGGAGGAGAACAGAGTGATGAAGCCAGATCAGAGATGGGGATTATTAGGAAAGGCCAATGGGAAATTTGGCCAGGACACTGGGGTTAACACACCTGCTCTTTTCGAGGTACACCCTGGAATTTTTTATGAGCACAGAGAATCAGGATTTTGGTTTTACATGTCATCTGAAGGACGGCACGTTTTTACAGTATAGTGTCCTCCTCATTATACTGGTGCATTAGGACCCACACAGACTGCAGGGTGAGCACCCCCTTCTGGCCCCACTAATGCCTCTTCCAGCAACAACCTTAGTTTTCCCAGGAGTCTCTCATTCAGGTACTGACCAGGCTCACAGCTGCTGAGCTTCAGTGGGCTGCCAGCTGTGAGTTGCAGGGTGATATGGCTGCTGGTACATTTAGTTAAAAATGTTTACTTCAAGAGATGTTATGTTAAAGTTTGTGCACTGCTCTACTAAGACATTATTTATAATATCTGTTTAGAATTGTGGATCCCACAATAGACAGGAGATATTGCTGATGTGAAATTAGACCACAAAAGAGAAACCATATACTTTCCTAGGATGTATTATGACAAGCTAACAAAGCTGAATCTTTTAGTCTTGAACAGAGAAGACTGTGAGGGGATTTGTTTTCAAAACCTTCAGAACCAACAGTAAAATACAAACCGCAGGACACAATTGTAAACTATAGACAAGTGTATTTAGAGCTGGGAACATTTCATACAAAGGGTTGTGGCGGTCTGATACTCAGCCATGCTGCGGAGGCTAACACCCAGGCTTCCTTCAAGAAAGAACGGGAAAATATCCTCGAATCAATTAGCTACTACCCGCTGAAACAGCAACATTATGTTAATTGTCCTCTCTTTTGTGGCTTTTTTATATTCTCATGTTCAGTCACTGTTTGAAGAGATAGTGAATATTATATATGCTGGACTGGTTGACTTGTCATGGAATTGCGCTGTAGTATTGATTTACCAGCAGGCAGCGTGCTGATGGATCTTGTTGGATTGGTTACATTTCCCTTCCATTTTCCACTATTCCAGGGCCTCCAAAGACATTCCTGAAAGTCGGGTTTCACATGTCTCCGTACTCCATCAACTGTTAGAGGCCTGGGAAAGACGTTAGTTGTGTCTATCTGAGCAATTAACACCACAAAGGTGGAATGGAAATGAGAGTGGCCCCAGGTTTAAAGCCTTTCAACTTCTGAAGAGCATTCTCTGTTCAGGGCTCTGAGCCAGTTGAACTCCACGATCATCCGACTTGCACTCTGAGTGAGCAGGCTGTGCTGTTTTGTGCCCTGGGTGTTCATACATGGTGCAACGCCTTCAGAGCTATATTGTAGGTACGTGAGGCGAGGAATCATTATTCTTGATAGCAAATTACTAATTCAATTCAATTAAATATTTTTACTTTCATAAAACCTTCCTTCCAGTTTGCTCTTGCATGGTTAGTAAATGTGACCTTAAAAGCTAGTCATATAAAATGGCTTCCTCACTTTCTTCTAATCACTAAAGCAGTTAACAGCGGGGTGTATAAGAGCTTTTAAGGCCTTACAGCTTGTCATAGACACCTATTTAATCAAACCTTGGCAGTTGAAACTTATGCCTAGATGTTCCAACACTTCTCAGATGATCTGCATTCCACATGCAACGTTATTTCAATTTTCCATCTTTGATTGCTGACAATGGCAAAATTGATGTTTTAATTTCTTAAACCATGGTGTCACAATGTGTCTCAAAAATAGGGCATCCCCTGTGCTTTGCACATCTGTACATTAAATTAATTGAATTCCCAGAATTTAATTGTCTTCATTTTTTTTATATTTTCTCTAAAATCCTTCCAAATTTATTTTCAGTATAAACTCTGACCCAGTCACATGTGCAGCCCCGCCTTCTTATAAATAGAAGCAGAAATGTCTAATCTGGGCTTTAATTCGTTCTTATGTTTACTCTTTGCAATTGCATTCAACCATTTTTCTCACTTTGCTGCTCCGTGTGACAAAGTGCCCAATATCATTCCTTCTGTTCATGCAGTTCTCCCCCCTGACATCTGTATTGTGCTGCAACAAAGATATAATAATCTTGCTCATATTTAGACTTTGAACCTAGTTCACGAAAGACGCTGGGGGAAACGTGAGCAGCATGAGAATGTAATGAAACTTGGATCTGAAACACTAGCTCGCTGCAGACCTGGAGCCAGGGGAGAGAGCTGTGAGTCGATATAAACTGTTGTGGAATGTAAAATAAGTCATGCTTTTATTATACATCACATCCCAGTAAAGTGTTGGGTGGTTTTCATCTAAATCTCATTCAGTCTTGGAATCTGGGATCCATATACTGTATGGCCTGTGAAAATATTCCACTAGGTCACCATGTGCAGTATGTGGGACTGTTTCAGTAGAAAAAAAGAGAAGTTACAAGTTTTTGTAGAAGGAATTGCATAGTTGGAAATATTTACATGGAGACAAAAAGGTGATTTATCTTGATTAAAAATGCATCAGCAGGAGGTCTTAGTTGTGGGAAGAATGGAAATTAAACTGTTCTGCTTCAGAAAAGAATTTGATAGCTTGTGTGTGTGTGTTAGGAAATAAGGTTCTGCATTAGTAAAGCATGTCTGAATGCACCTGTCATTCAAGAGGCTGCAATGCCATTTCATACGTACAGTATAGCAGGCTTCCCGTTTTTTTCTGTGTTGAAAGGGCAATAAATATTTGTAGTTTCACTTTTAAAATTAGATTATATTACACATTAAAAGTGCTAATTAAAGAAAATGGCATGTTTTCCTTCAAGAATCAGAATCAGAATGAAAAAAAAAGATCAAGTCCACTCTAGAGCCGCTGTAGCTCAGCTGGCCAGAGCTCATGCTGCTGGAGCGCTCAGTGAATAGAGAGCACATGATACAGCTGGGTGGGCTGGAATAACCAGGGTACAGCAGCAGCAGTGTCCACAGGAGGGACATGAACCCACAACCCAGTCATATTAACTATTGACACAGTTTACACATGTGTAAATTACAAATATAGGAAATCAAAACAAAGTGATTCTTAATAATAACATTACTTTATTAACCCTTTACAATTTCTTGCATTAGGAATGATCTTTTCACATACCCCAGCTTGTTCTCCATGAGACACACAAACAGGGAGAGAGCCTGGAGTCAGAGTGCAGGGTCTGCCATTGTACAGCACCCCTGGAGCAGGTGGGGTTAAGGGCCTTGCTCAGGAGCCCAATGGAGTAGGATTCCTCTGCCAGCTGTGGGATTTGAACCGGCAACCTTCCAGCCACGGGTGCAGATCCTTAGCCACAGAGCCACCGCTCCGCCCCACAATTTTAATTATAAGAACCCCACGATTCTTTGTGTAGTGAAAGGTTTGCTCCTAATTTAATGTCAGGTTTACTAACCAGAGAAAAGAGAAATGAGTAAAACCACTCTACATGTTAATGCCTTTAATTTCTTTTAATTTACACCATTTGGTATTGACCTGCTACATTGCAATAAACAGTATTTTAATGTATGTACAATAAAATATGACAGTTATAGATGCACAATGATGCAGTGAGATCACTTGAATAACCTTTAATAAGATCAATTTGATCCATCTAGTAAAACATGATGTTGGCAACCAGCATTGGTTGACTTCGTATATTGATAAGTCCAAAGTCTCTGACTGGAATGCCAAAGCGTTTCTGTGGGACTAATCAGTGCAACAGTGAATCTGAGCACAGAAGGAAATAAAACAATGGGAGCAGATGTCAAAGCTTTTGTGTTTTCTCACACCTGGAGAGTGTCTAATCAAGTACATGTCATTCCAGTGAACCTAATCCATTTTTAAAAGTCAAAATTCTTTATAATTTATATGTTTTTAATTATAAGGATCACACTCAAGAAGGACTTTCTTTTCTGAGCTAAGCAAATTAAAACAGGACTTTTGGCTTAAGCATGTAGGGGAAAATATCTCACAACCAAACATTCACTCTCAAAACATACTTTAACCTTGGAATATTTCTTAGTATTTCTTAAAGCTGTTTTAGTAACATTATCAAAAAACAAGGTCAGGATTCAGAGTAAAAAAATCTAAATAATTAACACAGATACTAAAAACTATCAAATAGTGTATTTAATGAGTATTGCGTTCTTTCTCAGGCTTGACAACAGTCTTGGACATGATAAAGATATTGCTGATCACCCTTCTAATTGCCACATGCAAAGTTTTTTCCTATTCCTTAATCAAAGCCCATGTACTGTACCATTGTTGCTTTGCATTTTCAAACAGGTCCTTAAGTCAATGTAGTAGGCAAGACAAACATAGCATACACATCATGATAGCTGATGTGTGGTGAGCGTTCTGGCGCACTATGGCTGCCGCCGCATCATCCAGGTGGGGCTGCACATTGGTGGTAGTGTAGGGGAGTCCCCATTACCTGTAAAGCGCTTTGAGTGGAGTGTCCAGAAAAGCGCTATATAAGTGTAAGCAATTACTATTATTAATTATTATACAGTATAAGAACGGAGCATGATCATAGAGTCCAGTAATTCTGTAGTCACACTAAAATTGTAGTTTGCAGCTGGGTATTGCACAAAGTCTTTTAGTCACATGTGCACTTCCTTCCACATCGTGCAATGGGGTGTCCTCAATGGTTTGCATCCTAAACTGGGTGGCATTAGTTTCCAGCATAACTAACGGGTTTGTGGGTTTATGTCCCTCCTGTGGACACTGCTGTTTTACCTCTAAATGAGATACTTTACCCCAGTTACTCCAGTGCACCCAGCTGTATTGTTGCTGGAGATTAATCCTGTGATGACAATAATCCCCTTCATAGCGAGGAATGGGACAGGTATTCCATTCAACCAGTTAAATGAAGCGTGTGCTGCCCAGTGCTTGCATTTTTCACACAAATGGCATCACATCCATTTTAAGTGTGCAAAGACAGCACTTGCTATCAAGAGGGCAGCTGTGTGGCAATACAATATGAGAGATGCAGCATCCTGTCAAAAGCGTTTTGCCGTACTGTATGCAGCCTGGAATACTTGTCCACCCCAGGCCTTGTGGTCATTACTGGTGTAACAGGGCACAAAGTGCATGTCACTGTAATGTTCATGTTACTCCCTGGGGGTTTCAACAGTATCAAGAGATCTGTGCAGCTGACTGCGGTTTGTGGTCTGGAATCTACTCATGCGTGCTGTGTTGGCTTTTAAGATGAAGCACTTTGTTTTGGTTCTCTATGGCATTAAATGTTCTGTGGCATTATTAAGTGATTGAAAGGCTCCCTGTCCATGGCCATAAGTTCTAAAGACACTACAGAACCATAGGTCATTCTGTATGTAATTGTTCATGCCGAAAAAACAAATCTCTTCAGCCTCATGATGCTGTCGAATTTGAGATTGCCTCTGTATGGTCTATGGTGCCATGGAAATATTTTGGTAGCACAACACTTGGCTTTTTTGGCAGGGGGTTTGCTGCTCAGCATCTGACTGGAGTGGGATCGGTCGTATAGAGAACTTTATAATGGGCTTCCCTGCTCATTCAGTTATGCGATCATTTAGACTTTGCTAATTAAATCAGATGACAAAAAACATCTCTCAGACATTTTAATAGTAGAGGAACAGTAGTTTAGGCTTCAAACGAGAGGAGACCATTTGGCCCATCTAGCCTGTTTGATAATATTTAATTGATCCCAGGGTCTCATTCAGCGATATCGTGAAAGAAACCAGTGTATTGGCTTCAACAACTTTACTGGGCAGCTTCTTCCACTCTCACAGCCCTTTGGAGGAAGGAGAGTCTCTTGCTCGAAAAACAACCAGGTGTGGTTTCCACTTTTCCATTTTCTCAGTGGTGTCCTTTGGTTTGTGTTTCATTCTTGATCCTGAATAAGGCTCTTGAGTTGACTCATGGGTTGGTTGTGTTTTTCAGCATTAGGCTTTCGTGTGATCCCAGGAATGACAGTATCTGATACCTTTTCTTAGTAATGATTACAGAGATGAATACATATGTATTTCAACATTTTTTTTACAAATTCACAGTACAACATCAACACAACATTCCTGGAATTAAATTGTATGCATAACTATTATTATAAGTATATATCCTGTACTATACTGTATATATCATTTTTATATTTAATTGTATATCTTTTTTAAGAAACATCTTCATAAACATTAAATAAATCTTATTGATATATTTGGTGTAAGACACATACTGTACATAATATATAATTTAATATGGTAATATGTGACTACAAATTAAATATATATGAATATAATAGCTCAGTGAATTCATAATTTGGATATTTAATAAATGTATTTGAACTTGGCACCATCTGTAGTTGGATGCTTATCAATGTCATAATGACAGCAAGCCACCATATTGAATACATATGAAGCTCTCAAGCCAGCTGTATATTCTCTTGCAAAAAATATTCTCCTGTCATTTTGAATTTAAGCCTACAATTATCAATCTATAATAGGCTGTCTTTTTATTATGATAGAAAGTTTAGCTCTCAATTTTAAAACATACAGTACATGTGAGATTTGCTATGCATATCTTCGTAAAAAAAAATTCAGCCTTTACAATTTCACTAAACAGTGTGATCCAGCTGGCAGAGAGACTGTGAAGATTAACAATAACACAGTGTAATCCTTGACAGGATTTAAATTCAAAAGGAATAGAGGAATAATTTTAAGCCAAAAAAAATTATACCAGTCTTGATGCTCAAATGCTTTTAAACATGAAAGCCTGCAAACATTGTGACTTGGTTTATTATTCTGAAAGACAATAGATACACACTGTATTTTGATTAATGCTATATTTCCCTAACAGTCATTTAATATTTATATGGAATATTTACTGTATTCGGTTTAGAATGAAGAATCTATTCAGCATCAATCAAATCAGAATCAATTCTGCTGCATCGCTGTATGGCTGTGTGTTATTAGTGTAGTTGCTAAAAACACACAAAAATAATAATTCTTAACATTCTGAACATTTTAGTGCTTTTCCTAGCAACTTAAAGACTTAAAGAAAGGCTTCCAGCATTATCTCCTGCAAACTGATGCCAGAGGAGCAGGTTAAGTCACAACAGGCTATAACTCCATAACTGCATGGCACCAATACACAGATAGCAGGACAATAAAGCAGGGGACAGTTAACCATGTGCAGCTTAGACATGTTTCTTCTACCATTGTGTTCAGTGTAGGCAAGATAACAATTCAAAGATCCATTAATCTTCCCACCCCTTCTGCCTACAATATGTCTGATTCTTTATACACACGTATGATTACTAAATGCCACTTTTCTTGATGGATGCAAAAAGCACAATATAATATGTGCACCCTTTAACATTAAACTGATACAGCTGAAACACAAACAGCTAAACCAGCAAGAAATGTTTGAAGCAGGATGCACCTCATAGGATGGTGTAAGATATTCAGAGGCTTTATCATTTATTGCAGCTTATCTCTTATTTCTGACATAATTGTACTTCATGTGCCCTTTAGAGTCTCATGGTAACAATCAAGCTTAAAATATAGTTCAGGGGACTCTAAATATCACATGATGCAATTAGTACTTATACACTAATTTAGACTGCTATATAATGAGTAACAGAATGTTTGATGTGGGTGACTAAATGATAAATGCATAAGCATTAAATGCCCCTTGAATTATTTACAGGAATGCATCTTTCTGTGACCCTTCAAATCTTTGTGCATTAGTCACTCTTAAAATACATACAAAAAGAAAAACAAACCAAGTGTTTTTAATTTATGTGCAACTTTCCATCAGGACAAACTATGCAAAATTGTCTCAAATACAAAATAAATTAAAAAAGGCTGTAGCACAGATGCTCCTGTTCTTGAAAACTATGCTTAGAGACTGTTTCAATCACTTACTGTATGTCAATCCCTGGTTATGTGAACAATATGTTCTATTAAAAAAAACATACGTTTAACAAATAAACTCCAGTAAAATAAGTCAAAATTATTCACAGAAATAATAAAGAAGAGCTGCTTTCAAATCAGGCAGAACATTAATGTGTCTTGATGTATGTTTAAATGTTTATGTTTATGTTTATACAGTAACTATAAATGTTTCCCACGTGTCAGATGTGGATGTTGGCAGAGACTACGTATCAGTCAATTTAGGAAGTGGAAACAGGTCTTAGATTTTTTTATATCTTTTTAGTTTAGGTGCTGTGAATGACTTTGTAAATTAATCTAAAAAACAATTAAAGCACAGCAGTAAGGCATTTCTCTACAAGCAGCCTGAGCAATCCTGACAGGCTCCAGGATTGGATAGGGCTCTGGGCAGCCACCACCCTCACCAGTAAAGAGCAGCTTTTAATCAGTGGATGGATGAATAGAACAACCTGACTTCTCTTAACAACAGGCAATTAATCATTAGTAGCATTAGGTCATACAAAGGTATTACCAATCTGTTAATATTCTCTTAATATATTGCAGCTTATAAAGAACTAGGGAATTAAAGCTGCAACAAATCTATAGTGATACTATTTTTTTTCAGAGGCTATCTTTTAGTTTACTATATATGAATGCTTCAGTACACCTACTATAATTAATGCTGATGATTGCACAGTACACATAAAAACTGATATATTTATTTTTAACCCACTCAATTTGCTATGTGGGTGAAAGAATGGCAGAAGTAAGGTTGTATGTTTATTTAAAGAACTTATATCATCTACCAAGATACTGAATTGTAATTCCACAGCTCAGGTTTCAACATTAGATAATGGAACAATCTGCATTTTTTTAAAACGCTATTAAAATACTTGAATTTGCAGCTGATGCTTTGCATCCAATTTTGGAATAAAATCAGTCCTTTGTGAATGTGTAATTAGAACTTTAATGTCATAAAAAAATTCCAGTTTGATATCTAAATGAATTTAGACCGTCTCAAGTATTTTCAATTCGGGAGGAAAAAAAAGCTTCAGAAATTTTATTCTGGATTCTCATCAGTATGAAACTCATTAGATTCTGATACCTGAATGTGCACTAGCATGAAAAGGGTATCATTTTCACAGCAGTAGCTAGGGGCTGGATTAACACCCTATCACCAGTCATTTATTGGCATCCAGTGCTTTACAGATTCCTCAAGAGATTGTCTCCAGCTGCTGGCGTGAACAGTGCATGCTCTGCAATGCCATTTCCTAAAGCCATAATCTAAATGCTTATCAGTGTCATTACAAACTATTTACTATCTTCCTTCCCTAAGATGAGTCAGAATTCTAAACTGTGCTCGCTTGTGCTTCTTGCTATTAAGAAAAAAGTAGAAGTATCTAATCAAAGACAAATAGCTAAGGGATGAAGACAAAATATGCAATGTAATTTCCCTTGCATAAGTACTCAATAATCATGTGCTCAACAGCATGGTTATTTTAGGAGAAAAAATTGAAAGAGAAAGATGAAATTAATCCCTTCTACATATCTTCCTGTAGCTCAGAATCATGCATGTTATTATTACTCTATTTGTGTAGTGGACAGCTTTGTCCAGAGTTACTAAAAAATATACAATAATGCATGAAGTAAACAGAAAAGGTCATTCATAAACAGTATATACAGTACAAATCAAAAATGTAAATGACAGAAAAGCATAACAGTGAGTCAGGCATGTATTATGAGTGCAGTGCAGGAGAAAATGATGTACAGCAAATAATAAACAAGTTGTAGGTGAGGAAACATTGATTGCAGGGGTGAAAAGTTTAGCACCTTGAAGCCAATGTCTTTGGGTCTTAGACCCAACCTGCTGAACTCCACAACAACACAGATTGTGCCTTTCCTCTGGTTTCAGTTCCTGGGGTGCTGTCTGCGGGTGTTTGTCTGTTCTCCCTGTGTTCCTGTGGGTTTCCTCCAGGGGCTCTGGTGTCCTTCTGCATTCAGAGATGTACTGGCAAGTTGGCTTCTGGGAAAGTTGGCCCTGGCATGACAGTGTGTGTGTCTGTGTTGCTTATGTCCAGGCTTTACCCTGCCTTGTGCCTGTTGCAGACCAGTACTTCCCTGGCAGCCTAGTGTTGCATAAAGCGGTTCGAAAATGGATGGATGGGTGGATAGATAGATAATACTTTATTAATCCCATAGGGAAATTTATGTGTTACAGCAGTCCAGCCCAAGACAAGCAAAACCAGACATCAGAATAGTTATAAAACAAAAGACAACAAAATAAATAAAAAATAAATACATAGGTGTGTGCAAAATGTGATGATCATAATCACTGTAAAAACAATAAAATATGTGCAAAATGTGCATAGGTTTATATAGACTGATTGTCGAAAAAGTACAATGGAGCAAACATGCTGTCCATAGAGGAGCAAATGAAGGGCTAAAAGACCCTAGCCTAGGGCAGCGTTATACACCCTGACAGCCACCGGGAGGAAAGACCTGTGGAAACGTTCCCTTGAACACCGTAGCTGGAGCAGTCTGTTGCTAAAAGTGCTCCGCTGCCCAGTAACAGTCCCATGAAGCGGATGAGAGGTGTTGTTCATGATGGCTGTGAGCTTGGTCAGCATTCTCTCAGCCACCACCTCCATGGGGTCAAGGCTCATCCCCAACACAGAGCCAGCCTTCCTGATAAGTTTATTGAGCCTATTTGCATCTTTTGTCATGATGTTGCTGCCCCAGCACACAACAGCGTAGAAGATGGCCGCCACTACCACTGATTCATAAAAAATGTGTAGCAGTGTTCCACACACACCAAAGGACCTGAGTCTCCTAAGAAAATAGAGTTGGCTCTGACCTTTCTGGTACACGGCGTCAGTGTTTCCAGACCACTCCAGCTTATCATCCAGGTGTACCCCTAAGTACTTGTAGGAATGTACGCCCTCTATGTCCTCACCCTGGATGGAAACAGGGTTCAGCGGAGACTTATTCCTTCGAAAGTCGAAGATCATTTCTTTGGTCTTGCTGGTGTTTAGCTGGAGATGGTTAAGATGACACCACTTCACAAAGTTGGTAATCAAGCTCCTATATTCCTCCTCCCTCCCCTCTCTAATACACCCCACAATTTCAGAGTCATCCGAAAACTGCAGATGACATGTCTTAGAGTTGTACCTGAAGTCAGAGGTGTAAAAGGTGAACAGGAATGGAGCAAGGACAGTCCCCTGTGGATCCCCAGTACTGCTAATGCAGTACTGATGCAGGAGTTAGTTAGCAAACCCTTTAGGGAGACTTCTCATGAAAGTCTGGTATACAGTAGCTGGCAAGCTATTTAAATTTGCATAGCATACAAAAGAGAAGGAGTGGCGAAACACAGAAACAGCAACAAGAGATTTGCAGATTTTAGAAAAAATCATGAATGGGGCAGGCACTCTGTCTTCTCCTCTTTACGTATAAAAACCACATATCACCAGCTCTCCACTTTTCTGTCTAGAACACATTACTCCACCATTCGGTTTTACCAAAAAACTAACTCTTTTGATGCTGTTCTCTTATTCAGATTCCCTTTAGTTCAGGTCAGGCCCAATTGTCCACCTGCCTGAAGTGTTGAGCTCCCTCCTGGCTGGACTCTCAGCCAGTACGATTCTTACTCTCCAGCAGCTCCAGAGTTCTGCTGCTCACCTGCTCTTTACTCTGTCTGGCTTCTGTCGTGGCATACTGTTGCTCTGGCCTTACATATGATGCATTTCACAAATCTGATTCATTTTCCGTGCAGTAGCTAGGGGCTGGATGAACACCCTATCACCAGTCATTTATTGGCATCCAGTGCTTTACAGATTCCCCAAGAGATTGTCTCCACTGCTGACACGAACAGTACTTGCAGATTCATCATTGCTGGATTAATCACTCTGCCCCAGTCCTCTCCAGTCCCTCACATCTTCCTGTATCTCCCCTGACTCCTCCTCATTCTCTCTGTTCCCACACATCCAGGTTCTATTGAACAACCCATTGAAATCACAGTTGCTCTGTCCCTGACCACATAACTTCCCAAGACCATCATGAACTTTCACTACCGAGCAATACTGCACTCTGCTCTGACTATCAGAGACTTCATCAGTGAAAAGTCTCAGCAAGTCTAGAAGGTACGAGGGCCAAAGCAACAGTATGCCACAGAATATAGAGCAGGTGAGCAGCAGAACTCTGAAGGAGCAGGAGAAGGAGAAGCATACTGGCCAAGAGGCCAGATTGGATGGAGCTCAAGGGAGATTAATTCATGGAAAGGTAATTGATGAAATTCAGATCATCCTTCCATGAACTATTATTCTAAAATGAAATAGTTAATACTGTAATTTATTATTCAGACAGGAAAATAATTCTATGTATTAGAGCAAAGCTGATAATTTTTTTTATTTTTTGACAGCTCAACTGATTGTATAAATTTCGGTGGTGCTGGCAACATGTAAAACAGGAATTCAATGATGACAAATGAACAGCTGAACAATCATCTGTGAGCTGCAAAAAGTAAAGATGGATTTTCACATTTGTCAGCAAATGTAGTTCTATAGAAAAAAAAAGCTTCTGATTATAATATCCAAGGCCAAGTCTAACACAAAGAGAGCATATTTTTAAATAATCAGAGATGAAAACGTCACCTCTTGTCTCGCAGAGGAAGGGAATATGAAAGTGATAGGTAGATAGATCAGATAAAGAGTCAGCTTTGCTTAAATGACACATGTGTTTAATTAAATAAGGATTTACAATTTATCATTTGAGAGCGACTAAAGAATGAATAGGCTCATGTAAAAGGATTTGCTTCATAGGAAGGCCCAATGCATTTTAAACTCTTTTAACATGATACTAAAATTCGACTTTTTTCATTTGCCTATTTAGAGGAAAAACGTGTTTGTTTTCTTTAAAAGGAAAGTGAATACATTAAAATGCTTCCCAGTATTGAATGCAGGACAGTGTCATTGGAAATTAATGTCCCATTTCAACATATTCTTCCAAATTATACAGGCCAAGGAAAAAGCTACCATTTCAGAATCCCAGAGCGCTCTAAATAAATCCCTAGAATGTAAGCAATAACTGTTAATGTAGCGGAGAGAAATTCACTAGGATGCCTAAAGGGTGTGATGTAAATCATAAACCTTCAGTGCTAAATCTCTGCATTAGCAATAAAAAGGCTATGCCACTTTTCTTACAAAGGCAAGTTACATTAATCTAACTTTATTTTTCCCCAGTAGTCTTTGGAATTTTTTTAATTTTAAATGAGACGAGCTATACACCTTAAGATTTTGAATCATTTCAATTCAATATATTCTACTCAAATTTATCATTTCTGGATTACTAATAAAACAATCCCTACATAGAAAAATAAATTTTATAAATGATGTCCTGTTTAATGACCAATAAAACTCTGCATATTGTATATTGTGGAAAAATGAGATTAAGTAAGGTGATGTTACACAAAGATAACTGCTGGTGTTCTTGCCTAGAAGTGTAAGATTCTTTAACAATGCATTGCCTTTGCTTATGTGTCTGTCCATCAATTTAAAAATATGGAGTCAGTTGCCAAAGTTACTTGAGGAGTATTATATCATACTATTGACATCACAAGGCTATCAGAAACAATCAAAGTAAACCAAAAGACAGATCATTATAAGGTTTTAAGGTTTAGTAAGCTGAGCAGTGTGTTGGTGTAAACTAAAATATAGCTTTTTGTTTAGAGAATAAAAGATGACTTTCTAGAAATGCTGTCATAGCTTCTATTGTAATTTATTGTGGGATTTGGTTCACACTCTGAAGACAGGTGTAAATGGTCTGGAGACATACACATCTAATGAAGTCATCTCTCTGAAAAATTGTGAATGCGGTGTCATAAAAATAATTAAAAATAGATGGAGACTGAACACCGCAGAGCCTCCTTTCTGTGGCTTTAAGTCATTTCTGAACTCGTTATGTTTCAGGAAACTGTAAATGGGATATTCTGCCTTTGATATACATGTTTCTAAAATAACTAAATTAAATTACCCTCTAATAAAAAAAAACTTAAAACTGTGTGTTTGTTTTTAAAAGTCTGCTAACGTAATTCACTTCAAAATGAGAAAAAAAGAACAAATCTGGGAATAAAGTTTTAGTTTTAGCTTTAGGGTTTGTAAGTAGATGTTTATCATGAATGTAATTTTTTTAAAACTTTTTTTTACAAGACTATATGTTTGTGCTGTGTATATTTCTACACCCTGCACTTGACAAACCTGCCAAGAGCTGAAGGTCTGTACTGAACTTTGGAGACAGGCTTCTGTCCCCTGAAAATAATTCCTTTCAGTAACATCCTAAATAAAGATTTATTAACACACTGTCAAGGTTGGTAGTGGAGTTGAAACATATAAAGCAGGCAGCAGATGAAACCATCACTCATTGCTGTGCTCTGTCCCAGTGCCCAGTGTCAACATAACAAGCACTTAGCAGGCCTGGATCAGTATGACGGATGATGAGGCAAGCACTACGGAGGGACCTAGCCTTGGATGATTTGCCCTGATTATGTATGAATTAACTGAATTAAGGCTTCGAACTACATTTTGTGCCAAGGCTGATAGGAAAGAAAACTGCAGTCCTAACGGTTTGTTCAATACATGTCAGTTAGATTCATGCGAGTCGCAGAAATGGAACACAATAGCTTACATTAAAGAGATACCAATGCAAACAAATTTCTAATGACAGCAGTTTTCTGAAACAAACACAGCACAATTTATTGGCAAATGTATAATGTACATTTTTATCACGGTACACTTTTACTCTGGATGCTTCGTATAATATATAAAGGTCCTGAACTAATGCCAGTTTGTTTTTCTGAAGAAAAGTGTTTGCTTACAGTATACTGCATTAGTATGTTATGTGTATAATGTAGGTTAAGAATTTCTTACTTTCATTTATGTAGTATCAGTACTGATTGTTCATATCCAGGTCAGCAGCAGAGGGCTTTTCTGTAGACTAAATTTGCCGAATACAATACTTGCCAAATTGCTAGCCTCTATGCAAATATTAGCTCCTCTTTAGGTGAGAGAATCTACAGAGAATCTCTTGTGCAACTGATTAATTTGAAACCAAGGTGATAGCTGACACACAATTTGCCTTCTGTTATAAAATTAATAACATATTAATTTAAAATGTGTATGCTTGCTATCCACCTGTGGTTTAATTAATGTACTTTTAACCAAATAGATTTTTTCAGTAATGTCATGATGGAGAACATGATGAACTATATTCTATAATGAGAAATTAGCATTTTATTGGTGCTGATTTAATTACTTTAGCTACATACGCTAGACTGTCACTCATGAACCGCTGGGAAAAGTTTCTAAATTAGTGTTACATTTCATTTCTCTATAGTCAGGCTTGTGACAGAGCAAGGTTCTGTTGCAACACCCAGAGGAACAGATACTGTACATCTGAGGAAATCCAGAAAACTTCATTTACTTTCAACAGGCTGATTCAGGCATAGATCCAACTCAAGTCAGATTTTTAAATTGCAAAAATGATTAGGTGTAACTGTGTTCAACTAAGCAGCTACGGTGCTGTCCCTCAGAAGGCTTTGGATTGGCTAATTGACATACTGGAGGTCAGGTGACAGGGCTTCTGTGTTGTGAACCTGTTATTGCAACGCGGTCCTCTGGAGGGTTACAGCAGGGTAACTGCAATCTTATTGGGTCCCATGACCAATGTTTTGGCCCATGGACCAAGCATGGCTTCATGGCGCTGGGAGGTGCTTGAATCCTCCTGATTCTGCCCTCATTATTATTTCTTTAGATTTCAATATCTTTTTGACCCCCGCAAGGCCAGTTTCTTCACAGAAACAGAATAAAAACTGGTTGGTATCAAACACATTTTGCACAGCTGACAAAATGAAGAGTTTTTTTAATTGTTGCGCAAACAGGACTTTGGCAAGAGTGTAGCCAAAAAAGGCCCAATTGTGTTCTAGTCGTAAAGAATTATTATGTCTCACTGAAATGACTGGAATTTATTTGATCCAGTGTTCTTAAAACTAACAATAAACTGCATTTTGGAAAGAGACATTTAAATAATCTTTGGAAAAAAATACTTTTTGTTTGCTGTTCACAATCTATTTATTTCTGAAGGCATCAATAAATTTAGTTGTATTCAACTTGTATATATCTGTATCTGTACTGTACAATACAGCAGAGGTCATCAGGGGAATATGGCAAAGACAAATTAAACAAGCATATAGAAGTTAATGTAATGATCTTTCTGTCATAAGCCCTCAAGTACACTTAATTTGTCCCTTCAAACTAATGCAAATAAGAACACAGCTGTCATATCCAAGGGATCAGTGCTCTTTACTCTAATAGCTTTATAGATTCATGTTAGGGGAACACTGATAAATCGATAGAAGCCTCCTCCTCTAAGTTTGCATTACATGTTTGCTCACATCAGTAACTAGACTAAGAGTGCTGGAAATGACTTCAGGATACAAATTGGGAGCTAATAAGACCAGCAGGATCTCTTAAGTTAGGTTTTTCAATATCACAGTGTTTAATCACGAGTAGGTTATGGAACCAGAGAAATGTGGCAATTGAGATTTAATTAACTCTTTTGTTAAAATAACAAAACTGAATCAAGACTTCCAGGTGTGGAAATTTTAATAAACTAGAGGATTATTTGTATGGTAGCGGGATAGATTAGGATAAAGTCAACACGAACTTAGAATTGGCAGGTTTTTACAGATTTCTTTGAATAAGCAACAGCAGTAATGGATACAAGCAGACCAAATGACATGGCATATTTATATTTCCACAAGGCATGTTCCTTACAAAAAATAGTTCTTGCATTGCAGGTGGAGTCATACAAGGTATTGCATGTTTTTGGATTGAGAACCAGTTAATGTTAATTCTAGAGATCTAGGTTCTTGTATAGTTATTAAACTAGACAAACGTGTAAATAATACAAAAATAGGAGGATTACAAAACATTATGAAAACGTCAGAGAACATTCAAAAATATTTTGACAGAAAAGACTGGGCAAACACCAGGCAGGTAACATTTAATACAAAAAAACTGTAACGTACTATGATGATGCCGTTTACAATATTGTGGAAATTTTGGTGATCATGTTGCAAAAAAGATATTACTGCTCTGGAATCAGTCTGAGAGAAGAATTACCATATACATTTCTGGGCAGAAGAAATATTTTATCTTGACAGGCAGAAAAACTTCAGTCATTTCAGTTGTGAATAGAGACTTCAAGAAAGAAGCCTTACTAAAGTGCTCATAATCCACAAGGGCATTGAAAAACTCAACCTAACACACCTCCTCAGAATCAACAGTGAGACAAACCAGAGAGCACAAGCGGAATATGAGACATGGACAATTAAAACTGATCAGGAGGCCTTTTTAGGAGATTTGTTTGAGTCTGAAACAAAGCCACCCAGTCACATTGTTGAAGCTAGTGACCTGTTTGGATTTTTTCAAGACAAGTTTCCACAACAAACTGACGGATGGATACTCTGACCTATTAAGCTGCAAGCAAAAATATAGATGGACGAAATGACATCTTCATGTTTGTAACTTTTCTTATTTTTTAATCAGTTACTTCATCCTCCAGCTTGTACAACCACTCAGTTAGCTGGTATAGTATAAGCCAGGTTGTATAAGGGGGAGACACGCAGGCTTTCTTAGGTCTGGTCTGTAAAAATACTGCTTGGTTCAATATGAAATATTACACTACATGTTCAGCTCCTCTTGCAAGGCAGAAATACATTTGGAAGAAACATTTCCCTCTGTTTAGCAAATTAATAAAAAGTCAGATTAGCAGATTTAATAAAATACTTCCTAAATTCATGCACTGTTGCATAGCTAAATAAAATGTTAAATAAGAAATGTATTTTTAGTTCATGTGCAATGTGTAGCATCAGAGCCCTGGCAGCTACATTCATGAGTAAAATAGCTGTGGCAGATAATGTGTAGGTGGAACAAAGGACAGTTATATACTTTGTTCTAAGTACAAAACGCAGAAACAGTCTTTGAATATTTCTCAAGCAATAAACTAGCGAGAGAGACCGACGAAGAAGATCAGAAATAAGAAAGTCATGTCCCCACGGGCCATTCAGCCTTTGCTAATTCATATGCAATATCTAAGAAGGCATCTGTAAATGTGTTCTACAAATAAACCTCACAACTCAGAACGGCTTGCAAAGCAACAAATGCTTAAAAAGTGGTTGAGAAAGACAAGTCCTAAGGAATCACATACTATAGTATTCATATAAACAGTAACTGCAAAAATAATTTTGATCAAATCCATTAGTGAAAGACACAACAACCCAGAATTTATTGTCTACAGCCTCACTGAAGCAGTGCCTGTGGGAGAAGTGTATATAATCATATAAGGTTTATTGCAATATTGACCTCAAGGACAATTGGTAGTACTATATCTGCCTCCCAGTAGCTACAATTCATGTAATAGATAAGCTTTGGGTTAATTCAAAGGCCATGATTATGACATCTGTGTATACCTGAAGGTCCATAGGAATGACATAAAACCTGATCTGACAGGGGAGTTCAGGAAGGCCAGAGCATCAGCTTCACTAGACTTGTCACTTCTGCACCAAATTGCACAACAAAATCAGAGGAAACGTTTTGTAAGACTAAATAAGGTAAGAAAGAAATGAACAATGTATAAAAAATAAATTCTCTAAAGCCACATACAGAAGGAAATACACAACTATAGGACTGTGATAGGAACGTAGGCTCAGACAAGATGAAAACTCTTGTTTTAATAACATTTCATGTGGCAAGTTAAAAATGAGGAAGCAGAGGCTTCCAAGGTCAGTCTTTACCTACTGTCTGTGGACAAAGATTTGTAATGCAATCTGCATCTGAGCCGGGTAGAGAGAAGACAGTGAAACAGTGATCCAGTGAATGGTTTTGTGGGCAAGTGAGTTTTGGAAGTACTGTATAAGAGTCTTTGTTCTGGGGCTGGTAAGCAGCTTAGCTTCCCCACTACTGTGTGTGTCTTTCCCCTAGACCTGTCTATCAACATTCCTGTTTACGACACAGCACTCCAGGGTGTATCACATGGTTGTGTTTGTGGTTTGAATCATATACTGTATCTGGAAGACAATGACCTTGTCCTTAATAATGTAATCAACAGGAGTGCTGTCTAAGCATAAGGGGATCCTCCAGCCTCATAGGTCAGAGTCATAGATCTGTGAAGTTTTTATAGCAGTTAGGTGCCCATCTCAATTTTATTGTAAAGGAACAAGTAATAGGTTTATTCCAAGCTGAAAAGAGAAGAAAGAAAACACAACGTTTCAGCCGTGGAGCCTTCTTCAGGTGTCAACAGGTCCCACCAGAACTATTTCAATTTTATTGTGTTTTGTTTCTGCTTTACACAAAACCCTTGGTGGCCAGTAGATTATTTCAAGAAACTAGCCTGCTTAGGAAAGTCCAACATACTGTATAATGAATGGATTGGTTAACCTTTCTTTCAGATTGTAACAGCACAGACATGAACAGTGCACAAAAGGAGAACAGATGTAAAAACACACCTTATAGAATGCTTGCATTGTTATAGATTGTTATAGACTTTGGAGTGCAGTATTATTTATTTGTGACATTTTTTTTATTCTCCCAAACACAATAAAATCCAATAAAATAACTCTTCACCCTCCTACACATATTGTACCCCTTCCAGGTAGTCAGAGGTGGCAAAGTTAATATACTTGCCTGATCATGATGACACTGTTACTGGGTCCTAAACATATGTCTGAGCAATTTTTGAAATCAGGTTTATTTGGTGAAGCAACTTGAAGCATTACTAAATAATAATTGTCCCATCATTCAATACTATTTTCAACATTTCATTAGGGTTTTCAACAACTCTAATGAACATTAATCTTGGACTACATTAACTGCAGTGTAAGTCAGTCCAAGATTAGTACTAATCAGAGTCTAGGAATCCTAGCATGTGAAAAGCAAATGTTTTCAACTTGTCTAGCAACTGGCTGACAGACACAGAAAATCAAAGAAGCAAAGCAAGAGACAAAAAAAAGAACAAAGAAAAACTACATAACATAAGAAACTAAAATAACACTCCACACAAATTAACAATCAACAAATCCAAACATATAAATAAATCATCCCTTGTAGCAATTTTACAGAAGCAGTAGAAAGATGCTTAGAAGATGGAGAAAATGAGGAACACATAACTGATACCTCAAAACAGAATAAATTACTCAATTCTGTCTGAGCAGTGCTGACAGCTGCAGCTCAGGTTAAATAAGCAACAGCAACTGGCATCTGTCATTGACTGCAGGCAACCCAGCAAGGGAAAGTGGGAAGTTTAATTAGTCTGTCTGTAGAGGTGAGAGTGTTGGCAACTTTGGCTCTTGCAGTCTGCTGGTTCTTTCCAAAGGACTGTAGGTTGTGCTACAGGTATCTTTCAGCTGGCTGCAGGCCGAGCACTACAGGCCATTACAGCATTACTGACGTTACAGAACCAGAATTCAGAATCGCACTGGAATGTGTTAGAGTACATAATAATCACTAGAAATTTCAGAACTGATCAGAGCAAAATCAAAACTGCCATTTCCTAGGGTAATATTAAAGATGTCAAGAGAATCTGAATGACTGAAAGAAAAGGGAATTTGACAGACTGAATTGTTACAAGTGACTATTGTTTCTTAAAAAGACCATTTCAAGACACCCAGTGGAATTTTCTTCAGACCTTTAACAGATATTTGATGTTTTGTATATTCACTTTATCCAAGAATCTGTCTTATGAACTGCATAAAACATTCCAAAATCTTAATTTAAATCATATTTCTTTACAAACAATTTTCCACCATAATTTCTACTTGTAATTATTGTTTGATAACTCATAACAATGTTACCATGTACATGAAGAAATATTCTGCTCATAAAAATTATCAGATGTTTGATTTGAACATTCTAAAGAGTATTATTATTAATACTAGTATTTTAATATTACTTAAACAAATGGATTTGAAAAATGCTCATGATCTTTTTTACATTAAAATACACCAATTCTTAAAACTCACCATCATTAAAAATGGACAGTTATTATTAATTGTCACCCTGTCATATTACAGTAAGTACAAACAAAAGTCCGATCCAGTAACATCTTTTCTCCATAGTTCATTCACATAAACTTGAGAGCACCAGGTCAGACAGAGCACAGACAAGGAATCTGGATTCTCCAGCTTCTTCATGAAGCCATTGTTGAGACATTGCTTTGTTCAGCCTATTGTACATTTGGGGTTTTTGCCAACTGAATCACTCAGAAACTAAATTTAAGCCAGCTTTGATCTTTCCATTTTTATGTGGATAATTTGTAACCACATTGCTTTTTTTAAGATGCCTGACTGGTTGTAATGTATAACACATGACTTGTGGAAATGAATTTTTGGAGCAACGGACTTGACAAAATGAATATAAAATTCCTTAATAAATTCATCTGTCATAGGAAATGCAATATTGTCAGTGGAGCTTGAATATTGTACATATCTAAATGAATAACATTGCGAAACATGAAACAGCCCCTCAAGAATAATGGTGTTTTTTAGTTTTTGTTTTCTAATAAATTGTTCTTGGAAGAGGATATTTCCAAAACCTGGAATTTTTAGATACAGTAGGTCATTTAAATCTACGGATATTAATATTCAGTCTTACGAATTTAGTCAATTATTTATGTTTTTCTTTATGAAGCATCGGGTTCAGGGGTCTCCCAAGGACCAGGGCTGAGAACCACGCAGGTAGTGTGTTTTCACAACAATACCAAGCACACAATTAAAACAGTTTACAAGTTAACATATCCGACCTCTGTATGCACATAGTCACGAGATACCATTCTTATTTTAACTGTAATTTACAGGCATCTGTAGACACTATCACCTTCAGTTTGTATAAACCTTCTGGTACTGTATGTACAAGCACTTATTAGTGTCACTCACTTAAAAAGAAAGATTTTTAGCATTACGTTGTCTTAGCTGATATACAGTATATGGCTTTGCAACTACAATTAATCCAGTGAAAGACTACTTTTTATGTGTTACTACATCCATTCTAAATTCAAATATACACTCATAGATTATATACATAGAATTTTGCATACAGACTTTCGCATGCAGCTAGATGCACCCTTAAGTATTCTTATTCTCTTGTTTATGTGTTGTGTTGGACATTGGTCAGTATGCAGGTGTGACTAGGGAGGTACAGTTAACATGGTAACACTCGAACTAAACTGCCAAGTTCTGTAGTTACAGCCCAAAATATCTGGCATAGAAAGAAACAGTGTCATGTTACAAGATACTTGTTTGGAGCAATGAAAATGTGCTGAATCATTCCTGAATTCCTGAATCATTCTTTCCCCAAGAAGCAAGCCTGTAAATATATACCTGGTACAGCAGACTACAGAGATGACTACTTTTTGTCAAACTTTATACACATTCTGCCTCATCTTTAATCTGCCAGAATCTGGAAGGATCAAGTTAAGTCGTTTATTTCAATTGTATAGTGCAACCACTGATTTCCAAACTTATTATTTATTGATTTTAATATGCTTTAATATTTCCTAAGCTATTCACCAAAATATATATATATACAGTACGTAGAAAATAATTGAACAGATATTGTACTCTTTTTTCCTGCTGAAGATAGTGACACTCCTCCAATCCATTTTTTTAAGTTATTGATTCCTTTTTGCTCAGCCCATCTGAAAGTTCAGCATTTCAGATCTCTTATCTCTTAGTAATTCATAGTTGTGACTGTAAAATAGTGTTTCTTGGTCCTCATAATTCTTCTTTTCAGCTTTCATTTTCAGCCAGAGTTTGCATTTAGAAATTCCCTGTTTCAATCAAAATACCCTAAAGAAAACAATAAATCAATAAAAAAGTGCTTTTAGGGGGTCTCTGTAGTAGTCAATACACACCACAAATTAAACCTCCATTCACTAATGTATGGAAGGAAAATGACTCTATGAATCAGTCTAGGCATGTGCTCAGTGAGCAGCTTTTAGCACCATGATTGAAAAATATTTAAAAGATAAATTCCACTTTGAAGGTTATAGCCTAGAAGAGTGCTGTTTATAAATAACTAGAAATAAATACTATAAGTATTGCAGTCAATTTAACATTAGATGTAGAAACATTGTGGAATCATTTTCTCTAAATAAAATTAAATATTAAATAAAATATTGGTGCAAATGTTTTTCTCATAATGTTTTCACTACTGTCTGCATATTGTGAGAAAGATTTTTCAGTACTTTTAAAATAAAGCTGCATGGAAATATTTCATTTCTCTATGTGAGCAGACTAGGAAATTAATTTAATAAGAGTTTCTCACCACTCTTAAGGGACTACTCGACATATGTTTTCAAGGCATCAGCACATTTGCACTCCTGCTGCCTTTACAGATGTAGAGATATTTGATATTTTTTTCCTTGCTTAAAGGATAGTGACTGGAATTGAACAGGTTGTCATCATGGAGATGTGCTCCCTCCCAGCTATCTTTTAACCAAGTGATAAAAAAGAAACGCTCATCGTAAACAATCATCTTTCGCATGCAAATGTTCTGCATTGCAGTTCTGCTTTCAAGCACAAAATGAATCTACTGGAATCACGCGGACTGCATAGGAAATGCACAGTGGTCCATGCACTGTTCTTTTGGAGCTTTATTTTAAAAAATGCCAATGAAAACAAGCAGGTTCATAGAAGCAATTCACACTTTTCTAATCAATGTATACTTATATATTGAATGTCGACATATTTTTGGCATTCTTTGCATTAATTGATCATTCATGACAGATCATGGCACAGGAGAGTGACTTTCACTTTTGCATAGCCAGTAAATCACCTCAATATCACATCCTGTAATGTGCTTGCTTGCTTGCTTGCTTGCTGATTTAACATTTAACATGCCAGCAGGACATCACACACCCTTGTACTGCTGGTGGAGCAACAGTTTTCCTGTGAGGAAACATGAATGTGACAGTTATGCCACAGTCGCCCTGCTTGCCAGACCCCATTCAACATCTCTGGGATGAGCTGGGACGATGTGTGACATCCAGGTTCAGAGACCAGTCAGCAGTCAGCAGTCCATGCTTGTCTATGCTTGTCCAGGCTCCACATGAAGCATGAGCAGCCCTGTGCGAAGCATGAGCTGCAGATGCACAGCGTGCATTGTTTCCAGTGGGGGCCACTCTGGACTGCAACTTTTAGAGCTGAGCTCCTGTTGATTGACACTGTGGATGACAAAACTTAATCATTACCAATACATTTATCAATGGCACATTGCTGCACCTGCTTCAAAAATATTTAGTCATTTTTCCACAAATTCTGTGAAAAAAGAACAGTTACAGTACGAAGTTTCTTTTTGTGCCCATTTTTACACACTATGTACTATATATCTATGCATATAATTACAGTGTAGCAGCAGAATTTGCTAAAATGCTGCTCCCAATTAGAAAAGCAGGCTTACAGTTTTGGAAGTGATTTGTCACTGGGGACATCAGTCAGGAAACAGGTTTTAAGGTAACAGACAAGGAATCTGTTAATTGTTTGTTAGGTATCTCAAACAGACCTCCATGCATGCAATTAGAATAACAAAGGTCAAACAATCAGCTAATTGAAATCTTGCTGGGGTAATACATTGTATTCTCTGCTGCTGTCAAGAGGCTGAATAGCTGCTAGAAAATCAACACTTACATAATCCCCATTCAATGAGAACTTCATAAGCTTGGGTATTATTTCTCAACATTAAACACAAAGCATGTTTAATTAAACACCACTAAAGTACTTTCAACCTCCTTGATACAGATTGATGAATGGATAATCATATAGAATCGGTTTATTTATTCCTATTGCAGAATAAAAATAAGTTAGAAATACACAAAAAAGGTTCATATTTATGTATTCTGAAGATGTCCTTCACAGTATCTTTCCATGCTTGAGAACTGGAGTGTGACAAACACATATTTGGGTCTTCCTGATCGTCAACAACAGCACATCACTTGAGGGTAATTTCAGGAGCAAGAGTCTATCATTTGAATAACACATCTTTAAACGTACATCACACGGCTTCTTCAACATACCAGAATTGGCTCTAAAGCTTATCTTACTTTTTGCTTCTTTCACACTTTATTGTACCCTGATTTTGAGTAACCGCTACAAACATATTTAACTACAGGACATTTTATTGCACAAACATGACTTCGTAAGTCATTCCTAAAGTTTTTTTGGGATGACTAACACATGCAATTTAATTTGCATTTTAAGTGTTTTTATCCCTGACTGGTTTTTACATTTGTTTCTTTTCCTCTAAGCTGTTAAATATAAAATAAGTATTAAGAAGAAACCAAAAAAAACACGACATTGCTCAGCAGCAGAGGCTGAAAATGAGCATTAGTCTTGAAGCACCAACCAAGGAAATGTGAATTGCAATGACAAAGAGACAGAGGGCATTTTTCTAATATAAAGTTTATGCACTTTTCCAAGAACTCTTGCTACATTTTAAGTGAAATCTGTAGGATTACTCTTGAAACTACAAAGTGACATGAGATTATGTAGTTTTGCTGCTCTTTTAAACAAGAGCTATGGATTTTAAATCCTTTGCAAATTACATCTGTTTGTATGTAGGAAGTTAATCTTTTTGGAAATAAACACATTCTCATTTGGACAGAGGGCTTTTTATCTGATCCTGCACTTTGTATTTTGAGTACTCTGTAGGCAGTTATCAGATGAGGCAGACTGCTAGATCTAATCAGTTTGGGTGGCTTGGTTGAACAAGCAGTCTTCATGGCTAATCCAGATTAAAGAGGCATTCTGTGGATTCTAATGTTGTCTAAAAGAAATGAATCCACAGAAAAGGAAGGTACTTATTTTCCCAGTTTCACCAGGCATTAGGTCTAAAACGAAAACTCACAAAGTATTTTTAACAGAGCTGTTAAAAATGTATCCATAATGCATGGATATAGTATTTCAAGATTTAAAAAATATGTGTTTTCAACAAAGGTCTGAAAGTATCATGCAAAATTCTGCAAGACTGCATTCTGGAACATGACAGATGAAAACTGGTGTTCAGGTACTGCCTGGATACATGATCTCAGTGTCCACACAGAGGTTCAAACAGGTAACATGCATGTCCAAGACAGTCCATCCAGGAACCTGTTTGTAAAACTATGCATAACTGCATAATTCCATTGCTGCAATTTTCAAACTGCAATTTTTGCATGTTTGCACAGTATAGCACATTTCTTTCTTAACGCACGTTTGTAAAATTTTACAATGTTTTCACATTGAACTTTTAAAAAAAATTAGAAGAATATCACACTAAATTGACACTGTTTAATAACAAACAATGTGATTCTACAATAGCAACTCTTGAACATATAATTTGAATTCCCCCTTTAATATCAATCAGAACACAAAATCTGTGCTCCTATTTTCATGCATTTTCAAATGCTTGAATACTGATACAGTGCACATCCTAGGGGAGGACCCATGGCCACTGGGCGGGTAATCATGTGGTGTACCCAGGTGTACAAAGCTCTTGCCCTGATTGCACCAACACCATGCTCAAACCATTGGAGCCACAATATACACCATATAGACCATCGACATACTGTAAATAGAGCAATTATAGCCTTACTTGCTCTTTTCAAACATCTGCTGTAGTATGAAAGCAATGACACTTGGTTTATGTACAAATGAGATCAAGAGAAACTCATGACTGTGACATTGAACAGTTCAAAGAAGCTGTGCACATGGGAGGCTGTAACACATCTCATTGCTCCTCAGTTCACAGTTTATACCGCTGTGTTAGCACCATGTAAGTGCAACATACAGTATATACAGTATAGCAGAAGTTGGAGTGAGGAGCTGTGTCAATGTGTGGTCTGCAAGTAGAGGTCAATTTGATGCTGGCGTCAACCCCTACTTGTCCCCAGTATGTACTGCATGTCTTTAACTGAAGGTGGCCTACAAACACAGATGCCAAGGTGGCAGCAGAGGAACTATTATCACACGAAGTAACAGGTTTGATGAAAGCAAGAGAGAACAGATGTGTCTTAAGATTCGAACAAGGAGAGAGTAGGGGCCTCTCTAACAGTAACTGATAGAGAGTTTCTGAGTGAGGGTCCAATTTAGCTGAAGTGAGTGAAGCTGTTTAAGGCTGAAGAGTAACAAGTACTCCGATACTGTAGGATGTCAAACAGAAGCCTTCACTTGCCACTGGGGGGCTAAGTTTTAAGAGAGCTTTTATTTCCCAAGAAAAAGAACAGTAGAAAGAAAACAGTCAAGGGGATGTTCAAAGTAAAACTATAAAACCAAAATCAGAGAATTGCTTTTCCTAATTAGGAAAAAAAACAAAACTGAAGTTGAATTACAGATGTAGTGTTGTGACTTTGCCTAAGGCCTTTCAGTATTGAGACATGTTTTGCTTAAACTAGTCATGGTGAGTGCACACAAATAAATCGTAGCTTTAATTACTGCATTTCAATTCACATTAGCGTTTCAGCTCACACTGAGCTGAAAACAGTTTAAATTAGAAACCTTGCATATACAAAACAATTGGTTATACAATAAAATCCCTGCATCACTGGCTTTCCCTACTTTGCTGCAATGGATGTAGGATTTGCTGCATACGAGGAGTTCTGTAGCAGTTCTTAATAGCTTGCAGCATGTTAAATACTGTATAATAGAACACTTTATTGGAATACAGACAACGGACAGGACAATGTTAAATTCTTTAAAGGAATTATCTGGAGGATTTCCTACTAAGCTGAATAAATGTCTAATCTATTTGTTAGGTTTCTGTGAAAATAAAAGGTAGTGCTGATGAGGACTCCTTCAACTGTGATTGAAAACCCTGGTAAAACAGGGTAAATCGGTGGTAAATGTAAACTAGATACTGTATATTGCAGGGTCCTTAACAAGATGTGTTTCCTTTTCCTTAGATTAAAAAAAAACAACTGGTATTCTGATACAAACTGCATGGCAGAATGGAGAAGAATTGAAGCAACACTGTTCAGTGCTCTGGGATGTTAAAGGATCTTTAAGGAAGCTGTTTTTTCTAATTGTTTCTAATAGCATGGAACATCTCAGCTAAAACAAAGCTGTGGACACCCCCTTAAAGGAAATGGTGAATACAGAATGTAAGTTAATGGATATCTGACCACTGCAACTGCAGACATGAAGGTCTACGTTCCAGACTGAATGACAACCAGTAAATATTCTAAATAAGATACTAAATGTACAGTAGTTCACTGTGTTGGACAGAGTTATTTAAAGGTGCTTTGGACAGGGAAGTGGATTGTTCATTGTGAAACACGGCAATGTGTGGGTTTGATGTCAATGGGCTTGTCCGATGTTGTGGTGGTGAATGCAAGTTGTCCATTCTCTTGAACTGAAGTTAGATAGTAGAGAGCTCAACTTTCAGTTGAGGGGTTTTCCTAGCATTATTGTCAATAATATTCCAATTTTACTGATCTGACAGGAGGATGTTACAAAAGAGTTCAAATGAGACACTATTTAATTTACTGTCAGATATCTAAAGTAGTTTCCAAGGTTTCCCTTATTACAGAATCTTGTTAAGAAGATATCTAATTCAGCAGAAAAAAGTGAGATAATTGTAGTGATTGTAGTGGTTTAATGAAATTTTGTGAAATGAATAACAGACAATCAATCCCTTGATAGACACTCTGTGGTAATAAGTATTTTGATTTAGAAATCTTATTAATCTTGTTTGCATACTCTGACTTATTTCACAAACATTAAATATTGCATTCTGGAAATGGGATTTATATTACTAACATACCATATTTAAAAAGCACAGTGCTTTAAAAAGTGTCAAATTAAAATAAATTTCAGTTTATCAGAAAGTTGTCAAATGAATTTTTAGTTTACTTGCACATTCTATTACATCAAACATATGTAAATGTATAACACATTTAATATCAACAAGAACTTGGCTGCCACTGAAAAATATGTATTTACAATTTCTCTCTGAAGATCTTATCTTTAATGGTAATTATTTCTGTTGCTTTTTAAGTTTAATTCTGATTATTACTGATATTAATAATGAATTAGTGTTGTAAGGCAATGGCTGATGTTTCCCTCATGTTTTAATATATAAAAGAAGGATTCTAGTAGTATAACAGTACAACATAGTCTTTTTAAATAGTTACATTAATTCTCTTAATATTATTAAAGTCTGTCTCTGTGTTTAATGTTCTGCATAACTACACGATTCAGTACATCAAGAGCCGTTTAACAAGCATATCAAAGTAATCCATTTTTCACACAAAATATGGTTCTGTTATATTAATTCCATCTGTGTGGAAAAAACGATTAAGCTATTATTTGAGAGGAATTCTTTTAAATAATTATGGTAACAGTACAGCTATACAAATGTTTTTTTTAATGAAATTAAATCAAATGTTTAACCCTTTATGTTGTGAAAATTTGTTACTTAGTTTTATGGCTAAAGTCGGTTTTATTTTACAAGGAAAGAAATTATACTTTTCGTGTATATTGATGAACTTTTGGAAGTTAATCTTCAGATTTACCTCTTGTTTGTACTCAAGTGCTGGTGCACTCTGCCATGAGGTGTCATATTGCACAGGAAAGTCAGACGTGTTTGGTACAGTTTGTGCAGAGATGTGTCCACTCCTGGGATTTGTGATTCTGATGTCTATGTCCTGTACCATAACTGACAATTAAAGGGTAAGAATTTTTCAGGTTCAGAGAAGCCTTGCATTTGAACAAATTCCGTCTATATACTGTATTTTCTTCATTAAAACCTCTAAAAGTAGTGTAGTGGCATTCTGTATGACTGTGCACGCTGTTTAATGCATAGGATGAGACTCTTGAAACAAGAAGACAAAAAAGCCTCAACATTGCAGTACGGTCACTGGAGGGAGTAAATAAAATATTTGCTGTTGCTGACACTGGCCTTGCACTTCCTGGACAATTTATCAGTTTTACAACATTAAACAATAACATTGAACTGCTTTCAGCTTCCTACTTGAATTACAGTACATTTGCATACATTCAAAATTTTAAATGACAGGCATATCTCTACTTAAATTTATATACAGTATAATTGCTTCCTTAATAAGTGATAAGTGAGTGGAAAACAGATGTGGTTTAACACCCCCGGTTGTGGGATAGTCATTTTAACTGATCCTTGAAAATATTTTTGCTTGGTTTTGGAATAACCTGAACAGCATCTGGACACTCAGTCCTCTCCATCCATCTCACAAGGGACACCTTTTGTTTATATGACCACTGTTTTACTCGTGTTAGGGCTGTCTTGTTTTCTAAGAGCATGCAGACATGAGAATATTAATTAAATCTTTCCAATACTGAGAAGCAGAAGCATGCAAACAGACATGTGATTTGGCTTCACCTTTATAAAGTCAAAGGTGGATATCACAGGCAGAATATTTCTTTCTATTGGTTATCACAGTGAATCAGCTAACTTTCAAAGTCTTATATTTTCTCCCATAATTCATAGAAACTGAGTGTTGTACAGACACCATGACTGTGAAAGATGTTCCATGTCCAAGTAAGTGCTGGACAACTAGAAATACTGTGGTATGAATGTCTTATTAATTGTCCTCAAATCATATTTTTTTGCTGTTTTTGCACATCATCTGTTGTTTTTTGCACACTGCCTGTTGTCTCTGTCTTTCTTTTGTTATACAATTGTATTGTTGTTGTTGTTGTTTTTTTTCTTGTACTACTTATGTCCGAGAGCTAGCTAAATAGCATTTCGTTATACCATATACCTGTATATGAGTATAATGACAATAAACTTGAACTTGAACTTGATCTTTTAGTTTCTCCAGAGTATGACTGGTTGTGTTATTCAAGCAATGTTGCAAACTGCAACTATAGACTAGCACAGGGCTGGTGTATGGAGATTGGTGAATTAGGGCAATGCTAAACCACAGTAAAGGAAAGCATAATAATTCTAACTGAAGTTTGGTTTGGTCTCAGACATTTGGGGCTCCTTTACTGTCCTCTCTTCAAAGAACTCTTTTCATGCAATGAAGCCTTGGGAATGCTGGCAGTAATGGTAGACAGACTTTTCCAATTAGAAAAAGGATGGGATTCTATTAAGGTGACACACCTACTAAGATTCTGCACTGCTGATGAAGGACTTTGTCCTAAACATAATGAAAACAACATGATTTGTTAATCATTTAAGCCACGTACAGAACACAAATCTAAAGTATCTAGAGCACTTTCCAAATCAAGTGAGACAGAAAATAAATTATTATGAAATATAAATACTGTATATTATGGATTACAGCAGTTTAATTTTTAAATAATTCCATGCATGCATTTGAACATATTAAAACAAAAATATACTTTGTGTTTAGCCCAGGGATTTCAAGTGACCATAAGTAATGGGGCATATTCACTTTAAGTACATTTCAGAGTCTAAAATCCAGTATGTAGCTACATTTCACTTTGAAGCAATAACTGCCTCTAACCCATCAAGATCACCAAACTCTGGGTAATCATTTGAGATGCTGAGCTGCAGCTACTTTGAGTTCTTGCCTATTCTTGGGGATTTCTGACTTCATTTTTTCTTCAGCATGTAAAATGCATGCTCAATTATATGTTAATAGGGAGATAGACTTGGCAAGTCAAAATTTTCTGCTATTTTCTCCTGATGAACTCCTTGATTGCATGGGCTATATGTTTTGATGGCCTATGATTTTGAATACATTTATTTAAGAACATGGAGTGACTTTGCTAGTAGTGGTCTGGTGCCAGTGGCTGGGGGTGACTTGTTACACAACTTCATATGGGGGTCAATTATGTGTGTGGGCTTGTTTGGTGCAGTAAACAAGGTTTAAATTATTAACAGGTCAGTCATTTCTGGACATTTCTAACAAAAGTCCTACTTCACTATACTTTATAGTATGTTTTAACACCTACTGTAAAAATGTCTATAAATAATATCTGCAAAAATGCATTTAATATTCATAATCATTAAAGGTTAATTGCTGCCATCATTGCTGCCATCATCTTGTTTATTATTTGCACAATGTATTAGAGCAGAAAAGGTGTATTTCCTTATAATAATTTGAATCATACTTTAGCTCTGTCATTGTCACTTAGGTCTTATTTAACTGCCCTGAAAATCATAAACAGCATGTTTTTACAGAAATGTGAATGAAAGCTAGTTTAGTGGTATTCTTATGTCTGAATGCTGCTATGTACCTGCTGTTTTACATTTTCTTCCAGACAATATTAATGAACTGAAAAAAACATGAAGAAAAGCAATCCAATGAAATCTGTATGGAAATGATTACAAGCTTGCTGTAAGAAAGTACAAATCAACAGTCCTGGATATAATCATGGGAGATCATGTTCTGATATTGAGCGGAGCATAATATCCTGTAATTTTAGTACTGTATATCTGTGTTTTATTGCTTTTAGAAAGCATTTATATTCGATGGTTCATTGCAGCAGAGAGTTTCAGAACAATTCTGATCCTTTTTAGTGTAACAGTTGATTTAACTTATAAAACAGGATAAAGAGAAAAGGCTAAATACAAAATTACTATAGGATTATAATAACAAGAGAGCTTACAAGAATGAAGCAGGAACAGTATTATCATGTTACACTCCTTCTTCTTCAGAAAAAAAAACAACAATATTACTTCAGAGCGGATTTTGTGAAGCTGTCTTTCTGAGGAAAAGGTATTATGGTATCATACTACAGAAACTACAGTTTTATCAGTACAATCTACTCTAAAACACAGCACTACTGTAATATATACAGTTAACAGTGGGGGTGTTTCTATGTGAGGTTACTTTCTGGTGAGTGATGAAGCAAATACTTTTTCTTCAGTTAATTGGGATTCAGAATTAATTAGTGGAACTTCAAAGGGGCATACCTCAACAGCAGTGAAAATGAAAACGTAATCTTAACAAGAGAAGTAAAAGGAATTACTAGATCACTAAATGTGATCATAATGCAGCATGCTTTGAAGAATTTTCAAGTCTATAACAAAGATTAGCAAGTATGAAAAATTTCAGACAGTTAAAGAGAAGTGGAAAGTGGCAAAAAATTAAAGTTATTCTGTTTGAAGTACAGAACAAATCCATCCAAAGAATAAATAATTCAAACTCTAGAGACAACTTGCAAAAAAGGTGTAATGAATTAAGGAGAAAGAAAGCACTTTTTAAAAAGCTTAAAAAATAGATCAAAATCGAGTCAAACAATGGGACTATTATAGTTTAAAGTAGGTACAGTAGCTACGTCAGCATGCGTAGGCTGCAATGGAACAGGTAAGGGGTAAGTGACACCTGAAGAAGGGTCCACAGCCGAAACATTGGGACTATAATAAACTGCATGCACAAGAAAAGTAAGTATATTACAAAGGCCGAGAGAGAGATAGAAACAATATTGCAATTGGGGCTAAAAATAATGTTTTTTAAAATACTTTCACAGCAAAAGATTACACTCAAGATTAAAGTAAAATATCTCAGAAATAAAAATAGAGACCCTATATATGATGAAATGGAAATAATAGATGTATTAATTGATGTTTCACTCATTTAATGCTCACCAAAAAGAAGTCAACAACATGACTCAGGCCAGGCAAAGATAAAGAATCATATGAAGCATTAGCATAGAAGAGGAAGACATTTTACAGGAAATAGGAATACTTAAGAGTCAGCCTCAGGGACCTATTTTAACAATTGTACTTAACCTAAAAAAAATATTCATAGGCCATTGAAGCTCATCCTACACTCTCTTAAGACTGGAGTAATACCCATGAACTGGAAAATGTCTCATGCAGTGTGCATCCACAGAAAACAGCGACAAAACTGAGCCTATAACATATCACGTTATGGAGATGATAATTAGATCTGATCTGGAGGATTAGTCCAGAGGACAGTCACTATGGATTTAGAAAAAGCATGTCTTGTTTAACTGACTTGTTAGAGTTCTTTGAAGAAGCAACAACAGTAATGTATGCACACAGAGCAGATACTATGGTATATTTAAAGTTCTGGAAGGCTGTTACATAATTCCTAATCTAAAAGATTAGTTCTGTAATTACGGGTGGTAGGTTGTGTGGTAGAATAGGCTCCTCTATTCTAGTTGTGTAGTGTGGAGGATAAATTTCATGAATATGAAACCAGTGCACCAGCCATGTCTCAATGGCTCATGGAAAGTGTGCTGGTGGCAGTCTGTAAATTCACAGATACACCCATATTTAATACTGATATGAAACTTTTAATCGGTGATGCTAAGAAGTGAATAGCTGAAATCAAAAATTAAAAGTCTGGCACAAGTAATTGCAGATCACATGTTGAAACAGCTCCCCATGTTCCATGCATGAAACCTCTGTGGGTCAAAGCAGATACAGCTGAAATACATGTTTTTAGTACTTACACTACCAACTAATTGCTAAATTATTTAGAATAATCCATATGGTACAAAAATCTATAAAAATATTAAGTATATAATAATAAAATTAACAGATTATTTTGAGAGGCAGTACAATGGCACATTGGTCAGCATTGCTGACTTGCAGCTCGGGTCCTGGGTTCAGTTCCTGACCTGGGGTGCTATCTGTGTGGAGTCTGTATTTTCTCCCTGTGCTTGCATGGATTTTCTCTGGGTACTCTGGTTTTCTGCCACAGACCAAAAAAAAAACACACCTGTAGGTTAATTGGTTTCTGGGAAAATTGTCCCTGGTGTGAGTGTGTGAGTGTATGTCTGTCTGCCCTGTGATGGGCTGGCGTCTCTTCCTGGGAGTATCCTGCCTTGTGCCTGTTACTCACTGGGAGAAGCTCCTGCTCCCCAGCAATGCTGAAGTGATTAGAAAATGGATGAATGGATTATTATATTTACTATATTTTTATGCTGATAAAAATTCACAAAACTGCTCAATCCTATCCAAACAAATAAATTATCAATACATAACACAATCCTCTTACACGTTAGTCTACATAATTATAAAAGGACTAGGACACATGAGGAAAATATTGATAATGCATAATATCTCCTGGGAATTTTCATACCCCAGCTCTGTCCATTTCCAAAAATTGAAACCTGCTCATCCAAATTCCAGCATTGTTGCAGTTACTGTATCTATGTGCTGCAGATGTCTAGCCAGACTATTTTATGTGAATCTTAATATTTGAGAAATACAAGCCTGAAGAAATGGTAGCAGATTAAATATTTTGCCTAGGGGAAAAGACACATAAAACCACATGCCAGCCCCAAAACCCTCATTAATGTTAAACTTACAATACTTTGAATACATAGTCATACATGAATAATACACTGACACCAGTGCATTTTATCATGGGACATCCCTTTGGAGTATTAGAGGAATGAGTTATAAAACTAATCTGCCATTAAATGTACATGTTTTTATCATCTCTCACTCTTATTGTACCCTCTGCGATATTAGACTTTCATAGGATGAAGCCCACAATCATTAAAATGTTAACACTCTTGAAATTATTTTTATACTACTATGGCAAAGATTTTGATGCTGAAAATTATGTATTACTAAAAAGAAGTGCTGGGGAATCTTAAATAGTTTTGGCCATATTCAAACCAAGCACCTTGCTCATTAAATCTTCATTGGTCTTCTATGAGGTTTCTCTTCAGTATATTTTGTTGGAGGCATTAGACGGGTTAAATTATTGCTACATTAATATGTGTGGAGCTGTGCAGTAGGGAGAGGAGTACCGTTGTCACCAATATGGTTCTTATATTAACTTGGAACACAAAAAACCTCATTGAATCTTTGTGGTCTTGAAAAGATAAGAAAAGAAAACTTGATTCAAGAATCAGAAATCCTCCAAGGCACTGGCAAAGATAATCCAAAGGAGTTCTCCAGAATCAAACCTGAAACACAAACCAGAGGACATGCAGAAGCTATGAGGATGTGCGATCAGGAGATACTGTACTTCTTTAAACAAAAGGAATATGGGGGTTTGGAACAACCTGTCCAGCCATGTAGATGAAACCAGCACCCTTGGTTCTTTAAGATGTGGCTGGATGATATGCCCTGGCGGAATGATGTCCTCCTTTTTGTTACCTTTCTGGTGTTCTTACTGTATATCCCATTATCCGGATGTGTTTCTGACAGTAATTACTGAATACTCTAGATTAGGAAGAATACACAGATAATGATGTGAAAGGCTTTTCCACACTGAATCACTGTAGCCAAATCTGAACTGGCAGAATAAATGAAAATAATAGCCACAATCTCTGCTAGGACACTATAGAAATTAATAACACACATTTATTAGACCAGAGAAAGTTGTTTTGTATCTGGCATAAGAAACATTTAATGAATCCTCTCGTCTGTGTTATGACTCACATATACAATAGTAAATTGTCAGGGAGAGGAACGTTACTTTGATAGATGGCATATAAGAGTTTTTAATGGTATTCCCCAAATAATTCTTAATCTCATGTTAATTGTCAGAGTGAGAATTCGAAGATTCAAGGACATAAAAGTTCCTTTTATACACTGAGGAAAAAATGATGGCTGTTTCACAAAATACAACTGTTTTCTCTATAATGTGGTCCTAATGATAGACAATGGTGTAATTATGCATGCTCATTAGTGCATTAAAACCTAGAATTATTAGAATTAATATCCTCACTAGTAATTCTAATAAATCTGTTTGCATTTAAAAGTCATGAAAGGGGATTTTACATGTTCTTATTTTAACACTGCATTTCACATTTATGTTTAGAAAATAATTTTAAGCATAGAAAAATGTAATATATATATAATATTCAATTCTCATCTCAACACCTTCTCTTTATAACAACCCTTTATATATAATTTTGGCAAAAATTATCACCTCAAAGCATTCAACAAAAAATTAAAATATTAAATACAGAAAGAGAGATACAAAAATAAACACAAATTCTTAAAATCAATGAGAAAAAAGTAAAACATTTACACAGTGGTGAAAACACATTCTCGTGGCAAGCTGCCCAGAATAACATTTACAAACTAAGGGTTAAGGGACATGATAGGGTGAAACCAGACCAAATCCCACACACTAATACAGAAGCTTAAGACACGCATTTACACAATTAACAGCACAATTCCTGTTCAAGGACCTTGTCTGGAGCTGCTTCAAAGAGTGTCTTTGAAAAACTACAGTTTACTATTTTCTTAAATATGTTTTAGAAGAAGAGTACTTCTTTGCACCATATTTTTTGCAGACCTACGTTTGTAGGACTATTGTGATCACCTGTGTATTTACTATAAGATAGTTTCGTCATGGGGTCCAAAAAAGCAAACCCAGTGATAATAGTACAAAAAAAAGTGGAATTAGTATGTTAAAGGTTACAAAAACACAGATTGCAATAATCACTAAAATTAAAGCACAACTTTCAGATTTGCACTGCATGGGTGAGGAAAGAACTACCTTTAGTTGAAAAAACAATGTATATATACATTCACTAAAATGGGACAAGATTAGAAAGGGTGAATACTTTTGCAGGGCACTGTATAAACAGAGTGACAGAGTATATGGGCTACAGGTATGTTTGGCCTTGAAGGGCAGTAGCTGACTGTATGGATGAGACCGCTGGAATCCCCAAAGAACCAACCATACAGACCTTCACACACGCTAACAAACTTACTAAGAATATAATAACCACTTTAAACATCTTTAATAATACAGGATAGATAAGTTAAAATGGTTAATTGAAAGGTCAAATGGTTCTCCTGTGTCCTGCTGAGGAGGCTATGTACTGTATTTAAGACCAGGAAAGAATTTAAAATCAAGCCCACAGAGCACAGTTGGAATGAAAAATGTATTAGCACCAAATTAAAGAAGCATTGAATTACTACAAAACAGTAGAACATCCCTTCTGGTTTCTGAACTGCCACAACCATAAAAATATTACCTCAAATATAAACATTAGGAGTAAGATTCATGCTGTGTTAGAACGTATAATTCTGCGAAATTACACAACATAAAATAATCAAACCTGACGAGGTACAAAAATCTGGAAGCAATTAAAATCCTCCTTTAAATTAAATTTTGTATTAGATAATTAGAGTTTTTTTTGCATGTTCAGAGATGCTTATGGTACTGTCCAGAACTTAAACAGTTTTGTTGGAGGAGCACCCATGGTGAGGGCTCATAGAGGCTGTGCATATGTCTCATAGAGCACTGTCTGAGCCAGGGCAACCAAGGGCACTCCACATGGTTAAAAAAAAGTATAATACATTTAAAAGTAGTTATACAATAGATCTCAGAATTATGTTTGCAGAAGACAGAACAAACACAACTGACTGGAGAGTCTAGAATAGGACATTGGATTGACTAATTGTGCCTTTGAGTGGAGATGTTATTTACATGAAAACATGTAAGTACTTAAAGCTGGACAGAAATTGTTAGTGGTAAAACACGTGAGTCAGAGGGTTTCAACGTTATGTAAATTGAGCTGTAATGTACTGTTCAGACACCCAAGAATCAATACAGTGGTGAGAAAGAGAGATGAACATGAGATGTTATGAATGCTCTAAAACTGCAAACACAGATAATGTGGAGGACTATACAACAATGTACTGTATAAGGTGCAAAAAGCAAAGAAATTGTATTTCCTTGTTAATGTCAACTTTAAGAGTAAGTTGCATTTACTCTTCAAATGGTGAAAATAAAAAAAAAATAATTAAAAAAACATAGTAGTTCAGGTGGGTAGCTGCATCAGCATGCGTAGGCTGCAAAGGAACAAGTAATAGGTTTATTCCATGCTGAAAAAAAGAAGAAAGAAAACACGTTTCGGCCGTGGAGCCTTCTTCAGGTGTGAGTAAAAAAACATGTTGGCCTGATCAGGAAGCTAAATCAGAGCTTTAAGTGAAACTGCAATCACCATGACATGGAGAAATGCAAAACAATAAGATATGGGAAATCATAAGCTTGCCAGCTTGGGGCTGCAGGAATAAAAAGCAGGCAGCATGGTCCAAACCCTGAATCAATAACAGCAGCTGGATTAAGGCAGCAGAGCTATCAGATCTATCAGGAAAGTTGCACGTTGAAGCCAAATGGATACCAGTGATATGAGAAAAGCTAAAGAGAAAGTTAAAATAAAACAGTAGTGGAGGACACTAAAATCCATGCAGAGCAGAACAGAGAAGTCTGGGAAATCCTGACAGGAGAGGATGCCTCCTTGTAGAGATCCTTCTAGACTGTGCAGGGGAAGGATCTTGGTCAATATGGTGAGGTGGATAAATTGTTTAAAACCACAAATGAAGACAAGTCAACTAGATAAGGGTTGTCATGGTCCACGAGAGACTTCCGGCTCCCACTACCACATGTTAATAAAGTTTATTGTATTTGTACCATGTACCATGTACCATTGTACCATGGAGGACGGGGTAGCTCCCAGCACCAGGTCACCCCACGTCCAAGTCCTGAGAACATAGGCCTCATCCCCGACATCGCCTGACAACCTGAGCCCAGAGCAAACCTCTGTGTTTGTCCTGTTTTTGCCTCTATGCATAGGATCTCTACTGCTGTACTGCTCATTCTACAGCAGGCCTTTCCAGAGTCCGTGACAAGGTGGGTGTTTAGAGCACCATGGCATCCTGGATCCTAAACCCGAGAATGGATGAATAGCCCCAGCTATTACTGTCATTGATCTGTGACAACTTAACTGGGGGATGTGGAGCACTGGGGCTCAGAGGGTGCTGGTCTCTTGGAACAGCACTGTTGCCAATTAAATCTGTTGTAAAGTTATGGGATTGACAAAGTTCTGGGAGCTTTGAGGACAGCTATTTGAGAAAATGTAGCTGGAGTGTGTAATCCATCAAATCTTTGGCTGAGCTCATAGAGCGAGAGATTGAATACAGGAGTATTAGTAGTAAGTACTATAGTTAGGTGATGGCAGGTTCATGCAGCAGTCCTGGGGCTCTGATGAACGAACAAGGGGTGCATTGTTCTAGGGAACCATGTATAGTATGTTAGTACATCTAGAATAAGCAATTATCCTTGTGAACAATAAGTAGCAGCAAAAGACTGGCCGACTCACTGATGCTGATGTGATGAACACTGTGAATCACAGGATTTAGCAGCATACTGTAAGAATGACATGAAGACATGAACACAGGCTCCTATGATTGCTGGTAAAATAGATGTGTTTTAGACTAGCAACAAATCTCAGCAGTTAGAAGTAAACAAGTAATAAGTGACAAGCATTTAAGTCAATGCTTAAATTGCTTTGTTGGAAACTAATGGCACATACAGTATATACAGTACACTATAGTATCTAGAACTGGAGTCATATAAATTAGTTTTAAACATCATCCATTACACACTTGTAAGACAACATAAATATATTTGTATTCTTTGTATAGTGTTTTGTATTGTTGGCTGGCTAGTTTAATTAACCATTTTGTAATTTTCTCCTGTACCAAGCTGACATGTTTTCAGTTTGAGAACAATAATCTTTCTTTCATCGGCAAAAGGTCTTATAATATCAATACTTGGAAATTAGTTCTGTTAAAGATTCTGAAGTTTGCCTTTATTACACAAATACCCTGTTTTCAGCTGTGGAAAAAAAATGTCTTTCTGTTGTGTTAATATACAGTACAAGTTACTGACTACAGACATCACATCTGCCCCCAGCCAGCTTTGCATCCTGATTAGATTGTATAGATTTGTTCGTCTCCAATGAACAGAGCAACAATTCTTCATTGCCAAGTGATCATGTCTGTCACCACTAAAAGTGACAAGTGTCGTGTTTTTTGTACATTACTCTTCAGAATAGAACTCTTCAACTTGCCATCACTACAAATTACTAATTGCTTATGTGTGGTGATTTTTTTTCTTCAAAATTGATTTTTGCTACACTGCCTGGTAATCCACAATTTTTATATTTTACAGAGTTCAAAGAGCTCTTAGAATGCATACATATTCCTGACCATGACTTAAGTATATGAACAGTTTAGAGGTCACTAAAAGGAGCAACACATTTTCTTTTAATTTTCTTTTTATAAAGACAGTTACTTGAAGTCAGAGGAATTCTGATTGATACAATTGATTCACTGAATTATACAAGCTGATACAACAGCATTTTCATCTTCTAGTTTCATCTTGCCAAATATAAAAACCTCAGCAAGGTTGAGCCCGGTGAGTTGGGATGGAGTCCCTCTAAAGAAAACCACATTGTTGTTTTAATTCGTGGTGGACCAGTAGGCGTGCTCTTTCCCACTGACCAGAAATTACAATCTGGTATGTCAGTATAGAGATATATATATATACATATATACAATATAAGAGTATTTTGTTACTGATTAAAGTGCTGAAGAAAATTAGGTTCATATTCTTGATTTTTAAATACAACATATGTGAAGATGTGCTGAAGGGGAACATGGAATTAGAATAGTGCAGAAATACAATGTAAGCATTAAATGTAACACTTTGTAAGTATCTGATACACTGGATAAGTGTGTGCTAAGCAGAGAAAGAAATAAGCAATAACAGAATGTAAAGTACAGAAATGATTCAGTACTGAGATGAATCACGGGCTCTAAAAGCACATTATAGAGCAATAGAAACAAAAGCAGTGCAATACAGACACAAACAGTTCCCTAGGGGATCTTAGCACCAGCATGTAAACCACCTCAATTCATACTACTTGAGTTTAATGGCACATATTGCTATACATCATTGTTTTCTGCGAGATATCAATCCTTGCGACTGTAAAAATTGTTAAAGATCTGCCAATTAAACTACTTCCATTTGCTGTTATATTCAAATTTACATGTTTTTTTACAAATTAGTATTTTAATAACGTTTTGTGTAAATGCATGGGGCTCTTCACATGTAACCTTGAAATATTCTGGTTTTGATATGATACAATATTGATTAAATTGTCTTCTTTAAATGACTAATGTAGGAGTTTGTTGGGACTATGGGATGTGAACTCACAGGAGCTTTTGGTTTATCATATCTGATACTGTCAAAATCATTTCCCAGATGACTGTACTATGTCCTGTAATAAAATAAATGTAATTGTACAACAAAAAGTATACTTTATAACGGCTACTGCAGTGCAATACCTCTGATTTAAAGTGGAACTGTAACTATTTTTTTTTATTTTGGGAAAAGAATCAGCACTGAAAAGTGTATTTCAAACCACAATGAAAGTATAATGTACACAATAACGTGTAAAACCTCAGAAAATAGACAAATATTCTGCGATTCAGAACAAGGTGATCAAACTTCGGTGAGGTGAAGCACTTTATTACATTGTAAACAAGCAGGCTTGGGAATACATCTCTTTTTATCCAATAGAAATGATGGAGTCTGCTAGCAGAATCTGTATGTTACTCTGTACCTATATAGTGGTAGGAGCTGTGAACTCCTGCTGAATTCGCATGCTTGCTTGAGCACAGGTACTTCTCACTCTCTGTACTAAACTCCCATCTTCTGGACCAAACTCCCTGATAAAGAAGGAATGTTTTAATTGCTCTCTGAATCCTTGGGTTCCTTGAGAAAGTACTCCAAAGACAGGTGGAGGGGGTGTACAGAAAAGTGTATATAAACTGTGTAGAACAACTACAACAACAGTCCTTATTGTGTTGTTCCTTGTATACATACAATAAAGCTTGGCTTGGCAAACGGACACCTCAGGCTCGAATCTCTTGGTTTCTACAGAAATACTGCTCTTGACTTTGAGACACTTCTTCTGACAGATACAGCTGACTTTTCAACTCTTCATGCAGATCACGTTGGAGAATTTCTGTGGTGAAATGTCTGCTGCACAACCTGTACCTGTAATTATACAATAATTTCCCAAAGTTCACGATTTTGTGCTTAATTTGGTATTATATAATTTTGCAGTACTATCAATGGATTTATTCTGTTATCGAGATGTAATGACCGATCTGAGAAATTGGGACTGCAGGTCCCCTTTAAACTGACCCTGGTTTTCATCCTATGCCTGGCGGAAGCCAGCTGAGGGAGCTGTGGTCCTCATGCCCGTTTAGTTTCACATTCTGCTTTGAGTGCCTATTCATGTGTTTGGGAAGCGAGAGTACTGTATGAGTGTTTCTTTATTAAGACACATCCCATCCTAAGCTGGGCTTTTATTCACCAATTATTGCAGCATTTCTGCAGAGATAGGCAGCCTACTTTAGATGGGATGAGGCAGGCTCTCATTCTGCATCAGATAATGGCAATATTGTAATCATATTGGCTATATGCGTGCTTATTTAATAAATACTCTGGATGTTTAAAATAAGATTTTCTTAACATGTGATTAGCAAAGAATGTAATTTTAGTCTTTGATTATTGCTTCCCTCAACAATTTATATTTTACTTCTCCTTAAATGGAATGGTTTGTAGCTGGTATCTTTTAACAAGGGTCTATGAATATTTAGATGTTCCTGGCACGTCAAGGTTCATGCTTTAATATTATTTTGAGGAGGGACAAATGTGTCTGATCAAAAAACTGATCTGTCAAAACAACACTGTTCACAATTTACATTAAATTCCATTGAGGCTGTTCAAGTTTTATTCTGTTTAATTCTGTCGACTCATATATCTTAACACTCCATTTTTTCTGAATTTGTCATGTAAATATCTCTTCACCTCAAGTGAAAGCCACTATTTAATTAGCTATTCAGTTTGATTGATATTAGCATTTTTTACCCAGCATGTCTTTCGGCAATTAAAAGAATACGTAATGAGACTTGCCGCATTGAACAAAAGGAATTATTTAAATTTTATTCAGTTACGGATTTAAGGGACAATGCTTGCTTTTATGTTGCATTCATGTGATTATTCTGGTGTCCTTCAGGTACTAGAGAACATGAATAAAAACATTTGTGTCACATAATTCCGTATTCATGGTCTCCATTAATAATATTACCACACTTTTCAGAGGGTGAAACTACATGCTGTGCATCCAGACACAGGTGTTATTAAAGGGCTTTCTCAGCTGTAATAATACATGATAGGGAAGATAGACCAATATGAGGAGACCAAGAGACAGAAACAAGACCCACCCCAGTCCAGCCCTGTCCTGCTCTGAGGACTCTGATGTCCTTGAGTTTGTCTGAGCAGCTGCAAGCTCTTGTCTCGCTGTCTCCGACCTGTAGAGGTCAGCAAGATCAGGGGAATGGAAACCAGCTGCTCTTCCTGCTCCTTCAGCTGCATCTCTCACTACTGATTCTGAGCTTTTTCACACCATTCCACCCTGCTGCTGAAATGTACAGTGTGTCTTAACATGTACAGTTTGGTATTTGCACACTATATCCAAAAGGAGGTTAATTAGCAATGTCTAAAGTATATTTATCTATCAGTGTCTCTGTCATGGTTTATTGAAGACAATTATAAATTCTAGTTAGGGGTGGCTGAGATGTTCTAGATTATTACTTTCAAATATAGAGCTCCACGTCCATCTGAGAGTCTACAGATGCCTATTCATTGAATTTTTCTCACTCACTGTGGAAAGAAATAATTCAAACAACCAATCAATAAAACACTAAAACTGTTTAAGTAAGGCTGTAATCGTAGCCAACAATGACAGACATCTCACAAAATAAGAAGGGAAACGGATTAAGTAAAGTAAGTATTAGATCACATGCATTCTAAAAAAATGAAAACCACGTTTGTATTCTTTTCTATTGGGACAAGAGTTTGCAAATGCAGCACCCACCCCCCATCCTTCTGACATGACATGGTGTGGTGTGCATTACCTGTGGTCCAAAAAATCCACCTTTATTTATCCATGTAGAAATGAATAAATATGAAAGTAAAGATCCTGGCTGCTGAAACCTCTTGCCAAGCACTGTAACACTAGGTGAGGGGTTCCTATTTATTTTCTTGCACAGCATCCACTGAATAGCTATTAAGATTATATACTGCTTTATCTCTGAACACCTGTTCCTATGTGGGATTGTATGCTATTTGCAATAAAAGTTAACCCGAGTTGCGTTGTAAGGATAAGGTATTATATAATATATTTTTTATAGCCTCTGTAAATGTACAACACATTCATGCTTAATTAAATTCATGTACAAGTTTTTAATACTCCTTAATCGTCTCATACTATATTCAGGATCCATTGGGGGCATATATAGTGCACATCACTTTCAATTATATTTTTAATGATGTACACAAGTAGCAGAGGATGCTAAATGTGTTGAATTTTACTTTTTAGTGATAATAGAGCAGCGTCCCAGGGCCTAGGGAAGACCATGGGAGGCAGCTGGCCTTGAGGGAGAGCTTTCTAATACATGGCTTAATGATTAATTCAGAGATGCAGGCCTTGCTACTGCAGCACCCCCCTTGCATCTCACACCACACTGTCACCAATGTTCAATTGTTACCAGGGGAGCAAAGACAGCACACACGGTTGTACAAACATCAGCAGGAATGCTTTCAGCTCTAAACAGATCAAATTATGTATCTAGAAAAGCAACCCATTTGGACTAGGGTGCAATTCAGCACTTCAAAATCACCTCTTGGTTTTCTCAGAGCTGTGTGGGGGTGGAGCATGGTTACCAGAGCACAGGTAGTGTTCAGTCAGAGATGTTTTATGTATTTTTTCCCCAAAGATAAGGAGCAGGATATTGCCTACGCAATTTTATTATGAGAGTGGGTATCAACTTCTCTTTCAGTGCCTCCCACACAGTTCATATGCAGAGAAGGAGGTTGAAATTGCAGATCCACAACTGCAATTCAATGATTAAAATCAAAAGTAAAAAACAATCCCTATTCAATTGTATAACATCATCTTTGATATAATGTATGACTAAAATCAATATGTGAGCTATTAGGTGCGCTGAGGACAATCTCAAGGTTGTATTTTGTATGAGAAATACAAACCAAGCATACTTCAAGCACATCTGCACATTGGCCTTTCCTGCTGGTTTACATAATGTCAGTTACAAAGAGTAGGCTTCATTGAAAATGGTCTCTGCAGCACGCCCTAAGGCTGACATTCCTACAAAGAAAGATGGTGCTCAGTTATTTAGATTGCTGCAAGTAAAGTTTGGAGTGTAAAAGTCAATATTATCTTGCCCACCTGTTTAGAAAGTGCGTAGCTTTTCCAGGTTTAGAACACTTTGTGAAGCAGAAGCACATGGTCTATGTAAGTATAAATATTTGGTAAATATTATATGCATACATTAATGTTTCCTTTTTTATATCTGAAGACTACATAAGGGCTCTGAAGCTATAGCAGCCCTAGATATTCTCCATATCTAGCAGCAGGCAACTGGAGAGATTTCCTAACCAAATATATATACAGTACATCAAAAAGCTTACATAATATATGGTACAGCACTTGTCTAAATTTCCTAATATAGTTTTTATCACTTTGAACCACTGGAAAATCCCCTGGGGCTATGTAGAGCAGTTGGATTATTATACATTTATATTGTACATTTTATTAACACAGGTGTTTTAATTTATACATTTTCAGCAGTTGTCTGAAAATGAGTAATTATGTGATACTGGGAAAATGCTAATTCAAATCAGTGGTGTATTTGCATTTCAAGGAAGAGTTATCCCATTTAAGTTCTCCTCTGGTCACTAAATATACACATACAGAAGTTCTTAGCACCAGAACAAACAAACAACTGAACACACCCCCTTAAATAGATCCAGGTTTTAACAATAATGACACAACTTGAGAAGTACAATACAGGAAAACTGAGACCTGAATTAATATTCTAGCAATCAAGCTGTCAAAACATATAGCTGGATGGATTTTGATCTGCCCGTTGTTCATCAGCACAATATACAGTAACTCTTTCCTTGAATTATTTTGTCCTTCAGCTACCAGATTCAGTCATTGCTAAGAATGAAGATCTAAAAATAACTGGGGACTGAGGCTGTACTAATTTGATATACTGTATATTTAATTGGCAATCATCAGCTTTGCTATAAAGTACCTTTATTGTACCGTTCCAAATTTTCAGTGAAAAAAAAGAATTGCTCCTCAAATCTGCAAACATGTTTTAAACTCAGTTATGCCCAGTTATGACCTAATAGCACTGGGAACTCCCATCTGGTTTAAAAGGATGTTTTGTTTTTCCTTTACAAAAGACCCCTGTAGTGGTTCACATTTGCATTTAATGGAAGATTATTTCATCCCTTTACGTCACAACTAGTTTTTATCAATCTTGAGCTTGAATTAAATGTGTTTCTTGTGGAGCTTTCAACATGAATCCTGCACATCTGTTCAACTGAGAGGTTAGAACACTCCTACTGCTAGAGGCTGTGTGCTACCCTCTCCTGTCAGTGGTATTTAGTAGTCACCAAGTTGAAATGTGCTTTGAGCGCAAGATGACATTATTAAGCTTTCCAGTAGTAACACCCTGTGTTCTCAAACATGTTTTTCCTCATGGCAAAGGAACCACAAACCTTACCACCCAGTCAGTACCATGCACAGCTGGTGAGACAATAACTGACTCCCTGTCAAGCTAGATGCGATGTGACCTCACATGTCAACCTTACCTGATCTTTCTTCTTCACGGGAGTGAAAGAAACAAAAAAAACTACAATTAAAAAAATATATAACAACATCAGTATTATTTTTTCAGAATGTGCAAACCTGTCACAGACCATTTCTAATCCCAGACATATCCTGTCTTGAGTGTTAATGTAAATATCTTTTCACCCCTCATTAATCCTTTTAATTGCCGTCTTTGTGTCTGAGGTGGAGATGAAAACCACATTCCCCTAGATCAGGGAATCTCCCAGAACAGTGAAAGAACATACTATACTGAGACCTATTTATATTTAAAAATTATAGTTAGAAAGTAGCCCTCAGAAACCTCTTGTTAGTAAATGTGTACCTATTGTAACTTGTATGTTTTGTTTATGCAAAGGCACAAGTAAAGGTTTATTACATGCTGAAAAGAGAAGTAAAACGCAATGTTGGGCTTTGCAGTCTAGGCATGCTGATGCAGCTACCTACTTGTATGTTTTATGTTTATGTTGTGTATTGTTTAGTGTGTATATAGTCATTTTTAATAAATGTTTGTTAAACTCAGTGTGCCTGAATTATTACTCTCTTCACCCAATCTGTACCACAGAACCAAGACCTCATGTGCCTCTAAACATACTGTACCAACTGCTCAGGCATCTTCTTGGAAGAATCTTTACAAATTGGAGATTATGATAATTTTACTTATTGATTAACCCGCTCAGTCATTTCTGATTATCTCTATTTTATTTTTATTTATTAACCCCCTATTTGTAACAATAGTAAACGTATTTAAGATTTGATTAAACATACATAGTGCACTTCTCTGACAATAAATAGATTACATGCACATTCAAACATAATACTTAAAAACTATTTTCCATCACAAATCTCCCAACAAAATATTCAATCCTATTGTGCATTGGGAAGTATGGATACATGGGATACCACTGGTCATGTCTTATGCACACAGAGGAAACAACCAAAAGCCACACAAAGCAGAAGGCCTCTCAAATTATTTCTTTTTAGTTTCTCCATGTCATTAGACTGAATCTCTGTGCTAGAGGGACATCTGTAGATGAAAGGCATGGTCTCAGCATTAGTTTTTGCTGTAGTTTTAAATATGGAAAGAAATCATCATGGCAATTTGCTTAATTGACTATGCATACCCTAAATTCAATCTGTAACACTGTAGGCACAGCTAAAAAAATTAATTTTATTTTTTGAGTATAATATCTTGGATCATAGAGCCTTACTTTTGAATAACAAGAAATTGACAGTCACACTGCAATCAACTTTTCAGGGCTGTGTTCTTTTAAAAATAATGGGAATATATATAATTGGAATATATAATGGGCATTATTTGAATATTTGAATCACCAGTTATTATTTTTATGGACCCCAAAAAGCACAGGTAATTGTTGGGAACCAAGAGTCATCAAAGAACCTCTTTGATCCAGTGTGGAAGAAATGAGGACAAGGCTGATGAGTCATTCAGATGGATACTGACACAATGCTGATACAGAACATCTCACATCGGACTCAGCTGGAACACAGAACCCCCTCACACTGACAGTGCTGTGACTAACAGGTGCCAACAGACTACAGTAGCTGTAGCTGATAGCAACCCTGGAGGTCCCTGACTCACTACGCCCCCAGTCCAGGCAGCACTCAACCCACTGTGCTATAGCAGTCACTGGTGTACAGGGCACACCTCGCACTCCGAAAACAAGCATCTGCACTGGAGGTGCCACTCAGGGTGAAAACAGTGATTTCAAACTGTGGCACTAGGGCAAACGTGAACTTTCCATCCCACTCTGACATTTGAAGAAACCCAAATCACAGAAGCATTTGATTTGTCCTCCACCAGCTGGTATGGTGCACAAACAAAAACAAGGACCATGCCAACACAATCTCCTGCTGACAACATACAAGTAGATAAACAGAAGACAGACACTCTTGGCAACTGGGGCTCAGGGAGCTCAGCAATTACCAGTTCACACACAGCAGAAGGAGACTAATAAGGATATACTGCTCTCTGACTTGGCTTCTTCACTTCTTAGAGTTTAAGCTCACTTGTTCACAGTTCAGTTTGAACCCCCACTGGAAACTGCCAGATGTTGTCATTGTTCATCTGCAAGACCCACTTACTTTAAAATTTATAAATTGATACAAAACTAAATTTATTCATAATTTAATGAGTATGGATTGTGAATCAAATCATGTTAGTCACTTAAAAATAAAAGGAACACAAAATAAGTAAATATGGAAAATATTCTCAGAATCATGCAAATTGCATAACATTAACCATCGCTAAAACCAAGGAGATTATTAAGTTAGTATTTTAAAAGTTATGACTATGTATGGGTGAAAACTCCATGCTTTTGAACACTTACTTGCACCTCAGCAATGTCCTTCATTAATAACGGGGTATTGCGGCATCGCGGGGGCGTGCCCAGTGTGGAGGCGGAGCCTGGAGGAAGGGCGACGCCTCGCCTTTGTAGTCCCAGCTGTCCCGGCTTCCAGCTGACGAGCCCCAGCTGGGCGGGTCCTATAAAGGCACACCGGACAGCGCCGGAAGGGGAGCATCTTTTCACCTGCAGTCTTGGTGAGACTTGTATCTGTGTAAGGCGGTTTTCCCTTTTTGTCTGTCCCATCGCATATTTTTACTGGGGCGGGCACACCCTTTTCACACCATGGGTTTTGTTTTGTTCTTGCTTGCGCGCCCTGCTGTACCGCTAAACACGGTCAGTCCAGTCTGGTCACCGCTGTGCGTGCGGTTCTTATTTTAAGGTTGGACCCCGTTAAACAGGTAAGCCCAGCATGGAGGTCGCGATGCACAGCGGCACACCTTTCTTTTTACCTTTGTTTCATTTTCACTCCTTTTTGTTATCTTTGTCCCTGCTATCCTCACGCTGGTGGTTCCGTCTCTTAGGGACGTTGACTCCTTACTTGCGCTCACCACGACTCCTCTCACTGTTGCAATATACAGTACTGTGTACTTTCTTTCCTTAAAATAAAGGACAGGAGATTTTTAATGTAGAAAGCTACCTAATGAGTCATTCAATAAAACACTGGGGGGGAAAAAAAGCATATAAACTGCAATACTCAAGAATGGTGTAAATAAAAGATTAATTGTTACTTTGAGGATTTGCCTTTTTATATCTCTGAAGAGCCCCTGAAAGCAGTGTCTGTTCCCAGTAAGGTTCAGGACAATGGAGCAGGGGCACCTGGAGAACTGTGCATTCTTCAGAACTCTTCCATAATACAAGGTTTGAACATGACTTTGGATAGAATAAAGGAGATGTGAGGAATAAAGCAATTTATTTCATTCAAGAATAAATAATTTAAAAATCATTTTGATGAATGAATAAAGAAGTGATTTCAACATTTAAATAGGCTATTAACAACCTGCAATGAAAATTCCATATTAATAGAAAATGCTGACATCTGAGACCATATTAAAAAAGATATGCATAAAATAAACTAGTTTGAATGGGAAATGTAATTATATAATGCAACATTCCATGTCCTTTTTTTATATACTGACCTTTAAGAAATTCAATTCTGAAGCTTTTGGTTCATGATACATTATTGAATGGGAATCTCTCCCTTGTTATTGGTAATGGTTATACATGTGTGGAGTAACAATGCTTTCTAAATCTTCTGCAGGAAGAGATATCTGAGCCTATTGAAAATAACTGACTTTTCTTGAAGTGGTTAAGTTGGTCATAAATAAAAAAATATTTACATGTTATACCTATTTTTAAATAAATAGTTACAGAAATAAAAACACAAGTAAGGTCAGATAGTACAGCTATAAAGATTATAATTGCTTACACTTATAACGCTTTTCTGGACACTCCACTCAAAACACTTAAGCACTTAACAGGTAATGGGTATCAACCCTGAGTCTATCCCAGTAGCAAGTTAAATGCCCAAATGGACGATTGCTCACTCCATGGATGGGACACCAGTTGATCACAGGGTCACAAAGAATGGGAGAATTTAAACATTCACTCAAACCTACTGTCTCGCAAAATTACAAAATCTTTGTAGCTACCTTTCCAGAATTCATGACCACTATTTAAGCATTTGCATCGATTTTGACTTTAAATGATACCTGATGAATGAGTCAAGAAATGAGAGAAGAATCATGCATACATATTAGCATCATGATGAATGCAACAGGTATAGATACTGTACATACAATGGCAATGAGAAAAAGATGCATTAGTTATCAGGGCTTAGAACCCCACCAAGTGAAGTATTGTCATTCCCATAATTCTGTATAAGCTAGGATAAATTGGTCATTCTATCACATTTATGGGAATCCAGTGGCCAGTGACAGAGCAGTTTATCAAAAGGATAATTGCCATTGACAGCAAAGTTAATGAGTGTTCAGTTCACTACCAGTTCCGCTGCAAACAAGGGTAAAGGTTTTGAATACAGGCGGTATTGCTATACTACAGTACATTCCAATTGATAATGCTTCACTTCAACAGAGAGATGAGCTGGTGTAACATGGCCAACCTCTTTCAGAGAAAAAATGAGCCTTTTTCAACCAGGCCATCGAATTTACTGTACTGGCATTGCAGAAAGGATTGAGAGAAAAAATATGCTGGAGAAAATTGAAACTTTAATGCTTCAAAATTATATTTATACATCTTGTAATGATGTTTTTCATTATGAAATATGTATGAGAATATATGTTTAAACAAAGTAAAGAGACTATCATTCTTCATGGATGTTTGCCAAAGTGGGAAATGTTTTCTTGATACAGGAAAAGGATTTCTATGGATTTAAAGTACTGTAGATCCAAGGAAGGGCTTTTAAAAGAATATTTTTATGATGCTTATCAGATGTTTTCCTTCCAGTAGATTATTTTGTGTGTATGCCTATAAACTGTTATATAATATCACTTTAATTTGGTATTCCTGTGCTTTCAATTTTTTTTTACCATTTAATATGTATTTGTACAATATGTAATTCTGGAAATGTGAATCTAAATGAGCTGACATTTCCCAAAGCTGGAAAATAAGAGCAGTTAAGCACACTTCTTAATTCCACTTTAAACATAATTGTGTTTAAATGGTTCTGCTATCTAACATTTGGAAATAGCCATAATTCATTAATATTCACTGTCCCAGAACTCATAGTTACTGCTTTCTCTTGAACCAGGCCAGAACCCAGAAGCATTTTCCCTGCAAGACAAAGGATAGCACCAAGGCTATATACAAAAGGCTACAATATAGAGGTTATGTTTCAGCAGGAATCTTGACCACTTAACTTCCAGAAAAGCTGAATAATATGTAAATAATATAACAAAGTTTAAGACTTAATATGATGTAAAAAATGCAATATTAACAAAGGCAATAGAATACAGATATAACTAGGTTCTTTTATTCCCATGGTTCCAAATCTGTTCAATTTGGACAACTGACTGATATACAGTATCTTATTTATTGTTTGATTATATTAAGCTCTACCTTGATTTATCACTGTATGCATGCATGTTTCTTATTAATGTTTATTGTGTTAAATGTATTGTATAATGTCTTTTACCTGCTTGCAAAGAAAATATAACATCTAGCACAATAAAGTAACTAAAATTCACAATAATTCCTGTCTCCCAAACATTGTATTATACATTTTTGAGAAGAGCTGTTTCAACTCAAATTTGTACATTTTAAAAGGCAAACCATGAGACGGTATGATTCCTAAGAAGAAGCATGGTACCTTTATTTAGCCCCACATGTATGATTTCTCCCTCTCGCGAGCCTTGGTTCTCTCAGCAATCTGTCTGTTACCCAGTTTAACACAGCTTTAGTTTCCTGTGTATATTACATAATCTGTAAACTTTAGATGTTTAATACAATGTCCAATTCTAGCTTTACATATTAGATGTGATTTACAGAAATACTGTACATTTTGTATCACTAGGGAAAGAACTGAGCTCAGACCTACACAAACATGGCAAGAACAGGACAGATAGGGTCACCATTCTCAGGACACAGGCAACAGCCTGGAAATAAAGTCCTTCTCTTAAGGGCCAGCGTGGAATACTTTTAAAAAAGCTCCAGGGTTTATAGAAGCCTACTTCAACTTCTCGTTTTCTTTTAATTTTCCCCCAAAAAAGTACTAGCTTCTTATTCACCATCAAAACTAGATTCACACAGTACAACATGAAAGAATGAGTTGATTTTCCTTTCCACATGCGTTTTTATCTTCTGCTCTGTGCTATATAAATCTGTAAACTGCAGTTAAGGGCAGAACAACAAACACAAGATTGGTTATTGATTGACTTGCTCAAATGATATTTATTAATAATTTGGAAGATCTGGAATTCCATCCCCAAGGATAGCAGAGTCTTTGAGAAGATGCTTTTAAAGGTGCTATATAATAACTTTTATTATGAGTATTTTTACAATATTTAGAAGTTACAATATTTGGAGCTCAGTGAAGAACAGTTGAAGTCTAGTCCACATTACACATTTCACCAAGGAGAAGAAAATGTTTCATACTGTACATGTTGTGTTTTAAGTGTTGCTGCAGTACGTGAAGTGCTAGTCTGGACCAGGCTTTAGTGTGTCAACAGTCATGAGACCATTGTGATTTATTTAGGAAACCCATTTCACCTAAACGGAGTTCCCTAAGGCCTATAATAAACCGGGTCAACAGAACCCATCCCCCTGTTTACCTTTATATACAGTATGACTTTTTCCCGATATTGAAATGCCTCCTGATTCAGGACAGGTTTTGACTTACCATGAAACTAGGAGGTGGTATAGTATGCTGTTAAGCTAGATATGTAGTGGGGTCATGTTCCAAGTGTAGTCACTGCTCCACTGTGCCCTTGAAGGAGGGACTTTACTGCAGCTGCTCCAGTCCAACGAGCTGTAAAATTGGGCCCCAGTGTTTCTGGCGAGGAGAGAGTAACCCTCCTGCTGGACTTGTCCCATCCATGGGGAGTTATGTGCTGTCTGACCTGTTCATAGGGTCTTCACCTTTTTATCATGAAATTGTTAAAAACATATTTCTGCTATGACCATTTTTCTGGCTTTTCAACAGTTGTTGTAGTCTGGAACAAGCTACCCAGCCATGTTGTCAAAACTGATATATGTGCTTCTTCTGATAAATTTCTGGATCTGATCCTTGAATCACCTAGCTACAGTATTAGCAACCAAATAAAGTAGATGGGCTCAATCATCTCCTTTTTTCTGTGATGTTTCTTCTGCTTTTATTTTCTCATTTGCTCTTTTATCGCATCTTTAGAGAAAATTCCCATGTCTTTTTTTCCAAAAGGAAGAATTTATGGTTGAAAAAAAAACATAATCCGTAATTTATCTGAGTTTTCCCACAATCTACACTCTTGGAATAACACATTATTGAGTTGAGAACATTACTTTTACCTTTGTCATATTGATTTGAATTTCACAAGCGGTTATCACAGTGCACAATAGACCTGGGTGCTCATCTGCATTCTGATTTTTATTGGTTGTCTGACACGTGTTGGTCGGTCTGTGGTCTTTAACATTCCGGTGTGACTTGACCATCTTGTTACTTATCCTGATAATGGTTTTTAAAAATAAGGTTAATAAAAAGGCACTATAGTGCACTAAGGACTTATATACTGCAGGCTAAAAAGATTGTAAAAAGCACTCATTAAAGATGTTACAGATTTAAGGTCCTTTGTGTCTGATACTAACAACTAATATGTAATTCTGATTTTGTCTGATTGATCTTGGGTCTATCTGAGCATCATCATTTGAGAATCCAAGAAAAGACTGGTGAGACTCCTGGTCTGGCTCTTCCTCTATTTATTACTGCAGGTTATATCTATTATTTTTCTGTCTGCAACAGTTGTTGTATGATACAAACTATTGAAAGTATGTATTTTCTGTGTATCAATTGCTCTAGGGACCAAAATAAATAAGTGTTGATTTGCAGCTCAGTGGACACAATCTAAAAAGGAACTAGAAAGGAAACTGTGGTCACCCTTCACTAGAAAACGGGGACTAAAGTTCAGAACATGACATTAAGAAAAGAGTGGATATCAGATGAGGACATTTCAGAGTGTGGGGATGTGCACACTGCTTTTCTGCAAAAATATTTTTCCGAAAGATACCCAGGGCCATTTATTGTATGAACTTCCCTGATGCAGCATGAATTCAAATTAATTTAAACCAAATTGAAATGAGACATTTGGTTTCTCACATTTGAGGAACAAAATGGATTGAAACAGGTCCGGGCTGAAGAATTATACAAATAAATGCACTATTTTGGAGACCAATAAAAACAATCCAAATAAATGTCAACATTGGCTCAGACTTTACTGTGACAGACAATAAAGCAAACAAAAGGTATTAATTCCATACATAAAAGATAACAGTAATATGTTGCCAGACCAGTGGCTCACATTTCTAATGGGTTACTTTGGCATACTACAAACATTTCTGTGAAGTCAGACTAGAAATAAATACTGGTGCATTTGGAGTCAAGTAATCTCTTTCATTATGATGGAAACACGAGCACTGCTAGGGTAACTGCTGTTTTATACGTTTGCTGCTGACTCTTAACCTATATGACAGGATATAAACTGATTATAGCTCTGAAATATACAGGAATCTTCTCACTGCTCTGAAGCTGTTTTGTTCCCCAACGTCAATTTAGTAGTGATTCATAATGTCAATTCGTACAAGCTTTTTCAATAACAAAAGTAAGGTTTGTCTGATTTAGGCAGAAAACACATGATTGTAATTTACAGTGACTGTTGCGCCTCGACTTTTGAGCTATCTTGTTCACAACAGGATCATTTTATACCAGCCTCTTTGATAAGTGTTTTTAACAATCTCTTTGCTAAGCTTTTGTTTAAGCTAAGCTTTTGTTTATGTGGAATATCACATAATGAATATCTCAAAGAAAAGAATCCTGTTAGAATTGAACAACATTGTAAATTCAAATCCATGCTGTCACACCCAGTACACCTAGAGGGTGCTCTACTTCTGTCCTGTTCCTAGTTCCCTGTGATTATTCATGTCTTTCTGGTGTGCCTTGCCTTGTGTAGCCTATTTACTTCCTGTGTCTGCTCTGTTCCTGCCTCAGCATTGAGGTTCGAATGTCCTGAGGTTAGCACCAGGTCACATAAGTTTCTATACCAATATCATCTGACCCCTGAGCCCTGGCTAACCTCCGTGTTGCCCCTTTTACTGCTGCATAGAGTCTCTCCTGCTCTCCTTGTCATTCCACGGCTTGCTCTTCCGATATCCGTGATACATGTTTATACATTTACATCATTTTTTATTACCTTGGTATATGAGGATTTCTTTTCTAATGAATATTAGGATTTTAAAGGGTTCATATAATACCATCAATACATGGTGTAAAGAAAAAGACCAGAAGAATTATACTGCAAAATAATATTACAACCAATAGCACTTTCATGTTTTTCTATATAATATGAAATGCTTTAACTTCCAATTTAATATGGATTCAATATTCATCATTTTCCAATAATTTTTATTCAGGAAGACAAGTTATACTAATGTATGGAAATACATGTTAATGTTATATATACACCAGAGATGCAACTAATATAGTGTACTTATACTGCCATTTAAAAAAAACTGTACATTCTTAATAAAGAATGACAACAGAATACTGTTATGAAATAAGAACCAGATGGATTGCAATTAAAGATTTGTTGCTTTCTTTCTCTGATATTTCTCAAAAGTATGTGAATTGAATACATTTGTGTCAAGGTCATGTTCTATGACATAAAGACATTATTAAATATTAAATTGAAAGGGGATGTGAACTCGTTAAGAAAAGACTTTCTGTACTAGCATTTATTTTTAATTGCAAATAATTCTATTTTAAATAGCTTCAGTTACCTTAAACATACTGTACAGTATGTCATTGCAGTATTTCACTAGGTCAGTCTAGTGAAATATGTGTTTATGTAATTTAATACTTTATATGTCACTTGATTCATCATATTACTGGCTTAAGGCATACTCTTCATCAGTGTTTGTCTGGTCTTCAGAAACGGTTGCTTAGGTCCTGATGCAGTGTCAGTTGAAAATAGGGCAAGTACCAATCCTGTCTTTTAAAAGACATGCAATCCCTGAAGCAAATTGTCTGGTGATCCCAAATAGGAAGGCTTTAGGAAGACAGAACGTTGCCCAGAATACTGAGTTAAGATGTGTCCAGACATATTACCATTCCTCCTCAGAAGGACAGATCTTTTACTCAAACGCTCACGCATCAAACGAGCGAATGGCTGGTCGATCATTCCACATGACCTGAACAAAATGAGTTTTGTGTATGTTCAATAAGGTCGTGGCACACTGTAGCTGTTGCTGCTGTTTCCTTTCTACCATACGACGATACCAGATTAAATGTTGCAAATAACTCTGCTGGTCCAAGACCTTAATGCATTTACATTTTACACCCTATCACCCTTTCTCTTCCTGAATCATCTGGGACTGGAACTGCATTGTCAAAGGAGCTTTAATGCATATGTAAAATCTGAGCATTTTTGTGCTAAAAAGGCTTCATTGGACACATTTTTAAAGGACCTTCAAGTCTAGAAGTTAACTGAATAGTTGAATGTTTTGCATGAACTTTCACTCCCTCCCATTATCTCACATTTTAATTGCCTAAGATTATGAAATATCACATTAACAGTCAAAACATTTTAATTCCTTGGGAAAATAACATTTATATATTGTTTTAATATTAGATTCCGGACAATAAAATCATGAGTGTTTTTTTCATGAGGGTAGTAAAAAGTATTAACAATACAAGCCTGTTGTGAAGAGGAATCCAGCTTGCTAATAAAACCATTGCCGGTTATGAATTTTTTAATCTAATTTTCACGTGTGGCTAACAGCAGTAGCACACCAGTATGTTCTTGGATCTCATAGTAAGAAATCAGCATTATTGTCTTTATTTCCATATAGTTGAAAAGAAACAGGAAGACAAGATTGTACTTGGTTTCCACCTCAATGGAGATGCTCCTATTTAAATATCATTTACACTTAGAGGGAGTCTCCCAACAGTGCATTTCCAGAACTGTTAACTCAGCAGGCTGTTACCACAGTGGTAATTTCCTAAGAATAAATACTTAAAATAGAAATCACTTCTCTTCTCACAGATCACAGCCTCCATCCTCTCCACCTGAGGCAATGACATTTTTTGACGATTTAAAAAAATTAATTTAAATATGATTGGGGAAAGGTTAGGGCATTATTCGGGGTAATTCTTTTTTGATGTACAACTTGCCATTTCCAAAATTTGTAGAACTGTCAGTTTCCCTTACCTAAGGAATTTAATAAGGCTGGCACTCTGTGTGGCTCCAGCCTACAACTTCTAATTCACTCCACTGATTCCTGTGCACTCAACACAGCTGCTGCTCTGCTTGCATTGCAGTTATCTGACAAGGCTTCTGAAGATGAACCATGGTAATTCTATTAAGCATTATAACACAAAGGAAAAGGCTAGAAATCCCAGTTTCATTGTATTAGACCACAACTATATGTACTACACTGGTCTTGGAGAAAAGTCACATTGACTCTTATCTATTCTCTTTCCATTTTCATAGGTCTTAATGCAATATAAGGTCATTTTAGAAATAGAAAACAGATATAAAAGAATACAGTTTAATTACGGTGTCAAAACAGGCCTTTAGTAAATACACTGTCATAAATGAGTATATCTTTTTTTAAAATAAAGCCCAATCTATCCCAGACAAAATCACACACCATGTCGGCCTACACATGTAACACCAGACGGCAGCTTCCTGTCTGAGAGAGTCTCTTGAGTCTCTGCTCTTGAATGATGCTATCAAGTACTGTGTGTGGAATTCAGATGGTTAAATCTCTTATCTACATCTATGACGTACTGTACAAATAATGTAAATGTTTTCTCATTTTCTCCGTGTTCAACATATTGTTTTTAAACATTATTTTCTGAGGGACACTATTCCATATTTGAAATTTAAGTAGGCTGATCTATTTCTGAGGTTTTGTAGAATGAATTAATCTTGTGCTGAAATGTTTAAATTAATTAAAACAGTAAAAAAAGGTGTATTGAAACAATGTATACTTGCATTATTCCATGTAGACATGGAACACTGTAGTGATAGGTAAAGTAAGATAAAATCACTTTATTGGCCATATACGATTTCTTGCATTAGGAATTTGTCTTTTCGCACACCCCAGCTTGCTCTCCATGAGACACACAGACAGGGAGAGAAGCTGGGGGTTGGAGCGCAGGGTCAGCCATTAAAACAGTGCCTCTGGAGCAGCTGGGGTTAAGGGCCTTGTTGAGGGGCCCAACAGAGTAGGATTTCTCTGCTGGCCACAGGTGCAGAGCCTTAGCTACAATGCCACCGCACCGCCCCTCTAAGTAACACTTACACATTATGTTGTGTATTGCTATTTTTTTTTTAAGAATTAAAATTTTGTTTAATGAAGAAAAATTTAATTATATAAATATATTGCCTTTCCCAGCCTTTGAAATACAACCCTGCTCTTAAAAAGGACATTTCATGCCCATGACCTTCTTTTTAATACATGGCCCTAAACTCTGTTGAAGAATAATGTTATGTGGGAATTAGTTGACCTGAAATGGCTTCCTGGGTCAGGTTCACTGCTTAAGGGAGTGTTTGAGGAGCAAGATCAAGTGCAATCTGTGATCCCCCAGTGTAGGCCTCTGGCACAGGTCTGCTCTTTTGTGAATTATTTATACTCAAACATACCATAGGAACAAAATGATTTGCTCATGTACACATGACACCAGTGTGACATGTGTTTTTTTCAATGAACAAGGTCTGTATTATTTATAGCAACAGAAATTCTTGAATGGTTTATATTTTCATAATCTTTATGCAGGGAAAGGATTTGTAAATTATGAGAAAATATTTCAATAATAAGGTTTGTTTATTCTGTACATCATTATTATATGAATACAGCAAAACATACTGTAGATGTCTCTAGAATTACAGATATAAGCGGGAAAACTATATCTTGAACTGAAATTCACCAGAACATCTTAACTACCAAAGGCTGAGATGAAACTGTTCCATAAACTATGAATCCTGTTCATTATTAATAACACATTTATAAACACTTAATATTGTTAACTTATTTTAAAGTGGTACTAAGTTATTTTTATCTTATTCAAGTAAAAATAACAGAGTTTAATACTATTGTATATTGTATATACCTTTCTATTACTTAGGAATATAGAAATATCTCAAATTTGCTTGCGTAGCATTTTCCTGTTGTTTTTGTAATGCTGAGTAAAATATTTTGGACTTTCTGTTATGTCCCACAGCTGAATCCTTGAGATGACAGCCTAAAGGGATATACAGTATGGTATGTACTCTTATTCCTCAGGAAATAATTTTAAACCACCTGAATCCATTCTCTCCCTCTGATGTTTTACAGCTGTCAAAATAGCCTTTTCACATCTGTATTGGATTCAGTTTTCATAGCTCAAATTATTTATTCACCTTCCTTACTGGGATTGTTAGCAATTATTTGCAACAGACCATTACATAAATGTTTCTACTCGATGACTTGTACAGATGAAAAAATAACCAGTTCTAACCATAATGCCAGCCTGAATTTAGTAGTCTTAATTCTAATTTAAACCAAGTCTAAACTTTTAGGCAACTCTAGGGTTAAGCTCAACTCATCTTCTACTAAATTTGTACTTTATTGTGTACGAGCTGTTTGTTGTGGAGTGTTGTATGCAATAAATAAATTCAATTGAAAGCATTATGTATGCATTTAATACTCCAGGTGTTGCAAACTTATGCATCTATGCATAACTTCAGTATTATTTACAGATTGGTTATGAATATGAATGTTGCAGTTTAAGACCAAATGCACACTTGGGATATTAAAATTAAGTGTTGATATATTTCACACTCCTTAAAAATGCACTTTTCAGGATGTTTAACAATTCTAAATGGAGGAAAAGAACCATTTACCTCCATGTCTGATGTAGAGAAAAAAGGTGTCTCCTTGACAACACATAAACCCACATCCTGCACATCTGGACCGGCAAGAGGTTCACAATATTTTCAAGCTGCCATATTAGGGACAGCTTCTTTACTAAAGAATAAAGAGTGAAATACAAATAAAGAGGCAATTGGAGGGAATCTGAGATTCACAGGACTGAATTTTTGTTCCCTTTTTTGTGGAAAACAAATCTTTTATCATGACCAGAGTCACTGAAGATTCAATGGTAAAAATGGAAATTCTTAACTAATGTTTCGGTGGGATGATGACAACCAAGCCAACTAAGCCAACACCCAAACACTGAAAATCATTGTCATTCTTGATGTCTTCCTGAAAGCTATATATATATACCTTTACATATTTTGACGTTTCATCTCCTGCATCCTTCCCCCACCTCATGTCCACCTTGCAGTTGCCCCTTAGTTACTCCTAACTCTGCAGGGGATCCCTGCCTCCTCATCCTGTAGCCAAGCAGGTTAAGCCTAATCTCATTCTACCTAAATACTGACCAAACACCCTCAAACCCCTATGATTCTTGAGGGTCACTATTCCTTGTGAAATAAAGAGTTAAAAAAAAGACACATGAATAAACTATATAGTAAGAAAAGTCATGTCATTAGTAGCGATTCTTAATGGCTGAGCACTTGCACAACCTTCCCAGGTGAGAAGCAGGTCTGCAGAGCTGCTGATGTCCTTGTGTTCGAGTGCTTCACTTAGTGGACTCCTGCGGTCGAGAGCACCTTTAGGAACCCCTCTACCTCCCTGGCTGTAGCTCATTGGGGTATTTTGAAGGAGCGACTCTCCCCCACAGTTACATTGCTTGCTATAGCATCTGCAACTAGCTGTGCTGAAGGTGCAATCAGGCCTCCAATTGCCTGCAGGCAGTGCAAGGATGCCGACTCATTACTGAAAAGGTCTTCATAGGCTGTTATCTTTTAGTGACCTAAACATAAGGTACCAGTCCTTTAAAACCTTCTTAATAGTTTACTATTAACACTGCTGACTGGTTCTCTGCCACTCCTCTGTACAGTAGGTCACTGCTGAATTCTTGGAGCTGGTTTTCAAATTTTAGAAGAAAATAATAGAAAAAAGCAGAAATTCAAAAGGGCATAGTCTTGTGTTGCTCAAGGGGCTAAATAAATTAATACAGATAGCATGTGGTTGCCAAATACAATTTGCATCAACAGTTTTTAGTCTTGAGCTGTAAAGCTGATAGACAGAGGCATTAGTGCTGTCCAGAATATATTTGCACTGAGAAGTATCAAAGAGTGAGGCATTTAAGCTAAACATGCTTTTGGGTTGTTAAGTTGAAGAAAAACATTTTTAAATAATACTGATATGAAATATATCTCTTTTACTGGGAAATAATTATTGTAGTAGCTATAAGTAAAATAACCATGAATTAGAAAAGGATCAGTGGGCTGAAATATGGCTGAGGCTGCATTATCATATAAATTACGTTATATTTATGGTTTCATCAGCCATCAAACAATTTTTTGCAAGCTCAATTTGACAGAATTAAAAAAAAAAAAATTTTACAAGTAATGTTGTAACCCCGGATGGTTGTCACGGAACAGTTCTTTCCGGGCCCTATGCAGACGACACAATCTGGAGAAGTGAGGAAACACTGGGGAAAAAGTCATGCAGGAGACGGGAATGGAGACGGGGCATGTCCTTGGTGTGCAGGTGTCCAGGGGGAGTGAGTCCGGGGCAAACAATCCAGGAAGAAATGCAAAACGCAAGCATACTGTAAGTCCATGACTAGGCGATCCATCCAGGAGATTAAAAATGGGAACCGGGTCGGGACTGGCGGGGGGAACAGGAACAGAAAGTTAAAAACATAATGGAGCCAGACGTATCAGGACCCAGGCTCACATGAACCGGGAGTCAATGTGAGCCCTGATTATCGTCTGCGTCTGGCTTTTAAGGGGGAACTGAAAAGGGGCTGGAATAAGGAACAGGTGTGGAGAATGAGGCAGAATGAGGATGGGCTGGAGCGCCCTTAAGAGGAGAGGTAGCGATCGTGACAATGGTAAGTGTACAAATAGAAGACTGGATAACAAAAATACATTGTAGATTACAAAGATCCCATTTATATTACTATCATTCAAATAACAGAATCAAAGACTGTTATTTGAAAAAAGCATTTAATATTTGCCTCTGTGTATCTCTAAACGTTAAAAAGAGCTTTCATCCAGCAGCTTTTAACTTGCTGTGCATGCTGGAGTTTTCATGTCTTCTTCGCTGCTGCATGCTCTTGTGTTTTTCTGAGAACTGAAAAGATGGCACCTGAACTGAAGAAGTTAAAAGCTGATGGTATTTTTAGAATTGTTTTTATTTCGCGAATCTCAATAAACCTCCTCTCCCGAGGCCCCTACCCTTCCTGAACCAACACTGTTTCTGATGTACAAAGCATCTGGCTAAACATATGGTTGGACAAGCCTCCTTCTGTGAAGTATAATTTGGCCAGCACTTACACAGGTAGTCATGGAAGCTAACAAAGGCATTTATCAAGTCTCACGAGCATCAACACTGCTTCTAAATTTGTTGACAGTATTTGTGAGGTGTAAATGTGTAACACAATTTCAATTGTTTTTTAACCTTTAGGGTAAATAAATTAAGATCTGCTACCAGGATATAATCTTTATGACTTTTGTATCTGAAATACAAATGACATTTTTTATCATCTAAACTCTTTGATTCAGATGTACAAATTAGGTTCTAATGTTTAATTGCAGTTCATTTTGTATGTAACACCAATTACAGAAAGCATTAGTTTAAGAATGAAAGGCTCCATATGTCCAGGCTGTCTGAGGCCGTTGTGGTGACTGCTGAAAAGGAGAAAACATTGAAATATATCAATTTTTTATAATGCATTTTTTTGCCACAATTCAAGTATTCATCAGAAAGCTCCTCTAGATTGAAGAAATAAGCTCATTTCAAAACCAATCCAGCTTTCCATTATGTTTCTTTATGTTCTCTAATATTGCTCAAACTGCAACAGACAGCAAAGTGGGGCAGGTTTTCTGTTTTCTTAGATGAATGTGTCATACATAACTTTGAAAGGTTAGTGATGCTATTTTTAATAAATGAATCCATTAAATTAGCATGACTTTTCCTCCAACTCCAAAGCTTGTTTTTGTTTTCCAACAGAAAAAGGGCACCTCATTATATTGTGATGAATTATCAAATGAAAACAGCCAAAGGTTTTCTAGAAAGGTGCAGCCTACTTTGGTCACCTCAGATTTATGAAGACATAACTCACAAATAAGAAACAGGTTTAGTATTGTGCCACCACGCATTTTGCTTTTGCCTTCATTATGCTGCCCTACAGCTCTACAGAAAATCCCAAGCCGAGGAACAGTTTAAATCTAACTAAGCATGTCTGACCAAGTGGCTGTTTGCAGTAGGAAATGAATTGCTGACCCCTGTGGAGCACACAGGGAGAAGCTTCACACCAGCCCGGCTTTTGCACAGCTTTCATCTGTGTGTATGGTTTTGATGTGTAAATAGCAATTACAGTTGCCTGATCTATATTTCTTAGAGTAAAAAATAAATTATTTTTTCAGCTTTCTATAAACCTATAATAATGGACAGCAGTAAAATAAAAAAAAAACATACATTTGAAAAGGACTATATGTGTATACAGTATCTGTGTATGTCTTGTAGGCCAAATTTTAGATTCCACATATTTTGTGAAGTATCAATGTCTTCTTAAATTAAGTAAATTATACCTGAGTTTATCTACACATTTTAATTTGTATTCTCCGTGCCTTTCATTATCTTTATTCAGCTCTTTTTTGTGATCATTTTCTTATTGTTTAATTCTCACCCTTCTTTTAGTACATCTTGTACTGTGTCATTATGTTGTGTTATTTCCTTTATCAGAGCTCACAGCAAAAATAAACAACTCAAGTTTTAATCTGAATGCAGCTGATACTTCTGTAATATACCATTCTATTTCTTAATATAATCAAGGTTATGATGGGAAGTTGGAAGGTAAGAACAAACCACAGCAGTTCTGTGCCCCTGCTTTCCTACCTTGTGAATTGTTTCACCAAACATGTAGAAATGATACTGGAATTGCAATTGTACTGTGGTTGACCTGAACATTTTCCGTGACAACCAAGAAAAGAGATTGAAGACTACAGAATGTCCTTCTGTAATTAGCATTTGAAATAATGTTTACAAAATGTCAATAACATCCATAAACAAACAACAACAAAATGAACTAATCATAAGTCAACACATTTCTGGAGATAAAGATGAAACATACTTGCAGTTTACACCATCCTTTATTATCCTCTTGATGAACATTAAGAACATTAATTTCCTTCTTATAATTTTAGTTTTAATCTCCAGGTCAAAATCTTATTATACATTTATTTATGAATTATGAATTTCAATTAGTTATAATTAGCCATGCAATAATTGTTTTCAGCAAAAATTTGCTAAACTTGCACAAGGTGTCTCCGGAGGGCTGCTTTTCTTGCTCAAGTAAACTGGCACCGCTTAAAATGCACATTTCCCATTTTCTGCTTCACTGAACTGGTTTGTGCCAATAATCTGAACAAATTAGTTAGGCAGTCAATTTTACTCACAGAATGTTTTTGATTTTCAAAGTCTACATACTGTAATTGTCAGGGATGAATTAATTTAAGCTTTAAATGTCCCCGAGGTTACCTGTATTGTTTTCCTTCTTCTTCAAACAGGGTGTCCCATTTGGAGGGGTGATCACTGTGGGTTACAAGCGAAGTACCCCAAAACCGGTTTCACTGTTACATACTTACATCACACTCCATCATTTCCTCCATCAAGTAAAGCAGAGCAGTGTTGCATGAAGTCATTGCTTTCTTAAACAGTTCAACAGCATGAATGCAGGAATTTTAATGTCTAAGCTCAGTGTTACAGCTATTTAATATGCTGTGTTATAAAAAAACAAGTTGCTAAATAATCATATCTGCAGTATTATACATTTTAAAAACTAAAACATAAGTAGTCTGTAAATGTAAAAAGATTGTAGTGTGCATATATATCATACTCGACACTGCCCGGTAAAAATGAAAACAGACACGCATCATCATTTTGAAGAGACACATGAAGTGAGAGTGAGAAAGTGAGAAGTTACTAATACACTTGTAATAACCAAGATGTCTGTCTGCAGCTCTCTTGACCACTGTATACTCAGGGAAGGGTACACCTCCCTGAAGCATCTAGTGTCTGGTTTTTGTTCCACTTGAGCTCAGTTAGTCTAATTATTTAACTAAATGCATAATTGTAATACGAAAATACATTATTATACATAATTGCTCCCATACTCTGAGGTGTTTCATAGGTAAATGTGTCATTAGTAAAGTGAATGTTGCGTGAATTCAACTGTAGAAGTCCTTTAGAAAAAAACTGCTTAGCAGGCTTCTTATTGGGTTCCATTGCAGTACTTTGATTCAACTAGCTCTGCAGTACCTGCTTACATCGATCTTGTTAATTATCAATTAAATAATTAAAAAGCTGGTTGTAGCAAAAGTCTGTAATGGACTGCACTGGAAGGGTCTCAAGCTGACTAGCCCTGCCCTAGGTCCTCCAGGAGCTGTGTTCAAGATTCCTGAGATAAAGTCCTTAAAATTACAGAAGCCCAGTTTTTAGATTTACTTCTATTGTTGCTTTGATCCAAATGCAGTATTTGAGTTCTAACTTGGTGTTGTGTGCCTGGGCCAGGGGCTCCAGGTGTGACGTTCCTTCCCCCTGGAGATGGAAGAGGATCTTGAGCCTGGCTGTGAAGGTGAGGGCGGACCAGCCCAATGTCAGAGGCTGGATGGACTTTCAGTCAGGCAAGGACCTGGCCTCTCTCTCACAACAGCAGATATGTGCTCAAGTGTGCTTGAGCATTGTCCTGGAGTTTCAGACAAAGCAATCTTGATGTAAAATCCATCAATATATCACCTATGATGCAAAACTGGTTGTTATTATTATATCAGAATTATTTTAATACTTTGGAAATGTAATTCCTGAAACACAAATATAATGTGCTCATATTATTAATTGATCAAACATTTTGAAAAAGATATAAAAACATAATGCATATATACAGTAGGCACAATCATCTTATTTAAGAATGATAATCTGTCAGCCCTTTTCCTTTTACTTCACAAACTTTAAACATCTTTCTATGCCAAAGAGGGCCTCTCACGTATTATGCACAGTCCACAAAATCAATGCACTTGGAATGTCAGTCCCCATAGCAACAAGGCCTTTTTTAACCATCTTGCAAATAAGGGTAGTTAAATCTGAAGTAATGTTCTCTTCTATCGTATTCTAGTCACACAGCTATGCATGTGTCTAAACACAGGCAGCACGAGTTTTCCAGCTCAAATACTATACATAGACTGTAATTATTGTACAGTTCATGTGCATTTGAAAGCCAATATTTAGGCTGCTTATACATTTATGCTGAATTTCATGTTCATCTCACAATCATTGGATGAGTACTGCTCTGCAGTTATTTCTGGGTCACTGCAAAGCTTGAACAACATGCAGTAATGACATTGTGGTGCAAGAAGGGGAGCACTGCAAAGCAAATGCATGGAAAAATGGCGCTTGTATTAATGGAAACTGACCCTTAGTATTCAACACTGACACAAACATGAGGGAATGATATGATAAATATGATAGAGGAGTGGTTCTTATGTGGAATCCTAGGGTCATTCTCATGTCATCTGCAGCCATATCACCCTGCAACTCACAACTGGCAACCCACTGAATCTAAGCGGGTGTGAGCCTGGTCAGTACCTGGATGGGAGACCTCCTGGGAAAAACTAAGGTTGCTGCTGGAAGAGGTGTTAGTGGGGCCAGCAGGGGGCGCTCACCCTGCAGTCCATGTGGGTCCTAATGCCCCAGTATAGTAATGGGGACACTATACTGTAAACAAGTCCTTTGGATGAGATGTAAAACTGAGGTCCTGACTCTCTGTGGTCATTAAAAATCCCAGGGTGTTTCTCGAAAAGAGTAGGGGTGTAACCCCGGCGTCCTGGCCAAATTTCCCATTGGCCCTTACCAATCATGGCCTCCTAATAATGCCCCTCTATGAATTGGCTACATTACTATGCTCTCCTCCCCGCTGAGAGCTGGTGTGTGGTGACCGTTCTGGCGCACCGTGGCTGCCGTCGCATCATCCAGGTGGGGCTGCACATTGGTGGTGGTGGTGGAGGGGATCCCCGATACCTGTAAAGCGCTTTGAGTGGAGTGTCCAGAAAAGCGCTATATAAGTGTAAGCAATTATTATTATTATTATTATTATTATCTGGTTTATGCTTTAGCTGACTTTGAAATCACAGGCTAATTTATTTCAGTATTCTATTTGGGGCCTATTTTAAAAACTGTGTTTTGGGTCTTCAAAAGCTGAATAAGATTGGTGTCTGGTATGAACCCTGTGCTAATTAGTGAGGCTCAAGAGTGTCCTCAGACATGTGTAAGAGCGGAAATCTGACCAATTGGAATAAAAAAGGAAAAGCAGTGATAAACAGAGAGTCATTCCCACCTGTGTCTGTTCGTCGTCAATTGATCAGCTGTTAAGAGCTGTTAATTCAGAAATAACAAGTTACTTGTTAAGTAAGTTCAGGAGTTGCTGTGTAAAGGTCTGTGTTGTAAAAATCGAACCCTAGGGACAGGGTGTTCTTGGCAATCAGGACTGACAAAAAATACATTGCTTAATAATTAGTCAGCAATTAGCAGCTGGAATAAAAAATAGCAGTCACAGGAAACCACTGTCATAATCAAACACTGTTCATTGTTTTAAAAAAGCATGTTACTTTTGTACCAATTCTAACCTAGATCTGTCTCTTACTTTCCATTGTTAATGTTTCTGGTCCATTTTGTAGAATTTCTTCCTCCACTCCACTCACTGATCCTTTTGTGGTTTAAATTATTGTTTTCACTTATTGAATCCAATGATGTCATTCTTCATACATTTGCTGTTCTTCAAATTGGTTGAAGTAAAAGTGCTGCTGATTATGTTTCTGTAAGGCATTATTTGGATGTCATATATTTTTGTGAGCTCTTGTCCTTGTGCAACCGGTAAACCTGTATATCAGTTCAATTGGCTACTAGTAACAAGCTGAATGGGCTAAATAGCATCTCCTCATTTGTAGCACTTCATATGTTTGGTATGAGAGCATGAATAACAAAATTTTAAATGGATGTTTAAGTTTATGGAAATGGAAGTTTAAAAGTATTGGAGAGGGAGTGCATAGAATCAGTCCATAGCTCTTAAACAATTATTTTATTCTTACTTTTTCATACATTCTTGTGAGTATCAGAAAATATTTCTTAAACAGTACATGTGCTATTTGGGAGGTATGTATACAATAAGAAAACATGCCCGTTGCCTAAGCAGAAGCACTTTTTCATCATAGTAAATCATTTGATTAAGGTATTTATCTGCCCACAGAACAAAAGCTTAAAATCACCTACACACAAGTTCTGAGTCATATAAACGCAAGGCTTCTATTTCATTGATTCTGTTTTGACATGCACAATGATCTTCACTCTTAGCACTTTATTTTAGATAGTTTTTCAAATGCCATGTTCCTATTAGCCAGAATGAGTAAATGTCTATAAGGTACACATACTGTGGTATTTTGGGGTTTTCCATTTTCATTCCTGTATTCTCTCAGGTTTATAGATTGCCTGTTAAACCCTCAACAGTTGAAAGCATGTGCAAGTTTTCAAATAAAACTAACGGAGATCTTCTGTAATAAAGAAATGCTTTTAGCATGGCTTGGACAAGTCATGCACCAGTGCAAGTGCACACACAGCTGCAAAAGGTAGCCCAGTGTTTTGATTTCCATTGCAGACTGAATCTTTCTTCATTCTTAGAGTGGCCATTCACCAAGTTTCACTGCTGCAAACTTGCAAATGTTCTTTTGGGTAACATTATGCCTTTAGCAGTGTACTTGTTATCTTTTCAGTCTTCGTATTTTTAATATAATAAATACTTCACAGTTCCAGTCTGGCCCCTTCAGTAAGTGTATTTGTTTTATTTGATCTGGTCTGTGATGGACTAGCCTCCTTTCCAGGGTGTACCCTGCTTTGCTCATAGGTTAGGTTCCGATTAAGTTGTTGAAACTCCAGAACTTATATGAATCACTCAATTTGCATTTGTTTTGTGCTTTACATTCTGCTAATACAATGATAGAATAGCTTTAAAATATTTTTTTTTCCTTTGTAAGAGTATGGAGAAGTGAACTTCACCACAGCTGCTAAAGGAATTTGGTTTCGGGGTGTTTTCCCCAGATGTGCAACACGTGCATGCGGACAACCTCTTGTCCACAATAACACCTTCACCTGCTGTACTTTCGGGAAGTATATCAGAAGGACAGAGGGGTCAAAATGGACCTGCTAGTTGAGAAAACCAGAATAAAATCTAACAGAAAAAACAATGTTGACAAATGTGCATATTTCTATCTTACTTTTATTACTAAATACTACTACTAATAAACATCATCATGATATTCTTTTTCAAAATATTAGTGTAAGGAATGATCTACTGGTTACATAACTGAAAAACATTTGACCACTGGGCTTTGATCACAGCAGAATCAAATGCAAGTCGATGGTCTCTTCTCACAACCCCTACAGCCCTGTTATAGTCCTGACACTTACTGGGGCTGCTGTGGTGTGTTTTGACACACACTTGGGGTCTGTTGTAAAAACAGTATTTTGACACCCAAGAAACTGCAAACTGTAAATGTGCTGCTTGTTGAAGAGGAGCTGTGGTGGGGGCTACTGGCTCACAGCTCTTGTATCCTGGGTTCGATTTCACGCTCCAATGTTCTCTTGAGATTTCTCCAGGTGTTCGTTCTCCCAAAGACAGGGGAGGTTTACTGCTCTCTCTAAGGTGTGTGTATGTATGTGTAGTTCAGGTGGGTAGCTGCGTCAGCACGCGTAGGCTGCAAAGGAACAAGTAATAGGTTTATTCCATGCTGATAAAAAGAAGAAAGAGAACACAACGTTTCGGCCGTGGAGCCTTCTTCAGGTGTGAGAGAGACAGGGCAGTAGGCAAAGGTAAAGTAGCGGGAGAACAAAGGTTGGGAGGGAGGAGGAGTGAGAGGCGGGAGCAGGGGACAGAAAGAGAGGCCAATCAAGAGGTGTGAAGTCAGAATGGGTGCAGAGAGGTGTGAAATGAAACTTCCAATGAATGGAGAAAATTTAAAAGAACAGTAATCTGTCGTTAAGGGAAGGGAGAATGTGTGATCCTAACTGCAGAATAATTTTAGTTTCGGTGGTCTTTCTGATGTATGAGTTCGGAAAACCGTCTTTGAGAACACAGACGGAGAGATTAGTGTGGTCGTGGCCGTCAGAGGTGAAATGAGAAACAATGGGCTTGGAGAGATCTTTAATCTTCACAGCCCTGACGTGTTCTCTGAAGCGGTCTCCGAGTCTCCTTCCTGTTTCCCCAATGTAGATGGCTGGGCATTTACTGCAAGAGATACAGTAAATAAGGTTGCTGGAGGTACAAGATGCTGTCTGGGTGATCCGGAATTGTCCTGAGGGGCCTTGAATGAGTGTGGTGGTGGCTGTGTACTTGCAGGTGATGTATGTGTATGTGTGTGTACTTGTGTATATACTGTATGTGTGTGTGCATGTGTAGGTTTGTATGTGTGAGCATATGTGTGGGTATATGTGTGTATGTGAGCGTATGTGTAGGAGTGTGTATGTGTGTGTACAGTATGTGTGTACAGGTGTGTAGGTGTGTGTATATGCGTGTGTACGTGTGTGTCCTGCCTTGCAGCCTGTACTTCCACTTAGGGCTCCTGGTTGCCTTGACCCTGTTCAGGAATAAGAAGCTTTCTGATAATGGACGGCTGGCTGCTCAGGTGTTGGTTTGTACTTTTTATTCCCTGTGGTTTAAATTAAATGGTTGCAATGTACTGTATGTTGGACGTCCTGAAGCAAAAAAGAAAGAAAATAGGCTTGTTAAGAAAGCTTCCGCTTGGATGCTTATCTGCACCTACACCTCTTAATATGTCCCTCGTTGCTGAACATATTCTTGGGGCTTCCTGTGATTTTTGAGTTTTCCGCTGTTTACAGGCTTTTCATGGCATTGGGCCTGAGTCCACTCCGGCAGTCCCGGCCTCCCATGTTTCCTGCAGGCTCAGACCTTGGCAGCAGGCCCAGGATCATCGCTGTGGGCTTGCACACCACTCCCAGAACTCAGTTCTCGGATACATGTGAGAATATGAGACAGCAGCACCTCTTCAATCTCACCAGGACACAGACTGTGTCTTTGAATTAGTACTGGAACTGGTTGTACTGCTGGGTGTGAAAGTGTGCCAAACTCAAGTGCAATTGTAGATGGAAAAAGTTGCATCTGCTGGAAGGTTCAGGAATCTAAGTGCATGATCCCAGTGAAGGCACGAGAAGACAAAAGAGCCGGCAGGGATAGTTGAATAGGACAAGTTCTGTGAAGGAGGGTGGAGATTGCCGAGCAGGATTTGTGCTAAGCAGTCAGGCTGATCATTGACTGAAGGACAGATGCATCTGACAGGACACAGCAGGACAGGGGAGCTGTGCTGCCAAACAAGGTTTGAAGTTTCAGCACAATGCCATTGTCTGCTGCACAGCTGGGCTGCAGTGGTGATGGATGATGATGGGCAGCATGGTTCGGGACTCAGACAGATAATCAGCTTGAATTCAGGCAGGTTATCCTTCTCTGGAACAGACTTTTTGTGCTGCGAGCACTTCTCTAACATAAGGAAGCTCAATGACAGAGCACCGGACCATAGACAGTTCAGGGTTTAAATATCCTGGACTAAATGGGATGATTACCTGTTAGTTTGGGGCGGGTGGTTGGGACAAGTGGCCTGAATGAGTCCTCATGGGACCAGGAGGTGTTAGACTCCTTGTACAAACATGGCTACTTACTGTGTAGACTGAGGACTGCGAGCTCTGGTTCGCCCGGGTGTAACACTGTATAACTATGATTGCACATATTATTGATAGGTAATATTATTAGCATCAAAGGCTTATTGTTATTAATTTGGTTGATGTTTTTATCTAAGTTATTTACAGATATTACAATTTTTAAACTCTAATTCTTCTGCCTACTTCTGCCTAGAAGAGCAATATTCCCATCAAGGATTTGAGCCCACAGCCCTCTGGGCAGGAGGCCCGAGCCCAAATACTGCTACATAATATACAGAACTCTAACAATACCTGTGCAACTGAGCCATATTTGCACAGTAAGAAGAAGTGGGAGAAGCATAATTAAATATCTAAAGGGTTATGAGATTTAAAAACTGTAACATAAAATAAACAAACATAAAAAATAATGTTGCTTATAAGATTAGATTTATTCATTCCAAATAATGTTCCTTATTCAGAAACTGAAAGGTAAATACAACTGTTTTATTAAGAAGCCATTCCAAATTACAATTCCTACACAATACTTTACCCTCTGTCTGTTTATTATTGCACTCTATGGCTGGCAGGTGGCCTTGGCAGATTTGTGAGGGACTAGAAACTCAAAATGTCAGAGGTGACTAAGGGGAGATAATGTCCCTTTACTGTCCAGCTGCTAGACCAAGTGCCATGCTGAAAACCCTCTTGCTGTTCAGATACGGAATTGCTGTCAAACTAAATTGACATCAAGAGCTATTATTAGGTCACCTGCAATTTCATTTTTTTTTTGGCTTCAGAAAGGATAGACTTTGACATGAGCCATTCTTTTCATGGCCTGTACTTTGTGGGGCTAAATGTATTGCTTCATATTTATTATGCTGCATTGAATTTGTCAAATGACTTTTTTTTTTACTGAAGGTGCAATGAAATAATATATTTTTATTTAAATAAGTCATGTCTCGTACTCACAGGGCAGAGGTCGAGGGAGCAGGCTGAAGTTACCTGCATGTCTAAATGTAATCATGCATAAAAACTGAGCTGAAATACTTGATACGACAGTACAGAATTAAAGAAATAAGCACAAAAATCACAATTTATAACAACATGACTGTCCAGGGTCCTGTGGTAATTCTGGAGAGACATTATCAAGCAGCACTAGGTTATAACTGAAACGTGCTTCTGTAGGAGTTACGCAGAGGTACAACTAAGGAAAATAATTTTTTGAGAAAGACAGGTGAAAAAAAAGCGTAAAGACCTTAAAGAGGTTTTTAAAAAACATAACGAGGAGACACTCGTGCTTTTTAGTTCTGAACACTGTCCAAATGCAAATATATCAACTGATTTTACTATTAATATTTGGTGAAGGCAGGCTTTTCCAACAGAGTGTACAAAAAATGGATGCACTGTCAAATACTGTGTACAGGTCCTTATTGAAGTGCAACAGTTTATGCTGATCTTAACCACATCATAGAGAATTCCTGATGAGTAATTTTATCACTTGAGTAATCCTTTTGGCTGTATAATTAATTTCCTGCTACAGTATATCTGGTTTTGAAAAGCAAATGCAGTATGACTTAACTATTGGGTGCCATTCAGAAAACAAAATTGGTTGATATACTTTGGTTCAGATACATACATATGTGTGTGTGTTTGAAAGTGAAGTATATGGATTTTGGATAACAGTTAATTGTTTTTGGTTTAATCTTTATTTATTGATCTTGTATGACTGATCATGATTTACATAAATGACTTTGTTGCATGAGAACTAAATCACCTCCTTAAAGGTTTGGTTTGGCAGCAGGTGATAAGATGATTTAAGCTGTTGAATGTCAATCCTAGTAGAAATCAACAAAGAAAAATACATGAACTAGTATTTCCCACTTATCAGAAGAGCAGAACCTTTGTGTTGGAAGCTACACTAAGACAGTGCACTGTCTCCAGGGGTTTTCAAAGCCCATTTTTAATCTGGCTAGAACTGTTACATCCAAACACAATTCATCAATGACCGATGATCTGTGAGATCATGGATCATGGCAACTCACCAAGTTTGATGGGGAGATCTGATTGTGATGGTTTAGGCAGGAGTGTCTAGTTGTTATAGAACTCCACTTAGTTCTCTGTAGTGACTGATGGAAACTTGACTACATGGCACTATATTGATCTAAACTATTGCCCTTCCTGAAGGTTTATTGTGATGTGAGAATATTTCAGCAGGACAACACACTTCCTTGTGCAGCTCGAGTAACAACACATTTTTTGTGAAATGAGACACATTTTTTTGTGTCAGCTATATCAAGGCACGAGACCTGGGTCCCATTGAAATTTGTTAATTCTGAACATTGTGGCATTTAGGGCTCAGAGACCAGTGAACAGTACATGCTTGTCCATGGTCTATGAGAGTACTTGGGCAGTATTTCATAAGACAGCAACTGTAACCTGGCGCAAAGCAGATATACAGCTTGTATTGTTACCAATGGTGGCCAAACACACTAATCTATGATCTGCACAGCAGATATCCTCTCGATCAAGTCGTAGAATAATTCATCCATCCATTTTCTAATCTGCTTATGCAGTACAGAGTCTCAGAGGGAGCTAGAGAGTAACCTGGCAAGCAACAAACACAAGCAACTAACGCAAGGAATGCTACACCCTGGATGGGATGCCAGTCCATTGCAGGGCACAAACACAGATTCACACCAGCGCCTGTTTTTACAGAAGTCCTAATATCAAATATCAAATATAAACTATCAGCATGTCTTTGGAATGTGGAGGGAAATCAGAGCACCTGCAGGAAACCCATGTAAACTCCACACAAATTCAAAGTCCACACAGTCAGCACCCCAGGAATTAAACCCAGGGCTATATAGTAATACCAATACATAAACACTGTACCTGTGCTCTGAGGAAGATTTGAGCATCAAAACCTCAGCTTTGCTCTCTGATCACTGTGATGTTTTCTCTGTGATGGAGTAAAATAATTGAACATATTTCCTTGTGCATCTCTTGACTTTTGGTGGCAAAACTTGCTGCTGTCAATACTTATTTTCAACTACTTTGTGAAAACTAGATATAATACGTAAACATTAACTGTTATAAGTATTATAAAATATTAATCACTGAACCTTATTATGAATTGATACTGAATATAGCTGTGATGTTTGTTCAATAAAATATTATTGAATTAATGTATATACAGTATAATGTATATAGTATCTCTATTAATATACATACTTTCAGTCTTATCCAATGGGGTTGAGGTAGCCTGACAGTCATTTTCTCCATCTGTAATAAAACAAGCTTTTGTTCAGTTCTTAACAGCAGGATGTGGTTATGAGCCTCCAGTCCTGCAGTGATGACCACACTACGCTGTCTCCTGCTTTCACATGCTCGGGTGTCTCTTCCTGCCATTGATGCTGCCCATGGGGCTGGGTTCTCAGGTGAAATAAGACCTGTTACCTGTGTCCTGAAACTTATTCCTGCACCTCTACCTAAGACTGGCCATTCTGTTCTTTGTGCAGTGGTTACTAACCTCATCAACGGGTCCCTGGACTCTCGTCTTAGTCCTGTACGCTCAGTGGCTGCTCCCTTTATACTTGTTTTTAACAAACCTGACCTGGATCTCCATCTACTGCCCTATTTGCAATTTGCCCTTTTTCAAAAACATTCCAGAACAGACACTGGCAGCTCAATTACAGCCTCATCTTGTATCTAATGAGCTATTTGAACCTTTTTAGTCAGGGTTTAAATAGAAACACCACTGAAACAGCCCTTGTTAAGGTAACTAATGATTTGCTGATGGCTTCTGACTCAGGGTCACTTAATATTTTTCTCCTTCTGGATTTGCAACTTGCAGCTTTTGATAGTTTTTTTTTACATTATTATTACATTCCTACAGTGTTTTGGCTGCTATTTGACTGCATTTAATAAATTTGTTAATTTTAGATCTGATATTATCAGGGTGTCTAACAGAGATTAGTTCTGGGACCTTAATGATCAAATACTTGCATGTTGCCTCATGGTGACATTATACGACATGAGCTTGAGCATCACTGCTAGGCTGATGGCCCTCAGACTTACTTGCAGGCTAAATCAAATACAAATACTGCAGTTTTCAGCAATTGACTGTTGTCTTTTTGATATTAAGACAATATCTTTTAAATTTTTTCTGTGTTTTTTTCATACATATAAAACACTGAATGGTCTAAATACAGGTTATATCCAGGACGTATTGCATGACTATAGTCCAACTGTTAATCTGAGATCTGCTGATTCTTACTCAACTGAAGACCAGGCTCCGCACAATAACTTTGTCTATTATCCATTGAACCTTACTGTGAAGTATTACTGAATCTACCTGTAATGTCTATTCAACAAAAAGCCATTGTACCATTCGTTATTTTAAAATGTTGTCACTACTGATTTTTTTATTCTTCACAGCTTTTGCTTGCGAAGAAAGAAGGGAATGTTTTAGAGACAGTATTTGAAACTTTCAGTTCAACTCCTTTCATGTAATGCTGTGGTTTCTTAGGTTGTTACATCATACTACTTTTAAAATATCCATTTCAAAAGTACTTTTTGTTTTCAATCATAACTAGAGGACAAGACCAAAAAAAAATCTTATATCTCTTCTGGCTTTCATTTGTGTGCTTGGAATTGATTCAGTTTTGATAGTTACAGAAGTCTGAAATGCCCTGAAACTAAATCTGATCACTGCATAAACCTTTCCTTAAAAGCATTCTAAATAATAGAAAACAATATGTTTTATTCCTCATGTATCCAACATACCCATCTCCATAGAAATAAAAAGAAGCTGCGTAATGCTGTCACCAATGCTTTGTCTCAGATGGAGGAGACAGAGTGTGAAAACTAGTTTGGTTGACGGCAGTGAGCTGAAAGCAGAGGAAGCCATTCAAGTGTGACTACAATTTTGTGAAAATAGAATCCAACATGTGCGAAAGGCCCAAGTTACCCAGCAGTCAATGAATTGCAGACCAAAAGGATCCAGATCAAAATTGTCTTGGTTTTCATTTCAAAAACACAAAGCTAATCCTTTAGTGAAAGTTTGCTAGTGCATGCATTTGAAAGTTTTATATATTTGATTTATAGTTCGTATCTTTGAAAGACTCAGTCTGGAGGAACTACGAAACTAGAGAATTACGAGAACTATTTAGTCTCCCAATGTCTGTTTAAAATCAAAAGCTGCTGGTGGATTATTAGCACCTGCTGTGTCAATCATCCTTGCGCTCAATTGAAGTTAAAACAAAAAAAGTAAAAAAGATCTCCATTTTCCTACCTCACAAAATTTAAAGATTTATAGGTATTAGGTGTGCATTAAAAGTGAAAAAGGAGTTTTTTTTATGCAAAGATTGATACTAGCTCAAGGGAAGAAAAAATCACTGACTATTAATCTACGGAAAAAGTTTTAATTAAAAATGCAGAAAAGTAATAGCCTGGAAATTATAGGAGTGATTGCCTAGCAAAGGTATGGAATTAATAGAACAGAGAATTTTTAATTGAATTTAAAGTAAATGGACAATAAATTTAAGACATCCTTAAGCTCATGCCAAACCACTTCATTCAGTAATTTAAGATTTTAGAATTTTAGATGTACTTTTTCTGCTTGGTCACTATGGCAACTCAAATTTGTTGTCTGTTTGCAGGGAAATGATTCCTCCTTCAGGCTCCCATATCTAGTGCTCTTAATAAAGATAAAACACTACAAGGAATGAGAACTTGAATTACCGGTACAATGAGATTACGCTTTCGGTATGGTGGTAATGTGACAGAAAATGTAATGCCGCGGGTGGTGATTGTCAAGAACCCAAGCGCAAGAGACTGTAGAGAGAAAGCGAAAGGTGATTAACAGAAGTAACTACTAACCAGCGGGGCTAATCAGCCCAGGCCAGTCAGTAATGGGGGAAACCGACGATCCCAGGAGAAAGCCGGGATGCTGCCAAACGAAATCTGCCAGTTAGAAAACAGGGAGTCTCGTGTATGGGAGGAAGCGGGTGGTGAGCCAGACTGGGAATGAGCCGGGCTAGAAGGGCAGAGCCTGCTACGCTGAGTAAGAGTTGGCTGTGAGCACCTGGCGACGCTGGAGCTGAAAACTACTGCGCAGAACCAGGGCAGAAAAAATAAAAGGAGTCTCGGGTATGGAGAAACTGAGCAGTAAGCGTCCAAATAAAATGAAAGCTGCGCAGAGTAAAGTGCAGGCTTCAGGAAAAGAAAACTGCGAGGCAGCTCGTGGATCACAATAAATACAATGGAGGCTCAGGTATGGAGAATCCGAATAGTGAGCCTTGTAAAAAAGAGAAAAGGGCTTCAGGGCAGTTATGGGGTTGCAACGTAAGTGCAGACAAGACTGTCTAGCTCAGCAAACAAAAATGGGGGGTAAGACAGAAGTGGAGATGAAAAAGCCGAAGTGCAGTCAAAGTGGCGCCTCAGCTTAATATAGAAAACCGGAAATTGAGTGAAGAGCTAATTAACATGGATCGTGAAAATGTGATCCGGTCAGAGCAGCAGAACCATGGAAAACAACAAGAATGTGACGGTTTCCCAGGGCAACAGCTAGCCGAAGGACACTGTCATGACAAAAACAAAGCATTTTTCCCATTAAGCCATGTTCTGATTTTTGCAAAAAGATGATGTTTTATCCGTTTTTTTGTTCCATAAATAAGATGTTCATATTATATGTTTATCTTATGCTAATACCTTCTGGTTTTACTGTCATCCTATTATTTCTTATATGATGACCAGTGTTTCAGATTTGCTGCTGTTGTAGAGCATCAGTATCACCTTAAGTATCCAAAGACATGAAAAGGAACTAGAGGAAGCTTTTTATTTTTAATAAGATTTTTATTACAGTTTTCAAGTTCAAAACATTTTCAACAAATACATTGGTTATCTAAATAAGATTGGTATCAGTCCATTAAGCCTATCCTACATGCTTTAACTAGTGTTAATTTTTTAAAAAAAAACACTCAAAACCCCACTAACATAATAAGCTATTTCAGCACATCATCCTATTGAAAGTTAATTGATAGTCTTTCACTTTGAGACTGGAAACCGCCCCCTGCTTTAAGAAAATATGTTAGAGACATTACAATCGAGATGAGGCCATTTGGCCCATCAACCCCATTTTGATACTATTAGCATCTGGCTTGTTTCACCCACAGTTGTATCTAATTTTCTCAGGTTTAAATGCACTTTTTTATAATTTCCACTTCTGGTCCATAGGTTGATGCTTCACAGTTATTTCTGATGAAGTCCATTCCATTGAGTTTCTCAATGCTGTTGAAGAACAGGTTGCTTTATAGTCTTATTTGCTTAAGACAAAATTGATTCTGGTGTTTTACTTAGGCAACTGATTATTGTTCTCTGGATTAAAAAGAGTCATCACATCAAGTTAGAGATACATATCCTGAAAACTGCAAAACCTGCAGCTGAAAAATGGGCTTATATAGTAGATTTTCAATCAGACACAATACGATCAAGATAAATTATGAATAAGCAAATCATTATTACAGTTGTTATGTGTAACTTAGCAGACATTGGGTTGTCTGATTCTGTATATGTTAATTTGGGTTTTCTTTACAGTTACACCACAGATATGTTCTGAACTTTGACCTTATCTGATTAACAGGAATCTGGGTGGATTTATTTGGTAAATAGAGGACCAATGAAAATGGTTGGACAGCTAAATGTACACATCTTCTCTGCTTGGTGACTTTCAGGCTACAGTGTTGAAGTGATGTTATATTTGGCAATTCCAAGTGGTAAGAATTGAATTTAGAAAAGCTGTTGATTAAAACCGGGGGTGACTGGAAAAAAAAAATCTGTATTCTAAAAATGAACATACAGAAAATCTAATTGGTAATTATAGATACACAAGGCATTACAAACGACTGATAATTCAATTAATGTTCAATTTGTGTTCAACATACAGGTTTTCCAGCTTCGTTAAAAAAAAATTAAACACCAGCAAATATTCCTTCATGATTCTGGTGACATATAATACAAATGACAGTTTTTCCATACATTTGTGATGCTCATGTATTTCCTTCATATCTGACCTATTGTTCACATGAGTACTGTACCATATTCTTCCTTATATTTAGCTAGTAGACATCCCATTTCCCTTTCAAACTGAATTTAAATAACAAAGTTGGACTCTCTCTTCACTATTTTTAGAGTAATAATTCAACTCAATTTAAGAAATCTACAAGGACAATGTACATGCAATACAAAGTCTACCCAACCACAAAATTTTTACTGATAAAATACTTAAGGTGGGGAGGGTATTTTATTTTTCCCCCAAGAAAGTTTAATTAAAAGATATGATCTTTATTTTCTGCCCTCACACACTTTTGCAGCAGTAAGTCAGTAGGTTATCTTTTGTGGCTGCTGCTGAAAGAATAGGCCGTGAAAAGGGCTCCACATGAAAAGAACCTTTACATTTATATTTCAAACTTGCTTGTCATGGGAGCTTTAAGAATGTGTAGCCCACATATGGTACTTTATTTTGCTTGTTTGTGAGGCTACCTGTGCATCTTCTACAACATGCTAAGGTGACAATAAAAACAATTTTGAATAAAAAAATACAAAAAGGTTTATGATACTAAGCCAGACTTGGTTTGACTACTGTTGGCATGGCTACCTTTAAAATTTATTTGTATCTCAATTATATTTATAGGCTGATTAATTGTTTTCTTCTGTTGTAGGTAATTAAAACATTATTTTTTCTACAGTATTTTGCTGTGCAACTCTGAGATGTACTGCAGAGGTTTTCTTTCTCTGCTGCAAAACAAAGCTGGAGAAAGATTAAAATATTCCTGTTGGAGCATGATCCAGATTACTCAGACATGTTCCTATTTCTGGTCTCTTTACAAATAGCATTATTTTACAAACCTGACATGTTGCAAATGGCTGTGTAATATGGCTGTGTGAAACCACCAGGAATACTTGATTTCTTTCTGCAATCTTTTGTACAACAGCAATCAAAAAGCAAAAAAAAAAAAGAATTGCATCTCCGATATGCCACAGTGATCATAGTCATCAAAAAAGAAAATGCTGTGACCTTCACAGTGCTTTTGACTGGACTCCAAATATGCTTATCCTCCCATACAGTTTGCCATACAGTAGAGTTTTCAAAATGAAATACATTTATTACAGAACTTTGCAAAAAGATGCATATTTACAAAGGCATGCATTACTCAAATGAAATTTTTTAAACCAAAATAATGGACAGTTTTACAGTATTGAGTATAGTGTACTCAAGTCTATTTATTATAACAATCTGTATATTAGAACAAGTTTAGGTGGGTAGCTGCATCAGCATGTGTAGGCTGCAAAGGAACAAGTAATAGGTTTATATCCATGCTAAAAGAGAAGAAAGAAAAAACAATGTTTCGGCTGTGGAGCCTTCTTCGGGTGTAAGGGTGCTTAAGGCTCCATAGCCGAAACATTGTGTTATTAGAACAACATGTGTGATTCAGGAGATCTTTATTTTCCACGCCCACTGTGATACTACAGTATAAACATGAAGCATATCTGCACTGAACCCAGATCCAAGGGTCTATAGGCAAACTTGCTACTGTATTGCCAGAAATCCAAACCTCCTGACAAGACAGTAATCACCTACAGTATATACAGTACAGTATGCATCCAGGTGCCTCCTTAGAGCTTTACAACTCAGTGCATGTTAAAGTATTTATGGTATATATATTGTCAAACTGATTTGCACAAATATTACTATTTCAGGCAGCTGTGTTTCTTCAGTTATTACCAGTGTCTCTATTCCTGTGCTTTTGGATTTCTTTGTAAATAAGGGAGGTTGCACTGCATAAAGACAGTTCCATTGACCAAGCAGAGATCTATGAAGAAAAAGTTATTTACCAGTGCCAGAATTCATCCAAACTGCTAGACAAGGTTAGGAAAAGGAATGCAAAGGTACATGCACTTTACAGATTGTGTGCTAACATCTATACCATTACTGTACAAAACATTATCATCCTCATTATTATTACTATTTATTTAGCTGACACCTTAATTCAAGGCAACATACATTCAAAATAATCAATGAACTGCAAAAGATTGCATGCACAAATACATAATACAGAGTGGTAGAAACAAAATGAAATCAATAATACAATAATTTAGCATAATGCAATATCAGAAGAATGCAAGGTTTATTGATTACTAGAGCTACAATACTTAAGTGAATTATAAGTTCTGAAAATAGTCTACAACAGTGTTTTTAAGTGTCCCGTCTGTGGATTACTGCCAGTCTGCCTTTCTCCTCACCTGTCTGCATGATATCATTTGAAAATCAGTAAAATAGACAGTTTTCACATAATGAACGAATTTGACAAAATCCCTGCGAGAAGGCAGTGTGCTCAGGCAGGATGGAGACTTTTGTTTGAACTTCATTTCACACAAAACAGTGGGGAACAACCTGCCATCCTCAATCACCTAACCAATTGGTGTAAGATTGTTCATCAGGTTACAGTTTAAAAGCTCAAGGAGGAGCTGGGGTTATGGTTTGTATTCGGTGGTTTGCGTTACTTCACCTGCACTGTCAATAAAACAAAACTGACTTTTACCTTACAGCTGCACACCCACCTATCAGAATTCTATCAGAATATTTGTTTATAACAAGTTGTTAAAAATGACCATGCTCAATTCATGCGGTTACTCCATTGTACCTTTCAACAGGCAACTCTGAATGCAATGTGCAACAGCAATATGCTGTGAAGCAAATACTGTATATAGATTTTACTCTTTCTCTGCCCCTTTCTCCCACCTCCCACTTCTTCTCCCACCTTATTTCCCAGTGCTGGAGTGAACTATCCACAGAAATCAGACCCACTCAGTCATGACCAGCTTTCAGTGGACTGCTCAAACGTATAGGCAGCATCTAAGGCTCTCTGCTCTCAAACACACGCTTCAGTAACTCTCACAGTGTATTGCACCAACGCTTTTAATTCTCAAATGGACACTTGTCACTCGTTTATTGTGCACTTTAATCATGGCATATATACCTACAGGGCATTTTTAATACTGCTCTGTACCCACACTGTCTGTATACAGTACTATTTAAACTCTTACTGTTTAATTTTGTTTGCACGGTGCCTCTATTGCCTTTCCAGCTTGTCTCTTCATAGGCATTTTATTGATTTATGTTACTTTTAACTCACCTGCATGATTGTGTTTTGTGCTTACACAATGCCCTACGTATTTTGTAGGTACAGTAGATATTGTAGGTAGCCTCTGGTAAGAACGTGTGATCAGTAAATAAATACTAAGAACAGAAGTTTATGAGCATATCTGTGGAAAAGCTTCTTCTACTGTCACTGACTGATTATCAGAGACATTTTTAAAAACAAGACACTGTCTGTTTTGTGGGATATCATTTAAATGTAGTTGAGCTACAGGGTTTCTCTTAATAACTGTCATATTTACTCTTTCCTTGGAACTATTAACTTTCCAGTATCCCATCATAAGGTTTTGCACATTACGCAGGGGAGAAATTCACAGAATTGACTTACACCTCATTATTTTTGAAAAATTTGCCACAGGGATTCGAAAAAATGTGTGAATTTATAATCCACTTGAACGGAGGTTATTTTAACGAGGAGCATATCAGCTACAGATGTCATGATTTGTTTTAGTTATTCATATTATAATATACTGTAAGCACTTTTTCACACAGAATAGTGTATGAGTGTTGCATTGATAGGGTTGAGTTCAGCAATGCCTGTCTCTAATTGTCAGGCTATATTCTTAGTCACTAGTGAAAAAAATATTGTTATATAAGCAATTACTTTAGCAGATTTGTTTTATTAAAATTCACAGACTTCTCTTGTTACAGTTTGTCACATTTGATTTTCACAGTGCTCATTGCTTTCATTTGGAAGATCAGCTTCAGGTAAACCTGTTCCCTGAAGTCTTACTACATAGAAAAATATAAGGATGGATCCAAAAATAACAAAGTAGATGAATTTCTTCCTCATACTCCTCCATTTAATTATTTTTTCTGCCTTGGTAGCCCTAGTCTTTTACAACCAATTCTTTGTCATGTGCTTCAGATTTAAAAAAATATTGTGTAATATTGAAACTCAGGTCCAGCATTAACAAAATGACCTGTTCTGATTAATCATATTATCATACTGGGGTGTTCCTGGGAGTTCTCCAAGTCCGAGGCAGCTAGATTTGGATATATAAATGGCTGGTTACATCTGTAACTGATAGAAGGGGTATGTACACTATGTACATCTATTGAATCATTATCCAAAACTAGTTTTTCAGTGGCAATTATGATAAACAGTTCAGTTTGAAACTGATAATTTGGTAAGAAAATGCAATTGAATTAAATTTGCAATTTTATATCACATGCACTTTATTTGCAGAATCTTTGTTCAAATAAGGATTTACTGCCCGAAGGTAATTGATTTACAGTATAAAGCAATAAAACATGTATTAATTGAAAACAAGAGGTATGAACACAATAATCAAATAACTTTATTGACTGACATATTGTTTATTAGAATAAAAATCAACAAACACTTGTTTTTGGAGGCAGTGTTGTTCAAAACATTCTGTATTGAAAACACCATAACAAGATTATTACTGGAAGTCATACTAGTGGTAACAGTACCAGTGTAAACAGCAGTGACACTAACTGCTGGAGTTGTTACTCCTAGTGCAATATCACCCATGTGTGCCAGTAAGAATGAGACTCTGTGTAGATATTTCAAGTTTTCAGTAAAGTGAAGGCAGATTAAACATGGGGCTTAGTAATTCCCTGCTGAGAGTGCTGGAACTGCGGTTCTCTCTTCTATGGCCCAGCACTTTCTGGAGTGCTGCTGTCCAAACTCACACACACTCCTTGGCTGGTACAGTATCTTCACTGATCTCCAGTGGACAAAGGACATTCGATAGACAGGCAAATCACACCTGAGCCTCTACACCTGAAACACCTACTGAACTTTTAAATTAACTGAAGTTCTTCACCGGGATTTGTAGACATACTCTCAGCAACAGCTAAGTGAAAACCAAATACTGTATGTCACATGCTGCATTTGCAACATTCATAAGCAGACATTTATAGTAAAAAAATTCCATAACAAAAGATCCACAATTAATTTTATGTTGCAACGTCAATACGTTTGCTGTGAAAAGATTCAAAATACTGTTTATATGATTAGGAGTATTAACCCAGTGTCCTGGACAAATGACACTTGGGCTTAGTTACACAACACAAGCAAGTGTACTGTAACAGCCTAAAGCTTTCCCTTAATTCAGTTGCTGAAGCAGTTTCTCACTCTTCTTCCTGATGTGCTGTGCAGTGGGCTGCTGGAGAGGGGTCGCTGCCATGTGACGCTCCATTAGTGCTCTGGGATCTATGGGATGACTAGCACTGTACTGATTATTATTTAGAAACCAGTCTTATTCTTATTTAAAAGTACCTAAATCACTATGTTTCAAATAGCTAAAACTGAATAAATGCATGACTTCTATTCTTTCATGGAATTCTTTATGAAAGTCTTGAGTAGTGATGATTGGGAAGAGACTTGATAGTAAGTATTCAAAACCCTCAAGGGCACTGACCTAGTCAATCCAACAGATTCCTTCAGAATGAAGAGCGAAACTAGACCCAGAGTCCTAAAAACATGAAATTGTACTATATTTAAAACTATGAACAGAAGGCATTTCTTTAACCAAATGGTTGTGGGCGAACAGAATAAGCTTCTTTCAAGAAATGGCTGGATTAGATTCTTGCATCAATTTACTACAGTACTAACAACCAAACAGGCTGTATGGGTGGAATGGCCTCCTCTCTTCTGTAACTGTTTTTTTTTTTTTGTTTGTTTTTTTTTTAGAAATCCATTCACTACTCTGTCACTCCTGATTTCTCTGAATAATATTGAAACTAGAGTAGAAATTATCAGTGCATGGAGGAGAGTGAAAAAATGCCAAGCTAAAATGTTTCTTTGCATATGTTTATGTCTTGCATTTGCTGGGTTGGTCAGGCAGCTATTGTGCATTTGAATGAAATTAGATACATGCAAGGCAATATGATATGATTTAATCATCTGTTTTCCAGTCATTTCTGCCCTGCACCACAATTTGATTTCTGTTTCGCACCAGTAGAGCCAAATTAATTAAATGCATTAATGCTTTATTGACAAGCTCCCAGCCGGATGGAGGAAGGACTGTGCAAAGGTAATGAACTTTAGACCTTATTAAAGGAAAGTCTCACATGAAAGTGTGGTAGAAATTTACAGAGCACTTTACTCCACAGTGTTTACTGAACATAAAATAAAAAATCAACAAGAACAAAATGTCTATTCTTATTTAGCCCTTCTTATTTTTCATTTGGCTTTAGATGTTTAAATTATGCATTAATAAATGTGTAAATAGAAAAGGCTCTGAATTTTTCAATGAAAGCATGTACAGTGCCTTGCGAAAGTATTCGGCCCCCTTGAACTTTTCAACCTTTTGCCACATTTCAGGCTTCAAACATAAAGATATAAATTTTTTATTTTATGTGAAGAATCACCAACAAGTGGGACACAATTGTGAAGTGGAACGAAATCTATTGGATTTTTGAAACTTTTTTAACTAATAAAAAAATGAAAAGTGGGGCGTGCAAAATTATTCGGCCCCCTTGCGTTAATACTTTGTAGAGCCACCTTTTGCTGCGATTACAGCTGCAAGTCGCTTGGGGTATGTCTCTATCAGTTTTGCACATCGAGAGACTGAAATTCTTGCCCATTCTTCCTTGCAAAACAGCTCGAGCTCAGTGAGGTTGGATGGAGAGCGTTTGTGAACAGCAGTTTTCAGCTCTTTCCACAGATTCTCGATTGGATTCAGGTCTGGACTTTGACTTGGCCATTCAAACACCTGGATACGTTTATTTGTGAACCATTCCTGTGTAGATTTTGCTGTATGTTTGGGATCATTGTCTTGTTGGAAGATAAATCTCCGTCCCAGTTTCAGGTCTTTTGCAGACTCCAACAGGTTTTCATCCAGAATGGTCCTGTATTTGGCTGCATCCATCTTCCCCTCAATTTTAACCATCTTCCCTGTCCCTGCTGAAGAAAAGCAGGCCCAAACCATGATGCTGCCACCACCATGTTTGACAGTGGGGATGGTGTGTTGAGGGTGATGAGCTGTGTTGCTTTTACGCCAAACATATCGTTTTGCATTGTGGGCAAAAAGTTCGATTTTGGTTTCATCTGACCAGAGCACCTTCTTCCACATGTTTGGGGTGTCTCCCAGGTGGCTTGTGGCAAACTTTAGACGAGACTTTTTATGGATATCTTTGAGAAATGGCTTTCTTCTTGCCACTCTTCCATAAAGGCCAGATTTGTGCAGTGTAAGACTGATTGTTGTCCTATGGACAGACTCTCCCACCTCAGCTGTAGTTCTCTGCAGTTCATCCAGAGTGATCATGGGCCTCTTGGCTGCATCTCTGATCAGTCTTCTCCTTGTCTGAGCTGAAAGTTTAGAGGGACGGCCAGGTCTTGGTAGATTTGCAGTGGTCTGATACTCCTTCCATTTCAAGATGATCGCTTGCACAGTGCTCCTTGGGATGTTTGAAGCTTGGGAAATCTTTTTGTATCCAAATCCGGCTTTAAACTTCTCCACAACAGTATTACGGACCTGCCTGGTGTGTTCCTTGGTCTTCATGATGCTCTCTGCGCTTTCAACAGAACCTTGAGACTATCACAGAGCAGGTGCATTTATACAGAGACTTGATTACACACAGGTGGATTCTATTTATCACCATCAGTCATTTAGGACAACATTGGATCATTCAGAGATCCTCGCTGAACTTCTGGAGTGAGTTTGCTGCACTGAAAGTAAAGGGGCCGAATAATTTTGCACGCCCCACTTTTCATTTTTTTATTAGTTACAAAAGTTTCAAAAATCCAATAGATTTCGTTCCACTTCACAATTGTGTCCCACTTGTTGGTGATTCTTCACATAAAATAAAAAATTTATATCTTTATGTTTGAAGCCTGAAATGTGGCAAAAGGTTGAAAAGTTCAAGGGGGCCGAATACTTTCGCAAGGCACTGTATATCAAAGTTACACGAGGAAGATATGTTCCTTAAAATTAAAGTCAGTATTACAATATTTAGATTTAAAATGCTGTATCTCCATAGCTGTTCTTTTCTCTATTTATTTTTAGTTATTCTCTGAATTCTCATGCCTTCCTTCCTGTTGTAGTGGGGAATAGTTTTCATCACAGCTGAAAGACTGTTTCATTCCGATAATGTCTTTTTGAGAGTCACATTCAGTTTGAAACAATGTGCTTTTGTTATTTTTCTGTCAACCATTGTTTTTATGTCCATAGCACCAGCTCCAAAGACATACCTGTAGCTGAAAATGCATTCTTTACTGTAAAGAAAGACAAATTTGTAACTTTAGTTAGCAGGGTGTTCTGTGTGCCACAGATTTTGTTTCAATCTTGCTTCTGACAGGTAATCCAATACTTATTTAATGCAAAGTTGTGTGATGTATTTTACTTTTCACTGGTTTAGTTCTTACTGTATGTTTTAATTTTGTTTGTGAGGAACTTTTGTTCTTCTTGCAGTTTGTGCTAGCCTTATTTTCATTTTAATAATCTATGTTATTTTCAGCTCACTGCACCTGCATGATTGTTCCTTTTACTGATATATAATATATTTTTTTACATTGAAAGTCATCATGGATCAGATTGTTTAGTAAAAGCCAATGATAAATAATGTACACAGTCCTTTGCAGATCTGTAAGAAACAAGTTACCATCTTGCAGTGACATCTGCTCCATTTTTGTGATGATCAAATTAAATAATGTACAATGTGTTAAAGAGCTCAGTCGTGGTATGAGGTCAACGACTGTTGGTCGGTCTATGGCTGGGATGGAGAAAGTGTAATATGGAAACTTCCTGATGCTTGTCCAGGCATACAGTACATGTAGGAGTTCTTGAACTATCGGCTGATTTAATAACAAGCTTTCCTGTTCTCTCAGTAATACAGATTTGGAGCACAGCCAACTTCTACAGCTTTGTAATATTAAATATTTTCCCATCTATGTGTTGAAGGTTAACGTCTTAATGACACCAAAATCATTGTGACTGCAAGGGTTTTCATGCTGCCTAATTTCATTAATGGCATTGTGTAATGAAGGAGCAGCATAGAGGGGTTTATTGAAAATTTCTATAACTTTGACAACAGTAATAGCTGTTTAGATTGGATGCGACAAAGCTTTCAGTTCTTAAAAGTGTCCTCCTTGACTCTAAAAGCACCTCTGACAAGAAACAAATGGCCCTGCTGAGAGGACCTGGTGTACAAATGTCATCAGACCTAGATTTAAGAGTAGCAAAAGACACTGGAAGTCAGAACTCTTCAGTGGATTGCTGAAATGTCTAATTATCATTACTGCGGTATTTGTTCTGTTTTTCACAATAATGCAATACCATGTGTCTTGTCCTGTAGTTCAATATCCTGTAGCTTCATTGCAGATAGCTAATGTGTACATGTCCCTGGTCACTCAGAAGGCTAAGTTGGAGTTGTTAATTTATAGACTTTTAACATGCTTTAATGCCTAGAAGTAATTTTAACATTTAATGCATTTAATAATGTGTTTTAAAATCACATTAACAAATGATTAACTGAAACAGTATTCCTCATGATCTGATTAAAGTTTAAGGATCACAAATGGGCTATAGTGTCCAAATTAATCTAGTGACACTGGAACATACTTAATTTTAAATAGCTAAGGAGAATGTTTATCTTAAAAATCTCAAGTTAATGTCAGCATTTTCTGAAATGGAAATCTGGCAGATTTTACTTGAAATTTGGATAAGCTGTTTTACTTGTGCTCAATTACTCCTTTATCACTAAAACTCTGAAATAATTTATATTTTCAAAGGATTTTATCATGGCTTTTCAGGGAATGATTAGTAATCTTCTTTGGTCAATTCACTTTCAATGACAAAGCTTAACATTTTTCTATCCCTGTTTAAAAATCTTCACTGGTTCAGGTCTAATTTCACAGCATGCAGAACAAAGTCTTTTCTTCCTCGATCCTCATGGATAAAATACATTTCACTACCAACTAGGTCATTTAATACCCAGCCATAAAACTGCATTAAATTGAAGGACTTCAATAATTAAGAGGGGGCAAAACATCAGATTTATGTAGAAGAAGCAAATGGTATTATCAAAGATGACAAAACTCCAATTAGTGTTTTAGTGAGTAAATCAAAGAACACCCCTGATTTGAAATTCCCAGGAAGAACAAATACTACCAATGCAATAAATAAAACATGAGTACACAGTATTTGTAAAACAAAGAAACAAAATAAAAGTCCATAGGAAGTCATAGTAATTTAGAATACAGTTTCTCTTTTAAATATGGAATTTACATTTACTATCTGATATCCTCTTGTGACCTCTGAAGCACCTCTTTGCTAAATGAAAGTAAATTAGTCTCTATTAAGCAGTGTGAAACAAGTTTACAAAGCTGTCATATTTCCTGAATGTCAAAGGATAATACAGATTTACAAATATGGCAAGGTACTGCACTGAATTCATTGAACTGAATTCTCTCCTGTCTTTCTTCTCTTTTGGAATGAGAACTTATGAACGGACTGATGTACCCAAACTGGCGAGCTGTAGAACTCTCTAGGTTTCCGTCTCAGCCCATTAAATATTGTGACCAGCTCAGCTCATATGTGGCACTGGAAAGCAGTTTCACTTTGTGTGCAGTAACCTGTGAGAAGTTGATTTCCTCATCATTATGATTAATAAAGACTGTGATGTCAAGATAAATGCAAAAGACATTTGTAATTCCTTGCCATGTTGGCCATTTCTAGAACAATAAAGCTTAATTTGGAAAACTAAGCTCCCATTAGCATTTTTGTAGAAGAGATGTTGATTGTCTAGTGCCTATAAAAACTTAAATAAGAAGCATACAGGAAGACTGGGCTGATGGTCACCTACATTTTTATGAACAACTGCAATTTTGTTTGCATAGCAAATCACACTCTTCTGCTCTTTAGTTTTCTACACTTTATACAGTAGGTGCCTGTCTGATTAAGATGGACAGGGAAGATTCAGCTGAAGCCAGAGGTGAGTGAGGGTCTGTAACCAGACACAGACATGAAACAAATATTATGTTATGGGTCCATAGTTGGTAATACATTAATGAGAATACTAATTAATTATGATCATAAATAATATGCTAAAAAAGTACTTTTAATTGTATATGTTCTGGGATGATGGGAAATGGTAAATGTGGACAATGATGAGTGTATGCAATAGCCCTTTGTCAAAGTACTTAAAAAACTCAGTATGTCTGGTATTTTGCAGATTGTGTGCTAGTAAATTTAGTAAAAATCACTACACAAATCCAGTTCTCAAAAATTGGACTGCCTTCCAATGACATTTAGAATAGACTTTAAGGTTCTTCTTGCTCATGGACTGTATATGAAACTGAAATATGTAACTGCAGATGTAGCTATTTTAAGGACCCAATGAATTAGTATTGTCCAGCCCTTATTTTGTGAACTGCTGATTCATGCATTATCCTCTGCAGCTGACCAGGCTCTGCACAGTGGGTGACAGAGCCTCTCATGAGAAGTGCCATATCTATGGATCTCACTGCCCAGAGCTCTATACAGGGCTTTCTTATATTGTTGTAGGCTATCCGTCCACGCCGACTTCATTTGCGCTCTAGTTTGCAACACTCCTTTTTAAGGGATCGTGTGTGATTGTTATACCATGGAGAGTGTCTAGTGGCTTTGACTACCTTAGTCTTTAACGGGGCTGTCTGACCACTTATAGTGTTAAAGTTATGTGTGATTCTGTCAAAATTATTACTGGAGATGATGTGTCATATTGTAATAGTCTGCTATCAAGGGCAGTTGAACCAAAAATAATTAAAGAGTGGTCAGAAAAAGAGTTATTGATGGGATGGACGAGTACATGATGAATATCAGCTCTATGAGTGATAATTAAGTCTAGTGTATGATTGTATACATGTGTTGGTCCTGTTATGCTTCCATCTGATGTTCTCAACAATGTTTGTCCTGTAAACAGTTCAAGTGACTTATCACTCATCCATAGACATTCACCTGTTTTGTCTTTGTGTTTCTGGCAGGAGTGAACTGTAGGCTGCTGTTACAAAGAAAGATCACCACAGGCTATATTTTTTCTCTTGAACCATTGCATGTAACAGCTATGACTCGCTGAGCACTACTAAAAATGTTTTTCTTTTGTTTGAATTGATGGGTTCTGTAATAAGGATCTAGTTCACAGAATGGAATATGTGAGAATTCAGAACTTAAACAGCTGGTCGTATTAATGCAGGAGAGCAGCAGTGCAGTACAATAAATTAATAGAGCAGAGAAGACAGATCATGAATTAAAACAAAAGTCTTTACCACTAAAATTCATGTGTTCAATTCAGCCAAGTAAAAAACCTACACTTGTACAACAGCCTTCTAGCTAAGCTGGAACTAGAGTGGTCCCTGGAGAATAAGGGAGGAGAACCCACCTACACAATCCAGATCACTGCTTCCATGAATGTATTTTTCACACTTATAAAGGTCAGATGGGTAGAAGAGGTCATATATGCCCCATTTTGGTAAACACAGAGATTTGCACATTTTCAACACACTAAAGAAAGATAGGGAAATGTTCTTTTTTCATCTTCACAAGACTCATTAGATTTCTAACAGTCTATTTAAATTAAATTAAACATCTAAATTGAATTGAATTTAATTCTATTAATTTATTTTAAGACATTCTCAAAACATGGGTTCAGGATGAACTTTCTCACTAAATTTCAATCACACAAGAGGTTTGAAAATACGGTAATTTCAGAAGAACCTGTACATTTTTTATTTTTATCCTTATTTCTTTTATAACTGCAGACAGTACGTGCTGCCCTAAATTCCCCACTTCCCCTTCCTTTCCACACTGTCGCAGCCCAGAGGTGATTTGAATTGTGAGATCTGTGGTAAATGGCAACATTCTGCAGAGTAATGCAAACTTAAATGTCATTCAGGGTCACTCATTCTTCTTGCAGCTATCTTATTTTATGCCTTCCATTTTTTGGAATATGTTTTATGGAGATAATCAAAGATTGGAGTTTGCTTCATTATTAACTTGATTAGTTAGTGGATACAAAAGGGCTAGGGATCAAAATAAATACACCTCTCAACAGCTTTTCCTGCACAAATATTTATTCACTTGACTAATAGATCTGATTATCTATGGGGCACTTCTACAATAATCACTCCCTTTTGAGTTATGTGTGCTTCTGTAATACTGGCAGAAATCAATTTCAGTTGTGACAAATGAGATAATATATTTGATTTTTAAATCTTTATTTATGATCTGAATTCATACTGCATATGTAGCACATATTGTAATAAAGGAACTATCAGAAGTACTTATTCTTAAAGAAAAGATCAGGTAAAATACAATGTTAGTGTATTATTATTTACTATGGTCCCTGTATAATTAGCAGATCTACAATGCAGTTTGTGAGAATGTTATCTTTATTAATTCTTTCCATTCTTTGGATGTAATATATTTTAGAATTTCCCCAGGCCTTATTTAAATGCTTTCTGTTTTGAATTAAACAGATTGCATTTTTGTTAATTCAGTCAACTGAAAAGGAAATATTTTTTTTTACTTGTCGTAGAGGAATTAACCTCTGCTTGTTCCTATATTTACAATCTATTCAAAACAATCTGCATATATAATATAAATGTGTTTTTGATATATTTCTGACATCCATTAATATTGAAAGTGCAACTGTGTATCAGAGTTCATTTCTCCAATTGACATTCCCTGGGAAATCTGTTGTTGGAGAAGACTGATTACTCTTCACTGCATAGACAAACTAAGTCAATTACTGATTGACAATTATAGGACGAAAAGACAGATGGGTGTATAAGACTGTCATAGACAACCCTTTCATATGGAGAAGAAAATAAAAGAAATGTCTGTCATCCTAGCCCACAACAACTCCCACAATATTTTTAAATGCTGCACTATGAGTAATACAAGGATAGACTATAGTACATTTTGAAGGAATTCTTCATTACTTCCATTTAATTTTTAAGCCTGGTATTATATCATATTGTGCTCTATTGAGCAATACAGTTTGCCAACTAGTACACACATAAACATGTCATACACAAGATAGAAAACAGTTCTTTTCATTGGGGTACTGTATGTAGGAGCAAAACTAAACACAGTACGATACATGCCAGGACTAAAGGGAATGCACTACACTGATAGGCTCAAGGAACTTCTTTTTATCTGCAAGGGCATTGTCAAAGACAACCCAGCAGACATCAGAATGTACAGTAAATCCCGAACCAGAGGACACAAATGAAAACTGAGGAACTGCTTTTAAAACCAGGAACAGGTGTGAAACCCTGTGGACAAAGGGTTGTGGGAGTCTGGAACAAGCTGATTCTTTCCCGAAATGGACCAATAAGATCCTTGGATCAATTAGCTCCTATCTACCAGCTGGATGAGATGTTTGTAAAAGTTCTCATATTGTTGCGCTGACGACAATATCTCATGACTATAACCTATGGTGAAATTATTGAATTTTAGCAATTGTGAGCTTCAGAAAATAAAAGAGACCACAAATGAGAGGAGGTCATTTTTGCCCATCTAGTCCGTTTGGTTGCCAGTAATTAGTGATCTAAGGATATCATCCAGTTTCTTCTTGAAAAGGTGACGGTAACATGGCTAGAATGCTTGTTTCAAATACCCACAACACTTGGTGAAAATGTGCATCCTCTTTTAAATTTTAATCTGAAGTTTTATCACAACGGTTACTTGTGTGCCTGCCAGTGTCAATGATTTATCATGATCTGGATCTTGAAAAGAATTGAAAGACAGAGACTACATCATCATAAGTTATTATAATGTCAGTTTTTTGTTCAAATGTCATTTTGAAATATATTAATATCAAATAATTCTGTTTGATTTTTTTCTGCTTTTTAAAATTCATGCAAAATATTTCAGTGATCTCAGATGCAATTGCAAGGACTCCTTATAGCACAGACTGTGATAACAGCTAGACAACTGCAAGCAGATTTGAAGGCTTACTTTAGTGAGTTCTGAGTAAAGTCAGGGAAGATACAATGATACCTACTGTATCTGGACGATTAACCAAACAGTCCATGAACAAGAGCACTTTGTGCATGACACTGCATTTTGCCAAAGCAGTTCATGACCCCAGTGTCTGGGGAAAGGTAGAAATCAGAAGCAGCTTTGGTCATTCATGAAATCTGATTGAGTTTCCAGAGGCAGGGACTGATGGAGTTGTGAGAACAATCTGGCAGGTCCTACAGCCACTTATGGATACTCAGAACGTGATCGCAGAAATGTCAGGCAAAGAGTCTGATTCACACTTCACATGTTGCTGGACAGTTTCTGCTTTACCACTAACCACCATTTTGTAAAATGAGTTTGGCCAACTTGGTAGCTCTCATTTCCCCTTAGTCTACTCACAGTTTACTTGCACTTTTAAAGTAAAACACAATCCCATCTCTCTGTTGCCACTGTTTTTCAGTCTCTGTCATTATCTAGATTTTTCCTTTTGCACTGCACAGCAGGGTCATTCTTGGAAGCCTTCAAAACTGCTCACAGTCTTCCAGTTACAGTTGTTAATTTAGTAAATGAAGTTAATCATCAGAGGAAATACAATTTGGGAAGGAAGTTTGCTTCATTAAACAAATTTGGATGTGCTGCACTGAGTCTTCTTTCTCAGCAACAATATGCTAGTCTTAGGTTCTTTTGTCACTGGTGACCCAAGGGATGCTGGGATGGATTTTTATGTTTTTTTTTTATTCCAGTACATCTTAGAACTCTCTTGAGTTGGTAGCTTGAAAAAAGACTTTTCAACAAGTAGAGCTCTCAAAAACATGAAAATGTGATATTTTCATCTCCTGAGAACTTTTAAAGATTTAAGAAAACCAGAAGCAAAGCCACATTAAGCTTTCAGAACACATTCATTGTGGATCTTACAAGCACGCTCCAGTCTTTCTCTGTCCAGTTTATCTCTTATACAAATAATCTAACTGCTTGATACTTCTGAATTTTATTAGAATAAGTTTGAGACATATTGCATATTGCATAAATGAAAATAATAAAATATTCTTGTTCTGCATGATTATTGAATATACATGTACCATATACTATATATTTAAACTTTTGGTAAGCAACATTTCTTACCATTAGGAACAATTTCCTTCATACTGGAGAACATTTATCGATGCACCTTCAAATGAAAATGCCAGTTTTGCTGTAGTCAATTAAAAACAATTCTAAAAACAATCCAGAGAATTAAAACCTTTTAATGCATTTTTAATTTATTGAATATATAGTGAAATAGATTATTATTTTTCTAAAGAAATGATTCATAAGGAATTAATAATGACAAATTATTTATAGATCTTCTTTTTTTATTAGGAAATGTCAGTTTGTCCAATAATTTGAGTACTGGATATGACGCACATAAAAATGGAGCACTTCAATTCTTCTGATGCCTGTTTTTCCAGTGCACACTAATTGCCACTGTATGCCAGTCCATCCACAGACAGACCACAGATATACTTTGAACAATGTGCACTGAAACAGTAAAATACAATCTAATGAGAGTGGTTTTCATCTGTATTTGTAGAACACTATTGAAATTAGTTTGCACTCTTCCTGCTTAAGATGGATGTGACCTTTTTCTTTCTTCTTTCTTTCTCTGTTGTTTTGACATTCAACGAGTACTTAATCACAATGTATGTTTATTTCTTTCTTTAAGTGGACAATGGAAAAAAAATGTTTTTTAAATTAAAATGCTTAAAAATATTCATTTGAAACTTAATAACAGTCATTGCTTTTTAAATCAGTTCTCTGTGAATCTTTTCCTATACTGTGTAAATTAAATATAACAGAGCTATGTGGGTTGTATCAATTAGCATCACAGCATTCCTTCTGTCTGCAGCTGATTCTCTGAAGAGTGATATGATAAAAATGTGATTATGTTCTGAAACAGCAAGAGAATGATTGTGCAGCTGAGGTTTTGGGAATTGATTAATTCATAAACTTTAATCCATTTGAAAAATCTTATGTAAGTGCAGCACATCCCTGAAATGCAAAGCTCATTATCACCAGCTGACGCATTAGGCCTGAGTTCAACAATCAACCTGTGCAAGGTCACAGTTCAAAATAGGCAAGATTGGGTCATCAACATTGTCCTTCGTTATATACTGTATAGACATATTTTCTAATTCTGAATTCAGTATTTTATCTTAGTTATAAATTTGCTTTATGATTATTTCTTTTCACCATTGTTTTTTTTATATTTTCTTGATGTTATTTTAACATCAATGAGTATCAATACCACATACTCTATATAACAATGCTCTGGAGGTGGTAGTTTCTTAAGCACTATATATAGTCTTAAGTATAGTCAGTCTTGACAGCTTCAGTACAAGCAAATTAAAGTTTTATAATAAAACAGGCCTACTGTTCAGGGAATACCGAGGAAAGCCGTTTTAATTTTCCATGAACAATTTTGTGGTCAAGAGAAACAGGCAACAGCTTAAAAGATCAGGATTTATTAAACTATAAACCCAAGTCACAAAACACACATCCTAGTATTTATAGACTTCTGTGCACAGTAGGAATGAATTCTAGAACCTGAAATACTGCATTCAGCCTTTACATTCAGTCAGTCAGACTCACTGCCATCTAACACACTCAATATATGTTAAGCGACACAAATATTTATCTGAGGAAGTAAGACTCTTTTTTATGAAGTAATCTGCAGAAACTCTATACTGATAATAAACAAAGACAAGGGATACAAATTGCATACAAAAACACATCAGCATGCAAACATCCCTAGTGGATATTAAACATTTTCACAGCTATGAACAATACAGTTCCTTGTATCACCACTCCCAGGACACAGAGCTTTTATACCAATGCCTCCAACGTCAGAGGCATGACGCCCTTTCCACCCCTCCTGTGGGAGAGACCTGTCCTTATACCTCCTCTTTCATTACGCAGAGAAGGCAAGTGACTCAGTGTGTCTTCTTCTACCTTACAGCAAGCGTGCATGTGTCCCACTGGAAACTGGCTTTGACCCTTCACCCAGATCGATCCGCACTCTGCGTCTCTGTGGGGAGGATGACCTACTAAAAGTGGACCTACAGCTCTTTTTACAGCTGCCCTTTTGTCAGGCAGGGGTTCAGTGCTACTGTATAGGAAATGTGTAAAAAATCTGTAAAAAATACTTTTTCTTATTATTTCTGAGAAATGTGCTCCTCTGTTCTCTATTATTTATCTAAGCTCAGTACTTCCACTGCTCTTTTCTTCCTTCCTGTGTGCTGTTCCGTTAGATTTGCTCTCTCCCAAGGCGACACGGAGAGACGGGACCGCAGGCTTCTCTGTGTGGGCTGGACTGGAGGTCCTATCATGTTGCATGTGTACTGCTTGCTTTGAGGTATAGCTCAGACCTTGTGCATTGGTGCACATGACTGCACAGGTGCACCCTCTGGCTTTCTGTCTCTGTGCATGTGGGTGCTCAGAAAGCCCCCTTGCTGGTGCCTCTGTGCATAGCTGTGCCTACATTACACCCCCCCCCCCATCTTTAATGCCCAATCTCTGGTTGGGGAGCCAGCTGACCTTGGACCCCTAAAGGTTTCTTTTCTCCTTACTAAGTAGTTTTTGTTTCCTCTCCTCCGATGCCTTCTGGTCTTTTCTGTTCTGTATTCACAATATGTATGGTTACTTGCATTGCTAAGTGCCTTGGGGCAACCAAAATGACAAACGTGCTATATAAAAATAAATTGAATTGAATTGAATCTCAGATAGGCAGAGGGTTGCTTCCCACAGATATTCATCTGCCGACAGATCCCTCATCACCATTGTTATCCCCTGTGTTGATTGACCATTGGGTAGATCAAAATGTTAAAAAATAGAATGCTAAACAGTCAGACCGCAAGCATACAGATGTTACATCATATTGCAGACCATTACAGTTCCCCTTTGCCATGTCTGGGTTTCGCAATGCATTGCTTTGCACTCTCTGCAACAACACAGGAAACAGCACAGATTTCCCTGATGTCATATACAGTGGCTTTTCTTTTGACTGTACAGTATGTGTAATTTACCAAAGGGCAGCAGCAGGCTTTTCTACCTCTCTTAAGGTAGCAACCAGAGGGGTTCCTATCCCTTCCTTTCTGTCAGGGGACTGTGCCACCTTCTGTCAGAGAAAGTCTTTTGACTACCTGAGGATTCTGAGGACTTTGTTACCTCAGGAGGACACATACATTTTCTGTGGTGACTTACAATGTTCAGTCTCCTTCTCAAATGCACTTTCTGCCCTAGGCAGATGTTTCTAGATCCTAGATGAGGCTCCCTTGCCCAGGAGTATCTAGGCAATTATGGGACAGATTATTGCAAAGTCGGTAGTGGAGTGACTGACAGATCCAGAGTCTCTTGGATTCTTTGTACATTAAGAACTCTTTCTATAAAACCTTGCAAAACCCTTCTATGGACAACACATTTACCAAGGACCTTTCATAAGGCAGCATATATTATTTATATATATTATTTTCATAATCGAATGATTATGATTATTTTGGCTATATCATTGCATCTGTTAAATGTATAATAATTTTAATTGCCTAATAACATTATTAATAAATTGAAAAATTAAAAAGTATACAATATATAGTATAAAATGTTATACAATGTATAGTCCTGTATTAAGGCAATATATACTTTTTAAATAAAAAAATATGATTAATATGCAGTGATATACAGTCTGTACAAATTATGATTCATTTGCTCAATCCTGTGAATCTGATGAAGGTGTTGAAACGTAGTTCTGTCCTTTTGCTTACTGTTTAAATTTGTTTTTGAGGAGTAAAATGAAGTCGACCAAAGCATACTGAAAGAACAAATTTAGCCCAAACAAAGTTTTGCTTTTTATTCATGTTCCTTAGGGTGGTCAGTTTCTCAGTAAGATTGAGCATTGCAGTTTATGGAGGATTTTGAATCTTAGGACTGTATACAGGTGCATAATGTTGTTGCTCATAACAGTTGTGGTCTAAAAGTAAGATTATTTTTTTTAAATAAAAAAAACACTTCATATACCAAATATAAGGAGCAGCTTCACTGAAGTAGCTTTTATTAGTTGTCAGTCTTCCCTAAGGCTAATGTAGCAGAAAACACATACTGTACAGTAGGTAGGCAGACATATAAAACTGAAGTTTAAAAAGTTCAGAGATGGCGGAAACAAATATACAATAACATAAAAAGAATGCAATGTTGTTGATAGCTCAATGTAAGTTAGCCTAAGATCTAATTAATTATTGATCATATATTGACAAAATCATTGATATATTAAGATATGATCAATCAACAGTAGGAACAGTAGAACATGTCCCAAGGCCGACCCATTGATTTTTAAATTGCCTTACCTTATGTGTAGATGTTTAAACAGAGCAGACAAAAATCCACTTTATAATGAGAAAGGTGAGCTACTGTATATATTCTAATTATATATAATAAATGCACTTAAGACAAACACAACAATGTCAACCCCAAAAATTAGTGACTACTCAAATGTTGGACAAGGCTAAATACCTAAGGTTTTATGTCAGAAATGTTCATTGTGTTTTGGTACAGTAACCTCTCCACCATATAGACTGAAGACCTCAAATAACCACTTAAAATTTTTTTGAAATTGAAGTTGAAGGTGGAGGGTGAATCTTATCCAAATAATTTGATTCTGAGTATACTAAGCATTAAATAGAACACTTTAAGTTGGTCGCATATTACAGTTTACTGTAACTATGTCTCAGGGGAGGACTAAAGAAGCCTATAAACCTTCAATATGATGTTAACATACTGTTTACTTCAAATGCTATGAAGACTGCACTATTTTCACGTTAGATAGTCTAACATAATGCATTTTTTTCTTCCTAGATCTGAAGTCATATACTTTTTGCTCTTTAAATAAATTTCATTCAGCAAGGTAGGGTTATGTTTAGTGTACCTTGATTATATAACACGGCTTCATTAGTAGTTCAGTGGAAAAGCACAGGACACTTTCTCAATGTCCTTTTCTGTCTGTTCAGGCTTCCTGCAGTGAACACCAAAGTCTCCCTTTCAGTTCCGTTATTGTTCTGAAGATCAAGGCAACATGGAGATTCAGAAGAAACTGCTTATGTAAGGGGAAGATACTTTCTGTTTCCAAACAGACACTGGATTGGACATAGGATTTCCTATGCAGGCATACAGGTATATAACTGCTAAGTGTGTTGTACTGTGGTTCTTTCACAGACTATTCTGTTTCCCAAAGGTGGAGAAGATTCAACTTAAACCGTTGTTTGCCTAATGATCTGAATTCTGAATGTAAAGCATTTTTCTTCTGAAAATGGTCTCTGAAACAAATTGTATGTTTTCTGGGGACTAATTCAATTTTCTCACTTCAACTATTCTTGAGTCATTCCAAAGGCCTGATGTTTGGTTTGGAGGAGAGAGTTTTACTGACCCAGCATTAATATACTATACTCTATACTGTATGTGTTAATTTTGAAATTCTGTGTTTCTCTTTATTACCATGGGACCATTTTACAATTTAGGTAAACAACGTCAAGCAATTACATGCTTGGTGGACAGAACCACAGGCCAGTAATGAAAGAAAATAATCGTTTTATTTTATTTTTCCCTAGATACTAAGATGGAATTTGTTCCATCTGTATGACTTTTCAATTTTCTTGTTTTGTATTTATGCAGAAAGAAGGAGAGAGAGGGTGAGAGTGAGCAATGTATTATCTAAACTCCTTTATTTTATAACACTCAGAAAACATCTGGACAAAAATATGTATTTTTTACTTCCCATATACAAGTGAACAGATGAACCATCTACAGTGATTTTCATCTTTTATTGCAAACTTTTAGGAAGTAGCCTCCAAATTCACATTGTTTGCATTTTTGAGCTGCAAAATCAATATGAGAAAATAATCCTGAAAATGCTGCATAAAGAAAAATGAACATTGCAGGTCTTGGACCTGTGATCGAGTGAACAGAATAAGAAACATTTTTTAGTTTAACTAAATGTATTGCATTTACAATGAGGCTGTCACCCTTTAAACCCCCAGTTTGTATCGCTCACATACTGTAGTTGTTTGAATTTTCTTTTTATTGCTGATTTGTTAAATATTTTTTCATAGAACATACGCTTCAGTCATTTGTGTGAGGTCTGCTTCAACCAACAGTTACACACGTTTGTGTTGAATCATGACATAATTATATTTTAATTTGTGCCATCTGAAAAAACATCTGGAAGGGTTGTTAGAAGGTTATTTGGCCTTCTGCTATGTGTTTGACTTTATATATATATACAGTACATATTGTTTTTTATATATATATTTAATTCAAACTAAATTCAATTCAAATTAAAATTGAACACAACATAAAATATTACTCACATTTTCTCATTCTTTGATGGAGGACAGAATGAAATAAAGTGACCTTGCTTTATAAAGATTTAAGATGAGAAGCTGTTGCAGCAATATAAAGTACCAACACAGAAGATTCTTCCTTTATCTGAATGTGTGTGATAGAGAGAGTAAAAAGAAAGAAAAGGCTTTAGACTCCTGGGTTGCGTGGAGGTGTAAAGGTCCATTTGATAATAACAAATTGTCCGTGGTGACTGCGGTAAGTGGCAAACCATTAAATCACATTATCGCAGCAGTGTGGATCATCTAGCAGATGGAGGTCAAGGATATAAACCACCAAGCTGTGAGCTGCCACAGATCAATAAGAAATACACCAGTGGAGAATCCACAGAAGCCAAAATATCACTGATAGCCTGCAAGCACACAGAATTCACACTATCTTATGAAGCCTAGACAGGGGGAACAGAGGGCAAGTTAATCTGGTTCAGGAAAACAAATGGGTACTGATCAATAATCAAATGCAGGGCTAATGAAAGTAGAGGTTGAAAGGGAGTTGATGCTGTTATTAATGAGCTGTGCGTGTCTTGCAGACTGCTGAGGGGGTGGGGAGTGTGAGCCTGGAGCCACATAAGTGTGGCAGAGACACTGGTGGACACACTCAGGGCAGCAGCAATTGAGACAGATTAGCAAAGGGTGGGGAACAGGGATTAACTGCTAAAGTGAATCCATTTGTCACTGGCATGCTGGTCGCTGGGATTCATCAAAGAAGCAGGAAGCCAAATACGATTTGCCAACAGGGCAAATTGTCCCTTGGCTGAACAGCATGGGGTGAGGTAATAAGTCATTAAGGGCAGGGTTTTGAAATACGGCTTTGACAAAGTCTGATCTGCTAAAAGTAAGTTTGGATTGCTGTAACGTGACTTTTGAAAAGTAGCAGAAAATACACACAATTGACTTATTTCAAGAATCAGGTGAGTGTGTTTTTTAAATTCAGTTTGAAATGAAATCCAATGTGATAACCTAAAAATCTGTAAAAACGCTTTCTGAATTCCCTTTTCATCTCACATTCTATTGATGTAGCATTTACTGTAAGTCTCGCACTTCCTTGACCCAAAGCCAAATTTGTTTAGTGACTGCAACATCATTCATATCATAAAATATCCTAAAACAACATTATTGAGATACAATGACTCTCCATGTAACCCCATCTATTGCTATTTGACCACAAAATTTATGTTACCTGCTCATGGGTAAAATGCTGAACTCAGGGCTTATCCCAGCTGTCCAGATAAGTCGATGATTTAAGCAAGCAGCGCAGAAGCCCAGGAGTCATCACCAGCTGTCGAAACACGAGGTCATGCAGCAAGTCCAGGCTAGGGAGTCTGCACGGACTGACGGAATTCACACAGAAAAGACATGAAATTAACAAGGAGGAATAATTCCTCGACTATCTGAGAGCACAAGAGGTTTATTTTTTTCAAGTGAGGGATGTTTGATATCGCAAATGCAACGATGGAATTTGAGAAGCCTGGAAAGTGCTTTTCTTTATTTTTAAGTAACTGCTGTCAAGTTCTTTGATCTGCTGCTCTGCTCTCCTTTAAAAAGACAGGCTTCTTTCTTCTGTTATTGCAAATTTAAACTCCTTGAACTATTTCTTCTTGATTTAATGAACTCAAAATGAAAGGTTTCTTTTAAACTCCTCTCATACCCAATTTAAATAGAAAATAAAGCCAAATATATTGAATTGAGAACAATAAAGGTCATGCGTCCAGAGTCTGGGACTTCAGAAGAAAAGCTGGATGGACTAATACTGGCAGCTGGGAGCCCCTGTGTCTTCACAAGTGATAAATCTGGTTGTTAGTACAACACACTTTCTTCAATAGTCTGTATAGAAAACTTTATGCTCACAGATTAGTTTTAACAACTTTATCTTAATTAAACACAGACTAATTAAGTCCCAGCTGAAATATAGAACTTTAATGAAAGGAAACTGTATTGAGACTCAACAGTCTCTGTAGGGCTAGTGTAGATTTTCCCTGAACTCTTTTATGGAAGTCAATTCTCAAAGCATTTTAAATTACTTTGAACGGGTAGAAAAAATAAAACTCCAAATAGTCTAATACAGTTTAATTCAGACTTTTTTAATTAGACTCCAAATAGTCTAATACAGTTTGGCTTAATGTGTCATTTACACCTGGCCATACTGGTAGTTTAATTGGCTTCTGGGAAAACTGGCTCTGGTGTACATGTGTGCGTGTGTTTTTGTCTGTCTGCCCTGTGGTGAAGGGTGTATCCTGCCTTGTGCCCACTGCTTGCTAGGATAGGCTCCTACTCCACTGTGATCCTGTATTGAATCAAGTGTTTATTAGATAGATGGAAAGATATAAACATACCACATGCTCTATAATAAATATGTACAGTATATGCCTATTTATTATATGTGAACACCTGGAGGAGTTCTAGCATTTCCTGCTGTAATACTTGTGTAATATTTAGCCCCTTCATACTGTTATTGTTTCAAAAATAAGAAAAGCCTGAATCACTTCTGAGTGCTAATTGCTGCTACCAGGTTTTAGGTGACACATGTCCTCATTCAAATTCATTCATTGCCTAATTTGACAATTAAAAACAACAGCTGATACCTATTTACAATGCAATAAATATCTCAAAATTTTCCTGTGGTACTATGTTTATGAGCTCTTCGGTTCAACAATAAATGTTAAACACGTGGGAATTCGTAACTCAGAATAAAAGAAATGCATTGCTGAAAACAATTTATTAAAGGATTTGTTTTGCACATGGAATTCCTGATATCAAAATTAAAATGGGTTGATATTATGTAATTTATGGTTCACGTTTTAGTCAGCCTGTCCTTGTGGCTGAGATGGGCTTTTATTTCCTGCTGACTTGCCACATTATATGGTATTTGAGTTCAAAAGTATGTATGGAATTAATTCCTGGAAATGCCTTTGGCAGTTTTCGATAAATAATACTATGTCTGCTACATTTTTATTCCAAAGCTGTTCCTTAAGTGCCACAGTTCTACATCTGTATCACTTTACCTCTTTAATCCTGCAGATTCACTGTTTTCCATAAGGGTGACACCACATTAAAACAATCGCAGATACCTAGAAAAAATTAGTGCCAGACGGAGCAGCACAGTGCAAAGACAATGTTGCAAAGCTTCCCTGAACAGTCAAGCTACTGTAGTCTGTGGTAATGTTCATTTCCATGAATACATGATAGATAAATATATATCTTCTGTTTCTTTTCCAGGTCTTCCATTCTGACAGCTGCGGAAGATTTATTATACACCTTTGCAGCGACCGTGAATCAGGCTTGCAGCTCTTTCCCACTGCAGGCCAAAGCTCCGTCAGCCTCCTTTCTGCTAACCCACGTGTCACCAGCAGCTGAGGGAATGATATTGGCTCATACTGACAATTTCTCTCGGATTCTAGAAATGGAGTCAGCAGTCTGGGTCAAAGCAGTTAAGGGGGGCTCTGGCTGGCCCCCTGGATTTTCAGGTAATCAGTGTAATACTGTTTTACTGTGATACAGCTGCAAGAAAAAATGCTATAAATGGACTACTGTTTTCCTTAAACATGGAGACCTTTTTGCCAGTGTGTGAATAAAGTGGTTCTGTTGGATGCCAACAGTACGCCAAGAGTATATACGAGTCCTTCAGTGAGTGAAGAGATTCTGAGCCACAGTTCTCTTGGCTGAAACCACATATGCACCCTGTTGTTGCAGGCAGTATTGTTTGGTTTGGATAGAAATTGGTATGGATTTTGTAGTTCTTTGCTTTTTTAATTTTGAACTGAGCTTTGGGGGAATAAAAAAGATAAACTCCCCTGTGTGACTGTGTGAAACTTGACAAGGAGCAGGCAGGTTTCTTCTGACAGACTGGATTAACAGCATCCTACCCTTAATTTTTTTATGTTTATTTACATAGCAGGTGAATTAGCATGAATGATCAAGAAAGCATGTCTTAAACAAGAAAGAAATGTGGTCTTTTATGGGTGCACTGGCAGTTCCCATATATACAGTATACTGTAGATTTCCTTATATCTGCATCCATCCAGCAGCAATGAGTGAGCAGATAGGAAGAAGCTTCTTTTGCTTATACTGTGAATTAGTGTATGCCTCTGGAATTGAGAGATTAACAGATGCAGATATACAAGCATTTAGAAAATACTGAATCAATATTTATTAGTATGGTACTGGTTTTTAAACTTTAGTATGGTGAGCATATTTACAGTATGTAACTTACAGGCTGATCATATCTGGCAATACAGTACACCAGGGAAATCATAGGATTTTGTATCTTTGTAGACTTTACATTTGTTCTAATGATCATTATAGAAGTTAATTGTTATATATATAGAATTTAGCAGCACAACCTTTAGCCTTATAAATGAGATATTGTGTGTCTGCACAATGAGATGAACTTTTAGTGCGCCAAAGATAATGAAGATTAATTTAATAAAACAAAATAAAACTTGATGTCTTAATTTGAATAACTTCTGTATTTATCATTTTATACACAGAACATGTCTCAGATAATTAAAACCTGCCTTCAGGAGGCGTGTCCCCAGGATGGCTGTGTAATAGAAGTCCAAGGATTCAGTCACACATGTTTGAATATCATGAGGGCTTTTGTAGAAAAAAAAATGACTTTATTAATAATTCATTCAGATGAAGTTTAATCTTAGGAGAATAAATAGTGTACTGATGTTTGAAAAATGCTAATTAAAGTATGAACACGCACTTGCTCCGAAGCCATCACTCTGCCCAGGCAGTTTCAAATTACAGCACTTCTTCAACTAATGATTTCTGAGGTACTACTGATGCCTTTGGGGCAACCAGGCAAAAACGCAGCATAAAACTAATGAGTCTTGCAGCCGTCTGTGCCACTGAAAGAACAAAAATTAATAAAAGCTTGCTTTGGAAGGGATACTTCCAATCCCTTTCATTCCTTTTACAAAGGCTTTTAATCAGTAAGGAATATATACAACACATTTACAAACAATATTTGACTTAGGCCCATGGATAAATATTTCATGAGACAGAGGGAATAATGAACCCTGTCATGAGCACATCTCCCTGTCTACCTGCTCTAACGTCTCCAGGAGTTCTCTCTATACATTCAAGTTTAACAGAATGGTATTGATCAGGTTTGCTATTTTATGAATGGCAATATGTACTAGTCCTGACATCAGAGTTTAAAAATACTTAAAGATGAATTCCTGAAACAACAGATGCAATACATCACAGAATGGATCATGAATACTGAAAAAATAAATATCTTCAATTATTTCTTTTCTGTGCTTCTGAAGTGTTATTTTGTGCTTAATGTAATAATTCGTTTTGATAAAGGGTTTAATTTCTATTAGCCAATTTTAGATTTATGAAAATCAAGTCATTTACAAATTTTAAAATTAGAGTTTTGTACAATGCAAGTTTTAGTTTTCCATAAGGTTGTACAGAAAAATATGTATTCAAGACAAACACTGAAGAGAGTGCCATGAAGACATTTTAACAGTTTCAGGTTTGAGTTAGGCTATGTATAGAAAATAGGTGAAATTTAAACATAAACAAATGCTCCCCAATTAGTGCAAAAAGATCTGAGCTGGGTGCAGCTGAGAGAGGTTTCTTTAGTACAATCTGCTGTTTCATAGAATTGTATAAGGATGTTTTTAAAGTCCATACCTCTGTTCTGCTTATGTCACATTAAAATGATTCCAGCACTGTAAATTTAGCTAACAAAGCCTTAGGGAAGCTGTTCACTTGGTTTGGCAAAATTTAAAAGGTTCTTTCATGTTAAGGGTGAGTTTGCATCAGCATAAAGGAAAGCTTTAGAGAAGGATTGTACTAAATGCAACTGTTTTGTTCCTAGTTAATACCTAAAACTTTTCATCGGGAATCAAAAGGCGTGTGGAACCACGTTTGTTATTCTGAACTAGCTGCTGTGCTTCTCTATTGCTGATGAGGTCAACTTTTCCTTCCTGACAAATTTCCCTAGCTGTGAAGCATTTCTCAAGGTGTGGTAATTAGAGCAGCACTTGTCTCCGATTTTTTTTTCCCTGCAAAAATAAAATAAAATGTATGGCTATTAATCATATTGATCCAAATGCATCAGGGAGATAGCCACTGTATGGTGACAGAACTTCAGAAATATAAAATTCAATAGAAAAGTGGTAGGTTAAGCAGTGAAAAGGTACTGATGATAATAAGCGGTTGAAAAATGAATTTAGAGACCTTAGGGATTACACCTTTAAATGCACTGATAGAGCCAGTCCATTAGCAAGAACGAGAGATGGGATGTGGGGTGCATTTCAGTAATATCTAATGAATAGCTGTCTGTGCACTATAAGTGAAAGAAATGAAAGATAATTGTTTCCTATCCAAATCATGACAAGTTAAATAGAATGTAACATAGTGATTTCTAAATTTTAATTAGGATTTTAGTCTCTTGTTTCAGCTGGTTAAATAAGATTTGCATCTGATGTCAGTGTATGCAATAAATCACACAGATGTATCATAAAAGAACCACCATTCTCCTCAAAATGTATCTTCAGCTATCATTAACAAATTAAGAGCAGAACATCTTCCCTTTTATTAGAATAAATATAAATCTGTCCAAGGTCTAGAACTGAACACGTGAATAATTTAATCAACATGCAAAGCAAATAGTCTGTGTTTGCATTGGAATACTTTGTCAGTTAAATGTCACAGCTCAAACAAATGTTCTATTTTAAATAAGCATTCTTCTCTGATAAGCCTCTGGTAGATATTGTTTTTCACTATTAATCATTCTTGTTGGTAGGACAGGACACAATAAGGCACAGGTGGTTTAGTTACTTGAAGCATGAGTACAGTTCATAGTTAGACAGTTAAGACCTACTGGGCATCTTTATTGAGCTTAGTTTGCATTAACTAAGAATACCCTTGCATTTCTCTGTATCCTCAAACATGATGTATAAAAAGAGATGAACTTATATACTGTATTGGTATTTTTCATCATATATCTAAACTGTAAAAAAAAGTAAATTCAGTAGTTAGGTTAGATTCTGATGAAGGTGATAGAGCGAATCTGTATAATATTTTATAATGTATAATGCCATGACTTGCATTCTTGTGTAAGTTTGATTTGTTGCTTTTTTCTCAAACGTTAGCAGGGAAACATGAATATTCTGTGATATCCTAGTGAATATCTTTGTAACAGGGACACCTAAACAGAAATTAAGAATTTATGAAAAGCAACATGCTGTCTTTTCTGGGCATAAAAAAATCTAAATGATTTTTACACTCAATCGTTTTTAACTATCTTTGTAAATTCTCTTTACACTTATTAATGTTTGGTCGGATATACTGCATGATTGGACCATCGGAATCAAGTTTATCTTTTACACAGATTTGCACATATGTTTAGCCTTACTAAACTCTAATGATCTCAGATTTTGTCCTTGTGCCTTTTACAGTACTCATTAATATGGAACCATTACCGCTACTTCATGAGTGTGATCCATGGGGACAAGCACATTTGTTATGGATATGTTCTTGAAAATATGGAATGTCGAGTGTTGCACAACAATTTCTTCTGGATGAGTGTGACATATTTATCCAGCTCTGGCTGATAGAAGCTTCATGAGGCATTTCGGGATTGTTTGGGAGTAATTTCTTACTTAAGATTAATGTGAAAAGGAATTTTAAAGGCTAATTTTGTGGGTCTGTGCACATAGTATTGTAAAGGATTCTCAGGGATATCATGCTTTATTTTTTGTTCTTTGGCATATATTACCTCAGCAACATTTAAAACAAAGTTAAATTAAGGTTTAGGCTTATTATTTCAAGACTGCTGTTTCTGGTCAAAAGGAAATTTAAAGCCATTGGTAATATTTACCATACACCTAGTAAAGAAACACAAGAAGTGTTTGAATCTCTTAAATATTTAATTTGATGAAGATTTTTTAAAATATGTTATCTCATAAATTATATGTGAGGAATAACTATCATATTGTAGATATCACATGAATGCTGTTCTTTATCAGCTTGGTCTAGGGTTTTTTGTTTTTATTATCTTCTATACTACTGCTTCACAACTGAAATACCCTTCTGTCACAAGGGACAACTTGTCTCTTCACAAGTAAAATAATGGAATATGGATTCAAATATTGCTCAGATAAAGTAAATTTATTAATACATATAAAGGACAAATCTGAACGGCAGTTCTTTCTACAGAAAATGATAATGGATATTGCCAAACTCTTTAGTTGCCCTTAAACAATAATAGAGGTCTATGTGCAAAGACATGATACAAATAAGGGGAAAGTTTTCTGTAAATCCTGAAGAAGGTGATAAAAATCTCTACAAGATATTCTGATAAAGAAGTGAATGCTCCTGTCACCTTTTATAAAAGAGACTTTATATATCTATGTGCCTGATACATCTTGATAAATTAAAAATCTTCCTATCAAGAAAAAAAGAAACGTGGCCTTAATTAGATTTAAAAAGCCTCCCTGCAGAGACATGAAATATCCTATTGATTTTCAAGAAATGTCTCGTTAATTTTGCACAAGGTGTGGATTCCTTGCGATCGATATCATGCGACTGCATCTTTATTCTTCTCTATAACCTATTTCTGTCTAAGAAATTTGAGGCTATGCTGCAATTAGAGTCATAAAGCATTCACAGATCAATGCAATAGATGTATGATCTGTTCACTGGGAAGCAATAAGTAGTTAAAGACACAGTACGTATTCTTCAAGCTAAAGGGTAATCAATCTCAGTGCTCACACTTATTTTCTTTCTCAGCATGTGCAGAGGTTAATGTGTTTTCAGTGCACCCTCAACATAAAACAGTGATGGGAGCAAATGCACTTTTTGTATTTTACATAAAAGCCTATACAGTATATTCATCATAACTTGTTCATATATGGCAATTAGTTTTTAGAGTTTTGTTCAACCTTTTGGACTTCCACCTACAGTACAAACCAGTAGAACAGCAGGTTGTATGTTGTGCTCACTTCAGGTGACTTCAGGTGACCTGGCTTCCTCCCAGCACTTTCAGGATCCATTATATAACAGAGTGTTTATAATTAACTTATTACAGAATGTTTGTCATGCAGAGTGACTCCCCAGCATTGCGCTGGAATTGTTTGCTTTGGGCAGTTTCATTATGGTAACTGTACTCTTGAGTTTTCATATTAAAGATGCCAGTGTGAAAGTTAAAGTGTGTTGTTATTGTAGCGATATCACAGAACATCAGCTGGTGAACCGCGTGTGTAGTTTACAAATAACTTACATGTAAGCAGTTATTAATTAACTTATCAACTTAAGCAGTCTATAAATCCAACATCTATTTTTCCTGTCACAAGAGTACAGTTATACAGTGTGACGTCTAATGTCAGGACTATAAAGCATGAATATGGACTGAACAATATAATGAAACTTACTTCCAGTATTGAAATGTCCAAACGACGTGACAGAGACAGGCTGGTGGCACGGTGGCATTTAGCTCTGTAGCCTCACAGCTCTGGGGTTCTGGCTTCAATTTCAGACTGGTGTCCCTCCTGTGGACACGGTTTTCACTGGGTGACCTGGCTTCTTACCATCTTCCACAAACCTGCTGGCTAGGTTACAGGATATCCTGAAATTCCCCCTGTGTGTGTGGGCGGACAGATTGCAGCATTCTAGGCAGAATTCTAAAACTTTAAACTTTCAAAAGACTATTCTACTAAACACCCTCTAATAATTTTAGCTTTTTTAAATTAAAAAATACAATGCACAAACCTTCTATTATTTTCATTCAATTAATTGAAGATGTTAAAAAAAATGTTTTAAAAAGTTTCACATGGCTTAAGTGGGATTTATAAATTAAATGTGACTGCATTTTTAGCAAACACACACAGTTCACGAAAAAATGTAAATGTAAATTGTTACCAAACAATGACATGTTAGTTTTTTTCCCCATATTTTGTTTTACTAGAAAAGCCGTCTGGTTAATATATGGCAGGGGTTTACAGTATGTGGCTCAAGCTTCATTTATGTTGTGTACAATATCGATGGTAACTTAAGGAATAATAGGCTTTCACAGTGATTTATCTCTATGGATTTTTTGTCACATTTGAAAAGTTGTTCCACTCTGTGGTGGGCTTAGGATTTAGAAGCAGTAAATGGGATACCTATCTAACAATTTAAGGAGGTGCTCTAAAATGCGGTACCCTCTGTTTATGCACAGCCTACAAGGGAATCGCATTTCGTTGCACCGCGGAACAGATGAACATGTGCATGCTTTAGCATTTTAGAACAGCATGCTAAACTAAACCCTACACTTCCTATTGTAATATGTTAGGCAAACTGTAGGCCCTTATTTATTTTTAGATATTTATATATTTTATATATATATTATATACTGTATGTAGGCCCTTATATATTTTTTAGGAGTTAATTTCTCTGTGGTGCAGGAGTGTGGATTGAGGAATAATATTAAAAGTGAATATTATAAAACTAATAGCAGTATTTTTATTAAAGACCTTTATACGGCGTTCCTCTTTATTGTCTGACATCTTTTCATTGGATCATGGACAAAGATCAGTAGCAGAGTCTTTTGCTTGATCCTAATGACCTTTCCATCTCTTTAACTTTCTCCAGTGTGGAGAGCTGCCAAAAAAGAAAAAAAAAAGATTGATTGCACAGATAAGATGAATGTTATTTCAATAGTTTTAAGAAAAGTAAAATTATATATACAGTATAAATAATGGGAATGTGAAGAAGTTACTTTTTAATATTTTCCAGCACTGTAAATCTGGATTGTAGAAACAAACCTCCACTTCTGCTTTGTGATACAATGCAAGCTACAGTAGCTAATATTCATTTTTTCCATAATCCATAGGGCCCGCTTGCTCTTAAAACTCATATGACCCTGTAGTCCTTATAAGACACTATTATAAGTTGTTAACTTCTGTTTGCTAAAAGATAACTTTATTCAGGTTTAACTAAACTTCATTAAGAAAACATTCATTGAAATATTAATAATTTGGGTGGAATTTTATTAACTTAAATTTATTTAATTAACATAACATTATTTTATTAACTTTCTATTAACTTCTTTTAACTCTAATGACTCAAATATAAATTATTAGAATTATACTCCTGTTCTGTACTCAATAGCTACGCATTGCACAGAAAGACATCTCCCTTCCTGTATCATATCATTGTTGCAATTTTTAAAGAATTAGAGCTCTCTTGTATAAGCTTTACTGATAATATACATTTTAACAGCTGGAAGTAAGATGCACTCACACAGAAGAACAAGCTAGGATCTATGTACCTGGAAGAATGTGTAATAACACAGAGAGAGCACTTGTTACAGATATAAGGCAGGTACTGTGAATTATAAATGCATCAATGATGCTTAGAAACAACAGTTCCTCACCATCAAACAGGGGTATAAAACTTGCTTTTTACAGCCAAAACACATACTGTACTGTATGTTCTTTGCCATTTCAAAAACCACATTACCTGCACACCCTGACAGAAGTAACCACTGTAGGAAACTAAGAAACCTTAGTCGTTTAACCTCTTTCCTGAGAACCGTGTTTTAGCAATGGAACAACTTCCTTGTCCTCTTTTTTGAGTAGATGTGTATCTCATTCATTTCTGAATGACTGACTTTAACTTTGTATTGTTGAAAACAATATAGCAGCTTACAGTATATTCTTTTTCATATCTGTGTTACATTTTATAGACTCTGCATATCTGCAGGTCAGCTCTATACGATTAATTCTTATGTACAATGTAGATATTGTACACTATTATATCTTATTATTAAAAACAAAGTTATGATACCACAAATACTTCTGTGATAAAACAACTTCCTTCCATAAGCTGGAGTGGGGAACTGTGTAAGTGTGTTTTTGCTGCAAAGGACACCTGAAGAATGCTGTTTCTTCTTTTTACTTTTCAGCGTGAAATTAACCTTTACTTGTTTTATTACCTTGCATAGCTTATTTTTCTAACAAAAAAGTTTAATCATTCAAAATCATTCTGTGAGTGTTGGATAAATGTGTGGTATTAATTTAACAAATTTGTTTCCTTTTCACTGTTATTTAGCTCTAGGCCTCTATCCTGTGATAGCTGTGTTGGAAAAGCTTTAAAAAATTAATATAAAGCATGGACTTTCTCCTCATTTTTTATGTGAATGACCTATATGTGGATGAAGAGGAAAGGCAAAATGAAAATCATTTGACAGTACATACATTGACATACATTGACAGTATGTCTTTGACTTATAAGATATCTTAAAGAATCGTTTTAGAAAGGGTCGACTGTGAAGACTCCAACAACAGCCACTAACCCAAGCAAGGCTGAAGCACTTCAAATACACATCTGTCTTTTTCCACTGACAGACACCTGAACCATAATGACCTTTCTCAAACAGGTGGAAGGTTTTTAGGGGAGGGTTGGTATTTTAAAAAAAAATATGTGTGTGAGCAAGACAGAGAGGGTTTAAACCTGTGCTGCTATGGAAACAAAATATTTGAAAGAAAATAAAAAAAAATCTACAAAGGAAATTGATTGTTTTAGAAAGTACTGTATGTGACTGACATAAGAGTTAACTAGTTCATGCATTGTCATTCATGACTTTTAAATAATCACTGCACCTTGATAAATCATTGTGAAATGCGTCATTGTAAATATATATACTTGACTGAATGTTGTGATATTTCGCACATTTCTACTGACAGATTAATGCATTGTGCAACACGACTCGGCTTCAGATGAGGACACAGTGCATGTGCAGTGCATGTAGAGAGACAATGCATAAGCTTATTGTTGAAAGGAGATTCTTGGAGAAACAACAGTAACTTGTCTTTTACGAATACCTGAAAAGAATTTGTGACATATAGTACACTATGTAAAATACTGCTTTGTGTCTTACAATGATTAAAATAAAATTCCTGGAACTTTGAAAAAAAGGTTGAAGAATGAGATAATATGGCATCTTAGTATGCAATATTATATGAATATACATACAGTACCTGAATTAAATCCAGAAATCCACAAAAGATTACAGCACATGCACCCTGAACAGAAATACTTTTGAAATCATATTGTTGTCCAGAACCACTTTTATCAATACAGTTGTCATAGCTGATGCTATAATCGTTCCGATAATGTTTCACAAAACGTTTATCATTTTTATTTTTTTTTTCAATATTTTCTTCTGGTATTGACTGGCATTAGTAATATAAAACTCATTTGTTACATATTCACACTAACTAGCCTATTGAAATACTGTTCTATGGACAAATAAGAAATGCATGAAATATACAGTCATTAGGCTTCTGACAAAATCCCAATACAATCTGCCTTTGATAAAGGGATGCAGCAGATGGAATCAATAACAGTCAGGTGATCAGTTGAACTGAAAGCTAGATATAAAAACATGATATGTAAAAAAAGTGATTAATCTTACACAAAACCTACTTAACTAAGATTTGATTGTTGTAATCCTACAGGCATCTACTGTATTTTATTGTGTCAGTCTTTTTTTGATATACATTTTTCCATTTCCTTTTACTCCATTATTTTCATTCATCATATTTTCACTGTGACTCTTTGAGGTGAATTTGTAATCAATAAGAAATTTAGAAATGTAATAAATGTTAATAAAATAAAATTAAGGCAGAAATATCATGATAAATAACATAATACAGTACATGTTATTTGAAAGAAGACATTTCCTAGAAATACTTGAACTTCTATATTTGTTTTGTAATTTTAAACTTTAAAATTCACAAAAATGTGTTCAACAAAAAAAGAGAAATACTGAACAACACACTCTGTGAGCCCTGATATCCCCGAGACCACTTCTATTTTTATCTACATCAGGATGAACAATTACATCAGCATAACGTTACAGTAGGTTGAAACGTTTTGCAAAACTGCTGGAGTTTTGATTTTTTAATCGCATACTTCCTGAATCTGATTAAATGGTTCATATCATCAGTATAAGAATCCCCCAAAGCTTTATAAACATAATACTGAATAAAAAATATATCTCCCTTCATTTCCAATGATTGTTAGAAAGGTTTTATGTGCTTCATTCAAGGAAATGGTTGAAAGAACGAAAGGTATTACTGTATATGTCTTCACAAGCTGCGAGACAATGAATCTTCTAATCCAGAAGAAGGAGGAAAGAAGCTTTGTGTGTTCAAGCCTCCTTTCTGTCTGCATTTGCACTCTTGTCATGTTTCTTCATCCCTCAGGTTGGGAGATGAAAATGAAACCAGCATTCAAGACTATCAATAGGGAATTTGTTCCCGGCCTGCTGAAACCATTTTCAAATTTAAACCATTGTAGAGCAGTTGACAAAACCTATGAGATGTTCTTTGAGTGCAAAAATAAATTCACTGTGGTTTTGTGCACTGACAGCAATACACGTGATGGCTGTTCTTATGAAATTCCATGCTACTAGCATTACAAGCATAGTGAGGTGTTGTGAAACACTGAGAGGTTCTGTTACATCATGGGAAGATGCAATACACCAAGATAGCAACCATTGCAGATGGTGGTAAAGCAAAATCGATTCGTAGAGTGAGCAAAAGTAAGAGTATCAGGAAACTGCAGAATTCATGTGCTAGTTTACTTTAAGAATGTAAGAACAGTTTCAAAGAAGAGGAGGCTATTCGGACTATCTGGCCCATTTGGTAATACCTTGATATACAACCTTGGGAGCTGAAAGTTTCTTGAAAGTTTTGACCCCAGTTTAGTGTACAGACAATATAACATGAAGGAAACAAAAAACGTATTAATCTATCTATGCTGTTCTTACTCATCAACTGCTTTTGTGGGTTGGTGTATTAAAGGTGAGTTACCTGCTTTTTCATCATAGCAATGAAAATATTCCTTTTGCATTTATAGCCAATAGTCCAAGGGAGAGAGATTTTTTGTGCCAAAACATTCATCAGCCAGATCAATAATGTTAAACCAAGGTCGATGCTTATTTTGTTGTTCTCTGTTCAGTCTCTTTCCTACAATCGCTATAAATAAGGCAATTCAAAGAACACACAGAGAAAAACGAATGGTCATATTCACTCTGAGAAATAACTCCAAAATAAGGCAACTGAAGGGGGACTGGCCTTGGTGATCTTAATACTCCAAATACTACAGAGTTAATACTAGACACTGATGTAAAATATATACTAAAAAACAGCTAACACAATACCGAACAGTATAAATAAGAATGAGTACCTTTACAAAGAAGTAAAATTATATTTCTTTTTTCAAATGCGGAATTTTTTTACTAATATATACAGTATATTTAAAGACTTTTATCTTAATTTTGAATCATATGATTTTTGTTAATTCATCTTTAGATAAGCCAATTGAAAATTGCTTCTCATATACTGTACATGTTTCTACTTGGTCAGCTTTTAAGATCACATGGCCTGAACTACCACTTCTATGCTGCCCGTGCTCAGATCTACAGTATATCCATACAAAACCTGACACTGATGTGTCTGTCTCTATTCTCTCTAATTGACATAAAAATATGGATTACTCAAAATTTCCTTAATCTAAACTGACAAGACAGAAGTCGTGCTTATTGGCACCCCTGATCAACTTTGTAAAGCCAATGCTGTAACCCTATCTGTGGACGGTACTGTGCTTGAGCTTCAGTCTAAATTTAAAAATAAGAGGTGATATTTGGTTCAGGCTTGACATTCAACCACATGTGCATCATATCGTCAAAACATAATTCTTTCACCTCAGAAATACGCCCTATGTTATTGCTACGTGTTACTGAAAAAGTGATTAACACATTTGTCTTCTCCAGAATTTACAACTGTGATTCTTTGCTTGCTGGTGTTTCTAAATCCACATTGAACAAACTCTGGTATGTCCAAAATTTGGCAGCCAGAATCTTGACCAGGTCTAGTGCAAGTGTTCACATTACTCTGATCCTGGAGTCCTTCCACTGGCCTCCTGTAGGTTTTGTGTCGTCTTCAAAATCTTCATGCTCACCTATAAGGATCTGCATGGCTTTTCACCCCAGTACCTGTCTGAGCACCTATCGTCCCACTCCAAACCTTGCAACCTTCACTCTTCTAATTCTGGTCTCCCATCTGTCCCCCAAGCCCATCTACCCTCTATGGGTGACCGGGCCTTCTCCTGTTATGCCCCAAAGCTCTGACACTCTATCCCTAAGGATATCAGAAAGTCACCATCCCTAAACTCTTTCAAATCCAGTCTCAAAACCATCTTCTTTAGAAAAGCCTTTACGTGACTGGTTCTGTAATCTACCCCTTTGCTCCTACCTCCATCTACTGTCTCCTCTAATTCTGTATTTTTATGATGCATATATTGTGTATTTTTTGTTGTTGTTGTCGTCATTCTGTAAAGCTCTTTGAGAAGTCACCTTTAAAGGGGCCATATAAAATAAAGTTTAATATTATTATTATTTACAATGCCTTCCTGAAGACCCATTTGAACATTTTTGAACATTGCTCCATTTACTGGAGAAGTCTGAGTGAAAAACCTGGCTCAGTGGATAAAATAGTTAGGCTTGTGACTTTTACATTCAAATATTAATGAAGAATAGTTCAATCTTGAAAAAGCAATTGATTTTGATTTACTGACAGATAAAAAGTACAAGCTTGAACCACAGAGATACAGTAGAAGAAACATCAGAAGCTGACTATGACCATTTTCCTAAAATCTCAGACTAGTTATACACACCATCTTTCCCACCCACTGTATTCCTAAACATACACATATACAGAGACAAGAGGTACTCCTTGTACACTTACAAGCCACTTAAAAAGTTTTTTTATGGTAACCTTAACTCAAAATCCATCCTATTTAACATAGTGCTTTACCAGCAAATAACTCCTAATCATATGTTTTAATGTGGGATCTTGACATCTGTGAAGTTAACATTCTTGAATGAGCATATTTGTGATTCAGTTCAGCTAATGGAGTCTTGCACGGGTAAGCAATGTAACAGAAAGTTAAACAAACCTTTAGAATTACTTTAGTTGTAGTTTGTGAATTCCTGTGGTGCACTAGCGGAAATTTTTCCAATGCTTATGGAAATAGCACAACAGTTTGAACAGGCATTTTAGACATACTCTATGTTTACCGAAACATACCAGATGACAGGGACTTGGGTTTCTAAGATCTACTGTAAAACGCGTGGTGAAGAATGTGACTTTCATTGTCTTTATAACAAAAGTTTGCAAGGAGGACATGCTATCAGCCTGAGACTGCTTTAAGCTACTGTACTTCACAGGTAGGATTGAGCATCTTAACCTCCAGTGGCAAAACAAATGAGAAAAACAGTATCAAACAAAACTAGCAGAAAAGGACAGTTAACTTCAGTCCATAAGCTTGTCAGAAGTTTCTAAACTGAAATACTTACATTTCCCCATAAAAACTCTGTCACTTGAACAGTGGTAGGTCCAGAGAGACAGCACACAAGTGGAGTTCCAGATACCATAGTCATCTTAGAAATAGTATCTCAGTGTCTCATTCAACCTTCTTGCCTTTTTGTTGATGAATTATATGCTCAAATTACATACAGGGATGAGCACAGTTCTGTTGGTGCTTTAAGTCTTGGTCACCTGTGTGTTTTATTTATTGAATAATATTTCTAGGTAGGTGAATGGAAAAATATACAGGTGCATGTTTGGTGGTTGCATCAAATTCACCTCTACAGTCACGTCTGAGATTTTTATTAATCTGCACTGTGAAAAACTGGATAGTCTGGAACAGAAACAGGAAATAAAATTGTGAAAAAAAGGATATTTTAAAATCAGTGTATAAATGTAAACCTATTTTTTTACTGACACACATGATGTGAATGCAACAATGAAACAGAAGAGCAGGTCTAAGAGTTTTACATGTCTGCTAATGGTGTATTTCTGTGAGGGCACTTATACATGGGCCAATAGGTAATGCCTATTATGAATTGTGTTCATACCTTTTGACCTACTATTATTGTCTGAATTCATGATTATAGAGTCCATGCTCACCATTTTTTACAGTTTCTGTACATTGAACAGACCACCATATAAGAGCAAGTATCATTAGGTTTTATGCTGTCATATTGTTTAATGTTGTTATTTTTGAATGGTCCACAACAGCTTTCTTTCTCTAACTCTGTTACTTCCAGTTGTGTGGCATCTATTTCCTCTCCTTCAGTGCCCTTTCTACAGATTTGACTGCAGTAATTATTTTCCTCAGTAGAAGCTGCCTCAGCTTGAATTGTCTCCAACTTGATGCCTCTTTTTCTCTGCTGTGTAGGCTGCCTTCTGCCCACAGTGGCCTAAGTTGCATTGGCAGTGGCTTTTGCCATCTGTTTAAAGCTGGCAGTCAAATGTTCTTTGAACCATTGCTCACTGTTGCTTTAATACGTCTCAGGGGAAATGCAGGGCCTATTTTTAGCTTATTTCTCACAAAATGAAATAATTAAATAACCCTTCACACAGTTAGTTCATTCCAAATGTAACATTTTACCTATCCTGTGTTGCTAGCAGTGAACATCAGTTCAGAGCAGGGCTTAATGGGGTATGGTATGGACTAAAACAGAACATGCTGTACAGCACTGTGCCCATGTATTTTGCATCATTTTAATAAACAAGGTTAAAATATTAAAATGAGCTTGATCTCATAACACTTCAGACAGCACTTTGAAAACTTATGGAGGAGCTTAGCAGAGCAAGAAGTGTCTGTGTGGTGGGGGAGTGGTTCTTCATCTTGTAGATGAAGTATAGAAAATGAACAGAGGTTTCACACCACAGGACACAGTGCTCGTTTTACATTTTTTCACATATTTTATTGCATCCTCTAACCTCCAAGAAATTAGATGACATTAACTTCATGTGTATTAGACAGTGAATTAAGTAAAGAAATAACAAAAACACCTTTTTAAGAACTACAGTATTTAAAATTTTCTAAATTAATACAGGATGCAATATTCTAATTATATTCTAGCATTGCTAAGTTAACTAAAGTTTGGCTTTAATGTTAACCAATGTGAGCACAAATCTGGAAAGGGAGCAAACCACATTTCTGTACAGCAGCTTCAAATTTCTGCCTTAAACCCTCAGTATAATCTACCTTCTCACAATGATAGAGTTTGATTCACATCTTGCAGTAAGTAAAGCTTTTTTCAGAACAGAATTTATTAATAGAAATCTATTGAAATAGAATTTCATTTTTGTAGAATGACATACTGTATGTGAGCTTTGAGAGTATGTTATCATTTCTCTTTAGACAAATGTATAAAAAAAACAATAAAAGTGTCCTTGCTACCAATTTTCCAGGAAATACTGACACATTTTACTGTGAGCACAAGAATGATCCATGGAAAAATCATTAGATGATCAGTTAGATCAGTTTTATGTTTCAAGAACTACTCAAATGTTTATCTGTAATATTTTTGAAATACCTGTATGAATAATCCTTTCTGAACATGTTTCTCTATTTGTTATAATAAATTTACTCTAAAGAGAACCATTTTGATAAGAAACAGTAGTTTAGCATCCTCTTAAAAAAGACCATGACATCAAAATGAATATCTCACCATTAAAATTTCATTTTACTGTATATCATTTTACTTACCATAGTGATTTCTAAATTCTTTTCATAGATATGGAATCTTAATTATTACATACCACTGTAAAATTATCTTTTCATTAAATAAATGTAATTTAATGTATCAATCATTTATTGCAATTGCATTTTGTCTTCTAGTTTAATTTTTAATTAACTCTCTACACACTGTAGGCGATTGAAAATGGAATTAGGGGATTTAAGTTCAATATGTTTCTGTTCACATGTCTTTATTGAACATATACACTATATACAGTGTATACAGTTGCATAAAAGTAACAACACAGAGATATAATTTACTAAACTCTGCTATTTTGCACAATAATGTCAAACAAAGTGTGACAGTGGACAACACCTCCCACTGCACTCCCCACTCCGCGGCGTGTGGGAATGCGCAGAGGTGACTGTCGAGGTTCCGCGCGGGCTCGTGCCCTCTGCCACCCGTTTCGTCCCGCAACACCTGGGGCACGAACCCGGGTCTCTGACATAACACAACAGGGAACCAGCCACATGAGCTAAAGGAGACCTCCCTGAGCCCAGGCAGATGAGGTCCGTGCTACGCGCAGGGAGGGTGATGATGTCACCGTATTCGAACTAGTTCCGCTACACTGCTACCACACCGGGGGCTAATCAGGGCTGCGCTTAAAGATCCCCACGCGTCCGCAGACGGCATTCAGCTTAGAACTGTATGTGTTCCCAAGCCGGCTACACAAACAATTGCTCTGATCTAGAAAAGGATTCTCTCGTATACTGGAGAACAGAAATCTCCGCAGATGACTACACACCGGCACTCCGCACAAAAGAAAGAAAGCGCTCTGCCGATGCTCAGGCAGCACCCTACCTGTCCGACATTATCACAAAAGCAACAAAAAATGTGAACAAAACAATAGAACTAAGGCTCATTTCAGTACAAAACCCTGTTAAAATGAACAAAATACACCATTAGTAATAGTGTAATTACTAATTACTAACTGGAGTAATATCATATTACATGATAATGTTTATATATGAGATGTTACACTGTCAGAATGAAAGCATTATACAGTTAGGATAACATTGATGCAGAGCCTTGATCAGCCTCTGGACAGATTGCTGTGGGATTTTCCACCACCCTTTCTGTTCAGCTGCAGCCAGCTGGCCAGCCTTGGTCATTTGCAGATGTTTCCTATGGCTATGAGTGATGGCGCCACAGCTATTCTACTGGACGTACGTCTGGAGAACAAGCTGACCATGGGAAGGCCTCACCACTGTTCCAGTGCTGTGCCATTGTAAACCTAGAACTGTGTGGTCTTGCATTGTCATGACAGAAAATTGTCACTTCAGGACTGGGTTGCAGGAAGGGAAGGACTGTTGGCTTAAGGACTATGTTAATGTCCTGTGCCCTACACTTCTACAACCCCACCATAAGAATCACCATGATGCCTCTACTCAGGTTGTGTCCTGTTTGGTTTGTCTTGGGTGAAATGACACTCATTTGGGAATAAAACACTCCACCTTTCGTTTCATGTCCACTCCAGATGTGCCATATTTCCAGCATGTTACCCTTGAACGGCCTATGAGTAAACTGTTAATTTTAATGCAGCCGTGAAATCAATAATTTTGCTGATGTACAGTTATTTTATTCTGGAAAGTATATGTAGATGGCTGGATCAGATGAATGTAACAGTTCTGATTTTCAGGATTCTTTTTAAAGAAGTTTGTTTGGATGATTATTCTTTTGCCCCCAAAAGCTTGGAACAGATGAGCAATTATAAGCTGTGTGGTTTACGGAAGGACAAGTGATAGCATACTGGGAATCCTTGTCACACTTGTACTGTACGTTATGGATATGCCTAACAGAGACGAAGACAACAAATAGATTTCACATAAACCTTATTTTCCTAGGACAGATAACAGCTCTGCAACCACTTTTAATTTCTCTCTTGGGATCAAATAGCCTACCTTGGGAGATGTTTTCTGTTTGACTGATTTTTAATTATTTTCTTCACTGTATAATTGAGCTGTTCATCATAATTTTTATGAGAAAAAAAGGGGTTCTTTGATCTTGGCACTAAATGAAAAATACACAAACATGTGTGTAAGGTGTATTTGTATATTAAACCATTTTGGTAGTAAAAATCAATCAGCAACTTTGAGGAAAAGTAAGTCACTAAAATAATTCTTCTTCTAGGACAATGCACTGACCTTATTAGTACACTGCTTTCCTGCTTTCTGCCTCTGTATTGTCAATGAGCAAGAACTTTGCAGACTCATCACTCAAGTGATATCCAAGTCCATTCATAAGACATTTAAATAAAGGCTGGCTCTCCAGATTGAAACCGAAGGAGAACCATAAACAGAGACAGCAAAAGCATGGGCATTTCTAAACATGTTCAAAGCTTAACAATTCTGATCCAATTTCCTAAATAGAAATACAACATTGGGGACATGTTTTTGACCTGCAAGTTAGTAAAATACAGGTGTGGATGTGTATCAGGACCCATGATATTAATATCAGATGTAAACCTCTTTTTCATCTCATTTAAATTTCAGAGCATTTTATTGTGGGCTTAGCTGTATGTATATGATATTTTTCAATTAATGCTTAACTAAGAGCTCTCATGACCTAACATGAATAATTTTCTAATCAGAATAAAAATCTTTTTGGAGAATTCCTAAATGTTAAGATAATAAATGCGGCTGACCATACATGTAGTTTTCAAATGAGTTCCATCGTGACCCTCTATCCATAAGGTATACATCTTCCTAAATGCCTTTAAAGGAGACAGACAGAGCCATTTTAAAAGAAGACCAGTGTTGTATTTCCCTGTGATGCCCTTTATAACACTCCTCTGTGACTAATTATGCAAGTAACTCACGCAAAAAGGGATTAAGTTATTCAGTAACCTTGGGGGTCGCACGTCTGACAGTGCTAGGAATACACAGTAATTATCTGTGGTCTAACAGATTTTTTTTAAATTGCTGCCGGCGTCGCGGTGCTGAGTTTTGTATATTCAGTGCTATAAAGTCAGCATCTTCGAAAATCCCTTTGTGCCACTAATCTTGAACTTAGTAATACTGCCTAGAAAATTTACCTCAGTCCTAGTGCAAAATACTTTGGTTAAATATTCATGCCTTTTTCATGTACTTGTTTCCACAGTTCATATTTTTAAATATTAATTGAAACTGTGAATGCACTGCTTTTTTGTTACACAATGTTAAAGAAAATAAGTAGACTGCATTAGAACAGTTGTAAAATATATATTGTTGTTTAAGCAGTTACTGAAGTAATGTTAGTTTTTCTGTAGCAATTTTCACTTAATATCCCAACTTTAGTGAGGGCCATATTGCTGCCATCAGCACATCACTTTGTGCTTACATTATGCAAATAGCTGTAAAGCTCTATAAACCATATGTAAATTGGTAACATAAGCGTGTCTGGACAAAATTACAATCATAAATCTGATCAAGGCTGTCCTAATCATTGGAATGGTAAACAAACCCTCCCTGTGTTTTCCCATATACTACTCTTATTCTTTTGTCATTTATCAAGGTGACATCCAGATGGAAGAATGTCAGATTACTTTACACTGGCTTCTTTGAATAATAGAACAATACTAGGATACCATTCATATTTTCTTCCAGAGTTTTTCTGGTCTTTGGCCTTCAAGAAAACTGCAGCGGGAATGCAGTCTCCCTCTCAAAAACTGCTGTAGATTAAAGTATTTGATACCTAAATCAACACTCGAAATGTTGCCACTCAGAACATCTTGGGGTATGAGCAGACACATCACCTCCTGTACGTTGGATCTTTACATGTTTGTTTTACTGGTTTGTAGATGCTCTTGTGTGAGAATCAGAAATTAAGTACATTTTCTTCAGCTATAGGGTCTTCTCACTTACTACTGCCTGTCATGAGCAAAGTCTGGGAGCTATATTGTAAGCTTAATTCCCCTGCTGGTTCTTAATTTTGTGCACAAAGGGAAGTCTTGAAGACACTCACCTCTTTTAGAGAGGCAAAAAGTGCTCACAGTGTAAAAAGAAGTCAGAAGATAATTATGCTGCCTTGAAAATGATTATGACATTCTGAGGAGTTGAGAAAAATGGTTACATGCGAAAGCCTCATAAACTGCTTCCAAGTGCAGTTCACTTTATCTAACAAGGATCCCCTCAGGTAATGCTGCATATAGGGGCTTTAATGTGACAGCTTTGAGGATCTGAATATTGCCTTAACAGTACAGCCTGCTTCAGCAAAATGAGTACTTTGCAAAAACAGCTTTACACGCCTGTGCTGAGCACCCGCAGCCTGCCCTAGTAGACCTTACAACTCACTTACGCAGATGACAGACCCTGCATGAACAGTGACAGGTTAGTTCCAGTCTAGCCTGACATATAACAATCAAACTGAAATCAGATGATAAAAGGCAGCCAATGCAAATTATCTCTGTAGAAACGTCTAAAAGAATCTGCTGGAATTTCAATCAAATAATAAATACCGTTTTTTTAAAACAGTATTGTACATAGAGAAAACAGATTTAATCAGGAAAAAACACTTGATATTGTAAAATCTTTACCAGATTTGCCTTGTGCTCAGTGAGAGGCCACATCCAAGTCATCAAAGCTTCAGCAGAAATTGGCACAGAGTAAGATATTGCACTGAAAGGCAGTGGATGATAAATATGTTTGCCATTTAGTTCCAGGTTATAATCTGAAGAACCCATGAATAAAACCTGAAAGGGCTATAAAAAGCAAACACATTTAATTAAAAGCAAATACATTTTCTTTCCAATCTGTGATTCTATTTTACATTCTTTTTGCAAAAAGAATGCTATGTCCTTTGATCTTACTGTATATGTGTAGTCACTGAAAGGCTGAATCATACTTCTATAACATTGCCCTAAAATACGACGAGTGTTATCCTGTATGCTTTCAGCAGATGACCTTGTATAAAGATATAGTGTTTGATGAAACATAAATCCACGATGATAATCAGTGAAGACTACTTATGCAGTTTGCCCTGATAAAAATGTTTAAAGTACTGGATAGCTGATCTATCTGGTTGGGAAAAGCAGTGGTCCTCTGATTTATGTGGTGTATCTGTTCCTCATATGATGGAGGGACATAAGGACAGAACCAGCAGTAAACATCAAAATATTGGTTTGTCAAAATCTAGCTTTCTTCTGGCTCAATGGAAACATTGTGTGTTTTACTTGTGAGAAGTTGTGAATTAAATTTTTAGCCCATAAAAACATTCCTCGATCCTACCCCTTACACACATAATGAAAAACTGTCTGCTTTGATAACTGACAATACAACCTTGATAGTGTCCTTTTTAACAATATTTGAAAATAAGTTAATGTTTGTATCCCCTTGCATCATGTTTGTCAATATTTATTTTGTCATGCCTAGTCTGATTTCAAAAACAGCTTATATAACTGTCACCGAACACAGTTCCTCAGCTGTTAAGTTGACACATAAGGTTTTGACTTTACCCACCAGTTTTTCTTCCCACACATATCCAGGACAGCTCAGCCCTGAAACTTGCTGCTTAAATTTAGCTGTTTTATCCCACTGAACTGCTGTTGTTCATGTGTCTATTGGAAACCTTTGAAGCAGAGAATCAAAGGATATGACAGACATTATAAATTATTCTCTCTTTTTTGCTCTGTTTTAACACAGTAGGTCACTCTCTTGCTTGATTCCTTCTACATGCCCTTGTTGATGCTCAGCTGTAATCTTTAATGGGATCATTTACTTAAGTTCTCTTTCATGGGTCTCTTTTTAACTTCCAGCCCTGGGCATTCAAATATCACCTGGGCACTGTGGTTGGACTCATACAGTAGTTTTCAATGCAGCTAAATGAGGTTGTTATGTTTAAAAAAAAAACAGGTTGCTTGTAAAATGTTTTCAGTAGAAGAGCAAGGTGACGTTATCAAGAAGACAACACTAATTGAGCTTGAGGTTATAGTTTGGTTGAAAAAGGTTGTCTACAAGTATCCCCGACCTTGGTTTTAGGATAAAATGCAAAGGCACTGTCTGTAAAAGCTTACAGAAGGAAAAGCCATGAATTAATCATTTTATGAATGATGTTCCCTGTTAAATTACTGGTCAATCAAAGAACTAAAGTGCCTTCGACATTAGCTGTTCCCATCATCTCAGTGCAAGAAAAAATCTCTAGCACTTTAGGGGGAAATGAGTGCACTGTGCATGAATTTCTGTATAAAATATACATTTATTCAGAGTTGTTTCTTTAAGGCTTCATGTAGTACAGTAAATTGTAAAACCTGTATTTGGGACACAAATATATGTGTTAAAATGTTTTCTGTGATAGTGCACTCTCATAATCAAAACTATAATGTACTGTATTTAGCACATTCATTCTACTCATGAAAGACAGAAAATAAATTAAAATTAGACATTATGTGTAGCAAAGTATAATGGTGCAGATATCTGCTATTCCTTACATTTTCACAGCATTAAATCACTGCTGGCAATTGCTGGCAATTAAATGTTAATGTTAATGTTGTAATTAATAAAATCCTGAACATTACATGAGTCTACACAGGCATGCATCCCTTTTCAGTGTGGTAATTACCATCAGCACTAAATAAATAAAGCACATTTAAATCCAATGGAAAAGTTTTTTGAAGCAGAAGTATTTTTCGCAGTTTATACCAGTTAAGCAGAAAGGCCAGATGACCTCTCATTTGCATCCTTACTTACAACAGAGCAGCTGCATCTGAGTGTCAAAACTGGTCACGAGATTATCGGGGTACTGATGTCACTTGATGGGAGCCAGTTTTCTCATACATAAGGGCTCAGAGAGTAAGTGGAGGTTGTCATCTCAGGTTTGGGATCGACCCTCACTGTCTCGAGGGGAGTCATCTGAGTGAAAGATCTTCACTGAAAGGGGATGTGTGAGAACAAAGGCTCCACAGGGGATTTTGCATTCAAGACTGGGTCTTGTGGTGAGCCTCTCGATCAGTATAGTCACTCGTTGAGACAGCAAGCTCGTGGAGGCCCACTTTGGCTGAGACTTCTGGTTATTAGGTGATCGAGAGCAGGGGAGGGCTCTTGAGAAGAAGGTGCCTGGGTCATTGCTGTGTCGGCCTGCCAGTAAGGAAAAGAAGACAGTAGAGCTCGTCCTGCCAAATGGGATCGACTGAGTTGAGAGACAAATCCACTGTTACTACTTGTAAGGGTGGAGAAGGTGGCAGACTTCAAGTGACGGACCAGTTAGATGTCAAAAAGGTTAATAGAAATAAAATTTCTCCAGTTTCCGCTAAATCCCGGTTATTAAATGGGGATTAATGTGTGCTGATCCTCCATGCTCGGGGGGATCTGTCACACTTACCTTCTTATGCTCTATCAAGGGCAAACAATTTGAACATTACTTTGAATGAATATTAATTAAATAAAAACCCAAGCAGCAAAACTTTTTATTACAATACTTCATTAAATTCCTTACATTTCAGATCATAATTAGTGGTTGAATATGAATTCCTATTTAAGCACATTTGTAAAACTAAAAAATATATATTATCCTTAAAATATTACATATTCTAAATGTTACATTTTATAATTGAACCATTAATATATTGACCTTCCTATTATAAAATTAAATAACATTTTAATTGGACATTAAACTAATATAAGAAGCATGCCTGAATAGAGATTGGAGTAATTAGCTCACAAAGTTGAACAAAATAAGATGACTAAAAACAGATTTGACTGTGATAGTTTCCAGTTTAACTTCAGTACCTCCAGGGTTTAAATGCTAGTATGCTTTGAAATTCATAGTATTTATGGTACAATCAATGTTAGAAAGATATCTGTTCACACAAAAAAAATGTAATTGCAAGAAACACATAGAAGACACAGTTCATAAAAAACATGATCAGTTATGATTTAGCAGGTACATGTAAAAATAACAATATAACATCTGTACTTTCTTGCATTTTTTTTATTTTTGGCTCTTCATTCTACACAAATTTTGTCAGAATAAATAAATGAGAAAGTGAAAAAAATAAAGTCCTATCATTTTGTAGTTTTGGAAAAATCAGATACCTTAAGGGTTGATAGATCATCATATCTCTCCTTCAGTGGCAATCTATTCTATAGAGAAGAAGAACCCAACCAAAATTATTTTATAAGTCAAGTGTAAAATGTTGTCTCCACAAAAATGTTATGTGTTTGCCTAGAGAAAAGAATTCACATACTTTGCAAAATTTTTTATATACTGGTTTAATTAATAATTGCCTACGGTATATCTGTTTGCTTGCAGTACTATTTAGATGGGAAATGCCAGCAACAGTGTGGCTTTGAAGTCTGATCTTCTCATTATTACAGGAGTTGAGCAAAACAGGGTCTTGCTGTTAGTGAGATGGGAAGTCTCTAAAAAAACAGGTAAAGGTTTATGCCTTGCTGAAAGGAAAAGTAAAGAGACACAACATTTCGGCTGTGTGGCCTTTTTCAGGTGTAAGGAGCCTTCCTACCCTGAAAAAGACTCCACAGCTGAATCGTTGTGTCTCTTTACATTTTTCACATGGAATAAACTTTTACCTGTTCATTTGCAGCCTAGGCACGCTGACACAGCTCTAAAGTCTCTAAAGATCAAGATGCTGCAGTAAAAGGTTCTGGACCCCTTGGATAAGCATATTCAAACCAGTGACTGATTTTAATGGGAGGAGCCTTGTGCATGAGGCTTAATGAGATCCAGATCACATGATGCCATTTAATACCCCACAGCAACATTTGAAAGAGCAGCTGTACCTTCTATGAAAAATAATAATAAAGTAATTTTATTCATACTTTTAAAAAGTAGCATTTTGTTATATCCCCATTATTTAATTTACTGGTGTAATTCATGTGCAAAACCTATTGTGCAGCCAGATCATTTCTGTAAATCTGTAAAGTAGCTGGTATCAGCATATTTGAATGTCTGACACCTTTGAGAAGTTTAAATTAAATTAGATTAAATTGGAAATCTCAAGGCCTGAATCAAACATTGTTGAAAGACATTCGGAAATGCACCAGAATAGACCTGTTAGTTAAGTGTAGGTTTTTTTAAGCCAAACCTTGCTTGTTGTGGAAGCACATATACTTGAACTAGAGAGGATGCAAAGAAGATTAGCATTAGCCCCTGCGCGAGTATGATACAGAAATTCATGAAGCATTTCCTGTTTTTTGGAGTCAAGTAAAAGCAAACAGCCATGATGCTGAAGTTGATTCCCTGCATTCTTTCAAAAAAAGGCTGGATTAGATCCTCAATTAGCACCGTACTAATGAGCAAACAGGCTGGTTAAGGCAGAATGGCCTCTTCTTATCTGTAATCTTGCTTATATTCTTTCCAAAAACGATATATTGTGGGGTCGCATCGCTCATTACCAAGACTTGTGTTGAATATGTTGTGGTGAAGCATTCTATCATGACATCATGAGGAGAAATATTCAACAGAGGTGCACTAGACTGAGTGAACTTTGACCCTTTTCATAGTTTTTTTTTTGTGGCCTTTCTGCTGCATAATAAAGAAGGCTTTCTTTTGCGAATTGTATCCCTTAAACAACATGGTTTTATTGCAAAAGGGGCTTAACTGTCTTGTGGAAAAAAGCCAATAGATCTAGCAGCCTGTATGCACTTAATGTCCTAAAGTTCCTTCCTTCAAAAATTAACAAAATATTTTGCTTATTGTAAAGGATATTAAGTATAGAATGGGACCTATAATCATGCATAACATATTTCGCATTGCCTGAAAACATGGACTGAGAACTGGATAATGAGCAGGAAAATGTTGTCACCTAAAGGCGCAGACCTCTAACTGGACAGATGGATGCTGTGGTTTACTGCACAGTGCAGTGTTTTGGTCCAGTAGCTCTTCCTGACCCATATCACTCATTTAGATCCTGGTACAGTACAAAAGTTAGTTAAATGTCTTGATAATACAAACTGGGGAGAGTAACAAAGAAAAATAAAAGAAAAGGCATTACAAAATGACTGCAAAGACTGATGGGTAATTTAGAGCTGCAGGAAGCTACACGCTGGAGGGAACAAGGTGTTTATGTAGATTCTTCCATGTCCACAACAAGACAATGTGGAGAAACAATAAGAAAACAACAGGTGTTCCCATGAAAAGACTGAAGTGATGAAGGACCTGCCACTGGAGGCAGCCAAAAATACCTGAAACACCTGATATGAGCTCCTTACACTTACATGCTAATTCCATTATTGAGTAACTTGAGGTGTTTGGATTGGGTGCATTTTCACATGGGTATATGTGTATATAAGGGTGTGGTATTAGGGAAGAAGAATTTGTGTTGGATATTCAGGGATAGACCTCTTTATTTTGAGAAACCCTTATGTTTTTGTTCACTAAGCAAAGTGTGAATCAAGCCTGCACCTCTGTTCTGTCTCTGTGTTAAAGGAGAGTTTATGTGCAAAGGTCTCCAGATTCATGCTACCGTTAGTAGAGATCTTCCACTGTTTATCACAAAAACTGTGGTATTTAAATCTCAGACAGTTAGGCACAAGCTTTACAACACACTGCACACTGCACACAGAATATTTTGCTCAGTTTTAGTTAATATACCAAACAAAAAAGATATTATAACTTTATAAAAATTACAAAGAATCACAACAAAGAATGTTTCCTTGTCTCAGTGGACTGGTTGGAAGAGCTACTGTATACTGCTTCAGTCAGGAATAAAGGGGATTGATATGAGGTTTGATCTAGTTATGTTAAATTCTTAGGGGTGTAGACAGATTCAACCCTGGGGTAACTTAGCAGTGAAACAAAGACACAGGGCCTGAATTTGGACCTAAATGAGGATCCGTGCAGGTTGAGGAACAGGAAACACTTGTACCCATAAAGAGCTGAGAGCATATGCAATAGGCTTCCCATTGCTGAACTTTTTAAAAGGCTAATAAAATGGCCTCATGTCTTTTGCAACTTTTAGTATGTTGTTATGCTCTCAAAGAAAAATCAGATGAAATTCTTTGTACTGTGCCATGTTAGAAAATTGATCAATGGTACTGTATGTACATTTGGCACTACTGTACATAGCTCAGCAAACTTGTCCTTATAGACAGAAAAGTAGTGTTTAATTAAATAAGAATATTTTTAATACAAAGGCAACTACTGAGCGAAGGGAAATCTTCAGATACCTGCATGTTCAGAACAGTGTGACCACATACTTTCATGAAGTGAGTAATGGTTTAAATGATGAACATCAAACAGTTTATCTTTTTCAAGGATCACCTTAATATGTTTTGTAAGTCAGCCCCCCATGGCCATCCTTTAAACAATTACTGGATGCTCACCGAGAAACACATATTGAATATCCTTCAGAATGGTGGTGGTGATTGTCAAGGCTCAAGAGGTGCATCGCCTTCAGGAGGAACATTACATGGCCAGCTGAAGTGCATACCCTTGTTCTTCTAACGTGCTGATTGATGTCAAGCTGCCATGAAAGGTTATTCCAAGCATACAAGCAATCCTGCATTGGCTGCCTTATAAATAAATTCCATTATAGTGAACACAGCCACTCACTGAATAATACATAAACCAGACTGATGAGCTGTATTAGTTCATTTGCAGCTTTGTGTATATTATTTAAGGACCACACCTACTAAATTCCACAAAGTTCTTATTATTTTAGTATGCAGAAAAATAAAACATCCATTGTTCAGTGCTGGGTAGTATAAACTGAATCTATAACAGTTATAATTAACTCCTGGAGTATTAACAGTTACAGAAGGGCCCATTGCTAGAGGAAAAAAAGACTGTGTGTTTAATGTAATGAATTAGAAACTTAAAGCTTTGCTAAATTCTTAAGAAGAGACAATGTAATTTAAAATTAATACTGTACAGTTAAATTAGGCTGTGTATTTTTCCTTTCTGTTTAAAGAGTGACTTAAAATTATATTTTTAAAATATTTTTTATACAAATGATTTAGAGGCATGGGTACTTAACTAGAGGGCTTCAAGAAAAAAAACAGAAACAAATTATTTTTTTTGTGTTTATTGGAAATTATCTCAATACAACAAAAACTCATGTGAACGGAATTTCTAAAGCTCCTTCAGCATGGACAATGGGATGAATGCCCAGGGTGGGACTGTTAAGATACCTCCTTGGGTTTTCCTAACCCCACATTCAATTGTCTTGCAAGGATTTTATGATACAGTGTACAGAAGCATGTTATAAATGAAAATTTATAATGGAGAATTAGATACCTTTTCCGAAATTAACCATTTATGAAATTGGAAATTCATAGGATTATGATTCGGAAATATAGGAAATGGAATTTGTGTTGTGTTTTTTTTCTATGATGGGTTACCATCATTAACCTTATAAGATTGAACAGATGTTTTTGAAACATTCATTAAAACTCCAACTGGAAATTCAACAGTTTGGTTAACTTAATGTGATAGAAGGACGAATGTATTAGCAATTTTCTGTGCAACTCATCTAGCTGATAAAGCGGAAGCCTGAGTGTAAGGATGAGGCTGATCGATCCCCCTCACTGTGATGAGGAATGAGCCAGGGAGCTGCTACAAGGGTGTAGATAAGGAGACAGAAGGGGTGTGAGAGAAATGTACGAGGGGGAGTCCAGCAGGAGAGATATGTATGGATATACAAGTGGAAGTAGGAGAGATAAGGATCAAACCTTCCTCCCTTCTGTCATCAAGTCCATTTTCTGACAAAGTAGGGTCCCCCTTTTCATGTGTTTGTTCAAGGATTAGGGGTAGAAAATAATTCCTTCTAATTCTGTTCTTGTTTCTGTGAGACCTTCAGATGTTTCTCTTCTTTTTACCAAATTTTGGTAAACTTTTTAAACCTTTCTTAAATTTAATCCAGTCATCTAGAACAGGAATTGGAAACTGTACTTTTGCTTTTCTTCTTCTTGTGGGACCAGATATCTGTGTATCATCTTTTGGGTATGGTAACAAAATTAACATTTTAAACAGAACAGTTTATATTAGTCAATAAGTATACAATAGTGGTTGCTTGATGATGTTTGATAAGAATGCAATTTAACAAACAAACTTACTGAACTGCATCTGAACTCAAAGTGTCTATTGATTTATACACTACAGTATATCACTGATTCTGAAGATGTGGAGTGAGTCACTGTCTAAGCACGACAAATTTAGAAATCTTTAGAAAGAAAAACTGAACATGTTATACTGATTGATTTTTTATGGACGATGACAAACATCAGGATAAATATACAGATGTCTGAATATTTTGCATGTTTAAACTAAATTTTAGACTAAGTCTAATCCTTTGCTCAGATTGAAAGCACTACTTGTTATGGCATGATAAGATGTGAAATGAAGAATCACTTATGGGCTTGCATTTCCAGACTATTTCACCACATCTTGTCTTGAATGTGGGGAATAAAATCATACAGGCAATGATGTGTCATTGTTCCCCTTGAATGAGTTCTTTCCACACTGTTGAAGGGGTTTACAGACTCTTCCAATTATTTTCATTTCCCTAAAACTAGGTCACAGATATGAAAGATGCAGACTTGCTTAATTACACATTGACAAAAAAGCTAATAGGAGAAAAAGATACACACGTAAATTAATTTGTGAAATAAAGTAAGAAATGAAAAGAATACATTTTCTGCTACAAAACAGGCCGTGAGTTTCCAGCACACCCACTCTTTGATGTTTCTGATTGTATTATTTAGTTACGTAATTCCAGTGGCAAGCGGTTTAAGGTATTTTTTTACTTTATATTCGTGACAGTTATTCACGACAGTGAAAGAAATTCAGACAATTAATTGTCCAAATCAAGTAACTATATTTATAAATGAATTATAATTTAACTGACAGCTTGTAGATTTATATTTTGTATTGATCTGATATGTAACTGAATTCATTACTAATAATAAAAAGTGGTATTGAAAGACACTAAAGTGCAAACTCTTGAAGTTTAGCTGCCTAGTTAAACGAAGCTGTTGCTCTATTAGCAGTTTAATCAATATGAAGATACAATCCCAAGTGTATACATGTATACTGTATGCTCTAACTACAGTAAGATACAACCCAACAGTGAGAGAGAAGCGTGAAGACAGTGCAATGTACAGTATTGACATATAGTAGGCTGCGGATATCAGTCAGAGAATGTATTATACACTGTATAGTTTTTAAAATGAATTAAGTGTTACATATGCCGTAATGGGAATTCTGACCTAATTTGTCTCTGTTCAGTCTGCCTTTACTTTATCTCTTTGCACAGCAGCTGTGAAAGGGCCTGATTTTTACTGACAAGGAGAGAATAATATATAAAAACAAACAGAAATGGACCAATGTACTGACACATTAACTGACAACTCAGTGTGACAGATTATTTGCTGTAACAGGGAAAAAGCACACTGTACATAGTACAACTTAAAAGAAAAAAAAAGTAAAGATTATGTTTGACCTAGAAACATAACAAGAAAGAAGAACTGAGTCATGATAAATCTCAGACGCATGTCAGTCACATTTTGCTGTAATCTATCGCACAGCCCCTATAGTATGTGTGGAGACATTTTTGAGTGTGAAGGAAATCAGTACCTTAGTAATATTATTCCTGATACTATTGTACATCTAAAAGCTATGCAAACACCACACTGACAATGTGATTGTAGAAATGAATGACATCTTGAAAATATAGATGGATGATACTGATCAGGGTATCAAAAGAAACGCAATGCTAAAAGGCTGGGATTTAAAAATTAAAATGAATGTATAATTAAAAAATAAGGTAATCTATATATTATCAGTCCATTAAGGTATGTAGAATAGCTTTGCTAATATTTATTATTATATTGTACCTTAACTTTTGTGTGTTAGTCGTCAGGTACAGGAAACTAATTTGACCATTCTATCCTTTTAATTGTGAATTTAAACAAATAATGAGAAAGAACACAAACAATTGCTGAAGAACAATAGGTTTTTATTGATTTTTGACACACAAATAAACTCTCTTGCTGTCTTCAGCCCTTTTTCCTATTAACCAGTTCAGACATATAATGCAAATGGTGAAAGCTGATTATGAATCTATTCCAAAAATAGAAAAAATTATCTCCTTTCTGATAGGAGTATTTATTCATGCATGCTATAATATAGCATTCTGAAGGCTCTAAAGTGCAACACGAAAGTCTAAAGTTTTAATACAAATATGGCCACACATATTGAAAATACAGCTTTAAAAACAATATTTATTGAAAGGACACATACTATATTGCCTATGACAGGCTGAGGCAGGCTAGGGTCGATATTGTTTGATCGCACATTTCTTGTTTTTTCACACATCTTTTTTTCTATATTTCTAATTAATATATGCCTCAAGGGTGTGTTTCTTGGAGCAAGCCATACTGTGGCTAATGATTTTTATAAAATGCTAGGAGCAACTGTTCATAGGACAGCTACAGTATGTACAATGTAATGAAAATACTACCTTTTGTCCCATGTTACACACATGGTTCATCCCTCTTCCTGGAAAACTGTCTTTGGAACGGTTTTCCAGAGAAACACAGACCTAAGGGACAAAGTCATGGTTAACATGGCTAAATAAGCTTTTATCACAGGGCTATTGAACCTGCTCCCTGTGAGGGTGAGAAACTGCTGGAGGCCTGCCAAGTACATGGCACTGGACAGAGACCTCAAGGCTGACCCCAGGAATGATGGAGAGACTATATCTTTCTGCTGGCCTGGGAACAATTAGCAATCTGCCCAGCCCTCCCTACTCAACATGCTGATGCAGTGAACAGCACCAGGAAAACAGAAAATAGATGGATGGTACCTGAAAGCACAAAAATTGTTTGTCCTCACATTAACCTTTTTTTTTTACAATTCTTTAAAAGCACAGTATTCAAACTGTGTAGCTCAACAGATGAAACAAATGTATTCTTCAAGCATGCTGCAAAGACCCAAAATAAGCAACAATGACTTCAAAATCAAATCAAACGTTGCTAAATACATTTTTCTTTTTCTTTTAACTGAGCTCAGTGTTATTGGGGCTGAGGAGAGGAACAGGTCTGAAACAACAGTTCAGACATGAAAGGGATTGTGTTGGAACTCCTAAAATACTCATTGATGATACTTCACAGTCTAACATGATGCTACTGTACCACCACTAAGGCATACACAGTTGCCAACATAGAATGAGCAATAAGATTTGCTCGTCAATCTTTTAATTTTTCCAATCTGAGAATTTCAGGCAGTCAAGGACTAAGCTTCACATGCATGGGTAGACAGTTAGTATCCTCGAAGGCCCTGTGCACAAAACATTCTAGGCTGTGCAACAGTCTAGGAAGTAACAGCTTTATATTGCCATAGATCATGCTGGAACAAAGAAGTGTGCCCTTCCCAAATGACTCATTACGTTTGACCGAATCATTACAGCGAATCGCACAACTCAATTCACAAATCCTCAGAGATTCTTTCAGTTCCAGTTTCAGAACTCAAAGAACAAAGGGATGAACTCGGAAACTTGAGCCAAATGTGATACATACAGTAAACATTCTATCGTAAATCGTCAAACTCAACACTCAATAAAAACACTCATAGCCTGTACAGTGACTTGTATGGATCTGAGTGCTGTGTAAAGATTTAACTCCTGAACTTAATTTAAAAAAATATGAAAAACACAATTGTCATGTTATGGTTTAATTATTTTCTATTAGTTTTTCAATAATCATTTATTTCGCCTTACCTTTGGTGAGATGTTTGTTTCCAAATAAGAAAATCTAAATATGATATACCTGTAATTTTGCTAGTTTTTCTACCTAAACTTTACCTAAATATAATACACTAATATAATATTAAGATGTTTAATACTGTATATTGAGTCCATTTTGTCAATTTTTTATTTATCATTCATGCTTTACTGCTTTTTACCCAGCAAAACACAGCGGGGGCGTAGCCAGGAATTGATTTTTGAGTGGATTTTTAACCCTGTGTAAAAGTGGGTGGCCCGGGCTCTAACTGACCGTCCTGCCAGTATAAGGGCACCCCTCCGATTTACAATCCAATCCTCAAGCGGTATAATCAAACAGCAGAATTAGCGGAACCTTAATACATACTGTCTCTCTCTCTCACACACACAGGTTAAGCAACAATTACCTAGGCTGCTGGACGCTACTGTGCCACAGCTGACACACACATAAAGGTCTCTCATATGGGGACTTGTATGAGCTCATGTGAGCTCATTTTCACTTGTAGCTTGTAACAGTTGTAAGTATTTTGTTTACCTGCTTTTATTTTGTTCAGTAGTTTTATGAGTTACTCTGAAGTTACTACTGTATTTCATTGCAAAACACAATGAACACAACGCAAAACGCAAGATTCAAATTCCGTCCGATATATTGTATTTAAAATACCATGCAGGTAAATAAAGGCATTTATCTTTCCTTTAAATATTCAGCGGACTTTGCATAACATACCAGAAGACTATGCACGCACGTATGGGTTTCAGAGGTTGCAGTAAATGCATCCCCCCAAGGGTAACATCGAGTGAGGCGCCATGAGAATAAAAACTGCGAAGGTATTAAAATATTAAGTTTTGAAGATCTTGTTTGATCCTTCATGATGGTTTTAAACTTGTATGAAACCCACGAAATTAGTATTCTGTTTTCAATGCCAGAAGACACTTTGGAAGACAATTTAAAAATTCGTGACTTAATTCCCACAAGACTTAACACTTGGTATAGTCGCATTACAGTGCTAACCAATTCATCGTACCTTTAATTGCAAGAATGATCTGCTAATAAAAGCGTCAAATACATTGGATGTATTTTAGCTGTGTAAATGTCGTTCACAAATACTGCAGGGTATTTAGAGGCGATATGAAAAGTTATCTGTAAAATGCCCACCCGCATCTACCCGTCTATACCTTTTAATGTTATTCATGCATTCCAAAACTTGTAATTTGTTTACAGGAAAAAGTTTAGAACCTCTTCATGCTCAACTCCTGCAGGTCAAGCATGTATCGAGCTGCTTCAAGCAAACACGTGCATTGCCGCTTGTGTTCCAGAAAGTCTTGTATTCCGGAAGCCAGGCTGTACTCATTAAAACCCAAGATGCCTGTAGCATCTCATGTGTGTTATTTGTTTCGGGACTGGTCTGGTCATCTACACGCGGCATTTTGAAAAACGTAGATATATGCATTTGTTTTGCCATGTTGGCTAATAAACCAAAAACCTAGCGCTAGATAGCTCTAAGAGTGTCTGACGTCAACGATAGCCAATTAGGCTACGCATGCACTTTCCCACTGCATTTACATAATTTTTTTTAATTGGGCACAACAGATACAGCGCTCAAATAGCCAGTTACATACGATGAAAAAATCAAACACGTAACATTAAAAAGTAAATCATGTAACGCAAACCAGGAAAAAAAATCTTAAATTACTTTGGACTGATTGGGTAAGCTTAGGATCAATCAGGCCCACCTGTGGCTACACCCCTTCCCAACAGTCTAAGTTTTCATGAAACTAAACTGTCTATATACTTTATAATGTTTCCTATAGGATTTTCACAAAAACATAATCTTCTCAATCTATATTTCTGGAAGAAGGAAAACAAATAAGGCTATCAGTTTCACATTTTGTCTTCTGGTTTTCTATTTAGCTTCATAATTGATTAAGCCTCATTTCAGTAATTATTGCTCTCAGTATGGTATTTGGTAACACTCAGTTGTGTGGTCATTTGTTCTAAATCTGCTATAGGAGGACAATAAAAGAGAGAGAGAGAGTCTTATAAGTCATATAAATAATATATATATCTACAAGCCCAATAAAAGATAAATGTATGGTCCTGGCAACATTACTGTATTAATTTGATTTAAAGAGATATACATTGGCTGTGATTATATCTCTAGGTATTATGTAAACAGAAGGGTTCAGTTGAAATGACTTAAACAGTGATTTCAGAAAATAATGATTACAACAATAAGTTGTAATTAATGACTGTTGGATGACAGATAGCAACATCTGAGTCCAGTGCATCTTGCAACATTCCAGGAATTTAAACATTGTGTTGTCTCTGAAACCATTTTAGATTAAAACTTGCAAATTATGGTAAATGTTCTGTTTGCATATTCAATTATATAAGAAGTAGACAGACAAAACCTTTGAAGTGATATTTCTTCAGTGAAGTTTAATCTTCTTTGTACTTTTGTAGTGCTGCTATTTTAAGAAAATAACTAATTTTATTGATTCTTTGCATCCCAAAAGCTAAGTTGTACCTGTGTCTTTTCTAAAAGGTAAATGGAGGAAAAATAACTATACACACCTTCTCATTAAACAATAAGATATATGCTTGTAATACAAATATAAAGAGGTTTGGTTCATTTGATATTATTACCCATTAGGGCAGGAAGCACAATGCATTCACAGTATTGTGATTTGCACTACAGGGAGGATTACAATTTATTGCTTCCTGCATCAGTTACTGCCATGAGCATTTCAGAGACAGCTTGTGCTTGAGCTCTGCAAAGCTCTGGATATATCTTAAATTAGGTATGATGAAATTTGGCAATTAGCTGACATCGAATTTATATCATACATGAAAAAGTATATATCATACAGTACCTGTATTATAGTAGGGACATTTTTCCACAAAAGTACCCCACAATAACAGAATAAAATTATTCCACAGAGCAGCGGTGGGTTGAGCTACTGTAGGCTGCAAGGTGGGAATCAGATATTCTGCAATTGATTTTTTATCTTTTCAGTATAGACACATGGATGCACGATATAAACTGTGGTTTAAATAAACAGTAATCTTAGGAAACTGCCCATAGATTTTAAATGTTAGAGAACAGCTATTTGTGCTCATTCATGCATTATAATCCAGTATACTGCAGTAAAGTGAGCAATGAGTGGCTTTCATTGGTTTATCAAACTGTGCTTAGTCATTCTTCTAAAAAACGATCAGCTAGTTCTTGATTTTGTCATCATTGTACTGTGATTTTCCAGATATTTGAACACTGCAGGGAATGACAGTTGCAGCAGCATGTATGACTTCATAATTAGCCCTGCGTGATCTCTTACTTCAGGCTCCCACTGAGCTCACCGGTCTATGCCTGCAGGGTATCTCCTCATGCAATTCTGGCCACCAGCTTTGCTGTTTTATTAAAATGCCAGCAGCAATGTGAGTAACTACTAAGCCTTGTGAAGAGACATTTATCTTAACACGTTCTTTCCTTCTCAGTTGGTTTCTCATACCACTCATGATAGATCTAAAATACTTGCAAAACTGGCATGCAGTACAAAGGGAAATTTGTTCCTTGCCAGTTATATGCAGTGAATTTATTAAATACATGGTTTTGTTCATGATTAAAGTCAGAAATACTTAAATTGCCAATTGCTCATTACCTGCTCTTGTACACTAATTGCATATGTTCATAAGTTATAAATCAACTTTTCAATTTAAAGGTGATCGAGGACAAAAGCATAACAGTGTGCACTGTACTGTGTGTCTTGCTATATGCTTACTATAGGGCCTTCTTCATGCCCACTGAGGAAAGACACAAGAAGCTGGAAAAAAATGCAAAGCAGTGAAGGGCTCTTTCAACAAGTTCAGAGATGAATATAAATAAGGCTGACATAGGAAATTCATGCAAAGGAACAAGTTATAGGTTTATTCCATGCTGAAAAGAGAAGAGAGAAAACACAACTTTTGTGACCTGGCTCACACCTGAAGGAGGCTTTACAGCTGAAACATTTTCTCTCTTCTCTTTTCAGCATGGAATAAACCTACTGTATTACTTTGCAGACTAAGCATGCTGATGCAGCTACCCACATGAACTATAGGAAATTCATTGCTTGAACTAATTAGTACAATTGGCAACTTATAGATGAGGTTTCACACTAAATCCTGATTCCTCAATTTCTATATAAATTCAATTTATTTTACAGAGGAATTTACATTTTCAGAATTAGATAAGAAATGTATGAAAAACTATTTAAATTTGAAAATAACCCAGTGAGAAGAAGAGCCTACCAAATGATTTCAGTTGGGAATCTGCTACTAGGGAAGGTCTTGTTGTAACCTCAGAGCAGACTGAAAGTCACTCTGGGCTTCACAGACACCCTGTCTGGAGCCGTTGGCAATAGCTCTCATTGATTAAGACAGATGCAGAGCTGAGCTGAAAGACATATTTACAAATGGAAGCTGAAATCAAGACCGTAGATAAATTGTGTGTGTGAGACAGTTTCACACCAAATTGATTGTCAGCTTGACGTTTATATTCTTACCTGTCGCAATGAATTGCTTGATGCATGTTTTCTAGTGAGTGGTTTCTTTTGAGACAGATACCCTTCAATAAAGTAAAAGCTTATACTGTATATAACATGTAACTGCACCAGCTTAAGTAGGATATTGACAGGCCAACAAAGTGATTTTCACAAATATTTCAAACACTTTAGATTTTCTAAACCCAAGCAATTCTTTCTGAATCTCATTTTGTGTTTATAGAAATCTGTGGACATTTTAAACCATCTTAATGAAAAAATACACAAAATATACAGTAGTTCCACTTAGTTTTTGTTAATAACCTAGTTTACTTTGCATCAGAATTAAATTAAGCCATAGCTAAGTATGCATGAATTCCAGAAAACACAGGCATACTACTTGATAATATTGAGAGATAATTGTATCTGGAGTGATCAGTCCAATAATTAGTAGTTGATGACAAACAGACAGCAGTGAACTCATGACCAAGAAATGTGCTTTTTTAATGTTTCTTTGACAGCTTAACTGGACTTTAAAAAGAGTGACACATGAATTCCTAACTCAAGTGCATAAATGTCAAATAAAAAGCTATACCATATGATATATACAATAAAGATGATTATTTTATAAGACATCTTTGTTATAATAGGTCTGTTCAGATCTAATGATGAAACCCTATCGATACTGGTATCAGAAGTATTAAACTACTCAAATACACAGGTAACCTCTAATATAAACACCATACTGTAGCTTGTTAACCTCCCTGGGAAACAAAACCTGAAAATAAATTACATTTTACAGTAAAGAAAGTGTGGAAGAAATCTGCTTCACAAACGATAAACCTGATGCTCTGAAGTGTCTTTCTGCAATTGAACTGATTTGCATGGTACCAGTGAAAAGGCCTGTAGCTTCTCATGAGATAAAGGGCATAAATGGTAATTGTACGAAGAATGGATGTTGTCACTGTGTGCGATACTAGAGTAAGGTGAGTGGAAAAAATGTATTTTCATAGAATAACATTCAGTCTATCACAGGCGATAAAGACTTGTAGAAACAAATGGAAACTATTGATTATTTTGTGGTGCAGCTGTTTCATGTAAAAATAGAGATATGTGCAAAAAACATAATATGATGTGGATGAAGGACATTTTGATACAAAAGAGAGAAAAAGTGTTTAGGAGGTTCTGTATTGTGCTTATTACACTACCAATTGTTTTTGAGGGAACAGTGAGTGGAACAATAAGAAAGTGTGCAGCAGAATGAGCACAATGAACTGCTAAATTACTTTAATAAAATCTGAATAATTCTCTCACTTCGTTATGACTTAGTGTCTTTGTGCTCAGATGGTGAAACTGCAGACGACAGTGTGGTGTGAAGGTAATGAAAGCTATTTTCATGATGAGGTATGCCTAACTACATTTACTGGTTTATTTAAAATGACTAATAATACAATAATATTAAACACTGAATGTCTTCAATAGATTCTGGCAAAATATGAGAAGATGTCATGTGCTAGAAAATGTCTGTGGAACTGGGCAGTGTCCATTCACAAGAGACAATGCAGATTAAATTTCGCTGATCTTGCTGAGTGCTCCTAACTGCTTTCTGCTTTTTCAGTTTTTAGTAATATAGCAGAAGCTGCTCAATCATCACTGCTGTGTGATTTTGATTTGATGGCATTCATTATGCATAACCCAGTCTCCTGCTGATGACTTTGTTTGTTAAGCATTTTATAAGTTAGTGCTTTGTTGTATGCATAACATAAACCCTCTGATTTTATAATAAATAAATTACATGCCTAATGAAAACAGCCACTCTGTCAGAAGCAATTATCTTTTTTTCTTTCTTTCTAATCAAGAAATGTTTGAACTTTTTTAACTGCTTCCTGAATGTGGACTTTCACATTTTTCCTAAATGGGATATCTAACAGGCATAAGTAGCTTACATAACCATATTTAGTCCTGACAATGTCTAGTTTTTAAAATATACATACAGTATGATCTCAACTGTCATTCTGAAAATGACTAAGAAAATAACGGGTGTTTGCAATGACTTTAATGCACTGAAAAAGAGCTGTGATGTTTTCAAATGCTGACAGTCATGGTTATTTTGCACATCCAAAGATTACTGGAATCTCAAAATTCCTTTTTTCCAACATGCATTTGCAAACAGTATACTCTAATGGGTGCTAAACAGAACTTATAAGAGCAAATACTATTTTTATCTGTACATTAAAACCCCAATTTCTAAAAAAAAAAATCTTTTGACATATTAAAGAATTTATTACATTAATCTTTTACGGTTTCTTTTAAATTTTGGTGTTTTAGGTTATTATCTGTTAGGTCTGCAACTGGTTTCAATAAAACAATATATTAGCCATTTACAAATGTTGCCCTAAATGGAAGTTATTAACTGAAGTTTGGGAAGGAAAATAGTGACAAGTCAGTCTCACACAGCTGTATCTAATCACCGTCATTATGAAATCAGCTACATATACTGAACTCAAACATCTCCCTTCATCTCCAGCCCCCCTTCTCCACCACATCTCCACCCTGCAGCTGCCCCTGTTCTCTCAGTCCGACTGGGGATCCCGGCCTGTGACCAGGAGGCTGCCCATTAACCAAGCGGGTTCAGCCAAACTTTCACACCAAGTATTCCAAGCCTTCACAAAGCATTCAATCCTCGATGCTGTTGTCTCTAGTGAAATTATTTAAAACATATTTTACATGATTAAAAATTTCCTTTTTTTAATCCTTAGATTTTTTATTGTTTCATTTTCATAGAAAGAGTATTTTATATAACTTTCAGGTAATGTTTACTGGATGCAATTTTGAGAATGTTATGAGTTGATCATTATTTGCTTTAAATAATTTTAATTACATATGAATACCTTATTTAATATTTTGTCCACTGGCATAAATCATAATCTTGATGGTGCACTTTTGTTTAATGATTGTAATTACTTTTATAATTATATACTTAGCTGTTTGAAAATCAGTTTGTGGTAATTTAGCTAAGACAAACTATTAGAATCTTGTTTAATGGTGACATGAATAATGAACATTTCTTTCTAGATGTGGTTTAATTTGGTTTGATGGAAGCAATAGCCATTGGTTTATAATGCACTAATTAAAATGTGCAGTTTAGTGGAACTAGTACATACAGTACAGTGAGGTTTTCTGCCTGGAATCTTAGTGATCCAACCAATTAAACACACTGGTATGTGACAAACATGACATTTCGGAATGACACTGCTGGCTGCTTTGTTATTATTCCTCATATATACTGTATATTCAAGCAAATGATTTGTAGAATGATGATGAAGTGTTGGCATGGGATAGTGGGAAAACAACGAAGAGCTCTAGGCTGCATAACCATTAGCACTTTCCAGGTAATAAAGAGAACGTTTTTTATATACTCAAAACTAAAATTCTAATCAATAGGGAAACAACATCTGAACTCAGTTTTTGCCTATTTGCTGGTTTATAATTAGAAGCATCTTGGTGTAAGCTTGTTGTTCCGATTCAAGCAAAACTGTATAGTTACAATATGGTTTGCTTTGCACCTCTCTTTGCAAGACAACATTTTGTGCCTGCTGCTGTCTCAACAGCCCCTGATCAAAATGTTATTGCTCAAACATACATCAGCCTTTCCTTTGTGTTCTTCCCAGGAGACAGAAATGTTTTCTCACTGACCTGTCTTACACAGAACCCTCTGGAATGACAAATACATCAACTCCAAGCCACCCATTGCACTGCTCAGTGATGTCTTCAAATGAGACCAACCAAATTACACATTTTAGTTGATAGCTATTCCTGCTCTTTCAGCACTTCATGAATTTTACTGATGGATGGGTTTCACAAGAGGGACCAACCACTGTGTTGCATTCCTGTGTGTGTTTTCACCTTACCATTGTTTATGCAATGAATATGGAAATTTAAGGACCAAATAAGCAACACATATCTCCTCACAGGGGTTCAGACCATCTGGGTTTGATTCATGGTGATGGAATACCATTAAATATTTACCATAACCACACAGGAGATGAGCTGAAATAGGAATGGATACTGATAGTTATATTGTTTTTACTTATTTTTTACCAATGGATTATTTAAACTTTTTATTTTTCATCTTACATTACATTTCATCTATTATACGGGGCTACGGGAATCATTCATTTTTTATTGCCTTGGATTATTATTGAAAACATGCACTCAAGTTTATTTTTGGATCCCATTTGAAGCATCTTCCATTCTAATGTGATGAAGGAAATTCTCATGGAAGATTTTTCACTCTTCTAACTGGATCAGCAACATACACAATTAGTGCAATGTAAACATCACAGAGTGCTACAGAACACCCAGCTGCAACTAAGCATGACGGTCTACCTTACAGCTCCCAAAGCCCTGTACAAAAGCGGGTGACTTCATCACAGATTCAGCTCTATCGCTTGAATGCGTATCTTTGATGCCAAAGTGCGACCTGCATTCGCCTTCAATTTTTCACTTTCACTCAGGCACATGGAAATGCATAAACGCCCTGTCAGGCTCTGAATAGGAAGGCGTCACCTGCTGAGACCCAGAGATATTTTACGCCATTCTTAAATACAGTGACATTTTACATTTAATGTCCTTCTTATATTCTTTATTGAATCTGTGGTTGAAAATACATCAGAGAAGTGGTGTTAAGCACTGAATTAATCCCTGTGGGTTTCTTATACATCCATACATGTTATTTCTCAATATTTGAGCTTTCTCTTCCTGGTCTTCATAATTTAAATACTGTATGAGGTTTGTTAAAAAAACAATACACACAGGGATTTCATAATGCAAGAGTACTCCTTTTTTGCAGGTCTTTTTTGCATCTATCTTTCATGTATTTTTACCTATAAAGCACAGACTATCGAATAATGTCCTTTTTTGTTTTTTTTTGTTTCTGTTTTACTGTCTCTCTATATACAGTAAGTGTGTGAGAGTGTGTAAATAAATTGATGAACATATACCAAGAATGATACGGTGAAGTTCATAAATGAAATATGATAAGTAAATACTGATTATTGCATTCTGACAATGCATAATATGAAAACAATTGAGATCAGTGTCACCCAGATCACAAGCGTTCTGTGAATGAGGGCACTTACATCCTGCAGTAAAGCTGCAACATGGGGTTAAGATGGTCTCTAAGTACCGTTAAGTAGTGATTAGCATTCTCTTGATTTCTAAGGGATTAGATGCACCCAAAGCATTATGGAACCCATGATTTTTGAAACCAAGTGCTCTAGGCTGTAGAGTTCTCTAGGTTGGTCCACTCATTTGTCAAGAGTGATGGCTAAGGATGATTCATCTGGCCCTATCACATTTCTCCACTGCTCGGTAGTCCATTGTCTGTGGACTGGACTAGCAAATGTACATTTCTAGTGTGATGTGTAGCTTGTGCACAGCAATTTCATTACAGGATCCAGTTTTGTTCTCAGTGGACCATCTTTGATGAATTTAGCTGTCTGTAATATGTTGATCAATCTGCAGCCACATGCCTGTATTGCTTTGCATTTCTTATTATGCACAGATCTCATGATCATGCTGTACTCGGTTCTGTTAATGTCTTTCCCTCAGAGTACCAACCTGTCATCACTTAAGGCACCATTGCTCACGAAACATCAGCATGTTTCACCATATCCTTTGTTTCACACTGGTTGTGAATTAATCTTTGGGGATTACTTTGTCATGACTTTTTGGGAATTTAAAACATCATCAAATCATAACACACTTTAGAGTTACTCTGAAGAGTCCAAGGGCTAAATGTTTATGGAGACACATTCAACATTCAAGTAGGTTGTTATGAATATTTGGAAATGTGAATATTAGTTAACTCTAGCCATATCAAATCTTTAGAAAACTGAACGTCCTTATCATACTACGAATTCGACTAATATACTTAAAGTCACACACAACTGTTTTCATTATTTCGAGGCTAAGCAGTGTGACATACATAATGGTGTCCAGTGAAAAGGCACATTTATGAAGCTTACAGTATTCAGATTCTCTTCTCTATATCTATCAGTCAGACATTTCCTCAACAATGTCATCAGTCTTCTGAATGCAAATAAATCATCTCTAACTGAGAATGTGAAATTGTATACTCTGCTGGGTCTGAAAGTCTCAGCAGCCCAATGCTTTGATTGCTGAATCGCAGTGTAGTGTGACAGTAACTCTTTACAATATTTTAAACTTGGTGTGCTTCACGCACAAGGTGAGACAGCTCTACAGCTCTCACTCTTTAAGGATTAAGGACAGTGCAAACAAGCATTCATGAAGCAGTAACCAAGCAGTGATGTATTGTGTTTGTTCTTTAGTAACTCATCTTTCATATGTCATTGGATATGAGTTTGTGGTAAGTACTGTATATTGTGTCATTTTCCCCATGTTTTTTTTTCTGATTTCTAAGTGAGTTTATCTGGCATATATTATCTATTATCTAAGATTAAAGATCTCTCCAAGCCCATTGTTTCTCATTTCACCTCTGACAGCCACGACCACTCTAATCTCTCCATCTGTGTTCTCAAAGACAGTTTTCCGAACTCATACATCAGAAAGACTACCGAAACCAAACTTATCCTGCAGCTAGGATCACACATTCCCCCTTCTCTTAACGACAGACTACTCTTCTTTAAAATTTTCTCCATTCATTGGAAGTTTCATTTCACAACTATCTGTACCCATTCTGACTTCACACCTCTTGATTGGCCTCTCTTTCTGTCCCGTGCTCCAGCCTCTCACTCCTCCTCCCTCCCAGCCTTTGTTCTCCCGCTACATTACCTTTTTCCTACTGCCTTGTTTCTCTCACACCTGAAGAAGGCTCCACGGCCGAAATGTTGTGTTTTCTCTCTTCTTTTTTTCAGCATGGAATAAACCTATTACTTGTTCCTTTGCAGCCTACGCATGCTGACGCAGCTACCCACCTGAACTATATTATCTATGCTGCATAAAGATATTTTCTGCTTATGCTGTTGACTTCATATGTCTGAAAAGCTCTTTCTCTCTTTGTTTAGGGAATCTAAGATTGTAGCTACGATCTCTACCACTACAGGCGCAATAACCCATTTTACAAAGGTTGTACCAGTGAGAGTAATGTGCATCAACTATCAATAAATAAGCTGTGTTTTCCTTCTCTTTTAAATCAATACAATGCAATTGAAATTCTGTTTTAAACATAATATGTTCATGTAAAAATATAAATACACCCAGCCTTTTTATTTTTGAATGTGTATAAAGCAGAGAAAGAGAGATGATGAAATATATTGTAGCTTTGTTTATGCTGGAGTTATACTGGAGTTTGTACTTCCAAAGCTCTTATACTTTGAGACAATTCTGAGAAAGGTAAATAATATATGCTTTTGATAATTAAATCTAAAATAGTTCTAAAATAGTATCATACAAATAATAGCATCTAAACAGATGCCTGGAATAAAATTGAATAATGAGAAGAAGCAACTTAATGTGGTTTCTTTTTAGTTTAGAAATTCAATTCTGCCTCATTTTGTAAAATAAACATTTATTTCTTTGCACTTTTTTTTGTTTCCAAAAGTGATTTATGAGTGCTGCATACAAATGGAGATCCTCAGCCATCTCAGACCAAAGTGTTGATGGAGAGAACAGAGCTGCTACCATCTGGGAGCCCTGGGGGGGGAGGGGGGGGTAGGCACCATCTCGCAGGGTAACCCCACAGAGTTGATAACATTGTCTCCTTGCCCCATCATTACAGGGACCAGCAGAAGGTGGAGCAATGCACCACTAGAAGAAGCCTTGAGGATTGGAGCCTCCACAAGGAAAAAAGAACACTGAATTGAGGTCATTCCCATAAGGGTTCGTGCACAATTCACTGAAAGATATTGCATTCACAAATAATTGGATCCTCAGTCACCACATCATTGCTGTGTCCTGGCATTATGACAACAATTTCAAACAGATATGAGCTGTCAGTATAATATGATATTGCTTTTAAGACCTAGAGTCAGTTGTTGTAAGAACTTACATAAATACTGTGTATTAATCCACATTAACATAATTACTTCTGCATGTCTTTCTTATAAACATATAATTAATTATGTAATTGCTTTAATTGGACAATAATAAAAAAAGACATTTTTATTCATTAAGATAATTCATTTGATAAATAAGAATTAATCAGTTAAAAGCAAAAAGGGGAGACCAGTACAGTAGGTTAATTTTCTCCTCTGATTGCAGAAGTCTTTCTGTCCATGTGTTTTTAATAAGTTAAACAAAGAGCTTGTTGTGCCCAAATTATCCTGTAAAATGGATGATTTGGGACCTAACTGCATATCAGTCTCTAAGTTGCTCTGAAGCCCCAGCTGATCACATTTTTTGTGTTACATTTACAAAGTTTAAAATTAACTTTAAATGTTATTAAAATTATTTGTTTTCTCTCAGAAGAAAGAGTTGAACTCTATGGAAGTTCTTACCTAATGAGTGAATCTGTTTAACTATTTTAATTGTTTTGTACTTGGTGCCCTTCTATCCCATTTCTGTGTTTTCTGATTTAGTCTGTGACTCTATAAACATGAAACACAATATAATTTAGGAAAATGTCTGATGAAAGGTCCGTCATATTCTTTTCATTTAGTCATTTCAGTTTTTTTTAATGATTCAGGTACATTAGATTTCCATGCATACAAACATTTTATGTAAAAACAAGAAAAAGATTTAATGGTCAAGTAATTTTTTTTTCTGAAAGAAAATACCTAAACTACTGATTAGGAAGATTTTGTCTAATGAGATGATCTGTTTGCTGCCTCTTTGACATAAATACTGGACAATGGTTCCTTGTGATCTCTGAAATCCAGTGTTTTAAGATATACTACTACACTTTACAATGCTAAGCTTTAGTACTGTATTTTTATCCATTCATAGTTACATTTACAATTTAGTTTTTTACAGACTAAATTGTCCACAATTCTTTTTTTTTTAGATATTTTCTGAACTCTTTAAAAAATATAAATAGGATCTTTGTGTACACTGTTTAAATCATAATTTGCACATTCCAAAAGGTTTTAGCTTAACACTATCTTTCAAATGTTACTGATAAGACTAGTCTATATTCATTCTAATTATTCTCTTTATTACAAATTATTCAATATTCTCTTTATGTTTACATAAAGAGTAAAGTGACATACAGTATAGTATGATAAACACCAAAAAAGGAAATCAAATGCTTTATTAAAATTGGAAGATTTTTATATCTCTATGGATGTTTCAGATACAGCAAGATTAATGGTGAAAATAAAAAAAAATAAAAGTTTGGAAAGCTACAGAAATCTCATAAATTCAGAAAGACACGTTAAAATATACTGGGTTAAAAAAAAGACAAAGTCCAAAAAGACAATCCAAGAAGTTCTCACATTTGACTCATTTACAGACGCCAGCATTTTCAGCTTCTGTTCCTGGTGAAAATCTTTGTTGCATGTCAGGTAGACCTCACAGGGCTCCTTGTGGTGTACATCAACAAATAATTTTCCATGGAGGCTGTTAGAGCATCCCCTTCACTGATATTACAATCATTTATAATAGCACTTTTCTCATGGCACTTTTCTAATGAATTAAATCACAGCCTTATAATCAATCAAATGCATCTTTAAAACAATAAAATGAAGCCATAAAAAAATAAGAATATTTTAACACTATTGTAATATTCTACATTTTTTTACAAATTGTGGCTAACGTTAAGTAATTACCAAAAGTAATTATCAAAATGTTAAAGAAAGACCCTGGAAAAATCCTTCCATCCGTTTTCTAACTGCCCCATCCACATCAGGACACAGGGAAGCTAGAATCTACCTGGCGCAAGGAAGGACACCAGCCCATCGCAGCTTATGTTATTCATAAAGTAAGTACAGTAGTGCATATGAAATAAAACTGAACAATGTAGAATGGTTACTTATCCAGGTCATCAGTCCAGAATAAATGCATTTGCTCCTTTCAGCACTGAGAATACTGATGCAACATTCAGCAATTTGTAACCATTTGCCTCTAGAACCTGTTGAGCAGCTGGATTTTCCAGGTTTATCTTTATCTGGTGATTCCAAGCTTGCAATATTGAATTTCAGGTGTATTCAAAACTCTCTCTCTTTCCTAGCGTTAATCCCGCATCAGCAGGGTCCGCTTGTCGGCACACCAGTCTCCATTTGGTGGTTTGAACCAAATCTTTGAGCTGACGTTGCCATCAACTGCGACCAAGAAATACTCCAACCGGCGCGTTGAGGTGTATTCAAAACGAAAACACATTATTTTATGAAACCATAACCAAAAAAGGCAATTTAAAAAAAAAGCAATTTTCCCTTTAAATTATATCTCAAAAGTGGATTATTTTAACCTTGATTTTTCCAGCTACCAATCCTTTTGAACTGTCGGTGCTGATTTGTAAGTCTACCACTAACAAAACACAAAGTCACAAGAGAATTGCATCCAGTTACAAACAAGGTGCTGTATCTCTTCCCTTGGAGAAATAACCTTCAAATCACAATTCAGAAAGCAGCCCACAACACATACCCATAATGTATTGCTAGAGATACACCAGTGATAGCGGTAATAAGAAATAGTGAATTAGTAAAAGGAGTCCATAGTTTTGATAGCCCTCATAAACTCAAGATTTTTCACTAAATAAAAAAAAATAGTAACCTTGCTTAAACCATTTTTTCCTAATTGTAACTTTAATAGATTCAGCTGTTGTTGTTAGTGGCATAATATTGATTTTCCTCAATGTGAAGTGATAATGAAACTTCAAAGTTAATAATAAAATCACATTATGCAGAGTTTCAGGCCCACTCTCACAGTTCGCTTCCTCTGACACTAACCAGATGAAAAAAACTCAGAATTCCTTACAGCTCGGGGATCTGTTTTTTCTATGAATTTGCCCCAGCTTAGTTTTTTTTTCAGTCCAGCTACACTGAGCAGTCCTTGATTTTGCAAACCTTTTCAACAAGACCTGTAGGTAATATTTATCATTTTGATAATTACTTGTGTACATATACCAAAATAGATTTGTAATGCACCTTTGGGGTCACTGATGGCGAAGAAGTGATACAATCAGTCTTGTTGAGTTAACAAAGTGCTATTGCACTTGAAGGACTCATTTTTAAAACTGAAAGATATCAACAGTAAAATCTCAATTATATATAAAATCATTTCTATGACCTTGAAGAGATACTTATCAACATCTCTACTTCCATTAACTAAAGGTTTGTTCATGTTGTTTTTTTTCTTTTTCCTATAAAAATCTTTTTAGGTCTGAAAGGGAAAACCATTAAAGGCTCCCAATTTACAGATTGGATTGGTTTTTATGTGGCCATTTCCTGTTGCACTATTTTATTATTCTAAAGTTGCATTTGGTGTTTATGAGGTTGTAAGAGGCTAAGGCACTAAACCAAGGTTGTGAAGAAGACATTAAACAAGTTTACACAGTATGTACGTCTAAAATATTCTCTGAGATGGAGTCAGAAGCGCAGTGAGACAGTACATGTATGAATTAATATGCACAACACACTACGGCACTGAGCTATTGATTCAAACTTTTTGAAAAATTAAAAGGTATATTTCATATCAAAGTTGTTAACTTTGTTAATGTTGTTAACATGTGTTAACTTCATGTTAAATAAAGGTAAAAAGTTCAGCAAAATACCTGCACCTGAATAAAGGATGTTATATCAGTACTGAAGAAAATGTGGAAAAGGTTTATACAGTAGCTGCTACCTGGAAAAGAAAAGGTCATTACTTACATCTTATTTAACTCATTTGTTTCCAGACTCTGAATTCTTGTGCTGTTTTTCACTTTCTAAAGTTCAGTTTTCGGTGAGTTGTGAATACAGTATGGTATGCAATATTCAATTCAAGGTTCCTTATTAACTGTAGTGGGTAAAACCTCAATTTTTCTGGTACCAATTAGTGTGATAAACAGGACCAGAAGAACATGTACATCATTTGTGTAATAGTGGGCCTCCATCCTGCTGATAACATAAAAAATGGAAAGAATCATTATGTCCATGGGGAAATTCAGCACCTTTTGATGGATAGCACATTTCCATTTTGTGGTGAATTTTTATACAGCAGGGAATAAACTAGTCAGTTGACTTCACAGATTCTGAGCGATATTGTGTCAATCATTGTAATACTCTGTGTATTGAAAATTACCATTCTATTTGTTTTGTTCTCAGAATGGACGGCATCATTGTGCAGGCAGACACTCACGTTTGAAAGCTAAGGACTCATGGAAGCAGGGAACTGGGTGACAGGAATGTATAGATCACTGAAGTGATATTTATCACTCAATTGACTGTGTTTGTTTTTAATCTTTTATTTTTAGAAGGCAAAAATGTATGTATTTTCTCTGTTAATGATTTGGAAACATTTTTAAATTCACCTGTCACCATTAGAATGTCTTAAATTTATTTTGTACAGAATGTTTTTTAATTCATTTCACACCAGGAAAACAAACAAAGTTGGTGTTCTAAATTATCTAGAAAATGATAATCTCCTAGTTGGCACTCCAAGAACTCTCTTATTTAATTAGCCCTTTGTAGTGAAGTTTACTGATTTTAATTTTTAGTGGCTTTTACATTTATGTGGTTTGGAAAAACTAGGCTTGAATTTCTTCATATTGAAACTGATCATCTAATTAATTTACAGTAGTGTGGGCAGTTTTCCCACAGTGGGCAGTTTTTCCACAGGGAAATACTGCCCACTGTATTTTCTCATGTAAAGAACAGCCTACAGCATGTTGCAGATATTCATAACTGTGTTTTATCAAATCAGCACACTACCGTAATTTTCATTCATATGTGATAAAATTTTGTAGATGGTAGCATTTATTTTTATAAACAAAACCTATTATGGGCAAATGGAATTCAACACTATAATCTGTGTTCTGAAAATGAACATTGTTATTAGCATTAGCAGTACTGATGGAAGCAGTACTAGTAGTAACCAGAAGTATCAGTACTTCTAGTTCAGTAGTAGCAACAGCTGCAGTGGCAGTGTAAAACCAGAAATCACAGTATTAATAGTATTAGCAGCTGTTATCAGCAGCTGTAGAGCTAACATTTGCAGCAGTATTTCATTTTACTCTTGGATTTTTTTTATCACTTTTCCAAAAATTGTTACCCACTTAATACATTCCACTTTCTAAGGAGTACAGATTGTCTAGAACTGAACAGTTTTTAACTAGTATTTTTGCTGGTAACTAAAAACCTAAATTTTGAACAGCACAGTTGGGACAACCAATTATTTGGTTATATAATTATATATTATAATTATATAATTTTAATTGGTTGAACCAATTATCGGTCAGCATAATAAAGCCAATTATTAGTCATTTCCAATATTGTTTAGTCTTAAACCTGTTAATAAACAATGCTAAAGCATTTGGACTTATGAACAAGAACTACAAGAGGTGTCATAAAAAAAACTGACTGCTTGGAAGGTGCTGCTTGATTTTCTCTCCAATCAATCATTGTCATTTTTCTTAGCAGATCTGGTTTGTTTCTGGAGCTAAGGAACTACAGGACCATAATAACCTAATTGGTTATTTACAGTATATGTAAATCAGTTAATAAAATCTCCTGCGTTACTTTTGTGATAGCAGAAAATGACAAACTAAATACTGACCCAGACATAACAGCTAAAAAGTTTTAAAAAATGTTTATGAATCGAGTAACAAAAATCCAAGACCATTGCTAAAAAAAGTAAAATAAGTAAAATTCCAAATCAGAAATGTGGTCTGTCTGATTCTCGTGAAAGGAATCCGTTAACCAGGCACCACTTCTCTGGCACCTACAAAGCTAAAGCACATCAGAGCTTACTGAAAGCTTTGGAAAGGTCAGTGAGATTGAGGAAGAGAGGGGAGATGTACTTTAAAATTGTTTGTATAGAAAGGATTTTTTTGTCTGTCATCATGTTTTTGGCTACTGATTCAAAGAAGCTTATTCTGTTATTCTGCTGTCTGTCTGGGTATTAACCGTACATGTATGTGCTTTTCTAAATGTGACTGTCACGAAGTGTTTTTCAGGACCCTATGCAGATGGCAAAATCCGGAGGGGAGTGAGATGGAGGGGAAAAAAGGACTAGGATCAGGGCTGGAAGAACAGGGGGGGGGGTCCAGACAAACAAGTCCGAAGTGTGTTTGTAAGGAAATCCAGGTGAACGCAAATGTCCAGAACTGGGTGATCCATCCGTGATGAAGACAAGACAGATTTAAAAGCCGGAGCGGGACCCGGCGAAGGGTCGGGGGAATGAAAAGGGGTAACGGGGCCAGGCGATCCAAGCCCCGGACCCAGATGGTCAGGACGCCATTGCGAAGCCGATGCTGTCGAGCCTCTCCTGGACTCGCTGGTAGGCGGGCTTCCAGGCGTCCATCTTCCAAAGCTGAACCTGGAATGGTGGGAGCGTCTGGCTTTTAAAGGGGAGACTGGAACATGAGGCAGGTGCAGGAAATCCGAGGTAAACAAGGAAGTGCTGGAGCGTCCTTAAGAGGAGGGGTTTACAATCGTGACAGACTCTTAATGCGATCATTTTGAGCAGGAAGCTTAAAAGCATAGGTAAGTACAACATGCTGATTAATACTGTGAAGGTCAGACAATTTATAGGATAAAGTTTCTGGAAAACAATTAGATAAACAGTTTTAATGGTAAAAGAAAGAGATTTTATTATAGGCATTGAAATGAGCTGCAAACAGCACAGCTATAATATTGTGATTGTCAGGAAAGATATATCATATTCCTTAACCAACAAGCATGGGGGCTTAAGTTAATCAAATACAGTTCGTGATGAATATTGCATATTGTGTTTTTTTTTATTTTCAGTCAATAATATATATATATAAATACAGTTTTTAAAATCAATGTCTAGAATCCCCATGCAGTCAATGACTAGAAGGAAGTACATGTTTAGGAAAAACATTTTTTTTAACGTTTGGTATGTTTTCAGTTTCATAAATGCTATGACCGGTGTTTTAAGAAAGTTTCAGGAGCTGAAATTTTATTAAGAAGGATTTAATTACTGACAAAGGCCTTAATCAGGGAGCTAAACTGTTTCATCAAGCACAAGGTTACTCACCCTTATCTTATTAGCAGCATATTGAGGCAGATTTACTCGGATTTAAAAAAGTAGCAAAGACCGTTTAATACAAACATAAGAAATGTTTAGAAGTAGTCATGGATATTTGGAAAGAAAATGACATGTGTCACTGTGACATTGTAGAACTACATTCACTGTAGTATTAAACAGATCAAAGTATGGTACACCTCGCATTTTTATTTAATATGTAGTAATATCTTACTCAGTAATGGACATATAGGAGGGTGGCATGATGATCAGTGCTGGGGCCCTGGGTTTAATTCTGGCCCTGAAACTGGGTTTAATGTTAATTTAATATGTTTGTGTCAGTTGTTCCTGTGGTGGACTGGGATTCTGCCCAGGGTGCATCTTGTCTGGCACCTGTTGCTTGCCAGGAAAGGCTTGGGCTCCCCTGTGATCCTGCACTGGACAGATCCACTGCACTGGTTCGCGCAGAGCAAACGGTACTGTCCACAGAAAGTAACCCTTCACAGGGGCAAGACGCATCAGCAAAGAGACTCGTACAGTGGCTCATAGAAGAGGACAAGAACAAAATGGTCATAACCTACTCAGGGCAGCTGCAGAGCGCAGCACAGAAGTGAAGATGCAAGCAGTGAACCAACAGCAGTCTCAGGTGAATAATCCAACAGTTGTGCTGGATGGGACATTATAGTGGTGAGGCCAATATTAAGCCAGGCTGTCAGATTAACAGCAGTGTCCCAAAACACACAATGCTTTGATAGGTGACTGTCTCAGATGGGCAGGATTAGGGTGTATTGCAGGTTGCAGGGTGACAAGGGTGAGTCAAAGTTCCAATCAAATAAGGGAGCTTTCAAGAGCTTCCAGGAGTGGCCATGGCCGAGGGTCAACAGAGATTTTTTAAACCAAAAACACTGACCAAAGTAGCAATGTAAAAGACAGATTGAATAAGATTTGAACATTACATGTCTAAGAGGGGGAAACCTGAATATTGTATATTACTGACTCAACATAGAAGATATTAAAAATAGAATGTCTACTTTAAAAGACATTATTCCTAACATATGGGGATGTTGGACTTCACTTTGTTTAGTTGAAACAGTGTAATGAAGTTTAATATTACTAAACATTCATAGGGACTAAATTAGGAAATTAAAATCTTCATATTTCAAAGTACTGCATCTTTAAGCCTCAAGATATCTGTATCGTTACTAACTACAGTGATACCTAGAAATAAGGCATAATGTTTGAATGATGGATGTTGTTTGTTTAATTTTTCATGTGCTGTGTAAAATATGTATTATGCCAGTCATGTTGCATACTCCCTATAGAATTAATTTAATTCATGTAAAAGCAGATAAGTGTTGAACAAGGGAGCACAATAAAAAAATAGCTAAATTGGCACAATGGCTACGTGATTCTTGGATCTAAGTCACTTTTTCAGAGGGACATTGAAATTAATATGATATTTTAATTCACAGATATTTTCATAAGTTTTATTATTTACATTTAGCTTTGAATCTTTTAAAAAAGTGTGTGAAATCAGAGGAGACAACTCAGCATATTTTGCTAATTTGGTTATTAACACGCCATTGAACAAAATACCTTTTAATTAATAATATTAACAGATGAGAAACAGGTTTAATCTTTTTTTGTTTTTTTCACTGTGGTTAAAGCGTGCCAATTCAATAGCACTTCATTACTGTTCAACTGTGAAAACGTAAGGGAGACATGCGAAAGGCTTTCACAGCTTTAAAAATAAAAATGTTATTAAATTTTGGATACTGGATCTCTGGTATCTTTCTGACCGGACTCAGAATTACTATTCTTCTCATAACCATCTCAGTGGGTCATTAAGCCCCTCTTGAGTTGTTAGTAGTTTGTTGTTTGTGAAACTCATATCATAACTCAGAAGCATAACAGTCTATCGACAGGTAAGCAATTCCTGTTTTAATGACCATAATTTCTTCTGAAATGTCTCTTCATGAATCCCCGGTATGATTGTTTGACTCTAGGTGGTCATAATTTGGGTTATTATTGTTGTGCTGCAGTAAGTTTCATAGAGATCCAAGCTTGTGCACGGAAGTCTATGAATTATACATAGATATGTACAAAAGTTGTGGATTATGAAAAATCAGTACCAATATTTGTCTGTACATAATCAGATAAAAGTAAAGAAAAATTAAATTAGCTTTTTGAATGATTAAATAAATTGTACTGCATTTTTATTAAATATGCACTCAGTATGATGGATGAATTCAGAGTCAAAGTGGCCATGTGATCAGACAGGGTCTAACTACAGAAGTACTGTATTTCATCTACTGAAACAAAATGAACCAATAACAGAACCTTGCGAATGAGGACTACAGTGTATATCTTAATCTAAATTATTAGGTTTTTGGACATCACGCCTTTTATATAAGTGTTCTGGAACATTTTAGGGATGGTATTGCTATGTGCATTTTTTTTAAAGGCTTAGTACCCAAACAATGAACGTCTTTCCAGCAATTACACCATGAGTGGAATAATAGGCTAAACCATTACCAAAAAGCTCATGATGTGCAGGGCCTGCAGTGTCTCAGTGTTGCCTAGCAACTCCCAACACCTTCAAGCAACCCAGCACTCACTGCATATTGGGCTTTGATTGAAAATACGTGTGGAGAGTAGGATTAAAAAAAAAGTTCTAAGAAAAAATATGACATCTAATTTAAGTATAATTAAATTAACATTTGTAATTAAAGTATAAATGTTGCTGTGTACATCAGAGGAGGCTGCCCAGATACAACCTAAAGATAGTGCTAAAACAATTTTTTAACTGTGGTATAGTCAGACGAGCAGTTCTGGAATACTTGAAGAAATATACCAACTACAGTAAGAAACAGTAGTAGGACAAAGCAATTTGTTTTTTACTATAATCATATACTTTATTCTTACCTATACACATACACAATGGGTATTTTGACATTTCTTGTATCATGTCAAAGACACTGCAAAATGTATTGTTCACTGTCCAAAGTTTCAGAGTTACAGAATGTAAGAATGGTTCATGCGTGGTACAGCACTCCTCCTTAGTGTTCATGATCATTTATAAAGCATATATAGTGTTTTTTAAAACTGTCACTGAAACAAGTAAGACAAGTGCATTAAGAGCCCTTTTGATAACAAAAGTGGTGCTTTACAATTCCTATTGCCTACATTAGTGTCATTAGCAAGAAGCACGAAGTACACACTGAAGAGCCCTGTCAAAAATTCAATTGGAGTGGAGATATTTCTGGATTCCCATCAAAGTGACTAATGACAAATAAATAGAAATGGCTCATTAAAATATTTTTCTCAAATATAAAGCAAAGCGGACAGCTGCAAATTGTGATCTTAAACTATCTTTCTGCTTTTTCATGAAAACATAGAAAACCCTCTATGTAAATAATTAGATGTAGTACATTAGGCTGTAGTGCATCAGTGTGCTCACCACACACCACCTCTCAGTGGGGAGGAGAACAGAGTGATGAGGCCAGTTCACAGATGGAGATTATTAGGAGGCCGTGATTGGTAAAGGCCAGGGGGAAATTTGGCCAGGATGCTGGCGTAACACCCCTACTCTTTTTGAGAAACACCCTGGGAGATTTAATGACCAGAGTCAGGGCCTTGGTTTTACGTTTTATCCGAAGGATGGCACCTTTTTTACAGTATAGTGTCCCCGTCATTATACTGGGGCATTAGGACCCAGACAGACCTCAGGGTGAGCGCGCCCTACTGGCCCCACTAACACGTCTTCCAGAAGCAATCTTCGTTTTCCCAGGAGTATCCCGTCCAGGTTCTGACCAGGCTCCCACCCGCTGAGCTTCAGTGGGCTGCTAGTCATGAGCTGCAGGGTAATATGTTGCATACGAAGGGCACAAGACCGCAATTATTATATTGGGACACAGCCCATAATTTATTCCAGTAGTTCCGGCACTTCTGTTATCAACTCCATTAAGTTAATTGGTTAAGATTAACGCAGCTTTTCAATTCTGTTACTTCACTGAATTTGAAAAACTTTTATGTTCTATTACAGAATTATTTTTTAAATTGCTTTTACAATTTCTGCTATGAATTGTATCTAGGGAAAAAAAAGACTTTTCTTTTTGAATGATGTTAACACCCTCCCCCAGTCCATTTCGTGTATGCTTCTTCCCATATTTGTTTGGCAGAATATTCTCCCCCTTTAATTGGAATTTCCTCCAGCCTCACAGTAGGCCATGCCCCATTGATCACAACAGAATTGGAAATACAGTCATCTTTGTTTACATTTCATTGAGAACGGGTTTGCAAGCCTAGGGTCTACCAGTGAATATGAGAAATAATAGCACTTTGCAAAGCTTCTATTCCAATTTTTTCTGTTTTGCTTTTCTTATTATGTTTTTCTTATTTTGAATTGTATACATTTTCTACTATTTGAAGAGGATATGAATAATGATCTAAAAATCATTAAGTATGCAACTGGGCCTTTTGCACCCACACCATGCTGAATTCCTACTGTAGTGTGAGGCACAGGCTTTGCATGTAAAAGACAAGAGCCTTTTCTAATTGCATTTGAACTTCTTGTCTTCTGAATGCGCTTTGTGAGATTTTTCTTCCATAATAGTTCCTGCTTCGATTCGTCTTCAGCTGCAGGGCATGTGCATTTGGAGACCTGGCTGCATATTTCTGGGTCAAACATACAGTACTGACAGGATTCTTGTAATTGGTCTGCTTTTGACGTGGAAGTAAATCTTTATTTTTTGTCACTGGAGTCAACCTTTCAGGAATTTTGCACATGTTTGCATTATAGGTTATTGATATGAACCTTTTGCAGTCTGCAATGAAGAGGGTTAGATCTGGTTTTGACTAAGGCATTTTCAATATCCTGGTAGATATTTACAAAATCAATTCTGGGGACTCCTTCTAGACATTGATACAAGGCAGCAGGCACACAACTATGGATTACTTGTCATTAGAGACACCTTCGCCATACTGTTGTACTGGCCCCACAGGATGGTTTAAGAGATTACTTCAAGTCATGGATCATGAATACTAGCAACCAAATGAAAATATGGGCCAAAACAGTGATGTGAATTTTTGTTTTGTGAAGGCATGGTACACTGAGTTGTTTTGAATTTCTTGTTGTACAGTATTTTGTGTTTACATGAAGGGTTGAGCTTTTTCCAGAAAGAGCTGTGGTAGAGTGTGACACAAGCTACTCAGCCATGTTGTCAAATCTGATACACTGACTAATTTGCTGTAGGTAAGTAGCTGAATGAGATGTTCAGATCAGTTAGCAACTTCCAAACAAGCTTGATATAACATTTTTATGTTCCTGTCCTGTCTTCTGAGAGGGAAACTGAACTTGTTTCATTCAGTGGATTTTTAGTGGTGTATTAACAGAATGTTTCCCTACCTATCATTCGGTTTTCCATTTTTTATTTAGTGTATTCATTTTAGTTCAAAATTAAATATCAGCACAAGAACGGCATACATTTCTCATAACCTATATACAGTATAAGAGACTATACAGTATATATACTATATGTATCTTGTTATCTAGTGCATAACAAGATACACTAGAAGTAAAAATATTTTCAGCTTTTTATATTTCCCAATATGCCCTTTAAGTGAAATTATATGGTTTGCTAATATATCATTTCGTGTTACCATTTCAGCTGCCAGTAAATATCAGTAAATCAGCCTTGTGAGGCAAGATGAAAAAATGTAAAAGAGCAGGTCGTGCTGATAGAATCTAACTCACACATCCAAAGGAGGGAGTATATACTCTATACTTAAGTGAATATTTTTATTCTCTGAAATGATTTATAAATAATTAATTCAGTTATTTATTCTTTATATTGATTTCAGAACTGCCTGTACAGTACACTGCATCTCCGTGTTCTCAAATGGTGAACAATCATTGTTTTTGCAAGTTTTTTTGTTGAATTTATAGGTTCTTAGTCATGCTGACTTTTACGAGTCAATAAGACTGAAAGATTTTTATTGAAACTTTACTACCTGATCTATCTATGTTTATAAGCAACTGAAGCTCAAAAGCTTGAATACACGCCCAGTTGGTTGCATTTTATTTGCTTAAGAAAAACTTTTGTCTGAAAATATTAGGAGACTAATGATTAGTTTGGAAGTGTACAGTATCACATCTGAATGTTGCTCTTTCACTGCTTCACATGACTATGTATCACGCTTGACTTACCTATGCAGGTTACATTAGCCATTTTCCAGGAAGACAGTGAAATAGGTCATGTCATGAAAGGGGGTTGTTGATTGTTTTGGATGATCCTTATTTTCTGGGGTGCAGGAATGAAGCTGAAGCCACCAGACACAATATTATTTAAGTCAGGACCTTAAACCTGATTATAGTGAATGTTTTTTTAGCATTAAGGAGTTCACACAGCAACATACAGTACAAGTATGTAATTAGAAATTAATAATTTATTGGTTGTTAATTTTGTGGGTGTCATAGTATCAAGTAAATGAAAAACTAAATTTATCATTCTAAAACAATTGCCCATATCAATTGTTTAATGGTATGTCTGTTTTGCATGAGTGAAAAACACTGTCTCATAATGTAGATCTTTAGAGTTTTATAGGCATTTACAGAAGCACCATTAATTTCATCATAGCATACCATAAATAATACCCACTGAGAATATATTGGGCTTCCCACAAGTCAAGCCATGATTAATCACCAGTGCACAATCCAGCCTTGTCCTAGACATATGGGTCACCTTAAGAATTATTTTATACACCAGTTCTATACTACTGATGTACTTCTCACAGTCAGATTGAATTTCTTATAACCATTAATCTTTCATCCAACATATCTTTCCCCATCTAATGTACATTACACAGCATTTGGTGTTAAAAGATTTCGGTGTAAGATCTTTTTTAAATGTATTTTTCACACAAGAAGACAGAAGGTTGCTTTTGTGTTGTATTATAGCCTGCATTTGGGAAGACAAACATATCTAAAACCATAGCTATTACCTTTGTAACCCGACATCTAATTCATACTTTTGGACTCAAGGGGAAATTAACCTTGTGGTGACAACTCACAAGACCAACAACAGAGGCATAGTCTGAAAATAACTAGTAATTGTGTGGGTTGAAACCCCTAGATTTTGTACAGGTAAGATCTGAAGCACTGAGTAGGGTGACATCTCCTAAACATGCTACATGTGATATGCAGCAATTTCACGTTTAAATGTCAGTGACTTACAGTCCTGAAAATGTTCTATTCCTCATCTTTTGCTCTTGTATCTTGTGTGGTTCTACCGCATACAGGTGGTTTACAAAAAAATGAAAACATCTGGGTAAATGAGGGATGCCAAGTACTGTATATTTTAAAAAAGGACTTCTATAGAGGTGTTGTCAGGATCACTACTCCTCCTCTTAAGGGTGCTCCAGCCCTTTCTTGTTCTACCTCATTCCCCACACCTGTTCCTTATTCCAGGCCCTCTTTAGTTCCACCTTAAAAGCCAGACATAGACGTTACTCGAGGTTCCTCATTGAATTCCGCTTCGTGAGAGCCCGGGGTCCTGCTGGGTCTGGCTCCGTTATGGTTTTAACTTTCTGTTCCTGATTCCCCTCGCCGGTTCCGACCAGGTTCCTGTTCCTTATCCCCCCGGATGGATCGTCTGGCCATGGACTTTTGCCTCTGTTTTTGATTACCCGTTTGGATTTGCTATATGGATTGTTCTCCCCGGACTCACTTCCTCTAGACACCTGCACTCCTTGGACACACCCCCTGTCTCCATACCCTCTCCTGCATGACTTTTTCTCCAGTGTTTCCTCACAAATCCGGATCGTGTCATCTGCATAGGGCCCGGAAAGAACTGTTTGTGACAGGTGTGGCTCCTTTGTAACTTAAACATATAACATCCCAGCATACCTAGGAGATCCTATCTAAGTTTATTGGACAGGTCTGATTGTCTATAACCATGGCCAGCATGGCTGCAAGAGGAGACCTCAGAAATTCAGAAAAAGGGAATCATTATTGAAGTGAGTTTGTCAGGAGCCTCCATGACCAAGACAGCTCAACTGGCAAATCCAAGGCAAAGACATCATCAGCAGTGGATGGAATTATATTCTCCAGGTTCATTATATCTGTGCATTAATTCAAAGTGCAAGGAAAACAGGTGCAACTGCAGACTAACAGGAAAATTTCAACCTGGGACATGACCAACCAAATTCAAATGGTTGACTGGGAATTCCTCAGAACAGGGTACTGTAGTCAGGTTTCAGTACATAAACCTACAAAAGTCCATACAAAGTACAGTATGGACCTACTTAAGTCCATACAAATACAAATAGCACAGGCAATGGACTACCAAGCAGTGGAGAAATACAATATTGGCAGCTGAACCATACTTCTTCATGTTCTCAACAAACAAGTGTGGCACGAGCCTAAAGAACTCTACAGTCAGGTTGTCAGGTTCTTCCATAGTGTTGTATTTGTCATGGCATGGTTTGAGTGCATTATTCCCTGACAACTCAAGGTCAATGCTAATCATTACCTAATGTAACTGGGAGATTGTCTCCACTCCATGTTGCAACATTTCTTTCCATGAGTGTTGTCTTCCAGGATAGATGTAGCTAAAACCCAACAGATCAATTAAAGGATACCTGTATATGGGAACGATTTCCATCAAGCAGGCATGTGTTGATTGACTTTCTTATGGAAGTATGGTGCTGCATCCCTCCTGCAGAATTTAAGATGCTGGTAGACTGTGCTACAGTGCATTGGGCCATACCAGATGTTCATGATGGTCCAACATCTGAAGTGAGTTTACATTAGTGTTTCCTTTTTTGTCCATTACAAACATTTGTAGTGTACATTATTTTAGGTTTCATTTTGTGAACAGTTTTCAGACTGATTTCCTATGACTACATAGTGTATCCTCTTATTGTTTAGTAAAACATACAACATATTTATTCCCCTTTATAAAATTTCTATTTTCTGTAACAGTACTTAGCTATGGTATGCACTGTTCTTAAATCTGTGTTCTTTCGCCTAAAATGTTTAATTCTCACAGATGTTCCTGCACTCTGGAAAATCATAATATTTGCTTTTCACAAACTGGATTAGACTCTTATTTCATTCTCCTAAAAATTCCTTTTATTTTGGCAGAACACAAAATAAAAAATAGCTTATCTTTGGATGATATGATAAGCAATCAGTGTTTATTTCTTATCATTCTGTAGAATCATTCTGTTCTTCTGATCATGAATGCTTGGTAATTGCTTTCCATATTTAATGTATTGCAATGGAAGCTTTATTCATCTTTTTTCAATGCTCTAAATATATCTTTTTGTCAAACATGTTCAGACTTTTATTTTCAGCAGTATAGGTTTTAATACAAACTCAGTGACAGGAATCATGCAAAGGCTATTAAAGTCACATTGAAATGAAATCAATTGGCACTGAAGTAGTAACATGGGAATAACTTAATAAAACCACAAAGAACAGCTGTAATTAAAATGATGTCCTTCAGCAGGGATACATAACTCTTTCAATGCAACTTTAGCAGTATGACTGAGGAGACTGAGGAGAGACACAGGGCACTCAGTGCATTTGATCAACCAAAACCTGAATCAACCTTCACTCTGCTGTCGAGTAAATTTTTATAATAGTCCTAGACAGAGTGACAGCAGACATGAACATACAGTATAAAAGGCTGCAGTGTTGGGAGAGTTTCCACTCCCAACTTTGAATTAATCAATGCTGAATTTAATTTGCTAAATATCAGCGCAGACCTTGATTTTATCTTCCTGTAATTCTACTGTTTCTGTATTTTCCACTTCCCTTATTTCTGTATCATCAGCACATTTGATTACTTTGCTAATAACATCAGATTCTGAATTATTAAAATAGGTCAAGATGAGCAACAGGCCCAACACAAGTCCCTGCAGTACATCACTGCTTCCATCTGCCCAATTAGAGGTTGTGCCCTTTGAAATGACTGACAGTTTCTTCCTTAACCAGGTCTTGATTCATGTTCATATATTACCCTGGATTATTATACATGTCTTCTATTGTACAAATCTGCATGAACTGTTTCCTTTAGCTTGTTTTGTATATCTTCATAATCTTTCAATATTACTTGCCTGTTATCTCCTGAACTATTTCCTTGTGACTACAGTATACAGTTCTTTAGTGTTGCAATACAAAAAAAAATACTTTGCATTATGATGTGCCTTAAGATTCAGTACATGTATTCTTTGGTGTGTTTTTTTCCTTCAAGTATTTTTGAACATTCAGTGCCTGTAACTTCTATTTCACAGACTTACTGAGTGTTAATGTTTGCAGTGGGAATTTGTCTCCATTAATAAGTGACATCCTGTAAATATTAGCAAACGTTTACAAATGTTTTTATCAAATACCTTCAATGAGACTATCTACAGTTGCATAGAAATGTACATTAACATTCTGCTTTTCTGTTGTGTCAGGCATGTTGTAGTCTGAGTTAAGATGCCACCAGTTATGGGGGGTGGTTTTCCCTTGTTGAAAGAGAAAATTATTTTTTCTACTAACACTAGGAACAGGTTGGTGTAGAGTAATACAGAAGTGATGATAGCAACCCTGAGTCACATTGGATGTCTATTGAGGCTTTAGTTACAGCATCAAATAAATTCTCTATTACCTATAAAATAATTTGGCATAGTTCAAAGCATTGCTGATATGTTTAAAGATTGTTAGAGGACATCACTTACACAGATTAGTTCTTCTTGTGTTGGTAGGAACCTGAACTACAATTCATAATGTAAGAGACACTCATCTTATTTCACTGTCCTCCCACTGTCACAGACTTAGACCACCATTATCTCTTGCTGCAGCTGTTTACTCAGCCCTGTTTGCTTTTAGAAATTGCTGTGGAAATATCTGACATTACAAAATGAGCACTACCCTGACATAATAAGATAAGTTAGATTTATTCCTAGAAAAACAAAATACTGATGACCTGATAGAATTCCTTTGAGTCTGATGGAAACAGAAATTGATATGCATATGTTGTTGTTGTTGTTGTTTTTTTCCTCCTGTGGGCAATTGACTTATACTTGTTTAATATTTAAAAAGCCCAATTTTTTTTTTTGCTGGGCTGGTGGAATTGAAAATGCCTGATGACTTTTACCAAGACCTTTACTGTAATTTGTTACAGTGTGAATTTTTAACCTGAAATTTCAGATTGAACATTTGTGTGCCAGAAATGTCAAAATCAGCCAATCCTCAGGAGTAGCCCTCAGGCACAGTCAATCAGCCCCAGGTGTCTCTGCTTATCTGTCAGAGTATTGATTGTAAAATGGGACTTCAATGGGGACATTTTTCAAGTTACAGTATGTGACTTCACACAGATAAAATGCCAGGAACATTTAATACATATGGTGCCAGGGAAATCCACTGCTGAATTCATTTTTTCTTTAAACTATTATTTTTCTTCACTTATATATTTGTAGGAAAGAAGAGCGGTCTTCCCATTTTATGCTTGTACTTGGGATACTGTCTAAGAATGGGGTAATTATTGCAAGGTTAGTCTCTAAGTTAGTAGAAGTTAGTCTCTAAAGAATAAAAAAGAACATACTGCATGTCCTTATTTTCAAAGAAATTGATTTTCTTTCCTTTGTATTTTTTATCCAGAAATCCAGATGAAATGTAAATACTTTTCCTTTATCTCTGCTCTAAATCAGGCATTTATCCACATTCTGTGGATTTGACTTCTAATGATTATTTTTCTCACATTCTGTATCAATGTGCCCTACAATCAGTACCTGGCCATTGTCACAACCGAAAGACACAACCACATTTCATATTAGCTGTTCTACAACCCCTGTTTCTGTAGAATGCTTTCTCCTGAACTGCTGGGTGTTTAGGGAGAATAATAAGTAACATTTCAAACTCCACTTTTTAATCATCTTCTTAAAAGCCACAAAGAAACACAGGTTTCAGACACCCCAGATTATGGTTTTTAAACCTAAACAGATGTTAAATAAATGCACAATTGTTTTACTTCTGGAAATTCCTGTTAATTTTGTTTTTTGCATGGTCTTGGTCCCTTTTAAGCTAACCTTTGGCTTGGCAATCTTTCCATTCCAACCATCTTCAATAACTGCTTAGTCCAATACAGGGTCAATATGAACTGGAGCCTAACCTGGCAGACAACGGGCTTGAGGCAGGAGGCTAAGGCAATCATGCTCTACAGAAAACAATTAATCTTAGGTGAAAAGAATCATTATATGGTGGTCTTCTGTAAATGACCACTAATCTAAGCAAGCATGTTTGTCTAAATTGCAGACACTCCAAGTTTAATACAATCAATTGATCCAACAGCATATGTTCATTCATAGAAGCTTGGAACAGACAATGCTCGTGAACAGAAAAGAAAATAAGAAATTTGATTTAGTTGTATAAGAGAAAGTTGAGTGGTGTGTTCAGAATCCATGACTAGCATTTCCAGATAATTTGATTTGTACAGAAAATTTGTAATTATGCCACAAAAGAAATAACTGCTACTTTAAAGGGCGTAGGAAAAAAACAGATAATCCATTACTGTAATAAGATGTCAAGACTTCCTTGAACACCTGTTACTTTAACCAATAAAATAAATGTGAAGGTGCTAATCCAGGCAAGGAAACTATTATCTATTCATCTTAAAAATACTACATCTCTTCTTGAATGATGGATAGACTTAAGGAAGCAAACGTTTATGTTAATAATCATCATCATCATCTCTTTGCACTTATGTAGCAATTTTCTGGACCTCTGTTTTACTTCTCATCCAAATAACAGCTCCTTTTTACAGTCTCTGTCTCTAAATTGGGGCATTAGGACCCACACAGACCGCAGGGTGAGTGCCCCCTACTGGTCCCACTAACACCTTTTCCAGCAGCAACCTTAGATATCCCAGGGGGTCTCCCACCCAGGTACTGACCAGGTTCACACCTCCTGAGTTTTAGTTGGCTGCCAGCTGTGAGTTTCAGGATGAAATGGCGGCTGGCTGAATAATGTTAAGTTGTTAAAAGTCATAGTATTAGATATCGGTGACAAACTATCTACTGAATCCAGTTGCTAATAGTATGGGTTCTGGACAGTAGATTGGAGGGGTTGCAAGTTCAAATTTCATGTGGGATGTGCTGTTGCTATATCTTTGAGTAAGATCATTCCAGCAAATTATTCCAGTAAACGCCCTACATTAGAATCGAGGACTCTTCCAATTGCCATTGCAAATGACAATTAGTTTTCGATTGATTTATTTTGTTAGGTGAAGGATTAAAAAATAAATTAAAATGTAATTTTCAATGTAAAATTGCAACACCCTATAGCAGAAATGGGCAAAGGATCAAAGACCCCCTAGCAGATTGGAGGTTTTCCTGCTCTCAGTGTTCTTTCCTTGATTGAGCATGTTAAAACACAGCACTGTTTTCAGCCCAGGCCTAAAACCATTTCTAAATCACCACACTGTCATCAAGAGCAGTGAAGGGCAAAATTACTTCTTGTTCTTGTTTCTGCAAACTCTACCTAAATACAACATGCGGCGTACCTAACAGGACTAGGCACCTATTTCACAAGCAATGTCTTGAAGAAAGTGTGGCCAGAAGGCAGCAAATCTATGAAAAAAAGATCATGCTCTTGAAAAAGCATGGTCACCATAGCGACCAAAGGCACACAGCTACAAGACCCAAGTTACTGTCAAAAAGAGTAATTTTTTCTGCATTATTTTGTGGGCATTTTATATAAATGTTCTTTCAAAATGTATTACAAACTCTGTGCCAATATGATCTTTATTGTTAAAATTAAATTGATCTTTTTGATCGACACCTTTAAACACCATGGAGGTGTTTCTGTAGAGGTCATGTGTAAAAGTTTTGTTATGGCCCTGGATATAAAATGACATGTCAGATAAGGACATGCTGGAAAGAACTGCAAATGTCATAAATGTTATCTGCATAGAACATATTAGAAATTACTTAGCAAGTATGTATATTTGACTGATAGCACTAGTATTAGCATTGGTATTTAACAGAATCTTGTTTGAGTAATCTTGGATTTCAAATTACATATGACAACAAATACTTTTTGTTCATTTATTCTAACTCAAATATAAGTGTCATATGCATTGACTTTTATACAGTATAAGAGACCATAAAATGTCTCACCTTTCACATCTTACCATTAACACTGATGGTTATCTGCCTGCTTCGTATTCTCCACTGATATGTTTATGATACAACAAGACGTTTGAAATTAATATAAACTAGGTCAGCAACACAATGTCCATTATGCATTACACAGTGCATGTTCGTATTATTTATAAACAGCTATGAATTATTATTCAAAATCCCATTGGCTATTTTTTGACATTTCAGTACTTTGAAGTGATGTTAAATGTTGGGCCCATCTTTGCGCTTCACCAATGCTATATCCCGTTAATGAAAAGTAGGTTTGTCTACATACATTTAAACAATTTAGTTTGAAAAATGATTTTATCAAATGACTGGCTGAATTAATCAAAGCACGTGGTTTATTTAGACCTACAGTAGTGCACAAAATACGATGAGTTACATGACCAGTCAGAAAATCTCAGTAATAAGCTTTGTATCTTGCATAGCACAGAGATAACCGTTTTTTTCAAATAGATGCTTGTTATGAACAACATATTTTGTATAAACAGATTAAAACAATAATAAGATTCCACAGCATTCATTTCAAGACACATAAGAGGTGAGAATACAAGGGATTTGTCCATCACAGCATATGTATCAAGCTGTGCTTAGTAGGTCAGGAGACACCAATGTGGCAATATTAGCTTATAGCCTGATCAGAGCTCAGAACCTGAAAGCACTGGAGATAAACACCTAACCTCCCACCCTTCAAATCTCACTGGGAAACCTCTGCCAGATAAGGGATTGACAGTTTAGCACTAATGCAGTTTGACACAGGGAAGAGCTTTCTCAGAAAATAAACTGCATTATATAAACAAGGTAGATCAGTGTAATCCACTGCAAAACTAATTTGCAGACCGAGCACACTAGAATGCAAGATGACAAGACTGTCACTCAGAGTTCACCTGCTTATCAAAAGAACATGATGTAATACAAAAGAGAAGCACACTATACAGCACATGTTATCAAGACAGTGCAGCTGATATTTAGACGGATTAACCAATTCCAGTTAAAAATAATGTAGCGCCGTCGCCCGGTGGTCAGGAGGAAGCACTCCTAGGCACTCAGGGTACCGCGAAGCAGGCTGGGAGTTGTAGTTGGGGGGAGTCTGAGGGTCAACACGAAGACCAGCAGCTGACCCAGCTGTGTAGTCTTCTGTTAATGAGTTAACACCCTAAACCTGTGTGTGTAAATCCTGTGTTGGGTTTTGGTTTTGATGGGAGAATAAGCAGTCGCTTGTTTCGCTATCTCATCTCCATTTGTCATTTGTCCTGCGTGAACTCGAAAACGCTACAATAAACTGATACTGTACTATGTATTTAAAGCTTAACATATCCCAAATATGTACTGTATTGTTAGGTTTTTTTCCACCACATATACTTTACATACTGTATACGGTATTTGATTATATGAAGTTGCACATCCTTTATAGCCAGCCTCTAACTACTACCTGAAACCATAGTAGTGTTTGTTTTTAGATATAAAACTGCTTTTGCCTTTTTGCCTGCTAGAGCTTTTTTTTTCCCTGTTGGCGCAATTACTTAAATTATAAAAAGGAATTAATAACCTTGTTATTTTGCACTGTTATATATTGCAAATATATACAAGTGATGCCTCTTTAGTAATGAGTAAAATCCCAAAGGGAAACATCTTTGTAATTTTGGAGAAACATTGGCCAAAGAAGAATTGATTACATGATTACATTAATTACTTGATTACATGTTATTTATGTTATGTTATTACATGTTACTGTTATTGCTATTGTGTTACTGTCTATTGTCTTATCTTCTGTCCTATTTATATACTGCACCTGAGTGACTAATGAGAAACACTTTTCATTATACTATGCACCTGTGTAAGTTTAATGACAATAAAGTTGAATTGAATTGAATTGTGCAGGAAATCTTCAAAATGTCAACCTAAAACAATAACAACAGCAAAAAAAATACTCAACATCTCAGTGTCCTTGGTGGGTTTTAGATCCTGTATTAGTTTTCCTTTTTTTGTGGTGCATCTGGAATTTTAACAATCCACAGTAGGAATGACTGAAGTTCAGGCCTTGATTGCTTCTGTTTTTTTACTTCCTGATATCTTAAGTACTTAACATACTGTAACTATTCACTTATTTGGGTATTGTTACTGTTATCATCTCTTGAGGTCCTTTGCAGGTGGGTAAGGAGGCCTGAGAAACCTGGGTTGAGCACTGTGGTGTTGGCTTGTAGTTCTGCAGCAGAATCCCCTCATACTAACAAAGAGTTGAAGGGTGGTGTTGCTGACACTGGTGCTATGAATGCTTGTGTAGCACAATAAAAACACAGCTGCCTACAATTACATACTGTAGGGGAACTGCTGCTGAACTCTGTGTGTGCAGTTTTTTTTTTGCTCCTGAGAATTGTACAAGAGACTAATCTTGTCCATTTATTCTCCTTATACAGTATCTAGAAGTTAATAAACTGTTGCTGTACAGATTCTATTTTGTCTCCTAATCCCTAGTCAGCATGATAGGTGTGGGGGGGAGGTAATTTGTTAGTTCTGCTTGTAGGAAGATAACGAAGCATCTTTAGCTATTAATAAGTACTTTCTCTATTTATTGGAAATACACAGAAAAAGCTCCCCCACATCCCCCTTCACACTTACAACAAATGGTCTTTGGCCTGGTAAGGAGAATAGAGGCAGAGGTAATACAGTAGTTACTCTGTTTTTTATTGTTTGCTTTTGTTGAAAAGAAAAATAAGTCTGAATTTTGTCTGTCTTTTTAACTGTCCTACACATGACTGCAGATGCAGCCATCTAGAAGGTGCCTCAAAACTTGCAAAGCAAACTGTGCAATTCTACACAGCGAATTTAGCCCTTCACTGCTCAAGGAAGATCGATAGGTGGCACTTGTGTTGCATTAGATTTTAGTGAAAAAGTTGCTTTATTTATTTTTTTCTTAGTCTAATAATCATATTTCTTAAAAATTAAATTAATTTTCTTTAACACAATTATATAAATATATAAAATATATCCATTTTAAAATGTAATGTTTTTTTTTCTGAAAAGGTAATTACATACCACGAATGGAGCCTGGATTGGACCTCTGTTTTTTAATATGCCCGATTTCACAGACATTCTCAGAAAACAAGGAATTTAATGGAATGACATGGACAAAACAATTGAAATGGTTAATTTAGCAAATTGTTGCACAGTGAGTGCTATCTCAGCGACATGTGGTTATCAGAAAAATCTTTACAGTATTAAATGCGTATTAATATAAGTGACAAAAATGTAATTGAATACAATGATTCCATTATTGAGATTGGATGCTATTACCACTCCAAACTCCAAATATGATATATTTGGAAAAAAAAAAATCAAATCATTCCTCAAAAATTGTGTCTGTCTGTTTTGTATGTTTATTTGCTTTTAAATATGATGTTTTGAAAGCCACTGTGTATAATATCTTTTTATAATCAAAACCTAAAATAAAATTATGTTTTCTAATTACATTTTATGCAAAATTATTCTTCATACTGTATGGATCAGCATAATTCAATTGGTGTTATACAGTATATATATGAACATACTGTATCTCATTTGGAGTTCTTGCAGCAACCTGGTAACAATCTAACTTTCAAAAAGATTATTTTGCACAACATACAGTAGAAAAGCTGTAGTGTTCTGTATAGTCAACCCTGAAATTGTCTCCTATGTTGACAGACCAAAACCCAAGTGCAGGACTCCAGACAGCCAACGAAACAACAAGACTGAGGGCTGTTAGAGCAGAGAGACAAGCAGACGGAGGGCTGTCAGTAATGGGAATGAAAGCGACATCTCCGCAATAGTGCTTGTGACAATCTAAAGGTGTGCAGAGGTTGTGTTATCACTGCTCTAGGGAGCTCAATGTCAGAACGTCACTCTAGCAGAGAATTAAGCCTTTAAAGAGGCTGATCAATTAGACTCTTGATTGTTAGATTGACTTCCTCATTGAGAACAGAGAAACATGACGAGCACACTTTGACGGGCTCATGGAAAGATTGAGTGCTCGTGCGAATGTCCTGCGTTCCTGTGGCAACGTCAGATGGAGAGCCACGCCCAGCCCGGGTGTAACATGTATTTTCTAAGATGGATAATATCTCAAGCAAATTCATGTACAGGATCTTTATGCTATGTACATTGTCACCATGATTTGGGAATCCATTGATTATTAGACTCTTGACATAAAATACAAAAATATGATAGAGAGTCTATAAGTTTGCAATAATGTGCAAAAAATGATTTAATGAGTAAAGCAAATATGCATGAAAAAATGTTGCACATTTTTGTGAATAATCTTCCTTGCATATTGAGAATCCCTGAAAATTTCTCAAAACATCCAAAATATATATTACATATTGTTTAGCATGTGCTGGCAAATCTATGCAAGGATTTGAAAAAAATGGCAATCTTGTTGAGATGCAGTATAAATCCTGCATCAGAAACTGGAAGCTACTGAATGTTTAGACAAGTACATTACTGTGGCTTTTGTAGTATCTTAGATACTTTAAACTTAGAACGTTAGATTAAGTTACTTTAAATGTTCGATACTGTTTTTTTTCTGCAAAATGACTTCCTCTTTTTCTCATGCGTATTGTAGATTGGATAGTAAACAATTAGATTTTTCTAAATGAATGGATCATTAAGCACCAAAAATACCCAGTGAATGTAAATAATTCCGTGTGGCCTCTGGCATCAGAGTCATACTAATTCTACTGTAATGGGTTGAAAGTGGTTCAGTAAACATCAGGATGGTTCCTTTATCAATTCATCCAAAAAAGGTAATAAAGTGTCATGACACAACGAAACAACTTCTGCCATTCCTATTGAGTGCTTCTAACATTTAGCAATTTATTCATGACAGTAAACATGTAATGCTATTTCGCATGACTCGCAGGAACATGAGCAAAGATTGTGGAGCAGGAGCTCTCCTTCTGATAGGAATGCACAAGGTGGCGGTGAAAGAACTGCAGCCAACAGAAGTAAATATTGTAGAGAGTTTGCTCCCTCCTATAATGGTAAAAATATTTGTTATGATGAGTTTCAGTTTCTTATTATAAATGGAGCACAAAATAAATAACAAACAGGAAAAATAAGTCCATAGATTGCAGATAGCAATTTTATGTGCAAATGTCTTGGTACTGTGTGTCCTATAACTGTATACGAACAAAATTTTCGAACCCAGAACCCATGTCAGGAGGAATAAGAATCTTAATCGGATTCTGAAGATTGCACCACAAGCATGTTTTCCTACTCCTTTTGGAATACAGAAGAGCTCATTTCAGATTCAAACCTGTCCATGACAGAAACTTTAACTTTCATACCAGCAAAACAGATGTGGTTACCAAATCCTTGATACACATGTTAGAATATGTGTGTCAATATTCTATAGAATATTCTATATATGTGTCAATATAACAATATAATTTGTTTGAATATTATTATAATTAATTTAAAATCTGGGCTTTAATTTAAGAGAATAAGAAGTGAATCCTTTTCAACTGGGCAGAAATAAAGTTGCTGTTAGAGCTCCGCTTGAATTTTGTACTGTAATTGGTATTTAGGAGCTTTTCAGACTTTTATAAACCAGAAACATTTCTGAATTCTTTCCTAATCCATTAAGAATGAAGCTCATGTCTGGCTTCCTGTTATTTCTTATTCCATTCTTTAAGTTCAGATTTATGCAGCAGTTGTGGGATTTATGTCAGTGCCAATACCTCTTCAAAGAACTTGCTATTGGCATTCCAAGTCATTAAATATATGGTGTACTAGTTTAGCACTAACATCATTAGTCAACCATTTGTTTACCAGATTGAATGGAATCTGCTCCACTACACCCAGACACAACATTAGGTATCCTCTAGATTTAAATCAACAATGAATAAAGTCTGAGTACAAAAACTTCTATAGAGTGATCAAAAAAGTGTATCAATTCCTCCAAGGTGGATTACTAAAGTAGTTATTGGTGAGGAGCTGTTTTGGTGGTTTGAGATGTAGTAATGAGATGAACTTACTCAACATAAGCCTGTTGACATCTTTGAATGTCTTTCTTTTTTATAAAGTAAATATTAATACACATAATTAATAATAATAATAATAATAATATTATTATTATTATTATTATTATTATTATTATTATTATTATTATTATTATTATTATTGGTTAGGACATCTGGTAGGGAGGAGTGTTGCTCTCTGGCCGCCAACACCACTTACAGCTGGAGCCGTTTCTTCTTAGAGGTCTCCCATTTTGGGACTGACCAGGCCCAGCTTTAGACTCCGTAAACTGGCTACAAGTTGGTAATGCTGTTGTTGTAATATATAACTCAAATATTTTTATTGGGTGGTAAAAATGACTTCTGGCTAATGAATATTTAAACTGTGCCTTTTTAGTTATGCCAAGCCGAGAGCATGATACAGTGCTGGCAGCAAACATTTTATTTAATTTACTAGTAGGTAAAGCAGTAACTGTGATGAGAATATAATATGCTACTCGTCTTATGCCGCAGCAGTTGAATTTCGAACCCAATTAAATCAAATGATGTAAGGTCTTTTTCAAACGTGATTAATTTGAAACAGTTTCTCAAGTGAGCACAATGTATTTTATAAACATCTGCAGCTATTAAAAGTGTTAATTTAAATTATTCTCCTTGGCATTAAAATGGTTATGTTTTATTATGATAATTCAAGACTGCTTTTAAGTCAGATGCAGCATGTAGCTGTATAAAACAATAAAATCTGATTTCATTCTGGGATGTAAATATCAAAGACATTTGCTGGGCTTCTGTTAAATTATATATTTTATTTTTTTCTTTCTAAATTCAGAAATGTATCCTTTTATTAGATCTCATTGCTTTCTAAAGTACTGATGCCATTTTGGGTGCAAACATTAAATTGTTTCATTTGTCAATATCAATTAACTTCCCAATCTATGAGTCCAGCTTTGGACTTTTTCCCTTATCACTTAGAACATAATTTTCATCCTGATTTTTTTCTCCTTCTAGTCTTCCTTAAATGAGGAGAGGCCTAATTCAGTCTTTTTGCATCTCTTTCACTAGCACCATAAGAGAAGAAAGCTGTTCTTTTTGGTCTGTGTTTCTGGGGCATCATTACAGTTACCAACAAGAACAGTATTTACTTTACTTTCTTCCTGGTTTCGTGCCATTTAGAGTCAGAATTTCTACCATCTAAAAGGCTTGAGCTGCTTTTCTGGTATATTTGGACAAAGAGCTGTTGCATTCTAAAAAAAACACCGTACTTTCCTTTATTTTGAACAGTTTTCAAAGAGGAAAGTCTGCCTCTCAAAAGTGATTACCTTTATGCCATTCTGGCTGATCTACAGTATCTGTAAACATGGACTTGCTTTGTTTTCACTGCTGATAAAGGTACTGGCAATACAAGGACTAGATAAAAGAACATTTTGTTCATGCATTCATTACAGAAAATTCCAGATTTTCCAGCCTTCAAAATATATCAAAAGAATTTAACACTTTGGTTATTTCTGATATTTCTATTGTGCAAATTAAGACGTGAAAGACTCTGCATAGTCTTAATGTCCAGATGATTACCATAAACTCTCATTGGGAGAAGCTGAAGATTTTCAAAGCATCTTGAATATAGAGGGAGAGATTCAAACCTACCTTTTAAAAAAAAGAACTATTAAAAGAAGCTTTTACAATATTGTGTTTGAACATCATGTTTACTAAACAGTTAAATTAATTAAATGCATTTATTTAATTTGATTCTTTTATGTAATGTTTATGCCAATGTCTAAGAGAGCTTCATCATCTCATTTTTTAGATAGAGGCAATTGGTCTTCACATTTATATTTGATTCAGATTCTACTTTCACTTCAAAAGTGGACTGCATGGATTGTTGTTCTATATCTTTCTTTCAGTTTGTTTTCATAAATCCTAGATTACTGCTGGGAAAGAGACTGTAGGATCCTGAAAAAGAAAAATCTTTTATTTTTGATATTACAGATCTGCTGTGTGAACACATGTGTGCACTTAAAGAAAATAAAATCATTTAAACAAACTCCATGAGTCTGGTTTGTGAATTCTGTCTTTCTGCATTATTATTAGTATTTTCCTTATTCGTTTTGCAAAATGTGAAGGTCTGATAAGCAGAGATTCCAGACACACTTGCTTATAGTGTTCTCTCCACTGAAATGCATTAAAAACAGTTTTCCCATCCATTTGTTTTCAGTTAACTTTTCCTAGTGAGGACCAAACATCAGACATCAGCTGTTCCTAGGAGTTTGGAAAGTACTGCCAAGCCATCAGAGACAATACTGTATGGTCCCTCCAGCATTCCCTGGGTTGGTTCATCCCTAACTGAACATAGAGAGATTTTCAAAACTTTTATAAAACATCATCATTGGAAGTAACACATAAACCTTTTTACTTTTCTTTATCATACTGTATATTATTTCTTAGCCCAACCTTGACTTGAAAAAAAACTACATTCTGTGGAATCCAGTACAATTTACAATCATGGTTTTCTGAAACTGTAAGGGATTTCATAAAACAATGATATACTGTACAGTAACAGTGGATTAATTCTACTGGGATCAGCTCAGCTACTGCCATGCATAGATTTAATTGCTTTCCCTTCTCAGTCCAAAGGCAGAGGAAAGATGCAGGACTTGAGCTGAGGCAATACTGCCAAGCCAACAGAGACATACTCCTGCCAATGATCATTTGTCCAGATTCACCCATTATGTAGAGATATAATCTGGGAGAGAAAAAATGAGAACAAGTCTTTATTTGCTTGAGGATTCCAGAAAACGATTAACAGATAGCAAAAAAAGTCTATCTTAAAACAGGTGATGCAAACAGGGATGAAGAAAAGTAGACTGATGGTTTGTAAATCTGAGCTCACTTCTTTTTCCTGCCACTGCTCATTTGTGGGGACTCTAGCTCAGCATCAGATGAAGGAAAGTGGGAAAAAAAACATATTGTACATAGAAGGAGGAAGGTTTTAGTTTGAATGATTTGTTGGCATAATAAATAGTGGCACAATTTATATAGATGTTAACCTTGTTGAAAAAATCCAGGTTGCTCCTGACCCATGAGCAAAAACGAAGATTGAAATTACAGTGCCACTGAGATTCTTGAGTTTGAACTGGTATCAATAGAACTGCGGGAATGATGTGAAAGAATTCCTAACATTAAGTAAGTACAGCTGTGATTGTATTCAAGGATGCATAGTAAATCAATGAGCAACAATATTAGAATTTAATATATTTTCATATAACCCAATAGTAAATTTAAGTCTTTTTTCATAACTTAATTGCAACAAAAAGTTTGCATGCTTTGGCAAATACAAATGCGTGACATTTCTCTATACTTTATTCTTGTTTAAATAATGTGTTTTTTAATAAGCATCACAAATATGGGAATCGTTTTTAACACAAAGTTAATCAGGGCACTGAAATTGCTTATGATACTAAAAGGGAACTTTGTATTTGATGTCACGATTTCTTACTAGTGTCATTAAAAGGCAGCTCTGCAGCAAAATGAGAATTGCCGTATAAAGTAGATCTCCACCAGCTTTGCTCAATTTGGGTACTCAAAAATTTGATTGAAATTTTTAACTTCAGATTGTTAGATTACACCTTTTCATTTCCAAAACATCTGTTGTTGGCATTGTTTCTCATCTGAGGCTTTTGTTTTGCTTACCATGTATAAAGACCTGGCAATTGCTTCAATGTGGATGTGCACATCTAATCATTAGCACTGATTACACTGCAGAAGCTATTATATCCTTTTCTCCCTCTGCTGTTCATCAAGTCCTCCTGGCGTGTTTGCATGTTGGTCACATTTTCTCTCAGATTAATTCTTCTAAGACAGTTTGAAGGTCCATTGCATCAATCAATATCCATCATTTAAATTAATCCCTGGCTTTTTTAACTCAGAAAAGTTGTGGGATTTGATGGATTTAGAACTATCATTAAACTCACTTCCATTCGGTCTGCATCAGTCTATACCCCACCCTATTCACTTGTATATGTTGTGCTGCAGCTACTGATAATATACTGCATGGTCTCTAGCAATTTATACATGTTAGATGTAGGATAACAACACTAACGGTAGTTTATTTTACTAGAGTCATTGATTGGTTAATTAATATATTCTGAGCTACCAAGCTGTCAGACATTAAAGAAAATAGACCTATTCTAGTGTGTTTTTCATTCACTTCATCGCTGAGCTTAAAATATAACGAGATTTCCAATATCTTTCTCTGTCAGTAATGCAAATAAACTGTACTTCTCAGGTTAATAGAATTCCTTTTCTTAAAATGAACTTTATATTGAGATCATCAGCCGGAGGCTTTCCTTACATTTTTAAATTTATCTATTTGTATATTTTATTACCTATATCTGTAATATTTTTTAAGAATTCATAAAACATAATTAAATTAGGGACCTTAAGCCTGTTCTATACTTTAAACAGAATTCAAAACAGATATTAAGTGATGTCTAATATTATAACAAGCTAAAACAAAACTTCCCGTCATTATTGACATGAAAGTATGAAAAATGTTGTTTTTTTTGATAGGATGTACTCCTAAGCAAATTTTTTTTTTCCAAAAAACCTATAAAGTTGTCCTTTTGACATTTGTAGTTTGAAATACATCTTGAATCCCAACTGCTGTGTATAAAAAAGAGAAAAGGAGAAGTTTCAGAATAGGAGAAACAGTGCTAATGCTTAGATGGCAGCTCCATGATATCAGGAATATTTTATATTGAATAAACAACACATTGGTGGTGTTGGAGGGGAGTCCCCATTACCTGTGAAGCGCTTTGAGTGGAGTGTCCAGAAAAGCGCTATATAAGTGCAAGCAATTATTATTATTATTATTAAAGATGATGTACAAGGTGTCAAATCCTAAAGTATCCTTTTAGTTCCTTTTAGAAAAGAAGGCTGACTGTCAAGCTTTATAAATAATATATAAAGTATACAAGTACTGTATATAAATACCCTTAGGGGAGAGAGGCACAGTCTTCAAAATGTGGGTCAGAGGTCTGTAAGGATGAAATACTGTAGTATCTTTCATCAGCTATCCTATGGAGATGAGTGATAGGAAGTATTTACAGATTATGTTTTGCACTGTATTTGCAAAAGTGTGGTGCAGTTAGTGATGCTCCCTGTCCCAGGTTGGAATCTGGCCGTGGGTATCTGTCTATATGGAGTCTGCATGTTCCTTGTGTGTTCACATGGCTTTTTACTAGCTGTACCAGTTTCATCCCACCATGCTTGACTGTCCTACACTGTCCTATCCTCTGTAGCCATGCTATGGACTGGTGTTTAGGGGAAAATGGGTGGTCTCATTTCCACAAGCACTTAACCTAACAGCTCACAATAGGCATCAAACTTCAGCAAGCTTTTATTTAACTTTTCAAGAAAAGCTGTACAAGCTATGTCCCCAGTCCTCATTACCTGTAAAACACTATGAATGGAGTGCCCAGAAAAGCACTATATAAGTGTAAGCAATTATTAATTATTATTAGTTCAGGTGGGTAGCTGCGTCAGCATGCGTAGGCTGCAAAGGAACAAGTAATAGATTTATTATATGCCCTAACCCTAACCCACACCTGAAGAAGGCTCCACAGCCGAAACATTGTGTTCTCTTTCTTCTTTTTTTCAGCATGGAATAAACCTATTACTTATTAATTATTATTATGTAGACAGAGCATATGAAATGAAAATACTTTTAGAGGACGGTACAGGTGTGTAACTATGTTTAGACTCATACTACCCCTGCCTCTATTCTTTTGTCTCTTGATCAAAAAAGGTAACATCCCACGTCCTTAGGACATGTGCATCCCAGCTGACCACAGTGTTTACAGACACCTTTAACTCCTCCCTGTCACAGTCCATTGTCCCCACCTGCTTAAAAAATATACCACTATTGTTCCACTCCCCAAAAAAGCAAAAGTAACGTGCCTGAACGATTACCACCCAGTAGCATTAACATCTGTGGTGATGAAATGCGTGGAGAAGCTGGTCTTGTCACACATCAACTCCTCCATCACAGAGTCCCTGGACCCCTTGCAGTTCGCCTACCAGAACAACAGATCTGTGGAAGATGCTGTCTCCCTAGCTCTACATACAGTACAACATTGGAACACCTGGACACTAAGAACTCATATGTTAGAATGCTGTTTGTGGACTACAGTTCAGCATTCAATTCCATCATATTCAGCCAACTGGTAACAAAGCTCAGGGGACTAGGACTGTGCAACTGGCTGCTGGACTTCCTAATCGAGAGACCACAGGTGGTGCGGATAGGTAATAAAACATCAACACCACTCACCCTGAGCACTGGCACCCCACAAGGCTGCTGTCTCAGGCCAAGGTTGTACTCCCTATTCACTCAGGACTGCACAGCAAGACACAGCAACAACCGCATCATTAAATTTGCAGATGACACCACTATAATAGGCCTGATAAGTGATGATGACGAGTCCACTTACAGGGATGAAGTTGTACAGCAGCTGAGGTGGTGTCATAGCAATAACCTGGACTTGAACGTAAATAAAACAAAAGAGCTAATAGTGGACTTTCGGAGACACAGGCCATACACTCGCAGCTCACTTAGTATTGATGGAACGGAAGTGGAAAAAGTCACCAGTTTTAGGTTTTTGGGAATTCACATCTCTAAAGATCTAACCTGGACTGTGAACACAGACTCTATGAAAGTTCAACAGCGCCTCTATTTCCTAAGGTGCTTCAAACGATGGGGGATGTCAGTACCTGTGTTGGTGAACATGCAAAGTATAATGCTTATATACCTAAGCAAAATAAAATGGTTAATAAAAGTTTTGTTTGCAATGACAAAAGGACACACTGATATTGTAACTGCTAATTTATGTTTCCCTGTTATTGAATAAATGTAATCCACTTGGTAATTTTTTTAAACAGATGGTGACCTGAGGAGATTAGAGCTGTACTATATATAACATATGGGATATTATAAATATGCTGAACCTGAATCAGTTAACTTAATGTAATATGTTTTTCTTTCTAAAGCAGGACACTAATCCTATATGTTTGTGTGTAGTTACAGATTTAGTTACTTGTTGATAATGCTGATAATATACTATAACATAATTATTTTACTTTATTAAATAAGCAAGCCTCTAATAGACAGTATTATTACACAATGTTCTATTGCATTTAATAAATTAGTGACCAATTTTGTTTCAGGTTCACAAACTTTATTACATTTTTTATCATTGTTAGATATGAATGGAAATATATTTCCTTTCTTTCTTCATATTTCAGAGGGTCACACTTAATAATTCTCCCTGAATATGGAGTGCTGCACATTCAAAATTCTGATTGTTCTGGATTAAAGAAAAATGTCATTCAGAACAGGCAAGCTGGGGATCAGCTGCTTCATGAAAGGTCAGTCCCATCTCTGTTAAAAGGCTTGACAATTGCATACCTGTTACACAAAGGTCTGACCTTAAAAACAGGCCAGTCACTGGAAGTCTGTCAACATATCTGAAATATAAATAATTAAAATAATTAACAAATCTGCAGTGCAGTCATATACTGTAGCTCATGAAAACCTGTTGTTCTTGTGGATATCTTGAGAAAAAAAATTACTTAACACTCAGGTTGTGTATACAGCACTAAAAGCAAAAATGACACATCTATGATTTTAGCCTGATGTCATTTTAACATCTTACAATGAGGTTTGGATTCAAACAGTGCCAGGTGTCCCAGTAAAGAATACAAAAAGAGCCAGAATGCTAGAAGCACAAATTTGGCAGAAAAAAACAAAGGAATATCTCAGCTGGACAACACCACACATTGTTCAGAAAAACCTGATCCTTTGTGGTTAATTTAAAACTACTAGATGAACAAGGTTATTAAAGCAAAGAAACATATTTTGATGGTTCTTACCAGTTCATTTGTTGTTTCATAACAGGTGTGATGGCATTGTTTTGTTAGGTTTCTGATTCATTGCCAGTAATCAATCCACCGAGGTGGGAAACTATAGGTGTGTTTAGACAATTGACAATTAAATTCTTTACTAAACAAAATCAATCCTTTGATATCACTCAGTATCTCCGGCATATTCCAAACAAAAACAATAATGGATGCAAAGGCAATATCTTGATAATACAGATAATTTTTTCACATCTATACATTTGTGTTAGGACAAATTTTAACTTTGATGAACTAGACTAAATGTGTAAGAAAGTGAAAATATATTCTCAATTTAGCAACAAAGAAACAAGCACAAATTTTAATTGAGCTTTCAATTTGTGTCACTGTAACCCTGTATTTGAAGAGGGAAATGTGGTTATCTGAATATGCAAAAGTGTTCTATGGTAAATTTTCCTAAAATGTTTAAAGTATTCAAATGGATTTATCCATATTTCACTGAGATTCTTCACGCTTCACCCTTATTCAATTGTGCTTTTACCATGCAATTTTTTAATCATTACCGTTTCCAGTTAAGTGTCCCCAATCCACTCCCTTCCTCATTATAACAGAAACCCGCTATTTAGAGAAATACAGGTTCAGCAAATGATAAAAGACTGGAGGAAGACTTACAAACTGTTCCAGGGCAGAAGAAAGAAACAGGATTGTTAATACAGGCTTGTAAACGTTTATTAGCTGCTTCATCCTCTGCAACAAGAAATGAACTTAGGCTTTTCTGATTGGATGCATACAAACCTATGATTTTCAATCATTTTTAACACGTAACTAAAGGTATAACTGCAGTCAAAACACTGACTGCCATGAAAATATCCACTCATTTAAATAAAAAAATTCAGATGATTAAAAATATGACTAAGGAAGACACCTCATTGAAGGCCATCAATTTCCAAGAGATTTTTTTCAATGGTTTTGATGGTTTTAGACTCATACTTTTTGGATTGAGGAACATTTTCAAATCCAATGCACAAGCCCCAGAGAGTTTCTGAAAAAACAATTCAGATAGGAATACAAAACAACCTGTCCTAAACCTGACATGAGCCTCTCTGGGCAAAGGATTTCGACATGTTCCCCAATCCTAAAGTTATGAATGGGAAACAATCGAGACCATTGATCAAAACTCTTCAAATAAATGGGATTATATAATGCTTGGCGACAATTTTTGATCCCACCGTTCCAGTTTTGGCGTAAAACTACCGCACAGTGCACCGCGCCACCCAGGCCTCTGGGAGTTTCTGAAAAAAAAATTTCACCTAGGATCAAGAAACCAATTGTCTTAAATATGACCTGGGCCCCACAATCCAACCCTGAGATTAAAAATTCTGTAAGTAGTTTGGAAATGCTGATCCTTACCCTACCTGGGGTGTCCACCGAGCATTTCCGCGAACTCTATCTGAAGTTCTCTGAGCATAGGATTTTGACATGTTCCCCAAACCAAAAGGAATGAGTGGGAAACAATCAAGACCACGGATAGAAGCACTTGCATTTGAATGAGTTTCAATCATGCTTGGTTGCTCGTGTGATCTGACTAACTCAGTTTTGGAATACAACTGCCGCGCGGTGCACCGCAACATCCAGGCCCCTGGAGTATCAAAAAAAAAAAATTTCAGCTAGGATCATGAAACTTCTTGTCTGAAACCTGAGTTGGGCCCCACATCCAACCCCCAGATAAAAAATTCTGTAAGTAGTGTGTAAATACTGATCCTTACCCTACCTGGGGTGTCAACTGAGGATTTCTGCTGTATATATCTGAACTTTCCTGGGCATAGGATTTTGAGATGTTCCCCAAACCAAAAGGAATGAGTGGTAAACAATCAAGACCACTGACAGAAGCATTTTGCATTTGTGCTGACATTCAAAAATGCTATATTGCAACTTTTGATCTTACCGTCTTAGTTTTGGGATATAATTACCGTGTGGTCTACCACGCCACCCAGGTGCAGAGAGTTACTGAAAAGAACATGTTTAGATAGGACTACAAAACCACTTGTCCTAAACCTGACTTGGGTTGCAAAATCCGGCATTGAGCTTAAAAATTGTCTGAGTAGTGTGTGAATGCTGCCCCTAACCCTACCTGGGGTGTCAAATAGGCATTTCCGCGATCTATATCTGAGCCTCTCTGGGCAACGGATTTTGACATGTTCCCCAGACCTAAAGGTATGAGTGGAAAACAATCAAGACCGTTGAACAAAGTTCTTGCAATTTAAATTACATTATGTAATGTTTGATGACAACTTTTGATCCCACTGACAGTTTCAGAAAGAAATGACCACACGGTGCACTGCTCCACCCAGGCCCCAGAGAGTTTCTGAAAAAAAACATTCAAATAAGACGGCAAAACCACTCGTCCTAAACCAGACTTTGGTCCCAAAATCCTGCTCTCATTTGACATCCCCAGTAGAGTTAGGGTTAGGATTCACATACTTCTTAGACAATTTTTAAGCTCAGCACTGGATTTTGGGACCCCAAGTCAGGTTTTGGACCGGTGATTTTTTGCTCCTATCTGACTTTTTTAGGAAACTCTCTTAGGCTTGAATGGCGCAGTGCACCGCACGGTAATTGTATCCCAAATCTGTATCGATCCGATCAAAATTTTTAACCAAGCATTACTTAAGCTCATTCACTTGCAAGAGCTTTGATCAACAGTTTTGATTTTAGGTAAAGTCTTTTAATCCTTTTAATCTTGTGTCCAGTACAAAATGTTATTTTCTTTCTATATAATGTAGAAGGTATATAGTGTAAATATTCACACACCACAGAGTTCGAGAGAATCTGAAATCAGACAGCTATTATACTAATTAGACTCATTTTCGATAAATTATTTAGGAACAAAATAATAAATCAATATATTTGACATATATTTGACACAAGCTTTGTACATATATTCAGTATATAAGTACTGTTTTGTAACAGTCTTAAAGGTGTTTTTATGGTGACTAAATGTATTCTTCTGCAATTTTTGTTCTGCTAACCTACAGTTAGCTCACCAGGGAATAGGCTTTTACTGTCATACTTCTGGGTTTAGAAAATGATTACACAACCCTCTAATCATTTCTTTTAAATTGGTCTTTGCTTCTTAACAGTAAAAGTAATTATTACAACTTAAGATATTGGCAAGGGATGTCGCTGAAATACTTGTAAGGTCAAAAGTAGTTTTGGTTTAGCTTTATCAGATCCTAGGCAAAAAATGAGAAAACAGCTTAATATTTCTTGCGCAATGTGAGCCTCAAGCGAGCAGCCTATGAGAGAAAATGTTTTTACCTTAAAATCAATTGCTTTGGAGAACATGCTCATGCTCTACAATGACCAAAGTGGTTTCCTAATGCTTTCCCTAAGGCAAGATTCAATGAGGCACGTAGACTGCGGCTAAGCTTATAACAGAATTGTCAGTATCAGGAAAATCAAATAAGAGTCCTAGCATCTCATTTTTTTCTGCAGCATTTACACTAAAATAAAACTTGTATTCATTTCTTTATGCCTGAAGGGAATCCAAATAAACACTTAGAAGTACTTAACTAGCTCTCTAACTTCAGGTCAAGCATCTACAAACCCTCCCCTCATATGGCAACATGTTAAAAATATAAAAAAGACCATTTAATTTTAAAATTTGAATCATATATGTAATTTCTGCCTGCTTAGCCATATCAATATTTCTCACAAGGCATATGCTTTTTATTCAGTTATGCTTCAATGTCATTTTATATATTTTTAACACTTTAATAATAAGATTTAATAATAATCTTATTTATCTGTTAAAATACTCCCAGCAGACACAGAGGCTTCTGTCCTGTTCTTCTAGTGTTTTACTGTTCAAAAACACTGTCTAGTAAACACAATTGCATAGTTAATTACTTATGGATTCATAAAATATTCTTTTTATAATACTAATTTCTCTTAGTTTCAAAAGCAACTTATTTTTACAGTCCTGCATGTGACAGCGGAGTATAAATGCTCCATATATTTTCACAACACTCCCGTTGGGAATATCACCTTACTGAGACGCCTTGAGGTGACTCCCGAGTCCTGTTCAACTTAAACAAAACAATACAGTCTTGTGTAAGATGCAGAGTGGCTGAAAGATACAGGCAAGGCGATTACTTGACCTTCCACTGTTGCAAATATATCATGGTAAAGCCATTATGGACAGTACCCTGAACATGCATTCAAACAGATACCTGATTATGATTCAATTCGTTTCTCTCATTATACATAAATGCAACACAATCCTTGGTTTGTTTTCACAATCAGAAATCGGTATTTGACATGAACATTGTTTTTTTTGTTTTTCAGGGATGATACAACCACAATATCCTGTGTTTTGTAATGCTGTTGTTTTAAATTCCTTTCCATAGTGTTCTCAGATGTGGAGGCAATAGGTAAGAGTCTTACACAGGAAGTAGATTCTCCCTTTACAGACAAAAAATCCTTTTAAAGGAACTGCAAAACAGAAATCATAGACTTGCACCTTATGTCTCTAGGTAATGTTCTTAATAGGTGAAAAGATTATTTTCTTTCCTGGACAGCTGGAATTTCTCAGCTGAGGTGTGAGCAGCTTTTCTCTATTCAGTGAATGAATCTGGACTCGTACAGTGTATTATCACATATACTGTACGGTATGTGTCGTTGTCTGAATTTTGTTTGATGATACTGTACAGTGCGTTTTAAAGAGCCTTTTGCTTGTTTATTTATTTGTTTCTGCCACTGCATGTCACAATTAATGTTAACAGCGATAGAAGAGAATTTTGTGAGACCATTTAGTAGGAAATGTTCTTGAGTCTTTTATGACCTAAATAATGACACACATTCTGCAGAACAGCTTATTATTATCAAGCCCTTGTCAGTAGAGGTGTGCATAAAAAAACTTCTCTTGCAACAAAGGAAGCCTCCTCACTGTTGCAACTGATTAAATTAAATTACTTTTCCTGCCTTAGAGGCAATGATATCAAGTTCAGATTGAGTTAGGGCAAAATGTTTTGACAATTACTTGTGAAGAACCCAATTGGAAAACAATGGAAGTGAGGCCTGTCATGACTGTAGGACAAACACAACTGGGGCTTCTGGAAATCGTTAAGCATGCTGGCGGTTCCCAAGAGGCTCAGCTGATAACGATCACCTGGGGTGTGGCTCATGTCACTCGCCTACTGGTACTGGGATTCCTATGCCAATGGTGCAACACAAGATGTACTGTGGCCATCCCGGTCTTCTCCAGTTTCAGTGCAACAGAAGCTTCTCTTAACTGTCAGCTTGCAGAGCTGCCACCGAGGAACATGCCACGCTGGCAGGACGACGTGGAGCACGGACTCAGTCTGGCCATGCAGCACGAGAACTGCAGCTCAGGCTTCTGCAGTTGGTGACTAAGAACTGAGTGAGCATATATAAATACTGTATCATAGTTATTCCAGTCAAAAATATCAACTTACTTATAAGCTAGTTTGACAATCTGCAGTGTTTCACAATGTACTTTTCCTTTCATAAAATAAACATTGATACACGAGAGAAAGACATTTCCAAAAAAGTTACATACATGAAATATACGGTAAATTAACATTTAATTAACAGTAACTGATAAGACTGATAATGTATAAAACAAAGCATTTCTTTTTTTTAAGCAAGTGAGTAACATAAGTATAGACTGTAACATTATTCTTGAAAGTGACTTATCAAATACGGAAAAATGAAATTATATACAATTTAATCAATTAAAATTTATTAATAAAAGCAAATGATCCAGTGCCAGTTTTAAATGGTTCGTTTTTAAAGTTTTTTTCCTGAAGTGTGGAACAGAGGTGCTCCTCTTTTATTGGTAATTAGAGCCTTTGCTTCTCTTTCCTGTCTAAAGCCATTACTGTTTTACTGCCATGATTATCGTTGTTGAGCAGCTGGTGGTTTTTGATCACAGAAATAACTGTTTCTAACTCTCCCTGTGATAGTAAACCACTACTTTAAGTGAAAATTTTCTTCCATCACGTCTCCAGTTATTACCTGGTTGTACATCCTGCAAGGCAATTCTGATTGCTGCTGGTAATAGTGTTGATAGGCCAGAAGCTGGGTTTCATCCCAATAGATGAGAAATTGCAACAACAGCAACAGGGTGTATTGAATTTAATGTTTCCCTCCAGGCTGGGATTCAATTCCTCAACTTCAGCTTCTTGTTTGTCAGTCAGAAATGCAGACATGCACTTCTGCTGAAGAGGAATATTCCCCATTAATAGTCTTTTAGATGTTGTCTCCATATACAGACACACATACTGCTGACCTCTCTGGTCAGTAGGTTGCATTGGGAAGACAAGTCGATGAGCAGAAATCAGTGTGAGGAACTGAATATCATCCATCCAGGCTGCCCTTGAGATTCTCAGCTTTCTGAATGTTAGGCATAACATTTTTTTGCACATTGACATTGACCTCTCCAGTCAGCAGGGGGCTCTATTACATGATATCTATACTAAGAGTAGATGAGGATATTTAAGGGATACGTTTTTATTCTGAGGCCCTATGGGCATTTTAGATCATTTGCATTTTTAATAAAAATATGGAGATATAAATTTCAGTTGGGTTCCTGCGTCAGCATGTGTAAGCCGCAAAGGAACAAGTAATAGGTTTTTTCCATGCTGAAAAGAGAAGAAGGAAAACACTTCAGGTGTGAGAAAGACAGGGCAGTAAGCAAAGGTAATGTAGCAGGAGAACAAAAGCTGGGAGAGAGGAGGAGCGAGGGGCGGGAGCAGGGGACAGAAAGAGAGGCCAATCGGGAGGTGTGAAGTCAGGATAGGTGAAGAGAGGTGTGAAATGAAACCTACAGAAACCTGAAGATATAAATGCCTGGTGCAGATTATATGAATCTGCCATAAATTATCACACTTTTCAATGGGATTATAAAGTCCATTTGTGCTTATTTCTCTGTGATGCAGATGGTCCTAGCATGCTGTACCACAGACATGCTAGACATTTCTGTAGAAACTCAGACACAAACAGAAACTCTGAAGGTCTAACTTTATGTTTTCTGTTTATTTGTACTTAGCTACGAGAGACCGCTCTATCTGTTTGTCTGTCTTCTTTTTCCGTGTTTCAGTCTGACTTCCGGGTATGGTAGACTCATTGTTCCAAACCTGATACCTCTTTTCAGCTTGTCTTTGTAGTGTCAACGCTGAGTGGTGCATGCACACAACTTCCAGTAAAGAAAGTACCATTTTTACAGATACTATAGTTAAAAATGAGTAAAGTGTTTTGTTCAGGGTTGGTATTTTTTGTACATTCTGTATATACTATTGTTTAAAGGAATGAATGAATTGCTATGGTTTGAAATAAGTTTATCTTGGGGAAATGCAGCTCAATAATTTTTATGTAACAGTGGTTCAGTCTGAGGGGGCAGGGCTATATGGTACCTATTTAGGAGGCATCTTCTCTAGGCTAAAGAGGAGCTAATAGGACCTAAGTATGGTAGGACTCCTGGTTTGTAATTCTTAGAGGAAGGGTTTATGATTTTTTTGTGTATATTTGTTCCATTTTGTTGTCTTTTTCTATATATAATTGTTTGTTAGGTTGTGGGGAGCACTGTCCTAATAAATAATCGCTTTTGCACCTAAGTGATATTGTGGCTGAGCCATCATTCTGTTTTAAAAGAACTCACTTGGGCACCCCTCCTGCCCTTCCTGTGACACTGTTCAAATGTCTTTCTCATTACACTCTTAAGATGGGCTGTGTTTTACTGTACAAGTACTAGTTCAGGGGGGGCTTTGAGACTCTTACACTGTAGCTTTGATGTAAAGCACTGCATGCAGTACAGTTGTCACTGCAAGCACTGTATCACCACATTTTCAGACACTGAAATGTGGTCAGACACTGGAACTCTTTATAACACAGAAAGGCTTTATGAATAAGAACATCTGTGAATTGTTGAATAACCACTGAAAAACAAAAACACATAAGTTTGTGAGAGACACACTTAAAAGAGGCAGGAAAAAAATAGATATAACTGTGATTGCAAAAATTACATTGTTCCATTGATCCCAAGCAAATTTGTGATTTATTTTTACACTTATTTATTGGACCCATTTTACAGTATGAGTCTTCTACAAATTGAATTTTCAGGTATGTTCAGTTTTTGCTGTGTATGTTACTACAACGTGAACAGCAATTTCTAACACTACAGCTTTGACCATCTTGCAAAGCCTAATTTTCACCCTGGTCTCTGTTAAAGGGCTGACCCCAGGCCAGGTTGAGATCTCCTTTCTGAGCCAGGCATCTTCTGTTTTACTGCTGTGTAAGAGATTAGAGGCTTTCGGTATGACACCCAGTACGGACAATCATAAAGCACTCTGTTTTTATATTAGATTTAAAAATTGTTCATTTTCCCTACTGTTAGAAAAGAGTAGCAAAATGTGCTAGTGTCATTTAATGTATTTCTTTTAATGCATTTCTGACAGGGTGGTATTAATTTTTGAGTTATTGAAAAACTGTTTGTGGAGGAGAAATACCTGAAAATATAAAATACATCCATACATAATTTGCTTAACATATAGTATTGTTGTGTATTTATATGAGGTACTCAATTTGAGGTTTTGAATAGTTTAACAACTAAATTGCTGTTACAGTACATGACTGAGTCTTCTGAATCATTCTTTTTTAAACAGTGGAGTGTCAACTACAGTATGTGGCAATATACTTACACCCAAAGAAGGCTCCACAGCCGAAACATTGTGTTTTCTTTCTTTTCTTTTCAGCATGGAATAAACCTATTACGTGTTCCTTTGCAGCCTACGCATGCTGACACAGCTACACCTAATTGTTCTCTGTCTTCCCCCAGAGACTCAGAAGAGCTCTGGTAACTGACAGTCAGCACAGGTGTACTGCTGGTAAGGGTGGAGACTGATTCCTGCCTTCAATTTTTATGTGACTCTAGATTGCTGATGTTAACCAAAGGAATCAACATTGGAAAAGGGTTGTAAATCACACACCAGCCTGATGAAGTAAAAAATGTAGATTAATGTCATCAGAGTAGTCAAATACATAACCTTGGCTTTACAGAGTACATCATAAATGAAATGTGTACAGTATGTCGCTTTGTGGAATATGAAGCTCAAGCTATTTGGAGAAGATATCTGTTGTACAGAAGACTATCTTTTACATTATGAGGAGAGATCATAATTGAGACCTACTTCATGCTTTTGTGTATAAAATATAAAACCCGATGTTATCAACTGGTAATAGATGTAACACTATTTAATACAGTTTATCATTGCCACTTTATAGATTTCATAGCATGTGACTTGTATTCTACTAACAATAGTGCATCATCTTTCAGTTCCTCTTCAGTAAAAATTTAGAAAAGCTTTGCAATTACACGTGTTCTCATCTGCTTATTTTAAATATTACTCCAGCATAATTTGAAGGGTAATCTAGGACACACAACTGTCTGGGAGTGCTGAACTTGCTATTAGAATTAACTAAAACTGGTTGAAATGATGCATGTCCTGTGACTTTAATTGCTTCCATTTCCAATGATTAAACCTTATTACATTCCATCTGTGAGCAGCTTTAAAGCACATTAAGGGCAGATTAACCTTTTTAAGTTCATTTACTCATTAGCAATAAAAAATCATTGTACCTTTTCTTTAAGAAAAGAAATAATGCCGAACTGCTATAACATCCATCAGTTAACGATTAAGGAATGCAAAGGCTGAATAGTCTTCATTTTTATCAGTGATATCTGTTTGAATGTAAAAAGCCTGGCTTGGCTAGTAAATGTGTCTTCTCTGAAGATCTGCTGCCTTTTTAGACAGAAAGTAAGAGTCTTTTAGTGCGTTGTGGATTTCTGTATCTCAAAAAGATGGGCATTCATTAAACAAATAAAGTATGTTTCCAATTACCAGAGGGACAGACTATAATACCAAGTGTGACAAAAGCTAGACATAAAACAAAATTAATATTGTTAGTTAATGATCAACTAATGTTGATTAATCCGTTAATGGTTAAATTCAAAGCCTGGCAACATCAAAACAATGTTGTAGGTCTCTACATTGTTAAAATGTCATTACCTTTTTGTCGGATGAAATATACTTGCATATGGCAAGAACAGAAAATCAAAGTGACATCTAAAGGTCAGCATATTTTATCTGTTAAAAACATACACCTCTTGTTTTAAAAGTCTCTCACTTGCCCAGTGGCCAATAATGACCTACATTTCACTGCTCAATGATGCCCCCTCTTTGTAGAAGTAAAAAAGTAGGCCAATAATTTTCATTTTATGTATCACTTTTTTTTTAAAATTGTGAGAACACACAGCAGGTTTATTGTTTTAAAAAGTATTACTCATTGGATTAACAAAATTCTGAACTCAAGTCATGTGATTTCATATAATTACCTAGGCATTAGTGTCTGGCATAAATTGAGTAAAACAGAATAAACATAGCTCACCACCAGCACGAACATTGCAGTATGTGTGTTCTGAGGCTGTTTGGGAGTAATGTTAACAATGTAGAGAAAAATTCTTCTTTTATGAACCAGAGAAAAATTAAAAAGATAAATTAGAAAGTCCCTCAGGTAAGAGTTTGTTTTCGATTACAGCAGTGTAACTGTAAGAAAAGAGTCAAGGTCTTTCCATTGCCTGCCTTTTCTGTTGAGTAGAACATCTGTGAGACCAGCTCTCAATACCAGTGTAACCCCTATGTGGAGTTGTGGAGGCAAGTCAGGAGAGACTATAGGTAAATCCAAAACGTAAGGTGGAGTTCCGGGTTCGATACCAAAGATAATCCAGGAGGAGAAGGCAGACAAATCCAAAATGCTAGGCAAGATCAAGGTCAAAGGTGAGTTCCGGGTTCAAATATCCAAAAACAAGAAAAAGTAGTTATAAATGCAATGCAAGTAGTTCTGAGGAAGCTAACAATACCAAGCAATGTTCAGTGAAACGGAGAAGGCTGAACTCTACTTCCAAAGTATGTTTGGAAGTAGAGTATTGTTAACAAGTGAGGCGCTCTGATTGGATGAGGGGATAGATCGGCGGCATCGGTGGGGATTGCCTCCGGCTGGTGCTTGATTGGGGTGAGACCGTTTGTGTGGAGGATTCTGATTAGCAGCGGGTGTGACAACAAGCAGCAAGACACCTGTGACCAGCCAGATTCACCAGTTGACTGCAGCTGCACAGGAAGATGGCTGGGGCAGTCCACAGCAGTCTGTCCAGAGGCTGATCAGGTGTATGTGTCAGCTGCCAGTATTCACACTTAGGATAGTCATTCCTGATACTTACTGTACTTTATAACATACTGAAAACATACTATTTTGTGATCTGCAACTTTGTTCAAATTATCTATGATGTGGTTTAGTATTTATGAATAAAATTTCCTTTTATCCATTAGACCCAACTGTTGCCTTTTTTTGTTTTATTATATATACTATTACTGTGCAAAAGTCTTAGACATTGTGCGTTGTTCTAAAAACATGGGTAATTATAATCTCTGTAATCAATTTGGATAAAAGCCTCAACCTTATAAATTCTTAATAATACCTTTGTAGGACAAAAAAAGCTTTTAACAGTACCTTTATGGATGTGATGAGAGGAACAAATTATGTTAATGACAAGAACACCCGAATCAATTAGATTTGTTTGTTAAATGTGATGGACTAGCTATTACAATACTTCATGTTGGCTGCTCATGTACAATTTACCTTGAGTTACAGGGATCACATTTTTGAAGATTCTGATCCATGTGAGTTATATATTGCTAAACAACAAGCTTGGTTTCTGCTTAAGGAAAATAAGCTCTATTAATAACAGTTAAAATTGTTACAAAAGCAGAAAACATTATTGGAGTCTTTGAGCAAGTTATCAATTCTCATAACATATATCTAGTGTAACACCTGATTATTTTAAAGACATTTAAGACTTTGGAACAGCAGTACATCAATTCCATAAACTTGTAGTAATCTTTCTTATTTCTGGATAAGTACTGAGACATACAGCTATATATTTTTGTTTTATATTAGGATGTCAAGATTTATATTTATAAACTGATGTTATCTTCAACATCTTTGAACTGTAGAAGAAGAAAATCATTATTTTAAGGGATTATGAGCATATATTACATTTCAACAGGGATGAGGCTTGCAGGAAGTGTATTTGGGGTCACTGTTGGGGTAAAATTGTTAAAATGACTGTAAAATGAGTAATATGAAATCCTTCATAAAAATCACTACAAAACACCTGCAGCTGTAGGAGAGCCTTTAAAATAGATCAGTGTCTGTAAATGCTGTAAAAACACAAAACAACAAATGTATCAGCATCAAAAAAGACATCTCTGATCAAAAGCCTGCTTGAACAAGATGCAGCTCTATTGGATCAAATCTCTAAGGAGTTTAAATAGAGATTTGCTACCGCTGAAAGTTTATGTCAGTGTTAGAGGAATACACATCTACAGTGTACATGATGATAAAAACTAGACTAAGTCATAGTGTTTTTCACTGAGGACTGGCTACATAAATATGAACAATCATGTTTGTATTCATTTTCCTTAATTTAACAAAACTCTCAAACATTAGTCTCCAGGTGTTGCTTATGGTAGGCTTTGAACACATCATGTACTGTAGGTGCTTTTTTTTTTAAAAAGACAGTTTTTTTGCTGTATGTAATTGACATTGATAGTATTATATCAAAATGTAATTATTTCTCAGTATCCAGAAAGTTGAAAAACAGAAACATAACAACAATAGTGTTGTAATGTGAGTGGCTTCAGGGATGAGGGGAGACAGCAGTGAGTTATTCTTTTTTTTATCCCAATCTATTTTTCTTCATTACACACTTATTCTGTTAGCATTTTTATTTAATCATAAGGAAGGCCATGAAGACGCAGTACTGTAAGCTGCAGACATTGTCTCCATTAATTCCTATTTTGATTTGATTTGCCCAGTAGTAGAGGGCTGGTTGGGTCTTATGAAATATCATTACAGTATGTGTATGGGCTCATTTTTCAGGATACAAAGTAATCAGCCAAAATCAATACACCACAGTGGTATTTAATAATTAGTCTACAGCCTTGGGAAAATAGATGGACAATATTTCCGTAACCTCCTACTGTATATATTAAAAATGATCCCTAAAAGCTATGAGTCTATGCCAGGCCACTTCACAAAATGCTTAATAATTACACTTAATTGCTTAGTACTGTGGAATCTCCTGAAAAGTATTACTAAATAAATGTATTATAATTACTGTTGTTGCTATTACTATAATGATGCCAGACGTTGTTGAAAACAAAGCAGGGTCAGGATAATTCTGATTCAGTGCTGCAAAATTATTCAGCTTTGCTCTCCTGTGTTATATGCCTACTTTTTAAGGTTCAAATTACAGATTTAAAGATTGAATAAAAGATCAGATTTTTTAAGAATACAGTACATGCCTTCATCATGCCCAGAGAGCACAGATTTCTGCCACACGTATTGCAAATACACATTTTAGCCTGTGCTTTTGTTGCTTTCAAGCAATTATAAAGAGAGAAGAAGTGAAGCAATTTTAATAATATTTTAATGTTGAAAGATATATCCCTTGCGTTTTAATAAAGTTCTGCCAAAGGTGTTAATATGATGGCATAATAGCATAAACATATGTTCACCAGAAACACAGTAGGTAGAAAAAGCTGCATTTCTCAGTGTAGCATGTGCTTATTTGACACTCTTGCTGTGATGTTCAATACCAGTTTAAGAAAATAGCCACTCATCTACATATTAAAAATGGCTTTTCTAATAGTTATAAAGAATGGTACCATTCCACTATATCGATGCTACCACAAAAAAACTGAATCAAAGAACAGCCAAATGTGGATGTCTTTTAACATGAGGCGAGAGTTGAATTCTAATATAAAATCTTCACTTCTACATGCCATAGTTCAACTGCAGAGATTATCATTCCCTTTCATTATCTTAATAAGCATATCTATGCGCATTTATATAGAGTGCCGCATTTAACAAAGATATTATTATGAAATAATTTGGTATATACTGTAAAGCATCCAGAAATAATTTCAGGTACATGGTGAAAGTTTAATTGTATATCTCTGTATATATTTATACTTGACTGGTTTTCTCATGGTTTAAAAAAAATAAACTTTTTTAAGAGAAGTAGAAGGGTGTTTGTCTTATTCCTAAGAGCTCTAAGGTTTAAGTTCCTCTCTCCCTCTGCAGTTTTCTCTGAACTGGGAAGACCTACTGTATGCCCATGACTTAAATGTTAATATTAAAGTCCAGATCTCAATATAGGATTCATATTCATATCCTTTCACTGTCACAAAATGAACATGTTTATCCAGTGTTAGGCTGGAATCAAATACTATACTTTCAAGAACACGATTTTACAGTTTTTTATTTTATTTTGCAATAGTATGGATGATCAACTTCATGCTTCCAGTAAATTTGTCTAAATAAGGCTTTGCTGGCCTCCTCCCGTGAAGGGTGTTTAATGCAGCCTGGCAGCTGGAAACGTCCTGTATTTGTGTGAGGATTGATCAGTTTCATTTGGTCAATGATGCATGTGAATAAAAGGTGAGCTGAAAGGGCATTTTTAGTTCTTTTATTACTGATTCCTCTGAAAATATGACACCAAAAAAACAATAGAAATGTATATAAACTGAATCAATACCGGGACATATAATGTTGTGTATTGATAAACACAGAGGAAACAATCTAATGTTTTTTTTTCTAATGCAAGGACACAGTCAGCTTTGAAGTGCAAATATGCCACACACTATGTGCAAGAGAATAGTCTGCTTTGCACTTGGGGAAATTTGCTGTTTGTGCTATTTGTGTCTTCAACCTGGTTTTTAGATAACATTCTTCTAATTAAAACAATGTTTCAGAACATTACCTATTGGATGATTAATTTGTCTTCGTTCTACCAGTTATTTGGTATATTACCATCTTTACATACTGTAAAAATATGTAAAATGTAATTATCAAACATTTTAAATTCAAATACTCAGAAATGAGACCTTGACATTTACTTTCTTCATAAGTATTACTTGAGTATTTTTCCACATCAAGCATTCTCACTCTCAGCATCTTTAAAAACCTGTGAAAACATTGAAATCGCACCGAATAATGTCTCAAATTATCAGAATTGTATCTATAGAGATCTACTAGCTTGATATTATTCATAGAATTTAAAATATAATCCCTGCTCAGGTGGTAGTTATGAACATGTTTTGTACTTGCCAGTCAAATTGTCTTTGAAATGTAAAATACTGGTGAGCATTTCACACAGTCCATTTTGCAGTACCACCAAGTAAAGCTCCAGACATGAAATGCAGTAACCTGAGAGGTTGCCTTGGCTGAGACAGGGTCAGGAAGGCTTGCCTTCACCTTTGTTATCGTGGGAACAATGCAAGATACATATATACTGTTTGAGAGAACAATTTTCCCACAGCAGCACATTTTGTCTCGGATTTAAAGCTGCCACGATATTTTGAAGTTCACAAGTATTGTTGACGAAAGACTGCCAGTGCAACGTTAGAGTACTACACACATGGTCATAATAGTGCAATCAACCCTCAAAAAATGAAAAGAAGAAAAGCGTTTGTACATGATTGCATGTTTCACATGGTTCTTTCTATCAGTGAAGTCACATTAATGGTACAGTGCTCTTCTATGTTCACATAGTTTCAAGAAGAATGGCTGTCACTAGTGCAAAAACTGATTTTTAAAAAATCTAATACACAATTTATTGCAGCTGAAGGAAACTGTGGTAAAGGTAAATTAAATTTAAAAAAATTAAATCCCATTGCTCTTTATTTTGTCTCCAAAAAAGCTGCGCTTCTATATATACATGTTGTGCAAAAACATTTAAAGGTTTGAAGGACTTTACATTGTGATTTTATTTCAAGGCACATACATAAAATACAACAACAACTTTGTTTATAGGAGAAAAACAAAAGAACAAGAAAAACTTTGGTTCCTGAATAGCAGAATAGATTTTGTTATTATAAAACTGATCCACCAGATGAGCGGTCTATATACTAAACAAGGTTTTAATGCTAACTTTCATTATTATTTTTGTTATTACTGTGCTTTTCAGTGGGGTGTTATTATCATTATTGTTTAAATACAAAGAGTGACCATTTTTTAAATTGTTTTTAGAAATTATTAACTTTCCTGAATTATTTTTTTTCACCTTGTTGTACCAATACTAGAGAAGATTTGTTTTCAACTTCAATAGACACAAAAGTTTTTTTTTTCTTTCCAGGATTATATAATTTTTACAGTTCTCTTATTCATCCTTTCAAAACATTTAATTGTAAATTCTGTGCTTCTGATACAAAAATATAGGGCCTTTTAGATAAAATATCAATTGTTTAAAACTTGTTGAATTTGAGGTTTTATTTTTTATTTTCAAATTAAGTTAGTATACAGCAGTTGAAAGTAAAATCTGGTAGTATTTTAAAAGGCAAGGAAAATAATTTAGTGTTGCTTACCAATATAACACACTCTTCAAATATTGGATTTTGTTTACATGTGAGAGCTCTTGCGCAGAAACACTGTTACTGTAGTTAGGCATCAAACGAGTGTTTTTTTATTATTCTTAATTGTAAACTGAGTTGTCAGGTCTGAAGGAAATAATGAATTGTTAATGGTACAGATTTTGTAGAGGCTTGCAGATGAAGCCCAATAACAATTTTGGGGCCACTAAACCAAACAAAGACTGATGCGATTATTAATCCCAGTGTTTGTAGCCAGCAAAATTTTGTAATCTGTAGTAGAAGAAAAATTGGAAACACTTTGATGACCACAGAAGAACTATTGCCCTCATTTCCTAAATCACATTCTGTGTACTTACATGCAGGAAATAATATTTTACAAGGTCCCAGTGTAAAGATATGAAGATGGCAAATAAATAAGGTATTCATCATTTCTAGGCACTAATGAAAACAGATGTTGATGCATGTGTTACTTTTCTTTTGTTGAATATATTTAAGTCTGTCATGTTATTTGCATATTTTTTACTTGAATTTAGTTTAGAGGTTATAAAACTTGAAAACTTTCTTTGAGTTTGGCTTGCAAAATAAAACTTTGTCTAGGCCAGCAATCTCTCTGAAAGTGGACATTAAAGAAAACCTGGCTACATGGAACATGCTGAATGCACCGACACTGCAGTCTCAGAAGTTAGAGATTTGTGTCAGACAAAAAGTTCTGTATTTTCCTGAAAATACACATTCAGGAAACAAGAAACACATTCTACATTGCTGCCTACATGTAGAAATCTGATAGTGTTTTACATAAAAAATGCATTTGTTATCTCTCAATGTCTCTAGGCAACTTTTATCCTTGCATCTATATTTAAAGTATCCTTGTCATTGCGTAAAATTGCATTCATCTCAATCAAATACATTTTATAATTAGAAGAATACCTGCTATTGTCTATTAGTCTGATCATGTATTAATCACTTCCACCTCACCCCAAGTGTGGACAATTAATATTATCCACCACAGCCACTATTAAATACTATGTTATACTGTACCTGTTACCTTTAACACATCTGCTTAGTGTGAACAGCCCTTTTGATCTGAAGGCCCCTGTCTCTTCTTGTATCTCTGGGTTTAAGCTTTCCTACAGCATCCAATATCCTTTTTTGAATTAACTGTTTCATTATGTGAGCACAATTTCTCTTCTTCGGCATCTTAAACAGCATGAGCTAAAATAAAGCCAACAGATAATAATCTTAATCACCCTACTCACTATTTTGACATAAAACTGTATATTATAACAGACTTTTAGAAACATCATGACTCAAAATGTTCTTTTTTAAAAAAAGCAAATTTCCTTTTATGTTCACAAGAAACTGAAAAAAAAATCAAAATAGAAACAGTAAACTGAAAAGCTGAAAATGAATATTATATAATAATAAATATTTGTTATATGTGAGACGAGCATACCTTCACCGTTGTTTGAACCAGTCCACCATTCAAGATCTTTTCTGACATTTTTTAGGTAAGAAAACCACATTCCCCAAGCAAATTCAGAAAGCTAACAAACATGACAACCAGCTAAACAGTCAGGAAGCCCCTTTATCACATTGCCTCAGCAGCCCTTCTGCCACAGACTGATACAATGCTGCTGACAGTGCCATCTAGTGGTCCATGAAATACCCACAGGCATACAAATATACACACGGGTTTATTTTATTGGATTCTAATATTTAGAATGATTAAGATTATTATGACACCTTTTCTTATGGATTTGCTAAGGATCCAGGAAATATTGTCACAGACTTTTGTTCTCTTTATTTTCTGATTTTAACCACTTGAATGTTTTATGCAGTGTATGATCTACTTTCTGTTTATTTTCCATTAGCCCCTAGAAAGGAATTTTTTCTTACGTTTAACCATCAATATTTATATCTAGCACGTACTGCTTTTCATGTGTAGCATGAAGAGGTCCAAGTATTATTCTGTAAAAGGCGCATTTTATGCTTCTGTGGTTAAGAAAGTCTCCCAATATCGATATCATGTAAATACTAAAACTAAAAGAGAACATCTTCTGTAAGAAGAAGCTAAGAAGGCTTGATTGTACAAATTCATCTGTACAGTACTTAATACAACTTGAAAACCAACAAATTATAAAACAATTTGCATTTTGTTTACTAAGGAATAAAAAAGATAGCAGATTTCCACATAATAGCCAACAGTATAAATTACATAGTGGACAGGTCTTGGAAATATATACTGTATGCTTATATACAGTATTCAATTGTATTATTAGTACAAAGGTCCTAATGTGGTCTCAAAACTATCATGTATGGCAGCAGTCCACATCTGGGACATTGCTCTTACAGTATGTTATGCTATTATTACCTAGCTGGCAGTCTCTGAAGCCAACACCCCCGTTTGGGGTGTAGATTGGTTGTATCTGGAAATCTCCTTTGAGCAGCTGTTCATTATTTAAGGAGACTATCTGAAAGCTTGTTTCAGTCATTTCGAGGATGGAATTATCCTTTTTAGTCCCTGCTTCACAGTAATCATCTTTTCGTCTTCCTCGGTTGTATTTCCACTTGGAAGAGGAGTACCTGCCCTTCTTGTGCATGTGCCAGCAGAATATGCTTAACAAAACGATCAGAACAACAATCACTGCCCCTCCTATCAAACCGGCCAGGAGGAAAGGGGAGCTGGGGTTTTGTTGAGTGGCCTGCTCTGGGCCAGTGGCCTTATTATTAGAGCTAAATGATGCAGGTTTGGTGGTAGCCTCTGAACATACTGTATCGTCTCCAGGGTGGTAGTTATTGAAAGCATCTAAAGGGATTATACAAATGCGATATGTAGATTTTGGCTCCAGGTTCACCAGGCTCAGTCTCTGTTGTTCCCCACTGACCATTCTTTCTTGCACAACATCTCCTGTCAAGCTGTGCCCCATTTTAACCCAAGACACCTTGTACGCAGTGACTGAAAAGACAGACATCCAGCTTACCTGAATGTAGGTGTCATTGACAAAACTAAAAGAGATCTGCAGAGGGTCCTGGGGAGGGAGCTTAGTCCTCTGCTCATCGCCTGCTGTGGGCAGAGATGGGGTTGTAGGTGTGGGAGACAGATCTGGTGCTGTTGCAGTTGGTCTCGTGGGGGGTGTAGAAGGAGGGGCCTCTGTGGGTATGCGGGTGAGCCGTGGCTCAGATGTGGTGCTTGTGGGGCATGGGATCAGACTGAGATTGAGCTCTCTGATTACCATGCCACGGACCTTATCTGGCTTATGGCACATAAATCCGCGTACATTAAGAGGTGCTGGTAGAGACTTTAACCACTCTGTTACCCATCTAATCCTGCAGTCACAGTACCACAAGTTGTTTCTAACAGTGAGCTGCCTTAGGTTTGTAAGGCCATCAAAGACCCCCTGTGTCAGGGACTGCAGCTGGTTGTTTGAAATATCCAATTTCTCTAGCTGATGCAGGTTAGAGAAGGCTGTCACGGGGATCTCATTCAGCTGATTATCCTGCAAGTTGAGTTTCACTAAAAACTCACCAGGGAGGTCAGAGGGTGGAGTGGTAAGAGAGTTTCGAGACATGGACAGCTCTGTGAGATTTACTAAAGCCTTGAAAGTTCCCTTGGCTATTCCTTCATTTGTTAGGAGATTCCCATCCAGAAGTAAGCGCTTGAGCTTTGTGACATTTTTAAACACTTCCTCTGCAATGAGAGCAATTCTGTTTTCATCAAGACGGAGCTCTTCTAGATCCAGCGGCAATCCAACTGGCACACTGCTTAAGTGGTTTTTTGATAAAAATAACAGCTTAAGGCTAACGGCTTCCCGGAAGGCAGCCTCCTCAATTCCAACAGTAGAGATGGAATTATCATCCAGGTGCAGCTCTTCCAGTTTTGACAGCTGGGCCAGGGCTGCCTTGGAAATGGTTTGGATGTTATTTTCCTGCAGGTGAAGTACCCGCACATTTTTGGGTAAATTAAGGGGAAACTCATCAAGTTGGTTACCATATAAGAACACTGTTTCCACTGAAGCAAGGTTGTGCAGCTCAACAGGGAATCCAGCATTATTGATTTGGTTGTTGTGGAGGTAGAGTGTCTTGTAACCCTCCTGTATCCCAAGAGGAACCGATGTCAGACTCCGTTCATTGCAATAAACAAAGGTTTTATCACAGCGGCACTCCTCTGGACAAGAGGCAGCCCTATAAAATTGTACTTGGAGACCCAGTAATATGGTTACCCATGATTTTAGAAAAGTAGCCCAGTCTTTATTCCAGAATCGAGCATGTAACTCCATTTCTTAAGATAGTTGGAACTTTGCAATTTTGTAAAAAAAAAAGAATCCACTGTAAAGAAAGTCTTTAAAAGCCTGGGTGGATGCTTACTTTGCTGGTAAGTATGCTATATGGAAGAAGTCGGGGGTAATCCTTCTATAATTGCTTGTCCTAAGCTCCAAATACAAGAGCAATGGTCTCATTAACTTGCGTTGCTCTTCTGGCTGCCGCCATCCATGCTTGGATATCAGATGATAGCGCAGCTCATCACATTTCGCTTTCAGCCAAGCAAGGGCCAATTTAAAATCATGCAGCACAGGGAGACATTGGAAATACTCAGCAGGTTTATCATGCAGGACTCCCTCTCTCTCACTCACTCGTCACACACTGCTGCGCTCTGACAGAAGTAGCCTCCTTTGGACTTGACATTTGGATCCAGAGACCTGTTTCAATAAAATAAAAATAAGATTAATAGTTTTCCAAAGCTTCGGACTTCAGAAATGCTCACATTCTACTGTAGTTATCCTAATTTGTGTTCTAGCTACATGCAGAGAAGTTTTCAACAGGAAATAATAGCAAAAGGGACATTAATTAAAGGAAATCAACAGAGTATGTCATCTTCACTGAAAGTTTTATTTCCACAGAATTCACCTCAGTTTTTCCCTGCTGGTTTTTCCAGTTAACCTACATTAGCTTTATACAATATGTGGCTTCATACAAAAAAAAATGGAACCATTTTTTTTATATCTGTGAGTTCAGGGCTCTAAAGGTTTAAAGCACAAAACTGCCTGTGAAATAATAAAAAATAATGCCAATTATAAAGCAAACTGCTCCTAACTGTTTTTATGGATTAAAGTTATTATAGAACTTATCTAAGACAAACAAAATAATACAAATTAAAAACAAAATCGAATAACAGTCATCTAGTGGATAATATAGATGATGAGAACTTGTTTAAAACTTTTTTTTATTAGATACTGGTTAATTAATTTAACATTTGACTGCTTTAGAATACTATTACTGTCACAAGCATTGTAACAAATGGTTTTCATCATCATTAGTGTTGTTTGTGATTTACAGTAGTGGTAAACATTATTTTAATAAAATTCTAGTACAAAACATTTTAAATAAGGTATTAATTTTTAAATGGCATTCAAAGACAAGCTGTCCTCTTTTAGTATTCCAAAACGCGTTAATACCAGAAGCAGATTAAAATGTTAAAGAGGAAATGCAGAAGAAAGTCACTTCCGAATGACTACAAACTATCATTTACATATGACTTCTGTAAGCATGTTAATTATATAACATAAAAATACACACTGTAGAATATACACATATTCCACTCATATACTCTTACAGAGAAGTCAAAATTACACAGATAGCACTGCTTTGTGCCCCAGTCAACAGTTTCCAGTATGACTGGACTTTATAGACTGGTGAGCAGAAGGCAGCTCATTATAAACTGCTAACAAAATGAAAGCTTGGTTTTATAGACAACCAAAAGTCAACTAAACTAAGACTAGAAAGTATTTCTGCTGTTAATAGTGCACAGGCAGTTACCACCAATATGAATTGTTTCTGCATAAGCACTGAGGTCACAATATTACAATACCCGATATTCAAAACTTGCATAACAGTCCACTCCAAACTGTGGCTGTAAGACTAAGTTCACATTGTAGAATTTACATTTAAAAGGTGATGTTACAGTCTTATAGGCTACAGCATCACACCTCAGATGAGGGAAAAAATATAATTTTAAGGTTACAACTTACAAACGTAAACATTTTCTGTTACATTTAAACTTTGTTGTTACTGTATTTAAACTGTATTATCTTATTTTCTTAAACTGAATAAATACTAAAATTGGACTTGTATCGACCCCTTAACAACAGGAATGACAAGAGTTTAATGTAACAAATGGGAATATTGAGATAGGTGAAACGAACTGCAAATTAAACCTCTGAAAATATGAATATGTGAGTCTTTCTTTATCATTTCATACACTTGACTACTGATTTTTTAACAGTATTTATAAGTTACTGTATAAGATGGCACCATGATATTAAAAGGCAAGATGTATTTCAATGTCTTTAAATTATAATACTGTGCAATTTGAATTATTCTACATAAAACCATCATAGGATTTAGTCTTTTTTTCCCCTGTTAACATAAAAAAACATAACCGTGGAAATAGCAAATATATTATGATAATATTGTCAACCTGCAAAACTGTCAATAAATACCATGAAACAGTTCAATCAATCATAATCTCAGCATCAAGTACATTCGCATTTGTTCTTGTTCAAATGCTATCTCTAATTTATAAAGCTATTCTGTGACAATAGGTTATTAGTTTCGAAATTGGAGACGTTTCATTTCTAGTTTCTAGCACCTGGTACCTGTTTGACCTAGATGTACATGTTGATACGCCCGCTACTGAAACAGGATTAAAAAATAGATTAAACATTCAAAATGCAGTTAAAAGTCAAAGATTATCAACCATATTATGGCGGGGAGCACACCAGGTGAATTTTAAAGACTTCGCAGTCAGAGATGTTCATTTGAATGAGCTCTTTCAGCCGCAGAATTATGATACAGCACATTACGAAGAGTGATTGGGTGTCATACTTCACGTTACTGTGACAAACACAAAACAGTTTAAACATGCCACTGAAATATTAATAACTCACGTTTCAAGATATATTGAAGATCAATTGGTGTTTTTGTGCTGTTAATTTAATAAATGAATCCAATTTATTCATATTTAAAACAATGCACAACCAACTGCTCGTTACACGTTGAAAATAATTTAGTGAGCATTTGTGATATTTTAAAATGCCCCCGAAGGTCTGCACAGATTTATAGAATAGAAGATACAGCCAAAGGAAATCCTGTTTTTCCACAATATGTACAGTCTGGGTTGGTGATACAAATCCTGCTTTATCAGTTTGGTTTATCAGAGATTTGTTATTCTCTAAATAAATATACAAATGCATATAAGGGTCCTTTGTACCCTTTTAAAAAGTTTATTTGTTTACAGTTTCCCTCCCCCACTCATCGCAATCTCTTAATACAGAAAAAGTAAATTAATGGGAATAATTATACAAATACGTGATTGTGCCTTAAAGTAAGCAATTACCCTAAACGGTGCTTTAATCCTCTTCATGTTGTATCCCTTCCTTTTCCACTTCGTGCACTTCCCCGGATTTTTGCAGGCTTCCTTCTTGTCAGCAGACAGTTCATGCGGTGGAGCCGCCTGACAGATCCCAGCGCTCCAGCGGTATTCTGTTCTGCGAGGACGGGGTCGCTCCGCGCAGCCCACCGGCTCCCAGTCCCTCAGGCTGCATGCTTGCTCAGTCCAGCGGAGGGCTCTACAAGCCCACACTCAGCCCCGACTCCGTGCCTTACCCCCGCCTTTCAACACGGGAACCACTCTCTGCCTCTGTTCTTCTCCGCTCCGTGCTCCTTCAAGAGATTAAAGGATCACATTAGGGGAAAAGCCTATCTAGACTTCTTGCTCCTGCTCCGTGCGTGTGTCCCAAGCAGTATGCGTGCGCTCCCTGCGACTGTTGCCCGATGCTCCGGTAATAATGTTTCACATCTGATAGTTTATTGCCAATGTTAGACTTGCCTTTTCCCCTCGAAACCCCTGGGAGATGTTTACAGTAATGAATTCAGCTGATAGCGATCTCACTGCTGCTGTCTTCTCTCTCTCTGTTTCTCACTCCGTCCCTCCCACCCGTACAGAGTGGAGAGTGCTCCTTTGCCGAAGCAGAGACATCAGTGAGTGGTCAGCAGCCATTTTTGGGGAACTAAGCACTTTTATTCCTGTTCTCCAAACTAATTTTGGTAAAAAGTTATTCCTGGTAAAAAGAAAAAAACATTTTGAAAAAGTAAGTCAATAACCTCGGGAAAACAAATTCTGAAATCCGTTTAATTTCCCTCACCACTTTTCTAAAGGTGTTAGTAAAAAAAACGCCTGTCCTAAACCACCAAGATCGCACGTTCATTCATTGCAAGTTGTTGTATTTTCATGTATTTATCACTGCTTGTGATAGAATGAATTTGAAGATACTCATCTATTAGCAGTAATGTGAATTTCTTGAAAGAGAAGGATATGTGTAGTTCTAAGGTTTTAAATGTTCCTTTTCTGGACGTGTGATTTGGGCATTTGGATATACTCGTTTAATCAGCTTTTGTTTTATAGCAAAATAGCTGCCATAAAGTGATGTGTTTGTAATTTTTTGGATGGCATGGAGTAATTTCACTTATAAGGATATCTATAAATAATATACAGAAAGATCTGCAATTGATTGAATCACATACTGTACCTCTGCAATGAATTACAGAAATAAAAATATATATTTTCCTGTGAATGTACTGTACAGGTAAGTGAGCTAGGCAAGAAGTACTTTAGAAATGAGTATAATACATTCATAGTTCTCCCATCACTGATGAAAATGTAAATTCTTTATTTTGTATGCTTTATACTGTAAGTACTTCTGGCCACTACTTTACATTATAAAACTACTAGTTTAATGTTTTATTCTGTTATTTTTTTACTTGGAGTAAGACTGGTGGATGTTCTTTTTTTTTTCAAAATGAAAAAAGCTCATAAAATAAAAAAACAGGCCAACAGCATTGTTGCGATGCCTAGTATCTGCAAGTTCTAATGTGCTCCAAACTCTGAGGCAGAGCCCTGCTGAGATGAAACGCTCCCTTAATGAAATCTTCAGAATTAGCAAGGCTTGGTAATGTTTTATTAAATTAATCAGTCCAAGAAGATGTGATATGACAAAAACAGTTTCTCTGTCTGTGTGTTCAGTTTTTTGCAAAATTAAGAAACTACTGTTTTTTCTCTCTGTTTTACTGAACACAGAATAGCAAGTTCACGAAGCAGGGACAGGGCCCAGTGAGGGATAGTTTCTCCGCCCTGTTCTGTTTCTCACATAGCTCAGAACAAGATTTAGTGACTAAAATCATTTGGATACGACTCATGACTCTGTAGGCAGTCTGATCTGACTTGTTTATACCCCCATTACCTGATAAACAAAAGACTAAACTAAAGGGTTATACTGTATATGTAAACCAAAGGCTCCCAGGTACTTCACTGAAGAATCTGAGATTTGATTTTAATATTTGAGTGCGTAGCTGGGTCTGTCCTTATGGTACAATGAAGGACAGCTTAATAAACTGGACACTCATGTTTTATTCCTCAGAGCACCAGTGACAACAGCATGTGATATTTGCCTGACCTTGATGTTTCTTTCCAGTAAGATTAGCATATACAATAAGCATTGCATGAAAACTGGTTAATATTGGCTATTGCAATTGAATTACTGTTATGTCTATCCTATCTATGTAGATGCCTGACTGACATCAAATTAATGGCAAGAAGATGGCTTAATGGATGGCCTATGGTTAAAATGCGATATGCTGATTATGTCACGCATGATTGATCGATCTTATCAATTTGCAATCATTAGTCACAAATGACAAGAGGGAATGCCAGACTCTTAACTGATGATGATGCATGTTCTATACAGAGAACAGCCTGCATGGCCTTATGATTATAAATTAGATATACAGTATTTCCAGAAAGATAGTCAACCTGTTGTCTGAAGCTATAGTTTAATGTATCAGTTGTACTACATTTGTCACATTTTGCTATTTTTTATGGCATGCTGAGTGCCTTTTGGGTACATGTTTGCCTGCCAAATACCACAGCTGTCATTTTTGTTCTCAATAGACAAAATTAAATTTCATTCAGACTCTGGCTTGTTCCATATTAATTATATAAGTGCTTATGAGACCCATGGACAGGCAAGAACCTGCTTATAATCTTTAAATAGATTCAAGTTAAAACTGTGATATCAGAAAATTTAGATGGAGGAATATTGACCTGATTGAAAGTTGAGAAATAAAATATTAAAGTTACAACAATACTGCATACATTCTTTATAAGGCACGGATATAAAATCAGCTGGAATATTTTTCAGTTTGCAAATTGTCACCATCCTAGTGTTACTGCCTGTTATAATGTATCTGAGGTATCATTCATAAATATTGAACACAAGTGAAATAGGAAAAGGATTCTTTTTCTGTTGCAGTTACAGTATGTACAATAATCTTCAGTCTTTTTGAATAATTTATTTAAATCTCTGGCAGTATTATGGTCACAGTAGGAAATGCAATTTGCATATAGTTTGCCCATCTCATATAATACTTCCATGTTTTCTTTACTTGCGGTAAACCTATTTGCTATGAAGTGTAAGACAGAGAGTAGGTGGAGGGCTGCAAATTCAGGACATTATATCAAGGTGGCAGTAGTGTACAGGGATATTTTTCTAGCTCACTAGTGTGTGCTATGGCACCTATTGACTATCTTAGGTAGTCACGTCAGGTAAAAACTTAATTTGTATTTCTTCACAAATGAAGAAATGAACAAAGCTTTTTTACAGTGAAAGAAAATGCATATTTTTAAACCTTTCTTTAGAATAATTACTGTATTCCAGCTGAGGATCTTGACACCCTGAATGTTGAATGGCCATTGAAAAGCAAGAGCTAAGCTTTATAATAAATGTTCAATGTGATTATGATTGACATATTCTGTGCACATCAACAAGTAAACAACGGTCTCATCTCCTATGAGCTATGATAGACCTTCCAAAATTAAACCAGATGACATTGGTTCTTCCCAGTAGCTGCTATGGCAAGGCACATGTTCTGTGCTGTGAGTACACAATAGTGAAAACTAAAAAAAAAACAAAACCCATATATACTGTAATTTTACTAGCACATAAAGAGCTTCTGATCTCAAGTATTCATCTGGCTCCTGATAGTTCCCGGTGTAAATAGTACAGTATGTAAAAAGAAGACATAACATAACATAACATTTTGTTTAATACTCCGCCTTCTTTGCATCATTTTTATATATTTTATTTGTCATATTTACTAACATTTTATTATGAGTTTGAAAAAAGATATCAAGGCATCTGTGGTATTTCCAAACGTGTATTGTAGGTTTCAATTTACTGTAAGTACAGTGTAATTTATTGAATATAGTACTAAGTGTATTAATATGTAAATGTATTTACAAACAGTATAGTAGGATAATTAATTTTACCTCTTTAAAAACTAAATAGAGAATGTATTGTAGACATTTGTGTTATCTTATCTGAGTTTTTGTCCATTTTTTCATGCCACCCTATTATTTTATATACCAAACAGCTGTTTAATTTATTCCCATTTCACCATGTCTGGTTTCTTATCTTTTATCTCTTATCTGAGGTCAAGAATTTAGTTCTCCATTAATGCTTTTCTTAACATCCACTACATCAACAGTCTGTTTATTAACAAGGACTAAGATTGCAAAGTACTGGTGTGGAATAAATAATTGTGATTCAAGTGTGTCATGTTCTACAGTTTTAACACTACGAAGATGAAGGTGAGTGATGAGAACAATAGGTTCTTCTAATTGCAACCTATTTTAAATACCATGTGTGAGTTTACTATCAAATAATTCAGAAAAAGGCATAATATGGGACTTTGATACAAAACACAATTGGAATATGTGACCGTAAATGTCAGGATTAGCATGAAAAAATAAATTTTACAATAAAACCTACAATAATCATTTCTAAATAATGCCTAATGAAAATAACAAATTATTTGCTAAACAACTTCCCTTCTTTTTCTTATGACATCTGTAAATAGCAATCGTACTTCATACTGACATTTTCAATGCAGAAAGAATAAATATTATCACTCATCATATATCTCTCGCCACACATTTGCTTCAGAAATACTTGGTGAATCAAACAACTTATCAAGCTCTTCACATAAACATTCACAGATAAATACCACTCAAATAATGAACTCCACTGTATCATGTGATTCTGCACAATGCAGAAAATTTTCCCAAACAAATTTTGCAACATTTTCAATTAGCATATTCAGCATTTGAATATGTTAAGTAATTCCTCATGCAGTGTCTAAGCCTCTTGTTTAATAGGAAATGCAGTTTATGTCTTTATGCAACAGAATAATCTAATCAGGAAATGACAGCTAACAAAGGAATGCAGTGACAAGGCCAAAAATCATTTAGTTTTGTGTCACATTTTCTTATTTATTTAAAACTTAATTTAATTTCAGTCTTTGAAAATGACATTTGGCTGCACAGTAAACACTTTTAAAAATAGACAACATTCTGTAGTCATGTATATAAATTTGGAAACACCTAGCAAGGGATTTGTTTCAAGGATTAATATGTCTAACACTAATCATCAAAATTCAGACGTCTAAATCTAATATTTTTAAGCCTTTGCATACATTTATCCTCATTAAGGAGAAAGACTTGGGAAACTTTAACAGAAAACTAAAAAGCCAATCATTCACATAAATGTCCAGATCTCCAGTGCAAAACCCGTTCTTGAGATCACAGAAAAAAAAAATGTTTGTTGAGTGCAGAAAGTAAAAAGAGGCAGTGTTCAATCAGCCTTCGATTTATTTAATCAGTAGTTCACTCGGTCAGAAGTGAAATATTGTTCAGAAGAAATGGACTGCTGGGTTACTCCAGATGGATGTGTCCCATGCATGTATCAAGCTGTAAAAACAGTGACGGGTAACACAAAGGGCTCTGTTAGTCAGCAGGCACAGACAGATATGCAGGGAAAGGTCAGGAAGTGAATTGTTGTTTAGAAGATGGGATGCTTTTCTGAAGTTACATCTGCAGTAAATATCCTCTTTGAGGTTAAATAAAGGATGTCCAAAGCAGAGATATCCCCAGTAGCTCTATATTTCTCTTATTTTCCTTGACTTGCAAAGCTTTGTGTCTTGGTAACTGTCATTGGCAACAATATGTCATTTGGATAAATGAGGAAAATGTTGAATTAAAGATCAAATTCAGTTATCTTGGATGGAGAACTCACACTGCAAACATAACCAGAATGTGGTTTATCTGTGTTCAATTAGCACAGTGTTACTGTTGTGTTAACTTAATCCAAAGAATTCCACATTTCCTCATAATTCTGAATGAAATTTAAATTTACTTTTTTAAACGATGTATTTGTGCAAAACATCAATGGAATAATCAATAGTTTACTTCTTTTTATGTGAGGAAATAAATGATCTAAAAAATAATAAAAACATTACAAAACAGAGCAGATGTTTGCATACAGTATATACTTTTATCTTATTTTTTTGTTATTATGATAAGTTGAAATTTCTCTCAGCTAACATATATGATATATCCATAAATGAAGGTGCAGATAACACACAGATACAGTACTGTATTTAAGAATTAATACATTTTTTTTTGATGTAGTCTTAGCTTTGTACATTTGGTAGCGAGCTCATATTCTGGCTATTCAGAGTATAGAGTACAAAGATTGGATGTAAGATATTTCTTTTCTTGAATAAACAATAACAGCATGAATCTTTTTGCTTAACCAGTTATTTTAAAACATCAGAAAATACATTTTTAATCTTATTCTCACCCGATCCATTTAACTATTTAAAAGGATCAATATTTTCATTTGTTTTTAAAAATGAAACTCTTCTGGATTTAAGATGAACTCTGCAGAACTCTACAGAAGCCACTTTCCATTTGCTGTGTTCACCTTCCCTCTGCAAGTTTGTGTGCTATTGTGTGTGTTAAGACAGGGAGCAGTTCAGAACAGTGTGTTGTTAGTGTTGTGAATTTTTCTTGTATAAAGGGGATTCATTAGTTTAGTGTTTAACAGTATCTAGTATACTGTGTACAGTTTTGGGCTCCCGGCTACAAAAGTACCGTAACATCACTGCCCTAGAAAGAATTCAAATTGAAAGCAACCAACATATTTCCAAGTCTGAAGGCAATGTCATTCACAGATATGACAGATGCAATAATGGAAGTGTATAATTTTGGTCTTGAATTTACGAAAATATAATGTAACCTGATCCAAGTCTTCAAAATCCTGCTCTGAGCAAAACAAAGCAACAGAGTGCAACTGGATGAAGCAAGAAGAAGGATTTTCTTTTTATGAATTGTGTCACTTGTTCATGAGGTGGTTATTTTCTGTAGCTGCCTAATATAAAGGCACTGTCTATGAAGACTATTAACCCACCCTTCCACCCCCTCCAGGTATTCGTTTTAGCTTTTCAGGTTTGTCTGAAATTCATTGGGAAAATTAAAATCACCATGAAAGGCTGGTCTTTTACAGTGACATTCTTCAACAAAGCATTTGATTTGCAAAGACATTGCTGTGTGTGACTGCTGGTCTTACAGCCAACCTGACAAGTAAGATTCTCCCTGGAGGACTTCCTGTTTGCATGATGGAGACCTTACACCTTCTGCTGTTACTTGGATGGCATTTTACAGTATATGTCAGCAGAGCTACAGTGCAATGAAATCACTGCTCGCTTGAATACCTGACTTTCTGTTTAAAAGTCAAAATAGTTGCTTATACAGTAATACCTTAGTTTTTGTATTTGGTTTTTGTAGTGTCTAGCATTAAATTGATGCTAGTATTCATGTTGAAAGCATAGCCTTGCATTATGAACAAAAGGTGTAATTCATGAAGCTGTTGACTTCCATTACATTAACATTTTTAAAAATAAATAAACTGATACATAAAGTACTGCATATTGGAAGGCAAAATAAACTCATAATATAAAACAACTGTTCTGAATGTTTCCCAGTAGGAATAATATCTAGTTTCATAATATTCTAAGTGGGAAATGATGTTAATGGAATTTAGGAGTAAAAGTCCATGTGACAATATCCCACTCTGTTGAACTTCATGCTAAATGCATTAGTAGTATGTCTATGTGTTATCAGACAAAAAAGCAAACTGCATATTTTTATTATATCAATTGCCTGTGTAAGTAATTCCTTGGAACATATTTGAAGACTAAAGTAAATTTAAAATCTCTCTACCATTTTCAAATTATAGTTTCATAATACTGCAGCATCAGTCTGATGTTTCATGGATTTGCTTCCTACGGTGCAGCAGGGATGTCAGACTGAATGGACTTACTGAACTGTTATTATTTCCAGTTAATGAACTCTAAATTACTTGCGCAGTAGGAGACCTTTTTCTTTAAAAAGTTTTACAAAAGGGGGGGTAAGGTAATAGTTTAAATGTTTAGTTAAAATAACAGATTCCTGACACTAACTTCACTACAATAAATTTATAAAGCTAATAATACACTCACTTTTCATGTAATGCTGAGTGCAAAGTTTCTTTAATCTTCCATGCACAATATGGGGGTAGAGGAATAAACAGGTCCTTCATAGCTGTGTAATAAATAGCTTTGTAAGCTATTTATACTGTAGATTACAAAACGGGTATTTATTACAAAACAAATTCCTAACTGAGACACAAAACACTGAAAGTATTATTTACAGGAAATTATTTACCAATGCAGAGATTTTTTAGAGCTCAGTGCTTTATATGCTACATACTCCAATACATCCTAAACATTGATCATCCTATTACACTCGGAGCTGGTATTAATAAGATGAAATCGCTAGCAGCAATTCTGATCCATAATCCAAAATAAAAGCATCCAAATACACAAAAGAATGTCAAATAGATGACTAATTTTAGCTGTTAGTTTCTAAAAGGGCATCACAGTACCATAGTGGTTAGCACTGCTGCCTCACAACCCTAAGGCCCTGGGTTATATTCTGGACCTGGGGTGCTGTCTGTTTGGAGTTTGTATGTACTGTACAGTACCTCTCATGTTTGCATGGGTTTCCTCCAGGTACTCCAGTTTCCTGCCACAGTCCAAAAACATATTGGTACAGTATGTTAATTGGCTTTCGGGAAAACTTGTGCTGGTGTGAGTGTGTCTGTATTTGTGTGTACCCTACAATGGACTGGCATCCAGGGTGTATCCCAGCTTGCACCCATTGCTTGGCTTGGGCTCCCCTGCGACTGTGTATAAGATTAAGTAGTTAGAAAATGGATAGATCGATATACTTTAAAAAGGAAACTTAAATTGTTCCACCAATTTGAAACTACAACTTGTCCATTCAGTGCCCAATAGCTGGTAGGCATCAGTTCAACAAGGAGGACTCCAGTGGTAAAAATAGATTGTAGGCTGTAACTTGCTTGTTGATTCTTCCCTCTTGCCATTTTCTTCTTTCTACTGCTATATTCTGTCTTTTTTTCAAGAATACCACTTGTACACTTAAGTGGCAGGTGAACTTCTGAAAGTATCTAGCCTAATGGTGGTCAGTCATCTGGTCTCCATTCACATTAGAGTTATTATCTAGCTAGATATCACTACAGCTGTACAAATACCTCTGTACCCTGTTTATTGAGCAATTCCATCTCTACTGGTTCCTGAGGTGATGGAAGTCCCTTTCTAATATAGGAGGCAATAATTAATATAGTAACTTTAAGATTCCTTGAACACAACAATACGTTTTATATCATTGTCAATTTTTGATCTTCATCAATCTTGTAAGATTTCCACAAGTGACCTAGCTTTTCAAGATTAAGGTTACACTACATGTATTGCATGTGTTAAAATTAAGAATGTTTTCCTCTAAAGCTGCTAAACATCACATCTTTATTAACCTGATTTTATCTGCTTGATGTCTGCAATTTGCCTCATCATTAAAAATTTTATACTGTACATACAGTACATGCAGGGCAGTTTTAGTACAACAGAATTATTATTAGATGTATTTATCCAAAGGTGCAAAATGTCTACATGTGAAGTTCTGGATAGGTACATACAGTACAGTAACGGGCTTTAAAGTGACCTTTCAATTATCAGCTAGTTAAAATCAAAGATTTAATCCTAATTTAGGATTTGTGAATTGCAGAAGGTTAGAACTGCCCCTCCTTAAGTTTCGAACTAACTAAAAGGGCTGTTGGACCAGTACATGTAATTAGGTCGACCACAATTGTGGAGGGCTTTCTTCTTTCAAAGCCTTTCTTCTTCCGTGGGCTCAAGAATAAGGATGACCTGTGTAGTCCGTATGAGTAAGTAAAAATAAGGGAAAAAATCTAAATTCTGTTTACTTTAAAAAGTGGGGAGAACCATACCACTAAATGCACTTCTAAGGTTTCATATCAACCATTTGTATTTGTTCAACTCTGCTTCCCACAGGAGGATTTAATTAAGAAAAATAACTTGGCATTATGACCCCATTTCCCGGTCTTTATGAACTGATTAAAGTCTAAATACCTTAGCATGTCAGTGAATTATCAAAGTTGCCAAATTGTATTTAAATTCTATAAGTCCTTAATCTAAACCTTTGGGTTTTTGTCTTACCTCTTCTGTAATTTGACCTATTATTTTGGAGTTGATGAAGATGTTCACATGACGGTGATGCTAATCACTGTTCTTATATTAATTTGATACTTTCAAAATCAACAGCATTTGAAATACCAAATTTGCTATCTGAAAAGTGTTATATACTTTTAATCTGTGTAAAAAAAAAAGGAGGAGGTCTACATCCAAAGGAAATCTCTATTTTTTTTTAAATCTCCAAAGTTAACCTAACAATATGGTGGATGTGTTACAAACACTTGGCTCAGCATGCAGTTTGACATCTGAAGTTTGCATTTTAATTTTGCCTGTAATCAAAACACTTCATGCACAACTACCTTTGCTGTTACAAATGAAGGGAAAATGCATGGGGCATCAGAACAGCATAACGTTTATGTGGTCATGTGGGGTTTCCCCCATCTGCTCCAGTTTCCTCTCACCTTCAAGAGACATGTTGTCTCTCATTGTGTGTGCCAGTGTGTGCCCTGAGGTGACCTGGCGTCTTGTACAGATTGTAATCCTGCCTTGTGCCCTGGGTTCCAGGATAGGCTCTGAGGTGCCATGACCCTCAGCAGGGATATGTTGTCTGATAATGAATGGATAATTGATTATGGGTGGACGGGCAAATGATGAAAGGTACAAATAATGTGATGGTATTGGTGCATTCATGTGATTGTACATTAATGTGATGTACTGTGTTGATAGTACATTAATGTGATGTACTGTGTTTGATCAATCAGTTCTGTTTTATAGAAGTTCTAGAGTAAGAACAACTAAATATAATATCCCCTTAATTCATTATATAAGGGACCTAACATAAGTATCATATTGATAAGCATTCATAAAATAATAATACCTGTATGTCACTTTTTACATTTAAAACATGAAAGAAAATGGTATATAAAATGTTATAGATGTAGATCTTCAAAATCTTTGTTGGTTGGATGGGAGATTGAGTTAAAATATCTTCTGATATTAAGCTGAAAAACTAAAGCCTTAATTTTCAACTTAACAAATACTATTTATTTCCTTTTATTCGAAACATTATTTGTCCTCACTTTAGTTAAAAAGCATGGAAGATCTGTGCAATTGGACAGTCAGAGAAAAATTTTCTCTCGTAATTCCTAGGTTGTTTGTAATTGTACAATAGAAAAACTGCAAGTAATAACCACACATTGTAATACCCATATCCAAACTTGATTCCCACTCAATTATCTTAAGGGCTGTAGAAGCTTGTTTTGAGCAAATACAAAATAGAATGTTGTTTTTTAATCTCCATGGTTAATCACTTTCTTTTGCACTTTGTAATGAGCAAATAAAGCAGAGCCTCAATTCACTTTACAATTTAACTATCAATAAGTAGGGAAGAACAAGCACGTTTTCAAGCATAATTTAAATGATTCAGTTGTGATGGTACGCCTATGTAATATAAGCCCCAATCAAGATTCAAAATTGAGACTACAGTACATGCCCTACCTCTGTAAGAAGGTTAAACATCTTTTAAGGAAACATGATGAGATTAAGGTTTTCTTTCCTCTAATACTATCTTGGATATAAAAACAGCCAAGAGCAAGGGTCTAACAAGTGGTAAGAAGTGTAAGAACCTAAAATGTGTTGTATGCTTCACCAGAAGGCAGTGGAAAAAATAAGCATAATATGTTCACAACAGCTGGTGGAAGCACGTAGTCAAACTGCAGCATCAGGAAAGGCAGAATGTAGGACATAACAGTATGCTAATCTGAAATTAATAAAGACATGACTAACATTTCAATGTCTTCTTAAGACAGCTCACTCTAGGAAGACAGTAGCTTTAATATAAGAACTGAAGCTCTCTCCATTATTTTCTGTAGATTTCTAGCAGGCTCACAAGGAATGAGAAAGGTATCATTGATCATGTGCTAACAAAAATAGAACATGTTTGAGTATCATTACGTTGGAATCTGCTGTACAAACCACTTTTCCAATTGGGAGTTCAGGACATGAAACTGCAAGTATATATGGCCAAGCAGTGGACCCTGTGGAACACCTGACTGAATATCAACAATCTCAGAGAAGCAATTTTTCAAGTGAGAACTTCAAGGAATAAGAACCAACCAGTCCAAGAAAGCCTGACTCTCATGTATGCTGCAGTAATACAGAAATTAGAATTTGAATCCCAGTGTTTATTCATTTATGTAAAAAAAAACATTCCATTCAGAATGCTGGCAGAAAATGCAAAAATGCCAATAAGGACAAACTTTAATAGTTTGTAAATAACTATTTTAATTTTTTCTTTGGTTGTTCCATATGGCATCATTGAAGCCATAAACCTCATTGCAATCTGTAGTCCCATCTGGTCACTTTGGTCAGCATCCAGTTATTCAACCTCTTAAAGTTCTACGTGTTATGGTAACAGTCCCCCAAACAATACTTTGGGTATTTTTTTTATACAAATGATGGAAATATTTCTCACAAAAGGAAAAAGAGTTGTGTGTGTTAAAAAAAAAAGATTATCTAGTTCCTTTCTTGTTAGCCAACATTTAAGTACAGTAAGTAGGGCAATGAACCGTTGTGATGCCAAATATATATTTTAAAATATATATTTTCTGCTCCAATTATTTAGCAGTGGGTCATACACAGAAATATAATTCTTCTGCGGGTGGCACTCGGCTGAACATCAGCGTCTGCCACCATGAGCAGATTAATTGAAGCATAGCACTGCAAATGAATCACATATGGCTAATATCCTTCTGCTTAACTTCACTCGGAAAGGCCAAAATTACCTTTTGAGAGGCCTACTTTACGACATTTTGCCTTTCCTTTTCTCACAACAAGTCAAGGTCAAAAATTGTGCCTTGTTTTATATACACAGGCTTTAAGGTGTAGCACAATTCACATGTTTAATTTTAATTCCACTTGCAGTTCATCACATAACATTTTAGATTAATTGCTTTGGTCAAAGAAGCAAAGGCTACATCTGTCCTGTCTAAGTGATATGTTTGGAGTAAGAATCCAAGCCAAATAGGGCATTTATTTGCATGGAACATGCTTAAGATAGCCAGAGATCTTAGCTTTGTTTAGCTTAGCTTTGCTTAATCAAAGACTGTTCAAATGTGTTTTTAAAGACCTCGGCCAAGGGATCCCCATCTTAAAAGTTAGAAATGGCAGTAGTGCCCTCCAGACAAAAACTGTGGCACAACAGGCAAGTAACGTAAAAATTATGCTGTTAATCTCTTTAATATGTCAAACCAATGCTAAGAGCATACCGTACAATTCAAAAATAAATTAGTCCCAGTTTTGTAAGACATAAATTCCAAAGAAAATATTTTTACAGTATGTAAAGTGTAGACTCTTACAGAGTTTTGCTGTATAAAAGCAGCAATGGTTTAGCAGAAGTAATATGGTTTTCAATTTTCTAAAGGTTTAGTATACCCTATTAGTGCCCCAGGAGCTACTGTACACACTGGCTGTTGTCCAGACTGACTGATAGGATATAACAAGAAGAACTTGTTTTTATCAATGACTTCTTTATACTATCTGCACATGGGCAGCATGCATATACAGTATGTGCTTGCTGACTAGAGGCTTCAAAGACATGTTCAGACCAGGAGATCCTTGCATCATCAAGGTGTACAGCAAATCCCTGTTACATTTAAAGAATGCTGCTGCTTTTATAGGGAGAAATCTGAGCACTTTAAACAAGTAGAGATATGTTTCTGTGTGGCAAAGAAAATGGACAACCCACATTCTCCAGTGTCTGCAGGAATTAATACCCACTCCTTTCATCATTCTTTTGTCTCATGCTCTACCAATCTACTGTATATATTAACAAAATTAAAATAAAAAGGCAAAAATGTGTTTATAGAATCGACTGTTTACATAGCCACCTGAAATCCATTCATTTAATTTAGTTTTTCTCATTACCTGTAGCTAAATATTCACTCACACAGTAAAAGCCAAGTGCTCCACCATTCATTAATTATTCTGCATGGCCTATGTGGAGAGTGGAAGTGACCTGGGTTAGCATGGCTCAAGGAAGTCAATCCCTTCGACCGATCGTTTTGTGTGTCATATTAATGACTAGATGCACAGATCCTGAAGATAGTTATTGTGTCAACGTCCATTGTATCATCTGGGATTTTTCTCTGTAGTCACTTTAGATTATCCAATATTTATTTATTGTTTGCTAGGTGAGCTGCCAGCTGTCCCTCATTTTATTCATCAGCAAAAACTAACAAACAGATGAGGCCTGCCTGCCGTACTGATCAGAAGTGTTAATTGACATTTGGCTGTGCTTGTGCACATGCAACCAGACCATGAGAATGACTCATACAGCCTCATTATTTCAGTTTTATAGCATGAACAGAAAAACTGAGAATTTATATTTGATTCATTGGCAAAAAGTAAATTCTGATACTGATGACATTTAACTCATGGAAATTCTGTCTTTGTTAAGGTTATTAAAATTAACTTCATTTGCCATTTACAGGCAAGTCTTCCATTGTTGAGCATTTTAAATATCAAAATGAGAATCAAACTGTAATCTCCTGCTATTGTATAACTAATGAACATTAATATGCTAATTGAGTTTTGGTAAGAGGTCCAAAGTTATTCCATCACTATGAGGAATTATACTGTAAGTTAGTAGCAAACAGAAGCTATAAACCTATTCTGTTTGTTTCAGGTTTCATTGACCCATTATATAAAATACTACAGTATAAATTAAAGTAATGAAGAACATTATAGCTCAGATGTGTTTTCAGTCTTCAACATCATAGTACATTTCTTTTCTCAATATTTTTTGCTCTCTTGGTTTTGTGGACATAGATGAAAACTTTAAAAATAAAATAAAAACTAAGTATAAAAGGCTTAAATCTTAAATCAGATGGACAATAAAGTAGCTTAATAGTAGAGATGGAGATGGAGCCACTATCAAGCACTTCCTGTGAAATTTGCTATTAGTAGCTGGGTAAAGGATTTGATAAAACAACAACTAGTATTTAACTTTTCCACATTTATGATGTCTCTAGCTACTGTACATACAGTACACACTTTTCAAGGTTTACAATGATTTAAAAAAACTAAATCTGATTTTGTTTTGGGGTTAGTAAATATGTCAGGAGAGAGTATCAGATCCTCTAAAATGTTGCATGAAGGAAGGGAAAGGAACAAAGCATTTCAGACCAGTGGTGGGCCTAAGATAACAATAATGTGAAAACTGATATTTCACTTTAAATTCCATTCGTTTTCATTTAATTGTGTTACAAGGTTGGTACCATATTAAATGTAACACCTGCAGTCTGATTTCTGTTCATTGCATTGAGCTTTTGTGGGGAGGGAAACTACTGAAAACAGAATAATTAGAGGCTGTGAATGAAACTGCTACAGCATTCAATTCCCAATGAAAGTTCATTCCTTGTACGTAGATGGAGTCTGTGTCTAAAATCTAAAGTGTAATGTATTTAACAGAAAAAATGGACCGATGTGGTTTTTGGAAGTGGTTAAGGTTTTAAAGTATAAATAAATATAATAGTGACTAGACTTCTTGGTACCATGTACAAGTCTGACTGTGATTTGGGAGAAGAACTTGCAGTATCTCTGGACTCCATACATCATTTTTTTATCTACAGAAGTGTTTTCTGCTGCATATTTTTTCCATAACGTAACACGATTTGAAAAACAGTTGCTTCTCATAAAAAAAATGTGTAATACAGTGTTGAATACAAGAAACTAAAAAAAATCTAAGCAACAGTGCCTAGTAGCTGTTAAGGCTTTGGATTTGTAGGAAATGGGTTTAAGTCCTGGGTAGGACAGTGCTGTTGTTTCCTTGAGTAAAGTCCTGTCCATCACATGATCTAGTGACGCCCTGCTGAATCTAGGATTTCCAAGCCATCACTGTACATGACATTTTGCTCTCAATTGATCTACTTGGTAAAGGATTAAAAAGGATATTAAATTACTCCCTTACAGTAAAACTAAAATTAAGGACCCATTTTCTGTGGTTATGCAATCTTAGCAATCTTAGTTATGCAACCTTTCCAAAGAGAACAGACTATCTTGGTGTACGCAGAACCCTGCCAAATCAAGGACTCCTGATGAGCTGTGTTCTGATACATTTACAAAGAGTTTAAGGCATCATCCCATGGCTGCCAGCACCACAGCCTCATCAACATGCTGTAGACTTACATAACAAACAGGCCCATATTCACAGAATTGAGGAAGGCCTGTTTCTTTTAACAAACGTATTCTTCATAGGGTAAAACGATTTTCTGAGAGTTTAGACAGCGTCTCTGCCCTCTGCAATGCAGTTAAAGCAGTGTTTAATTTTGCTTTTGCCTGAAAAAAGGAAAAACTGTATTTCATGCATAACCTTAAGGGCATGACTTGAGCAACTGTGAAAATACCTGCACATAATTTCAACATTTTCATTATGAATATTCACTTCTAAACACCTGAAGTAGGTACAGTATACAGTATGCTGCAAACTGTATGCCATTACTGTTTTTCAAATTTTCACACATTTAGTAAAGATGCATGATAACCTTTGTCAGTTTTTGAGCATTAGACTGATGATTAAATTTACAAGGTTTGACCAGTCACCATTTTGTTGACTTGGAGGGACTGCTAATACAGACCTAACGTGTTCCAGGAGGGGATTACAGGGGTTTACTGAGTGAAATGAACCATGAGCTTTACAGAACCTCTAAGATTTTACTCCAGAATCTTCATAACCAAATTCTTAGTTTGAATCAAAATAAGAAGAAAAATTTGAAATATATGCTATAAAATATCTGACCCTTGAAAATTGGCATAATTGTCAAAAACGGCAGAGAGATTAAAAAGAAAGGTAACAGTCTGAGAGTAGGTGAAAACTACTGAGCGTACCTTAATTAAACTCCGTCAACTTTTTATTTTTTCTTCTTTAACTTAAACATAGAGCAAAGCTTATTATTGTGTGCCCTCACAGCCATTCGGTTTATGGGAAATGGATATCAAACTGGTTATGCGGTACCACTATGATAAAAATACACTATACTGTAGTATAATGTGCAGAATATGTGAACTTGCTATCTAACTCTAATGCTAAACTACTCAATTTGTTGCTATGTAATTAAAAAAGTACATTTCTTTATAAAACCAGTAGAAAAATAAAACATAGCCTATGAATTGAAAATAACAACTATACTGTAGCTTTTGACATAAATATAGCATTGGAACTGAACCAGATAAGTCTTAATACATGTATGTGTTTTGAAGAAATACCAAATCATGACTCATAATTCAGAGAAAAGTATGGCAGGTCTTAATCATAAATTAAAAAAAATAGAAAAGACTTAACATGACTTTCTCCTCTCTGGAACCCTTTAGAATGGAGACAACCTCAGTTTCACTGAGGGGTTTTCGATTGCTCTCCTTTCCTGTGGCATTTTTGCAAACATTGTGAGAACTGCACTCAAGCCTTCATTTCTGCGAGTGTACATTACCAATATATACAATGAAAGTGCTTGACCCCAGTGTCATAATTTACTGCAAAATCTTACAGTCGCTCTAATGGACCCTTTCCCTAAAAGTGCAGGGCTTAAAGAAATGCCTATATATTATGTCGCATTGACTCTGACTTGTCCATTCCATCAAGTGGAAAGCTTGCATTACTGAAACAAATGTTATTAACAAGAGCACTTTTCTTTTCAATGAAAAAGGCACTAATTCTCAACTTCGTGGTGCATTGCAGCATGTCAGTGTGCAGGCATTTAAAAGCAGAGTTTGACTGACACAGGTTTGTAAGAGGTGATTTATGGCTTCTTAATGTGCCATTTGCATGGTGTGGAGAAATACAGACAGCAAGATCACCAAGAGTTAAACTGATGAAGCAAACATTCACAAGCTGCTACAAGAAAAACAAATCACAGCATTTCACAGCTAAGGTTCTTGGTCTCTTAGCACTGACCTGTTGTAACCGTAAATGAAGTAAAATTGTGCTGCATCAAACAGTGGCTCTGTCTCAGCTAAGAACAGTCATACTAGAATTCCAACTGTTTATGTGTGAGGACAAAAATGATTTTTTTTTTCAGCTCACTGGTCTAAGTGGTCATGCCGTGGTAATTCAGGCAATTGAATCAATTGGCCTAGGGGATTGTGAAGTACTTTTATGTCTGTGTATTTGTGAGCACAACCTGTGTTTTAAAACAATTCTTTGTTTTAAGTTCCATTTCCTTCACAAGTGTTCACATTTCACCTTACCCTGAAATTTCAAGATGTGAAGGACAGGGCATGACTCACTTCTTGCCCTGTACCTGAAGCTTAGCACTAGCATTAGGCAACGAACACGTCTGGATCTTGTTTGGTTTACTTCTAGGGGTCTGGAGAATCAGAACTGAAAAGCAGTCTAAATTATTACTTCAGAGTCCTCTCATTTTTAAAAATTTTGAGACTGCAAATTCAATTTCAGAACTAATACAATGTTTAAATAAAGAACCTTTTTGCTTCGGCTGTAATTGAACCTGTAGTCCCGAGTGCCAACACAAACTGACTCATTCTTTGGAATCCTTTAAATTTGCCATAATAAATCACGGTAGGAAGCAATTGCTAGGAGATCTGCTGAGGGTCTGAAATTCAACTCTCTTTTGTGCAGGATGTGGGGCGCCCTCAAAGCAGGCTCTTCCTCTGCGCATTTTTGTACCATTTAATCCTGACTCCAACCAGCTGAACAAATGGGAAAATGTTACCACTTATTTAGCTGTCCGTGGAACAGTAGACGAAAGGCTCCAATTCGAGTTGCTTTCACTGTATTTTATATAGAGCAAACTGACATTGCTTTTCTTATTCTTGATTATTTCTTATTTTGCTCAATAGACATTTCAGTTGCAAAATACAGTTTTGTGTTTGTGTGATTGCTGCTAGTTTCAACAGACTGTGGTGTATGATCTAACCAAGATGCAGGGTTTGACATTCTTTAAAGCCTGTGCTATTAGCAGAACAAACTGAAACAGCACAGAAGTATGTGCCAAAAGTAGCCAGACAAAGCAGTATTAGCTGTATCCACAAACAACGTTACCACAACTGCTAATGTTGACAAAATACAGGCACTTCAAAATACAGAAACGAGAGAAGATGTAGGTGGTTTGATATTTCTGTCTGTTGCAATACAGTTTAGAAACTCTCAAGTGTTGGCCTTTCCTACTGTATAGATTATGACAGAGGTTAAGTTTTACCAGGTTGTTCCTTATTATATTTTGTTCTTCTACATTTCTGAGCATTTTCAAATATAAATTTAGGAAATTCACCTACTTATATACAGTAGAACCTGATTTCTACATTAGGACCAGAAAGCATCACATAAAATGATCTATTGTCTGTATATTAATAAGAATGTGTTATGTGTGTAGAGCGTCCCTCTCTCTAAGTGCTGAAAGAGACAGAAGTGGCACGAGCATCTGGAGAGGTGTTGGTGTTCAAAGAGGTGAGTCTTGTTAACACACGAACAAGCAGCACAACAACTCAGCAGTTGGAAGAACAAACAAGAGTTTCAAAAAATGTACTCATGGCAGTTCTCATTGGGGCAAAACCAAGAGGCTGTCAGCATAAATTATCTGTGCAGGGTGATATGTGAGAACATTTCTACTTGTTGCTGCTTTGCCTTCTGCTATTAAATACTACCCTATCACCTGTTTTACTGTTACTTCTTGTGGTGTTATTTACTTCACTCTTTTTTATACATTTCAATTATATTGCAGGTCTTGAATATGACTTTAAAAACAATGCCAAGCGTAGAGGTCAATACTGTTTTATTGTTATCTGCTTTGGAGCTTGCAATTAAAAATGTCAGAGAACAGATTCTCTACTTTTTACTACTTTTACACTGTACCATGCGAAATTCCTTTCAAATGTATCCCAAAAAATACGCAGAAAGAAAGATGATCTGGTCTGTAAGTGTGTTAATTCCACCCTGTAGAGTATCTGTGTGTGTGTTCATGTGCACAATGCTTTTAAATGATCAATTACAGCCCAGAAGTACAGTTATTCCAGAGGTCCTTTGGTTATTGACTTATTTAAACAAGATTCTTTTCCATCAATTGCCCATTCAAATAACCAAACTGGAGTCAAATCCTGTTGACTTCAGTGGTCTCAAACAGAATCGGCGCTGTGAGGAAGCATTTCAAGACAGTTTATTTTTCATTCTCAAGAAACTCATTGTAGCTAATGGTCTCCAGCAACATGCAGCTGGTATTAAGGGCAAAAGGAGAAGAGGCTGTACTGGTCAGAAGTCTCTGACTACAGAGTATCTACTGAACAACATTATGTATCACTTTAGCATATAAACAAGCACATGCACCTAAATTTTATTACTACATGTATGTTTTTAAAACATATGTAAAACATAAACATATGTTCTATAATTTTGAGGATTGAAATTTGAAAGTCTGGCATTAAAGTATCCTGTATGTTAAATAATGAAAGAGATATAGAATTGAAAACATATGAGAAGAGTGTGAGAATCACACACAGGAAGTGAGAGAGAAGGAACAGAGACAATAGGAGGCTTAATATCCAATGAATAGAAGAAAATCCACTATTTCAGAACTGGATTCATGTTAAATCAGTTGATTGTGACATCTGCAGTAAACAGAATTCCCATGCACCACACCTACTGGCAGGACAAGTGTGTAGAGAGACTGGTTTCTTGGCTACAAAATTAAAGGCAGAATACAGTACATATTACAATTTCCAACAATACATTTTCTATAGTTCCTATTAAAATTAACATAGATTCAGCTAGGTAATACATTTTTCTAGCCAAAAAACACATTCTTCAATAATAGCAACTGTTTACCATATTAGATTAGTTTCTAAATATTATTCTCCTGACAAGTTAAAAAAACCTATAGATTTTTTCATAAGCCATACAGTTGTTCAGGCTTTAACATGTTGTTAAACACATGATGTAATTTTGGCTACTTTATCATTTACATTATTTTATTTCCTCATAAAAGAAAAATAATAATTTACTATGAAATGTGTACAACGGTTAGTCTAAGTAGATAGATATTTAGCTGTTTTTTTAAATAATTAAGGTTTCAGATCATAAACAACAAAATCTTTATCTCCATTAGAATACTATATACTGTATTTTTACTACAGCATGCTTTGCTGTTCTTAAAAAAATCTTGGAAATCCAAAAGCAGATTCAGGAAGGTACTCCTTTTCTAAAAAACACAGAAGAAAAAATGCTCCAAACTTTTCTTTTTTCCCTCACCAAAACTGAAAATCAATTTCAGTCAGAAAAGACTTTCACAGTTAATCTGAGCCTCCACCACACTGCCATGTAACTGGGATAAGTGCCTACTGAAAGTGCAACTAAAGCTCCAGAACTCATACAGTAGTTGTACCCTACAGCAAGCATATTAATTTTGTTTAATAAAACACAGTCTATAGTATATATTACCTGTGTCTTTATAAAATTGTTCACTCTTATTTTTGTGTTTAACTAGGATATGAAAGAAACAGTAGAATAAAGCCAAAAAGATTGTTCTGTATTATCAAATCTTTTACCTTAAAAGGATTACACTGTAGTTTAGGGTTCAGAAAATAATGCTTTAGAACTGAATAATAAGACAGATTTCAATATATTTATAAGGTTATAGAAACAGCCTTCTGCAGATAGCCCAGTGATAGCCCAGTGTCCAGGCTAGGAATGGGATTAGGTTTTTGTTACAAACATCCAATCAATATACTGTACAGTAGAGGTATTTACTTTTATTGTTACGTCACTCTGCTACTGCTTTATTAATGTATTTCATTAATAAAATATGTATAAATGACAATTGCAATCCTTAATATGAAGTGTTATTACAAAATACAGTTGTCGTAATTTATTTGTATAGACACTATCCAGATATTGAACAATTAGATATTCTTATGAAACGATTATTGTACATTAAACTTCACTACAGAGATGCTCCTGAATGGACATTAGGCTGACTTAATTTTAAAAACCTAATGCTGCATTTCAATTATGAGCTGCCCAAAGCAGCCCATTCTATTAGCTCATGGATGATGGTTTATTCCAGACAAATTCTGCATTCTGTAAGGTAACTGGTTACACGTCAGAGGATTGCATGAAAAATAAGTAACCTCCAAAAAGAAACATTCTAGAAAGCTCTCTTTCTATACAATACATGCAGTCATTATGTATTACTCTTTTGGAAATTTATGATGACTTGCAAAAGGTATAAAGTCTTAATACAAACCTTACCGAGGGCTTGTTAGACTGTTGGAATGTGCACTCTATTTCTAACTTTAGATGCCTTTTAATAGTCATTACTATTACTAGTCATTACTTGATAGTCAACAAGTAACATGCTGAACAAAATCATTTGTCAGATACTGTCTTGATCCTACCCTATAAGTTTAGCTGTATCCTTCTTGAGTTCTATAAAAAATAGTTAGCAAACAACACTCATAAGGTTCTTGTCGTTTCAAATTTGTTGTCTTTTTCAATTCCTTAACAAAATGTTATGTGAAATGTGAAAAAAATGGCCAAATAACAAAAGGCCCATGCCATTAAAATATATAGAAATAACAATGTCACCCTGCGACTCATAACTGGCAACCCACTGAAGAACCAACTGTTCTACTCCCCACTGATAGCTGGTGTGTGGGGAGCATGCTGGCTGCAGTCACTTGTGGTGGTGGAGGGGAGTCCCTATTATCAGTAAAGCAATTTAACTGGAGTGTCCAGAAAAGCTCTTTATAAGTGTAAGGAATTATTATTGTTATAATAAATAATAGTGGGGATACATGTATCGGACTTTCACCAGCTCTCACTGATATGGAATAATTAACTCTCACTTACTGGTTCCCAGCCTTTCACTTGTTTACCATGGCCATCAAAATATTGTCCATTCTCTGGTATATGATAGTGGTCAGCACACATAAGAAGATCGAAAAGGAAACTTTTTTGCTTCTTTGACTGCACTCAGCCCTTTGCTCCAGCATTGCTTTACACTGCTTTATCTTCTCATTCAGTGGCTGACTGCTTCAGATCTTCTTCAATGGGACTAATACCATAGATCTCACAGTGTATATTTCAATATACAATCAGTACTCTCACAGTCACATGTACAAGAGACAGACAGCTGTAAAAAACTAGCACACCAGAAGATCTACTGTAAACATGCTCATTAAATGAATGCAGCACCACTAGACAGCTCCAGGTAGGAACTGTGCCTGACCCTCTCTGTCCCAGATGCTCCCAGTGCTTTGGACAGACTCTGCATTGGAGAGATTCTGGTTTCTTTTTAGGTAGTACACTTCTGGTTGTAACTGATGAGCCTGTTTTAAATCCGCAAAATGTATTCACATGGGCCCATAACCTTATTTATTCTTTTTCTGCTTTCTGTTCATTTCAGGCTTGTTCCTTTCTTTTTTTTCCATTTCTGTTTCTGATTTGTATCTGTGTATTGTAATTCAATATCTTACCCACAGTTTGCTGACAAAATAGTGGAGATAGCAGAAACGGATCCCATATTAAAAGAAAAAATTATGATAAACTTGGCCAGCAAGCAACTTGGCAGAATTTTAAAAGCAGAGGAGGCCACTCGTCCTTCACTGTTCGTTTTCACCCAAGCACTGTGGCAGTCTGGATCCAGTTGCGTAGGAAGTTAATATTTCTGCGTAAAGAATGGTGACGAACGAGAGGCCATTCAGCCTTTGCAGCTCAACAGTGGGTAGCTTGTTGTACAGCTTATGAAAAGCTCTTATACAAATGTATCGAGACCATTGATAAATAAAGCCTGAAGTGGTATAAAATTGAATTATTTGTTAGTTATATGACAGTGCATTCCACTCCAAACTTAACAGGACATTTGAAAACACGATGATGTACTGTATATAGAATGTGAAGAGCCACTGAACAAATATACTCTCCTAGCCTTTTCCATATTTGCCCCATACTCCTAATATTTCTGTATTTTTCATTTTATTTCAATGTGCACTAGTTTTTGTCATTTTACAAGGGGTGACAGGGCTGCAGTTGAGTGTAAATTCATTCTGAGTTGATTCTGAAAAAACTAAAATAAAACATGTCATCAGAAAATAAGCAAAACTTAAAACAGTGATAGAGATTTACACAGTATTATACTGCATACATTCCAGGAGTTCAATATGTGTACAGTATAAATTACATAAATAACAGTATTACCACTGGAGCAAATCAAAGTATAAAAAAATCATCCGAAGTTTTACATGAAAAAGGACATTTTTAAGCCATAAATGCTTCAAAATGCACGATATACAGTAAAGTCTATCCATTTTTAAACTGGTCCAGGTACAGAAGTCCTAATATACAGTATGTCCCGGTACTGAGTTTTCCAAAAGCAACAGGAAAGGAAGGAAGGGGAGAAATGAGGCTTACTATAAGACTATTGTAATTCTTCTATCCCCTTCGCCCTAATAATTAGGTACTTCTTCTTTAAAACCGAAGGGTTCTTTTGGGATGATTTCGTTTAGCCGCAACAATATAAAAACGATGCAAACCGATTTGTCCTGTATAGTGGCTGCAGTTCGTCAGACGGACTTTCGCCTCTGTCGATATTTTTATAACCCTTTTTTCCCTAACTTATGTCACAGTAGGTGCTGAGACAGAAAAGTCTAAAAAGATGAAGGACAGTGACCTGTTTATTTCTTCTGCTTTAAACATGGTCTAACCTAAAGTTTAGAAAAGTAAAGTAAGAAAAAAGAAACAGCACAGAAACTTCAGCACGTTGGTGCACTATCCAGCCTGGGTGCGAATTTGGCAACCAGAAGCATGTCCCATTATTTCCGTGAAAAAATGAGAAATAGCAGCCTAATTGTTAATGTAACTCAACCATGCCTGAAATAAAATACTACTGGAACATGCCACAACCTGTTCTCTGTTAAATTGTGCTACACTGTGTCCTTCCTGCATATTTCAGTCGTGCCTCCAGGCTGAGTCCTACTTTGGACTGTTTCCTATTCCAGGAAAACAGCTACAGCATGTTGCCCGATGTTGCGCGATCTGCTATGAGACCAAGATAAATCCCAGCGTCTGAGCCGTGAAGTAGGCTGTACAGACAATGAACTAATCGCGTCCATTGTCTATCGAAAGCACAACTGTTTTGCAGAGGCAGCTGTACTGTTATTTTTGTCTGCCACTTGTCAGCTTCCACCAGTGTTAAATATGTTACTTTCCGCACTTGTGTCATGTAGACAGATTTACAAATACAGCACAAAGTAGTATAGACTTTTGATGGGCTGTTTTCTTAAACTGTACTTTATTTCACATGAAATGTATGTTCCGTGCAGATGGTTAAATGTATTTATATACTGTAGGTTGCACATTTAACAAAAGATTTACAGTACAGAATTGTCTCATAACATTAGCATGTACAGTATGGTCATTACTGCACAATTCGTATAACATTTATAATATCAAAAAGTGATATTTCAGATTTCCTGAATTCTAAATCAAAGCCCCAAAATGTCCACATTATTATGTACAATTATATGTTTTATGCAATTATATAAATTCTATAATTGTATGCAATACAATTGTATAATGTGTACAAAGTATACCTCTTGCATAATTAAATATTTTTAGCATAACTGAAACTGAAGTAAGCTGTAAGGGGAAGTGATCTTTATTTTATTTTGAGTTACAACAAAGAAAAATAGTATCTATTGTATATTTAATCTATAAAAGTAATATCTATTTTTCATAATGACATTTCTAATATCAAAATCAACCATAGAGCAATTTGTGGGTTCACCTTGATCCATACTGTATGTAATAACGAATAAGAATTTTGAATAATAACAGGCATCTGAAGTGAAAAACATAAAATAAAATCAATTTTGTCACTTGCGGTGTTAGAAAAAGTATTATTTTGAACTAAATGTTTCTGACTAAGGATGCTAAAAAGTAAATCCGTTTCTGTCTTGGTCAACAGTTTGCTTTCACCAGTAGCAACTTTTCAGTTGTTTCCAAAGCAGCTAGAGAGTTCTGTAAAAATATATTGATTCCTGCACCATCTCTTAGGACACTGTAGAATTATACAATTACATTTTCTGGATTTGAACACAAAAATCATAACATAACCTAGTATTAAAAAGCACTTCAAATCCATTAAATTCTTGGAGCCTTCGGTAAATAATATATGTGGTTAAAAACACAGGCAATGAAACGTCTGTTTTCTTTTTAGAAATACATGGCTCAATTCCATCTTCTAACATACTGTTATGAAATGATTTGGGAAATTGTTTAAAAATAGCAGGAAAAGAGACAAGATCATCCTGGCATTTTTACACATTCAGTCTTGGAGTTTCTGTATGGATACATGTCTTGGAAAAACATGACAACCCTTCAATAATTCATAACTGCATATCAAGTTATTCCAGGACACCTGTCAATTAAGCTTTCAGTAGTGTTTCCACACTAGTCAAGTTGCTTCTTGATATCTGTGTCTGCGATAGGTACCTTTCCCAAGCTTTTTTTTTGTTTGTACTGTTGTTTAATTAAAATCTTTATTATTATACTGCTGTGTTTTCTGCTGTTGTCAGTAAAAGAGTTAATTGCATGGTTGAGTTCTCTGTGTTGGAAAGTCATTTCCCCATTTCCACTTTCTTATCACATGCCTTTGACCGGCTAATTACAAGAGAAGCACTTACCTTAAAGAGGCAGCTGGGAAAAATGAGATTAGTAAACTGATCCCAGTGCATGAACTCCCAGTGTTATGGGGGAATCCTGGGGCTGCTCTTCAATCGAAGGTGAACAATTTGTTAACTTTTACAGCAACTGGAGCTCAGCTGAGCAGTGCCTGTACTGCTTAGTGTCTGCAGACGCCTCCTCAGTGAGATCAACACCTCACTGTGTTCTTGGTCTCTGTGGTGTAATTTAACCCTTCCTGCTCAGTCAGACCTGCAGTTCTAGCAGGAGTCTTTTTTGAGACTTCTAATGATGAGCTCACAGGTGGAATCAGGTTACAGAGGCCAATAGCTGTTAGGCATGTTCAGGAGCATTAAAGAACAAAGGGAAGAACAGCAGGACAGATTCAGAGCTGAGCGTGCAAACAGAAATATAAATCACTCATAAAGACAGCTGCAACAGGGGATAAAGGGTTTCACTTCATGACTTATACAAATATTAAGGCACTGCAAATCTGAAATTAAAACAAGTCAAACACTTTGAATATCTTTATCCAATTTTGCCTATAAATAGTACATACATGTATTGTGTTTAAAAAACAGGACATTTGAAGAATATAACTTTTGTGGTAGTGGTACTGCACTACCAGTGTAATGGGAAAAAATCTATTAACTGTTTGACACAAAATTGGAATTGCCTTCAAGTATGCATGTGGCCGATGCACTGTGGTTGCAGTACTGGGTGGTGGACCTCCCAGTGGGGGCATGTGGCCATGGCAGTGTGAGTCCATCCTGCTGGTGGGTCAGTTCTTTGGTGATGAGGCAGTGCACATCACTTTGAAGCTGTGGACTGTTGTTTGATTCCCGGGCTACTGATTGCCTGCCTACTCCCTGAAGGTCACATTGGTGTTAGCAGTGGGACAGTGCTATGCAGGATACTGTGCTGTGGTTTGGGCAGGGACAACGTGCTACAGCTAAGGGGAAAAGTGTAATGGGCACGTGGCTGAATGATCTCATCTTTCCAGTAAGGAGGGTTCGATTCACCAATGGGACCCCCCCCCCCCCCCCCCAGTATAACCCCCAGTGAGTTTCTTTGTCAAAGGAGAATTAATATCCAAGGGATCCTGCTAAAACATATTGTTTCTTGCTAGCTTAAGCAACAGAATTGTATTATTTTAACAAATATTTCCTTTGTACCTTCACTCCTAAATAATGGATCTCTGTGTGCCTTTAGACCAAGTAACAGTGCCTATTTAGCAGTATAATAATGAAAGGAACTTTGCTAATGTTGAACAGCCTTCCATTAAACTAGTGCACTATGCACTGCTGATTTCAATGGCTATGAATTAAGAAGAGCTCTTAGTACACGTTTTTCTTTGTTCTGTTTATTTTTAACTTTTTTATCATTCATACATGAAAACATTTAGGGTGGCGTTGTCCAAAGATTCATTTTCATACATATTAGAGGAAAAGGGGGAAATTAAGATAAAGTGTTTGTAAACACGGATGAGCTGCTCTGCTGACACACCCTTTTTGCAGAGTACTCAATAGCAAGATGACAGATAAAAAGTGTTTTTTTCCATAAATGTTTTACCGTTCTTCTACTAAGATGTTCCTGGATCTCATCTGGGGCCCCATTGATTCTCTCTAAAAACACTGCATAAAAGAACTGATTTGGAGGAGTATTCTGACAGAACACTTACTTCCTTTCTTCTGAGGACATAAAAACACACTTTTTCAACTTAACTGTAACTATTAATATTTAGTTTAACAACAGGGGAATGCTATTCTGACAATAAAAAACCTTTAAAGTTTACCATTTACCATAAAACTAAATAAAAAAATCAATTATTTATTTCAAACAAATGATATATCTTTAACTACTGTATGTAATTATCTTTTACATGTACTGTATAATCATATTTCTATCAAGCTTCTTGCAACCCTTATTTTAGTATGGACATTAAGGGAGGGGTAAGTTCTGAAACTACACTTAGACAAACTTACGGTCTCCCACCCTAGAGGTACATTATCCGTCCAACTCAGTAATTCCTGATGTCTGTATTAACATCTGTAACTGCGTCTTTGGGCTGCCTTTGGTTTTCACCTAAACCACCCACCTAACAAGGAGCTATTTTTACAGGTTGTGTAAGAGCTTGTGCATTTTAAGTCACTTTGCGGTCCCTTCTCTCTGGAGCAGACCCAGATCTGAACCAAGCCATGGGAAGGGAGGAGACTTGCTACAGAATTTTACAGAACCAGTCTGACGACATGATCTTCTCTGCTGGATTATTCCAACACTCATTTACATAGCAAAAATATTCAGGCTTCTTCTTTTTTTTCCAAGAGGTAAATCCAAGCTTATTCATGCTGCAGATGGCATTCAATTGGATTTAAAATAAAAGCACTAGGTTGTTATGGTGATAAGCAGCAAATGGGTACAGCTAAGGCTTGCTTACAAAATAGTTTTGCAGAAGTGAAGTGAGGGTGCAGACATTCAGAAATAACTTTGCAAACTGGGTTTAAGATCTCTTAATGCTCTAGATTATTATATACTGTATACTGTATATTATATGTATGTCTGCTATACTGTACTGGGTAAAGTGGTTAGTAAATGCTGGAGAAAAAATGCATACATATGGATGTATTTTGTTTGCTTGTAAATACAAGTATGATTTATACAGTAGGTGATGCAATTCAGAATTTGGATAATGTATTTAAAACTTACTAGAACTCATTTCCTTATTTGTCAGAATTGGTCATTATTTTTGCTTATGGGTGTGCTGGAATGTGTGTGGGGGTGAATCTCTGGAATGTGAAAGGATCAAAACTATTTTGGCCACCAAATAACCCTTTTAATTCTGACAAGAGGTCACACGGAAATAAACACAGCTTAAATCTGTAATTAAGATGGAAATTTCCACTGACTACTTTATTAAGTTCACTTGACTTTGACTTTGTGAAGCTAATGGTCTATGAAGCCACACCTTCAGATGAGATAATAATTGTCCTTTGGTAACTGTTACTATGTAACTATTGATGTTTTTTAGACAAGTTTCAAATACTGACAAGTTCCCCATATATAATCAGTAGTTAAAGCATGAACGACTGTACAGTATGAGCATTTCAGACTATTTTTAGAACTGTTTCCTGGCTCATTCCTAGCTCATTTTTGTGAAAGGTTAATTGAGATACCAAGTGCCCCTGTGCTTTCAGTAAACCATTAGTCAAGCAGATACAGAAAAAACTGGATTTAGTCTAAAAATCACAAATATATTGCTTATACAGTATTAATGCATATATAAAAGTGCATTTCAGATGTCATGTGTTCATGTGTTAATGTGATAGTAATAAAATGCTGGACTTGCAGGCAGTGTTATGTTGAAATTAGCAAAAAAGAAACATACTGTAAATCACAAAATGTTATTCCATGGTGCATTTAAAAGAGAAATATAATGAACAGCTATTATTTATAGAGTACAATTAGAGTAAAGCATTCATAGTGTAAAGTTAATTTGTACAGTATTATGCCTGTGTGTTAAAAATTACAACTATATGTTTGAAGCCATTTTTATTTGCATTTTTAGGTTATTTTAGCTTTTTTAGTAAATTGATTATTTATGTTCTAATTAAGGCAGAATAACTTAATATTATATAAAAATTAAGGGATTTGCAAGGTTTTGGACTGTTGATCTTTGTTAATGAAAAACATATAAAAACCTTTTACAACAATCACTTTAAAGACATAAACTCCCTCACTCAGAGACACAGTTTTATAGTTGTGTTTGTTGTGTGATAAATACAGAACTGGCAGCAGCTTCAGAGAACTTATCAATCAGATGTTCCTCAAGTGCTTCAGTAGTGCAATGAAATACTGCACCTTACAGAGACCAGAGACTGGGGGACTCTGGATTAGAGTCCCTCAGGACAGATTTAAGGCATTTGCTGATATTCCAATCAATAAAGAAAAAGTATCTTCAGTCAAAAGTGTAATTTATCAGTGACATAAGATGACAGAGGTCCAATAAAGATAATCTCTAAAACTGTTTTGATGTTCCCTCATGTTAGTAAGGTGGCTCATTATACAGCAAGGATACAATGTCATCCTCATGTAAAGTATTTTTAAGTATTTTAAAGTCTTTTAAGGCACATTGCCAAAGTATTTTTAACAAAACTACTACAGTTATATCTTATAATATATCTATTTACTGTATATTATTTCTTCTATAAATGAAGTTAGCAATTTACCCACACACATTTTAAATTGTTCCTTGGACTGCAGACTGACAAATTCAAAGTTTCAGATGAGACTATAATAAAGTTTGGTTAAATAATGACATAATAATGGCAAACATAAATGATTAGGGTGAAATTAGGTCATATTCGATTTGAACAATTGTTTAACCTGCAAAATTCTGATTTCAATTACCTTAAACCTTAAATAAGTATGGGACCATCCATAGTAACTGCACATGTTCTTGGGAAAAGATTTTTTTTTATCTGTCTGCACGGTTAGCAGAGGATATTGAACAGCCATTATTTTTTGTTTTTTCTTGCTCATTTATCTTTAGCCCCCAGTGGCAGGAAAACACCAGGCATAACAATGGCTTTGCTTTCAGAATGCTACTTTTCAGGCTGAGTATTGGTTCAAAATGTCTTGTGCCTACAGCCAGTACAAATCTGGATCTCATTACATGATCACATTTTCAATGGATGTGATATTACATTTTCAGTCACAGTCTGCACTGGGAGTTGTGTGCCTGGTCACAATGTAGTTTTTATGTTTTATGCTCCTCCTTATCAGCTTTGCCAAGTGCCATATATTTAGCTCTTTTCCATTTCATTGGTATCAGATTTTCTTTCTTTTATTTGAAATTTTTTTTTTTCCCATGAAGTGCATGAATAGTGTGTGAGCTGTTTAAATTTACGCAACTTTAGAAAGAACAGACTTTGTAAGCAGGTGAGTATTGGTAACTAACAATGTAATGTAGTGATTGCATGTAATGGGGTGCATAGCTGAATCATTTGGCAAGCTGACATACTGTATGAACAGGCTTTCATATAAATGCAGAGAAGGCGGAGAGATGGCCAAGCACAGTGACAGTTATGTGATAGCTCTTTGGTGCACTTAAATATTTATGGGAGCACCAAGGCCAGGATACAGTGTATTAACTCTCTAAATGAGTGTAATGACATTGCTTGGTTTGTCTGTTTATACATTGATACTCAACATGATGACATCACAAGAATCATGATTTTAAAAATCAATGAAGTTTTTTTTTTAAGTGAAGTGTGTTTCATTATGATCTATACAATAGAATGTTCTCTTATTTATATCATGCATTTTAAATACAGTATGTTCTTTAACAAGGTTTCTTATTTTCATAACACAAAACCCTCTTTAGACAGCTAAGTTCATTCTGGAAACTGCCTCCTCCATACAGACTATGATGTATTTGTAGGACACATCAGTAGATGCACATTGTATTAAGATAGTGCCTTTCATGAGCACAGCTGTTAGTAGCTCACTGTGCTCTCTTGTGTTGCTCCTGGCTCACAGTCAGAAGTAAGCCACAGTGGAATGTTCTAGTGAAAAGAAGGTTTCTTCAAATGCTTGAAAACTTGAAAACACAAGTTAACACATTAATGGTATGGCTTTGGGAAATGTAAAGAATGGATCAGAAGGATAAGAAGATTCAATTAATCTTGAAATGAAATAATGGTATCATAAAAAAAACAATACTATTACTTGGAATGTGCAAAATGTATTCTGTCTATTTATTGAAGGAGCCCAGAATTTGGGTCTCAATTGCTTGTACTAGTTTCTTTTTCAAACTAAAAAGTTTCACTTGTTTTAGACTGTCAGTGCAAAACATTCCTTGGAGTCCAGAAATTTATCTGATTGCTCTTTTCTGGAGTCACACTATTCTGCATGAGGCCTTACTAGTGAATTCTACAGTTTTATGAAAACCCTTAATACATACCAGTATATCAGAAATGAAAAAGTGCTTTATACAAAAGACAGATAATGAATTATATTTTTCCTTCAACGTCTGTGTCTTTTGTCTGATGGTGTGTCTCCCTCTGTCTGTCAGGGTGTGGGTAAGAGACAGTGTGCTGTGAGCAGTGAGAAAAGGACTTGACCCTTGATAACCGGATGTGTGGGGGCTGTCCTGGGAGACACTTGTGCTGCACACGAAGTTACACTCATGATACAAGCAGCTTAGGAGTTTGGGGCTCGTAAACGCCCTCTCAGGTGTACCTATTGAGATTAATGTCACATTTGTTGCTATTAATATTTGTTTTATTAGGCCACATGTAGGACACACACAATTATTGTGATTTTTCTATTGGTGTTGGTGTAACTGAAGTGAGCAATTTGATCAACATGTATTTTCTCTGTTAAACTACAAATGAAAGCAGTTTCCTTGCTAATGTACTATAGCTTAAATCGGTAGCTGATCAGCCTTTGCCCTGTGCATTACTCTAGTGAGGCTGTTTATTGGGTGAGTGATTTTATCCATAAATGGAGATTTTGCTATTTCATCCGTGAGACCATAAAACATACATTTCTATCAATTAGGTTCAGTATATGTTCATTTTAATCAAGGGAAGAAGAGATAGATGCGTATTCGTTTAAGAAATTTGAATACTATTTAACATATTATGTTGTGATTGTATTTGATCTATTAAATGTAATCTATACAATCATACTGCATAAATCTACTATGACTATAGAAAGCTATCCAACATACGGTAGGTCTATACTTTTAAGGAAACTGAATTTAAGATAGGTGTAAGACTGTGGTCGACAGTTTTAATATAAGTATTTTTTAAATTCATGCTCAAACTTACAGCGAATGTTTGAATGCTATAGTGTACCGTATCAGGAAGATTTAAAGCAGGAATTCGACTGCTAATCAAAGTTTAAAGTTGGAATGATCCTCGATATGAGTAGTACGAAGAAAAATGCTACAAATCAAACCTGGTTTTGTTCTACTTCTTTTGAGAAGTAAAGAAGAAAATCTGCTAAATGAAAGAATTGAAAAAAATGTCCTGAAAACATCAGGGTTCTACAAGTTTGCTTCATCTCCATATTAAGTCAGTTCACAGAGCAGATCTAGAAGAGGTACCTATAGGTGTGGCTAGAGAAGACACATTAAAAGCTGAGTCTACTGACTGGCAGTTAACATTGATTACAGTGACCATAATATGAGTGAATCACTTGGAGTTACATTATTGAAAATGACTGCCTGAAATGGATCATCATTCAGAGTGTTTTGCACTGTTCATCGCCAGATTTTCATGAAACAGTGAAGGCCAGATTGTTTTCCTGAAATGTCAAAATCACCTACAGTTGTTCAGAAGTTAGTGGTTGGCTATAGAAATAAAATACACAACATGGCGCAGGAAAAGCCACTTAGAGGAAAGAAGGGAGGAAAAGATTTCATCTGACTTTTAATTTAAGCCTGGCCTGGAGAGTCCCAAGCTGATTTATCTTAGAGATCACCTTTTTCTAAGGATAAGGAATACGTAAACTAATGATGAGTTAGTAGATAGATACTTTATTAATCCCGTGAGCAGCTAAGCACAGTCAATGCAGTACGGTGTAATGTACTGTACTCATATAATACTGCAACATTACAATACAGTAAGTACAGTCAGTGAGAAGTACAATAAAAATGGAGTGTAGAGAATTGCACATAGTACAGAATATACAAACACAAACCAGAATGTACAGTACACAAGAAGATGTATCACACAGTATAAATATATTGCACATTATCCACAAGCATATATTGCACAATATATAGTGACCTGTTTGCATAAGAGGTTATTATTAACTTGAGGTCCTTAAGGGCTGTAGTCTGGAATAATCTCTTAATTACTTAATTTATTACATTATGATCTGATAATGAGTTTTTTCCAAGTCTAGAAATTGGTGATTAAAGATGATCTGGTCTTTCCCGGACCACGGATGGAGACACCAAGTATACATCATTGCTTAGAAGAACCTACATGACTGTCAATGTGTATGATGAGTAAATTAATAAAGTTGGAAATTTGTTAAATTTATGCCATACTTGATAATAGTACTAATCAACAATAAACATCTCAGCTCATGGTCTTTCAGTGATTAAAGACAAAGCAAGTGTGAGATACAACTGATGGAGCCTCCATTATGGGAAAGAGGGCAAGTTCATACTTCACAAACAGCAACTCTATTTTGTACATTTCATTCATCTGTGGCAGATGTACACCAAGCATCTTGTAGACGTTCCGGATAAAGTTCATTTATAAGAGAAAGAAGTCGATTCAGGATCTGACTTGGATGAAGAAGACAGGATGATAGTCATTAAAGATAATGCATAATCACAGCTGGAGCTTATGATGACACTGAATCCCCTCATTAAGAAAGCTTTAAAAGTTGGAATGCTGCTCTACAACAAAAATGAAGAGTTTTTTTTTTTCAGAAAAGTGATGGCAGACAGAGGGAAGGGCTTATCACTACTGTCAGATTCCAAGTCATGATGGAATTCCAACCTTGCCATGTTGGAACAGTTCTCTGATCTGAGAATTCACACTTAGAAAGCACTTGATTTGCAAATTCATTAATTTGATGTTAAGTAGCAAGATTGCTCCACAGAGAAAGAGGTAAGCACAATATTAAACATTGAATCTGCCATATACCTGATTCATTTGTAGTATATACAATTTGATGTAGAATTGCAAATCTTCTATCCACTAGCTCATCACCAAAATTCATATTGCATCAATTAGAATCACACATGGCACTTTCCAACCAAAGAGCACCAAGAATGAAGATCTCTGAACAGCAAACAAATTTAGTGTACTACAATATTTTCACAACTTAGCTATGCATGAAGATGACAATAATGATCTGTTTATTTTCTACAGAAGAAATATGCAGAAGAAGAAAAAGAAGAAGATGATGATGATGATACCTGGTCAGGGTATAACTGTACAGGAGGTAATTCTCCCACAACATCAACAGGGGTGTATAAAGAAATAGCAACCACACTTTCCTACAGCCTCAAAAAGTACAAAACCACGTAACATTACAGCTGCAGCTTGACATACTGTATCAATCAAAAAAAGGTTTGGCTATCAAAGTTACACCATAGATGAAGATGCACAATAATGGTATGATTACATGTGAAATCGCAAAAGAAAGCGCAAATGAGACAAGACCAACTAGCTTATATAGTAACTATAGGATGGATCTTATCCTGCTGGTTCTTGAGAGATGCCAAGATATTTCCTTCAACAACACTTCTGGTTAGCAGATTCCCAACTCTCAAGGCCTTTTACTGTACGTAAAGATATGCTTCCTGTTCTCAGTTTTCATAGTACTTCTTCACTATTTGTTTGAATCTAGATGATTTAGGCCAGTTCACTTGGCCTTTCCCTACCTTTCAGTGCCACCCTGAAGTAGAGTGTGTACATGCCTGCAGTGGGTCTGGGACATTCCACACATGTTTGTGATCAGGCTTGGTCGATCAGTCCCTCCAGTGCGTGCTTCCTTAAAGTAATCTTTCCAAAGAAGAACTGAAGAAGAACTAATTACTGGACTATTAGGTGCAGAGTTCTTGTCTTTACCAAATGATGAAGTTACAATTACCTTTTATTTTACTTAAACTAAAGAAGAAGTACTGTATAGAAGTTGTTAGCTTCTTGACGATATGAGTTTTTAGTGAATCAAATAAAGGCCTTAAAAGATAAAAGCCAAAGATTTCAGGAGTGGAGCTTTCTGGTTTCCTTTTTCAAACTCACATGTGAGTGTGCTGCAGGGAAAGTGGCGTATGGGTGAAAGTATGTTGCAGTAGTGTGTGTACCTCAGAGACTGTACGATGCAAATGCATATTAAATTGATTTTAGTATTTAATTTTATTCCTTTATTGCACACTTTTCTCCATTGTTCACGTAAATTGTGATGGATTTTATCTCAGGACTGTGCCCTGAGATAAAATATCTTTAATCTGACATTCATTAGTGACTTAATATAAGCAATGGCCTTAGGCCACATTCCAGGAAGATGTTTATTCTAACCGACCTATCTGTACTTGGGTGCTCTACATGTATGTATACACAATTGGCTTCCTTCACTGAATTACTTCCCCACATAATTTTCACGTCTGACTTCCTTATAGTGTATATACTAACCAGTGACCCTTTTCACTGTTCCAAGAGGACATTGAAGGGGTTACCTGTAAATGCTTACAAATTGAAGAAGAGTGATAACATACTGTATTAAGCTAGCCTGCAACAAATCTTGAAGCTAATTACTTTCTTCTTGTTTTGAAGGAATGGCTGTTCTTTTTCTAGTGGGTGTGGTCATGTATCCAAAGGACAGAGAGAGCTGGATTGTAATAGCTGGATTGCTGCATAGTATATGAGCATGTGAAATCACTAGAAGGGGATGCATGTTGAGCTGGTTGGATTAATGGTTAAGAATGTCACTAGTCTCATTAGCCAATTAGAAGCACATCTTTGGTGTGTTTATATGAGAGCTAAATCATGATGGGAGGCAAAAAAATCCCATTTATAGAGACCGGATAATTTGCTTTACCTCTGCAATGCATTGCCATGTGGACTTCACTGTGCAGTGTGCAATAGTGTTTTTAATCGTGCAGAGGGCTACATTATTGCAGACATTCTGCTAGAGGCAGTTTCACCTCTTAATCGAGAGTTGAATTTATGACTCATTATGTAAACCAGATATAACAATAGCTCTTCAGTTGAGATATGAGAAATAAATTATGGCTTTTATCACTAAGACAGACAGATCGTGTTTATCTAAGCACAAAGGAATGTGTTTTAATTTTCATTTTTGACTGTGCTTTGAGAATGTTGTCTGTCTTTTTAAGACTAATTTATAAAAGAATACTTGATGTTTTTTCATGAGCAAAACAGCCTTCTCAAAACACAGTTTTTCATTTCATTCATGAAAAATATATACATTAATAATAAAAATATATTAACATTAACACACAAAAACTTACATCTTCTTCAGTAAAAAAAGGCAAGAGGTAACAGAATTCACTAGCATACAAAACCATGTGCAACAGAGTGGTGGTTCAGGTACTCTCGGGAAAGAACAACACCTAAATCTAACAGAGGCTCACTACACTTTACGTATTTGTGGATTTATGTATAAAACAAATTCAAAATGTCTTTTCATTGCAGGTATCATTGTTTAAGTACTGTAAATCACAAATCCAGCCTTGCTGTGTAATTTGTTTAAGTTTGCTGTATTGTTCCAAGACCTACTGTATATAGCACACAGGAAACATGAAGAAATCTTGGGAGAATCTGGAATTTCATAAAAAGTTGAAATGAAGGGTTTAGTCAAGTAATAACTGTCCTGAAAGTTGCCAGTCCCTCAGAGACATCACGCAGGAAGCTTTATTGTCTTTTTGTATAACCATCGGTGTCCTGACACTTTGCTCCAGCCTTACAACACTCTAACTCAGCACTTAGTGGACCCCTTTTCAATGTTACAATAACACAGTGAATTGTAGGGGGAAATTATTTGGGCTTATTGTTGTGAATTTTTACACTTTTCTGTTTCTTCTGATACACTTTTTTCTGGTACAATTGACTCCTAGGATCCTGTTCAGCTATCATCTTCTATATCTTTAGCCAGGCAAATCACCTCTGTTTCTCTTGTTTTTATTTATTTCAAAAGCACTCAAAACACAATTTCAAGTATGATAATTGCCTGATAAGGGACTGGAGATGAATCAGACAACTCAGAGATTTTGGGGATTTGGCCTGGGCATCTCTGGTTGGGCTGGTTGGATATCCCTGTGGTCCAAGCATTCCTGCAATTTTGAAAAAGGATAATAATAAACAACTTTTTATTTGTAAAGCACCGTTACAAACCTAAGGACAGTGTACATAGTGATAAAGAAATAGACAAAAAAGTACAATAAGAAGTAGAAGAAAAAAAAACAAGAACATATAGGTTCATATAGATAGAATTTAGGACAAGAAGCTCTAATAAAAAGATTGGATTGGTTTTAAATATAGATTGTATCAAGAATATAAGGACAGGCAAAAAATGAACACAGGGTGATGATGACTTCTGAGATTACACTTTACTCATTAAGACAAGAGTTAAGAAAAAAATGGTGTATTTATTCTGAAATCATGTGAAACCCCTCAAATGCACACAGGTGGACTCCAGTCAAGAATTGGTTACTTCAGAGGTAATTTAGGTGTGTCAAAGCAAGGGGGTGAATTGGATACATTCAAGTATTTTCTGTTTTTTTAAATTAATTTAGTAAAATGTCTGGATTTTATTTTCACTATGACATTACAGAGTACTTTGTGTTGATGAGTGGAAAAAAATCTCAGTTAAATACATCATGTTTCCATATTGTAACACAATAAAATGTGAAAAAGTTCAAGGGGAGTGAATACTTCTGCAAGGCACTATATGTAGGGGGATATGCATTTGTTAGGGTAAACAGTAAAATATTCTAGTTTAAATTGATTTAAACTGGGAAACTAAGAACACCAAACATTTGTGTAATTGCTTGTTTCCAAATACATACAGTATCTGCAGGTGTAAGGTATCATAAATATACTTTAAACGTGAAAACACCTATGTTCTTATGACCAGAAACAATTTAAATCTGGAATTTTAATATGCAGTTAAATAATATGTATTCAGTAATTTTTCTTAAATTGCTTTCAACCCCTGAATGGAGAAAAAAAAACATACTATGAGCTACTAGTGGCTAAAGTCAGACAATTTGCACATGCAAGGCATGGTTTTTATTCTGACCCAAACATTCTCTTTGTGCTGCAGCCAAACACAAGATTGGCCAGTGTCTCACTTTGATCCACTGTGTAACTATGTCAGTCCCTGAGGGGAGCACTAGATTTGTAAAAGACAACACAGCACTAAAGAAACCACTGCATGGCTTTTAGAGAGAATATTTTTATATGGAAAAATAATTTTCTTTCATTTTGTTTTATCCTTCTACCACCATTATTGTTATTGTTATTCTTTTTCTTATAATTATAACAGAAGTAAAATAAACAGAAACTACTATATATTAGTAGCTCTGATGCATTAACCCATTATGTTGCTATCACAAAATGCAGTTATGCACTAAATGCACTTGAAGCTGCCTGATACATTCAGTATTAACAGGATCACTTGTTAAATGGCATGTTTCCAGATTTAGTGTATAAACAGGAAAAAGCAGGCTATGACAGTTTCCTAATTTATTTTTCAGTGTTAGCAAAATGTTTACTTGATACTATGTTGTGTAAATCTAAACCTCAGATAGAAGCTTCGGGGATTGGCACTTTTAATTTGAGCCAAAGACCATGTTGGTAAAGCTCTCTAAAGCTTGTGGGGTACATTTTAAGTAAAGCACTGGAGACAGTCCTGTGGATAAGTGTGGTAAGGGTGAGATCATGTCTTTGAATGTTTGGCTTAGGATTCTAGCTCAGCAGGCACTGTGGCTAACTTCCAGACAATGTGTACCAAGGAGAAGTATAACTCTTTACAGATACAGTTAATAAAATAACAGGATGACAGAGGAATTTTTGAGCCTTGAGAGAGTAACCTCATTCTGTTTCACTAGTTAATACAGCAAGGCCCTGACCTTAGGAATGCTGAGCACTGCAATGCTATTGTGAATTACCTCTTTGATAAAAGTGAGGGACAAAGACAGAAAATAAACACTCAGAAACTTTGGAATCACGTTGCTGTTCTTGGCTACTTCTGGTTTTTCACTTTGGTCTATGTCCAGACTCAGTATCGGTGTCAGTTCTTTGATTGGGCTAAATGAAAACAAGATTCATTTTAATTTGACCACCCTGATAAATCCCTTGTGGCTGAGATACTGAGCTCAAGTGAAATACCTTGAACATTGATGGTAATATGGTGTGGTGGTTAGAGCCCAGGTTAATCTGTATCTCTAAACTGTCCCTGAGTGTTTCTGTGTTTCTTTTCAATGGACTGGCATCCTGTGCCGACTGTAGTTCCACCTTGAGCTCTCTGATTCCAGGGTTACCATGACGATTACCCGAACTAGCCATCTGATAATGGATGGATACATTTCTTTAAAATTTACACATGTAACAGACACAGACGTCACCCAAGGTAATTTTGGTTATTGTATTAGGATTCTATATTTGCTAAAGAAAGGACATTCATCCATCACTATAAAACAGAATTTCACAAGTAGAGCCTAAGGCTTTTTTTGTTTAATGTATTATTTAATGTAATACATTCTTATCTTCTGCTTTGTATGCGAGTGTGCCTTATTCTTCCAATAGGTGTAGTGTTTTCAAGCATGCAGCCCCGTTACTTTACTAATAAATAATTCAATAATAAAACTAAATCTGTGCTAAAACAGACTAAAACAGAATCTTTTTGGCAGAATATGAAAACCACAATAAGGTAATGGTAGTCATTTTGCAGAATATATAAAATTGACTTGAACCATATTTCCCAATTGATAACATACAAGACACATTAATGGTAAAAGAGAGGAAGTTTACAAATGGGAATGTTCTCTGTATGCTGAATTTACATATACAGCTACAGTATACACTACAGACAGAAATAGCACTCAATTATTTATGCTCTGTTTATGATTCTGTGATAATTCACAGCACAGTAAAGAATTATTCCATATATAAATTATGAAGAGATTACCAACAGCACTTCATTTCTTTGGCCTACAGAGCAGAACTAGTTGCTTTACAAACAGGAAACTGTAAAATTGTGACACTGTGTACAATTTGTTCCAACTGTCTATTCCTTCATAGTAATCCATTACTGAACTGCACTTTCCTATGCATATTATTTTTAATTTTGCCAGTTTACATATCTGACTAGGATTGACAAATGTCTTGATCTGTTATTGATGCTCAAACATGGCAAAGACAAGAGAGTGACTTATAGATATTACATGTGAATAAAGTCCATATACTGGTAGATAAAACACATCATGTATATTATCCTCAAGGTCTTCGAATGAGATCTTTGCTGTGGCCTACAGACAAACCAAGGATTTTGTTAAAGCCTATGGTTAAAAATTTTTTTTAATTAGTTATAGAAATTTACACAATTAAATGCTCCAGGCAATAACATACAGTATGGGGCATTTTTTATATAAATACCTGCCACTGCAGCAATTATTAATTTCTCTCAATGCAAAAAATTACTAAATTATTTACCCCCTTTCAATAATGTCCTATTTTTTAATTGTGTGTACACACATTTTTTAAAGTGAATATTTTAAATCAAAGCTTGAATAATCAAACAATATTTTTAAGGTAAAAGAAGTTAAATACCTGCAAAAAAACAGCAACATTTTCTGGTTTGGAATTTAGGTTTTGATTAAAATATTCACTTTTAAAACATGTACATTACCTGTACCATCCACCCATCTTCTAAGTGTATCCAACATTACATTCAGACCTGAAAAAAAAAAACAGTAGTGTTAGCGAAGAGACTAAAACTCAAAACAAGTTTTCAGTTGTGCTTCTGTTTATATTTGAGTTATTAGAATTGACACACAGAGGGGGATTTCAGAAAGCAGTGCTATTTTATCCAGCTGGTAGTTAAGTAGTGAGAGGTTTAGCAGCTAGTCATTTTCAAATGGAATAATCTGATAAAATAAAGAAATTAAGTCAATGTGATACAGATGTTAATGAATAAATGTGCTGTTATAAAGCTCAGTTGTCTCAAGTGACAGAATTGCTTTCTCAATGACCGCATAATGACATTGAATCAAAAAGAGCACCTGACAACAAGCTTACTTAACAGCGACAGAGCTGAGAAGCCAAACCAACAAGCCCTCTGTACTGGATAAAGCAGTTTATAAAATGTGTGGATGTGTATTAGAGTTTTAAAATATTCGAATGTATTGTGCTTTATAATCTGTACAGTTCACACTGGAATACAGATAGCTTTGTTTTTGTCAGAAGGAAACAAAAATCAAAGGGAGTCATGTACCCTTGGAAAGGAAAGATGCTGCCTCCACACTCCTTGGTTTCTGGAGACTTAATTGGTGTGAGTTTGTCACCTGCTGATGAAAAAGAATTACTCACAAGAGGTTGAATGGCTGTGAGGCACTGCTGCACATGCTATCGCAGTGGTATTCCAGAGGCTTACAGTAAAAATCACAGCAAATCAGGTTATACAGCTGAGAAACAGCAAGATTAAACAAAAAGCATAATAAAATGCATTAAGTTAAAGCTGTATTCCTACATAAAAAGAAGCCACTACTATTGTCATACATCTGACTTATTTAAAAAAAGTTATTTTTGCCTTGCACAGTAAAAAAAAGAAGGATGTTCTTTTAAAATATATATATATACAGTATATTGCAGATATTTCTGAGAATATGATTCACCTGGAAATTTTTGACAAACATTTAATAGAGTTTCTACAGCCTGAATAAAAACATTTTATGATAAATGTAATAAAAAGTGGCAAGACCTTTCTGATCATGAACAAGTAGTAAAAAGTTACTTTTAAAAACAAAAAATTATACTGTGAAGGACCTTATCTAAGTCATATTGGGGTTAAAACATAGATTCTTTTAATGCAATAAGTTTCTCAATTAAACAAAAAATCACTGAAATGGTAAAAAGCACTCAAATACAGTACTTTTCACTTAGGTTAATCCTCATGTAACTTGTAACAACACAAAACAATAGATCCAATTGTCTGCACCTCAGACTAAAGAACAGATAAATTATAACTCTTTAGGGAACATAATTCCTTTCAAATAGATTGCACAGATAGTATATAAAAGTGGTTTAATCCCAGTGGAGCTTAAAGGAATTCTCCCTTTCTGGCTTGCTTTCTGTTTTAAGACATTGCCATTTTGTTCAGCGTCTCAAAGCAAGGCTGGTACTAGCTCTTTTGATTATAGATTTCCAGGAAACACTTCAAGAAATGCATCATTTAATCTCAGCTAATTTTAACCCCCTGCCCCACCATCACATCACATCACATTAATAACACTTAACCACGTTCCTCTGGTACTGTCCTGGTATTACCAGGCCCATATGCAACCCCTGCCTGTGAGAGCCTATAGTGCACATACGAATGTCATCTACTCTTGCTTAGATTCCTATATAACAAATCTCAAGTCAACACTTTATACACACAGTGCAGCAACAGCCAGCAAAGATCTATGACAATACAGAGAAATAGTATGAATTTCTTTGAACAGTTTGTCAGAAACCGAACAGGATATGAGCAGAACCGTGCAACACAACTTGTTCATTGACTTGGTACCTTCCCAAGGCTCCTTCCAGAGGACCCCTGCAGCATCAGACAATATGACAGAGGCAGTAAGCTGACAGGACAGGACCTCAGCTGCAGTGCTCCATGCCTTTAGTGCACCATGAATCTGAATGGGACAGCTCACTATAAGTGATATGGTGAAAGAAGAAGACCAGTATTGTCCCTGCTCTATTCTAAAGTAAATTAATAAATAATAAATGGAAGCACTATGCAGTAAACTGAATGAATGTAAAAAGAAAAAAAATATCACTATCAAAATTCTTACAATAAACTGCTATACTATAAATCTATAAAAGACACTTTTATACTGTAGATCTGCTTTATAGAGTCATAGATTCCACATTTGTTGCTTGTTTTATAAAACATATGGACTAAAACTAAAACTAGATTATTGTGTATACAGGCAATAGTATGCTTGGTAAAATTATTCTAGTAAATTAAACTTGCTTTTGTTATTAATCATACTGAATTTAAAATGAATAAAAACAGCACAGCTGCACTCAGATTTCAGAGAAATGGGATGTTTGGAACTTTTTGCTTTAATGTCTGACACATGGAACCATTTAGGAAGGATATCAAATGTTTTTTTCATGGCCAAAAATTCTCTTGTCTTAATGATTATTTAATGCTCATTGGGTCTGTTTTCAAGAAGGAACAGTATGATATTGTATTCATATGGGCTTTCATTGAAAAAGTAATAGTGTCAACAGCAATGATATCACTGGTGATACCTTTGCAAGTTCCTGTTTTTACACTCCTGCTGATACACAGTAACTACAATATTTACTGTTATGTATTAAACTGATCCCTTTATCCAAGTGAATTGCAGTAAAAATGATCAACTACAAAGATTAACAAAGTAGTGTTCTATAAATAAAAATAAACCAGTAAATATAATGATACTTAAACTTAAAAAAGAATAGCACATTAACAAGCATCTTGTGAGTCATGATCAAAACGAGAGGTTCTCAGGGCCCGAGACTCTTATGACTGTTATTAGGCTGTGGTTCGATTTTCAAAAGGTTGCTAATGTATCATTTATTTACTATGCAGTCCTGTATCTGCCTATTGATTTATTTGTTGACTGAAGTGTTTAAGTAGGGATTTGCTGTTAAGGACTGTTTGTGCAACTACAACGTAAAGTGTGTTTATTTCAATCCCACACAAGTTAAAGTATTCTATTAGTAATAGTTATCATACAGTGAGTGTGGAGTAAAGTAAATTTTTAAATGTTTGCTGTTATTTCTTTACTGTTTTCTGTACTCTCTGCTGTGAATTTCAAAGCCTGCTTTGTGCTGATTGTTTATACAGAAAAGGAAGAGAATAGGTTGGATGACCAAAGCCTTTTTTAAAGAGATTTTTTTTTCTTTTTCTTCCAAAGTTTCAATTCATACAGAAACCATGCCTGGTTATCAGCAGGAGAGAAAAGTAGCTGTATACGAATTGATTTCTCTGTGTCCATCATGTTTCAGGGTAGGCTGGCAGGCATCAAAAGCATCATAAAACCTATTGTAGCCTGTGATGTTTTCCTTCTGGGGGAGGGGTGTAAAATAGACACTCATACACAATGAATAACATTAGATCTTCTGAAGGTTATGAAGTAGCATGTAAAGCTTTAGATGTGTATTAGAACTGTCTGTTGTTCAGGAATGCTGTTTGGCTTCACATTTTTTCTAATCTACAATTGAAATTGTGAGAAGTTGCTATGATGTTTCCTAATCTTCTTGGCTACTTCACACCTGAGTCCTGGATTTAAAAATGTACCACAGCTCAGATTATTTCTTCCCAGCCTGACTCATAAGGAGCTGTTGTAAATTGAAACTCAAAATGTGTCACTGGCAAGTCATTTTATTCTGAAGTCAATTCTGGAAATCAGATTAATATGGCATCTTCAGATTCATATTACATTCACATCCCTACTTAAACACTTTTTTTTCTGTGCTCATTAACACCAGAACTATTAATTGTTCCAAAAGCTAAAGATGTGCAGACTATAATTTATTATCAGTGAAAAATGAAAAACGAAAGGGTCAATCCTTTCCAGTATTAAGTATAAGAAAAAAGAATCTGTGAAAAACGTAATTATTCCACTTAATTCCTTAATTATTTTTCATAAACAAATTGTTTAGTACTGATTTTAGATTAAAAAAATTTAACTGTCACTGTCACCATTTTTCTATTTTAGTTTCCTCACTAAAATAATGTTACGTGCACCTGTCTCCTATTTTCCTTTCACTACTTAAGTTTGGTGTCTCCAGGCTTCAGGGCTCAGTATTGGAAAATGTATGCTACAAGGCCTACAAGGCTACAAGGGTAGCACGAGGGCAGGTCTTATTCCCTGGTGTCCTGACCATCTGGGTCCGGGGCTCGGAGCACCCGGCTCCCTTATGATTTTACTTCCATGTTCCTAATTCATCGTCCCTGTTCCTGTGTCTTTGTTTGGATGGATCTCCCGGTTATGGACTTTTGGACTGCTTCCTGGTTTCCCCAACCAGATTGTTTTGGACATGTTCCCCGCGCCACGCCCCGGAGCACTAGAACACTGCTGTCACGCCCCCCTGTCAGTCATCCCGTCCTGATCCTGTTGTGTTTCCCTGTTGCCCTTCTGGAGTCTCTTCCGGATTTTAACCATCTGCACAGGGTCCTAAATATGCACTACACGGGAGTCAGGACCGGCTCCCATTAGATAAACATTGTTGTATGAATTGCTTTTTCAGAACAAAGCAAGAGTTTGCCTTTATTAAGATAAAATGCTATTCTGGAACACATTCACAAGCAGAGGATGGTAAAAGAAATAGAAGAAGTTACAAGAAGTATTATCTTTTTATCAAAACCTTTGTAATTCCAGTTGGTCACTCAAGTCCTTACAGTGGTGTTTTGTTTTAGTTTATATGATAAACAAAGGTATTGTGGACATCACCATCCCAGCTTGCTCATTTAGACCACTGCTCTGCTAGCTCAATCTTTATAAGACCTCAGTGCTCTAGAAGACAGTTTTAAAAAATGTATACAACAAGATCAGCACGTAAATTATTCATGAGAATCCACATAGGATACAGAAAACAATGTTTAGGTTTTTAGGATTACAATAGCCTTTACAAAGCATACTGTGTGTGCCAGATATGCTTTCAAAATTCTTCATAAAGACTGCAAGGTAATTTAGATTGTACTCAGTACATACTGTAGCATCATACTGCATAACAACGAGGTGAAGAGTGGTCTTTTCACAGTACTTCACAAGCTAGACAAAAACTACACATCAATAAAAAAATTAATGAGAAACCTGAGCAATATCCTGAACTTCTATACTGTATGTATTAGGATTTACCAATGGACAAAATTAATATAATATCTATTCTTCCATGTATGCAACTAAATATTAATGAACTACAACTAATTAGTGTGCTATTAATGTTAAATATATGCAGTGTAACTCCTGCTTTGTTAATTTGCCTATATTTCCGATGGCATTTTTGTGTAATGTATATGCATTTGTGAAAATCTACATGCATACAAAAATATGAAACAAGTAAATTGCACAATCACTGGTCATGCTTTAACTAAGGTGCATGATTCTGTTGATAGCAAGTAGATTTGACCATAAGAACATACCAACAAAAGGAGGTCATTCATCCCATCAACACGTTTAGTAGTTGTTAAGTGTTCCAATGAGCCCATCCAGTTGTATCTTGAAATAAGCCAATAGCCAATAACATCACACATTCTCTCTGTACTTTGGGTAAAGATGTGTCTTCTGTTGCTGGTTTTAAATGCACTTCCACCTTGTTTCCATTTGTGTCAGTTTCTCTGAAAATTTTGAACACTTGTGTCAGGTTCCCTCATAGTCTTCGCTGTTCAAGACTAAAAGTGTTCAACTTCTTTGGCCTGTCAGTGTAGGAAACTTTCCTTAAGCTCTCGAATGTTTCCAGTTGCTCTTCTCTGGATGGAATTCAGAACAGTAAAATATATTTTCTGTAATGTGGTGACCAAAAAGTTCATGATATTTTACATGGGATCTCAGTACATTTTAGTGCATTATGCAATTTTGACACACTGTACAGTAACATAGCTTTTGACAACTGTATATATCCTAGTATTTTGTTTGTTTTCTATGTTGCTTTCTGACATTGTCTATGTTTCTGATATTTTCTACTGTATACTGTATACAGTAAATGATGTGTCAACATAAGTGGTTAAATCTTTTTTTACAGAGTAAGTGTTATGGTAGCTGGGTTGGTCTCCTGTGGAGGGTGGTGTTTAGACCCTATGCGAGGGGGTGCATCTGGAAACAGAACCACAGACAGTGTCCAGGGAAGACACACAATTTTTTTTTTGTGAAGGCACTGAGGGGTTACAGTTTGTGATCCGGTGTGCAGGGGAAACCAGCCTTAGACGTCCAAGTCCTGGCAGGTCCAGGTGGGTAGTCAGGGGGTAGTCCAAGATCCGAAAAGCCAGGCAATCCATCCGAGACAAACACAGGATAAAATCCCTGGAAGGGGGAAGCAGGACACAGACACGTTAACACGAAACAGGAACAGGACTGGGGACGCCGAGTACCAGACTCAGTGGTCAGGACGCTGTGATGAAGCCTACACGGTCGGGCCACTCCTTGACCCGCTGGTAGGCAGGCTTCCGGGAGTCCATCTTCCAAGTGCTGAGCCCCGAAACAACCAAGGCTCAGTGTTAACTAACAGCACAAAAACAAGACAAACCAGATAATAATAAAGTCCGAAGCCTAGCCAATTAGAGCGCCCGCTAGGGGAGGGATGCCAACCGTGACAACAAGTAGTTTTTTCAAGCTCAGTATTCCCCATTTTGTGTTTTAAGTTTATGTTTTTACTATTTGCCTACAATACTCAGCCCTTGTCTAAATTAATTATCATCAGTCTGTTTTTTTCACAGTGTGAAATTTTATTAAAAACATTTAAATTTAATTTAGTGTTTCTACAGTGTTTACTGACCTTCCAAATTTGGTATTATATGCAAACTTAACTATTTTACAACCTAATCCAGAATTTACATCATTGGTATACAGGTAAGTGGTAATAGTGGTCCTAGTACAGTTTCCTGTGGTACTCCACTGATTGCAGTACATCACAATAACCTGAGTATTCACCCCAGATGAAGATCCCTCACACCTTCAGGAAAATTCTTTCAAACAGCTGCCAGTGCACTCTCTGCACTCATTTGACTTTTCAGTTCTCAAGTATATGAGTCTTACTCTGCTTGTTTTAATGCTACATGAAGTACTTACAGTACTCCTCATGGATGCACCCATTTTGACAGAACAGAAAATCTTAACTTGATTTCTTTCAGTTTATTGGCAGCTATTTTTTTTCATGAATATTGCTTTGCAGGTCGCCACTGAATGAACAATCTCTTAGATTTCTATACAACATACTGTGCTTTGCTTGTAATCAATGAAGAACAAGTGCTAGCTACTGTATACTGTGTGCCATGTTGCCAACTCATGTTTATATTTTACAGTGCAATAATTTATTATTTACATTATAGGTAATGTATAATGTAATGTATAGGTAGGTCAAAGTTTCATTATAATCTCAATAAATCGCTGATTGATTCTCAACAGTGACTTAAAATGTGTAACATTAATACAATACAAGATTTAATAAATTAATCAAGGAAGCTTGTGCTCTGAAAGAAAAAATCACAGTAATGGAATATACCCATAATCATTCAAAATCTTGAGATCTAATGTGGTTTCGTAATGTTAATTAGCATCCACTAATCTGAAAGTCTCAAGCTGTAACAATGGTGAACTTAGAAAGTGCAGATAACTAGATCTTTTTCATTCAGCCTTTCAGCAGGGATTCAGACACTAAATTCAGTTTTACAGCATTTAGTACAAGGGTATGTCTAGAATAAAATATCTAATATATTAAACTCTTTCTATGTTCCTGCCTGCCTTTGGAAGGAAATTGTGCAGTTGAGTCGAATGTCAGGTGGTTTGTGAGGTCAGTACCATAATAAATATTAGGCATTATTGGAAGATTATTTAAATGTCATATTATTAATTGGAAATTATTATTGATTCAATTTTTTGCCTTTGGGTATATACAATTGTATTGTAAATTGTCTAGACTTTCATGATTCACAATACAACAGTAGCTCATAAAAACAGGCATTTTTACACTTTGAGAAAATTAACTTCTGTTGTAGTAGGCTGGTCCAGTTATATAATTTAACTTTTCCTGACTAGGCACTGTTGTTTTTAATACTCATTTGTTGCATTTTTAATGTCCCTCCACATATTAAAAGAAAAGAACATTCTGTAGCTAGACAACAATATCATAACACTTACAGTATGTTTTAAAGGCAAATGACAGAGAGCAGAATGTCCAGATTCCACTCAGTCTTCAAAACTGTACAGTATAGAGATATGGAGGAGTGGTATAGACAAATAGAAAAAGAGCTAAATAAACATATTCATCTCTTTATTTCTGTAGTCATCAAACTCTTTAGGCCAGACCCTTCATCATAAGAATCTGAAAATGATCAATATTACTACTGTATGTACACTGTGCTCCAATGGACCAAGGCCTCTGGAGTACAGCTGTCTAGCAGTAGAACCTTGCGTATCCTGGTGTTGCTTTTTTGGGTTTTACATGGATGAGTAACCAGCCCAATGTCAACCCTCGTCTTTTACCCAGTCACTGGACTGGCACCTAAGGGAGTTGGCAAATAGACCTTGTGGTGTCAGAGAAAAAAAATGAAATCATGACTATTCACATGCACAGCTATGTGGCCAGGATATTGAAGTCACACACACTCCTTAGCGTTGTCATAGATTATAATAACACTGAAGAGAAATCGAAATGAAGATTGGCAGAGCTGCAGCAACTTGAACAGATTGTCTTTCTTTTGATCCACATTTTGCACAAAGTTCGAGACATGTCTATACAACACCATAGTTATATCAATATAATAATATATAAATAAACATTTCATTGCACTTGTGCATATGACAAATAAACTAAACTGAATTGATATCAGTTTTGCTGCATGGGGCATAGACCTGTACTGTAGAAATGACACAGGCCGCCAGACTGGATGACATTGACACTGTCTCTCCTGCATCTACATAAAAAGTAACACTAGATACTGTATATACTGTAATGAGTGATATCCTGAAATAAAATGTGTGGGGAGCATCTTCAAAATTTAATCATGTATCTTGCATTCTTTTATTAATGTTAAGATACATAGAAGTACACAGGCTACATACTGCATGCACACACTTTTACTGTATTTCAGATGGGTTGGGTTGACACATGAAGAAGGCTCCACAGCTGAAATGTTGTGTCAGCCTGTGCATGCATCCAGTCTAGCTAAATTCAGCAAGGCATCTCTCTTCCAGTTTCCGCTGGCTACTAAGGGTTCCCTTCCAGGCCACAGCAGCTCTTCCACTGCCCACCGCATACAGTAGTTCCAATCTCAAACAAGCAAGTACAGCTGCCTACTAACTGGTAGCTCTCTTCTTGCCTCTGCATCGAGCTACTGTTCTGTTCGCTGCAGCTTCATTTCCACTGCCCACCATAGAGTTCCAGTCCAAGCTAGCTGGTCCTGAAACTGCTGCTAGCCGCTAGTGCTGTCATTTGCTCTCTGACTGGCGTTTTGTCACCCACAGTAATCGTGCTTCCTTGGCACCACATTCAAACCCAATAGCTCAAACAAACGCAAGCCTGCTTCAGACACATTTTTCATTCGTTACACGCACAGCCTGCTCATTTCCAGCAGAACCATAGCCAAACCGACTTGTTCTTAGCTCAGTGCTTGAAATCTGCATCAGTGTTTTAGGGATTCTTTGAGGGGACGTGACAGCATTGATCCCTGACAGTGCTGTCATTTCCTCTGCCAGGCAAGTTAAAGCCAAAGTACTAAGCACGCAACAGCATCTCTTTATTCTTCAGCTCATTTCGTCATTTTTAGAATTTCTGTCACTATTAAAGAGTGTATGTGTAGATCCTTGCAAAAATGTTCACCCTCTTCCTATTTAGTTGATTTACAAATTATACATAATATACATATACACTATTATTAAACTATGTTTAATCAAAATTTGACTGCTTAGCGTGAAGGTGCTGAATGTGCAAAGCTTTTTGTTAGACCTTATTTATAAATTACATTAATATTTCTTAATACACGTATCAGAATTATTACAATTAGTGTTACAATTAAAGTTTATTGTTAAATTCTACATTGACTTATGATACCTCACTGTGATCAGTATAACAATTAAGTAAAATGGCAATAGCTTTGAAGACTTTTTTTTTCAATAACATAATATAAAGTATATTCATTCACAATTTCACACATTTGAAATGTTTGATATTTTGGAATAGTATTTGTTGGTCAGGGATATATGTTGCTTTTCTCATCTCGAAAGTCATCAGTAGATATGATCAGTAGATATGAAAAACAGCATCTGGTATTTCATGAATTGTGTCTGAACTTAGAAATGGTTTACGTGGTTAATAGCATCAAACAATCGGAGCTGACCTTTACTTAAAAACATTTTAAATTGAGGGACAAAAATACAAAAAAGAGAGAGGCGTTGGCAGTGGGGGGTAATTTTGTATTTTATCTGTGAAGTTCTTTGTTCACAGAATGAGTTATTTTATAATTACTTCAGAGGTTGACTTTTGTGCGAGATAAAACCAGTGCATGTTATCAGTATCTGCTGATTGACTTACAACAAACGTAGTGATGACAGCAACTGCCATGAGGGATCATTCATAAATGAGAGCAGGGCATTACCAACAGAAGGTCTAATTATAATTGATAGACTGGGATTTGAGCATTATGTTTCTGAGGACTCTGTGATGCAAAGCCTTAATTAAGATTTAAAAAAGGTGTGTGTGTTGTTGTAGGAACTTTGCAAGAGCTGAATACGTTGAAGGTCCCGGATTAATTAAATGTTTTACTCATATAATTCTTTCATACTTCTAGATGCATCTCAAGTGCTATTTAAATGAAAAATCCCAAATGATTAGCTCAGCATGCTCCATTACTTAATTATTAAGAGACATAAAATAGCCTTTTGTACAGTATATTGTTTTATGGCACCTGTCAGAAAGAAAAGGAATTCGATTTTTATTCGAGTTGTACAAACTGTCATCCTTCCCCTTTTAAATTGCTCTTAGGCATATTTTTGCTATTGTGGTACAAAGTTTAGTTTTCATTGTGAAACAATTTCAGCCTTATATAAAATATTATTAAAATATAATATAGAGGACTTTTATACGTTGTGTATGTGATCTATTGGCATGCATAATATAATACACAGACTATATATTTCTACTTTATTTATCCAGATATTAATCAGAGGGATAAAATAACACTTGCATTGCTTTCATTCAAACAGCATGAATACTAAAATGTTTTTCACATGGGAATTCTAGTTTTGACCATTTGAGATGTCATACTTTGAATAGTTTGAATAGTTTGCTGTGAGAGGTGTGGTGCAGTAAGTCATAATTTGAGGACTAAAATAAAGTTTTGTTTCCTGTCTTGGTAGCATTGATACACATTCCTTAAAGTTTAAATCACTCTGGGTCTTGGCTGCAGTGGTTTATTTTTCATCTGCATGTTTACTGGAACAAACAATCCTCATGTGCCTTTATACATTTCACAGGAACCAAAACTTCACCGTCATGCCACAAGTACTTTTTTCTACTGATGTACTGTAAATGAAGATGAAATATGGGCTAGAAATAAAAACGACTCTGTATAAACATATATATTAAGTAGCCAACAGTAGATGATCAGTAAATCATTAAATTGATTTCTGGAGGCTACTAACTAAGCAAAAAGGGACAAATATTTGTTTTATTATATTTTATATATCTGGATGTTTTTTTTTGTACCATGATAAATAGATCTTTGTTTTGTTTTTCTAAAGTAGTGTTCCCAGAAGAAGGGTACCTACATTTGAGTACTGATTTGCATATCAACCAAGTGAGAAATCCAGAAATACTGGATTTTTGTAATGATTGAATCATGTCAATTGAAGACCAAAAAACATGAGTAAGGATATCCCTAAAATTTACTTGTAGTTGAATCATCCTGTATGATGGTAGTTACCACAGACACATTGATTTTGTTAAACATACTGGATTATCAGATAATCAACAACTTTTTGTTCTTCTGGTACTGAGCACAAAAACATTTCTTTGTAAACATTTGTTTTAACTCCTTTTGTCCCATGTGAACACCTTGCTATCATTTTGTGTATGTATTCTGATCTCTTGAAGCCATTTAAAAATGTCCAATACCTTCTTATTTAAGCTGGTCAGGGAGCAAGTTCTTGCTTACTCTTAGATATTGTTAATCAGCTAATGTTAGATTACTTTAATTAGCTTTGCCTTCTCATTTGATTTCTACCACTTGTGACATTTCGCAGCATAGTTATTTCTTGACACTCTTAACAATTAACAGTTTAATTCTTATATTATGTGAATTGTAAATGAGTGAATTATGACTGGCTAATTAGTTATCTCTTTCTTTAATGTCACTTTACCAATATCTGATTTCTCAGCTTTATACAGTATGTGACACTTAAGGAAAAAAATATTTAATGAAGTTCTAATTAAAATATGCAATTTTGTTTTCATTTTACTGTTTTTATTAAATTAATTTGATAAACAGATGTAGATAATGGAAAATAGTAAATTTATGTAAGATACAATTCCTACTTTCATACAAAACTATGTGTATATTTTCTGAAATAGTTATAATCCCCCAAAAAAAGGATATATAGTACTCTAAAGGAAATTTCCCTAGAGATTTGCTCTTAAAATATTTAGAAGGTATTAAACTAAAGCTAGCATTTATAAGAACTTTTCACATTGTTATAAATTCCTCTCAGATATGCTTATATTGTAAAATAACACATAAAGATTGTATACATTGTATAAAATTCATGGCATTTGAAGAAAATCACACTGAAATGTGTAAGTTAATGTAGATTTCTGAAAAACACAATAAAAAACTGATGTCTGTTAATCCGAAACTAACCTTGCCAGAGTAGTTTCTCTTGACCTACACCGTGCTCTCCAAAAGTTTTGGGAAGCAATTTATAGTTATGATCCTGCAAATAATACAAATGCTTCTTTTCCTTGAGATCACAAAATGTGAAATTCCAAATTTGTTTTCCCGCTGATGTCACCGGTCATGTAGTCAGTAAGATGAGGGAGCCAGTTCCCAAGGCGGACATGCATTCCCAGGCCACTCCCAGGCCATGACAGCACCTCCACAGTGCTCCGCAGATATGTCCAGGTGGTGGGTTTCTTTGGACCCTCTGCAGTTCCTTTCTTTCTCCATACTGGAGCCTTCCCATCACTTTGGTAAAATATTTATCTTGGTCTCAGCTGTCCAAAACGTTCTGTAAAAAATTTCATCAGATCAGCAAAGTCTGATCTGGCTTCTGTGTCCTTGGTGTTGGTTGAAAGTTTACGTCTTGCAGTGCAGCTATTGTAATTCTTGTAATGCAATTGTATTGCAAGCTGTAGATTTTGAGACCCTCACAGTGATGAGGATCAGTTACTGTATATCCATCCAGCCTGCATTCCTCAGTACAGGGCTCCGGCAGCAATGGGTGCAAAGAAGGATACACCCTGGGTGGGCTCTAGTCCTTCGCAGGACAAACAGACACATCTGTGTAAATCAGAGCATCTGGAAGAAACCCATGCAAATACTAACTTCACACATATACTGTAGCACCGAAAGGAACAGAACCTAAGGCCCCAGGGTTGTGAGGGACTAATGCTAACCACTGCACCTCCATGCTTCACAGTTATATCTGTTTATTTAATTAATGCAAAAGTGTAAAACGGAATTTTATTTAAAATAAAATGTTTAAATTGTCTTTTTAAATAAATAATAATAATAATAATAATAATAATAATAATAATAATAATAATAATAATAATAATAATAATAATATTATTAGAACAATTCTTATTATTAGACTTCACTATCTTAATATTTTTGTAGGGCATTGTACATAAATACACTACAGCCTTGTCCCAATTAATGATATTGTGTTCACTACTGACATATTCAAAAGTTCAATCAGGGAACCAAAGTGAGTATTATGTTCACTATTCTCTTTCTCTGCTTTCAAAGGATTTTGCTGATGGGTTGCAAGTCACAAATTTGGGATCAGCTTTTAAGAAGCAGTGCACTTGAACAGTGCAAAAGGTTATCAGTTTGAGGTTAATACTTTGTCTTCCTATTGTGTGGAAGGTCTGTAGCCAAGATCAATTCTTTCCTGCTGTGCAAAACACCACATAGGGTCACACGGATCAAATGTAATAGGACTGTGCTGAGGAAAATAACTCTGAAATTGAAAAAGAATAGAGGTAATTTAAAGAGAAGGTTACTAAGATGAGTCAAATTAGTCTACAAAACTATCGACTTGGCTTGCTGTGGAAAATTAAAATCAAATAAAAATGAAGTAAAGTTTTGATCAGGCCTTCTGTTCTCCTTCAATGGGATGCATAGCAGCTTCTGCAGAGGAATAGCTTTCAATGAGGGAGAAACAGCATCAGCCATCATCCCTGATTTCAGCTGACATTTTCAACATGATGTCTCCGGTGTTTTTTAAATGTAATTTGTTACACATATTCTTTGTAGTGGTACATGCCACACAGTAATATACACATGCACCTACAGTATGTAGTAAAAACTCTTACAGTCACCTAGAAATAGCATATTAAACACATTTGTTCATGAGGTGTATGAATATCTGTGTACATGTTTTGATTCCCTTTGTCACTTTGAAATCATTATCATTTAGGAGAGTTATACTGATAATGTAACTGTCTCAGCTGCTTCCCAACTGATTTTGGCTTTGTAAAGATTTTTTCATGGTAATGTACTGAACATTTTGAAAATTTGCTGAAAAGCTATTCATTAACAAGTCAGTGCTGGAGAAACTGATCCATGATGCCAGCAGAGCTGCACTGTGGTCCAACGGTTCAGACTGATGTATTTGCATATCTGCAACTATTCAACATAACATTACTGAATGGAGAATGGTGGTAAAGTAACTAGGAAAGTTAGAACTAATGAGGATCATGTTGAGTATTCAAATAGAGTTTTACTATATTTTTACATATAAAAACACCAACACCTTCATTATATTATTTATAGGTTATACTACATTATATAATTAGCAGAATGTTTCTTTTTCTTTTGAAGCCTAGAATGTTGGCCTTGTTTTTAGTTTTCCAGCTGGTTTCTTTTCTCAAGTGTGTATAAACATGAAAGAATTTCCCCACTATTCTCCATTGCTGCCATACAATAGCTGCCAAGTGAACTCAGCTTCTTGAAGTCGCTAACTTACACTTCTTTTATTTTTCCTTTTTTCTGTCTTTTTGTCAGTTACAGTAGATGAAAAAAAGAAGCAAGCACACAAACCTTGGCACTCAAGTCAAGAACTATACATCAGTATCGTTCATGGAAGCTTCTGCATTTTGCTGAATTCTGGTAAACACTAAAGCTGATTGGTTTTGTCCGCTTGCCAGTTTATCCCAGAATTCCACCATTTTACTTCACTGAAATTTCTAGTATGCTCTCTTTGCTAACAGCCTCATGAAATTAGGAACCAAAAACATCTGTCATGTATTAATGAAAGTAGCGTTGCATTTTTAATGTATGGTAACCAGTTTGCTGCTTGAAAAATTGCAAAAAATATTGATTTTTTTCTTCAATAGCTGAAACCGTATTTTGATTCATCTTATATCTAGAGCAGGACAACATGAATAGACGGGAACACGAACTGCCTGCCAGACATTAAATTAGAAAGGGCAGTGACAAATATGGTCTCTTCCTGATAGTGAATCAGTACAAATCTGTGATCCTTTTATAAGTGTACAAATTCTTTGTTGTCCAGATGTGCATTACTTTAAAAGTACTCTCGTTGCTTTAGGTTATAATTATAGGTATAAACACTTTCTTCACATGGTTTAACCTGCCACAATGATTTATTAACAGTGAATGGCTATTATATTAGCTACAGAGCAGTGTAAGTCTCTGCTTCCAGACGAGATGCTTATACAGTATGGAAGTCAGATATGAAACAGCTCCTTAAACATTTTTGCTTCTTCACAAATGCAAAACATACAATGAGTCCTACTTATTTTCAATAATTCTGTTAGTGTCTCAGGTATTAGATCCCTGTCATCAAATACTGAAATAACCTAGTATAGCTAATAGAAATGTTTGAAATCAGTGAACCTTTGAAAATTCCTGGCATTCTTCATCCATTGTGATTTTAATTAAGCTAAAGAAACAATGTAACACAGCAACAGCTTTGCCATTTAGCTCTTATTGAATATGCAAAACTGAAAGCTAATTATATCTTGTAAAGTTTACTGAAGAAGTATTGACAGGTAAAAGTATTTTTTATCATTCTTAGTATTACTGCTACAAAATAATTTAACGAATGCCACATTATGCCACTCTACAAAGCAAAGTGTATTTAGATGTAGAATGTTTTTAACCATGGGTAGAATATAAAAATAAAATCTTTTGATGTCATTCATGCCAATGTAATAAATAAGACTTTGGAACTTGATCTATACATTTGTTGAAAATAATCCATGCAGGCTCACAATCGTCAGCCTTTCATATTTTAATGCTATGCAATGGACATTGGGCCTAGTTTATTATATCTTATTCTGCAGATGCTATTTTAGAAAAGAAGAAAAGGTCCCTGGCAAATGGATTTACAATCAAAGCCTGAAGCACCATATTTTACTTCTTAGAAAGGGCTGCCGTTCAGATTTTACTGTATGCGATTGGCAGAATTTTCTGTCATATTGGTTGCTTCCATCTGAACTGTTCTTTAAAAATCAATATTCTGCTTGGGCATACGGCTTGTTAGGATACAAGTCTGTTTTCTAAAAATACAGAGTTACGAGTTGAGCAATAAAAGATAATTGCGACCTGCATTTAAACATGTGATCAGCTCTGCTCATTCAAATGTCAGATCAACCTCAAAGGCTGAAAACTAATGTACAATACTTTCTATGCCAGAACTTGCTTTGCAAAACATTTACACTTTCAATAGTTGACATAGTGTATGCAAGTATGCACCATTGCAAATTTATTTGTTTTTAGATTTGATACTTCACTATCTTTAAATTATATTGAATCTGTACCTGCAAGCATTATCAAGAAAAATGAACTGTGCTGGCATAATATCCTGAAATCACAAAGTTTAATTCTAGCTGTTGAAGTACAGGTATGCATGGGAGATGGGAGGAAGGTTTTTGTGCTCCTGTTATGCTGTGGAGGTGCACGGAGGTGCGTCATGTTTTAGTGAAACAACAGACCCAGGTTTTAGGAAAATCATTTACGGAAAGTTATTGATTCACAGTTTTCTCAGTAATAAGGCCTACAGTATCTCAATGCTCTCTCACACTCTCATGCTGACACATGTTATAGGTTCCCAGGAGGTCTATTAAAGGAACATGCACTAATGTAGCTTTCTTTATGGCACCACTTGTCCAGACTTTTAGAATCCCTCCTCTGTACTCATTCACTGCTTAATTAACTTCCTCACACCTTAGAAACAGGGCACTGAAATGTGCTTTTCCCAGCAGCCTTCACTCTAAAGCAAGCACACTTTTTGTCCTTTCTCCCTTTTGTGGCACTGTGTATTTTTAAACACTGCGTTATCCACTCGTTAAACACATACAATCTAAAATGGCATATGGTATTATTAAACGCTTCTGTCTCCTCTTAACCTTGGATCTGTTCTGCAGTTAATATTTAGCTAAAATGAAATTGGAGTGTGTAACATTTTACCGTTTGATGTAAACAGCAGCTACTGTATATTTGAAGGAGTGGGTCTGGTTAGTCAGAATGTGCTGTTCGAATTTTGATTGAGTCAGGGTATCATAACTCTGCCACAGCCACTCAGTCACTGGTCAAGTCCCATTAGTCCATTAGATGGTCACAGATTCATTAAATGAATTGAAATGCTGAGGACTAGTGTTACTAAACTCTTGCTGTAGTTTGCCATCTTCCACATACAAAGCAAAGGTCAGTACCTCAAAGTAATACATTCTCAAATAATTACTTTATGCTGCAGTATGGCAATTTGTAAAATATAAAGAATTCTGTTTTTTCTGACTTGGGTGTCTACAGTTAAGTCTTCATTTTGCTCAAATGTATTTATGTTAATTGCTAAGAGCTAATTCAGCAATTTTGTTTTATAATACAGAATTATTACAGGAATATAATGTAATTGTATTTTTTATGTATAATTACACATATTCTTAAATTATTGATTTTATTTAAAATATAAAAGGCTTTGGTGTCATATTGATTGTGCTTGAATTTCTGTCATTATCCAGCTGCTAACTCCGTTTTTGAAGTTTTGAAGGAAAATGGAAGAGAACCCAATGCATTTCATTTCTTTTGATCTAAACTCAGTTATTTCTTGAGATTCGATGTATTCCAAGGGAAATGTAGATTTACTATGATTTGGTGACACTTCCCATAAATGAATAATTTTTGTGTTTAAAAACAGAAAGAAGCACGAATTTATGCAAAATGTTTGATTATCCAGAAAAATCCAATAATTTATTAAACTCAGACTTAAAAGAGTGTTGAGCTATACTCTACTGTTCTGTGTACTGTAGTTAGGAATTTGTCATTTGATGGCTGGCATAACATCCTTGCTTTTAATAGAATAAGTACAGTATTTATGCCTTGCAAATGGTAAAGAGTTAATCCTTGCTTATCTAAGTTATAATACATTAAAACATGAGGTCATAATGAAAGCGCAGGAGAAGGACAACTCCACTTTGAATGATCCCCAGTTCAGGAGATTATTAATACAGGTCTTCACACCATTATTTCACAAAACCTGTCATGCTAACATCCCCCCCCCCACAATCCCCATACAAATGTTGAAACTCTTTGGTTGGTAATGGAGAGTTTCCGATTTCCTTGTCCATATAGCCCAATACAAAGAGAAATGTTGAGAAATGAGAAATGCACTATTGGGGTTGGCCTGTATCTTCTTGATACAGGTATCCACATACAGTACAGTGTCTGCTTTATCATTATTCACAGCAGGGTTTAAAGCACTCAGAACTGTACTTCTGCATTTAAGATCTAAACTTTCTTTATTAAAAAATCCAGCATATCTCAGTGAAGGAGAAAACAATTTTACATAAGCCTCTCAGGTGGCATTTTTGGACTTGAATGGAGTCTTTGATTATTTTGGCTGCCTGGTGGTGCTTGAACTGTATTTTTAATTTTAATATATTACCAGGAAGGTTATAGGAAACTTCAATTGATCCAAGTGCACCACAGAACCAAATGATAATATTTGTCTCTAAACCTTTACTAGCATGTTTTATAATGGCACAATTCAATGGAAGATTAGGTGGCATCTTAAGCATTGAAATGAATGAGTGAATTGCTTGGAAATCTGTCTTTACTAAATGGTTTAAACCAGATATTTTAAAATTTCAGAGTTTGGATACAGGAAAACTAAAGAAACTTTATTGGTATTGTAAGTTGAGACTTAATACTGCATTATATCAAATTAGTAACAGCAGTAACAAAATGTATTAAACGAAAATCTCTAATAATAAGGAGACTGGTAGCAATTACAACAACAACAGGAATAATAAATTATTACTTCAACCTAATTGTTCTCATTTAAAATTTCATCTTGAGAAACTGTCACTAAGTATGCCTGTATGCATTCATAGTATTCTCCTTACTTCCAATGTGAAATGCTGTTTGATTGCAAACCTTTGATGTATTACTTCAGTCTGTCAAGAAGTATAGATTAAGCAGCTGTGATGTGCCTTTTCCAGAGTCCTCCCCCCTGCCAGTGGAAAAGAACATCCACTTATTGGATAATGATGCTTGCTTATTTTTCCAGTCTTATGAGTGAGGTCACATCAGGGCCTTTTTGCTTCTGATGAAAAAGGCTGTTGCTCTTTTCATTTAGCTTTAGTAAATTAATCCACGCCAAGGGTTCAGCTGTGAGTGAGGAAATATATCCCCAAAATAGGATCTGTTAAAGACGATAGTGGATTTCTTCAGATAATTGGAATAAGCATTTAATTATTTAAAAACAATACAAACATAGGCGTAAGTGATAAAATTTCTCAGCTTCCTACTTTTGTCATAAGTTCTTTCTATTTGGCATGCCACTGTGTTTATAACAACTCTTTCAAGTTAAAGGGTGAGCTTGGTTTATTTTTGTAACAACAATTTCCACTGTTGCCTCAGAAGGAAGCACCATCAGACATATGGCTAATAGGAAGATGGTAGGTAAAGCGACAAAATGATACTGTATTCTTTTTTGAGAGAATTAAAAAAGAACCAGACAGGATCTTGAAATACAATACGAGTAACAGGTATGGTGTCAACAACTATGTGAATGATAATGTTTTTTTATCCTTCTTTTCAAAAGCTCTGTCCTGCATGTTCTTCACAATTCAAAAAAGTGTGCTCATCCATATCACAATATCAGGTCGTCATCGTTCTGTAGACAATAAAGTACTTTAATCAGATCCTTGGATGTTGTATTGAAACTAGTGACCATGATCGTCACTAATCTTTTAGAAAACCATAGATCGCCTCTCATAAAAGCAGGTACACAAACACTTAATACAAGCCTCCAAGCACAGTATAGAATTTTTGTGTTGGAAGGAAGATGCAGCCTATCCTAATCAATGTCATTTATAAATATTAGACAGACCTTTCTGTAAACAGAATGCCGATCAATATCACACTTTTTTCTACAAAAATATTCCCTCTAGCTAAACACTGTAAAATTACCCAAAGCACAACCTTTTCTGCTTGAGTTCCTGTAAATAACTCTCACCTCTGATTAGGCAGACTCCACTAACCCTTAGCAGGCTCTAAATCCCACAACCCAATACCATTAAATCAATGACAAGTTGTTAGTGTGAAGAGTGCAGGGCTGTAATTTTCAGCATTTGGAAATCAACTCAAAAGGAACTCCTGAAATGTATTTTTCTAGTTAACAAACAAAATGGTTTTGCAGTTACTTCAAAACAGAAGCCGAGTATAAATAAACATGAATCAGTGCCTGAATTACTGTACAGAATTTTCATAGTGCTTACAAGTTGCAGCATTACAAAGATAATTGTTGTAAGGGAAAACATGTCCTTAACAAAAATATAAATTATTATACTATAATTATAATTGATTATAAAATATGATAAAAGATTAACAGAATTATGATTCAAGAAGGATCTGGCTTTTCACATTCACAGTGTTCAATAACATTTTACAGGTGTTTATTCCTTATTAATCTGGCAGCAGCATCTATGAGATAAAGCAATAATCTCTTGTTCCCATGGCAATTGTCTTCCAAACATACAGTGTTTACCTACCCCCTGTGCCTCTTCTCAGACTACTTTCTACTTCTTTTTCATTGAGTCATCCCTGTTTGGACATTGAAGCCCAGCGGATTCCAGCCGAAGAAAGCCGTTCTAGCAGCAGAAGAGTGTATCTGATAGAAAATCATGACTAATCTTGCAATAAAAGGTAGATAATGCCACACTGCATCGCCTGATATATTTTGAAGTGTTTCACAATAATGTAATCATTATTAAAATATCTCTCTGCTGAAATCACATAAAGCCTCTAGATGTGAAAATTGTGAAAATGCATCCGTTGCTACATTTGTTGTTGGTGGAAATAATGAGATTCCTGGAAGCATCTAAGGTCATGGTGTTCAAGAGCAGCAAACATGAGGATGGAACGGCAGTTTTTTATCAGAAAATGAAAGCAGAAAGAGCAGAAAATGGCAAGAAAGATTCAGCTTTGTAAGTGAAAGGAATCTGAGCACAGGGGTTGAAGCAGAGAGGCAGGCAGAAGTCTATGATATTGCCCACGGGAGAAGCATTCAGATATAAATGCTGTAAAATTGTTCATCAGAATGTAGCCCATTTGAAGGTTTCACTCTTTATTTTTTTTAATCAGAACCAGGAAGGTTCAGGTTAAGTTCAATGTAGATTTAATCCTTTTAAGTTATAAGCGAACCTGAGCTACAAACCATTCTCTCTTGGCTTTACACGTTCCTAATTTCATCCTTTCCTGGGAAAGCATTGCCAAGATTAATGCCACTAAAGAACGCAGCCGACTTGATTTTCATCAATATTTAATTCTCAGCTTTTATCTGCACACTTGAGAGTGAGGTGCAAATTTGGCATTATGTTGGGATTTGGCTTCAAACAAGTGGGGAAGCAGACCGTCATGATTCACAAAGCACTGCATTCTATACATACAGTAGTTGAAAGGGGAGCTGCAAGCAGGCAGTACTGATAGAACACTCCTGGGTGCTGTGTGATGACCAGCTGCACTGGCTTTTGAGAATCAGGAATCTGACTTACCAGCCGCACTCAAAATGTACCTTATAAATTAAGATTACGTTTTTCAAGTCCTTATTTATTTTCATAAATGTTGTACTATTTTAAATAAGTTTCAGTCACAAGCATTATGGGGGTTACTTCAGTTCCTATTGTGTACCCTTTGGACTCTTGCTCTCTCCTTCTTTCAATAACTATATACTTTTACATTATTAAGTATATTTTAAGTACCATGATTCTTAAATCTATACTGTACATTGTGAATGGCTGTTTTCAAATATTTAGAATTGTTCTTCCTTATTTTGACCTTTGCAATATTTGATTTAATTTTCTGCTATTTCCCATTTTGCACAGTTTCTCAAGAGCCCCAGCCTGCAATGACACTTTAAACTCGCATATGTCAGTGTGCCACATTAAATTAAATTGTCAGCAAGACAAGTTAATCATAAGCATGAAAGTCACCACTGACCCTACTGAGCTGAGTTAAATGTTTTACATTTTTCCCTTGAAGAACCTCGTAGGATACTTTTAGCAGTAAAAGCACATAATGAGACTGAGGACTCAAAAGCTGTCATGCCAAAATCAAAGTATTTTATGTAAGTCTTCATTCCAAAATGAACATTTAAATTTAATCCATTGTATCATTATTATCGTAAGTGCTAGTTTCTGCAAATAGTTTATTATTCCATTACTCTGAACTTTTAAAAACAAAGATCAATATTAGTATTTAATACACATATAAATTTTAAAAACATAGTTACATGAAGGGTGTTGTTTTAAATGTTGAAATACCAATATTTTAAGTGTCAGAGAAGTCTGATTTTGTCTTTTATTTCTCCAAAGGGCATTATAGTGCAATAGTTTAATTTGAATAAAAGTGTGGAAATAATTCGGGCTGAAGTATTGCAGGCTTGGCTTTCTTTCATTGAAAAGCAGTTTGATTTCTGATTTTGCCAGCTTCATGGAATTGCCCTGACACCTTTATTGTACACTGCATTATTCCTTCAATGCACTGGTGAAGAATGCTCACCTGAAGAATGATGCCTTTCAAATTTTTGTTTCTTGCATATACTGTACACCTACTGTGAAATGTTATTAACCCTTACTAGCTCAAATTAAAAAAAGCTCCTTTTTTATAAAATAGAAACTGAAAACATAAAAGAACAGAACAGAGGATCTATCATAATATACTGTATGAACACGTTTGAAAGTATAAAAAATATTTATTGTACCGGTATGTGGCTTCTGTCCATAGACAGGTCTTCTGGGAACTATAAGGGCTCTGTAAACTAAGGAATAACAGTTATTCACTAAAGGGGAGCAGCCTTTGGTGGTGAAGAGGCAAACCAAGGAATCTCATCATCTTGAATAATCACTTGAGCGTCTTTATCACAAAGTAATGACCCAGTGACATACAGTACCAAGATTAAAATAATCTTGTATGGTGTTTTTAGAAAGCAGCCTGAAAAAAAGCTTATGCAATGGCAGATCATGCATTTAAAATGTAGCTGAGCTTGTTTTTGATTTTATTCTCTTTCCTCTTAGAGTATGATCAGGGATTTTTGTGACTGTTAATCTGTCATGTAAGTCTTTTACATGTGACATAACTCTACAGGTTTATTCTTGTTGTGTAAAAATGGTAGCGCTGGATGTAAATAATTATTTCATTATATAGTCCTGGGATTAATACTGTACCTGTTATTGTAAATAAATCTGGAAGAGAACAACATGCAATGTCTCTGCACAATGATGCATCTGAGGGAAATAAAAAAAAATACTTATGTACTGTATTGTGACAACTTTATTGTGACATACTGTATAATATTAAATTCAGTATGTTTTATGTTTTAATAGATATAATTACAATTTCCTATTAAAATATATTTCATATATATATTTGTATTAAATTCAATAACCTAACCCATCCACCATTTGAAAAATTACAAAGCAAACATTTCAGCACTGCTTTCTGCATCGCTGAAAACTTTTCCTTTGTCTACTAGTCAATAAATCTGTGCCATTGAGTAGTAAGCTTCTAATCTGAGAAAGACAGGTGGGCAAAATTTTTTATTTCATAAAAAGTTTGATTTTTTGGATATATAGTCAGCTACAGTTATAGCTACAGCTAATGTTTTTAATGTTAAAACTTCAGCTTTTAATTGATCCCTTTAAGGAATTTATTTAGTCAAAGAATGTCTCTCTATTATTTGCTTTTATCTTATATTTATCATAGCCAAAAGACAGGCAAGCAGAAGTGGCTAAAGGTAAAGGTACTGGTGACATCAGCTCTTCTTTTCACTCGCTTCCCACTGCACAAGGAGAAGACCCCTCTGTCTGTGTCACAGTTTCTATAACTAACCGAGATCCATTTACTGTATTTAAACAGCAAACTGTTTAGGACACCCCCCTTTCACAAACACTACTTAACTCTGATTTATTTAGATCTAAGGTTTTCATGTGAAACATTTCCTGTGGTGTGCAGAGACCTTATTAGAAAGTTCATACAGCGATCATACTGTTCAGCTTCACAGGACTCAGTCTTATCAGCATAAATCAATCCCGTTACACATTAGCTTTTTTCCTTTTGCATTTTCCTGCCCCGCAGTGTAATAATAAGAGAAAACACTGGCCCTCATCGGGCTGATGTGAACCTTCTCTCATTTTGACAACCGATCAGTGATCCAGCTTGGTAGAGGAGCACAATACAGTACATGCGTGCCGGTCAGTAAATAGGGTCATCTGGTTCATCTCTCATTATTTCTTTCTTTAGGTTCCTTTAACTTCTCATTTCTTTCGATGTACAGTATATTTCATACATTTTTCAGAGTCTACTTTTCATATTTGGAAATCATATAAAAGCATCTTAATCACAAAGTAATGACCCAGTGAGATACAGTACCAAGATTAAAATCATCTTGAATTTTCATATCCAGATAGGTACTTACAATTATGAGTGTGATTTAAATTTATACCCTGTCAATTCGTAATCCCTGGTTGTTCAACTTTGCTTAAGAGCTGCAGCTCTGGACTCATTCCTCTGACCTGTCAAAGCTATTCATGGTTTGGCATCCTGTGAGCTGCAGGCTGCCTTGCTGCAGAGGAACCTTGGCAGACCTTGCACTGACATCCCTGCAAGCCTACAGATCCCAAGAGCTCTTCTTGCACCTGCAGCTCAGGGGGCCCAGGCCCAGCGGAGCTTGACCAGCTCTGCAGCGCTGCATGGAGAATCCTGTCACAGCTGCCTAATGACATGTCCTAAACTCAGGAGCTCCCTCTACATATTCTAAATACTGAGACTTCTGCATAGCATGATTGGCAAAAAAAATGAGCTGAAGAGGAGTCTAGTCTATGAAAGCAATAGTCCATTAAAAGTTATATCTATAATGAGTGACTTAAATTGAAATATACTGTAGGAATTCTTCTTGCTTAATTCCATGGATTAAACAGGACAGCTTATTCTTATTGTTTTTTTGAGACATTATTTGTTTCATGGTATGAAGTGACCTTAAACAAATACTTAAAATATGCATAGAGCTTTTGCCTGTAGTGAAGCAGGAACGCTGGTAGTGATTCAGAAATCAGAACAAAGTTTATTTAGTATTCCAGGTGAGATGGTTCCTGCAGCTGGAGATTTAAACCCCTTCCACAATTGCAATGTGTTTGGAGGGCTTACCAGTGCTCAGTTTTGTACACTTGTCAGCTGAAGATCTTAGTCTTGGCGTCTGCGTCTGATTGCATCCCTTTATTAACGGGAAAGCCTTTAATTTACCTAATGTGAGGTTGCTCTTGGATGCCAGCAGCCTCTAAGCTTGGCCTGCCAGTCACTTGAGGTCCTGACACAGTTCTTATGTCCTGCGTTAAAGTGACTCCTCCAGAGTAAGTGCTGTCTCATGGGAGTGGATTACTGATTTAACAGATAATATCCTACTTCTACTTATCGATTTTACATTAAACCTCGTGTCATGTCTGTTCTCCCTTTAGCTATCGTTTTAATTCAATTTTTCTAGTGACAAAATTCAATACATCCCGTATTAACACTTCAGAAATCCTTCAATGTCTGTCCGACCTAGAATCATTTAAAAAAAGACTCATTGGCAGTTTATTAAAAGAAGAAAGTACACTTATACCTGTTCTTTAAATTATACAGCGAAGCTTATTTTATACACACCAAAAAAAAAAAAGATAAAAAGTCAATTAATTTAAAAGTGATTAAAAGGCTGAATTAATAGTACTTTCAAATCCAGACTCAAAACCTTCTTCTTCAGAAAAGCCTTTACTTAACTGGTTCCATTCTTCACCCCTCTGCTCTTCTTAATACCACCTTCCACGGTCTCCTCTATTGTTATTGTTGTATTGTTGTAATTATAATTGTGTCCTATCTTGTGAAATCTTCTTATTTATTGTTGTAGTCTTCTTATTTATTGTTATTGTCATCCTGTAAAGCGCTTTGAGAAGCCACCTTTAAAGGCGCTATATAAAATAAAGTTTATTATTATTATTATTATTATTATTATTATTATTAATGATATACTGTACGCATAAGTATCTTCTTTCAACAGTTTACAGCTGTGCCTACCTGAATACATAGCTGAGTGACTGGTGGAGGATGAATGTGTTGAAGGTAGGACACTTTAAAATTGAAATCTAAAGTTTAAAAGCCAATAATGTGAAAAGCTTAAATTATACAATTTGATAATTTTACACCCAACAGAATATTTTATTTTGTGAATAACATATATTCCACAATTCTGTTTTATACTGTATACTGTATATTAAAATAAGATAAGATATATTGTACCATATTGGGCATATACAGTTTCTTGCATTAAGAATTTGTCTTTTCGCATACCCCAACTTGCTCTCCATGAGACACACAGAGAGAGAGAAGCTTGGGGTCAGAGCGCAGGGTCAGCCATTTATAGGGTGCCCCTGTAGCAATTGGGGTTAAGGGCCTTGCTCAGGGTCCCAACAGAGTAGGATTCCTCTGCCTGCTGCGGGATATGAACTGGTAACCTTCCAGCCACAGGCGCAGATCCTGAGCCACAGAGCCACCGCCCCGCCCCTAATGTATTCATATATTTTAATTTCAGAATTCAACAGTGTATCATAGTAAATAACCGCATATGTTACTGTGTCCGTGTGTGAGCCCTGCGATGGACTGGTGTCCCACCCAGAGTGTATTCTGCCTTTTGCTTGCAACGACTGGCTTCCCCAAGACCCCATACTGGATAAAGCAGAATTATTCTACCATTCTCAAATGACAAAGGACCCGGAAATATGTGATGAGCTATAGATTTAAGTGAAAGAGTGCTTTCTTTTCTCTCACATTTATACATAACTATAACAAACAATTTTAATTCATTTTCATTAATGTCACTGGAATTTTAATCAGAAAATAGCTACAGAGAAAGAGAAAGGTAATTGGTCTTGAGATCAGTGTTTAAAAAGCAGAATTGCACCATGAAATTACAAGCTCATGCATATTTTATACAGAACATTCTGTATGTATTCCAAACTGTATTACTGTCTTATTCAGAAGGCAGATTAATAGCACTAGTGTGTGACTAGAATTAAAACTAGGCATTAAAGTGAATGATGGTGCTTATAATGGTATGGCCCCTTTTTGATCCATAAATTGACAGATACACACAAATATTAAGCAAACAGATGTTCCAACATCAATTAAGCATGAGACGAAATAGGCAGTGTGATTGTCTGTAGTCACATAACCCCTAATTTTGTCAAATATTACTATTGGGATTTAGAAAAAGACATATTTTATTCTTTCAGTTGCTCTTTTCTATGACTAGTCAATGATATAGAAGAATCCATAAAGCCAAAATATTTTATCATTATAAAAATAAAACTTCCTCCAATTATAAGACAACAAAATTAACTGCTATCACATTTCACATTTATTTACAGTGTTTTCAAAGTGTTTTCAAGTACATATTTGTATGGCATTCACCAGTTCAGTTTTTAAACTACCTCTCATTCATTATTTCTACACATTAATATCTCTACAGTTAGTTTTTGCATGCAGTAATTGAAAAATGATATCCTATATATATACAATATACCAAGTCAATTTAAACAGTTTAGTTTTTAACTTTAGTTTAAAGTTTAGTGAAGTGAATTATTCGGTTGATGGCAAGAGAAGAATGTGCAGTAGTACTGCAGTCTATCTGCCCATTAGTGTAAACCTAAACATTGCTCATCATTTTCTTTCTCACTCAGACATTGCCCTCTGGGTCACAGGCACCAAACTCATGATGTCTGCAGAAGCCTCATATCAATAGACAAAGGAACTTAAAATAGAGCAGCACAGTTTTAAGCTATAAATCACTGTTCCACTGTTTCAATTTATCAGATGATGTCCTCTGTTGGGTTGATATCATGGTCCGGTTTATTTATTTTGACATAATTTCCTAACCAGTAGAACTGGGGCCTGCTATAGAAGTTCATGGAGCAGCTATAACACAGGCAAGAAGAATCTGTTATCTTTGCTGCCCATAGCAAAATCACTCAAAAGCATTTTTATGTGTCTGAGGCAACATTTTGTTTTCTATAGGCACCCACCCGATCTAAGATTTATAAAAGCAAGAAACATGCGCAGGAGCTCAAAATATTTTTTGCATCAAAGAATGCCTCCATTACAATAATAGGCCACACCTTCAAACATCTTTATGTTGTTATTCCGTTGATCCATTTTCTAACCACTTCATCCAATTCAGGGTCGCAGGGGAACCCAAGCCAATCCCAGCAAGCAACATGCACAATTCAGGGTACAATCTGGATGGGGCACTAGTGCATTGCATGGCTGATACAGACACAAACACAGACACTTACACATCCACACCAGAATCAGTTTTCCCATAAGCCAAATCAACCTACAAATCTACAAATAAACCTATGTCTTTGGACTGTGGGAGGAAACCAGAGCACCTGGTGAAAACCCCTGTGAACACGAGTAACAGACAAACTCCATGCAAATAGCAGCCCAGCTATTGAACCCAGGGCCCCAGCTCTGCAAGCCAGCAATGCCTACCACTGTGCCACCGTAAAAAACTCTTGACACTTGAAGGTCAAAGCTGATTACTGGCACTGTACAGTGGCCTGGAACTATATCTTCATCAGACTTATTTCTCACCAGTGCATAGAACTGCTATAGCGTCATTGGCTGTGTTTCTTTGGAGTGTTGAATAATAAAGAAAATATAAAGGGAAGAATGAAAGTTTTGTCAAATTAAATCCCATATCAGTGATTCTCTATGTAATGAAAACAATCTTCTTTTTTTCTGCTGAAAGCACAACACAACTGGCAGAATTCAGAGACTGTAAGAACTTGCTTGGCTTGAAGTTTCTGTTTAATTCACATTCAGACAGACTTTGTTTTTCAACCACAATGCCATCAACTTCGGTGAGAGATTACATCAACTCCAAGGAATGGAATTCATCAATACAGATAAGCACTTGGGGTGTTTTATAACAGTGCATATGCCATTCTAAAGTATTTCATTAGATTATGCCTTATTTAGTAGAACTATTGTTCATCCTCATTTCTGACATACAACACTGGAAATGAATGAATGCATACTTCTGCGCACTTTATTTTTCAAGAGGGTGAATTGCTGCACCTTCAAAATCCACCATCGTTTCTCTGGCAGGAGATGATGCTTTTTGCATACCGGGCACAAAATTATGCCTGCCATAGGCGAACATTTGCATGACACATTTTGTTGCAGAGGCTTATTACAACAATGACATTGTTGTAATGGACGAAGAGATTTCAGCCTTCAATTTTGTTTTTGTTGCTGGATGTCTATTAATGTGACAGCTTGCAGCCAAGAAGATCTAGGGATTGTTTTGCCTGGGGCCTAACCTGGGGATGTGGGGTGGAGTGTGTGCGTTTGGGGAGCTGGAGAGTACAGCAGTGGGGTGCAAAGATTCGGAAAGCAGGCTGGTGCTCACAGGGCAAAGGCAGAGAGCTGTCAAGCACACAGCTGAGGGAACAACACAAGAAAAAGATATACAATAAACAGGAGGAGGCTACTGGCAGGGATGAGCAAGATCGTCGCTGGGATTTGCAGATGGTGAGGAACATTAGCTTTGCCTTTTCAAATATTCTTTTCTGGTATTTTTTTAGCATTTGCTGCAGAAGACGCTCCAGTTTCTCAGTTGCTCCACACCTGTGCTTTCAATCATGTTAAAATAATTTTTCGAATTATATTTTGATATTAAAAACTTCTACTTCTTTCATAAAGAGTTTTTCTGAGGATATGTTTACACTACAGAACTAAAATAATATGTGCTATCCCTTAACATCACTCCTCTTACTACGTTTAGTAGGCATTGTATGATTGAATTGTATGATGTGCAATTCAAATTTGTGCAAATGAATTGTAAGAAAATCATGGAAGGACAACTCAGTTCTAAACAGTAATTGCTTATACTTCTGTTTTTTGTATGTTAGCAGGATTTTTCCTCAAAATATCTTGATGTTAGCTTCCTGAGAAGCTTATCTGTTGTGGGGTGGCAACATGGTGTTCCTGTTCAGCAGACATTTATATCTTCTATGTGCTAGACACTTTCCAGCTGGCAGCTGTGTGAGTTCACACAGCAGTACAGCACAGATCAGCTGCTGAATCCGAGAAAAGTGATCAAAAATATGCTAGAAATCCGCTAGGTACAGTATCTGATTATTGAACATTTCAGATATTATACTGCCAGTATCTATTTCATCTTTTGCCACTATTGTGTGAATCTCACCTTTTTTTCTGCTGTGACATACTGGACAGCTTAATCCAGTGATGGAATGGCTGTAAAACAGAATATATGCACTATCTGCTCCTCTTTTATATCAGTTTGCTCCTTTGCAAAGAGTTGCTTTAAAAACAACAAACAACTCTTTGTACAGGAGCAAACTGACCTACTGTATGCAAAGATTAAATTCCCTAACATTTAAACTAGACAGATGTACTTTTATGTCTCACAACATTATTTATTGTATCTTAACTTGTATCTTCTTATTTTCCAGCAAATTCTGGAAGTAAATTCTGCTGTGTAGGAGCCCGATTTAAGAATCTCTAAAGACAGAATAAAACTGAAATATGGAAACTGAAAATATTCAGTAAATACATAGTAGAATTTTTCAGTTTTCTATACCAGTGCTGTTGATTTTTCTGTGATTGTACGATGTGCAATGGCACATTTATTGCTGATGAGATAGTCTGGAAAATGTAGGATGCTTCTAAACTGAGTCAAAATGTGAAATAAAGGCACCTTTATTTAAGCTCTAGCTTAAATATATTAGCATGCAATACAAGGGTAGAGGAAGAAAATGGCAATGGAAATGTCTCTCTTCTGGTCCAAAAAGGAAATCCTTCTTAAGAGTGTTAAGGCACACTGACAGGTATTAGGCAGAAGATGTTTAAGCAGAATAAATGTGTCGAAATGAAACACCTAATTTCAAGGATGACATGTCCCCATCTGTAGGGCTGACTGAACTGAAAGGAGCTAAAGAATTAACTGAAAAGGAAAAGTAGCATGACCAGATTTACAGACCAGCATTGGGTTTTTGCCAAAGTTGAACAGCTCGTCTCTTTTGCACAGAAGTTGCTTCTGCTTATTGTTCTGTTGGGACTGTTGCATTTCAGACTACTCACACAAAACATACAGTACTCAGAGAATCATTCGCTCCTTTCGCACATTTATGTTTTTTGTTTTGATGATGTTATTGTCTATGATACTGAGAAATAATTGCACACCTCTTGCATATTAAAGACTTAATTTGATGCAAAGCAAGAATCATAATGATATTTTTATCATGATAAGAAAGACCTCTGTGTTAAGTGCAAAATTTAAACAGACCTCGAAAATGATATGACATTAATGCAATATGTTTCTGGCTAAAAGCCTGGATTCACTCACTGTATCTCACCATTTAAAGCATTGTTTAAATTTTACAATACATATATTAATGTGCTTAATGCTTAGCTCCAAGCTTCTGGGAACCTTCTTTATTAGATGTGACTGAATGATAATGGAGGTGTTAAAGCACTGACATAGCAGCTGACATGATGCAGAGGTTAGCCTCTCCAAATTCTTAATCAGCTTAAAATGTCAGGCAGCTAACCTTGGGTCCAAATAAGTGTGTATTTCAAGGTATTAGTTTTCATCTCACAGCCTAGCAGTAACTTAATGACATTGTTCCAAAAAGACCACTGTTCTGCATGGGCAGCTAGACATATCTTTGTGACTTGCTTTGAATACTACTTATGAAAATGGGGCTTCTTCAGGAATTTTAAAATAGGGTTTTTGTTTGATGGATATTTACTAGATCTGCAACTAACTGGTATAGTATCCTATTTATACTGTAATGTCTCCTACTTGTGCCCATTAACTGCTTGTTGAGGCTCTGTCTCAGTGCAATCCTGCATTGGACTAAGCAGCTATTAAAAATGTTTGGATAGTGTTAATTATTGGAATCAGTGAAATAGATTATTTGGTGTAACTCACCTAGCTAAGAAAACGGCAGCCTGAGTCAAAGGATGGAATGTGGAATGAGCCACGGAGTAGCTGCAAGGTTGTAGATAGGGAGAAGGGGTGTAAGAGAAATGTGCAAGGGGGAGTATATACTGTATATGTAGAAAAATGGAAGTACTGTAGGTGTGATTATGCATGAATGTCTAATAAACTCCATTTAGTGGCTATTTCAATTGTCAACCATAACCTTGCTTGAAGACAGAAGTGGTATAATTTTCAAAAACTGTTAATTGTTCACCATTTCTCATTGACAGCCTTTTAGTGTGGAACAAATTTGCTTTACAGAAATTAAATTCTAAATTATTCATAACACCTCCCTGAACATAAGAACACAGGCACCCATTCTAACATAAATGAGTTGTGAAGCGTATTGATGGAAAATGATTTTAAGGAAAATGTTAAGTTTATTACCTAGTAATTGAAATAATTAAATCAGATTATGCCAGTATATCTTAATGTATCCTGTGTTGCACAGACAAAAGGTCATGAAAGATTGAATCACAAAATACTTCTTTATGACCTCAGGATAGGTCTGTTAGTAACAATTATGTTTTGTCATGTCTCCTCATAACATCCTTTTTATGGGTTTCTCTGCTTTAAGCAAACACATCCACATTACATTCTCCTGGGATTAGAAATTACAAAAGGACAGAAAGCCTGCGGGTGTCTATTGCATATTGTATCCTATATGGTCAGTATATCAGTGTCCATTTGTAAGGCTTCCTCTTTCCATTAAGAAATATATCCAAAATTAAGAAGCATACTGGATTCATCTAGCAATCACCATCAAAACTGCCTAATATCATCCCAAACTGGCCACTACCAATCTTTGCTTGTTGTATTACGTCAATCTTCAGTCTCTAATTGGTCATGGCATCACAATTCAGCACCAAATGTACAGTACTTCACTAGAATCATAAATGCATTTTTCCTTCCCATAAAGATCTGTCAATTTAATTTCACATTAATTTCAACATTCTGATACTTAGATGTGAGGCTTTACAGTATCTAGTTAAGTCTTTACTAGTGACGTAGCCAAGACACTAACACTTCTTGCACCTGTCTAGGCTTTGCATTTCAAGGAGTGTGGGAAGTTGAACTTTATTGCCATATGTAACCGGTACATGTACTGGTACAATGGAATTGTTACTTACAGAAAGTCTCTCGATTGTTAAGAAAAGTAAACACACAAAGTGCAGACAGTGCATCAAGACAATATACAAACAAACAGTAGACAATGTACAAGTAAGCAAGTAAACAGTTTGAATGTAAACAATGCAGCCATGTAAACAATGACTGCAGCTGTGCAACAAATAAGAAATTATAATGAGGTAGATGTTGTAGGTGTGGTCCGAGGGGTTTGGCCAAATGTGTTCGCCAACTACACTGTTTGTGGGTAAAAGCTATTGAAGAATCTAGTGAAACAGGGGGAGAAATATCTTTCAACATCAACAGGCTTCTTCTCACACCCCATTTGTATCAGAGAATGTTTGTTCTCTAGACCTGGCTCAGAGCCTGTTTGAGTTGGCTCTTTGGTCTCGAAATGCCCTGAGATGAGTCTCTAGCTAAAGGGGTGTATAAAGGCATGAACTGAATAAACAATTGAGATGCAGTGTTTTTACTTTCTGGGACATGCCTTCTGGGTGAGAGCGCAAGCAGAGGTAAACTGAAAAAATACTGCAAAACCTTACTTTGAATGGACTATTATTTAATTTTTACTACAGTATATACAGAGTTTTTAAAACATAAATAATGGCAATAATAAAACAATGTTTTCGTTTTCAATGCAGGAAGCCTGCTGAAAGTTAAATAAAATATAAAAGTTTCTATCAGGTTCAGGATTCAACCTGAGGTATCTGATTAACAACCCCTAGAGGTGTAGCAGACAGCTGAACTGAAGGCTTGTCTCAGTCTCTAGGGGTGTAATTAGTTTGTGTTAACTTAATAAAAGTGCAATTGCATTTTCAAATTGAATACTCCCAATCCTACCTTTATTGTACAAAATAAAATTGGCATATCTCTAACACCAAAAAGTGATTTTTTTCAGGTTCATTTTTTCAATATTGCTATCTGGAAAAACATATGCGCATATTAACAAATGTACATTTCAGAGAAGCATATATTTTTCATGCTTCTTGAAGTCCCAAAGTTTTACTAGAGACTCAGTAGGTTCTCACTGATTTCTCAGGTGGTGATAAAGGAAGCTTTAATCTCATATCAACTTGACACTTCTGTTAATGCTGAAAGATAAAAGTTAACCGAAATGTTGGGCACAGTACCAAGACCAAAGTAAGTTTATATTATTTAAACCATACCTTAAGCACATTAAGCTCAGAGGATGTGAGAATAATAAAATGTAAAATAAAATATGCCAACTTTGGAATTCTGAACAATATTATAGCATAAGTTTAAAGGAAAATGGATTGATTGCCTACGGGAAAACATTGTTAAATAATGGTATTAATTAAATAAAGAACACATAGGCACAATTTACCTTGGTAAAATATGATTCAAATGAATAATGTGATTACAGTAGTAACCTTGACTGAATTAGTTTTTGGATCTCACTGCTGCTATTGCTGTTCCATGATTAAAATGACTGTCTTTCAATGACCTGTGTGATAGCACCTTGGCTGTTTACAGGAGCCGTCGATCTGATACTCAACTTAATGTACACTTAGTAGCTTAGAAAATAGAATTAGCTGCATGCATGTGGTTGTGCTTGGAATCACAAATGATTCCTACACTGTCAGTATTCTTCCTCCCCCTGTACTGTTGTCATACAGTATCTGTGGTTGGCACCTTCAGTCTAACACCTGATATACTTGTGTTGCAAATGCACATTTCTATAATGTTATTGCACAGATAATACCATACAAATCATTTGTTTAGTTAAAGATGTATGTACATACAATATTATAGAAGTCTTAATTCTTTTGATATCTTTTACAAACATTAACCACTGCTAAGGAAACAAACAGGAGTCATGCAATGCCTTCTTGGAATTCCTGACAGTGTAACTGTACTGCTTTACCTGCTGTACTGCTTTATCTAACTGTATAAATGGGCACCAGAATGTGCATGAAAAACAATTGTAATGTCTGTAAAGCATGAGACAAATAAATTTATAATAAAATATGTTAATTGTATGTTAATGACAATGTTGTGTAAAAATGTAAACCTCCAGGTTATTTTTTCTGTATAGAGATAACTCTGTGAATATACAGTACATTCAGAATTGCATTAAAATGTTGAATGTTGATGTTGCATCTTCAATGAGTTGATATAACAAAGCTAAATCTGTTACACTAATTGAAATCTAATTGTTTTGTCATCTACTGTTTTTGAATTCACGTGACTCAAGGAAATGGTGCTGGCTTTTTTCCTACGGTATTTTCAGATGAGCAACGAAGCAGTACAATATACACCTGCTGGACAAGTTGCAATTACATTTGGTCTGTTGTCTTTTAATCAGTGATGGTTGATTCTAGCAAATTTCACAACAGAACCATATTGAAAGGAGGAAGAAGGAATGTTGTTTCCACAAATAGAAACAATATACTTTTCCACACTGAGTTCAAATGTTGCTTTATTAAAAGAATGAAGTGCAAGCTCAAATTTCAAACCATTTCTCAATCTTTAGATTTACTCAGCTGTAACTTCATAAAGATTCCAATCACAACTGCAATAAAGCAGTTTACAAAAACGAATAGGTCTTTAGGAACAAATAGTATAGTTTTATTATCAAATGCTTATCCTTATAAATTATCTGCTGTGCATGCCCACCCTACAATTTTGTACTTTCTAATTTAGTATTTGGTAATGTGTTTCTATAGTTTGTTTCTTATTCTCAATGTGTTTGGAACATTGCCCACATACCGGTACTTATTTTTCAGACTTGACCTTATAATTGTGATCAGTATTCTTTAGCATTTCTTTGCTGTGTGTTTGTGAGCTTACCCAGTTTTTCTAAATAGGTTTAAAGTACTGTACCTACTGTACATACTTATTGCATCAATGTAATTTTCAGAATTCATGTTCTGTCAGTTGTCTGTTTAAGTTTAGTTAGGTAAAGGGCTAAAAGGTTTCATTTTGTTTGCTATTGCTATGGGAATTGATTGAATAAAGTGAATACTCTACATGCAAACTGCTGTACTGTATATGCACATACTGTACATACAGTATATGTATAGTACAGTATATATTGTAATCTTCATATTTTTGTACCATTATATTCCTGTGTGGTCTTTGCACATTATTTGAGTTTTTTTTAGTAGCAGAAAATAAACAGACTTAATTTTCATGCTACTGTTTTTTTCCTGTTTATTATTGTCACTATCAGACTTTGCCTTGTGAACATTTGTTGACAGCCCCTTAGATTAAGTTTAGCTAAGAATGATAAAAAGCACTGAACTGGAATCTAAGAAGCCTGTTCTTTGTGGTTTGTTTGGAGGTTTTCACAGCACGCACTTCCTGCATATTCAATGGAATCAAATTTCTTTAAAAGAGCTAAGCTGATTTTATTGCTTCGTCTCACTTACTACAAAGATTATCAAAGATCTTTGACTCTTTATTTGGAGATCCAAGCCTTGGAAGAGCATTTCTGCTGCTCACTCCAGATGGTTTTGATTAAGGCAGAAATTCCTCCTTACCCACCAGTCACATGGACCAAATGCTCTGAATGCTGAATCTCTCCACAGAACCTCTGATAAGGCCTCATTTATCACTCTGAAGCCTTCAGCTGTGAATAAGTGGTAGAGTAATAACCTTACCTTTTACCCTCTGTGGCTGAATCATAACCTCTTCTTACCAAAGTAAAGGTTAAGTGCATCTTAGACAACTTGTCAACAAACACATTTAAGGTAATCTTCCCTATAAGTGATGTGTGTTTTACTTCTTTAACCCTTTAGGCTAAAAGCCATTAATCAAACTGAAGTCTTAAATTGTAAATAGATGTTGGTTTAGTAACCTTACTTCTTGCTGTTCCTTTGCAATAATCTCTGCTTCACATGTGTTTTTCTTTTAATCTGTAAAAATAATGACCTCTAGGTATAATGAGCCTTCCATTTAAAAAAATGAAATAAAAAATAAAAATTGCAATCAATGTATGTTTCTATATATAAAAATCAGGGCTCTCATTAGCCCTTTTCTGGAGCTAGGTAATTTTATACTGCAAGGCAGTATGAAAAATGTTGTTTTTTTGTCACATACTGTAGTTTGCAGACCTGTGAAATGCGCCACCACATACTGTATGTGCTGAAGCTGCTGGGTAACTTTGATGTATGAATAAAGTAAAAAGCAGATTTATGTGTAACACTGGGGAAGTCGTTCCTCTGGTTCTCAAGGGGCATTCAAAACCTCACATTCTGGTTTCTGCACATTTTGGTGCTGTCAAGTGCTTGTACTATGGGTGGAGCAATGAGTCTGACCCTGTGCATCACATACAGTACATGTGAACCTTCTGTCAATTCTTGCCATGGTTCTTTATATACAGTAGAGCGTATTGATATTTCATAAGGCTATGATGTTACAGATGCAGTCTTTAATACACTTACTGTACTGTGCTCAGTGACACTCTGATTATAGATGGGAATATTTGCCTGCAGAGCTTCATTTTGATCTTTCGATCATGTGGTCCGTCACAATTTAAAGTATTTAAAGACAGGAGGGAGTTACTCCCTTCAACATCTCCTAATGCTTTTTCCATGGTTTCAGGCCTTTTTAGTTTTATGTATGCTTAAATTGTAAGAATTTGTAATACACCAAAACCAACCAAACAGATGACGTTGCAGAAACAAAACCGTAGAACTGCATCCTAGCAATAAATCTTGGAGGTAAAGAAACATTTTTCCTAGTGTTTTGCATTCCATGCAAGACTGGTTGTCTTTGAAGGCAGTGCAGGTCCCATTTTTCTACACAGGGTCACGGTGTACTGGGCCTTATCTGTCATGTAAATAGTAAATAGCAATTGCTAGGCATCAAAACCAGGAACAAACAAGACAGGGCATTAGAGTAAATGTATATAACTAGGCAGCAAGCAAGTGTTGGATCTTGTGGGGCAAAATTGAATTATGACTGTGATAAACCATCCACACTGTAATTACATTTTCTCCCTACAAGAAACAAATGCAAACATTAGATCTAAATAAAACCTGTTAACCTTAAATGTATAGAATGATTACATTTTCATATATTAAACACTAAAATAAACAGCAGTCTTGAGGATGGTTACCCTTCAGTTATTCTAGTATTTCCACACATGTAGGTGCTTGCTGTTATTTACAATTCAACAGTAATGCATACAATTAATTAATGATATGCAATTATTTTCAGTAATTAAGCAATCAATTTTAATTGTCTCTCAAGAAAAACCTCCTAAATATTTTTCAGACTAATTTGTTGTCACATTATGATAATGAACAGTACATTTAATCATTTCTGCCTAACAGTGAAGGTCAATCATAATATTTAGAAGTGAAAACTCTAGATTTACAGGTAAAGGTTTACAGATAAACCTTCTAACTTTATATTTTTTCTTTCTTTTTTAGAAATTTCAAATACTGTACTAAGAAAAACCTCAATGTTTCAACACAGAATCAAATAAAAGTTTGGAAGGTATTAACAAGAAGTGAGATGTTATTAAAAATAGTTTTTAGGAATGCAAGTAATCTGATTTGGTAACAAAAAACCTTCATACATATTTATTAGATAAATTCTGTAAATTTTGCAAACAAAATGTCATTATTGATTCAAAATGTATGAAGCACAGTATGCCATGAACCCAGACGTTTTTCATTTTTCTCTGGTTTAGCTGTAGGGTTTATTTTCCTTGGCTTCTAATGAAACGGGATACATCTGTGCTACATAATTATGAGAGAGTTTGTAATGTTTCTCCTGTCCCAGTGGGAGTGGGCATGGATTTCTGGAAGGTACTGCATCTTCTCATGGGAACATCAATACAAAATAAAGAAATGAAAGAGTGTATAATCAACAGAAATGTTAGATGCTGTTAGATTGCAAGGAATGTGTGTGGAAAAGTCAAGGCTTCTATTTTTGTATTGATACTTTGAATTCACAGTAGAACTCCAATTAGCCTTTCTAATTAGAGTACAGATCAGCTCAGGATGAAAACAACTAGCAACTTAACATGCAGTTTTAATCTTTGATGCAGAGATTCAAATAATACCCAAAATTATGACACTAATGTAATAAGTAGAAATGAATATATTTCAATGATCATAAGTTTGAAATAATATAGTAATATACAGTAGTACTTTCCATTTCACAACAGAAGTCTGGGTTAATGTTCCACTCCATATCACCACAGCACTGCATTTATAAAATTATGACAGCATTCTTCTGAATGTTTTGTCTTTTTTTTTCTTGTCTTGACTAAGGAGTCATAAACCAATTAATTGCACAGATCACAGGTTCTGTGTAAGAGCAGCTCTTTTGAGTCCATTGCTGTACTGGTCTGAGTACACTGTTTTCAGAGTACTGGTTGAGTGTGATTGCTTTAGACATTGGTGTTCATGTTTAGAACATGAGAATTTAGGAAACATTCCAAAGAGAGATCTCCCTTCAGCCTATCTAACTTGATTGGTGGCTACTGTAGTAAGGAATAATGTAAGGATCTTTACCAGCTGTTTCTTGAAAAGAGCCAAGGTATCAGTTTCACCCACATGGATGGTAATTGTATTCCAGACTTTCACCAAGGCCTGCCCTCTGTCCCAGCCCTGAGCAGCGCTCATGAGTGTCCAGCCTGCAGGGCAATGTGACACACATTAAAAGAGGACAGGGAAAATGAGCAGTACTCCCATCTCGGGTGAACCTGTTTCTTCTAAAATAACCAATTTTATGCATTTTAGTATAGTAATCCTCAGATTAGGCACATTTTGCATAGTTTTATATGTAATACATTACTCTTCCCTTCATAATGTACATAAATGCTTATAAAGAATTCAAATGTGAAATGGAGTTTATTGCAAAAGTTTGGGAGGGATGAGAACAGCCAAGTTCAATCTAAATCGGCTGTCAGTAATTTGCAATCTCTGCTGACGTCATTTCCTCTCCTAAAACATTATAAATGTTTTTGATATCTGATCCCCTTCTGTCCCTCACATAAGTCTTTCTACATCCCACATCCACCCCATCCCCACTTCTGCAGCTGTTCCTTGGTCACTCCTCACTCTGCAGGGGGTCCCAGCCTCCTTGTCCTCTGGCCAGGAGGTCAGCCCTCAGCCAAGCGGGTTCAGCCAAATTTTCACTAAACACTCCAGAATCCGCTCAGTACACTTATTTTTTGGATGTTGTTATTTCTAGTGAATGATGGGAAGACAATTTGTGTATTACTAGAAGACAAATCGTTAAATGCAATTTTATTAATGTTACTTGACATGTATTGGGATAATTCTCAGGTTCAGACATTTTCATGTTTACAGTTTGCTTCTGCCATAGCATAATCTGATGTCTACTCTTTAAGTGCCAAATGAAATAGGTTATGGTCATATTCAACTGTTCCCTGTTTTTCCATTTTTAAATGTAAAAGAAACTGTTCAGCTCTCTCGGTTCTCTCGGTTCCCAGAATTGTGTTTCAAGGCCGTGCAACTGTTTAAAATTTTATGAACTCTTTTAAAAACATATATATGTTCAAATATACTGAGCTTGATATATAGCCAATTCAGTTCTCAAAGCTATTTATACTGCATACTGTACCTACAAGCTGAGGTTTTATACTGTAATCCTTAAAGTAACAAGTGAAAGCTTGGGGAGAAAGTACGGTATGTGTTTGGCTTGGGGAGGTTTCAATGGAAGTTGAAGTGGAATATATGTACAGTAGCAATGGTACACTGTTTAACTGTATTTTATTTTGGTAATATTCTAAATAATGTATTGGGCTGTGGGTTGGAGTGGACTCTCTGACATTGGAGTCTAGCCTTGGACCCAGAGTGCTGCAATGTCTGTCAGTCTTCTATGTAACTATAAAGCACCAGCATCTGAAGAGATGGGAAAAGCTTCTGATTTGAATACTGCTATACTGTCATCATGACATTGTACAGAGCAAAATCATATTCCTTATAAATAATGGAATTCCAATAACATTCTGTTGTTTGTTCAAGTTCAAGTTTATTTGTTAGTCCAGCCATATACAGTACAAGTATACAGAGGAGCAAGATATCGTTCTCCAGGTCTACGGTGCAAATACAGCCAAGGCACTGACAAGACAATGCTATAGACAATGTAGACATAGACATTTCTGACAGGGCACAGGGCACATAAACTGCAATGTGCAAATGGAGGTGCAATGTCTAAAATATTCTGAAGTAATTTAGCACATATGGGTTCTGCAAGCCTTGCTAAAACAGAGAAAATCAAACTACCTGTGCACCAGGTGTTATGGATGTTGGAAGGGAAGAAACGTGGAATGGGAGGACAGAGGAAAAAGACCCTATGCGAAGCGGCGGAACGAGGAATTAGCCCGGGTTCAGCAGTGCAAGAGTTCAGAAAATGCCGTATAGAAAACCAATGCCCTCAGGCCATGGACAGAGCGGGCCTGGTGCTAGGCGGGTCTCAGGACATCTGAACGTCAATGCTGAGCGAAGGGGAATGAGAGACCCAGAAATATATAGCCCCAGACAGAGAGACACCGGAAGGACAGCAAAGCACAGGAAAGTAGGGACAGGACAGAGTAGGAGCGCCCTCTGGCTGCAGAGGGCTTGACACCAGGACATTTGACACCAAGACAAGATGCCTGAATCTTTCTGCAAGGAAGTTTAATCCTGCACCAGTCAAAAATGCACTCTCATTTCAATACCATTTTAACAGCATTTTTTGGCTGATTGAAAAATTGCCAAAAGGAAACAAATAATTGAAGAAGATAAATATCCAATAGTTTTTATTAATGGTTTTGATCATTTTCAGCTCATATGTTTGGGTGTGAGGAACATTATAAATCTGATGACTGGGGGCTTCAGAGACAAAATGCAGAACTGCTCAGTTGAAACCCCACCTAGAGTTAAAGTTAACATTCCAACACTACTTAGACATTTTTTACACTCAGTGCTGGACACTGCGGCCCAAGTCAGCTTCAGGATAAGTGATCATTTACAGTACTACTATCTTCAATTTTTTTTGTGTGCATTGTATGATATATTGCATTGCTCAGTAATAGCATCTCAAAACTGATTCTGATCAAAAAATGGAAGAAAACCTGTTCAATTGGGTAAACTCTCTTAAGTTTATTATGTAATGTGCAACTAGAAGTAAAACCACATTCAACACCTATGGTTCTTATAACCCTAATCCTTCACTGGCCAAGAATGCATGCTTATTTAAATACCATTAACAGCATTTCTCAGCTAAGCAAAAATGTTCCTAAAGGAGATAAATAATTAAAGAAAATAAATCTCCCATTTTTTCAGTGGTTTTAATTGTTGTAGACTCATATATTTTGGTTTGAAGAACATTTTAAACCTGATCATTGGAGGGCTTCACAGACAACTCGTGGTAGGGGTTAGCATGCCCGCACTACTTAGAGATATTTTACGCTCAGTGCTGGACATTGAGGCCCAAATCAGCTTTAGTATGAGTGATAATTTTCTCCTATCTTCACATTCATTTTTTGGAGAGTTTTGGCTACTTGTATTGTATAGTATATTGCACCGTTCAGCTTTTATCCCACAACTTTAAATTTAATCAAAAGTTGGAAGAAAACCTGTTCAACTGGATACACTCTTTTAATTTAATCATTTAAAGTGCAACTAGAAGTATAATTGCAGACAACACTTAATGATTCTTGTAGCCCTAACTGACCAAATGACCAAAAATGCACATTTACAGTAAATACCACTTGGCAGCATTTTTCAGTTTATTGACAATTTGTCTAGAAAATATAGATAATTGAAGAAGTAAAGTTGTAAGAACTTTTGTCAATGGTTTGGATTGTTTTAGACCTTTTCTATTTGAGGAACTTTTCAAATGTGATGACTGAAGGGCTTCAGAGACAGATGGCGGGATTGTTCTGTTGAAACCCCAGCTAGGGTTATGGTTAGCATTCCTATACTACTTAGAATTATTTTATGCTCAGTGCTGGACATTGAAGCCCTAGTCAGCCTTGGACGAGTGATAATTTGCACCGTTCAGTAATTGTATCCCAAAACTGAGTAAAGACCTCATACAATCGATCGATGATGATGATTCTAACCTGAGAAGGCAGCTCACTAAGAGAAAACAAAAGGTCTGCAGGAGCTGGAGTAATTCTGCAAGGAATTTTAATAAATTTCCCCTTTAAAGTGACAGAACCTCATAGCAAACTACAGGAGGTGTCTAGTCAGTATTATCCCTGTCAGAGGTAGTTTTACAAATACCAACTACCAAGGCATGAATAAATGTGATCCTTGTGTTTCTGGAATTTCTGGAATTATTTATGATAAGCAAGCCTTTGCTCAGTGCAATATTTTATTACAGAAACATTTTCCAACATACACTATACATTTGTTATTTGATGTTTATTGTTCCTGTTTGATCAGGGGTATGAACACATTTGGAAGGCATAACTTCCTAAATGTTTTTTTAATATACTGTGGATATATAAATTGTGTCCCAATTGTGCATTTTTGTTACCTGAACACACTGCAATTGCATTGTCTACATTAAACATCGTCTACATTAAATGTCAACAGCCACATGTGCCGTATGCCAGAATCTTGGATTCTATCTAACTATTTTTAACTATGCTTTTCAGGATCTACATTTTTTGCTCAATCTCCTATTTTGGTATCATCTGTAAAACAAACTAATCAACTAAGTATACCAGCATCCAGATCATCAAAAAGCATCAGGAAGAGCAATTATCCAAAAACACATCCCTGAGGTACTCTGTTAATTGTGTCGCCCCAATGTGTGTATTAACCTTAGCTGTCCTTTCTTTTTTCTGTCCAAGTCTAAATGTATAGAAGTATTAAAACTTCTGCTTAGTACTCATACTGCTGAATGTGCAATATTTAATTCGGGCAGGGAGATAATTCCACAGCCTTGGATATGGATTTATCCTTAGCTGCTCTTAAAATAAATTGAAATAATTCCTATGCCTAAATGTCCTCTGATATCCAGGTATCTAATAGGGAATGTCTTCATGGAACATACTGCACAGTAATTTACTCTGTTCATACAATCCAAATTTGTATATAGTTATCTACATTAACATACAGTAGGTGGGAACTAACATGCAGTGTACAGTGTGCAGTCACCAGTCTCTAGAGAGACCTGTGCTCAGTGTTGAGGATATGCTCTCACACTATGACTTGCTTTGGCATGTGAAGGACTATAACCTTTTAACATCAGGGATAAGAATATAAAAGCAGGTATAGTCAAGAGGTGGCTATTTTTCCTGTCTTCTTTGTTTTGTTTCTAGTAGCTTATCAGTCCAAGAACCTAATCAAGCATCTTCATGAAGGATCCCAAGGAATCTGCTTCAACAGCATGACTGGGAGTCTCATTCCAGAAACACTAAACCCTTTGTCCAGAGAAGTGAAACCTGTTTTCTGTTTTAAATGCATTTCTTCTTAGTTCCCACATATATCATTGAGTTCTTTATTCACTGATAGCTCTGAAGTAATGTATTATAGTACACCTCTTAAATTAGACAAAGGTCAAGTACAATGGTAAATCCACCATCCCTTTACTAGCAGAAATAAATATGTGCTCTCAAACTCTGACGGTAAGAAAGTAAGCATGTCATTCCACACATAATAAACCAATCACCTTCTGTCGATTGCTTGTAATCTCTGGATATTTACAGCATATTTGAAAGATTAAAAGTACTTTTTTTGGAAAATAGGGTGCATTGGGAAATTCGTGTCATTCTAGGATTCAGAGGATTATTAGTTCTATGTTTTGTTTTTTCCAGTTTCAGGAAAGGTGGCAATTTTCAGGTGGTGATTTTGTTAATTTCCAGCGATACAGTAAGAAAGTTAGAATAAGTAACACATTTAACTGATGAAGTTCTATTATTCTATCATTACATCTATTATGATTAGATTATTCTGTCTTGATATATCATATAATGTGATCTCTTTGAGGTTTTGCTTCTGAGAAATTTTAATTTGGGCACAGCTGAGCAGAGGCACTGTAGCAATGTATGGAGCTGTTGATTTTTTTTGTTCTGTATTTCCGTGATAGATGACATCTTGAATAGATCTTTGACTGGATAATTTGGTGAGAAAAACCAATTTAAAATGTATTACATAAATATATAAGTTTTATGTTTTTCATTCACACCTCTTAACATATTTTCACTAGCTTTTACACTGCTGGAAATCTAAAGGACAGAGATCCCTTACTGTGTTGGCAGAGACGCTTCTGTGAGACATAACTCAGATCTGGGTGAGTGAGCCAAGAGACTTGGCAGCAGTGGGCCAGTATTGACAGTGTAATGAATTTTGCAGTATGGTCCCAGTATCACATTGGGGTGAACCTGACTTGGTAATGGGGCTGGAGGTCAGAAACCCATTACTCCATCTTCCTGTGCCTTTGGAAAGAATCTGCCATTTCCAGTGTTTGCATTTTACAAGCAGATAAGGACAGTACTATTCTGTGATATTTTAATATCTATCAAATAATAGAGAACCATTTTCATGTTAAAAGTCCTCAGGGATTCTTGTTTTTATAATGAAATGCCTGGGGAAAATTACCATCAATAATATAATTTGGTAATTATTACTTACTAATATAATTACACTAAATTATTGTGTTCCATTATTCAATGCTCATACGAATAATTCATGTCCCAGGCAAGATATGTCCTATAAACATCTAAAGAAATCATTTATCTCCCTTAAAATGTGCTCTAGTTAAGTGAAGTCATTAGTTTCCATAATGATAGTTTAAAAAGCGAATGCAAAGGCTTCTTGGGGCCCCAAGAGGCGGTAATCCAGGGGGAGGGTGTTCTGAAGGGACTACACTGGCAGGTAATTGGACTTGAGAACAAGCACAATTCTCTAAAGCTTTGCCAACATTCACTCAAAATTCTGCAGCAGGACTAATTTATTCTTTTTGTAACAATGTACATGTAAATGGTAATGCACTGGGAATAATAGCACATTCTGTTCATTGTTTATTTAATGGGTGAATAAAGGTTCCACAGCATATTTTTCTGCTGCCCTCCTGAGATGTTCTCAGTGTGTTTTGGGTCAACGTTTGGGTCAACTTTTTGTGTTTTGGTCACAACTTAAATATCTGTACATATTCCCACTGCACAACTTCATACTTCTTACTACAACATACTGTACAACTGGATCTGTATGTCTCTGTTTTCAGGATTTTATTTACTTATTCACTGTGAGATTATTTGATTTCTTTAAAAAAGTATATTTAAATTATACTGTATATTTCTCTTCATAAACTACATAGAAAGATGGATGCTGTAAATAAAGTTAATTTTTTTCTCAAGGTCAAGAATGTTTATATTGGATATACTGTACATGACTGTGTGGATTAGCATTTGACTTGAAAATGTTAAGGGATGCTTCAGATTCAATTTACAAGTCTATGATGCCATGTGGTAAAGTCCATTTAAGTTTTTTGTTTATTGCCAAGTTTTAGCCAAACATTCAAAAAAAAACATTCAAATGACTATTTTCATTATATGTCTAGGAGTATATAGAAAGACCGAATGTTTTTCATCAGTCTTGAAAATGGGTAATTAATTATACACTATTACTACTACTGGAACAGGTAATAGGTTTATTCCATGCTGAAAAGAGAAGAAAGAAAACATAATGTTTTGGCTGTGGAGCCTTCTTCAGGTGTAAGCCGAAAACATTGTTTTCTTCTCTTCTCAGCATGGAATAAACTTGTTCCTTTGCAGCCTACGCATGCTGATGTAGCTACCCACCTGAACTACTGTACTATAACTACCACTACTATACTGTATAACACCTTCTTTATACAGTGCTTATTTTTTCCACGTTCTTATGTGGCTGAACAGTATACTCGAGACATGAGGATGGGTCATGTGTGCAGTTAAACATAGTATTTTCCATTTTTTTAAATTCTAAAAACACTTTTTGATTGAACTCTGATTTCAGATGCACTTTTATCACTATTTTTGGCTCTACTAAATATTTGTCTCAACCACATTTACAGTAATGTATGTGGCGAGTAAAGGGACAACAGTTTAAAACATTGAGTTCAGCTACTGTATATTGAAATGGTAGCTAATTAATTATATATTAAGATATATTTCTTATCTGTAGTATATGAAACCTCTTTGAATGAAAGCTGCATGGCCCTGGGTTCATTAGGGCTGCATCTGGGGTGCTGTCTACATGTAGTTTGTATGTTCTCCCCATGTTTGCATGGGTTTCTTCTGTGTGCTACGGTTGCGTACTGGTAGGTTAATTGGCTTCTGGGAAATTTGGTCTTGGTGTGAGTGTACTGTAAGTGTTTGTGTCTGCCCTGCGATGGACTGGCATCCCATCAAAGGTTAACCTTCCCTTGAACCTCTCTTGCCAATAGAGGCTCCTGCAGCCCTGGATTGGATGAAGTGTTCAGAAAATGGATGGGTGGATGAATGACTGCTGAAGAAGTTCATTTTCCGCAGTGTGATGACAAGCTTGAAATTAAAGAGTGAACATCTGTCTTTTTTAATGTGTTTGTATAATTTTTTTAACATATTCTAGTAGTACATGTTATGCCTGTAATGTCACAGACTCCTAACCTAATCATAATGTAATGTATCGCATACGTACAGTATAAAGATAAAGTGCTGTATTCTGCTTTCAGAACAGGTTTTCCATAATTAGTACTTGTGTGAGCTAGACCTACAGGTGTACTCATATTCTTTCTGAGAATTTGTGAGAGCACTTGGGCCCAGTTGGTAGATAAATGCAGGCTTGGTTCCCTTGCTACAGCAGCTTTCTATTTCAATACAAATATATTTGCTACAACTTTATTAAGGGGCTTTGGCCCAGATTTGTGTGTGGTGCTTAGTATGATATACTAATGCAGCTTGCCAAGCTCCGTCCACCACAAGGGACAGAGTAAGAATGCTCAACCTTCAACAAGTATTTCATTAATGCTACACTAAATTAAATATTCCATTACCGACCTGGGAAAACAGTTAAAACCAGGTTCCGTGTGTTTATCGGTAATGATAAATCTCTTCAAAATGTCTTGCTCTACACATGTACTGTATCATTCCTTATTTAAACACTGTAAAAATAACTTAAATCATGGGGCATTATTCCTGTTATAAAAAGCTACTATAGATACAAATAAGAAAAAAAGATTAAAAACAAAAAAGCCATTCTATGCATCTTGCTTCCTTTGATGTTTGGATCTTAACATAATCCAAATATCAGATCCCATACATTTCTGTACCAGCTTTTCTCCAATTAACAGATAATGCCTTTTATAATTCTTTATGGATATTTAATATAAATATACTCCACTCAGACTTACACTAGAATACACACAGGTAACTAGGAAACCACATAAGGTTAAGCTATACACTAACACCATGAATGTGCTACTCAGTAATTTCTAATGTATATTCATGACACCACTTTCATATTTAATATGTAAACAAAATATATCCCTTTTACAATTTGTCATTTTTGTAGCAGTATTGGCAACATTATGTATTTAATGTAACTACTTGTGTTCACATCAAGGGTATAATGCAGGGTAAACTTGACTTTCAGCTGTACAGTAGGTATGTCTGAGAACCACAGAGTCCGCACAGAACTGAAGCAGTATCACTAAGTCTCACTAAGCTCATATCCAAAAGGCTCCTGAAGACCCGAAGGTGCTCTTCTGTTTCAACAAACCTCAAAGGGAAATCTTCACTGAGGGCCATTTTCACAATGATGTGCTGTTGGGCAAGTATGATTTTCCTGGCAGGAAGTATCCTGGTGTGTACTTGCTCATAAAAACAGTGTTCACAGTAAGGACACTCTGGTATAAAGCACATTTTATGAATCCTTCTTGCTACAGGAGGAGCACATGGTTTTGACAGCACAAGTTAAAATCCCTTTCTGGGACTTGAAACAGCTTGAAAGTACCATGTAAGATGGAGGTGAAATAGCATTTTGAGTTTAACAAGATTACAGGAGCTGAAATCCTGTTTGCCTGTTGTAAAACCATGTTACTTCCCAGCCTAACACAGTCCTACCAGAGAAAACAAAATTGGTAGCAAAAATGGACAAACTACACTACAAAATACAGTAAGTGGAACCTTTCCTCATGTATTATTAACATACAGTTTATTTGTGCTTATATGAGTTTGAGTGGCATCAATGTGTGTTGGCTGTAAAGGTTAATTTCAAGCTGATGAGAAGAAACAAAAAAAATGAAAAAAGTTAAATAGTCAAAATGTTGTGTTTTCTTTCTACTTTCAGCTTGCAATTAACCCTTACTTGTGTTAATCAGGAAGGTACACAAATGACTTAATTATCACTGTGGTAAGCAGCACTCCTCACAGTATATAAACAGCTATTTTTATATTTAGAAACATACATTTAAATATCTCATATCTTGTATTTACATTAATTGCATGCTGTTTCTCTTCATACTGTAAATCAGAACCTTAAACCGTAAATGATTTCCTGGTATGTGTGAGAGGAAATCACTGAAGTGACATGTAGATGTGAGCCCTGCCATTGTTTATTCATACTGTTTGGAGGGAAGGACAGTGGTCCAACATCCATCCATTCATCCATTTTCTAAGTGCTTCTTCCCATTAAGGGGTCGCAGTGCTCCAACATGCTGGTCTCAAATAGCCAAACAGTTTAATTCAAAGCAATTTCCTTGTTTAGTGTTGCCCAAACAATGTGTATTGTCATCAACCTTTAATAAAATAATTATGTTTTTTTAAGGAAGAAAATTATTAATTTTTTGAAGGTTGCAAACAGTAATTAATTCAAAAACGTATTAAATTTAGTAATACATTTATTTAAATTTATTAAAGTATGTGCTTCACCAGCTTTGGATGAATGTCTAAGAAATGCAACTGGGAAGAATCATTTGCAAACTGGACAGATTTTCCATGGCTATGCTCTTATCCATCAAACCAGTGACACTAAGAATCTCTGTGGTTAACTTGAAAAGTATGCTGAATCATCACGTGAAGCTGCAAAGGAACAAGTAAAGGTTTATTCCACGCTGGAAAGAGGAGAAAAGAAACACAATGTTTCAGCTAGGAGCCTTCTTCAGGTGTTAATAGGCTCCTCAGTCGAAACATTGTTTCTTTCTTTCCTCTTTTCAGCATGAAATAAATCTTTACCTGTTCTATTGAAAAATATTCAGACAATACTATGAATTAGTTATTCATCTATATTTTATAACTTGTAGATTTCTATTAAAATGTCTTTTTCTGAGTCATGGCCAGACTATGAGTTTTCTTGGAAAAAGCTCCTTGCCAAGACCTATCTAGAAGACATTTTTGCAGGTGCAGCGAGAATGGTTTAATGATCACTTGCTGATCTGTGCTGTCCATTGCACCCTGGAGACACATGAAGATCCTCCCTGTACTCCAGTGGGGCTTAGCTTGCATCTGGAATTTAAAGTTGATGCCTTGTCTTCCATTCAGATAGCTATCCCAGAGGAGCTGCAAGAAAGAGCTGTGGACTGAGGATGTCCTAAAGCAGAGGTCTGTTAGGCTTCTCTGGGGGCTTGACTCTTACATGAGTCACACTTCCATGCAGTAGATGTGCATTTTATGAGTACATTGCTGATATTCATTTGTGAGCCACTGTGCTATGTTTCATTTCTATTGCAGAGCTTGTCAGTGCATGATCACAATTAAGGTTAATGAATGGTGCCATGTTTACCCTGCAGCCCAGAGTACAGCATTATGCTGTTTCTAAGACTGAATTGTTCCTTCATTATAGGGGAGTTTGACATTATCTAAACTAATTTTGTTTTAAATAACGCAGAATTGCAGAACATAGAGTAAGAATTGCAGCTGTTCCCACCCTCTGGAGACTACCTGCTGGGAGATGCAGTATGTTACCATCTTCCCTTGTACACAATAAAGCAGATTTAAATTTTTTATATCTTTCTTGTTTTATGTGGTTTTCAGCATATTTTTGCAAAATTAAGATATTAACTGGACACATTTTAATGGCTTTATTTATTTAACTGCATTGGTAACATGTTCTGCTAACAGATCAATAAAATCAATTTACAAATTGTCAGATTTAGTTTAGAATCAATTGAGTCCTGCATACCAGATTTTTGAGTATTAACAGTACAGGTCACCAACTTAAATTTAACATTGTGGATTTAATGAAGAAATGACAAAAGTGACTGCACACAACATGGCTTTTCTGATAATTAATGATCATTTTTATTAATATTTTTGTGCTTTTTTTCACTTTACTTACTGACCTACTGATTTTCCTATTCACTTACTGACTTACCTACTGACATACTTACTGACTGACTCAATCAGTCAGTAAATAAGTCAGTAAGTCATTCAGTTAGTTTTAGTCAGTTACTGACTTTATTACTGACTTACTGGCATAATGACTGACATCGAATGACTTGAACTTGAACTTGACCTTTATTGCCATATGTAACCGGTACATGTACAAAGAGCAGACAGTACATATAGACAACATTCAAGCAAACAGCAGACAAAATACAAGCAAACAAGCAAACACTTTGAATGTAAACAATGCAGACATGTAAACTATGACTGCAGATGTGCAAAAATTATAATGAGGTAGATGGTGAAGGAGCTCACTGTACAAGGGGTGGTCATGACAGTCAATGATCATATTGGCCTTCTGCACTACTTGCTTGACATAGTTGTCTAAAAGCTATAGTTGTTTTACACCAATAATTTTGCTGGCTGCCTTCACAATCCTGCTCTGTCTGTTTTTATTGTTTATTAATGTTACCAAACCAGCTTCCAGAGTGAATGTTAGCACAGATTAACAGAACGTGAAGAGTTTTTTTTTTAGGAATAACAGCTGCTGCTGGTTCTTCCTGCATATGATATGTGTGTTTTCTTCAAAGGTTAGCTTGTAACCAGCAACAGTGCCAAGATATTTGTAACTGTTGACAACCTGAAGTTTTTGCTCCTCAGTGACTGTTGGTTTTGGAGATGGTGGATGCTTTCTATAATCAATTATCATATCTTTGTTTTCTGACACATTGAGCTAATGTTTCATTTTGTAAGTACTGTAAATGTGTAAACCATGAGCTGGTTGAATAGCTTCCCCTGGTTCCTAAAACTTTCTTGTTCTTACAAGACTCCCAGTTTGATTACTTTAAATGCAAAAATAGCCAGCTAAACTGGTTCTTTATTTTATGCAGTAACCACAATTATATACTGTAGATCTAAATAGTTTGTGTTGTCTTCAGAACTGATTATTTTGACACGTGACAACAATGAGAATGGTAGTCAAGGTATTGCCTGTTAAAACTTTTTTTTTTGATAAATAAACTCACTGGCATAAATAAGACTAGTAGCCTATTGAAAGAGGCTTATAAAATTAAAACCTGATGCTTCAGCATGTACAGGGTTTTTATAGATTCTAACAGTATTTTTTAGTCTGAACTCTATCATCAACAGTTTGTGTAATGAGCTACAGTATGTGCTCATGTGATTTGTGTATGCAGTACATTTTTTTTGATTAGTTAAAGCATTGATGTAGAGCAGATTAGAACTGCACATTACAAATGATTATTTACAAATGTTTATTGAATTACAAAGGAGAATTAGTTAATTAGTTAATAGTAAGATATTTTATGCCACCTTTATGGTCATTCTTATTGACACTCTGTGATATACTTATTAAGGAGAACCTACAATAAATATTACAAGATTTGAGGTACATCATACAGTATATTTCCATGCCTGTGTGTGTTGCATATTACCCATCAATAAATGGTTAATAAAACATATTTCATTTTTATGAAAATTGCAGACAGAAGCATGTTAGAATGGAGGCTGCTGCTGAACCCTAGTATTTCATAGTGTTATATTGGTTTTCACACATTAGATCCTGATTCCCAAAGCTTTTAATCCAGAAGACTTCAGCCCGAAGCCCATAGTAAAAGCTCTTGTTGTGATTCATTTATAACATAGCTGAAAGTTTTTAATTCAAGGTTTTATATTATATTTGTGTGGTCATACCGTATTGTAAAGATAAATACAATTTCAGCACTTTGCACAAAACTTTGTTGGTCCTTAAAACAGATGAGCTACAGTATATTGTAACGCAACGGGGGCTCAGGCGGGCGCCCTTGCTGCATCTGGTCGGCCCCATCCCGACTGGAGGCTCGAGCCCGGGACTTCCGCATCTCTCTGCAGCGACCCAGCCCCGTGAGCTAAAGAGAGATCTCTCTACAGCCCAGTAGCTGTAATCCTGCTATCACAGGGAAGGGCGGTGACGTCAACTGCTCTGGTACGTCGGCTCTTACACAGCGCCTGTCGGCCGTAAGCGTTACAATATGAAGTACATAATTCGTGCATGATGATTGATAAAAATAACTTAACTTCGAGGTCCTGACCTCAGAAATTATTGGAAGGCCTTGTTATTGACAGCAACATTTTGGACGCAAGAAAGGAATATTATGGTGACATAAAAAACTCTTTATCTTTTAAATCTCTGCACAACAATCCGTCTCACATGTATATGGTAAGGGCATGTTTATGGATTCACAATTCCCCTGTGTAACATTCAATCAGCTCTGCAGATAAGATCAGGTTGCCTTGACTTTATAATGATCTCTTTATTCATTTTACTCTCATCTATCGGCACCACATTTTTTGTTTTATAGCATATTTTAACTGAAATGTATCCCAAAATGTAACTTGTAATTGAATTATTTGGAAACATAAATGCAGTAAATGCACAATATACAGTAGCATCTGTGCATCATAATTATTTTTTTCAAAATCTTTAAAATATTACTATTGATATTTTACTCTGATAACTCTCACTCTGATAACACACATAAAACATCAATTAAACTATTTTATAATAAGCTTTTAATACAAAAAGCTCTCCCTAGCTCTTTTAATGTACAGTATGTAACTGCTTTTATGCACATTTTGGTGCTGAGTAACAGTGATGTAAAGAAAGTTCCTATATGTTGGTTGGAAGTGTGTTTGTTCTTCTAAAATCAGACATTCAACAGCATGAGCAACAGCATGAGATTTATAAAATGAGTCAGTCAGTGGGTCCTAGAGACAGGGTTGTTCTAATGGCTTGAGGGTTTTCTGAATTCTTCTGTTACTGATGATCTTACATTAAAGCCACAATTACACTTAAAAAGTACAAGTGTTCCTACTCATGCCTAATGAACACTATACAGTACGTATTCAGACGTCCGTTTTGAGTTTATTCATTTGGAAACTCAAAATGTACTACACAAGTAAGTAATATCCTGCTCTTTTGCAAGAGGTGAAAATAAGTTTATTTTCTTCTGTTTATTTTCTTCTGTCAAAGCATCTCAGTAATTAAATTCAGTGCAAAAATAATAGAGAAAAACACAAACATTTCTTACTAGTTTGAATGCTTTTATCAGTGCTTCTAAGATTTTTATCATTCTGCCTGAAACTTCTAATTTGATCATTGTTTCTATTAGGAAACAAGTCCTCAAAATTAAAGGGATTTTATATCGCTTCATTGTATAGTAAGTGTAAGGCATAGGGAATGGGCCATATTGTGGCTTTATGGAGATTCTGAAGGATTAGGCACATGTTTCAGTTATCTCTCTCCAAGTTTCCTAAATGCCTATTAATGTGCTTAAAACATAATTGTAAAATAACGTCATATTTGGTTCATATAAATTATTATTGAAAGACAGTTCATTCATAGAAAAAGAATGATCACCTAAATTCTCCAATCTAGACCAGAGTCCAGCCACAGGTCTAGGTTTCACATGTGGCTTATCAATGAGCAAAGACCTATTCCAGTGCCATACAGACTGAGGTGAACAAGTGATTCAAAGTCACTAAGAGCCCATGGCAAAGTGAAACCCAGAAGACACAGGAGGACTCCAGGGCCAGGATTGAATATTAGTGATATACACAGTCCATAACCTTTCATGTTGTTAAAAAACTCAGCTTTGTATTTTACAGGCAAATATAAAGTCATTGAAAGAATCTTAAGTGGTTTTAAAGAATTAGAGGGAACAGTACACTCTGACCAAGATATCCTTTAATACCAGGACATGACAAGAGATTTTCCCTGTAATCTTTGAAATGTAAATTATTTTGTAGTGCTTCTTTTGACAAAGATTTTTTTTCAGCAATGAAATGGATTGTGAAGAAGAAATTGCTACCAAGAAACATGGCTGTCAGAAAGTTATATCACCTTTTCTACAATGGAAATGAACAGTACAGTAGTTCACCACATATGTAAAGTTATAAAATGTTTATAATGACAAAATATAAATCTTTTTTATTTAAACCAGTGAGAACAAACCACATACAGTACATTCACATTGTGAAATGAATTTATTTGATCACAAATGCCTGTAATTAGCAAACTACAAAGTTTACGGGTGAATCGAAATGCATTAATTAACCCTTAAGTTGCTACTGAATTACAAGCTTGATAAATAAATCCATAGATCGAATAAATTACTCTTAAGAAAAAACATAGTCTAAATAATCCATTCACCATTTTTATTTTGTGTATTTAAAGAAATATTCTGAAATAATAAGGGACAATTGTGGCTATTCTGCAATAGATGTGTGTAAAGATAAAGCTAAATTTAAGACTTGCTGTGTATGGAACATTGTATGCACCAGCTGAAGACAGATCCTTCCTTTGACAATCTTTATAAAGTAATGCACATTGGGTGACTTGTACATGCACAAGGATAACTTCATAATCCATTAAATTTATATTTAGTCCACTTCAAAGTAAACAGCTGACTTACTATTTTGAATATAAAAAGTAGCACCTCCTTTGAAAAACTATGTAGTTTGTGCCAGAAGAATCCCTTATAAAATGCAGAGTGAGCTAAACAATTTGTTTTGCATGCCATGAGAGATCAGAGTATATACTGTATCTCTGGTAGATGATCTGTAGAGGAAGAAAATCTGCAAATTAATAAACGTTCCTAGGTGTTCGTTCTAGAGCAACTGCTGTGTTCTTGAATGCTGTCAGGAAGTATGTTTAGCACTTAGTGTTTATTTTATAAGGACTGCACAGCACTATCTAGGAGTGCCACCTGTTTGGGTTTTGCCTGGATTGTTCTCTGTTTAAGGCAGCTGTTCTGAGAAGACAAAGCACTGTTGGGTGTGATGCTGAATGCTTCAAACATAGGTGTACAGTGAATTGTTTTTTATATTCTATGAAAAAGGCTGAAACCCTGGCAGACTTTTTTCATATTCACACACTAGCTTTCTGTTATTAGCTATGCTATTACCTATTATCATCACTTATTGACAATGACTGCCCATGCCTTGTGTGTATATTTCTATGCAAATAATAATAATAATAATAATAATAATAATAATAATAATAATAATAAAGTGCTTTACAAATAATGGGAACTACAGTAGCCTCCACCACCTACAGTACAGTATGTGCAGCACCTGGATGATGCGACGGCAGCCATAGTGCATCAGGACCTCAGTTTTACATCTCATCCAAAGGACAGCACCTTTTTACAGGATAGTGTCCCCCTCACTATACAGGGGCATTAAGACCCACACAGACCACAGGGTGAGAACCCCCTGCTGGCCCCACTAACACCTCTTCCAGCAGCAACCTTAGCTTCCCCAGGAGATCAGGCCAGGCTTACACCTGCTGAGCTTCAGTAGGTTCCAAGTAGTGAGTTGCTGGCAAAGATAGGAAAGGTTCATTGGAGAACAATAAAGACCTACTTTTCCACCAGTGCTGTTTCCAGAACCTTGCTTATCTTCTGCGATATTGACCAAAGGTAGTAATGCAACATGCTGTACATTTACACAGCATGAAGTAGTTTAGGTGGGTAGCTGCGTCTACAACTTTTTCGGGTGTGAGGCTCCACAGCTGAAACATTGTGTTTTCTTTCTTCTCTTTTCAGCATGGTATAAACCGATTACTTGTTCCTTTGCAGCCTATGCATGCTGACGCAGCTACCCACCTGAACTACTATTACAACTACAGTATAACAGTAGATGTGGAACAAAGATCATCTTAAAGAAACAGTAAGTACATCTGGTATAAAACAAGTACATCTGGTATATTAACTCTACTGTGAAATACGTCTATTAAGTTTTTCAACAAATTATGTTTAATTACCTTTGCCTTAAATAAACAACATTCATTTAGCCAGTTATATGTATTTTTAACGCTTTCAGTTTTTTATTCCAGATAATTCTTATATTAACTAGAAAATTTGTTTTAATTGGAAACCCCAGTAACCTATTTCTATAAAAGTGTCATAATAAATTATACTCAAGAATTTTAGTTATTTAGTCCTATTGAGGATAAGGCAGACACATTCATTTGTGGGAATATTCACAAGAACCAGTAGGTCTCACTCTTTCATTTATCCCTCCATTCTTGAACAATACACTTCAATTGTTTAAAATACATTCTAATTACCTATCTACGGAGCTTGATAAGGACACAGAGCACACTCAGAAATAAATGGTTCAAGAAAGCCAAAATGGTCTTATCTCAACACATACCATGTATCTTTGAAGATTGATGAGTTTCTTTTCTGGGAAAAATTCCAGTACATGCTCAGAGAGAGACAAGACAAATTGTCTTTGTACGCTAGGGGCTTACTTTTGAAATGAAAATTATATTTGTCTGATAAAGTTTTCTGCAACTCCAAATATAGAACATTCAATGGCTCATTAATGTAAATTACTTTATCCCTTATGGATTTCTGTAAAATCTGTCTGTTAATGAATTTATGAATATTGAACATTCGGGCCTTTAACACTTAAACTTTTATTAAAAGTAACTTTAAAAGGGAATATATTCCTTTACATATATTATATATTATAAATCTATATTTTAAATAGTATATTATTTCAGTAATTCCAAAACCATTCAATGTTCTAGTGCTGTTTTTCTGGTATTTCTGCTTTTATTGATTTATCAATTTAAATTAAAATAAAAATGGAACAGAAAGTACAGCATTTCCCCACCCCCAATCCCTATCACCTTCAGTGGGAGCCCCCTACAGGTTTCTAGCAAAGCAAAGTGTCGTTAAAACAATGAGGGGAAGCTACAAGGCAACAAGAACGCAGCTTCACTGCTGCTGCCATGTGACCAGGCCAGGCTTGGACTGAGGCAGCTGCAGCACTCCAGGCCTTCACTGTTGCCCCACTGGCAGTATGGTCCGAGCAGTATAGAGTTCCTCAGAAATAATATCAAGACAGGTCAAGATCCAGTGACCTGGGGAGAGGGGAGAGAGTGCAAAGGCTTCCAACACACTGCCAACACCTTTTTAGCTGTAGACCTACTGTAGAACAAGAGAAGTCCTATTCACAGGCTTTAGCCACTTGAACATGTGCAGTATAACACATGTACAAATGTGCCCACATCACCCTCCCAAGACAGAGCACAGGCAAAAGACTAAGGACTAATCTCATTTCAGATCATCTGCGATGGGTCAGATACTGTACACCCTGGGAAGGAAATTGAAGTGGTTCATTCAATGATGTGGATTTTGGGAGGTAAAGCTTTATTCAGCCAAATACAGTCCCAGGGAACAGCTTCATGGGCGATATACAATCCCCATTTCAAATAAGTCCCTGAAATGTAAAAACTCATCACTGGAACCTTGTATTGTTTGCTATAATATAAATCATTTTAGTTCTGCAAGGTCGAAAGAGAATAAATGTGTCCTTGTAAAGAGTTTATTTAAATACAAGAATAGGAGCCAATTTTTCTGTATAATTTTGCAATTCCTCCTACTCAACACTCAATCTGGTTGCATAATTGTGCACAAGGTGAGCAATAACAGGGTGACGATTAGGCAGGTCCCTGGCTAACCGACACACCCCAAACACAAGCCGTAGAGTTCAAATTGTGCTTTTTATTTACAAGTTTGATCTCCTGAATAAACTTCTTGAGTCCTTTACTATCTAGCTGGGGAGCTTATCGGCTTCAACATAACAAATCTTTGGAGTCACACAGCCTCCCAGAAGTCAAGCTCTCAGTTCTTTCAATCCACATGGATTACCTGTTTGACTCCAGGAAACCTTAGATTCCAGCTTTCAGCTTTTTTAAATACTCACTTAATTAACCAATCCCTTTTCTTGCACTGGTCAGGTGGTTGAAGGCAGCAGCAGCTCATTCCCTAAAGGCTTCTGGGAAATGTGGTCTACTTGAGACCGTCATTTTGTCTGGACCTGCTGTGCCCTCACACCTTGTATACAGTAATTGGAATTTTAAAGTCTGTATGCATGGACCTGAATTTCTCGAAGAAAACTCTGTCTTTGTTAAATAAACTCAACATTAAAACAAAATTTTGTCAAGCGCCTAAATTAGTTTCTCAGTTTTTTTAACCTACTTTCCTGATCCTGCAGGTCATATTTGTAAATAGAGTGTTGACTGACATATTATCCTTCTCTTTTTAAAAAAATAAAATAAAAAAATTATATTGAATTCATCCAGGGTTTCTCACATATGGCACAGTATTTTTTGTGCTTTCATATTTTGTAGTCACTTTAAATGGTTTTGCATCTGAATGGTAAAGAATAATCATCAAAAGGATTGATGTTGTTTTCAAAACTCATTTCTGTTTCTATTAAAAAGAAAACTAAAGTAATATCCTGACCTTCAGATCTGGGGAGTAGGGAGTGCCTTCAAAACAGGCAAAAAAAATTTTGTTCTAATAGTCTACACAGTACTCGACTGGAGGTGTCCTCTTGTCTCAGAGAAAACACATAGAATAGACTTCTAATGCTTGTTGAGGTGTGGAATAACAAATTGTGCACAATAACAGTATATACATCAAGTTACAAATACAAATATATATAAAACAATAGCCAAAAAGATAAAGTATGTTAAAACAGCTCAGTGATTTATATGTCCAGGCTTCTAGCCCTTCTCAGCACCCCCTGATGAATAATAATGTCTTCCCTGTTTGTCAGTGCAATGGGTGTTTGAAGTGTTTAGACTTTATCGGCTCTGTGCCAAATTTAGAGTCTTTTACGCCAAAATACTGTACAGTATATCACTCTAAGACACAGACTGACAGATTCAGACAATCCTGGAGCTGATTTATTTATATTATATTTTCTGTCCAATTTTTAAACACATTTAGCAACATCTGCTAAATATCTCCCCTACACATGCCAATTTTAGCTTCCAAATTTTCTTAAACTCTCAAAGGTAACTGTGAAAAAATACTTAGAGGGAAACGATTTTGCAGGTCACTGCCCTGTAACACATCAATACAATGTCTTACAGCTACAGTATGGTTTCTTCTAAAGCTTAAGCTACTACTGTAAGTTCATATTCACCAGTACCAGAAAGATAATATTCAAACTGAACTCAAATCCACTCAAATCCATGTTCATAGAAACAAATGTTCTTGTGATTCTGATTATAATAACAACTATAAATGTATGTATTTACAGTATGTATTTGTGTAATCCACGGACATTGTGAATTTTATTTTTAAATAATTTAAAGCATATTTAGGCGTACCTGGTTGTACAGTAATTTCTGTGCAACATGTCAGAGTTTCCTGGGGACCATTGCTGGCTACACACTCCTGAAGGTTGCCAGGTACAGTACTTCTGCACTCTGAGGCTATCAGTACCCCTGCTTGGTACAGTAGTGCAGTGCTCAATGTACTCATTCAGGTAAGAACAAAATAAACATTACAATAGGGAAAAGGCCAGGCCACTGCCACTAGGCTGATGATCTCATCCAGCTGTTTCTTGCAAAAAGCCAGGGTTTTGGCTTCAATAGCATAACCCTTTGTGTAGAAATTTGCCTTCTGCTCTCAGTTTTAAAAGCAAGTGTATTATGCAATGTTAACATTGATGTGTCAGGTGTGCACTTGTGAAACATGGGTTCATCTCCTAGATTCCTAATATAGGCAGAGACAGAAAGTGAGCTGTAACCAATAGTGGATTGCCTAAATATGATCGAAACAGAGTTAAGCTGGAAAGAAATGTGAATGGATATTAAATAGCTAGAGTCATTTCACAATGTTGTGAAGCCACTGTAACATATGTAACATTGTAGCTTAATGATTAGAACCATCTAAACAGACTTTTAATTATTTTTTGTATATAGGATTTAAATGTATGGAAGTGTGTGTATTTGTTTATGATCTTGGGACCTATTTTCGATGGGCAACTACAAGATTTTGTTTTTGTTGCTATTATTTTTCTTCAGAGCATGCAGTGATGGAATTAACTGAGGCATTCTGAACAACTGAATATTTAAAGGGCAAATGCACTAGTCTGGCTAGTGTCATCAATGTTCTTTAATGCAAAGGAACAATATATAGTTTTATTCCATGCTGAAAAAAAGAAGAAAGAAAACACAACGTTCTGGCCGTGAAGCCTTCTTCAGGTGTGAGAAAGACAAGACAGTAAGCAAAGTAATCACCTTTACTTACTGCCTTGTCTTTCTCACACCTGAAGAAGGCTCCATGGCCGAAACATTGTGTTTTCTTTCTTCTTTTTTCAGCATGGAATAAACCTATTACTTGTTCCTTTGCAGCCTACGCATGCTGACGCAGCTACCCACCAGAACTAATGTTCTTTAATGACAGTAGAATTAGGTTATTTCAACATTGTATAAGAACAAACCATGTATTGGTCATCATTTTCCATTTGCCATTGTAAAACAGCAGACTAGTACATACAGGTATTTAGGCAAGATTTCTATTTTTTTCCATTAATATTCAAATTGTAATATTTAACATGTACAGCACTTAGGTATGGTTAAGTAAAGATGACAATCGAAAAAGATCTAGAAATGGGTAATCACATTTATAGTATATGTATATAATTTCTTTAAAATATACACTACAGTATTGTAATCGTAATGGACATCATTTGTAAATTCTCTTTTGCAGATGAACTACTTTCTTGCTTGACTATGGAATAAACTGTAAAAGAAAATGACTTAAAAGCAGTAAAGCATGACATTTTAGTCAGTTAGCAGCTTGTTAACAAGAAGCTATGGTACTTAAGAGTCTATGTTAAAACTAATGACACAGCACTGTGTTATGAGTGTCCTTAAAAAAAACTAGTCCAACATTTTATATTTAGACACAAAGAAAGCAGATGTAATGTGACAAATATACAGTAATGCTATAGTCTTTTTCAACAATTTATTAAAATTAATCCTATTGCTTTAAACTTTATTTTGTACAATCACAGGCAGAAGAAGTTTTGCCCTTTCTCTTTCCTGCTCTCTGTTTCTTCCCCTCGTGTGTTGGGTGAACAGTTATGTAAAATGAAGTGAAAGAAAAGGTATTCTTGCAAAACCGTGGATTACATTGCAAATTGTAAAAGTGGAATTGAAGTGGATGTTCTAAAAATAAACAAACAAATACAGAAAATCAAACAACACTTTAAAAATCAATATAAACTGGATATGTGAAAAAAGATAGATACTTTATTGATCCCGTGAGGGAAATTGCAGAAACTAAGTGTCAATCATATAACTGCGCACCACACACTGTTGTCAATATATTGTATTAACAAAATAGTGAAGATTGAAGATATTTGTCAAGTACCTGTATTCCAAAAATAGGTCTGACAGATGAAAGCATAGCAGTCTGCCTTGAAATTATTTTTCTATTTTAGTAACAAAACATGTAAGAAATCACAAATGTTGTTTTTTGACATATCAAATGGCATATTTCAAAATATTTAGTTTTTTAAGAACATAAAAATGTTATGCTTGAATGTAATCAAAAATGTATGTGTTTTTTGCCTTCCAGTGGGGTTTCTGTAATGGAAAGCAGATTTCTGTATTGCTTAATTTTTATTCTCCAGCATATATTATAATACTTACAACAATGTTAATCATATCTAATTACATTTAAAAGTTATTTGTTTATAAAAATGGTAAACTTCAAGAAAAAAATGACAATGGAAAGATTTTGTTTTTATCTCACCCATATATTTTTCACTAAATTAAAGATTAATATCACTACTGTCTGTTATTGTATACGGCATGTTACGGCTACATGAAATGCAATCATTTACAAAATGAAAGGGGAGTTATGTTAATAAACTTAAATTCTGCCATTATTCCACCTATTGAAGTTGAAAGGAGCCCTCTAATCACAGCAATCAGTAGAATTTTATGACTTACTAAATTTAGTGCAATTGTACAGTGTCTTGAAATGTATTTAGACCAGGCAAAACAAAAAATTCTCTTCCACTTAAAAGAAGTGGAAGTTCATTGGTAATGAATATATGCCTCAAGCAAAGTTTTACTGTCTAAGTGGTTATGTCATGCTGGATTCTTTTAAGTCTGACATATTCAACATACCCTTCCGCTTTCTTGAATTAATCAAGACAAACATCGCAAGCTGCATGGAACTACAGTACATACAGTAAACTGCTGAAAATCAGAGTTCCTATTGCATTTAATTGTTTCTTTTCAAACTAGGTAAAGCCCAAGTAATTATCTAAGCAAGGTCTCTATTGCTTCCAGTTTTTTTCTTTGATGTCTATGTCAGAAGTCTCTCTAATCAATAATTTAAAACTTTTAGTAAAATATGTTTATTTTGATTACAAAAACATTTCTGGCACAAAAGCCTTCTCTTTGTAACATAATGATACAGACAATGTAATAAAACAAACTGGTAGCTTATGGATGTAATATTTTTCCAATCTTTTACCTTGAGGCTGTGAGAATGTTTTCTTTTTCAACTTACACTTCAGCAACTTTCCTACTGTATATCAATGCTAAATGGAATCTTTTGTAATCAATTGGATTCAGGGACTTGCTTAGGTGTTAGGGTCAGATTTTGACTTCAGCTGGGGTAGTTTAAAAACTAAGGTTTAAATTTTAGGTAAGGTTTTGGTTAAGGGATAGGGCTATTATTAGGAAAGGCTCAAAGATTACAGTTAAAATTTGGGGATAATCCAGTATTAAAAGCTATATTTAGAATTGGGTTAGGTTTTATTTAGTGTTGTAAATTTGGGTAGGATATTTTAGGGATTTGTTTTGAGTTAGCACTGGCTTTTTCTTGCTGAGCAAGGGTGTTTTCTATGTCGTACTGTACATGTATGTTTCATTTTGTTTATTCCCGGTACAAGTTGCAGAAATCCAGAGCATAGCCAGAAGCACAAGACAGGGATGTATCCTGGACAGGATGCAGACAACCATGCAAGGAAAGGTATCTCGCCAACTAACCTAGCTAGCAGTGGGAGAAATATAAACAGAAAATTCTAACTCCACACAAGAACACAGGATGCCAGCTGTCACATACCTCTGGTCTAAATAATGGACTATATTGTTTACTGTATCATTCACTCAGAAAAAGAACACAGTATAAAACTAAAATTATTTTGATATGTCTATTTTTAAAGTCCTTTGGCTTTGAAAAATTAGTTAATGCCCCAAGAAATAAATAAGACTATGTGTCACGGATGTCGGAAAGGACGAACCGTGGAATGGCAGGAGAGCGAAAAGACCCTATGCGTAGTGGCAAGACGGGGGTTAGTCCGGGCTCAGCTGTTCAGGAAATGCCGTATAGAAACCTATGCCCTCAGGTAGCGGACGTGGAGTGACCTGGTGCTAGGCGGGTTTCAGGACATCCGAACGTCAATGCTGAGCGAAGGCAGAATGAAAGACCCGGAAATATATAGCCCCAGAGAGAGAGAAACTCCGGAAGGACAGCAGAGAACCGGAAATGAGAGACAGGACAGAGAAGGAGCGCCCTCTGGCTGCAGAGGGCGTGACACTATGACTATGATTTCTGTTTTGGGATTTAGGAAAAAAGTAATTACTTACAGTATGCTTATTTGAGATGAGCACCATATTTTCTAATCAGTGGTAAAATCTGGGGAGGTTCAGCAGACTTTATATCCAGACACTGATCTACAGTTGAGTTTTGTGAAGTGTGGCATCACTAATTGCCTTTTTTACACTAAATGTTAAGTTGGGAACATTATGACTGATTTTCTTTACAACAAATTCGGTATTACACTAATAAACATCACAGCATAAAAAAACAACAAGAAAACAAACATGCACATCCAGTCATGTCCTGGAACCGTGGTTGGGTAACTTTGGGTTCCAGATTCTTGCAACTTCTAGCTGGCAAACATAAAACACTGCTTCACACTTCCCTGAGCCGCGACATAGACCTGGCACAGTACATCCAATCTTCAACACCCAGGGCCACCAGTAAGAGCTCATTTTGAGAAGCTTTCATCCTATTATGTTTTTATTTTTCTCCTACTGAGTATCAGGATAGATGTTTTATGATTACATTCCATGTCACAGATACATGACTTTTCTGGAGTTCAGAGACATTTTATGATTACATTCCATGTCACAGATACATGACTTTTCTGGAGTTCAGAGACATTCAGAGACACAGCAATAACCGCATCATCAAGTTTGCCGATGACACCACTATAATAGGACTGATCAGTGATGATGACGAGTCCACTTACAGGGATGAAGTTGTACAGCTGCTTAGGTGGTGTCATAGCAATAACCTGGACTTGAACATAAAGAAAACGAAAGAGCTAATAGTGGACTTTCGGAGACACAGGCCACACACTCACAGCCCACTCAGTATTGATGGAACGGAAGTGGAAACAGTCACCAGCTTTAGGTTTTTGGGAATTCACATCTCTAAAGATCTAACCTGGACTGTGAACACTGACTCTATCATGAAGAAGGCTCAGCAGCGCCTTTATTTCTTGAGGTGCCTCAAGCGATGGGGGATGCCAACACATGTGTTGGTGAACTTCTACCGCTGCACTATCGAGAGTGTCCTCACCAACGGGATCACCGTGTGGTATGGCAACACCTCTTCGCGAGAAAGAAAGGCACTGCAGAGAATGGTCAATATGGCCCAGAAGATCATCGGCTGCGGTCTCACCGAGATTAAACAGCTCTATGAGGACCGCTGCCGTGGTAGAATTCTGGCCATCACAGAGGACAGTCACCACCCAGGGCATGAGCTCTTCACCCCACTGCCCTCAGGCAAGAGATATAAGAGCATACGGACACTTACCACTAGATTCTTCAATAGCTTCTATCCACAAGCAGTGAGACTGGCGAACACATTTAGCCATCCCCCTCGGACCACACCTACACCATCACCATCTACCTCATTGTAATTTATTAATTGTACGTCTCCAGTCATTATTTACACGTCTGTATTGTTTACATTCAAACTGTCTGCATGTTTACTTGCACATTGTCTATTGTTTGTTTGTACATTGTCTTGATGCACTGTTTGCACTTTGTTTTGTTTTTTACACTTGTTTTATAATCGAGAGACTTTCTGTAAGTAAGAATTCCATTGTACCAGTACCGGTTACATATGGCAATAAAGTTCAAGTTCAAGTTCAAGTTCAAGTTCATTTGTATCCCTCTGGGGCAGTAACAGAGCCCTGCACCATACCCTTAAGAAATGATGTCTATTATAAGTACAGTGGATTATACTCTTGTGTTTATTTTAGATATTGAAACATCTGAAATGAGATTACCATCTTTTCCTAAAGACGGGTCTATTTTTTCCCTATGTTTGCTTTCTGTACAATATTTGCAGCATCAGGTATCCCTCTGAGTACAGCTACAGTATCTGCTGTGATCAAAAGTATATTGGTGAGATTCAGGGTTAAGGTCTGAAAATCTCTTAGTATTTGTACAGCAACTGTTCCTTCTGCAAGGAAGTGAAATGCATTTTGCATTGCATGTAAGTATGCAATTAGGATAATAAATGTTTGTGTTTTATCACTGTACTTAGATGGTGAATCAGAATCAGAAGTCCTATGGCATAATATGTCACCAAAGGTGCTTGTCACTTCAGATTGAAACCTGGATCAAGAATAAATCCAACTGAGAAGCAATTATATGAAAGATAATAATTAGGGATGCTTCAAGACACAGCTATCACTAACTTGTCACATTGCTGCTTCACATCATACATTACAAGGTTGAGTCGACACAATTCGCAGGGTTTTGAGCCTGTACCTAGTACCTCCTTGCAAAAAATCTGCTATGTTTTTCTTTTTTGCTTTTTATGAAGCAAAGCAGCTCTGAATTCATTATTATGAGCTGTAAAATGATAGTGAACTGACAAGTCTTCTAGAGAAATCAATGAGATAAAACATAGTAATATAAATATACATGAATGATGCCCATTTAAAACTAAGGATCACATCTTAGACAGCTCTGTAATCTTAAAATAAATAATAGATCCCTTTATTGATCAATCTATGTTTTAAAGTACAGTATAGCAAAAAATAATCTTTCTAAAGAAAAGTATTCCATCCTCCTAATGGATCTTTACTGGAATCATTTCAGGAGAGGCAACAAAGTGAATAAAACAAATGATAAGTTGTTAAATAACAATAATTACAATAATAATAGTAATAATGATTAAAACCACAAATACCATAATCACAAAGCCAGGGTCAAATATATGACCCCTGGGCCAGGACCAATCTGCCTTGCATATTTGTTTGGCCCATGTACCCAGTGTAGTGAGAGGCACAGATGGAGTTCCATCCACGCCTGGTCTGATGATATGATGTCTGGTAATGTTACTGTAACAGTCTGGCATGCATAGCACTCACTGTGGATCTCTATCTCTAACCAATCATGATGCTCCTGTTTGATGATGTCACAGGTCTACACAGGACAGGAGTGTGTTTATTCAATAAAAAAATGACACCTCCACTGTATGACCTACAATATGTGTACATTTCCTTTATACCTCTATTAAATTCCAGTGCGACTTCAGTGACTCAAATTCTGTTCTAATTAAAATTCTCACTAACTGTACTTGATCACAAATGGATAGTGTAGTAGGATTTTAATAAGGCCCTTGTTATTTATTGCAACTGTAACGGAAGACATCCTTACCTGAGTTACAACTAGTTACTGAGTCAAAAATGTAGTTACGATTATTAGACTATTTAACGTACATTACTACAGTAGTTAACAAGATAAAATGTGCAAAAATTTAAACTGTTGAGCATCAGTGGAGATTATAGAAAATGCAGATACATTGTGAGCACTTTCTATCACTTATCATTTTACAGCCAGGACAAATATTTTCCTTATTACCTTAGCTTCTGTAACACCTGAAAAATTAGAAGGGTCTTCACAGAGAAAAATCACAAAGTAAACAGAATATCGAAGAAAATAGATATAAAAGGAAGTGCCCTCATTGTAGTGAAAATGGCTTCACACAGAGTTAAACAGGGATTTAAATGCAGCTTTCGTTGTAGCAAAAATTCAGAAATTGAGCGTTAGTACAGCAAGGGTTGGGTGTATATAATTATTATGCCAGCTGCTGAAAGAAATGTTGTGACAATGTTCTTATGAACAGAATAAACTTGAATAGTGTACAAGAATCACAACTATAATACAGTAAGCCATTAAGCCAGCGCCATATCACCCTGCAACTCACAACTGGCAACCCACTGAAGCTAAGCAGGTGTGAGACTGGTCATTACCTGGATGGGAGACCTCCTGGGAAAAACTACAGTTGCTGCTGGAAGTGGTGTTAGTGGGGAAAGCAGGGGGCACTCACCCTGTGGTCTATGTGGTATAGACCGCAGTATAGCGACGGGGACACTATACTGTAAACAGGCGCTGTCCTTCGGATGAGACGTAAAACCGAGGTCCTGACTCTCTGTGGTCATTACAAATCCCAGGGTGTTTCTCGAAAAGAGAAGGAGTGTAACCCCCGCGTCCTGGCCAAATTTCCCATTGGCCCTTATCAATCATGGCCTCCTAATAATCCCGATCAATGAATTGGCTTCATTAATCTGCTCTCCTACCCACTGATACCTGATGTGTGGTGAGCTTTCTGGCGCACCATGGCTGCCGTCGCATCATCCAGGTGGATGCGGCACATTGGTGGTGGTGGAGGGGAGTCCCCATTACCTGTAAAGCGCTTTGAGTGGAGTGTCCAGAAAAGCGCTATATAAATGTAAGCAATTATTATTATTATTAAATAATTCCAGTTAATAATGTTGAAGTAAAAGTAAAGATGGGGGTTAAATAAAGTCCTCTCTGCTTGAAGATTAGACTTCTAAGCAACAGGAGTTTATGGCAGGAAAGGGAGAACTGATAAGGATTCCAGATGTGAGCTAGGAGAGCTAGGGAACCCCTTGGGGACTTAATCCCTGACCATTTGGCCAAAAAGCTGTAAACTGGCCAAACATGTGACCTACCCCCCTTTTACCATAATAAAGAGTGACGTCAGAAGCGGAAAGGAAAGGATATGTAAACCTAAAGTTTGTACCAGCACTTATTAAGGTTTTGTTGTTTCTTGCGGGAAACAAGACTTCGGCTTTATTGTTCCGTGCATGCAATAAACTCATCTGTTTAACTTCATCTCGGGATCCAGAACCTTATTCTTTCTGTTACAACAATGTTAAAACACATACAGTACCGTACCCAATGGTAATGAGTAAGCTTTGCTGAACTGGCATCCAGTGAAGATTATTTTTTTAATTGAATTTTAAAGTCATTGCAAAACAAACAATAGAAACACAAAACAAACAAAATAATAATACAATTCCTTACATTTATATAGTGCTTTTCTGGACACTCCACTCAAAGCGCTTTACAGGTAATGGAGACTTTTCTCCACCACCACCAATGTATAGACCTGTATGATGCAACTGCAGCCATAGTGCACCAGTACGCTCACCACGCACCCAGCTCTCAGTGGGAACAGAGTGATGAAGCCAGTTCAGGGGATTATTAGGAGGCCATGAGTGATAAAGGCCAATTTGACATTTGGCCAGGACACCAGGGTAACATCCCTACTGTTTTTGAGGAGCACCCTGGAATTTTTAATGACCACAGAGAGTCATGACCTTTGTGACTCTTTAAGGCTTTACACCTTGTCCTAAGGACAGTGCCTTTTTTTCCAGTATAGTGTTCCCCTCACAATACTGAGGCATTAGGACCCACACAGACTGCAGAGTGAGTGCCCCCTACTGACCCTACTAACACCTCTTCCAGCAGCAACCTTAGTTTTTCCCAGGAGGTCCCCCATCCAGGTACTGACCAGGCTCACACCTGCTTAGCTTAATTTGGCTGCCAGTTGTGAGTTGCAGGGTGATATGGCTGCTGGCCATATTGTAACAATACTATGGAAATAAATAAATACTGTGTAATAGTTGTCCTAGTATCTTAATAATTTATGGAATTTATGGTGCACTTGAAGAACACTGTAAATCAAATCTGGCCCCCAAAGCAAAATAAGGGTGACACCCCTGCTCTAAGGTATCCATCTATAGGATTCCTTCACATTTTCAGGTGAAAACAAATGACTTGTACCTCCCTCTGAAGTTCTGGCATCTATAATCCTGACAGGAACATACATTACTCAATGACTAAAACATTTTAAGCCTTTGCTTCCTGATGGCTGGAGATCTTTAGAAAGCAGAAGTCCAGTGTTTTCATTTGTAGAGATGGAATGCATTCTGTCTGAGTGTAATTCATTCCCTGGAGTAACCTGACTCATGGCACAACCTGTTTCTGTTTCCACTCATGGTTTCTGGTGAAACTAGCTAAAGTGTGAAACATTCTTGTACTCAAATTTAACATATAAGATCATGCAAAGGTGTCAGATCTTATTACACTTTGGTTGTTCTGTCAGTATGAACTTTGCTGTCTACTTCCTTGAGAAGATGTTGCTCATGATAACACTGAGGGAATACTATACACAGATCTCAATGTGGACAGGTAGAATTGTGAGAACCTGTTGATCAATAGAAAGAATTCAAGAACAGTGAAAAATATGTTGTTTTTATTAGACAAGCAACTCAAGTTCTAAATGACCTGACATATCAAGATAAAATTCAGATTATATAGTTCATTTTTGTTCTCTCACAAAAGAGATGCACTAAAATTGTGAAGCAAAACAAATAATGAAATTACTCAACACCCCTCAAGTGATTTATTAAAAAATATTTGTATATATGTATATACAGACAAGACAAGAAAATCATGTCAGGGAACATTCAATGCAGATGGGAAAGTGGTCCTTTGGGTTCTCGGAAAAGCAATCCATAGCTCATGAGAATGAAAGAATTTGGCATACACGGCTCATTCCGAAAACTGGAAATTAGACATTTTATGTCATGACGTGTTTAAAGGCAAAGGGCACCGTAGGTTAGTATTTTAAGAAAGAAATAATAAATATATATGGCCACAAACACATTTTATTGAAACTCAAATGTAAATTAAATAGTAATTAGTCTAGTCCAGTTCAGACTGACATTAAGGTGAAGTTCCACTGACAGTGCCATATGTGCAGAGGAAATAAGTCAAGCTGAAACATCATTACAGATTAATCAGGGTTTGGATAGGCATAAAGACTCTCACAGTCACCTATGGGCAACAAGAATTAAAATGGTACATATTATTTTAATATACACTTAAGAAAATGTTAATGTGCAGATATAGTATAATTGAATGATTGAAGAATATGAATCCTGAAGGTGTAATATAAAAAAACAGCAAAGTAATAACAATAAATTGTACAATATGTGCTATTTTCCAGGTGTTTGATAGTGCTGAGTGCTATATTGAGTCTTTAAGATTTTCCTTTCTTGATCCACAGTATTTGTTGCTCCTCCTATTTTGGAATTTCTGCACATTTGATGTGGCTGTTGATGACAGTATAACTGGATAACTGATATTCATTTATGAACAATTGTTTTCCACAGGAGCATAAACAAATGCTATATGCCTTGCTTCCTTACTAAGGGACATCCAATTAACTATTTTATTGTCATTTTTATTTATTTGATATGAAACAGGTTTGAATGTATTTTCAGCTCATTGGACAGTGTTCAACATGCATGTTTCTAAGCACTGAAATTAAAGTATACTTTATTGTGTATTTTTTAACCCAATTAAACACTGATTGAGTATTATTTGTCTTGATTTAAAACACTGTGTAACAAAATACACGTGATTGTTTATATCTGCCAATCACAGTTTTAATTGTGCTGCACTTTACTCCGCTCTTGATAAAAGCTGCATGTAGTAATTGCAGTTGCCAGCGGGGCTTGTGGTTAGTAGGAAGGACATAACACAGTGTTCATGGGCAGAGGAGGCCGGTGATAATTAGTTGTTAACCTTCTGCTTGATTAGCACCATGGGGGACAGAAACAATCGGCTGGATTTCTCACAAGGAAGTGAGTCAGGAAAACAGCTACTAGGCTAAGGGAGATAATAGTAGCTTTGTACTAAGGTAAGGCCAGTAAATCAATACTGCAGTTGACCTGAGACGCAGCAGATGAAGCAGAATGTTTCAAGTCAAGATGGTAAAACCAGACGCAGTTTAGCAGGGGTGTGGCTGCATTGTGCTGCCATGTGTTACACTTTAACACATTTTGTTTGTTTTTGCCTGTGATTTAGAATAATAATGATGACTAATCAGTAAAAAACATATGTGTACAGTACTGTATATATAATTTTATACATATTCATACACTCAAGTAACATTATGTAACATTAACTATGATAAGCCTGGGTCCACTAAAATGAAAGCACAATTAAAAAAAATAATTAGAATAAGAATTAGAAATGTTGTTTAACACTATAGATTTTCCATGCATAATACATTTACAAAATACATAAATACACAAAAACTAATTGATTATCTAAACTAATGAGAAAGTGCTACTGGCAGTCCATGAGATAAATTAAATTGTATTATTGTATTTGTCACAAAAATTAAGACAGGAAAAAATGTTTGTTAGGTTTACAGTGTAACTCAGTACATTAGTTTGGTTTGGAACCAGTGTCAAGGTGACTTCATCCTCACAACATGACTTTGATTAAATTAATAGTAACAGCAATGGAGGCTTCCAGTGCAGAGAACTCAACAGCTTTATTAAAGTAAAACGCATATTAAACTCTAGTGAGCCGTTATTCCAGCTGAGAGCAATTGGGAAGTCTGTCACAGGTTATCTGAGGTTTACCAAGGTATTGTACATTAATATCATTGTAAGTTTTTTATGACTTATAGTGTCATTCTTATCTAGTATTTGATCTAGTCTCAACACATTAAATGTAAGCAATATTTAATATGTATGAAAATATTTAAAAGAAATTGAAAAAAATCTTTGCAGATTATGCTCTGAACTGGAACAAAACAAAAGGTTATAATCAAAACAAATTAATCTAGCTCACCTTGATACTTCCATTACATTGCACACCTTTTTAATAAAAATAGGTACTGACCTCTGAGCAGTCCTCTAGTGTAATTTATTCCAGAAGGGTCTATGTAGCCCTGTTTGTTTTGATCAGTTATTAATGCATTATTCACCCCCTTTCATGTGCAACTGATTGAGCTAATTTTAATATGTTACCAAGGTTATAGAATTCATTAAGCATTCTTTGCATAAATCAATAGTCTAATCAGGTCATTTTCTAATTACTCTTTCCAATATTTAACAATAACAATTTCCACCAAAGTACAATGATGATTTTAAGGTGTTTTATCTAAGGAAATGTTTTTTTCTCCTTTTAAGTAAAACATTTATGTATTTTTAATACATTGTTATGCTACTGTAAATTGACTGGACATCATATTAAACAAAATCGATTCTTTAAGATAGCGGTTGTTCATGTCATCACCTATCAGTTAATCACATTCTGTTATTATAAACCAAGCAATACTACCGTTTATGTAAGGCATTCAGCAAATGCAAGACACGTGATATTAAAGGCATCGCAAACTAGAATGTCGGATTTATGCATATTTTCACGAGTGAATGACACATACTACACAGGTCTAATTTTATTTAAATACCTGCTAAAGATTTCTTCACCAAGACATATTAAATTAATGTCAACGTAATGCTCATTGGAAATTATTTCTGGCATAGTTTTGCAGGTCTGTCAGTCCAGGTGTGGAATGCCCCTGTGGATTCATTTATTTCAATTTAATTGACTTATACAGCACCAACAGCATGTCCTCTCATCTTCAGTCTTAATTGGGTTCTGCACCCTTACCTTTTTTAAAAGAAAATATATGGTGATATTTAAAAACTGTAGCCTGAATAATTAAAAAGGTATGGTGAGAGTAAGTGTATCTGTATATTAATTATACTAGTGGTGCACCAGAAGAAAGTCCCAGAGGGGCTTTTAAGAATTTATTCTGTGAAGATTGTTTTTAGGCCAAGGAGGCAGAAGTCAAATGTTGGAGGTAAAATATAAAATAATTTCAGAGGAAAGAAAATTCAAATTGGATTAAGATTCACTGCATACTTTTTCCTTGGAAACAAGCCAAAAGGGAAATATTTTCCTTTTAAAAAGATCCAGGCTTGACTTAAATTCTATTTAATTTCTGTCCAAAACATTTTGAGACAGTGGACCATGTTTATTTAAACCAATGTATATATGTAATAAAAGTCTATGATCCTGAAGATTACATTAGAAAACTCAGAAGTAAATTTAGAACTACTAGAGCCCAATTCTGGTTTCCTTAAAGAATTCTTACAATCAAAGGCCTCAACCTACAGTACTGTACGGTAGGTGTTTTACTGCTCTCTGTATACTGTTTTAGTTACTACCATTTCATATTGTTTGAGTGCCTCTTGCAATGCTCTCCTGGTGTGTGCTTTTGTAGAATTTTATTAATTTAGAAATAACACTTAATGCAAATTCTCCCCTATGCCTCCTACAGACTGACATTTCCTTTTGCCTTTTGATCGTTTAACACCAGCAAGGGCCTTACAGTTGGGTTGATATTTGTTATGTTGCAATTCTTGGAAAGAATATTAGCAGAATAAATTACAATGAGTATATTTAATAAGGCAATACCCTGTCGTCTTAACCCGTTTAATGACAAATTATTCTAAAACAGGAGACGCTTCTCTGCACAAAAAGATGTAGAAATCTGGAAAAACCCAACCCAAGATTCATAACACGTCCTTCTTGAAACAGCTGAGTGAGGTTTTCTTATCAATTAGCTATGCAAATATAGAGAAAGGGACATTTTGATGTTTGAAGTACCACATCTGTAAGCCCTGTTTCTGAATGAAAAAAAGCACAAGATCAGCTTTATTATGTTAAACATACAGTATGACAGATTTCTGAATAACTTGTGGAATATCTTCTAACAGACAAAGTGTGGGTCTAGTGTGTTAGTCCCTTCACTTTAGTGAAATGTGTAAAGGGTTTTAAAATTTTCTTACATATTTTCTGATGATATGTCATTTCCCTCAAGCTGTCTCACTAATTTCCATTTTTTGTAACATCTGTTACTGCAGGTGGTAACTGATAAATCAGAAACCCATTCAGATTAGTTGGAAACCTAATCCTGCAGACAAAGCAATACTGAGGCAGCAGTATGAGAGCCATTAGAAACCTTTCTGAGGTATTTCAGAACACATTTTAGGGGCAAATCAGTTGAACTCTTAGACCATTTCTCAAAGGCATGTATAAATATATTTTATTTTCTGCCCATGAAGACAATTTGTTGTAGTTGAATAGCATCCACTCCAAGACATTTTAATAATATTATATTTTTAAGTGCTGATATAAAAGTCTCTTTGTATGTATAGCCTTTACGAAGCTGGCAACTATCTTTTAAAAGCAAAGCAGATACACTGTCCCAGCTGTCAACCAAATAAAAGACTTGGCTTGCTCCTCTTGACTCTATGGACACCCCATTCTTGGGAATGTAGTCTTTTTTATTTAACCCTGATTGCATTTTATTAAGCTTGTTTTTTATTTTTCAAATCATAATCATTTATATATTTTCTTATTGATAAAACATTTGATAAAACTAAATTTACAGTTTAAAAAATACCTAGTAAATTATTTGTGACCCGTATTTCTATGATTATTATATACAAGGCCAAATCATCACTTGGACTATTTGAAAATCAGAAGTTTCTGAGGTGTAATGTAAATAATAGTGATTGAATATTTACAGTACTGTATGTGCCTCCTGTGTAGAGACCCACTTGGCAATAAGCTGGATTCATAAAACAAGCAGCTCAGTTAGTTATCTTGACCGATTTCCTGATTTTTTTTGTGCACCAATAGAAAAAGAAGCAATTTACATTGATGGGCTGCTCATAAACATCCAGAAGCAAGCTGACAAAGAATTGTGTTTCTCAAAGAATCTTCTTTATAGCTCAGTTCCACATCCAAGCTTGTAGTCAGTATAATATACTCAGACGTCTTCTGTTTACATGAGCTCTTATGACAAACTCAGCTTGATTTTCAATTTGTGTTTATATAGCAAGAAACACTTAATAAGTATTGCCATACTGTATGTATACTATATCTCTTGTACTGCAATTAATTTAAGATAAGTTGTAGTTGTGTAACTCTGGACTTGCTTAAAAAGCCTAAATGATGTAAATGAATAAACTGATTTCAGATACTAAATAAGCTTCTAAGATTAATAGTTTAATGGAAAATATATTATAAGACTGTAATTTTTAATTTGTGAGAAATAATGTTGCTATTTCAGTTGCCTTTGTGATCATGGCATAATACTTGTACATAATTTCTCTTTGAATACAAAAGTTCTACTCTCTTACTGATAGTATTGATACTGACAGCTACCGTAAGTGGAATTGTAATTCAGTTTAGAAGGATTTTTATCCTATGGTGTCGTCCATATGAGACATTTCTGCAGGGAATACAGCAACGAACACTATCCATGAATATGAGTAACAGAAACACCATTGTTAATGAAGAGAAGCGAATTACATATTTTAGACAATAGTATTTTAAATACAGCACCTGATCTTATAAAGCAGTTGATTTATCAATTTTAGATGTCTGAATAACTGAATTCACAGATCAGTACCATCATGGATAGTAATTAATTATTAGTGATGAACTCTATGCCATGCAGGGTGTAAGCTCTGTGACTAAATGCTTTATTTTTCTTTGGTTACCAATTATTACGCTATGGAAAAAAATGAGATCACAGCAATAATAAACATGTTTTTATGCCATCTGGATAAAACTGGCTGTGATCTGTGGTTCTTTATTTGATATGTTCAGTATTGTGACAGCAGACATAAATCACTTTTATTTGTCACCCATGGATCATAATGACAGCTATAAGTTACTGCATATTGCTTTTTGCTATTGGTCACAATGCCTACTGATTAAATGAACCATATATCCATGTTAACACTTACCTGTAGATCTGATTTTATTAACTCAGAATTCAAAAGAGGGAAATTAAGATATAAAATCAAACCATCTTTTTTTCACATTGTTTGAGCAAGAGAAAAATGCTGTAGACATAAAGATTTATTTATTTCATCAGCAAATACTTTCATAAGGCTAAAATCAACCTTTGATCTCCTCTGCATTTGCGTCTGCACTAAGCCAGACTGTTTCCACAGATTTACGAAATGAACTTTGTCTTTCCTGTTATTGTTCAGTGTTCTTGCTCACATCTGGTACAGTCACATCCATCATGAGAATGACTCTGTAAGAACCACTCCCCTTCTGCACTCGCTGGGAAACAGCACACAGCCCAAACATCAAGCTTTTTCCCTTTTTGTTGTGACAAGACAAATCAAAACGAATGTCACAAACTTGAAACACATTCCTAGAATATTCTTTTGCTGTTTAATGGCTGATAATAACAAAAAGTAAAATATTGGAATATATTTACTTCTGGGCAGTGCAAAAGGCTCAGTTACTGACATTGTCCTGTCTGAAACTCAACCGGTAAATATTTGACTTTTAATAACAAACACATGTATTTGAAAGCACTTTTTATTGTTATTTATATATTTATTGTTTATGTGTGTAAGTCAAACTTGTCTCTACTTTTTGAAGTATATGATATGTTTCACTTGCTAGGCTTAATTAGATAAGCTTCAACATCCTAAAGTAACATTCTGTTTACTAGCAAATATTCTGATGAAATAGCCTGTTTCACTTGGTACTCAAGATTTCATGGCACAAAGACTATCAGTGCTAACATAAATCTAGACAGTATGGAATTAGAGAGAAACCTGAACACTAGCAGGCATGTACTGTATAATAGTGCACCTTGTCAAGATTTCTCCAAACAGGTGTGTCCCCTTCCTGGTTGTGGGGTGAAAGATGATGTGTGGGGTACCTTCAGGTGTGCCAATGGCAAGCTCCTGCCATCTTCCCACAAGAGGTAGTACCTTTATCTCCTCAAGGAAGCACATCTTTGACAGCCCTGTACAGATCACAATCCAGGTGATTTCCATGGACCCCAAATCTCAGTGTCCCTAGGATTCTGGCTAGGGAATACTGCCACCACAATGTAATTATCCTGTTGAATTTCTTCGGTAGCAAAAGTGGTTGTACACAGGAAGAATGACTTCTCTTGCGCCATTTTCAAGAAATCCCTATTTATTTTGATTTAATGTCTTGTTGTGAGAGCTATAAATTCAGGTTTTAGTTTCTTGCAATATTTGACCTCAGTGCAGCATGTGCACATGATAAAGACACATTACCACTGCTACATTCGGGAGGTGCATGAGAAATGTTTTATTGTCAGTACTAGCACACAATAACAAGCACATTGGCAACCCAAAAGCTATTGCGGAATGAACAGCACATGCTTTTGAACATTGCTAATTGTCTACAACTATTTTAAGATGCACCTGTTAGCACTAAAAATGTTTCTGCAGCTGTTCTATTGATTGGAATAATTTTGAAAGACATTTGGCAAGGAAAAATCTTAAGGTGTGTTCATTTTTTATTTTGCTTTATGTTATAGTTAAGTGTTTTTATTTATATCGTCAGGCCCCACATTTGCAAAGGAAAGGCAGGTACATGTACTGTATACATGACCATCCTAGCTAATTAAGTGAAAGAAAAGTTGTTTTTGGACTTAATTAAAATTTTTGTTTATTTTTGTTCAGGCAAAGCCTCGTATTATTCATAAAAATGCTTATTTCTAAACCTTTTTTGTTGGCATAATTGCATCTTGTACTGGAATAAAAGCTATATTAATACTACACTTGTGTATTAGTAACTATACAAAACTACAAATGAGTTCACAGACATACAGTACGACCCAATCAGAAATACATGTAGGCCAACTGAGAATAATGATAGTCAATTACAAAATATATCACTTTGCCTTAAGTAATTAGAGAACAAATAAGGAATCACATTTCAGCACAAGGCAAGTTTTAACAAAAACATCTTTAAGAAGGCAGAAACCCCTGAGTGGAAATAAAATAGATTGTAATGGGAATAAATTCAGTGGCAAAAGATCTGACATGAGCTAGAGCATAGAGAAAATATGTTTCTATCTACCAAAGGTAGCTAATGTACAAAGCAAGTGAGATAAAATATCCTGTGAGCTAAATTTTAGTAGATTTGTATACTTTGATACAAAAATTATCAAAGAAATGAAAAATGAGATGCTTAAGACGTCAAAGTCCTTTTGTATGATGCAGTGGGGATCAGTCCTGAATGACAGCGATAAGCAGGTATCTTGATCAGCTCAATGCACAACATGGCATTGTTGGTGTGACAGATCTGAGCAGTCTGTTATTTACAATTCACACGGTCACTGTGACTCAAACAGAGATAATTCTGAAGCTTCTTTGTTTTATTGAAGTTTGGGTGGTATTGCTGGTAAACTCAGTGAAAGTCTTTTGACTGTACACCAAAGAAGAAGAATGGAAACAACGTTTCAGCTGTGGAGCCTTCTTCGGGTGTCCCAAAGAACATGTGAAGAAGGCTCCATAGCTGAAACATTGTTTCTTTTCTTCTCTTTTCAGCATGGAATAAACCTTTAGTTGTTCCTTTGCAGCCTATGCATGCTGACACAACTACCTACTTGAACTACTCCAGTCGTAAATATAGTCGATGGTATGTTTAGATATAAAGATTAAGATATTCTGTGAATTCAAACAGTATTATATGCTTTTGGAGATTAACTCTGGTTCTTCAAAGACTATTTAACCCTCCACAAAGAACTGTTTTTCCATGTCATACAACATCTGTCCTCACGTGAAGGAGTTAACTTATTAAACTACAGAACTTTTGCTCCAAACCACTGACATATTTTTCAGTAAGTGCTGGAAAAACTGAATAACAGTGCCTTGATCGGGGTTAATAGGCCTTGCATTCAAAAATAATTTAATTCATTTTTCTGATTATACGTAAGTGCAGTTTCCTCTTCAGAGATTCCAGAGATTAATTTGAATCTCATGTTGTGAATTAGTGAATGTCTGAGATGTGTGCCCTGGCATTTTATCATACCTTCCACACATGCATCGGTGGAAATTTTAACTTTCAATATACTGTATATCCTTTGAAGGCATTTCTACATCAGTGCTATCCAAGGACTTTTTTTCTGCATTCGGCAAGCATTTGTGTTAACACTTAACTAGAGCAGAGGATTTCTTGACAAGACATCATAGATAGATTTTAGCTTTTTTAGCTGTTTTCTTGCACACAGGAAGAGCAGCTATCGTTACTTGAGAATTTCATAGACTGGGAACCAATCTGCACTCTTCTCACAGCTCCTGAGTTGTGTGCACACCAGATCTCATTGCATATCGTGTGATAAAGAGACCCAGTTGAGTCTGTGGGGACTTGTACATTTGTGTCGCGGAAGTGCAGGTCCTGAATGCGTTGTGTTCAGAAGAACTATGCTTCTTACCATTCTTTACTGTAATTCCTGCCACTTGTGCCTCCCAGATGGAGCCTCTGCTGGGGTGAAGTCACATGTCATCTGACTTCCCAGAGCTGACAGCTCCTTGCATACACTCCTGCAACTACAGCACAACCCCAGCCAAACACATGGACAGCTGGAAGCCATTAAAATTTATACTGAAGATATCAATTCTCTTTGCCAGGCTACACATGCCACAGTTGATTGCTACCTGAGGAAGGCTGCATCGCAGATAATCCTTTCCCCTTCTGGAAATGTAAAATACATCGAGGACATTACTCACCCTAGTGCCTTCGAATTATCTCAGCTGTCCTATGAGAAGTGCATACTGTCTCAGCAATTTTATTTCAGTGGGAGACATATTTACAGGATGAAGATCAAAGACTGCATGTGAAAATATAGAACTTATTTTGTTCTTGAAAACCAGTTCAACTTTGTAGCTTTGTAGCTTATACTTCTTAAAATACTGCCTAAAAGTTCTCCAACTTTTTAATGTATTTGAAGTTTTTTTTATTCCTATAAATGTTTCATTTGTTTTACAGAAAAAATAATTTATTAAAGTTACATTGCTAATTTTTAAGACCTTATGCACTGAACTATAGACACAGCATTTCCAAACATGCCCAATGAATTAGTGCAGTTCCATTTATTAATGATTTTCTCTGTGCCCATGAGTATTTAAAGATTATTTGGAAGTAGATAGGGTACAGGAAAAAAATATTACAAGGTGATTTTAATTATTAATTCAGGGCTAATTTATGTAAAAATAACTTTTGTAAACATGATTTGCTTAAAAAAATAAAATGTCTTTCATTTGTTAAGTTGACTTAAAAATAAGCTTAACATTTGTATCTTTCATTTAAAGTCAATGCATTTGGTCAATGCATCCACATGTTGTTTTCTTATAAGGTGAATGGTTGTGGTTTGTTACAAAAAGACTGGAAGTTAGTCATGTGTTGCTGATGTCTGTAATTCATCTGACCCCAAGCTCTGTTAGTTCAGGTGTAAGATCAAAGGGAACAAATCTGCATCCGCCAGCAACAGAGCTTCACCTTAATGAAGAGAACAACAGCTCTTGAGCACATTAATACATGACATTTGCAAAATAGGCCTGAATAACTGGATGACAGAGCATTCTTATTTTTCACTGTCCTTTAAGAAGCTATGTTTGCTGTCATTTTAAGTACTTCAAAATTATAATCAGATGCCGTTTAAAATGTTTGATAGCATGCCATAATGTCTGTTGTCTGGTATCTTTATTTTACTGGGTCATCTGCCAAAATTGTTTTTCAATGATTCAGACAATTCTAAAGCCTGGAACATGATGAGTTTTTCTCATGTCTACCTACCACCATGATTTAATTGTATGGTAAATATTCTTGCTGCCACAGTTACTCATTTTGTTACTTATAAATCCCTCTACTGGCAGAAATAAAATGTTTGTTAACTTGGTGCAGAAACCTGCTTTATATTATCTAAAATTCAGTGGTCATAAAAGGATAGGAACTGCTTTTACAGGAGATTTTTCATAACCATCTGTCTTCGCTTCCATGATTTATAACTACTGTAGCTTGATTGATTGATTAATTGATTGATGGATTGATTGATCAACTTCATCCTGGTCTTTTTTCCATTACTTGGTCTCTTAAATGTAATACTTTCAGTTAGAACAGGAGGCAGTGCCGTTTTAGGAAGGTATCATAAATTCTGAATTAACACTTGTAGACAGTAAAAATTGTGTCTGTGCAGTTTTGATAGATTTGGGATAGGCTGGAATACAATTTGGATTGGATATCCAAAATTGTATATCCATGGAAAAGATAGTTTCCATGAATACACTGAGCAACAACTGATGTTGTAGTCCATTGTTTTGCAATACCTAATGTGTGCCCACAGAACTATTTCCTTAATTTCTGCCATTTCTCTATATTAATAACACCATGGGTGCCATTTATTTCCCATCGTTTACAAAAAAAATACACTTTGTGCAAATTTTTCACACCAAGCACAGTTTGTCTTTACACTTAGTTCAAACAAAGATTGATCCCACTGGCTTCCTCTTGATATCATACTGCATGATTTATCAAAGAAAGACCTAGTTTTCTAAAATTGCCCCCAAGGGGAATGTTAGTTTATCAAAAGAAGTTCCATTGAGCACAAGGATATCCTTCCATCACACTGTGGTGGTCAAGGGGTCCACAGTACACTAGGTGGACGAGTAGCTGTAGCTTGAACTTCCATTAAATACAGTTATCACTTCCTTCCATAGATACAAGTAGCTGAGTTTGTTTAGTTTGGAGAATATCCAGATTAGTTCATATCTGTATACATACAGTACTGTACATGTAAATGGATTTCTATGTATTTCATTCTATATACATGTAAATGTATTTCTCACCTGCTTGTGCATTTTGCTATCCTTCAAAATACATGATCTGATTTAATACTTTTAGAAAGAGACTCACAATATTTTATTCAATAAAACGTATTTACAGTTTTCGCTTGCAAATCTGGAGACAATTTTAATTTCCCAGATGACTATTATTCAGAGAACAACAGGTATGGAATTAATCTAAATCAAATTATGGCTGCATTTCATTTGTTGCAAATAATAATAACCTCAATCTCTATGCTCTTTCAATTGCTGAAGCTACATCTAAACCTTCAGACTTCTGAAGTCTTAGCACAAGTAAAGGATTAAGTGTTTACTGACAGTTCTTAGCCGTTTCTATGCATTAAACCTGAAAAAATTAAATATTGTTTAATTTCTTCTTAAAACTCTTGTCCTTCTTTTGAAAATCATTATGGTTTAGTGTTTGCCTTCAGATCAAAGTGCACATGCTTGAATCACTGTGACACAGGCAAATGCAAATTATAATTTTCATGGTGCATATAAAGAATATTCAGCTGTCCATCAGACATATTTTATCATTTGTTTATTCTTAAATAATTATAATGTGACCATTTAGAAACTAATAATTGTTCTACTGAACAAAAAGACATTTCAGACTCCCCAATCCCCTGTAATTTAGGTACTCTATGCCTATTCATTAAATGTTTTGTAAGCATTGGTGTGTAACATCTGCGTTGAATTTGGGGGGAAAAAGCTTCTCAAAGGGATTCATTTCAGTGTGTATATCGGGCTGTGTGTGTAATTTTCCATATTAAAATCACCTCGGAAAGTACAATGATTTGTAAAAAAAAAAGTTAGGTGTTTTTTTAAGAGCCACATGTGTTTTTAATACCTGAAAAAAATGTGGAAAAATATGATTTAGCGAAAACCTACACTGGTACTGTATAAAAGAGTTTATTCTAAAAAAAACGTTTTTTTATTTATTAAAGAATAATGTGAATGTATATATTAATTTGATCTAATTGTCTTATAACACTTGAAAGCAGAAACATTTAAAGAGACTCTAATAATAGCTGCTTGCTGACAGCTCTGGAGTCCTGGCTTTGATTCCAGTTTAGGACACCTTCTGTTTAGGTGAATGTTCCCATGTGTACCACTATGGTTTGTCACTTAGCACGCCTAGCTGATGAGACTAAGATTAAAATGCAGTCTCTTTGTCCCACATCGCACACAAACTTAGTTTAAGTCATCTTAGTTGGACTACGTTAACAATACAATGCAGAATAACCACAGTAAAGGCAAAACAGCTGCACATTGTTGCTGATTTTGACTTCATACATGTGAAATGGAGTGAGATTATCTATCGGTTAGAACACACCATTAGAACACACTTTTTAAATTGCAGGTTGTTTTGCCTTGGTTCTTAGTTTCTATTAAAAAACACATTTGTATGTTAACTATGTGATGTAAAATCTCACAGAAACCAGCAGGTTTGGTTTTATTACTTGTTTAATGGCTTCCATTTTGGCCTGTATCATCATTCCTATCTAAATCATCCCTGTATATGCTAAATTGTAAAATATTGTGTGAGGATTTACATTAAACCAAGAAAGAATCTGTTCTTTACATTTTACATTAATTTTACATTCTGTTTCAAAGGATGCCTATTATCTTGTTTTGAAGAGAAAACAACAGTGGTAGGAGGATAATACATTTTTTTTAATATATATATATATCAAGAGGTAACATCTTAGTAACTAAAATAATATTTCAAGGACAGGTCAGGCCAATTGTGTGTTTGAGCAAGTCTGACATTCCAAGTGTCCTGCCTGTTTTCCCTAATTCAGGAATCTTTTCTGTACACCAAGACTGCTAAGAAAAAAAGACTAAAAAGAAAGCTAATATTTATGGACATTCCTGCATCTTAGCTTTCACTGTCTTCAAACTGTGTCTTATTTATCCACAGGAAATGTTTTAACATTTTCTGTGGTGCTGTTTATCACTGTGTTTACTGTCTTGCGATCCTGCATCCAGTGACATTTCTGGTGATGTGTGGAGCAAGATATTGTGGTGATAGAAAATGTCTGACCTTTACTGTTACAGCTTTCTATCAGTTTTAAGGTGTAGCATTCCTGGACTTCTGTTATTCAGAATTTTCACTTTCAAAATTGTTTGTGCTTCACCATACTGTATATCATATTTTAAATTTTAATAAAGATGTATGCTATGTGTTCGCAATTACAAAGTACAGCACTACAGCACATAGTCTTTTTTTGTCCAAAAAAAAGCCCCCAGAAAAGATAAATCTAGAATTTAATTAAGTCAGATTTTATTGCAAAACACTTTGTGACATTATATAAATAGTATTATATAAACTATGGCTTTGTGACCGTTGTTTCTTAATCATGAATATAAATTATTTGATTTACTGAAGATGCTGATTTTGTTGAGGAAGTGTACTGAAACAGATATGCTGATGAAGAAGTAAACCAGGTTGACCCGTGTTATTAACTTAATATTTTTTGTCAATACTTTGAAATGACCAGACACGAGCACATGCAGTATATATGTACAGTAACGGTGCTAATTCAATATATGTCTGTTATGGTGACAGAACACACTAGAGATTGAAAGGCATTTGAGAATCTGCAGGCTCAACAGTCTTGGTCTTTCTGCTGATTGGATTTGTTTGTCTACCTGTGTGCTGAGCAGATCTGGGGTGCTTTAAGATAAATCAAGACGATTAAGAAACTGCATGTACATTTTTCTCTGTAGCGCTGAATTAACTTCTGCTTGTCCTTTTGCACCATGTCTGCTCCTTAATTTAACCAATAAATACATATAATAATGTACATGAGCAATGGTTGTGGGTCCAAAACTACAGATGATGACAGGTATAAACCAGTATGTTAAGTTACAAATGGATTTGAAACATCACTAATAAACCTTTCATATGTTAAACAAAACCTTCATGTATTTTAATGGGTAAAATCACTGTAAAATACTGTAGATCTCTATTTGTTAGAAACAATACAGGCAATATAAATATTAATATTTAATATGCTTTATTGATTAGACATGTGACCTTCAGCAGAAGTGTCATTTTTTATCTTTCAACAGTAGTGGAAAAACCTCTGGAAAATCTAGTTTTCAGTTATTCATGTATTATTTTTAACCTTCAAGATCTCAGGGGGTTGCCGAAATTAAACAATGTAAAATACTATGGTGAAGACCCGGTAAAGGCACACAGAAGGTGTTAAACTGGTTGTACTAAGACTGTTTGACACAGACCAAATGGAAAATTGTCTGTATAGCTTTGAATGGGAAAGGTCAGATGTGTCTACAAAAAGTAGCTGAAGATTAAATTATATTATGAGAAGTAGTGAAAGTTATATATTATAAGGACAAAAAAGTTTCACTTCTCTCATTATATTACTCTTAGCTTTATTTCCCCCTGTTAATGTGGAATAATATGCCTGCAGATCATACTCAAATTCAAATTATAGCTCAATGGACTACATTGCAGGCTGAACATCTGTATTTTCACTGGCTGTAATCCAGACTCTTTCAACTCTTGGCAAGAGTTTATAGCAAAAACACAAATTTATAGTTTTGTATAAAAATGCCCACACCTTAGTTTTAACTATAACAGAATTATTTATAAAGGCAGAAGAAATTCTTTTCAAATGAGGTCAATGCTTTCTGCTGCTGCAATGATATTTGTTCCAAATTGTGCTTTTTTTCTTTCAACAGTATCTCAACAAAAAACATCTGCATTGAATATTTCTTTTGGCAGTTCTGGAACACTGAACTGTAACATCCCGGAAGATGAGCAACCAAAGCCAGTGCAGTTTGAGAAACATGGGTGTGTGTTCAAAAGAAACTCAAAAGTCATCAAGCTGCAGTACCTCAGTGTGTTATTTTATCTTGTTTTTTTTTTCATAAGATGTGGACCATCAATTTTATTTTTAGGAACTGAGAACAGGCATAATAGACTTAAGGGTATAATTTAATGGCTATGTTTTTCTTATATAGATTAATAAATGAAAATAACAGATATAATTATTACCATACATTTTCAAAAGCCATGAGATAATTTGTAAATCAAATATTTACACGTGCTTTTATTGAAATTAACATTCTGATTAATTTAGATTTTGTTTTATTCTTATTTATAAGCTCATTTTTTAATCATCCAACCTAAGTTGTACTGTACATGTTATGACATGACACTGAGCTAAAATGTGCCACGTCTGTATAGAAGGCTGAGGTGTCTGCTTGCCTGGTCCCACTGAAGGCAAGTGGAGGGGCAAGAGCAAGGGATATGCAGACAAGAGACGGACAAACCAGGGAGTGCACTGTGCGAGCAGGCTGAATAAGACAGGGAGGACGCGGCATAGCCAAGCAGAACAGAACGGGGATGTTCCACAGTCTCTTAGGTCCAGCTGGCTTTCGTGGAGGTGTAGCAAATACAGAGCAGATAGGGATCCAGCTCCATCTTAAGATCAAGATCAGGATCAGGGTAGTCGAACTGATTCAGGCAGATTGCAATTTGTTCTGATGTGCTGGTAAGGGCTAAGGCTACTTGCCTGTACAGTATAAGTAAGAAGCTCATTAACAGAGCATCAGAGTGTAGACAGAGCAGCATTTAGGAAACCTGGAGGTGATGAGATGAGTAACCAATAAGTGGGGGCAGGTGGTAGGGGCAACCGACCCAATCAAGTTCACTTAGAAAAAAACTTAGAAAAAAATGCAAAAATTGTCTTGCTGATAATGCAATACATTAAACTAAATTAAAAACAGAAACTGTAAAATAAAAATAACAGTCCACTACCAGAAACTAACATATCATTCGTAAAGTACAAATATGTCAGCCAAAGTAACAAATGCACATGGGAGGCTGTTTTCAGTCTTAAATACTGACTCCTCTTTCCACACAGATCTTGACCAACTTCACTGTGAAGGGAGGAACAGGTACCTAACATTCCACTATAGGCAGTGAGACCAACTGTGATCCCATCAAGTGCAATCTAAAAAAGTCTTATTGTCCTTGTCCTAAATGAATGCACCCTGTAGTGCAATACAGGGATCAGGTGAGGTGAATGACATTAAAGTTGAGCACTTTTAAACATTAAAGTTAAACACTTTTTCCACCTAGAGAGAAGAGTAAAGAGTAAAGTGATCTGTGGCGCAGGAATAACAGTACAGACAGTCATTGCTGAAAGATGTGCTCATTCCTCTTTGGAAGAGCCACGTTTACAAACCTCAGTCTCGACCTCCTAAAGACGGCAACTGGCACAAAGATGACAAAGCTCAAATGATTCTAGCAAGGCAAAGAAGTAAAAAACACACACTGTAACCAAAATGTTCTGTACTGTTGTGAACTAAAAATAATTCAAATGGACTGATGTGTTCACTCCAATAAGGAGGAGTATGTGAATTTTCCAGGACATACTGTATCGTGCCTCAGAATAGGTGATATCTTGCAGAAGTATAGCACAGGGTCACATGATTGAAAAGATCTCATTATGGAGATACTGTATGTAGACGAGCTTTGTTTGAACATCATAGTACACCTAGTGCATATCCAACTCTGTGGAAATAAAAAACTTCTACTTATTTTTTTTTTCATTGAGATGCTTTTCAAATGAACATTAAGTCAAAGGAAACTTGAAATTTGCTAATATATAAATGGATAACAAAAAACAAGCACCAACATTTAGAATTTGCAAAGCAATGGTAATATATTATAGTACCATGAGTCACAGAGTTTGGTTTGTGGTCTCAGCTCAGAAATAGAGCAACAGACCTCTCTGCAAGTCTATATTCCAGAAAAAGCGTTTATTCCTTTACACTGTTATTAAACTACAATTTTGAGCACAAAGTAACACAGAAACCTGGGGAATTATTAAAACATGACATGACACCTACTGTAGGATTTATTGAGTGTAGCACATTTTTGCTTAGGAACCACTCAGCTAAAGAACCTCACTCTTCGATCAGTTCTAAGACTCTCATGTACTGTAGGAGGTCCGCAGTGAGACTGCCTGGACAGATGATTTTTTTCACTCTGCACCATATCTAATTACAGTCTTCTCATACAGTACATTGAATTGCAGTAACTGGGTGAACTGTGAATAAAGTATTATGCACTGATGTTATTGAAATCCTTTATTTTAATGTGTGTCTTAAATGTAATATATTGCTTCTTTAGATACTGTGTTTAGAAAACTTCAAGTTGTGATTTCTTAACTGTAAAGATACTGTAGCAGCTTGGGGGACATTTTGGAGTGTTTTTCAGAGAATGGGGTCACAGGTCGGGCAAATTGCTAGTAAAAAGATCTTCAGAAGAACGGAAGGTTCATTTCTTCAATATAAAAAGATTGATCGGCAAAACTTTTAATTACCTTGTTAAAAGAAATCAAATATGGCAATCCAATAGTCATTTAACCTAAACATTACCATTTTTATACCCCAGTCATAATAATAATGAAGTATTGGTGTTTTTTTTATTTATATTTTCTCTCAATGTAAAACTTTAGTTTTGACCATTGCCTTATGTTCCTTATTATCACCCCAAAGTATTTAGAAATCTCAGTGCAGTTAGTCATACATTAATATCAACCCCGGTCCTGGACAGCCACAATCCAGCAGGTCTTATTTTCCCTCAAATCACCATTTCTTAAAGTATTACAAGGTGTTCATTTTCTCAAAAATTGTGTGCTTAAGTGCTATAAATGAGTTTGCTCCACATGTTTAGAAGACTACAAGTTAAGACTGACCTACATGTACAGTATAAGCCTACAATAGAGGACTGTAACTCTCTTTGACCAGATTGGCCACTCCAACCCCGCATTGATATCCAAAACAGCTGGTATTACTCTTTACCGGCAAGACAACTACAGCATAACTCTCTGAAAGGGGCACTAAATTAATGCAAAGGCCTGTTACCTGGGCAGTGGTCCCAGGTATAGTCAGTACTAATATTTCTATAATCTGTTCTTTGTGCTTATTAGTTTAAAAAAAGTTTTAGTTACTTATATTATGATAAAAGTAGCATGTCACTCACCACAAAGCTGCTACCCTGTTCCTGTCTCCAAGAATTGTAATGTTATTTGTTAAGTCATTTTCCTTGTCAGTGTTATGTCATCTGTTATATTACGTGTCGTGTGAGGGAAACACGCAAGCAAGCATTTTATTTCACTCAGGTACATACAGTATGGCAAACTTGAACCCAATTTCAAAATCTTTCATCACAAAAGATCATAGTAGAAGGGCTTTGTGTGACGGACAAAAAACTTGACTTCCTTTACAGGGGAAATACGACCTAAACACAAACAACAAAGTAATAAACTGTGATAAAAAAAATAAGGAACAGTGCAGGAATAACACAAAACAAAATGGCACACAAAATGCAGCACAAGGCTTAAGACTTACATTAGCTCTCCAGCCTTCAGGGGGCCTGTGCCTTGTGAAAGGCACTGTACCTGGTCCAAACAGCTGGATTTTGTGACAGAAAATCTGGCAAGTTATTCTGTACTTTAGGGCAATGCATCACGACAAAGACAAAGTTTTCAAAAGGTTATTGCCTTACATGCAGCAGTTGGTATTCTTCATCTGTGAAGCCACTGCAGAACACTATGATCAGTTTCTAGTCTGACTTGTCATCCAAGTAGGTAATGTTTTAAATATTCAAGTAGGGAGCTGTGTCAGCATGCGTAGGTTGCAAAGGAACAAGTTAAGGTTTATTCCATGCTGTACAGGAAAGTAACAACATTTTGGCTGTAGAGCCTTCTTCAGGTTTGTCACACCTGAAGAAGTCTCCAAAGTTGAAATGTTGTGTTTCTTTTCTTCTCTTTTCAGCTTGAAATATCTTAGATATTTAGATATTTAGTGCTACAGCACTCATTTTGGCAACCCCTCTCTTGGTTTATAATTTGAGACTTAGAATTATGGCTAAATGCTCTTCAGTGAGTTTTCCTTAGGTGCAAAAAATGGATGCACCCGAGACATCTGTGCAAGCTTTAGCAACTGGTTTTCCAAGAATAGAAGTGTAGCTTTACACCTGGTCAAAACTTGGAGATGATACGGTTTAATAAGAACAAAATGAGAGAGATTTATTCTAGGGTCAGATAGCGGTATACTATCTTAGGTCTGAAGACAATTCTCAATTCTCAATAATTTCTTCTGGACTGGAACGCACTTTAGTGTACATATACTGTACGTATAAGGTCGAGTATACTGTATATGCATATAAATCATAAAATAACTTAATAAATAAAAGAAACTTACACAATAACAAAAAATATGTACACCTATATTTGAGTAGAACTACTCACTGTGCTAAACACTTTATAAGAGCTGCAGGTTTCTCATTATTGTACATTGTACATGGAATAAAAAAAGAAACTTCAGGCTGTCAGCCACTTTTTGTTCTTCCCCTCCTAACAGTCGGCTCACGCTCTGCTGGTGGATCCTTCACTTTCAGCACGACACCTATCAGTGAGAATATCTTCGAGCGTATATACATGCAGGCTTCGGCAGGGAGTTTCAGACAACCGGGAGAGTTGCTGGCCGCTCTTGCACTCCAGCATAGACCGCTCCTCAGTGACTCAGTGACTGAAGATTTGGCAACTTGTCCCCCTATTTATACCCTCTCCCTATGATTTGCAACAGTAATACAATGTGTTGCTCCTGTAAACCAGAGTAACCAGCGCATTACGACAATACATCACAAAACTGTATCCTATGACTTCATGTGATTTACAGAAGCACCGCTGTTTGATTCCTTGAGTGTATGTGGAAGTCAACCATGCACCCATTTGTCCAGGTGAACATCTGCATAGCTTGTGTCTTCAAGAGTCTGGATAAAGTAAGTGCAATGTTTATGAAGTGAGCTGAACTAAAACTCCAGATGGTACCAACTAGTGGTAGAGAAAGAAGATTAACAGAAAGCTTCAACTTTGGATTCTACTTTTGGAGTCTACCCAAGGTGTATCTGAGATATCAGACTTCAAATTCGCAGAATCACAGATACCCTGAAAGACGTGGTAGAGATGTGCTTACTAGGAGCTGCTGTAGATTATGATATCAACCAATTAGGCAGCAGAGATTTGACAAACTCCAATTACAGTAAATAAAGTGGTGAAAGGTTATGCAGGGCAGGTGAATGGGACCTGCCACTATCTCTTGTTGAGGTCAATTGTGGTAAAATAATCTTCTAGATTCAAGGTAAGATATTTATTGTACCTTCTTTAGCTGTTCAGAAGTGCACCTACAGTACGTGAGGGATAGAACAACAATCAAAATCTGAAAGAATTGCTTTTACAATTACACAAGCCTATGAAACCTTTGATGGATCTTTTAGGTTTTGAGATGAGTTAACTTAAGTTTGCTGTGTAATGTCATGGGGGGAAATAGTCTACTTTTTAATGATAGCTTATACAACATCCCAGCAGTCTACTCTCTGTCTTCCTTTAAGACCTGTAACCAGACGCGTCTTCTTTAAATCACCCCCATAAGGTGACTTTACCTCTACGTCACCCTGACAGCATGTTTCTTCTCTCTTTGGTGAGAGGTTGATCCGCTGCATCTCCCTGTAGTTTCCTGTTTGGATCCTCACATTCTAACGCCAAAAGCCCAAAGATCCATAATGCCAAAAAATCATAGACCAGCCGTTATAGTACGTACTGTGTCTCCCTCCACCCCCCACTATGCCCCTGTTTCCAATCTGTTGGCTTCTTCTGGGTTGGGTTTAAAGGGACGGAGGGTCGCATACAGTATCTGTGTCCTGTTAATGAGAGAGCAGTCTATCTCTTTACGTATCCTATCGGTCATTAAAGGACTCGCATGATGTTATTGGAGACAGACTGTACATACCCTCTAGTACACGGCCTCTTATGATCTTACAGCTTGTAGATAGATCAATGACTTTTTCTGCATTGCCATCACATGGTGTGGAACACAGTATATTTCCTCCATGTATATTTCCTTTCCAGTATATTTTCTTTCCATGTGTCTTAGTGGTACGTTTGATGTCATGTTGGATAGGAGACATGTAAGGATGGATAATAAGAAGTGGAGGGTCAAAAACCAAGCTTTCTTATACTTGCTTAAACTCTCTTTTCCTGGAATGTCTTTTGGGTCACTAAGACCCACTTGAGCTTCTACAGGGGGAGTGATGTCCCGGGTGGTCTCTCATCTGAAAGACAGAGGTAATGAAGTTGTTGTCAGCTGGGCTGGAGTTTGCTCCCAGTCTGACTTGAGAATATCCAGTGGGCTTTGTAGTGGTCTGCCATAAAGAAGCTTGAATTGCAAGGAATCTGTGGGAACTCATGCTATGCAAACAAAACAAATGTAGCAATAAAAGAAGGGTTTTAATGTTTTGGAAAAGCTAAAGTAACACGTTTTAATGTTTTGGAAAAGCTAAAGAAACATATTTGATTCTTCTGCAATCAACATATTAAAGTACAATTTTCCTCTTTAGTTTTTGCTGACATTTACTGTTGCTTATCTTACTTTAACATCTTCAGTTTAAACATTCAAGTCTTTGTTTTGTTTAAAAAGATGTGTATGCGGGATTTTTTTTATTTCACAAAAAAATACCTCATAGTAAGGGTCTGGGAGCCACTTCTCTATGATGTTAGGTCCCTGTTTTCAATTTGCTGCAGTGCCTGTGGTGTCAGTTCTATGAACATTACAAGGACTATATAGAGCAGTCAGAATGTTAATTATCTGTAGAACAGGTAAAGGGTTATTCCATGCTGAAAGAAAAAAGACACAACGTTTCAGTTACGGTCATCTTCCCTCCTCTAGAGGGTCTCCTACCTTCTTTGCTATTGATTTTAGTTTAAGTATCCCCAGCTGTGTCTTGTTTCTTTTTTGTTATTTAAGCCGGGCATCTCCATAGTTCTGGTCTCAGCATTGGAAGACGGACATCTGAAGGCCTGGAATTAGCCTGAGGGCATAGGCCATCACCCGGCTTCCTGACCTTGAAGCGTCTGGTCCCATTAAGGTTTTACTTTTCGTGTCCCTGGTCTATGTTCCTGTCCCGAGGATGTTACTTGTGTCTATGTCTTGGATGGATCTCCTTCTCGGATCACGGCCTGCTCCCTGATAATCCCTGTTTGGACCTACTTGGACTGGTCCCACCTGAAGAAGGTGCCAAACCATTGTGCCTCTTTTCTTCTCAGCAGCGAATAACACTTTACTTGTTCCTTTGCAGCCTACGCGTGCTGATACAGCTCCCTACTTGGATCTGAACATCAAAACATTTTAATACCTCTGGTGTTAAAGAGAATTTTCATTTTACCAAACTGTAGAAAAGGAAAAGTCATAAAATATGTAACCATTAACTATTGCCCCCCTAGATTTTGGTTGTGTCCAACATCATCTTGAGCTGCCAAAACTCTAAAACTAATACAATACCCTTTTTTGTTTAATTTTTATGAGCTGCATGGCAGCAAATCATAAAGTCAGTATTTGTAAGATTTTCAGTGCCTCCCCACATAAAGTCAAACAGGCTCCTGTTTCAAAATCATCTTACAACTGGTCAAAGCGATTTAAGAGCCATTGGAGCAGAGATGTACTGTTGAACACAGCATGTTTTATTTGGGTCAGTTTTGCATTCATCACGTTTCTGCTCATCTGGCAGTTTGGAGCCAGACTGCTCTTATAAACAGCTTTTAAGAATTCGAAAGCTTTGTAAATTGAAGAAAGAAAAGATGTGATTTATAAAAATGCAAAGTGCAGTTTCAGAATTTCTATCTAAAGTTCTGAAGAAAATTATCCATGCAGTATGTGGAAGATTATTATGAAAGGAAGACATTAGAGTTAGAATGTCAGTTTGATTTTTCTCACACTAAAATGAACATAGAGTGCCAGAAACCATTTAATATGAAATACTCAGAACTGTCAAGCCACAAGTATGCTTATGTGTCACTTCTATCTAAGCAGGAAACATGATCTCATAAATCTATTGAGCGGTTAGGCTGTACTAAATCTTATTCTGAGCTGGCTTCACTTCTAGCAGTTAGTTTCTCACAACACTGACTATATGCTTCATTCAAACCTACAGTTACAAAATTGCAGGATTTTCTAAATTATATTCTTTCAGAAGATTCAAAATACTACTCCTTTTTTGGTAAATTAGTACCTTCCTGAGAAAGTCAGAATACATAAATCTTCACACTAAAATAAAAAATACCATCAGCAAAGTAAGTTCTCCCAGCTATTTCTAAATACTGCACACTGTGTTGAATTTGTGAAACTCACATTTTGGAAATAAGAGTAAATACTGTAGTTTCATTCAGCTCACGCCTCTTGTTACAAAGACAGAAAGTAATTCAACTATTTACAACAGTACATGTTTGATGTCTCTTTCAAAACAGGGCTTATACAGTAAGCTGATACTGTAACTATGACAGAAGCACTGTTAAAATCACATACAGTATGTGCATCATCCATCTATATTGATTCAAAATGATGTGGTCTGAATTCCACAAAGTCAGAAAATATTTGCAGCCCAATTCCATTCTTTTAGCAGGTTTGCCTTCAGGAAAGGTTGAGATGAGGTTAATGGTCTGTACAGTTCTGAACTGCACACTGTACTTCTGCCAGTTTTCCACAGGGTTGAGATCTAGGGATTGTTCTTTCCAGGAAAGGTGATGAAAGTCTGTTTCATGACCATATGCTTGACACTGAGAGTTCACGCAATTCACTGAGTTTGGCCAATGATTGAATACAGAGCTGGTACAGTGAGTCTGTCACACGCCAGGCAAAGGCTACTACAAATTTCCATAATATCATAAATCTTTTTATCTTTTTTAAAAGATGCAATACGCAGATTGAAATTGACAACATGCCAAAGGCACTATTTGCAAAGAGCTTATAAATGGGTGATTGTGCTATTTTAAATTAATACAACTTAATTAAGAATGTTCCTTGCGGCTTAAATATCTAAACCAAAATGGGTCAGCATATATTCTCTTTATTGATGCCTAATCATGTTAATTAAAAATGGGAATCCAGCTCTGTTGTTGAATATTCATACTATTTATACAGTATACTATAAACACTAGTGCTATTGAAATTACACTTCATAATTAAAATATTTATTATGAATCCACTGTAACTAGCATCATAATTTCTCAAAACATTGATTTAATTGTGTGTATATTAAAGGTAACAATTTGCTGCTGCTGCTATTTGAAAGCAATTGTTTCCAAGATCCAATGCACATCCTACACACATATCAGTAAAAAGCTATAGTGTAGCTTACAGTACCTTTCACATACATTAAGACACCTTACATTACATTAAGCTGTGTGTTAGCACAGAGTTTAGTAAAACTAATGAAACCATGATTTTGCTGGAAAGCAATAATTTCATTAAAAATGAAGGACCCTGAGTACATCTTTCCTATATCATTACTATATCATTATGTTTTTTTTTCTTTCAATAAGCTTGATATGGAAAGTTTGGCTTCCACATACAGAATCATCTGTCAGTCATTACTCTTTTCTTATTGAGTTTTTACTTTCACGATGAGGTAGAACTAGAGAATTTCAGCATGTAATTGATGTATGAATCTTCAGTGGAGGTCTTCGATTTGTTCAATACTCTTTTATCACCCACTCAGGTGGAACAGCTACAAATTACCAAAATTGATTTGTTCTTGATAAACAGTGGAGTGTGCCAGTTCAGTGCTTTTAGGCTTATAAGAATAGATCCTATGGATGAAGTCAATAGAATTTACACAGAATCTTAATGATACAGTACTTCAGGTTTCAGGCATGACTGAAGTGCCTTGTAGGTGCTTCAATTCCTAGATGTTACTGAACAAAACTATACTTGTTTATTTTACTTTTGCTAATTACATTTTAACTCCCTAGTGTCACAAGTTAAACTGCCCTAGTAAAAATGTGCTGCAGAAGATAAAGTCATTCCAATTATGTTTGAAACTGGTAAGAATCTGTCTCACTGCACCATAAAAATACATAAGGCATTCCTGTTTAAAGAACCATGTAATTATGTTTATCTACAAATCAGGACATTTCACACCACTGTGTTAAAGAAGGAGTCTAATACACAGACATGTCACACGGCAGGGTGTCCAATCTCTCTACCTCAGTGTCCGGAATCCAGGAGGGTTCCTATGTCCTCGATATCAACATTTATATCTTTTTTTCAAGCAGCTTGTTTAAGCTCAGTGTTTTCCATGATGTATTTATAATTTGTATTTTTACTACATGCATGTAATATTCTGGATTACATCAAATTTAATCTGTCATGTGTTTGCCAAGTTTTACATTTAATGTAAATGTTTTTGGAGTTTTTATGCTGCTTCTACAGTGTTTGCTAAAGCTCCTATTTTGGAATCGCCTGCAAAACTGTCAAATTTTCCTAATGAAACCAGAATCTAGATCAAAGATAAAAATTAGGAAGAACAGTGGTCCTAGTGCAGATCCCTGGGGTACTCCACTAATTCATCACTCTGGTCTGAGCATTCTCCCCCTTGTATTCTCTGTTTTCTCTCCGTTAATCAATTATCAATCTTAAATACATCATATCATATGCTCTGATTGTGTCATTTACTGTTGTTATTTTTTTTTTAAACTCAGGTTAATCAAAAAAGTTAGTTAGACTCACCTTTCCTAAATCCGTTTTCTGACAATCTTATTTCCTCACTGATGATCCTCTAATTAGGTTTTATATGTCTTACTTATTGGTCTGAAATCAGTTGGTTCAATTTTGTTGTCATTTCTACAGGGCACTAAATTAGCAATTCCCCACTCCATGGATACTATCCCTTTCCTGAGTGACTGCACTGTGCAAATTACTTATAAATAACAAACTAAATATATTGTTTTATGATGTCCAATTGGAAGGATACCATTGGGCACTAAAGATACTGTATATTAATCTTGAGTACTTTGAGAAACCTAGATACTTCTGTTTCTTCTACGTTAATACTGTTTAATACAGAAAATTGTTCCAATGCCTGAGGCATGTAGTTGACTTTCTCCATAGTGAAAACCTGAGTGAAATACTCATTTAGTACATCACCCATTTCCCTTTCATTGTCTAGATGCTTCCCATTATTGTCTCACATCAATTTTACTTAATCCGTAGAGGTTATTTTGTTGTTGTAATAGTTCAAGAAGCTTTAACTTTCCATTTTTGCTGTCTTTGCAATATTACTTTCCATCTCTCTTATGGACTTTCTGATATTTTTTTTACCTGTATTTGCAATCCATTGTACTCATTTACTTTAACTGGATCCTATTTTATAATGTTTATTATAATTATTTCTTTTCTCTTATAGTTTTACTAACTTATTTATTCAACAATTTATTATTTATTGTGTTTAGCTTTTGATTTACTTTTTTGGTTAAATCTGTTCTGTGCTTTTTAAACTATTGCCATTTATGCTTCGCTGGTTCCATACTGTCTGTGTCTGTGTGTCCCTACAATGGACTGGAATTCTGACCAGGCGCCTTGTGACTTTTGCTTGCTGGGATAGACCCCAACTCCCCCACACTCCTGAATTGGATAAATCAGTTAGAAAATGAATGGATGGATAGCACCCTAGGAATTGAATCCAGGGCCACAGTGCTGCAAGACAGCTATGCAAACCACTGCGCTAGCATGCCATCCTATCTTCAGGTCAAAGAATCAGAATTCAACACCCATATCCTGTTTTCAGGGACTATGGTCAAGATCATAACTTAAACTCCTAAATTTCTGTAATTATGTGCCTCGCTTGGTACACTGAGAGTTTCTTTTCATTCAAAGGCTCATGGGTAACTTCAAGACAGGAGAGTAAATTGCATACTCATATGCAAGAAATGTTCTGTTGTACAGAATTTCAAATCAGTAACCTTTGCTCACTGGAGGGTTGTGGTGTGTTTATTCACAACATAACTTCTCCCATCTTCCTGTCTCTCCACTGTGTCATTGAAACATTGTGTGATCAAGCACCAGCTGTCAGGATTGCTTCTGCCAATTTTAATGCCTTAAGGCCCAATTCAAACAACTTTGAGCAAAAGAGTCAATTCAGAAGTATAAAGTCATGAAATACTTATTCAGATGACTATCATTAAATACCAAGTTAGAATTTCTATGGATTGTGATAATACTGGACTGCAGGAATACTAAAAACCTGTAAAAAATCATTTACTGTAAAATGTTCCATTATTAAACTCCTGTAGTTCTCATGTGCTCAAAGGCTGGAATTATGTTATGCCCATTTTGTTTTTGTTTTTTTATTATGCTTTCAGAGCTGGTTACCTAAAACTGGAAACTGCCTTTCCCACAGAATCAGGAAAATAAGAGGAAAGACGATTAAGTTAGAAAGATGTAAATGTTTTTGTTTCCGCAACCATTTTAAATCTCTTTTAATATCTTAGAAATGCATATATAATAACTCTTTACTATGACGAATCTACAAACAAATAAATAAAAACATATATGCTCTGCATATTTCTTTAAAATAGTTTTGTATCATCCTTTTTCTTACTTACTAGGTACAGTTCTTGAATCAGATTCCAAACAACTGCTAATGGTTTACAGCATTTCAGATGTGTACATAATATACAGTAAAGCAGCCAAGGTTGTATCTTATGCTTATATCAAGATTTTTATGCTCCCTAAAAGTTGATGTCAACAAAGCTTCAGATCTTTTCTTCCTAATGTCTGTGTGGTCTTCTTCTTGGTCACCTCAGCTTTCTTTGGATACCTTTTCTGCAACTTCACTAACATGTAAAGCATAGTCCTTTAATGTTATGTAGCTTCTGAAGCTATTCTAATCTTTTCAGTATGTACTGTATGTAGAAATGATTGGAGCTGACATTGAAGGACAGACCAGCTACAAAAGCTCAGTCAAGGCTATGCTGTGCTGACAAGCCTCAGTCAGGGTGAAACCCATCTACGACTTCTAAATATTCTGACTGCTTGCTTATTTCATGAGGCTGCCAAAAAAGGTGATGCTATCACCTTGTGCTAAGTTCTATTATTGTTTATTGTACCTCAGTAATCATGTCATTATTGGCTATCTATTGTATATTAAAATAGAACTTTGTTTTGAATAAGCTGAAAAAACTTATGTTAGCACAGTTAAGTTAGTAAATTAGACAGCAGCTATTTAATGGTGCTGGCTGCCTATGGCATCTTTCATGGTATAAGATAAGATCACTTTATTAGCCATATACAATTTCTTGCATTAGGAATTCATCTTTTCACATAACCCAGCTTGCTCTCCATGAGACACAGACAGGGAGAGAAGCCTGGGGTCAGAGTGCAGGGTCAGCCATTTTACAGCACCCCTGGAGGGGTTGGAGTTAAGGGCCTTGCTCAGGAGCCCAACAGAGTCGGATTCCTCTACCAGCCACAGGATTTGAACCAACACCCTTCCAGCCACAAGTGGAGATCCTTACACACAGTGCCACCACTCCAGTAAGTGAAAATGATAATCATCTTAATCAGCACCCAGGAATACACTATTTAGTTAATTGTGTACTACAGAATATTCTGCAGTGACCTACTTCAAAATGTAAGTTTCTGGTGGAGTTGGTTTTCATATGCGAATGTAGTCATTCAAATTAACATTTCTTCACAATCATTTTCTCATTTTGTCCTAGTTACGGAAGTTAATTCAATTACATGGCACTTGGTGTATTTTATCTTAATCCACACTCAAGTTTAATAACTTTGTTATTAAAGCCTTGAGGTGTAAGTGTCAATAAAATTTAAGTTGCAGAACAGATTGCCTTGAAGACATTTAATTTGAAAAACATCTAGAGCAGCTCTGTGTATCTCTTGTTAATGTGTCTGGGTGTTCTAAAATTGACATTACCAGACTCTAAAATATAATGCCTAATGATAAACCCTTACTGTTTATAAAATCACACTATTCACCTCTTGCAATAATCCACTCACTGTTCGATATTCTCTATTCTATGGTCACCTTATTTAAAAAATGCACGCTGAATTCTCATTCTAATTTTTAGCATACCCAATCAGGGTTCATAAGGTCATAGTTAATCTAAAATTGTTTTTGACAAAGGGATTACATTTTGTTATTGTTGTATAAATTTGGAATCAAACCTTATACTGTGTACATACGTATTATAAATACTATTGTGCAAAAGGATTCCACATACTACATTATATGAATCACAATTAATAGAGGTTTATAGAATAACATTTAAAGTTTATATCTTAAAACATTGTCTTGGCTATCCATGCATACAGTAATTTCCAATGTGTGGATACAGTTTCTAATTCCTAGCCATTCTAAACTCAAATATTGCAATAAAAGCTTGCTGTAAATGTCTTTTCTATTAGAGGAAGATGAACAAAGGAATAAACTACATTTCATGTACTAAAAATACTTGGAGTAATCATACTTGTAATTGACAGAAGACTTTTTCAGAAAGGATCATTGATAATCCCCCCCCACTTACTGTACACCCCTCTGTTTTGCACTAAACCGAAAATACTGCAAAATACTGCACTGCTGACTTTTTTTGCAGACAGCTGGTTAAAATTATAGCGGCTACCCTGTTCCTGTCTCCAAGAATTGTGAAATGATTTGTTATGTCATTTTTCTTATCAATGTTATGTTATATTTTATGTCATCTGTTATGTCATTTGTAATGCGAGGAAAACATGCAAGTAAGCATTTCATTGTACTCAGGTACATATGACAATAAACTTGTACTTTAACAGGTGGTTTAATGCTATTGGCTCTGTCTGGGTTCAATTCAAGCCAGACTACAAGGGTGCTGTCTGCATGCAGTTTATATGCTTTCTCTGTGTTCATATTGGTTTCCTTTGGATCTCTAGTTTCGTCCCACAGTCCAAAGACATACTGTAGAGGTAGGTCAATTGGCTCCAGGGGAAATTTGGCATTAATGTGAGTGAACAGTGTGTGTATGTGTGTCCTGTGACGGACTGGCTTCCCATCCATTGTGTGTCCTGCCTTGTGCCCATTATGCCAAAGTGGTAAGAAAATGGATAGATGGATCATTGATAAACACTCACAATATGAAATCACCAGAAGGGATACAGATCATCACTTAACTCAACATAGTTTTTCTGTCTGTTAGATAAATAGTCCAGCAGATTTAGATGATCTCGAGTATCTGCGTATTTACAGATTATAAGAAAAGTCTCTATGATACCTGTAGATAGCTTGTTTTACTCGTTTACTTGTTATTCGACTTCATGAAAGTTTTGGCTAATTTAAAAGCACTTTTAAAACAATAACGATGCAGACTTTTTTGGCACATGGCCCTTCAATTAAATGTTTATTTAAATAAAATCCATGCTGTCATCACAATAAAATCCTCAGCAAGTATTTTGTCATTACAGCGCTTAAAATTATGTGAAAAAGACAGTATACTGTAAAACTACATCTCAAAAGTTTTCATTTTCAGAATGACCATAAATTATACATTTCAGCTGTGGGCGTTTATATTCCATGAGACTGAAGTTACTTGTTGATTGGATGAAGTACAGCCTGAACTTGTGAAAAAGATACAGATCTTTTGAAGACCTCTCAAATATTTTCTCAAAATAGGGTCAGCAGATGTCTTCAGCCTTTGAGTTTGATGTCAGAGAAGTATGACAGCAGAATTGTTTTCATCTGAAGCAAATGTCTTCTCTCATGAATATGTACATGTTTGACTGCAGTGAAAAGAGGAGCAGTGAAACTGAAACAATATAACTTTATGCATTTGAAAGTTTAAGACAAAGAGTTACAGTCCAGCTTTCTTGGTGTGTATCTGCTACGCTGAGAGGCAGCACCTGGCCCTGAGGACCAGGCAGTGAGAAGAGCCGTCTCTGTAGAACAAGCCCAGGGGTGACTGCTGGGCTGTGGGGAGGGGAGAGAAGCCACACAGGCAGGGGAGGAAGGTCTCATGATCTATCTTTAAATAGGGACAAGAAGTTAGGTCCTTTATACTGGGGTTGTTTTCTTTCACAAGCATTCTTTAAAAAAAAAATCCTCTTAGGTACCTTTGATGTGGCATTGTACAAAGATGTGAGCTTCAACACAGCTTGTTTCATAACTAAAGACTAATCATTTTATGAAAATTAAAGTAAATTTAACTGAAACAATTAGATGACTATCAGAATCAAACACACATAATTATAGTACATAAAATCGGCAGGGAATAAAAATCCTTTACTGTATTAAATAGATCATTGTTTTGCAGGCTGAAATTTGATTTCTGCTTTGATTCTTGGTCTATAATTGTTCCATGTTTGGGACATTCAATATCATTAAAAGACTTTGCTCTGATGTGAACTGGCAGTTTGGAATTGCTCCGGTGGAGTAGATATCTTTCATGTCATTCTCTTTTGATTGTCACCAAAGAGATTTGTATATAGCATCTTTTTATTGTTAATCTGAATTTTCATGTTCATAACCTTATCTCTCTCTATATACATAATGGAAATAATATAAATACTTTTCACAAAAACTTTTACCTTTGCTTTAAACTTTGCTTGGAGAATGTTTGCATATAATAACTGCACCTTGCATTAAAATATTAAATACATTTTCATCATTCTGTATTACACTTTTCATTCCTGTAAATGGACAGGAGATATCCAGTTGTTCGAATTCTGTTTCTCTTCCCCTTGTAACTTGGCGATTGGGACTGCATGAAGCTCATTATTAATTTACACTGTAGATAAAAGATGGAATGTTCTTCTGTAGTTGGGTCTTATAAAAGTTTACAGCTGTAAAACCTACATTTATTACCTTTGTGGGTCTCTGCACTGTGGGTTGTATCTCCTAATTTCTTTAGTCTCTCAACAAAGGTGATAGGAATAGTTCCTGCAAGTGACATTTGTAACAGAAATTTGACTCAAGGAATGCAATGAAAATCCTGATTGATTTTCAAGTGCCATGAAATCTCTCAGGGATCATTTTATAGCAATACTTCAGTTTTTCAAAGGGCTGACAGATGAACTCATAGGAGGCTTAACTGATCTGTAGGCACAGATTGCTCTTCTTTTGCATGTAGTTTTTTTTTACACTGGAATGTAATAGTTTAATAAAAATTCTCATTCCCTGTTGTTTGTACTATTAAAATTATCTGCTTTTAAAATATATAAAATTTTATTTTATATTTATTGTTGTATTATCTTCTATTAGCAGTACTGTTTTCTGTAACATAAATAAATGTACAAATGTCTATATTAATATAACTATTAATTTAAATGTAGAATTATGTTACAGTATAAGCTATTGCTTAAATTGCGCTACCAGTTTTGTTTTGAATATATTATACATACATTAATTGCAATATCTCCATGATGTACTGAGCTATTTTCTCTCTTGGATTTTGCTTTTTCAGGGACGTGTCTCCAAGACTTACTGAAAAGAAAACTGAATCCCATAAAACATGCTCACTTCTCCAAATGCAATTACAGCTAAAGCTAAAGTAGTAAAGTCTTCAATTGTTCAGTAAGTGTAATGGAGTAGAGATCTAGTCTTCCACTGAATTACGAACAGGGTTGTAACAGGTTTATTGTGAAGGGGAGTGTCCCTGGCAGGGCGGGAAAGGTATCACTATACTGTAGGTTTCTTAGTAGGGGTTGGAAGAAAATATAATTGGTATTAGTGAATGTGCTATATAAGTGACTTTGGGGGTGGGTGTTAATTTTAATAGTTGTAGTTATTGTCCCTATGAGGTTAGAGGATAAATTTCTAAATTATGCCCTTAGTGGAAATTGGACCCGCTGCCAAATTATTGGTACGTGTGGGACAGGTGCTAAAAGAGCTTGTTTCCTTTGGATCTTTCTCTGTTCCTCCCAGAAGAACTCTGCTGGTAAGATCATCGTCTCTGTTGTGTGCTGATTTGGTTATGCATGTCCATTATTAATTAATATTTTTGGTTATAATTGTCAGGATTGACCCGCTGAGGAAACGGGAAAATGGACCCTATGCAGTACCTTAGGGGGCTAGACGAGAGGCGAAGTCTGAGTGGTGTTCCAAGGATCGTAGAAAAGGCAGGAGAGTAGGTTTCCAATCCAGAATAGGGCAAGGCTGAAGTCGTAGTCAAAAAGGCAGTTCCGTGAGTCAAAAGGTGAAGATCAACGAGTAGGCTTCCAAATCCGAAGGGGCAAGACATAGTCGAAGGTGAGTTCCGTGGTTAGTAACAAAGAGCAAGAAGGAAAACAAAATCTAAGGCAATGTAGGTGAACAAACAACCAATACCAGGCGAAGAGCAGAGGGTTCAAAAGGGTTTAAGTACTGTGCAAGGAAGAAGGTGCGTTGATTGATGAAGTGTCGTGGTTGGCCGATTTGTCGTTTGGCAGAAATGGTCAGGGCTGGAGTGTAATTAGTGCAGGTGCATTTCCGTGTGAGAATGTGGTGAGTAGAGGGAGTGACAATAATAAGATTATGAAGTGAAAGTTTTAGGCACGGAGTGGTAAATTGTTCGTTTTGGGGTAAGTTTTGTCATGTATGGTGTTTTTACTTTGTGGGTTTCGTTTATTTGTGGTTCTTTAGGTACATCATTATAAAAAGAAAAACCTTTGGATGAACCCATTTCACACGCGCTTTATTTTACATTGTACTGTAGATATCTTGATTTTTTTTGTAGGAAGGCCCAGGACAGAGGGAGATTAGCTAAAACTCAGAAGTAGCAAACACTTTTGAATTACCAAGCTTGGTTTGCTCTTTCACTGCCTCTTGTACACACAGCATTCTGTTCAGCTGTCTCCTGACCCTCTCGGTTCTCTACAGTACTGTATACAGAAACTTATATACAACTTCCTGCATCACAAAAATACCTCAGGTCACACATACTGTAGTTGTGCCTGCTGTTGCCAAGGGTTAGAGTCTTTAATTGCCATGGAAACCGTCCAAAGTTGCAGAATGAGCCAAGATAGGAGTTTTCTGTCTGTCCAAACAGCAAACAGAAGTCACCAAAACAGCAAGGCCAGACAACAATGAGTCTATATATAGGATTTTATGGTGGAAGTCAACAGCTGATGAGATATCTGAGAGCATACACTGTTTCTTTAGTAATATGGATACCTACATCTACGGATCCCTAAATCTACAGTAGAATCTAAATTAAAGACAAAGAGCGTGTTTCATTTTACATGCCCTATTTTCTGAATTGTTGCATCTGGAAACCATACATAATATGACACATTAAGTAACGAGTTCTGACACAAAGCTGTACAGAGCAGTAAAGGAATACTGTAAATAGCAGGTAAATCACAAAGAGAACTGTGGTTTCCTGCTATTGTAGCAGCCTCATAATTTCCCTCCTACTCTGTAAAGTAATCCAAAACAAAGAACAGCATGTATTCTTATGTAACAAGGGTCAGTCCTTGCTTAATTAATGGTCTGTTTTCTTCCTTGCACAAATAAATACTTCTTTCAGTCACCCACTGGTCTGCACCTCGCTCTGTCAAAGCATCAATGAAATCTTTCATTGACCGTTTCAGGAGGATTTCTGGGAAAGACATTCATACTAATACATATTAAAAGCTAAACATATAGTGTTAACAATCCTTATTAAAGGTAAAGAGTTTTCAGTTCACTAAACATGTCATGTTGTAGGCAGTAGAATTTTAACAGCTTTGAGGAAAAGTTATTTTCCTTATCGCTAGTAGGAGAATAAAACCTTCATGTATAATGTGTATAAATACCTGCATAATCAGACTTTTAAATAATAGTTTTGAAACAGATGGACTATTTCATTCTTTTTCAGTAGGGCCGAGTAGTTTGTTTTTAATTTAATTAATTTAAGTTCAGTTTCATGCCAATACTAAAAATATAAAGATTTGACGATTCAAAGTTTTTAACATTAGCAGAAAATTTTGTTTCAAAGTAACATAAAAATCAAAAGGCAGAAAATGTGATTAAACCAGAACAAAGCAAATAATGTATACCTTCAGCAACTCTTTAATAGAGAGACCAGAGCCTTCCGTTGACTCATGACTCACTCTACAGGCCAGACATTCACACTTATCTCATCATCTACTGTATATCTAGACATTCTTACACTAATCCTACTGCTACAGTATCAGAGTTTAAACTACATCAAACATCAATTAACTTTAATTAAGCATCTATTTTTTCAAATATAGAAAATATAAACAATTAATAGAACTGACTGATAAAATACACCATGTTGATTCAAGAGGCTATGCTGTTTTCTTTAAGCAGTGTCTGGTGTAGAGAGAGACATAAACACAGACACAAGGCTTTCAGAGACTTTAATATCTCCTCCCACAGTCCACAGATTACAGATGTATAACCAGAAGTCATTAATATTTGAAAAGCCATAGCACATAAACCATGACAGAAATATAGGTGACATGCTGGTTTGTGGTGTTTCTCACATGGTTGCCTTTCGCATGGCCTAATGTACGCAGCTCTGTGTGGTGGATGATTTAACACTGATACAAATTTCTCCACTGGGTTATCATTGTATCTGAAACATATGAGTTTATAGTTCTCTTTTATGACATGCAGTTTCCTAAATGCACAGAGTGACACTTTGATACACTGTACACTTTGGTTGTTAATCTACTAAATACATTTATAGAAACTTTATTTTGAAAGCTCACTATGATAAAATCTACATTTAAGAAAAAACATAGTCAATGAACCTCTCCCTGTTGTGAAATAGATAGCCGCTCTGAATTCATAAAAGTCCACATCTGCTTCATCTCTGCAGGAGGAGTATAATGAGGTCACTTAGAAACTCAGACTCCAATGAGTTTTGTGATTTTTAGCTTCAATATAAGCAACATTTCAATTTTATTTCCACATTTCTCTTAGTTTCCTGACTTTCTATCACTTTGTCCCTGTTTCTTGTAGTTTTGGTTTTGTGTGATCTCTCAGTTTTTGCGACATAAGGTTTTCAATGTGAATGTTTCCATTGGCAGTCCAGGTGGCCTGCCTGAGACCTTTCTGTCTATTGACATGGAATGATCTAAGTTTTAAATGCTGATTTTCCATCAGACGTGACCTTGTCACAGCTTCTGATCCAGATAAAAGAACATAAGGAAACAGTTGATGTCAAGAGAGAAATGAATGTGAATTTTGTTGTGTTTCCCAAGGGATATAAAAGTAGGGAGGGCTTAAACTTATACTTCTGATTTCCGTGTCAGCAGATGGTGGATGGCATTTCTGATGTTTGCTTTCTATATACCAAATTGCAGGACACATCTGGCCTGGTCTCCTTTTAAAAACTAGCAACAGATGTGTCCCACATATACCTGACTGAATATAGTCAAAGAAAAATGTCACAGCACATAATATAAAATTCGCCATTTAGCTAACCAGCACTTTTATGTTCCCGGTTTGGAAAGGGGGCCAAGATCACAACTGGATATGGCTGAGAATCTAAGGGAAATAAAAAATAAATGTTTTAGTAAAGATTTCCCCTGGCAAAGTGTTAATGTACATGTTATATCTATAACAGGTAAGAAAAATGTAATGTAGTGCAAAAAATACAAAAAAAGTATAATTATAATTATGTTTTAATTATACAAAACCTTATTAATACTGCCACAGTATTAATTATTAAAAACAATTTACAATAATCACATTAGATCACTTCACTTACATAATTGTGTGGTTGCTTCCAATGTTCTTCACACAAGCAAGCACTGCTGTGTTAAAGTTTTAGTCATTTGCAAATGCAGCACTGGAAAAGCATATGGTTTGTGGAAAAATGTGTCCCAGCTCTCTGAAGGTTTAAACTTGTGTTAACTGTGATCATCCATGCTGTGAACTTTAAAGAGTGCTAAAGAAATAGAATGTTTGAATCTGACTTCCCTCCAGCACAGGGTGCAGGAAGAACACAAGAAAAAAAAAAGATTAATTAAAACAAAAGAGAACCAGAAAGATTCCTCATGGTGCAAAATGTGAGGCTGTGATTTATTTATGTGTCAAATGATAGTTCTTTGCCCTGGTAAGGCTACAAAATTATCTGCCCTTCTTCAGTTTCAAATTATTCATTAGTAATATCTATTAAAACTCTAAGGCCAAGTCAGCCCCTAACAAAAACATTTCCTTCAGCACTATCACTTAATTCATAAACATGAAAATGTTTAAAAATTAAAAATACATTTTCATAGTAGTATGTACAGTATATGTTATTCAAAATACTGCCTGTCACTTAATATTGTGCCATTTCATGCAATCAGAGAATCTGTGGAACACATTGTCTCTTTGCTATCAACAGAAACTGTAGACTCTGCCAAATTAATTCCAATCTGCACTGAATGAATTAGCAACAGATAATGTCAGGATGAAAAATTCATTCACCATATCAAGAGCAAAATATCATAAAGGTTACAAACAAGTGGAGGGCAGGCGGTCTATCGTTTGCCTTTTTAGTAGCAAATTGACCTAGTACCTTTCTTAAAATAAGCCAGGGTCAACAACAGCCATAGGTTTCATCAGTATGGCTTGTCTGTACAATATGCCTCGTGTTCTCATTTATAATACACTGCAGCTTCCACTTGTTTCACTGTTGATACTGATCCATTGGACTGACTTAGTCAATGTCCTTGAGGATTCTGAAAACTTGGATCCAAGTCCCCTCGTACTCTTCTCTGTTTAAGATTAGACGTTTAATTTTTCTAGTGTGTGAGAGTCTGTCACAATTTTTAAGGATGGGTGCTACATTTTTTTTAATGACCAATGAATAAATTCTCTTATTGTTTTAATATTTCATAATTCTTCATTTATACAGTTTAACATAATATGACACCATTTTACTCATTCTATGTTCTTCATTTTTCTTGTATTACTGAAAGAGAAAAACATGTATTAGTTTAGCATATTGTACATTGCAATATTCATTTCTATTTCATTCCTTAATATTTATTTTAACCCATGATTGTGGTACATTATACTGATTATACATTATACTGATTTTATTTAACTGGATATTGTTTGGTTTTGAATACATTGATACAGTGCTTTCTTTCTCCTTTTTTTTCTTCTTAATTGATTAATTAAACAATTTAGGCTACTGCTTTCCTAACTTTTCATACTCTGTTCTCTTCAAGAAGAATTTATTTGAAGTATTATGATCCATTGTCTATTGTTCCCATATATATTTGGCCCCATTCTACTTCTCTTAAGCTCTGTTTTAACCTTGCATGTATGGAGAGGAAATGAATTAAGAATGTTCTAGTTAGATAGATAGAGATAGATAGATAATACTTTATTAATCCTGTAGGGAAATTGATGTGTTACAGCAGTCCAGCCCAAGACAAGCAAAACAGACATCAGAATAGTTATAAAACAAAAGACAAACAAAATAAATAAATAAAAATAAATAAATACATAGGTGTGTGAAAAATGTGCTGATCATAGTCACTGTAAAAACAATAAAATATGTGCAAAATGTGCATAGGTTTATACAGACTGATTGTCCAAAAAGTACAATGGAGTAAACATGCTGTCCATAGACGATCAAATGAAGGGCTAAAAGTCCTAGCCGAAGGCAACGTTATACACCCTGACAGCCGTCGGGAGGAAAGACCTGCGGAAACATTCCCTTGAACACCGTAGCTGGAGCAGTCTGTTGCTAAATGTGCTCAGCTGCCCAGTAACAGTCCCATGAAGCGGATGAGAGGTGTTGTTCATGATGGCTGTGAGCTTGGTCAGCATTCTCCTCTCAGCCACCACCTCCATGGGGTCAAGGCTCATCCCCAGCACAGTGCCAGCCTTCTTGATGAGTTTATTGAGCCTATTTGCATCTTTTGTCATGATGCTGCTGCCCCAGCACACCACAGCGTAGAAGATGGCATCTGCCACCACTGTTTCATAAAAAATGTGTAGCAGTGTTCCACACACACCAAAGGACCTGAGTCTCCTAAGAAAATAGAGTTGGCTCTGACCTTTCTTGTACAGGGCATCAGTGTTACCAGACAACTCCAGCTCATCATCCAGGTGTACCCCTAAGTACTTGTAGGAATGTACGCCCTCTATGTCCTCACCCTGGATGGAAACAGGGTTCAGCGGAGACTTATTCCTTCGAAAGTCAAAGATCATTTCTTTGGTCTTGCTGGTGTTAAGCTGGAGATGGTTAAGATGACACCACTCCACAAAATTGGTAATCAAGCTCAAATTGGTAGTTAATGGATTTTATCCCCGTCTTGAAAGAGTGCTGGAAAAGTTTTGTTGATAGCCTTTGAATTCTTGGAGTACAAATAGTACAATAACATCAGGCTGAGAAGATTAGTTTATTGTAAGCTTTTCTGGTACTTGCATCTCTTTTTGTTTAATACTGTACATCAGCCAGTTTATTTTCATTGTTTCCCATTATTATCACTAATACACTTTCCTTCATCTTTCTCAAACCAAATCGTAAAAATATCTAGGAATGCACTGCAGTCTATCAATAGGCATAGTTTTAATTGGCTAAAACCTTGATTTACTGTAAACTGTATGTTCTTTTTATGTGTGATTTTGTTCTCTTTAGCTATACAGTATTATGGTGGGGTAATATACTGTAGCACATACAGTACAGATGGTATGCTTGAAATGTCAACCAATTACATTTTAGTACATAAGGATAATATTATCATTGGTAAATTTTCATTTTTAAACAAAAGCTTCAAATATAATGCAGAATTTGCAATATTTTTTTCTTTTGTTTTCTCATTTGTATCCAATTGTGTAAGGTATGTACTCCCAATTATTTAATAATTGGTATTAATATTTAATGCCCAAGGATTCACACAGTTATCTCCTGTATAGCTCATTTTACCCCAAACATACTTTTTCACAGTTCCTTCGGCTACGACGACTCTGCAGTGATGACATGGATTTCCAGAACCAAGCACTAGAAATGCACTCCTTTTTAATCAACAGAGGATACCCCACCCATTCTATTGACAGGGCCCTCATCTGAACCAAAAACAGCCCCCGGATCATCAACTCGATCAGGAACTCCTGGCCTTACAACTACATTCCTTTTGTGCTTCCCTTCCAATCTAACACATTCTATCCCCAGGACCACTAACGACAACTTTTCCATCCTATAGGCTGATCCATCTACTGGGGCCCTCTTTTCTGACCGCTCCATCATCTCATATCACCGACCACCTAATCTGCATTCAGATTTCTTGTTCTAATTCTTGTTCACAGCTCCCTTAACCGCCCTCAACAATCATCCATACCAGGTACCTTCCCCTTCAACATCACCTGCAGGTACATATCTAACACCACACTCATTCAAGGCCCCTCAGGACAATTCCAGATCACCCAGGCGACCTCCGGCAACCTCATTTACTGTATCTCTTGCAGGAAATGCCCTGCTATCTACGTTGGGAAAGCCAGAAGTAGATTAGGAGAGCGCTTCAGAGAACATGTTAGGGCTGTGAAGATTAAAGAGTTCTCCAAGCCCATAGTTTTTCATTTCACCATTTCAATTTTAATACTTTTTTTAACCCAATAGTGTACTCTACTTTGACACACTTTGAGTGGAATGTACTATATTGAAGTCTTCCAAATATTACATCTTTCCAGGAAGAAGGAAAATTTGAAAGTTTGAGGTAATTTTTAACAGAGTCTTTTAGTAGAGCAGCTCTGATCTATGTTGCCCTGCATGTTTTCTGACCCTGTAATCCTATATCCAAAGCTTGCAGATGATAATACAGCTTGTACAGCAGAGCCCTGCTGGTTAAGTGACATATCCACCCTTTAATGTTAAGCAATTTTCCAAATCCTATGACAGACCTGAGCAAAAACAAGGCCAAAATGAAGCTATGGGGGGTATATTCTTAACAGCTGTCGAATGAAAATATTTTTCATAGATAAATTTAACATCAGAGGACATCAGTAAAATGCAAATGAAATGCAGTGAAATCGAGAAGCTTCACAAACTTCATAGAGGTGTGATCACAGATCTTCTTTGAATTGTCAACAATTTTTGACACCTGTGTAAACTAGCATTACTCTTGTTATCTGTGGTAAGTCTGGGAATAATAATGTCACCGTAAGGGGAAGGATATCACAAATGTTTGGAGGCAGGTGAATGGGTGATGCATCCCTTTTTGCAGGGACATTCACCCACAAACCTGCTTTCTTCCACATCTAATCTGCTCCAGACGGACCCTGCTGATTCTTCTAAGCTCTTTGCAGAGACACTTTGCAGCCTCACAAGAGAGGCAAACCAAAAATAACCCAAACCAAAATAAAAGCTAATCATCTGCAGTGCCTTCAAAAATAAGGAAAAACAGCAGCCACAGCTCCTAAAAGAGAGTACAGTTTCCTCCATTTCAATCAGTCACTCTCTGAATTCTAACCCTCTTCCTTTTTAAGATTTTCCCTTTAAAACAAATTGCTGGACTGCTAGAAAGGCCTTGGCCTTCTAAGATCTTCAATTAAAAATTATAAAAGAAGCACTAATTCTTACTCAATCATACACAAAAACCTACACTTCCCTTCCCACCATCACATTGTTATATTCATTGCTTGTCCACCACCACACACTGAGTAGGGAGTCTGGCCTTGTTAGTCAGGCAAGAAATTAATCTGATAAACCTGTAGTAATTTCAGAGAATCAGATTAATTCAATAATCTTCTCAATCAGGACCTGATAAAATAATTCACAGCACTGGCAAAGAACTGACATACTTGAAATTAAATTAGAAAAACTTTCTGTCCTACATTAAATGGTAATATTTATCTACGATTCCCAACCCTGATCATATTAGACCTTTGTGCTTTTGTCACGACTTGTACCTTCTCCCGTAATGCCCTGACATTCCCACGTGTACTAAATTCCACACACGCTCATCCAGGAACTAATTATCCAACCACGTCTCTCTCTCTCTTATTTAAACACTCTTCACCGGCTTACCTACGCTCACTAATGAGAAGTCTTCCACAGCTTTCTCTTGTGCACTCTACTATTCTCGACCTGACTCCTTCAATTACCCGACCTGGTTCTCCTACTTTTGACTTCGCTCTTGCCTAACGACTTGGATTTGGAATATTGGATTTACTTTTGCTCAAACTCCCTTCCTCATAGCTTCGTACAGGGTTCCAACAACACACCCTTTCAGAAATCCTGACAGCTTTATAGTGTTTGTTCTAGTTCAACTCTTCATTGCAGAGTAATTGATTTAAATTGTCGATCTGAAACATTTTGTGAAAAAAAACTTTCAGCTCTGAAAAGGTTTAATGGGATTTATAATTATTTGTTATACTATAATTTCAATTTCAGTTTCAGAATTGTGTTGATTCAGGTGTTCAGTTTGAAATATCCGACTACACCTCTCACAAACTCTCAGAGACAGGGTGTCTCATATATTGCCATTTCTGCAAGTGTCTACTGATCATAAACAGATCGCCTATATTAAGAAACTGAGTTCACATAAAGGTCTTTATGTTGACAGATTCACTAAAAGCAGTTAAAATCTAAGGTAGAAAGAAACTGATCTACTTTATACAATTTTTAAAGAAGCACAAGATCCTTTGGTTTGCAAAATTCTAACAATGAAGAAACAAGCCAAAAAAATGTAAAGGGATAGTTCTTTTGCTTTAACTTACTTGGCTAAAGAAATAACAGTGCTGGTTGGTGATCAACCCTGTCACATCTACCCAAAAGAAATCCCAAAACAATCATACACATTTTGACCACTGAGCTAAGAGCGAGACAGTTCAACTCCAGTTTACCTGAAAGCCTGCATAACGTGCATGTAGCATGGAACAAATAAAAAGCATGTATGATGCAGCCATGAGCTTGTTTGAATAAGTTGATTTGGATATGCATACTTTAAGTACATACATACTTTAAGTAACCTAATTTGGCAGTGTTAGCAGTTGGTAGCAGTTTATAAGGAAGCAAGAAGAGAATAACCGATTAACAATTAGTAATACTGGTAATTTTGAGACTGGAACTCTGTGGTGGGCAGTAGAAGATGTTGAAGTGACTGGAAGAGAAGCCTCATGATAAAAATGGAAGAGAGTTTCCATTTGCTGAAGCATGTTGGATAACAACATATTATGAGCTTAGCCCCTGAAAGAGAAGGAATATTAGAAGAGGGAAGCATTGAGGGTCAACACTGATCAGTTGGACACCAACAAAAATAGATGGGGGTAAATAGCAGAGGAGCTATAGCTGCCTAGGCCCAAGCACTAGGGACAGTCTGGGGGTAAATGAGAAATTCCAGATCTGATCCAGATAGATGCCATACACGTGCACCCGCAGAGTAGATGGGAATCAGGAACCAGGGACACCTGCAGTGGACAGCAAAAAAAAGGATAGGGGAAAGTGGAAGAGACAATAAAACAGATATAGGTTGGGGCTTTAGGAACGAAGAGTTAGATGTTCAACCAAAAACAGAGAGAAAGGGGAGAATGAAGTAATATGGAGCAGGCCAGATTTGGAAGAAGGAGGGGGAAGGGAGAAGGGGAACAAAACTGCTGCAGTTGCTTGTAGTTTCTGGGAGGCTAGCTGACATCAAGAGACCTTAAAGAAAAATGCAGATGGTATGATGGGCACAGAGTCATTTGATTTGGTGGAGGGTTGAGGTGGAAATGGAAAAAAAGCAGTTCATTCCTGGATGAAAGGTATGAAGGTAAGGCCCAGCAACTGCCTAATGCAAAGCACGTCCATTGCAATTAAGTGAAACAGAGTGCGAAAAAAGATGCATGCAGTGCCATGTTCAGTCAAAGACGTTTTATGCGCAAGGAAGTGGAAGTGCGAGATTAGAATTTGATCTCCATCTGATGTTCTGTTAAATAACACTATTTATAGAAAAAAAACCATGTGGGAGCATGCATACAAAAAGTTATAAAAAGAAAAGCCAAGGATGAAGTAAAGTATTTCAGTGATAAAACTGAATAAACAAGACCATAAGGTGTCCAGAATCAAGTATTCAAAATCCTTAAAGTCAATGCAAAGTCAACCCAAGGTATCAGCAGTGAAACACTAGCCAAAATAATCAAGTACAATTAAAACAGAGAACGTCTTTACACAGAGGCATAAAGGGAGTATGGAACAAGTTGCCCAGCCGTATTGTGGAGCTGATGGAAATCATGGTTTCTGTTTATTTTTACTGAATGCTGGATCATGGATTTCAGTTCTTTAAACCACACAACTCGCCTCTTAGAAACTAACACCGGTCAGTGTTATTCTTGTGTTTATTTATGCCTTTTCAGCCTTTAAGGTCAAAAATGTTTAAGGAGAACACCTTAAGAACCTAAAACGAACGTAAACAAGTCTTTACAGTCTGATCATTAAAACTGTGGCACAATACAAATTTACAGAACAATGGATCCTGCTTAATGTTTTTCAGATGTGAAGCTTTGAACTGCTAAGCTGTACAGTGACAACTTCAGTCTTTCTCATAATGTTTGAGATTCCTGTCAGTATTTGCTTTTTCATGTAGGTTTTCTTTTTGGCTGCCTATCGTCTTAGCTCTGTAGCCTGTCTTTTGTTTCCTGATGCTCATTTTTTCCCCTTTCTTTATTTATTTGTGCTCCTGTCAGCCTTCCAGGATTCTTGTGAGGTTTTTAGTCATAAATACTTTTAAATCTCTTTCAAACTCTCTAGGGAAGTCCAACATCAAAAGAAAAAAGAGAAAGCCGACTGAAAGGCACAGACTGCCTTTGCAGCATCTTTTCTAACAAGGTACTGTAATTGTCCCTGGTTTCCTTCAGCTGGTACTCAGAGCTTTGACTGTATGACTTGATTGAGAAATTCTGAAAGAAATGATGGCTGCCTCCAGGTTATCTTACAGACTATTAATTTTATATAAAGTATATCAGCATCACCACTGTCTTTTATACTGGTGACTTTAAGATGGTCATATTATTTTCCTTCTCTTGTACAATATGTAGAAATGGGTAATGGTTACAGGGTGAAAAGGGGAAAGACAGATTGGGTTAGAGAGACACCTGGAGGCTCGAGGCAACATGAAATTGGTGAAACACTAGGGCATGAAAGTTTTAAGTCCCCATAAAAAAAGCTCATATGCCATTTTGGAAGTTAAAGTCGCAGTGCTAATACTACTGTATATATTTGAATTTATAACTAAAATACAAAAAATAAAATCCAATTATTTTAATCTTTCAACATTGTGATAGATTTCACCTTTATACAAGATGGGATTTAATTTGGTTAATTTGGTTTCACTATTTGATTTTGAAATTAAGTATTATCTATAACAGACACGGAAATATTCTTTTCCTTTCTAGCGTAAAGAGACAACCTGTATCACCCAGATGAGAAGCACAACATTTTTAATATATAGAAGAGCCAGTGCCACTAAAGGGGAACTTCAATGCTATTCTTCAAACCACAATGAAAGTAAAATGTACACAGTAACATGTTAATTTACATCACAAAATAGACTAAATTTCCAAGTATGTGCAGCCCCATATTCTGCAATTCAAAACAAGGCAGCAAAGTGCCTGGTGATGTGAAATGGCCTTATTACATTGTAAACAAGCAGGCTTGTGAATACATCTCTTTTAATCCAATAGAAATGTTGCTCTTGACATCAAGATAGTTTTGCTGACCAATACAACTTACTTGTTAACACTGCATGCAGATCATGTTGTAACATTTCTGTGGTGAAATGTCTGCTGCATAACCTGTTCTTATTCACTCATACATCGCATTACATATGTCATTACCATGACTGGTGAGCAGGAAGGGCTGCTTCGTGACGCAATTGAAGGGAATTCTCACTCCTGTCCTTGGTGACACCAGGGGTTTTTGACAACATGGTGACTATCCAGTACTTTCACAAAGCTCACAGTTTTGTCATATTTTGTGATGCAGTCGAGTTATTTACTTACAGAGATTTGATAACTGGGCTGAGAAATTCAGACTGTAGTTCCCCTTTAACAGCATGTTTATATAACCAATACCAGCAATCTGCACTTCCTTACCAGTTAGGATTTTAGAACGGGAGTGAGTGCTAAACAGAGACTTTGAGATGTACAGTGTCTGTGATAATCACATTCCTGTGGTAGGTACCTGACTTATTTACTGAAGTCTTGTCTATCAGAACTGTTTAGAATTGATACTAGGCCATTTATTTTCTTTTCTTTCAGTTTTTCCAGTTTTTCTTCAGATAATCTTCCACAAAAGTTTAAAGTCTGATGGAAATATGTGATACTGCATAGCAGGGAGATTAAGAAGTAGTACAGCCTCTGAAAGGAGCAGTGACTATTAGATATCCAAGTTCCTTAGCATGTATTTTTTTAATTGTAGAAAACAGAATTGCTCTTTGGTAAGGTTTGTGTAGCAGAATGGCTTCAGTAACATTTGTTTGTGAATGATAAACAGAAAGCTAAAGGCAGGGCTCTCAAGCATCAGTCTAGCCCTGTTGTATACACAGCAAATGAAGGCTTCCACAGGTATATGAGAGTTATCCTCCTTGTGAGACAGGAATTGAGGTGCTCGTGCCACTGTTTCTTTGTGCTGTGTTCCTGGGCATACACTACTGAGAATCTCTTTATCACCTCATCAACTTTGTCCTTGTCCTGTGGATTTCCAAAAACAAATGTGATGAATACCTCAATGGCTAGCAGAGTGATTACTGTGAGCAGCAATGCTATTTTCCTCTTGTCCGCCTTACTTTTTAATCTGACTGCTTGAATGAAATGCGATTTGAATGCTCTCCTGCTGAAATTAACATTTCATATTAATTTTTAGGGTGGTGTCAAATCATCCATGTCGATTCATGTAACTCACAGTTTTATTTTTGTACTCCTGATACCATGTAATGTTCATTAATTGTTCAAAACAGAAATGTATTTCAACGAACAAATAGCCTGTGCAAAGTCACTTATTCATTTATTTTCAAACTTTTATTTGTTTTTATTTCCTAAGTGTTGTCTGGGATACCACACTACATTGACACCAAGAGCTACAATACTGCAATAAACGTTGCACTGTATTGCTAAATATCATTACAATATTACATGAGCAATAGTATAGTTTTTGTAACCTGAATACCAAATCAGTGTGTTGACCCCCACAGCTGTAGAGTAATGTGTTAGTGATGCTGGGAGCCCTAGCTGGTACAGTAGCTGAAGGAATGGTGTTCTGCCCTGTGGCCAGCAAATCCATGAGAGGGAATCAGATCTTTTCTGCACCCCAGGGGCAATACTGGATCCACTACACAGCTTGAAAGCTCAGGGCTTTGTTATCCATGAAGCAAGCATGCATAATATCCTGTTTGAGAACATAAAGTTTACAAAAGAATGGAGGCCATTTGGCCCATCTGAAGAGGATCATTAGGCTGATTTTGTCAATGCCTCTGAAAAATGTGTTTGAATCACATCCCCTTTTAGTCTTCTCTGTTCAATATAAACCAGGTTCAGTTCTTTTCACCTGTGAGGGTAGAACATTCCTTGAAGCCCAAGAATTCTTCTATAGTGTATCTGTTTAGCAGACAGCAAAGTCACAGATTTTTTTTTAATTCAGAGAAATGATATGACTCCCTTACTACAAACTAAGAAGAAAATCACATAATCTATAACAAAGACCTTTGCATGGATATTTCTTTATCATACTCTTAAAATTTAAAGGGCCCAGTTATCTTTATGGGCAGACTGCCCATTTAATTAATTTCTTATGGAGTAGGCAATGTGTCGACAGATAAAATTAAGATAAGTCTCTAGCTTACACATGTGGAAGGCTTTATTGTTTATTTATTATTTGTTATTTTTCAGATATTTTCTAAAATTCAAAATTAAGAAACTTCAGTACAGCATGTTGTTGACATAAATGAGGACTGTATATGTAGTTCCAAAAGAAAAAGGAAAATGTATCACACAGTATCATACAGTGGCAATCCAGTGTAACATCTCTCTTCTCAGTGGAAAATCAGATACAGCCTCACTTTATCTGCTCTTGACAAAATGTTGTTCCCAGTATAACCAAGATATAAATACTGCTACACCTTGACCAAAATATGTTATGAAAATAATAATTATTTCTTGGATGACACAAGATTGTCATATGAACCACACTTTTCAAGGGCACTATCTAGTGAAAACTATGACGAGCAGGTATGAATTTAGAAAAGGACAATTATGACTTTCTGTCTGGAACTGATGCACTGGAATTGAGTCCCTGTCTCTGGATGACATTGTTTGACGACTTGCTATAAATACAGCAAAAAACCAAATTGAAATACACCCTTAGAAGATAGGAAATGAAAAATTAGATATAAAATAATCCAGCGAATTTCTTTTCCCAACCAAACACAATGTACCCAAGACATTTGTGAGGAGGTCAAACTTCTGGGCACCCATATATAAGTCTCCTGATGTTAGTACACCTTCCTGTGTCATATTCCTTTGCGTCCCTGCATCCTCCTCCTTGCAGGAATGTCCTGGCTCATCCCTCACTGAGAAAGGTGCTTATAGTCAGGTCGTTGTTCCCTCATCCAAGCAGGATAAGCCAATAATCAATCTAATTTAAATTATATACTAATTTCATTTTAATTAGGGCTGCACTGACCTACTGAATAGATAAAATTAAACACAAACCTTATCAGACTCGGCTACAGTACATCTTTTAAGGGTCCATTTTTAAGCAATGCAAAGTTTATCTCTAGTGTTAGAAAATAATAAAATAACATGAAGCAGTTCAGAATCACTGGAATACAAGACAAGTTTATAACTGCTTCTTTATAAAGAAAATGGATTTTGGTGCTAAGCCTCCTCTTTGCCTTGGTCCTCAACCTCTGTCAGCACAATGCTAGTTAATCACCTTCCCTTCTACAGTAATTTGAAATGAATTAAAACCAAAAGGAAAGGAAAGAGCTAACAGGACCATATTGGCCCTCTGATTAAACTCTTAGGCCTTGGCCTGCCAGCGTTTGAATTTGTAACTCAATCAGAATTGTAAGGGTGACAAATGGACTACTGTTTTAAATAAAGCACTCCATTCAATGTTGTCAGCAGTGGAACTTACAAATTCTTATTTGCAAGTAGAAAAGTACAATATAAAGAATTCATGATACATTCTGTGCCAAGAAGAATCTTGTAGCAGTGATTACAAGTGCACTTTATATCGACACTAAATGTCTCTTGTATATCGTATATCCTCAGAGGTATTTTTCAATAAAAGTGTATCAAAGGAAGTTTGTGTTAAATAATATTTGCGGTAATAAATATTGATGTGAAATTTGATCACACCCATTTTTTCCACTTATTGTAAATATTTAAATAGTAGATTATATTCTGTTCTTACTAATTGTTATTCAGTGAGTGAGAAAGAAGAATTGTGTAATATTCTAGTAATGTGTTGTCCCCCCTCTTTTCTTTTTTCTTTTTTGACACCTTCCATTTCTTGTATGATTTCTGCATACAAAAAGATGTAACAAAAGATAGCTGTTTACTTCATTTTCTGATTTAAACCCTGAGACTTTCATTGTGAACAAAAACATCAAAAACAAAATTCCTTGAAAGTAGATTTTCAATAATTTTTCAAATCTTTGAAAGCTGCAGCTTCCCAGTCAGGAATCCTAGATTCTACTTACAGAGTTCTGTTCCATTTGAGATGTTGATTGTTTAATTAAGCCTAATTTTGACACAAAATCTGCCTAATTAAAATTGTTATTGCTTCTCACCTGCTAAAATGTTACACATTTCAAGGTTCTACTCAATTCTTCAGATAAACTAAGTCTTCTGAAAATGTTGAAAAGTATATACTTGTATATAGTATACAGTATACGTAAAATTCATAGAAATAGTTGACTTCAATTAACAAGACTGAAGTGAAATGAAAACCAAAGGTACTGGGGTCCCAGGGACAGGAGACAATAACAACTACTTCTCTTGAAATCCTAAACCAGCTGATGAAGTGAAGGGAATTAGTGAGTTATCTGTACAGTTTGGAGGCAGTATTTAATGCCCTGTCCTTGAACTTAGTAGAGCATTAAAAAGCAACATGAAACAGACAAGCTGTAGAAAAGCAAGGTCATGTTAAAATCTCTGCCATCCTCCCTTTCTCCTGTAGATGTAAGTTGTGAGAAATGTGGTCTTCCCCTGGCCTGAAATACGGAACACATTGCTCCCGCATAGCAGGGATGAAGAGCTGTGGCTCTCGAGAGTAAGAACTGTCTGTTTTTCAGTCAAACAGAGCTCTTAATGACTTAATTAAAGTTTCTGTTTGCTTAATTGCAGCTTAGCCTTTTAACCCTTTCTCAAGTCTAAAATAGATAATGATTTATAGAGACCCATATAACCTGTCCAAATGTGATCTTTCCACACATTTTAATAAGTCTTATCCCAAATACTGGCATCAAAATAAAAACATAAAAAACAATTATTATAATTCGGTGAATGCAGTCCAGTACAGACGTGATGCTGAAAGATTTACAAATAAAATCTCATCAGTGGTATTCTTCAGTTGCCAATGTTTTTTGCATCATTTGTGAATGTTCCACCTTTAGTTCTTTTAAAATTAAAATATTACTGTACAGTATTTACAGTATAATTAACCAACACAAAAAATACCGTATGGACGATGTTGTAACTCTGCATTGTATTTTGAGATTTCTACTGAATATTATTAGACTGCATGCCTTTAAGGCAGTATATGATTTCTTTTTTACCACTGAGTACTGTATGATTGTGAGAAAACACCAGTTTGCAGTTTGTATGTAAAACAAATGGAACTGTGAAGGATTTTCAAGGACAGCAATAACACAGGCAGCCGCAACATGGGACTGTGTAGTTTCAGATTGTAAGGCAATCTCCAAGCAACACCTTGTGCTTCTTCATTTGTGAACTTACATTTCACGTCCCCACTGGTGTCCCTGAGCTAGGAATGTCAATTTGAATTACAGAACGCTGGAGTCTGGGCTGATGCTGATAATGCAGAAATACTGGACATGTTTGTTTTGTAAACATGGAAAAAATGGAAATACAGTTCTCTCTACTTCCATGTTATGACAGAAATGTCATTAAGGTTACAATCCCAAATGAATGCACACAAAAGGCATTTTCTTGCAGTTCTAACATCCTTATGAGTTCAAGAAAAGGTGTACAGTAGCTGTCCAGACTGAGCCAATGGATATGTCTATTGAGGTGATGACAAGCTTTGGCAGAAATGAGTGCTAGCACAACATGAGACTCAGTTTTCATTTTTTAAAACAGGGAGTTGAGGATCTTGTTAATTAAATTCCTTTGACAAAGAGTTATAAACCACTTAAATATTGCAGGTAATTTAGGGACATTGCTGCTATTTTAATACACAAGCTGAAACCTACAGAGCTTGTCATTAAAAATCACAAATTTGTGTTTTGTTTGAAAAGGCATTTTATATTTTTATTTATTTTTCTGGTTTTCAAATGCAGGAAAAAAAGCATCACGTAGAGGTGATGAATATTTTATCATTGAAAGATACAGGGTTTGAATAACAGGGTTTGGACATGACATGTCCCATTGGTGATCAGACAGAGCACAGATGGAAAAAAGAGCAGGGAATTGTTTTAGCAACATAAAAGGAAATAAAAGATAATTCATGGGTTCATAAAAGCTCAGTGTCACCCTTTTAATCCCGTCAGACCTAGAACTGTATTTACATCAGACCCTTCCTATTAATGGAAGTGCATTAGGCTATCAGCAGCAGAGCGTCTTTAAACAAATGCAGTGAGCATACATGAGGAAAGACTATTGTTAAGTTAATGGAAAATGTCTCCAGCCAAACCATATTGTGTAGTAAATGTAACTAGCAGTTCACAAGATGATAAAAACCTGAAATATTGTACTTAAAAAGGAGAGAACTTGCAGGAAGACGTGTGGAAGTTAGGAAGGCTTACAGTTCACTTTTTTATAAATTGACATCTAAAACATTGAGGAAGGTTTTAATATTACTCTTTCCATAGTAAAGACTGTAAAGTTACTGTTTATACTATAAGAAATCCAAGAGTCATAAGGTAAGGTGAGACTTACAGTGTCACTCTCCAGAGCTCCTAGTATTTCATGTTTTTGGAATTGTTTTTTGTTACACGATATCAAATCTCCACCTTAAATGTCCCATCTCCACTTTAAAGGCCATTCTGTCTTTCAGTCTTTCAGTTAAAAACTAAGTGGGTTCTGCAGTATACTAACGAATATACAGTAGGGCCATACATTTATTTTTGCCAGTTGTTAAATGAGACATCCCAGCAATATACTTTTCAACAGAATGGAGATATCGCTGTTACAGAAAATTCACAACTATAAATATTATAATAATCAAATGCATTATATATTAAATAAATATTATAATTATTTAATGAAATAATAAAATATTAAATACTAAAGAACTACCTATACCAGAAAACAATAGATAAGTATCACTAAAATCTTTTTAAAAAAATCTTAAATAAGGATGTAATAATGACATTACTGTATACAGTACCTGCTATTTATCTCTAAAAAAGAGGTATGTTGCTGTAAAAATTAACACCAGAAAGACAGAGCACTGAAACCACTCAGAGGTTCCTTAGAAATGCAACTTGAATCCTGGGTCTGACCACACTTACTACTACTTCTGTATGAATTACATTTTTAACCCAAAAGAATGGTGAATGGTGAAAGGTGTTTGAAAATATTGGATGCTGAAGTCATGCAGGCTGACATGAACATCATTCTAAGGAGAAACCGATGGAAGAACTCTTCGTGGAGTGCAATCCCAAGTTCAATGGCAAGTGCTGAAACATGTTTCTCTGTCATGCAAACATTCTAAATGCATGAAATGTATTTTTCCTTGGTAAATAAACCTATACAGATCATGCAGATACTGGATTTATAATGGAAAAAAACATTTCAACTGTCTGGAAAAGACCAGAGAAACAGATGAAATGTGCTCTGATTAAAACTATATCATTAAAATTAAATCAGTTCATTAATGTAACTTAAGTTGTGCATGATGCTGCTTTAAGTAAGCCTTTTGAGCCATCCACCAAGTGGAATATTTCCATCAGGACTTGCATTCCCCACATACAATGTAAAACATCCATTTACAGTATAACAGGAACAGAAAAAAGCCACATGAGTGATTGAAAAAGATTTATTTTTAGACTCTGTTGCTGTGATGCATTAACCCTTCAGCCTGACAGTAAACATGTAATTCTTGTCTTTTTGCTGAAAAATGCATTAATAATGGAGGCAGTGGTTGGTAAGCACCGGTGAAACCTGCCAGGATTAGTTTTTCCTTTGTGTCCAAATGAAATTAAGGGTGCCAGGTGGAATGCTCTGTATTGCTGTGGTAATGGAGAATTAATAATGTATGCCTAGTTGTCTCAAAAGTGACTTTTCATATGACATTTGCTTGAAATTGCTGCTTTGCTCTCATTCCAGGATAAGATTGATCTAAGCAAGTGGGTTGTTTCATGAAATTTGAATTCATGCAAACATCTGTATTTTATTTCACAGCTTACCTATAATCTATGTATATATTTCATTTATTAAAAAATAAAATAAATAGGTACTGTAGCTCTAATCTTTTGAATCTGTGTAAATGATAATAGAAATCTGCTACTGTATAAAGAGGGACTAGTGCTGGTAGTTCACCTCTGTTTCACAATCAGTTTATTTAGTGCATTGAGCTTTAATAATAATAATTCCTTCCCCTTATAAAGTTCTATCCTGGATAATACAGTTAAAGCGCTTTACAGGTAATGGGGACTCTCCTCCATCACCACCAGTGTGTAGCCCATCCTGGATGATGCGACAGCAGCCAGAGTGTACCAGTACGCTCGCCACACACCAGCTATCAGTGGGGAGGAGAGCAGAGTAATGAAGCCAATTCATAGAGGGGGATTATTAGGAGGTCGTGATTGGTAAAGGCCAATGGGAAATTTGGCCAGGATGCTGGGGTAACACACCTACTCTTTTCGAGAAACACCTTGGATTTTTTAATGACCATCCTGATCAGGACCTTGGTTTTATGTCTCATCTGTAGGACAGCGCCTCTTTAAAGTACAATGTCCCCTTTACTTTACTGGGGCATTAGGACCCACACAGACTGCAGAATGAGCGCCCCCTAGTGGCTTCACTAACATCTCTTCCAGTGGCAACCTTGGATCCAAGTACTGACCAGGTTGCCAGTTGTGAGCTAGAGGGTGATTGGCTGCTGGCTTTGTACACATTTGAGGATTCAAACAGTTTCTCTCTACTTGATTTTAATGTTAGCTAATATTAAATACAAATAAATATAATCTCTGAAAACAGTCAGGTTGATAAAAAATCCTAGTGAACTTTAACTTAAATCATAAAATGCTGAGAGAGAAATCAGGGGCTCTCCACTTCTCATTAGGAATCAGTATGGTCCTTGTATCTTTTGTGCATTTCTATCATGCAGCCAACATGTGAGTGTTTGTTGTAATTTAGTAAATAATCATTGTTCTGCCTATGATTAGTGCAATATACCTCACCTCTCTTTATGTACAACAATATCACCTCAGAGCCTAGCTCTAGAAAGTTTTCCAATGAACCTGGTGCCATATTGTGAAGATATATAGCATTGACAAGCACTCACATGTGCAGGTACTATTTCATTCCATCAGCGCATAAGCAATATGTAATTCTTGGTGTCATTTCTCAGACGCCTTTGTCGATTATGAAGGAGCAAGTCATAAGACATATACATTTTCAATTTTGCTTCTCCTGGAAATATTGCAGATTTTGAAAAATGTGTGTAGTTAGTCATTGGCTAATATTTCATTTTAATTTCCTCATTTATCTTTCAGGACTTTGCTTTCTTGATGTTCTTTCCTAAAGGTGCCTGTGGTTGCCCACTGTGCTGGAAGGGTACCGCTACAAGGAGTCATGGATTTGTATTTGGATGTTTTAATTTAAGCACTCATTAATGAATATTGCCTGTTCAGTCTTCTCTGGACCTTCAGGGCAGCCTAGCTCGCAATTATGTAGATAACTACCAGGGTAAATCTCCAAGCTTTCACAGTGATGTTCTAGCTCAATAAAATCCGCGTAAAAACCGCAAATTATTTTTAGTTGAAAATATTAAATTCTTTTCCATACCTACTTTTTCTGTTACAGTTATAGTCTGTGACATATGTTATATTAAATTATAAAACTTTGCCCCTGCAATATATTTTCTTTTACAGAAACAATCTATGAAAACAACATTAAAATATCCTATACAGTTGATTGCTTTGATTGACAGTAACTATGCCATAGACAGTATATGTGCCATATGCTAAAATATTTTTACCCATTTTGATAGAAAGTTTTGCACATGGTCGTTGTGTCAGAATCTTATCAATTTAAAGTTAATCAGTAAATCATGCAGATGAATGCTGTTTAGAAACTAATGCTGTGCACATGCATTTATCTTTATGTCTGAAGTCATAAGGAGTCCTATAAATCCATCGTCTTTTTGCTGTCAGAGAGATTTTATTACCTGTTGATGACCTGTATGTAAAGGAACAATTCAAAGTACAGCTCACAGTTTCGCTCAGTATGATTGGCAATGTTCACTGATATCTGCAAAGATCGTCAAGTGAGAGGGGGCACTTAACAGGGACTTGGGACTATGAGGAGGAGAGATTACTGACTTTTAACATATTAAACTACAGAGCATGTGGGAATTTAATTCACACAGCTAGAAATAGAGTTTTAAATTGAACTGTTTTTACAAATTATTGAAAAGACCCAGGAGTGTTTGTTTAGAATATTTAATAAATAATGATAAATACTATCTCATAGTAATAAAAAGAGATAGTTTTGAAAAGTTTGCATATGTATATTATGGTGTGGTTGACTTTTCTTTGACACTTTAGAAGTGGAAGTATTTGTTAATAAACCAAGATGACAAAACCATTATTATACCATATATGATTTGATTATTTATATTTTATAAATTGAATGGACTGTTCTCATTCTTTCTAATGTATACAATTGTGTATAATAGCTCCATGTCTACATTGATTGACCATAATTCACAATATGTAAATTTAACTAAAAATGTTACCCTAGCAGAAGACTTAAAGGTATACTTAAGTTCATTAACCACTTTTGGTGTTTCACTCACGTGAGTTTTTTTAATGTTGTGCAAATTGTACACTAGAGAATTAGCTTTGATCAATAAGTACCTTTAGCTCATTACTAAGTGACATTAATATTAATATTATTATCTGTTTTTTAGTCTTTAGTAGTAGTAGTAGTAGTAGTAGTAGTTATTCTTGTAAAGAAAACACAGAAAAGCAGAATGGGAATTAACACCCCACAGCTCATTAAAAATAAAAAGCAAAGATATAAAACTATGTTCACTGAGGATTGGGGCTTTGAAGCCAAGAGTGGTTTCAAACACTTTTCATTGGGCTTAATTATTAAGCACTAACTGGGATGAAAATCTACCCCCTTCTCATCATCAGGTCTGCCAATTAAGATCTAATCCTTTTACTCATCTTCCATCAGCATGTCTGCGTCAAACAAGATCAGGCTTGTGACACTTTTTATGTAGAAATTCGGGTAATTATATAACCTTGCTTCACTATTACATATTTATGTAATTTAAGAAATTTCCATGTAGGCAGTGTTTGTATTCTTGTTCTTTGTCAGAAAAGATATTTTTTTACCAACGTGTAAAAGCTATAATGACACTAAATATCATTTGGATTCTTCTATAATGAAACTCATTGAGCAATCATGGTTAATCATGGCACATGTTGCCTTCACAGACATAGAGAGAGAAAAGGAGGAACTGGATACTGTTTATTGCTTATTTATTGCAATACGTGTAACGTATATTCTAATACCTACTGTACCACTGTACAGTACCTACTGTACCACACCTTCATAAGCAAAATGAAACTAAGGTTTTGCTACATTTGAAACTAAAAGAGGCTGAATTTTTGGCTTATATGAAAAAGCTGCAAATCCCAGACAGTAGTCAGCAATGTTTGACGATAACAGAATAGAAGGATCTGTCATCTCTCCTTCTGTATTTTCTATTCTCCTTAAAGTTTTCTTGTTACCTTTTACTTATTATTATATATTCTTTTTTTCATATCTGAATCATTATTTATTACCTTATTTTCTTCTATAATGTACCACAAAGATAGTGTTAGTCATGTAAGTAGTGGGTGTAATACGCAGGCACACTCAAGCATGAGCTATTGAAATTGTGACATCAGCTGGCTCCGGTCTGCGCCATGATGGCCACCTGACACCTGACAGCCATTTCTCTTTCTGTCCTTTAAACATCATCACAGAACCTCATACTGTTTTGTCATTTAACCCCAACCTTTGTAAATATAATTGCCATTAGAATACATTTAGCATAGAAGTAACATCAGATGAACTGTTGTCACTGCTTAACTGAAGATGACCACATGCCCCCCAAGAAACTGCAACATGATATATTTCGACCACACACACTGCTTCTGAGCACCTCCTAAAAAGTAGGCTATAATAATTTTCTACCCACCATGTCATCAACTGCTAATATATCAAATCATTTAATATATTGTTAGTTTTCAAAATACTGTTGCTTGTTCAAATAACTCTAACAAGCTAGTTAAGCAAGACCTTTTTATTCTATTTTGACCCCTAGAATCTTACTAGAACTGTACTTCTTTGGAAGCACAAAGCACACTGACTGAACCCGGACTGTTACAATCTCCAGGCATGGGGGGGCGGGACACAATTCTACTTTCACCTTTAAAAGTGATACAAATCCTAACAGCACATGTAATTCTAGTGGAAATACAATTACAATAAGGCTAAGTAAACCAAGATGACCACCCACCTGCCCTTTTGCTCGGTTGTCGATATATAGCCTGTGCTGCAAACTGCTGCTGATAACTTGTTATTGACAAATGGCTTTTCTGCAGCATTGTGTGACACTGGACCTTGCTGGGAATCCTTCAAAATTGCTTTCAGTTTTCTACTTAATATTATTCTGTGAACCAAAATGAAAGTTTAATCTTGCAGATGGTATTGCACACATTTCGCCAATCTTTTCTAAGCTATTCAGTCACCCCACCAGTAACAATATGCTTCAGGCATATGTTTCAATATGGCACGTAGGAGTTAATAGTTGTACCAGGTGCCCAGCTGCCTTTCTTTGTGGAATGTGCTTCAGAACAAATTGACAGGATAGAAAACAGAATTAGTCAAATGAAGCAATGCTGATGAGGAAAAATATGAGTTTATTTTAAAAACATCTGCAGCCCAATTAGGTTTTATCAAGTGGAATAATGTGTCTGCTTTTTAGACAGTGTTAAATTACCATAAGTGGCTAGTAATAAAGCAAATATCCTTCACACTGCCATCTTCAACTTCTCTCATTGTGTCAGGTAACCGCACACAATTAATGTTGCACTAAGTAAAAGAGTGTAACAGCAAATAGAGTTTGATTAGTTTCTGCCAAAGAATGAACAACCTAATCTGTACAAAAACAATATCAAATTCTTTAGGCAGGATTTTGATTTTAACCTTCTAAAGATTAATGCTAGATGTACTGTACTGCAATCATTATAATCTGTGACTGGCCCAGAGATTTCTTGCTAAAGAATTATTCTAGAAGTTAACTTCTAACTAACTTTTTATAAATGTCTAATCTGCACTTTCTGTACATTATCTACAGTAGCTTCATAGCCATAAGGAAGTCAGTTGTGAGTCACACCTTTCATAAATCATCTGATGAGAGAGGGGAAGGTATCCTTTATCAAATACTTGACCCTATTTCTTGAACTTTTGCTGTGCTTGTTCTGTTTTTCACTCTTTGTTATCAGACAAAACAAGAGCAAGTCTTAAAGTGTCCTTGGAGTTCTCCAGAGACTCATTAAGCAGTTTCATTGTTTATTTGGGAAAAATAGATCAGGATCTTGGATGGATTGTTCTCTGTCCAGATTATTATTTCACCTCACTTCTGCTTCCAATAAGAAATGTAGCCAAGCACAGTAAATATGAAAATATAGCATGTTTTAAGAATTCTAAAGTATACAGTTATGTGAATATAGTGTATATCATGGTGATGCAAATTCAGAAAACTGTAACTGACATCTTTGCTATAGCACTCTTACTTTCACCTCCTCTGGCATGTCAGTCTCGGAAGGCTCTGTGTGTTTTCAGACGAGCTGTCACAGCATCCTCAGCATTGCTTCATTAACAAACAGAAACAGCAATTAACAATCTTGAAATAAATACCTTCACACCATTTTTGACAACTTCTGTTGCAGATGATGGGCTCAATTTGAAATGCAAAACAACATTCTAAACATTGGTTCAGTCTGTCTTCAGAAGTGCAGCAGCAAATTCATTTAAAGGCTTTTCTGTGTTGCTCTTAACTTCCCTGATTATTTTTTTTAGCTCTCGTCACCCACTCACACAAACAGGGTCAACAAAAACAGATTTGTGTTTTTTTTTTTTGCTTGTTTTAATTTTCTGTAAAGGAAATAAAAATAGAAAAGACTAAAAAAGCAATAAGGCACTAATTCATCCTTATGTGGAAGAAACATTGTTTTTCTTTAATTTCTTCTAAATGTAGAGTTCTTAATGATGGATAATAGTAGCAATGATAACCATTTATCACCATCATGAACATCATCAGGGCAGTAGTGCCTTTTGTCATCATAGGTCACTAAGGTTTACCCTTATGTCTGCACAGGATTCCACTCTGTAGAATGCATAGCACTACAATATGTTTTAATGTTTTTATAAGAATTCTTTATCTGTTTTTTCTTATTTGCTTGAGAGAAAAGAATAATGCCTTTGGAAATTCCATCCTTAAATAAATAAGCTTGGAGCTCAATATATGACACAAGATGTAGGAAGAAAATAGGGAGAATAAGTCTGTGCAGCAGATTTGACTGAGAGGTACTGTACTTACTCTTATTTTTCTTTGCACACTAAAATACTTTGGGTCCTGTTTTGATTGAATGACATTTAATGCTAAGGTAGGGTACTAAGATAATGTGTTTGTCTTCTACAGTGCTCAACCCCATTATCCAATAAGCTTTCACTGGAATCTGAGGTCCACTTATTGCATGGTGTTTATTCAATCTTCCTTTCTCTTAGACAATAACCTATCTGAGGCAACATTGACTCACTGGGCGAATCCCAGTCACAGTTGGCTCTTGACATGTCCCGAGCTTGAACCTATGATCATAGAGCTCTCCATTCCACCAAACACCTTTACTGATTTAACCACAAGGGAGACGCCAAGGTAACATTAGATCTATTTATTCACTTGAGTTAATGTTCTCTTCGGTAAGGATCTCTATCTCAACAATGAGTCCCTGAAAGCCATTCTTGTTCTAGTAGGCTTAAAATCTTTTGCTATTACATCTGTGTTAAAAAGACTTAGGTTCCCCAAGTATTTCCCATTATAATTCTTGTGAATAGCAGTAACAGCTTAGTTCCAATCTTAACCTAATATAGTTTATATTTTCAAACCTTTTCATCTAGGGACTTTGACTGATGCCTTCTGACTCTGAGTCACATTTTCTTTTGGCTTAAGTGCAGCTTTTAATACAGTCATGACATTCTGCTTGTGCACAAGGGAAATTAGGATTGCCTCATATTTGGCTATCAGGAATCAATTGGTAATTTTAAATCTGATATTGATGATTTTTACTGATGGTGTTCCACATGGTTTAGTACTAGGATCTATACTTATGAGTATTCACTTATTGCCTCTTGGTGAGATTGTTTGGCATCATGGACTTGGGTTTGTGCTATGCTGATGCCATACAGATTTCATTACAGACCAAATTAGATGGTACATCTACAGTTCCTACTTTAGTCCATATCAGCACATAACTCCCAGACTCTGTAGATTGCACTGTTTCACTGGGAAATTTAGAGTAATAATAATAATAATAATAATAATAATAATAATAATTGCTTGCACCTATATAGTGCTTTTCTGGACACTCCACTCAAAGAGCTTTACAGGTAATGGGGGCTCCCCTCCACCACCACCAATGTGCAGCATCTACCTGGATGATGCGACGGCAGCCATAGTGCACCAGACTGCTCACCACACATCAGCTATTAGTGGGGAGGAGAGCAGAGTACTGAAGCCAATTCATAGATGGATTATTAGGATGCCATGATTGGTAAGGGTCAATGGGAAATTTGGCCAAGACTCCAGGGTTACACCCCTACTCTTTTTGAGAAACGCCTTGGGATTTTAATGACCACAGAGAGCCAGGACTTCAGTTTTACGTCTCATCCGAAGGATGGTGCCTTTTTACAGTATAATATCCCTGTCACTATACTGGGGCATTAGGACCCACATTGACCGCAAGGTTAATTCCCCCTTGCTGGCCCCATTAAAATCTTTTCCAGCAGCAGCCTTAGTTTTTCCCAGGAGTCTCCCATCCAGGTACTGGCCAGGCTCACACATGCTTAGCTTCAGTGGGCTGCCAGTTGTGTATTGCAGGGTGATATGACTGCTGGCTAAGAGTGGGCTTTTTGACTTTTCTGTTCATGTATAAACCAGCGAATAGTACAGAAACAGAGCTTTGCCATGTGAAGCAACACACCTGTCCAGATCCATGAGACCCCATTCATCTGTAACTCAACATCTTAAAATCTTGCTAAAAGTTTTTTTTTTGCTAAAATGTTTAGTGTATAATTTAGTTTTACTCTTGGTTTTATTATGTCTATGTTTTTCCCTATCCTTTGTTATTTATGTAATGTATTAAAGAGAGATTCTGATTTTTTTAGTTACCTTTGGGGGATTATTTTTAATGAATAAATAATCTACAAATCTTCTTACTTTCGAAGATTAAGGTTTGTGTCTAATTCTGAGTGAATTAGATTTTTAGATGTGTTTTGCATCTTGTTTGTTAGATTACTTGATAAATCCTTGCCAGTGCCTATTGATTTCTACCATATTATTCATGCCAAATATTATCGAAGCCATTTGACCTCTTTTGATGTACACTAACCTGTGGTGCTGTCCTGCATCAGGGAGCTTTGTTTTGAACTATTACTTGACACACCTTACATGAGAATGGGTCTAACACTGTCATGCTTTGCCCAGTTGAGGGAGCTTTTCAAGGCTGGAACTTCAGGGATGACTCAGGGACCAGTCAACAACATTACAAGGGCTCCCAGTATTTGGGATGTTCTGAAAGATGTTTGTGGATGTGCAAGGGGTCTATGTAAAAATCGAATATTTCCATGTACCTGTGAAGTGTATTTGGCAGATGTTTCACACATTCACTTTATTTCTAGGTTTACTCCTTTATGTAACACAATTTCCATTGCTCACATCATTCACTGGAGATAGAAGGGTTAAGTGCTGCTTCCTCTGTGCTTAAGCTTTTAAACTCAGTGTTATCAAGACTGAATAGTTAATATATTGATCTGAAACAGTTTGCAAGCAGGTGTGTACAATGTAATTTGTATTATGGTCTTCCTGCTTGTTGACTGACCCCTAATCATTATGATGAATATAAATGTACCAGGGTGCACTCTGGTAAAATGGAGGCTTCCATTCGAAGCCAAGTACTTAAAAAACTTTTTGGCAAAGAATGATAAAGTAAAATACTGTACAGCACCAAAATCTCCTGTCGGCATTCTGAGACTCTTTGTCCATGTGACAGGGACCTGAGAGCATTCCCTTTGTGTCTGGCACTGTCTTCGTCAAAGAGGGACAGAGGTTCTGAACATGTATTGTATGACCTTGAAAATGAATTGAATACCAATCTCAAATGTTTTGATTCAAGAAAGACAATGAGAAATCCATGGGCCCTTCTTTGAGTTCAGCAGAAGCAACAAAACCAATAGATCTCTCAAGTAACAAGAAATACTTTTATAAAAACTGATCAAGAAAGTTTTTTAAAGCAGATCACTGAAAAGACTTTCATTTCTTGAAGCTTAAAATATTGCAATGTTGTTAATTAATATTATGCTGTTTCCTCAAGACAGAATAGTGTAAGACACAGTCTTTATGACCCAAAGCTACCTTATTAATTTAAAAAGACATTTTTCCAGGGCTTCTAAGTATACACAACAATGCCAAAGGCTTTTAACACTTTTTTGAGAACAAAAGTTTGATTCATTTCATAATACACAATGTGACATGTATCTTTCAGTACACTACTACTGGACCGTATCGAAAATATACAGTAAGTATAAATAGGTCATCAAGCAAGTAATCAACCTCAATCAATGTTTAATCAAGGTTCTTTTATTTTTTAAGTAGAAAATTTAACAACTAATCTTGTTTTTAATTCATTAAAGTAATTCTAAAGCTTAAGAAGATAAACAGACCATTTCAATGATGAGGACAAATAAACTAATTTAGATTTTAGCTCGTAATACCCTAAATTGTGAAAAGTAATTGATCGCTTATCAGTCCTCAGTTTTCCCTCAGGCTTTTTTCTTCCTACTCTGCACTGGAAATTCATTCTTTTCTCTGTGTTTTCAGGCTGACCTTGCGTTTCTCTATCAGATGTGTAAAATGTGTTTTGTTGTGCTTCACAGGGCTCCTTGGAATCCAGGGGAACTGATATACTGTAGTCAGAGCTGGAACAGTGGTAGTAAAAATGTCATCTTTTAATCATGCAGAAATGCAGGGGGTTTGTTACATAGCGCTGAAGCTGAAATCACGTAATTTAGCAATCCTTGAAGTGTCTCCATTTCAGATCTATAAACCATGGGTGGGAAAATATGCTGTGTTTGTTTAGGTATTGATATACGTTTATTAAGTGAAATGTGCATGCTCTCTGTTCCTTTAGGGATGTGAATTTTTCAGATTTTAGCCTTTCTGCATGGTTGCTGTCTGCTTCTCAGATGCGGATGTAGAAACTTACAAGGACCACTTATTTGATCCTGGTGGATGGAAATAATTAGCAGTGTGAAAAATATCTGGGAGAAGTCCAAGGGCACATTTCATTAATCAGCATTTTTAATCATCACTTATGGACAGAATGTATATGAAAGAGAGCCATCTGCTGGACACAAATTGTAATACTTAATTTTTGAAAATAACACCCATTGAAGTCTATCCTTTTCTTGCAAACCATTTTAATACTTCTTGTCTTCCTTATATAACCTCCCAAAAGACAAAGAGAAGACTCCAATCTTAAATAAGCACATATGAATGTTTTTGATTAAAGAGATTATGTTATATTTTTTTCTGTAATGTTTTTTTCTGTTTATTTCACGGTGAAATAAAGAGCCTTTTCTGATATACAGTATTTTGAAAGTGCTTCTGCTGTATTTTGGAAATTAGTTTATAAATTAACTTGAATCAGCTATCATGAACCAAAACAAATTACGGCTTTTAAAAGATTAATTTGAAATTTAGAATTGCATTCTTCACTGTATATATAAAAAAAACAGTATTATATTAATTATTATATTAATTCCAGTATAAAAAAATCATGTTGAGTGTCTTCAGTAAGAAATACTGATGATAATTTGAGAAAAAAGAAGATGGTTTATTATTTCTACCTAAATAAAAGGATTGCAGAATTGAAATTAGTCAATTGACACTAGTGCTTTAAATTGTGTTTTTAATTTTTTACTTTTCTAGCTTTTCTATCTGTTGACTTGATTCTGGCATGGAAACCAAAAATTACCACCTGAATCCTAATATCATAAAGCTCTAATACTGTAGTATATAAGAGCAATCTGTGGAAGCAAGGGCTCCAAAGGCCTTATTTTCCCAATTGGTAAATTGTGGGCAAAGTGCCACTCCATTTTTTTTGTGTGCATTGAGCAGTGTGCCCATATAGAACATAAGGTAGCATACCTATAGTTTTTGGTGCAATATGTACACTTAGAAAATGTTCTATATTTGAGTCATCAAAATCCATAAGCCTTATCTGGAAGACATATAATTTATTCTTATAAATCAACACTCTTTTCAGAGTTTCTCTCTACATATACAGTACGATATACAGTACAGAAGATGTTGCAGATATTTCATAATATACAGTGCAAATTAAAATAAAAGTGTAGAATTATTATAATTCTAGAGTATATTTACTAACATAATAATTTTGAGCATGGTTGCTCTAGATTCTTACTCAACTACAGGTATGTTTCATTTCATAGTGTAAGACTGCATGGGCTTTCATTAATGTTATAGATTTATGCAGAGAAAGGTACAGTTTCATCTACAAGGCAGCTCACTTGTTAAGAGGTTAAAGGAAATGGCACAGTGTTAACTAAATGCTCTACTCACTCCTTAACTTAGGAAAGTCTTTCTTTCTGTCTATACTTTATAAATACTTGCTACAGAAACCATAATAACCCAAACAACAAATCTTAAATCAGATTTTCATTAGATTGTCAAACTGCTTTGGGACTACCCACAATACATAAAAGGAGCACCGCAGTTTAAGGTATAGTCCTTCTGCTTGTCATTCATTTTTTAACATGATCTTAGGGACTAATTATGCCTTTTGTTTTACCATTCAGTTATGTCTCTCAATCCATTCATCCAGGGACTGTGTACTTAAGGAGAAAAGTTGGGGTGGTGCAGCAGAACAGCCTTTAGTATAAGAAGAAAAATTGCCTTTGATCTGTTCTTGCAGTTTTGAGTACTATAGTGGCTGCTCTTTGCACCTGCTGAGTCAAAGACAAACATGAGTCCTACATGGAGAGATAAACCAGGTGTAGTTAAAAAGCACTGTGTTTCAATTTGTGCATTTCAATGTATTTTCAACATAAGGTACTTTTTTACATTTGTGTGACACATTTCCCATCCACGCTGATTTTGAAGTATTGAAGGATGTTACCTTATTTTGTTATTCCTTGTGATTTTTAAGCAATGCTGTTTTACTCCTACCCAGTTTTGTTCATGCGGGTACTTATTTCACTCTAAACCTGTTTAAGATCTTTGCACTAGAAATGTGTGTCATGATATTGGAAGCTCAAAACTGTGTCTGTGTCTTTATTTTGGGCTGTTGTAAGGAAATAATGACCGAGGTGTAGAGTTGCCAAATCAAAATTTCGCAATAAATATGAATAACTCAGTAACCCAGATACTGTTATCACAAATGACATTGTACCACATTAAAAACTACCTGCCATTTTCATAGTTTTCCCACAACCATACTGCACCATTCACTACATCCTTATTGGACTTTGCATCGACGCTTCTCTCTGTCTTTTACCCAAGTTTCACCGTGCTTGGTAATACCTTATTGAAATAGCATGCCACAATATACTTTGGACAAAGGACAGCAGAGAATGCCAGTATTTTATTTTTCTTACTTCCGTTTCCAGCATCAGTGGTTTTGCTGTCATTCCGTTCACTAGCACTGCAGCCGAACAGCCCGTGGTCTCCACAGCAGTTTCCCATTCCCTATGTGTTTTCCTTTGTGAACCAGTTCGAACAAGATCAGCATCATGTATCTCATATATTTAAAATTGGGATCATGTGAAATTTCTTTTCACATTTGTCAAACATTTTCTAAAATCAATACTGCAAAGGTTGGTGGCTGTAGCCACCGCTTCAAATGATATTGCAACAGTGACCTTTATGGCTGAATTTTCACAGTTTCCTGCCTCTTTGAAGAAAAGGTCACTTAGACTTTGATGTGAAATGAATATATTGTGGACTGTGTGATCAGAATGGAAAATTATATTTGCTACTTATATGTACTCCAAACATTAATTAACATTACACCATCTTGGAAGGTTGAGAACTTGTCAGGTGCTTTGCGCTGTTCACATTTAATGTCTTTGAAGGTAAGACTTCAATAGAAGAATTGAAAAGAGTTGCAATGCAAAAGTCTTTGACATCAACTAAAAACAGGGACTCTTGACTTTTCTATTACAAAGACCATTAAAAGGCAAGTTGAAAGACTAAAACTGACTGTACAGTATATACACGTATTAAGGTATGCATTTATTTTACAAAAAAATGAATTGTTTTAATTAACTTTTTCACATAGTTTTAAGTAATTGTTTTCAAGCTATTATTCTTATTCATTTTTATCCATTCACAAAAGCTACAGATCTTTATTGAACACTAAATCAAAGTTACAGAGTCAGGGACTACAGAAATTAGGTCATTTTCCTTCTTCTTTGTGTTCTTGAAAGATAGTTAGCATTCATTATTATCTTAACATTAACATTTCCACATTTCCACACGTGTTCAGTACAGTGTTGTCTACAGTGTAGTATACATTGTATATTAATATGTGAAGGAGTTTAAATACCAAAATATCATAATGGTGATTTCTGTAATGTTCAATGTAATCACTCCTCAGTGATAGCTACAGTCTACAATCACCCTTTCCAATAATTTAAAAACTAAAAAAACTTCCCTCTAGAATTTACAACTGTATTGTATCTCTCCATTATCTTTGCCTTTTGTAGTCACAAGCTGAAAATAACTTAAGAGATCAAAAGCAAGCTGAAAAATATTTCCTGGCACTTCAAATTGAGCATGAAATGGCCCAAAACTAAAAGATAGCTATAAATTATGCACAGTAGATTTAAGAATTCATTAAGATATTACATGCGGTTTCCTTTTTCTCTTTGATGATGTCTGTAGTAACAAAGATTCACAGACAAAAAGTACTGCAAAAGGTTAAAAAAGAAAGGACATCTGAAATAACCCTACAGCAACAGTGTATCAATACACCAGCCTCTGTTTCATATAATGTTTCCTCAAAACAGCTCCAAATCTGCTGTTTAACAACTATACATCAAAGAGCTCTTTATAAAATGTGCATACTAACATTTTGTATCCTGTTGTACATAATTGTATTATTATTTCTTATTTTATTTTGAAAATATAGCAACAGCTAGACCTAATGAGTTCAACTGGAAGTGGTCGATTCATACATATTTATGTACAGTATGTTTCTTCCTTAGTATCTTCTTTTATTGAAAGGAAATTATCATATTACTATATGTAATCATTTGTAAGTGTTATTAACAGCAGAAAGTACCAAATGCATTAAGAAAGTATGATGTCAAATGTTTTCTTTCTTTTGATGTGTTGACGAAGGTTGTGTGATCAAATGAAAGATTCTGTTGCAGTGTTCAATTTTTCTTGCCATTACAGAAGTATTCTTCACCATTGTATTCCCCTATTTAGGCTACAGAGCCATAAATACCAATAGATCTTCTTACTTCCACAGTTGTTATTCAATTTATTTTTTCAAATTGGTGGAATATAGTGAATTTCAAATCTATCACGAGCAGCAAACACAATTCAGCCTTAATAATCTCATGCAAAGCAATATAACACAATTTGCACTTGTAAAGATCCTGTCACGGACGTCCAAAGGGACAAACCGTGGGGAGCAGGAGAGCGGAAAAAGACCCATATGCGTAGCGGCGAGACGGGAAAAAGGCCCGGGCTCATAGTGCAAAGAGTTCAGGAATGCCGTATAGAAACCTATGCCCTCAGGGAGCGGACGTGGGGCGCCCTGGTGCTAGGCGGGTCTCAGGACATCCGAACGTCAATGCTGAGCGAGGACAGAGTGGAAGACCCGGAAATATATAGCCCAAGGGAAAGAGAGGGACAGGAAGGACAGCAGACCGGAAACTAGGGACAGGTCAGAGAAGGAGCGCCCTCTGGCTGCAGAGGGCGTGACAGTACCCCCCCCTTCATGGGCGGCTCCCGACGCCCATACAAAAAAAATAAGCTGCACAGCACTGGGGGGAGGAAAAACCTCATTTAACTGAAAGGAAACCTCCGGGAATCCACGGCTGAGAGCTACCCCTTCCTCCGGGGTATAAACCTTTATTGGGTGGAGGAAGGGGGGGTAGAGAAGAGCTCCGGAGACTAAAAACAAAAAAGTACACAAGCACAAACACAACAGACAAAAACCTGAGAAAGACCAGGGAGACAAACCACACAAAATAGGATAGGAACCAAAAACAGGAAGGAACCAAAGTTCCGAGACACAGAGAGCAGGGGGGACCAAAAAGGAGGGGAAACCAGGAAGAAAAAAATCAAAACAAAAAGGCAAAAAACAAGAAAAAAAAAACACAAAAACCCCGGGGAAAAATACCGCAGACTGGGCAATTGGCACGTTCACATTCTAACGCTGATATCGGAGTGGGCAACCTGAGGAAAGCCAGACCGAAGTCCGCTCACAGACACAGATGCCCGGAGTGATATCCAGCGAAAAGAATGGAGGAACGGCAAAAGGGCACGTTCACATCCTAACGCTGATATCGGAGTGGGCAACCTGAGGAAAGCCAGACCGAAGCCCGCTCACAGACACAGATGCCCGGAGTGATATCCAGCGAAAGGCATGGAGGAACGGCAGAAAGCTTACCATTCTATCACTGATATCGGAGAGAGCCAGACCAGGAAGAGCCAGGCACGAGAACCCGCTCCAGACACAGAAGCTCGGAGAGATATCCAGTAATAAGAATAGGCAAGCCAGCTCAACATTCAATCACTGATATCGGAGTGATCTACCCGAGGAAAGCCAGGTACAGGACCCGCTCACAGGCACGGAAGATCGGAGTGATATCCAGTGATTAGAATAGAGGAACTGAAAAAAAAAAAAAAAAAAAAAAAAAAAACCCAGAGAACAAGAGAAAAAAAAAACTGCGGCAAGACAAAAAAAAAAGCGCCGCTCGCGGGGTCAGTAGGTGGCTCAGCATTCTGTCACGGACGTCCAAAGGGACAAACCGTGGGGAGCAGGAGAGCGGAAAAAGACCCATATGCGTAGCGGCGAGACGGGAAAAAGGCCCGGGCTCATAGTGCAAAGAGTTCAGGAATGCCGTATAGAAACCTATGCCCTCAGGGAGCGGACGTGGGGCGCCCTGGTGCTAGGCGGGTCTCAGGACATCCGAACGTCAATGCTGAGCGAGGACAGAGTGGAAGACCCGGAAATATATAGCCCAAGGGAAAGAGAGGGACAGGAAGGACAGCAGACCGGAAACTAGGGACAGGTCAGAGAAGGAGCGCCCTCTGGCTGCAGAGGGCGTGACAGATCCTTTTATGCTACAGTCTATTTATGTAGCCTATGTATCCAAACCAGGGGATTAGGGAGCTCTTATTATCATTCATAGATGGAAAAAATACTAACAGGCCAAAGACTGCATTCATAAACCTTTTAACACTTTTTTTTGCACAATGGCAAATTACAGTATTGTAGCTTCTCGTGTTCTAAAATCATTAGGTGACTTCTAAACTATTTAACTCATCTTAAGTTAGCATTCTGAAAGAACACTGAGACAATTGCCAGCTTCTTTGTGTTGTTTCCTAATTAGGAAACAAAACAGGTGTTGTTAATGGTGTTGTAAACATCTTAACGGTATATCCAAAAGGGACTCACTTACTTAAACATTCAAAAGGCTGTAAGATTTTTTTAAATTATTTAATTATTTCAAGAATAAAAAACAATATGTTGAAAGCAACGTACTGTGGATGGGCCAGGAGAGGTGTGATATAGAGTATTCTGTTAACCTAATACTAACTGTATATTCCTGGCCGCACTATTCCTTATTTATTTGACATCAGGCTGATTTATTACAGGAAGAATATTATAATACTATCCTTTTACAAATGAAAGTGCATACAATGACACACACTGTATGCAGTCAGAAATGTAGCTGCTGTCTGACTTATTAAAATAAGTTTTGTTTCCTGAAGCAACATCTCCCACATCATGTTAATTAGCAGGAGTATAGTTAAAGTCATTAGAAAGGATCTTTTAAAATAGGCTACATAAGAAGAAATGCAAATACATTGTTACAAATAGTAAATGTAACACATCCGAATCATTCATACTGCATCGGCATTGCAAGAGAGAGAAAAGGAGCAAAGGTTGCCCTGGCGCTGGTGTGTGACTAGAACAGAAGACAGCTACAGTATGAATCAGAACTGTGCTTTTCAGGTGAACATGTAGAGAGGAAAGATAAAATGATTTATTCACTTGCAAGATAAGTTGAAACAATTCCATGCTGGAAAGTAAAAAGAAGAAACATGATGCTTCTGCTGTTGAGCTTCTTCCAGTGTCACACATCTCTGCCGGAACATCGCCAGAACATCGTGTTTCTTCTTCTACGGCAATCATCCTTTACTTGTCCCAAGGTGTGCTGACAAAGTTTCCCCTTGACTTCTTCAGTATAAATTATACCATTGACTGAAAATATCTATTTAAAAAATAAGCATAATATGACAGAAGCAAGCAGAACTGTTGCATTTCATCTTAGCTCAAGGTCACAGCACTCTGAAGACGTGACCTCAGTCAATGGAACACTAAATTCAATACATTTATTTGTCTTGAGTATTGTGCGCATTCTGTTTAATCAACTAGTTAACAGTCTTCCCTGACAAAACTAGTTGTCTAATCCCATTAAATAATTTGATATTAAATACCCTTCAATTATTTGAATATTTTTCACAGCTCTGTCACAATGGGCACTAAATGTATGCAACAGTAGTGAATAAATCAAATTGTTAACAAACTACTGTCACATTCTAAACATACTGTAACTATAACAAGTTTAATGTATACTGTGCTGCTTTTACCTTATTATCTTGAGTTTCATTCCAAGGTTAAATGAATCCTTCATATGGGCAATATACTGTATGTGCTGCTAATACATTTCCCCAGAGACAAGTTTATACAGTATGTACAGTACAGTGTATATTTGCATATATCTTATACACAAGATACAATTAATAAATTAAAGAAAGATGAAGTAAGAGGGCTCTGTCTAATTTTGTGTCAACATGGTAGTGAGGTACCTACTGTAGCAAAAACAAAATACTGCCAATGTGCGTTTCTGTGCTGAAGATCCCAGCTGAGCAATTGAAGAAACCCCACAATGTGTCATTCTGCATTCTTTTGTTTTGCCTGTGAAAAGAAATCCAGACTTTAACCGTAAGCCTTAAGAACAGAAGAGCGTAAGAAAGGTTCCAAATGAGAACATAAGAATGGTTAACTGTCCAGTATCCTTTGGGCCGCTACATGTACAGAAAGCCTGGAGCCCATCTCAGAAGGTGCCCTGCAGTACCATCACCTCACAGATCTGTTGTGTAGGCCGAAATAAAACTGACCCCTCACGATACAGTTGATGATCTGTCAGTTCAGTGGCTCCAAAACACCTACAAACTACAAGTATCCTTAAGACACCTGTAATTTGTAACAATGTCATCTGCACTATTGAATTTATTGCAGCTTCAGCAGTATCTGTTTATCGTCTTATCTTAGTATTGTCTGCCAGTCTGATTTGTTTACTAACTATAGCAGAATCTACATCACTTACTCAATATAAATCAGGAAGAGATGTGATCCTAACATGCATCTCTGGTACATTATTAATTACACCATCCTGGTCTGAGCATATACAGTATGCTCTAACTCAATAAATTTTCAATACAGATACAAAAGTTTATTTGTATAGCTCTTCAGTTAAAGACTTAATCTTCTGTGTAGAACAATTACATTACCTCAATTTGAACATTTATCTCTTTTCTGTATTCTCTGATTTCTATTAACCAATTCTCAGTCTTAACACGTATTTCCCCGGATACCCACTGATGTAATTTCAGAATTCATCTTTTATGAGGAACCAAAGCCTTCTGAAAATCTAAACATATTATTTCCTATGCTCTATTTATACTCATTATTGCTGCAGGTTTCAAGGTACTCTAGGAAGTTAGTTAAGCAAGATTTATCTTTTCAGAATCCATGCTGATTATAGGATGATCCCCCAGTTTAATTTAAATAGCCATTATTGTAACCTGACGTACATATTCTGTAGGATAACCTTTATTTGATGTATTATTAGTTGGTTAAATTGTTGTTCCCCTTTTCATAAATGGGAGCCATTTTAGTAATGGTAATGAATGGTAAAGAATTCATAGTCCCAATAAGTGACTATCACTGCTATCTGAAACACAGAAAACATGGCCTCATGTGTCAAAGAAACTCTTGGCAGAACAAGAGTTTGTTAAAAGTGCCATTTGGGGTTTATAAAGCAATTTTCAATTTTTGTCATCTTTGGTAGTCCTTTCAATTCAATCACTTTTTTTACTGTATTTATATATATTTGAATAGTATATTCAATGCAGTATACTGTATATGTATACTGTATGTACTGTAATTCACAAAGGCATCTAAATACTGGTGCAGCATGGCAGTGGAGTCATTACCTTTGCTGCCTTGCAGCACTGGGGACCTGGCTTCAGTTTCTGGGGTGCTGACTGGATGTTTGTATGTTCGCCTGTGTTTGCATCTGTTTCCTTCCACAGCACACAGATATGCTGGTACTGTAGGTTTCTTGGCGTGTGTAAAAGTTGGCCCTGGTGTGAGTGTGTGCCCTGAGTCCCATCCCGCCTTGTTCAAGCCCAGCTCCCCCATGCCCCTGTACTGGATAAGCGGATTAGGAAATAGATAAATGGATTGATCTAAATACTTCATTTTAGATCTAATCTTCCTACAGTATATCTAAATATTTTGTTATATCTTTTTTTTTACTTACTGAAAGGAATGTGTTGAATTGCTTGTTCATATGTGTTGTGTACATAGTTCTTTGAATGTGCTGGAACAGCTTTTTGCTGTTAATTGCACTGTTGCTCACAATACTATTTTGTACCTGACAGAACTTTGCTTATATTGCCAGGAGCCTGTAATTAGCACAGTAGCTTCATCAATCTGACCTGGTTATCTGTACTGTGCACTCAATGTAACATAACTGCACAGAACAGAAAATATATAGAGATGTAAAAGAACTCATAAATGTACTTTATATATTCTATATAGACCTTTATATGTACTATATATGTACAGTAATATATCGACATCTGTATTTGTTCACCATTTATTGAAGTTGTGGAGACGTGATTTATTTTAGATCACCACACTGTATACCATGTGTGCGAATTACATATATAGTTTTGGAAAATACTTTTTGACAGCTATTTTAATGCTACATACAGTATGTAGAAGATCTATGCCTCAGGCAGAGTCCCCTTCACACATGAACATTTCCAAACTAAAACTACTGTAATGCCCTGGTGCTTCCTCAACTTTACTTGCAAGATAATATTACAGTAAATGGGAATGAAAAGTTTTACAGTCATTTTAGTTCTCTAATGGAGCACCTGCCACAATAGTTTTCAAAGTCTCTTACCCTGGATGTATATTTTATTAATACGGTATTATACTTGTTGTTAATACTTGTATTATACCCTGGGATAGCAACAAAATGCCTTGTAGTCACTAACCCATTTCCCGCTTGCCTTTGAGCTACTCTTCTTCTCATGCAACACAGGCACCTCAGCCCCGCCCCAGCATATTGGTGCTGATTGGAGGAGAGACCACCCCTCACCAACAGCCCCGCCCCGGAGAGTCAGCTTTAATTGGAGGAGAGGCACGCCCCTCACCGACAGTCCCACTCCAGCGTATCAGTGCTGATTGGAGAAGAGGCCGCCCCTCACCGACAGCCCCGCCCCGGAGAGTCAGCGTTAATTGGAGGAGAGGCACGCCCTCCACCGACAGTCCCACTCCAGCGTATCAGGACTGATAAGATAAGATAAGATCACTTTATTGGCCATATACAATTTCTTGTATAAGGAATTTGTCTTTTCGCATACACCAATTTGCTCTCCATGAGACACACAGACAGGGAGAGAAGCTGGGGGTCAGAGCGCAGGGTCAGCCATTTATACGGCGCCCCTGGAGCAGTTGGGATTAAGAACCTTGCTCAGGGGCCAAACGGAGTAGGATTCCTCTGCCGTCCGCGGGATACAAACCGGCAACCTTCCAGCCACAGGTGTAGATCCTGAATCACAGAGCCACCACTCCACCCATTGGAGGATTGGAGGAGAGTCCCACCACCCACCGACAGCCCCACCCTGGAGAGTTGGCGCTGATTGGAGGAGAGGCCCAATGACAGTCACAAACACAAGCTCAGCCTCTCCTTGGGCAAACACCTGTAACAGTTGAGCTCCCCTAGAGGACCAAGAAATTAATCATCTTGTATTATTCAGAAAAGTAGATAAACACAATTTTATTATTATTTAATAGACATCAAATGCTGTTGTACAATGACGGCAGTAAATCTCTGTACACTAAACACATCAGCATATTTAAATACAATAAAATTTAACATTTTAAGATGTATTCTAAACCAGTTATGTGCCAGATAAGTAGATTTTCACAAGGAACTTTAAGACCTCTAGTGCAAATGGTTATTAGAGACACTATATTTCAAGCAGCTGTTGGCATGTTTATCTTCAAACCTGTTATAGCAGTTCAGAGGCAAAGCAACTTGAGGTGCAAATGAAAAACAGAATCTCTGGAGTAAAAACAGATGCACATTCCCATTAAAGCCATTTTTAATATGAGGAAGAGCTTTCACAGGGTGTAAAAATATTTTTATTATTTGTAGTCCTCGTGTTTTTCAATCCACTAAGCTTTCAGTATCTGATATTTCATCTGTAGTAAGAATTTACACACAAACCTGTTTGAGATGTTTGCATTCACATACTGTAGTTTATATTTTTGAAAGACGCATATCTAACCATGGATGCATACAATATTTCCATGTACTCAGCCACTTATTTCAGAATAGTTACGACGGAACCGAAGAGATTAAGCCCATCTAATTTGTTTCTTTGTTAAAAGCTAATTGATTACAGGATCTCATCCAGCTATTTATTGATGGAAGCCAGGATACTAGTTTCCATAGCTAATATCCTGAAAGCTAACTTGTTTCAGACAACCACATCTATTTGTGTAAAAAGCTGCCTCCTGTTCTCAGTTTTAAATGCACTTACTTGGATTTTCCTTTTGTGTCCTGTTGATTATATTTTACAATTGGTTCTGATATTCATTGGACTGTGAGTGTCTTTGAGGATTCTGAATATCTGAAACAGGTCTTGTAGTATTCTTGGTTCAGGGCTAAATGCAAACTTTTTTATCCATCGATTGTGAGACACATTATTTACTTTCAAAGAGCAGGCTTAACAAAGAATGTCTATGTTTTGAATTAAAGATTCATACCGTAAAATCCAACCGTAAAATAGTAACACAGAAAATAACTTTGCTGTGCAAATCTTTGAAAGTGGATGGTTTTCATGTGCATTTGCAATGTTTAAAGCACTTTGCTTTTGCTCATCTGTGAACACTTACCCATTGACAGTTGCAGGGTTAGTAAATAAGGTATTGAAGTAGTACAGTATGTATTTTTTTTTAAATTACATATCTGGCTTCAGATTGTCAGACCTGCTGCTGCTGTCCCTGACATATTGCTGTATTGCATGTACTCCAGCTGCTGAGTCTCAGACTGACATGTCGAGCTGGGAAATGTAGAACGAGTGAAAAATCATCTCGGTCTCCTGCAAGCGAAATAAGAAATATGCATACTGGTTTCAGAACAGTAACCTGGCATCACATTTAACATTGTGAATATGCCTGGATGCCTGGATTTAATTCTCAAGCAGAAGGAAGTCAAACAAAATATTCAATGTTGCTTAAACTCATGTTCTTATGTTGATACTTTTCTGTGGCTCATCAAGCCAAGATGATTTTTCTAAAAAATAATATGGATATAGTCTGTACCTCTAACAGTACTCTTACTACACTGAAACTCCAAAGTGTCTGTTAAAGAGAATTATTCTCAGGGTTTTCTTTAACATTTAGGATACCCCAGACCTAAAAATTTAGCCAAATCAATGCTTGTACCAGGAGAGGAAAAAGGAGAGAGAGATCCATGAGCTTAATCCATTAGACAGCTGGAGCTGGAAGCTGCCCAGAAAATCTAAAGGTCCTATTGAGTCAATAGTGTTGGGGCTGAGTTTAGGCTGGCTGACTTGTACATAGCTCCTATGGGTTGCACAAAGTTTGGTTTTAAGCAAGAAGTTAAACCATTTCCACCCTGCTTTTTAAAAATGAAATTTTGATAGCCTTCTTATAAAGAAGAAAAGCTTCACATTCTTTACACTGTATATACATCTGAACTGGTCAAAACATCATACAGTTCAAAGAAATCAATGTCTCCCCTAAATTCCACATTCGTGCACAATTCTCAGAATAAAATCTTTTATTTCCTGACTCCTGTTTCCCTTGGCTTTTTGTGGTCTTGTGTACTTGCAGAAGTGAATGCCAAGTCCCAAACCAAAACAGACTACACTTCAGTAGGTGGTTTGGCTGCGCTTTGCTGTTAAGTACTCTGGGATCCTCTGTGAATGAAAACTGCTACATTCAGGCAAACTGATTTGATTTTAGCTCATTCCAAATCACGAACAAAATTACACCACACAGCCTAAACAAACAGAATCTGATCTAGCACTTGGACTGTGCAGAATTGTTTCAGGATGTCTGGTTAGAGTCTCTTCCAGCATAAAGGTACAGAGTGGTAAATGGTGTACAGCCTCTGGTACGTGACTCTTACTGGTTTCCTCTCACCTGGTCATGAATTGTTTAGCTCAGAGTCAGCCAAGCTAATTTTCATGGTGTAATACTTTTCATTAACCTAAAACCAAAAAAGGCATAAATAAAAGGGTAAATCATATGTTGAATAAAAATCAAACAATCAAGAAACAAGAAGAGGTTAATGTCACATTTAAAAGTAGGAAGAAAAAACATAACATTTTGTTTGTGGATTCTCATCACATGTGTCAGAATAAGAAGGCTCCACACTGGAAATGCTGTATTTTACTTCTTTTGTCTTTTCACCAAGGAATTTATATATTTTCAAGCTGCTCACTCAAACCTTCAAAAACTAATAAATAAACTAAAAAAAACTACTGTAACATACTGTATACCAAGCTGTGTTTACAATGTATTATGTCATCATTCTTTTTGTTCCATAACATCTCCATAACAACACAATGCCTACAGTATCTCAAATGCCAATCTCCAGGGCAGCCTCCACAGCCATAAAAATGTGTTTGTCTAGTTCAAGAAGGACTTGGACTGATACATCAACCCCATTGCAGTGTCCTTGGACTAAAACATCCCATTAGAAATACATGCTTTGGGCTGTGTGCGGCAGGGTAAAAGCAGTCTCATAAATAACCAGGTGGCAATGTTCTGCATTCATAAATGTAAGCTTTGGTACTCTGTGTATGTAAACACTGTAGGGCCACGCTGTTCGGGGGTTATGTTTTTGAAACCACCCACAAAGAGCAGATCTGCAATGCACAAATAAAAACAAATGTTTTTTGCATACTCTGGGGAAAAAGGATGTGATTTTCAGTATTTTCTTCTGGTATGTGTCGTTAACATATTAAAAGAAAAAAGATGTAAACAATATTTTGTGTATGCACCGTAGAAGTGTTAAAATACTTTGATTATACAACTGCAAGGTGACTTACTCAGAGCTTTACTTTGCATTCCATGGAGTCTATAGATTAATATTGCATAATCGCTACGTAGGTTGTACTACCTGTAGTTTTGGAGCCATAGAAAATGAGACCTTCAGCCCTCATTCCAATCAGAAGTCCCAGGCGTGGAGTTATGAAAGAGAAGACTTGCTTGCCAGATAGTCTCTTACTTTTACCTGGCTCCAGCAATCGAGTAACATTGCCACAGTGTCATTTATACACAGCTTCAGAGAACATTACAAAAATTATTTAATGACTAAATGAGTAAAAATTGCTTTATTCGGTGAGACACTATTTCCCTAATTATCAGCTGTGGCCAAAAATATTTTGTTTTAATAACAGCAGCTCAAAACTCCTCACTGGATTCCAAGAAACTTGTTTCCTTTTCTATAACCTTAAATAAAATAAATGCATAACATAACCAGCTTTCATTCAAATTATCTTATTAATGTGATTGTGATGTATCTTTCAGGCTTTGCTTGGTTTATAAAACACCAAGAAGAGTGATAAAAATGCTTGTGTTTTAGAGTTGAGGAATGAAAGACATATACTCATATAGTGTAGGTCTCTCAGCTTGCTTTCTGAATGGCCATTCCTAATAAACATATTTCAGAACTTTTTGTGACTTTTTGTATGCCTAGTGTTATGCTGCACTCCCTGATATTTCAGGGCCATGGTGAAATCTCCAAGTGCAGATCCAGAGGAGCCTCTGGAGACTTTGGGAAGGCTGGGTGGGAGTAAGGCTTAATGAGAGATGAAGTAATAATGCAGGCTGATTGAAAATGAAGCTGTATGAATAATGCAAGCAGGAAAAAAGCTAGCTCGATGCAGCAGAGACTGGCTTAAATACAGCTCTCTGAATGGGAAAGGCTGGCTGGAATGAAGCAGTGTGAAATAATGCAAAGGCTCCAAGCAGAAGAGACTGTCTGAAAACAGCAGCATAGAAGGCTGGTGAGGAGAGTGGGGAAAAAGAAAAAGGGTAAAATATTATAAGGCAAAAAAGCCAGCAAAAGCAGAATGACCCCACTGATTCAGTGCTCGTAATTCGGGGGGGGGGGGGGGGGACATGTCTATTAAGCATTTCAGTATAACAAACCTTAACATTGAGCACTGAGCTCAATGTCAGAGTACTGAATAACTGGGGAAAAGCCTTAAATACTTTGCTCAAGTGCCTGATTGAGATTGGTAGGATCCACGTGATTGAAAACCCCTCTGGCATGTGCATCCTGAGCAAATTATTTAGAGGAAGTTCCTTATTTTTTTAAATACTTCCAAATAATGCACAAATATGTGATAATACAGTGCACAGCAATTTGGGTATGTAAAACATAATCAGCACAATTTTTATGCACTTGAAGGGCTTGTGAAGGAATTTAATAAATATAATAAAACATAAATATAATATAGTGAAGGGCTTTGTTACCGTAATCATTAATAAGGCCCAATTGAAAGGTGAATTCTGCATACTTTTAAGAATGTCTGATAATTAAACATTTATAGTGCAACTGTTTTTTTATTTATTTCTCTTAATACATGCAGTTTTAAATCTCCTTTTTAAGAAAAAAGCAAGCAATTCTTCCAGTGCAAAGAATCAGGATCTCCCTGGAGTTGTACAGTATGTAACTTTTTTGTTAGTGTGTGTATTTTCTTTTTTCTTTTTATTCTCAAATGCCTTTATGCCATGCTAAATCATATAGCAGTTTGAGGAAAAAAACAGGGAATGCATGGTGAAGCATGTTAATGCACAGAGAATAGCTCAATAATTCTCATTAAACTACAGTTTAAAATGGGAAAATCTTGGCAAACTGAAAAATTGCCAATGGGAAAATTTTAGTAAGGAAATGAGGCTTCTCAGATTGAATTTCCCTGCTGTCATGGAATGTGAGCATGGTTCATGAATTCTGTCCACAAGATATCAATTTAACAAATTATGTTCTGGTCTGAGTTTTTGAGGAAGTCTCTTAAACCTGTTTACAGTATACTTTAAGCATTAGCTGATTACAGTGTTAAAAGCATAGTGGGTATAAGTTTGTTATGTAGTAAGTATAAGTTTGTTTTTCAACTTTCAAAAGTATTTGGAGTTACATAATTAATCTGAATATTTATCATATTCCATGAGGACTATACCAACAAAATATGCACTAATCAAACATTAATATTAATAGTAAACATTGTTTTTGCATTATTAGAATGTATTATTATTTTTCTAATTTATAATCTTACAATGCTCATTTAATTTTTTTCCAAACACAGTATATTATTTGATCCTCTAATTGCTGTTATGAGAAAATCTGTCTGATTGTTTCCTTACTACTACTAGTAAGAGATGTGTAGTTTTGTTGTTTCAATGAACCGATAAAGAAGTTTACGTTGTTTTGTGTTTAATCAACCTGCCACTAGAGCCTGTTAAGGCCTCTAATGCTTGCCAATAGCTACAAAGGACATCCATTAGCCAATTAACTGGGAAATTAGGGTAGGGTAGTGATTGTAGGGTAGTGATTGCACATTCTCACACTGGTGTTATTGTCTGGTTCATGTATAAAGTGCTTCAAAGTAGTGTTTTAATAGCAAGAGTTGTGTGTGTGACTAACAGAGAATTACAATAGTTTAGTAAAGGCTTCTGTATTTGTCAGGCTGTAATATGCTCAGGCTTCACACACCACCTTATTTAGGTTGTAGTTTGTCACAAATGTGTGGAGAAAAACAGAAGTGAGGAAACTACTCCTGACGCTATTGTGCATATACATACATGTAACGTCTATGTATGAACATCTACAAATGAGAGAATTGTTAGTTCAGTTTTAAGCAAATGCTCTAGATTATCCAGGGATCTCACCCAGATGTTTCTTGAACACAATATTCTAAATAAAGATTTACTAGTGCATTGTACATTTTGAATATAACAACAGTTGTTTAAAGTCTACACTTTTCACTATGTATCCTAGCATTTTTTGTCAGATGATGAAAATGATGCGTCCACATATTTTTTTATGGGTTGCATTTCTAAACTGACTGTTCCCCATTTTATATCTGTAGTCTATATTTTTACTAGGTTTTCACTTTACTATTGTATAGTCCTCCTATTTTGGTTTTATTTGTCAGCTTATCTAGTTTAAAAATTCTGCCCAAATTTAAGTATTTATGTAAAATGGGAAGAGCAGTGGTCCTAGTACAGATCCTTGAGGTAATCCTGTACTTTCCAATTTGAGTGCAGTTATGTTATGCTCCCTTTATTCCCCACACATGAACCAGTTTTTAATCTACATACATTTCCTTGAATGTCATACAGTATACTGTAATGGACAGAATGACATGCTCCATTTTCAGTGAATGGGTGCATCCCTGTCTTGAGTGACCTTTGGGAATGTTTTGCTAATGACCAATGAATTAAATTTCCTGCAAACTTAAATCCACTTGGAAGAATATCATTAGGACATAGAGATCTGACAAGAATGGTTTCTGGTACCTGTAACACTTCTGTCTTTTCTATTCTGTTACGGTTTAATATTAGAACTTTGTCTTTACTCAGCCTGAGACATGCTGTTAATTTTTATTGTGGTGAACACCTGAATTAAATACTTATTTAGTACATCAGCCAGTACCCTTTCATTATCCAACAATTCCCTTTTTCCACTTTAACTCATGCTAAACATATTGTTGTGTTTTTTAGAGCTGAAATGTCACACTAAAATAATAGTTTGTAGTAAATGAAAATATATTGAATATTCTGTGGATATGGATTTTTTTTAAATAAGGATGTCTGCTTAGCAAATCATCCTAAAAAACAAAGTGTTAATGTCTCTTCAATGTACAGACAGAGACTCATATCATCAGCTACACCTCTGTGACCCCTGACGGACCCCAATAAACCAGTTCACTGGCTCTCCCTCCCCTCAGGCTCCTGCTAGTGTCTCACAGAAAGAGAATTCTCACATGCACCCAGGGTGAGAATTTAATATAATTTAATTTGTCAGTATGATTAAGTACTTAGTTATTAGTTTCATTGCAAATTTCTTGTGACTTTTCCCTAAACAGTTTTCACTTGTTAATAAGGATAACAAAATGTAGTATTAAAATTCTGTTACAAGAAATGCTTGCTTTCAGTCCTTGACACCCAATAGCCCTCTAGCAATTTTTCCTTTCCCCTGCAAACTGTTTTGATAAATCTCAACTCAGGAGAATTTAGAATTGGAAATCTTTTATGCCTCAAGGTTTAAAAATCTGGACTGAATAAAATCCTTATCACCCTACATCACATTTAAACTTTTGTTTTATTTGTGTCCCTATTATTATACTTATTTCCTTATGTTTCCTCTGATACTGATTATATTTTACGCAAATAAGCTAAAGAAAGAATATTATTTTTTATAGGGAAATGATGAAAGGATTGCTTAAAAATAAGAAGAGTAACAAATGAGAGGAGTCCATTCAATCATACTAGCCTGTTTGGTAGTTAATCAATCCAAGGACCTCAACCAGACTCTTCTTGGAAATCACACTGTCAGCTTCAACAGAATTTCTTGGTAGCTTTTTCCATACTCACACAACCATCACACAAAAATACCTCCTGTTCTCAGTTTGAAATACATCTGCACATAGCATCCTCTTGTGTCCTCTGGTTCATCTGCTGATTTGACTTTTTCCATGATATTTTGACAATTTAACAAATGTGCTTCTCTGTACAAGACTAAAAAAGGTTTAGGACCTTTAGCTTTACAGTGTAAGATATTTCTTCAAATGTATCCGATTGCTCTTCTCTGGATGGTTTCCAAAGCAAATGTCTCTAACACGGTGACTAAAGTTGTACACAGTATTCTAAATAAAGCCTTTCTAGAGCATTATACAATTTTAACATAACACACACTGATTAAATTCTATTATTTTAACAATACTGTATATTCTCTATATACATTTTGTTTGTCTTTTTTGTTGCTTCCTCACAAATATATACGTGGGAATGAACATCTACCATTAATCAAAGTTCAATATAAATGTTTCTTCTCTTTTCCTTAGTCAGCCTTTTTAGTTTCTAATGTATATCAACATGATTTCGAAGTTTGTTTTTTAAACAACAGAAGAAAGTTTTGAAATCTTTGATCTGAGGATCACATCCAGCCTTTTCTAGAAGTGATACTATCAGTTTTGGCAAAAAGATGCACCTCCTGTTTTCAGTTTTAAATACACTTTGCTTAGTTTCCAATCTGTCTGCCAAGTCTTGAATTATATTAAAATTATTTTGTGTTTCCATTGCAGCATCTACAATCCTCTAATTTATATTTGGTATCATCTGTGGATGTGACTAGTTTACTAACTATAGTACCCTCCAAAAACACTGAGAGAGAAAAATCAAAATTGTTAGTCTTATTTTACTCAAGCAATTTGTATTTTGTGATCATGAGATAAAAGCTAGAGACTGAGCTTGCTGGGTTAGACTCCAGTTCCCTGTTTTGGATGAAGCATTTAGAAAATGGTTGGATGGAGATCAAATGAATGATAATTATATCTAACATCCATTTTATTTTAGAAAATTTTATGTATACATTTGCATGAAAAAAATATTCATGTTCAAATGCTCAAATGTATGTTGAACATGTACAGAACACAAAAATACTATTAATTTCAAATCACCATAAATATTGAGACACATTCAGTACAAGCAGCTATAAGTAAAAGGCACTATTTGACTGCCTGTATCTTTAAAAAGCATGAATTTTGCAACCTATTGAGCTCACAAAACTCACACTTTATGTGCTAATTTGAGATGCTATGCCACCACTCCTCTGAGTTCTAATCTGTTCTCGGGGTGTTCCTAATCTTTTATTTAGCATGTACAATGATGATCAATTGATTTTAAATCTGAAGATTAACTAGGCCACTCCCAGTCTACAATTTCTCACTTTATTATCTTGATGAACTCATTAGTTACATTATTGCATGTATGTATTGCAGCTTGTCATGCATGGCTGCCTCTAGAACTCTTTGTGTAACAGAACAGAAGTAATAGGTTTATTCCATGCTGAAAAAAAATTGGGGTAGAAGAAAAAGAGAAGAAAGAAAACATAACGTTTCGGCTGTGGAAACTTCTTTGGGTGTGACCTTCTCACCTTCTCACACCCGATCAAGGCTCCACAGCCAAAATGTTGTATTTTCTTTCTTCTCTTTTTCTTCTACCCAAAATATTGTGTCAGTTAAATTCTTAATTCAATGGTTGATCCAAGAATATTTAGTCGATGGGCTAAGCATGCAACAATGGCTTCCTACAATCCCCCAAACAAAGAAGTAATAGTAAATTGTAAAAGCAATGCTTGAATGACATAGGAGTTGATTACAAAAAAAGCAATAAATGCCGGTCTTATATCTTATTAAAATTTCATATGACTGTGCTTTACCATGGGAAATGTGTAGAGGTTAAATACTTAAGATCCCTCTTTAAAGTGCAAAAACACCAAGTCAAAAATCTTATTATTTTGTCTTTCAGTGGAGCATCTTCTTTTCAGCACAAGTTGGTTCAGTGCTGATTTAAGTATGAAAGCAATTATAATAGAATGACCTCTCCCCCTCTGAGATGAGCACATTTGAATTTAAAGTAAAATGTCTTCCTTTTAAGCATCTCAGTAATGTTATTTTTTCCCTCTCCAAAGGGTTGCTAGACTACCTGAGCTATAAAAGAACAATAATGAATCATAGCTTTTCTCCAAAGACTGAATCTCATAATGAACTTCTAGCATATACAGTAACTTAGATGTAAAATATTATTCTTTGAAATTTTCTGAAACTTGTACAGAGTGTCTGAAGACCATGCAAATACCAATTTTCAGAAATCAATTCTATCTCCAAGGCAAATCTATCTGCAACGTAGTTTTGACTTTGACACACTTCTGTTTCCAAACTGGCATGATATAAAAGTACTTTGTGATACCCCAGGGCCATGGTTTTTAAAATATCTTTCATCACAACAAGTACTCAGTCCCCCAAAACCCTGTCAAGAATTAACAGAAAAGACTACAAGGCCCTGTCACGATTACCTCTGTTCTAAAAGATTGCCTGTCAGAGAAACTAAGATTTTTTTACAAAAAAGAGGACATATAAAGCATGTAAAGTAACCATGAATATGCTATTGTTATATTTTATATTTACAAAATTATTTCAAAGGGTTACAAAAATACTCTATCAGCATTTACTTCATGAAACCTACGTACAGTAGTTAAACTACTTCTAGTAGTTAAAGTTATTTCTACAAGTTAAACTAAAAGTGCAGCAAATTGAATGAGCAAAATGAATATTTTGTTTGTATACTTGCCTCTTCTATATATTTATAATCTATCTATTCACAAAAATTGCATTTTGTCCATCATCATGATAAAAATAAAACTATGGGTGAAGTGAAGTATTGCTTCACTCTTAGAGAATCTTGGAAGTTGACAAAAGGAAATAAACTTCCACAGTGTCACGATCGCTAACCCCTCCTCTTAAGGGCGCTCCAGCCCTTCCTTGTTTCCCTCCCATTGTCTGCACCTGTTCCCTATTCCCGCTCCCCCTTAAAAGCCAGACGCGGACCTCACTCCTGCTTCCTCATTGATTTCCGCATCGTGAGAGCCCGGGGTCCTGCTGCGTCTGGCTCCGTTATGGTTTTAACTTTCTGTTCCTGATCCCCTGCCCCGCCGGTCCCGACCCGGCTGGATCTCCTGGCTTTGGACTCTTCTCTCCCGTTTGGATTCCCCGTTTGGACTTCGGCTTTGTTTGTTCGCCCGGACTCACTTTCCCAGTACACCAGCTCACCTTGGACACGCCCCCCTGTATCCTGACCCTTTCCCGCATGACTTTTTTTCCCTCGTGTATCTTCACTATTCTGGATCGCGTCGTCCGCATAGGGCCCGGAAGGAACTGCTACGTGACAGTTGTATAACTTTACATCCTGAAGGAGCAGTGGCTAGTTGTAGGCTGAAAAGGCTAAAACGAACCTGCTGTTCATATACACTTTGCAGACCATTTTAGCATTTAAAAGTAAATATGCTCCTATCCTTGTGATCTGTGTAAATATTGTAACGCAACAGGGGCTCAGGCGGGCGCCCTTGCCGCATTAGGTCGGCCCCCCACCGTCGGGGGCTCGAACCCGGGACTCCCGCGTCTCTCTGCAGTGACCCAGCCCCGTGAGCTAAAGAGAGATCTCTCTACAGCCCAGGAACTGTAGTCCTGCTATCACAGGGAAGGGCAGTGACGTCACCTGCTCTGGTACGCCGGCTCTTACACAGTGTCTGTCGGCCGTAAGCGTTACAATATAAAAATGTTCTGTGACTGATCCAAGGAAGAGAAGACAAGGATAAGGATCTTGCCATCTCCATCTCTGTTTTATCAAGTAGAAGCTGTTTTACTGTAAGAGTAAAGTAAGAATTAATTCAAAGCATCTTCCTAAAGGGTACAACCTTTAGGACAGTTCCACCTCCAGAGCCCTGTTCACTTAACACTACCACATCACATAACAAGAAACAGAAAGTCAAGGAGCTGTTTCAAGCTACATGACAACTAATTACAAATACAATGTAGCTTATGGTCTGAGACGTTTAATCATTTCACCTCAAATGTGTAAACAGCTCAAACACTGGTTGGGAATCACTATCATCTAATACAAAAGCATAAGTAATTTGAAATTATTTTATTTTTTTCAAACTTGTATTATTTGTAAATACCAAGAGTTAAAATGCTGAAACATTTAAAGGTATTTACAGTACATTTTCAATTTATAAAAAAGCTTCAAAATGAAATTCTCAAAAACAAAATATCAAATTTGGATTTATGGAAAAGATGATTTCTTCATTTAGCAAAATGAAAATGTAGTCATAAAAATATAATTTCTATATTTAGTCTCCTTTCTATTTTGAGGAAATATTCATGTATACCTATGTATTCTGCAGCAAGGTTTTTTCTACCAAAAGAATAACATATTTCACGAAATAATTCAACTTCTCAGCATCACCTATTCTTTCATGTTAAGGGAATCGGTACATTCCAAAACAAACAAAATACATCACATTATAATAGTTGAAAATACATGTTTATTTGTTATGTGTTCTATTAAAAATGGAATTCATATCTGGAATAATGGTTTTCTAAGAAGTATTTTAAGACGTAGTTGCATAAACTGCTTCTGAGTTGTTACGTATGTCTTATTGTTCTGTAAGGTAGTGTTCACACAGCTCTTTATCAACCAAGGAAAAGAGGGAGCCATTGGATACCACTTTCTCCCATTCTTGGTTATCTGCATCTAGGTGGTTAATGTCAGTGTGAAGGATTCAGATAGCAGTGATCTGGTAATAATGTGGTATCGATTGAAATAAATTGACTGGGTGACAAGCAGTTCAGTCTACCTCTCATCTTTAGTCCCCAGTCTATGAAATAATGTAATCCACAGACAGTCACCCTCAGGTCATAAGCAGCCAAAGCTGTTTCTAAATTTCTCTGAGAAAATGTCAAAAAATGTGATTAGTCTTTTTTTCTTCATCTAATCTTCATCTGAGTGCAGAAATCTGAGTGCTGAAAGAAAGAATTACAAACTTTTTCATTTGGCCCTCGCTACCGTTGGTAACCACCAGTCAAAGAGAACCTTTGGCGGCCCTGTATGACCTGTTTTAATTCTAATTAATTCCACAGGGACTCAGCTAAGAGTAAACACAACGAATGATACGTTTTTCTTCACCATTTAATCTTTTCATATCAAAGTGGTCTTCATTTTGAAAAGTTTTCAATAATTCATGAATACATTGAATGCATTTAATATAAAGTTACTCTAAAAGCATCATTAATTACATTTGAATAATTGAATATTTATCACAATAGAACAGAAACACAACAGAATAAACATAGGTGAGATTTCTAAAATTAAAATATTGTCAATTTTACCCTCTACTAGATTTGGATGACAGTTTTGTAGAGCCCTGTTCAAAGCAGACCACGATTTATTTCTGTCATGAGGGCTGTATTAATTACAGATTAGGAAAGAGAAACAAATGTTGTTGGTACTGTGATTCTGCCTTAATGTCTGTATTGAGCAGATTTAGAAATTATAGTTGCACATGCATTTTGGATAAATCTATGTAATATAGGTTGTGCTGAAGTCAATAAAACAGTAGTGTTTTAATCTCTGAACAAGTACAGTAGGTTTAATTACCACAAATTACCAATTACAAAAGTAGTTTTCCATAAACTACATCACTATAATCAGAAAATAAAGGTAAGGTATGTGCAAAGTGTGAATATTGTAAGTGCATGAAAAAACAATACAGAAAAAATCGATTTAAATATGATATGCATACAGTAGTTAATAAATAGCTATTATGATGATGATTAAGTGCACTGTAATGTTTATTATTGTTATTTCATTATATTTATCCTAATACAAAAAGCCTTCTCTTTTTATCTACACTGTAGCCAAGGGTTTGTGCATTGTGTTAAGTGGTGATAAAGTCATTTGCTGTACCAGAGAAGTCCAATGGGAAGAAACATTTTTGTTTCCTTTGAAATTTAGCCTTTTCATTTCCACCACTGAGGGATTTGTCAAAGTCAAAGTGGCCACATCGCAAGAATCTATCGTTCTCATCAATGTCTTCTTAGGCACATTTAATAAAGTGGGATGAGGAGATTGAAGCTGAGGAACCACACAGTACATGCCAGCCAATTCAAACAGCCATATAAAAAAAAAGTTCTGAAAGTCTAGTTTAGGCACAATTAACCATGAGGGAAATAAGTCAAAAGCTTTAAGGTTAGTCAATGTGCCTGATGTAGATTTATATAAAACATTTTTTTTTTGCGATTTTGCAGGAACAATTCTGGCTATACATGTTTGTTATTGGAAACTACAATTTCAGTACAATTTTGAGTGAACAAAGGGAAAATCAGGATTTTAGCAATTTGAACTTGTACAGTATATTTAAACAGGGTGATTTGACTTTTATATTTGTTTATTGACTGAAAATTGACATTTTTTAACTGAAGAACTTTAAATACAATATCTCTGTCACAGATGTCAGAAAGGACGAACCGTGGAATGGCAGGAGAGTGTAAAAGACCCTATGCGTAGCGGCAAGACGGGGGTTAGCCTGGGCTCAGCTGTTCAGGAAATGCTGTATAGAAACCTATGCCCTCAGGTAGCGGATGTGGAGCGACCTGGTGCTAGGCGGGTTTCAGGACATCTGAACCTCAATGCTGAGCGAAGGCAGACTGAAAGACCCAGAAATATATAGCCCGAGAGAGAGAGAAACACCGGAAGGACAGCAAAGAACCGGAAATGAGAGACAGGACAGAGAAGGAGGCCCCTGTGGCTGCAGAGGGCGTGACAATCTCTAATCATGTCTTAAACAAGAAAACTATGTGGTTAAGGGACCGACACATTCTTACAAATTAGTAGTAGTAGATTACTTTCTCACTTTTATTGCTTTATTGATCCATATCATGTCATAGCTCATTGCTCAAAGACCTTGACTATATGTTGAATCGACTAACTGTGCTTGGTGACAATATGCACACACTTTTCAGGAGAAAATCCAACAAACATTGTTGCATGTGTCTTTATTTAATTTATCCTTGTTAATTTTAGAATAAACATCCAAGCATTTCTTAATATTTGAGCTTGTGTTGTGTGAAGTAAGAAAAGTAAATGTGTAAGCAGCCATCTAATTAAGCAAGAGATTAATTAACAAACACAATACCAGGATAAGAACTGAATTGTAGTGGAAATTTCCTCACATTAATTAAATGTTTAACCTTCCAATACAATATTTGCATGTGTAATGCACAATGATTGTCTGCTGCTTTGTCTCTAAAATTAAAGCTTAAAAACAGGACAGATACTCATGAAATGAGTCGTTTAAGTGTGATCAATAATAGAAGAGTAATCACCTACACAAATGAATATACAGTCAAGTTAACCCCTTCTTTCCATTGTAAATAATTTATTATCACAGGGAAGTTGCCTTGGGAGATGTGGTTTTCCCTGTGTAGCCTCACATGTTTTTATCAAAGTTTTCCTCTTGCCTGAGATGGAAACACACAGCTCACAGGAGGATGTCAGCAGTCACTGGAGCAGCCATCAGCTACCAATCCTGTATCAGTCAGGATAAATAGAGCACCACACAAGGGAGGAGATGGCGAGAACCAAGAGCAGACCTCTGAGGATGAACTTCACCAGGTCAGCCCCCCTCAGTGGTTGCTTGTGGCTGCTTTATTGTCCACAGCCTTGTCCACTGGCACTGCTGCACCAGCATGACAGGGCAGGCAGAATTCTGGCATTTCCACACCTAGATGAGTCCTGCTGCTGGCTGGAGGACTGATGCACCTGGATGGAGTGGAATACGTGCTGCACTTTCTGTGGGTTTGATGGTTACACATCTGTAGGAAAACTGTGTAAATTTAATACCTATAATTTGATTGGAAGTAGCGGTATTTAGAATGGAGGTCTAGCTGCATCACAGCCTGTCCTTTGACATGCTGGACAGGCTGATCAGTGTCTTTAAGATGGGGGAGTGCTAGCATCCCATCCTGGGTCCGGTCCCACCCTTTTCAAACTCTTGCCAGGATTAAGAGATTTGTGAATTATTTTTTTGAAAATCCCAGCACTTTTTTCACACAACAAAATTACATTACCACATTACATCATGAAGGGGTCCTTGATGTATGCCAGCAACTTCCCCAGTTTATGTGTTTCTAAAGCCGGCTTGCTATCCTTTGGAAAAAAAGAATGCCACAGTTGAGATGAACATTTCTTTTGATGCTATCCTGCGAAAGACTTATTTATAGTACAAGATAGTGATGAAACAGCTGTTAGAATTGGATGTTCTTCACAACTCTCTCCTACAACAGAAATACAATATGTCATGCTTCTCAGGTTCTATTATTAACAGCAGTATGCCCACTGTAAATCAGACACTTAAATCAGTTAACAGCAATACCAGGAATTTGAAAAAGTGTGACAAATGTCAGGATATTCATTTAAAGGAGATTTTCATTTTGATTTTCTACCATTGAGGTTGTTTCTACTTCTTTTTTTCAAAGCAGCTATGGAAATTAAGCATCCCCCACAGCAGAAGATACAGCACAATAATATGATTCTGATAATGAGTCTTTCCTGATACTTGAGCTTTGACCTGAATGGATTGAAGGGTGGCCTGGCCATATGGACCTCTGGGAAATAATGGCCTGCACTTATCTCAGAGATTACTTGTGTTATGGACTCCAAAATGTTTTATGATTATGATTTCAGTCTGTTGATGTTATTCCCAGGGTTACTTAATTTTTATGTGTATTGTATTACATTCACTAAAAAAGTAATAAAACAAATAAAAACTAACAAAGATAACTTTTTGTGTGTAACAAAATAGTTTGTTAGTAAATTGAATTTAAAGACTGATGTTTATGTCTTTTGGTATTTCATCTTAATTCTTGGTTCCTCTGTAGCTCATGAAAAAATATTATGAAACAAAAACTGGAAAACAACTAATCTTTAATACAGTAGCTGGTTTTAATTAACTTCATATCATATTTTAGAACATTAAAATGACTGACTAGGTAACTTTCAGTAGAGAAGGCATTTCTGCTAAAACCATTCAAACAAAAGGAAACATCTTCTGCTGAAGTATGAATTAGTCTAACGGCCCATTATACATAATTAATTCTGCCATTTCAATTCAATGTTAGAAGAACTAGCAGAATAAGTTATAAATGATTATGTAGGATTTCAGGATTCTTGCTGGTTTCTATTATCAGACAAAATGCATTCATGATTGCTTTCCCATGGCACATAAAGAAGAATAAAGATTATTATAACAGACAGCCTGTTATATCTGATTGCATGTTACAATATATTGAATTATGGCAGTACTGTGGCATAAAACAAATTAATAAGCATTTAAAGTATTAATAATTAGGATATTAGGATATGCTCCTTTGAAATGCAAAAGAACTCTGATTTTGTTTTTTGCTTATGTTGTTTTATTTTCACTGCATGTTGCTCATTTATTAAAAGAATACTGTTTAATGTATTTGATATATAGAGTATTCTTTCAACATCTACTTTGATGCATTTGTTGATATCAAATATCATTAATATGTTGCGTAAAAGCATATAAATTCTTATAGTTACTGTAAGTGAAACTAAAATTCCACCTGGGATCTGAATAGCATACAATTGTATCCCAGAATCCTTGCATCACTTCTGATAGTGAAAGAGTCCCCAAAGGTTGACCCTGCCTACTGTATACCCCTTTAGGATCTTAGATACTCTAAATTTTATTTCCTCTCTGTTCCTTGTGTTCTGTACTGAATAGATTTACACTGGCTCTCAACATATTTCCTTAGTAACACTTGTCACTCTTCTTTGAAAGCTTTTATCACTCTAGGATATATTTTTGGTAAGGTAATTAATATTGAAAACAATATTCTCAGTGAGGCCCTAAACTTAACCATGGATTAAACCCAGGATTTCAATTTTCACTTTTTCTTGTGATATCCCAAGCATTCCATTCCCTCCCCCACATCACCTTTATTAAGGCATAAAAAAATCTACCTACTGTAAATAACCCACAAACATCCACTGCAGTATGTATAGTGTCTGGATCCACTACTAGCATGAAAAACTTTGGACTTATAAAAGCTAACTTTAATTTAGTCTACTCACTCCATTTTTCATTATGTCTACATTGCTTTGTAATCCTCTTACTCCCAGTCATTTTCTAATCACAGGGTTGTGGTGGAGGCAGATCTGGTGCCTATCCCAGCATGCCAGTGGTGCAAGGCAAGATACACCTTGGATGGGATACCAGTGCATTGCATAGCACACATAGACACACACTCACACCAGGGCCGATTTACCCAGACGTCAAATAGCCAACCAGTATGGTTTTGCACTGTGGGGGGAAACCAGACCTTTCTGAATAACCATTGACTGCTGTCTCTTAAATTTTCTTTCTAAGTACTTTTATTTAGCCCTATCTGTATCAACAATTTATCTGTAACAGAAGTAAGACTGATGAGAATGTGCAATTTGGTTTAAGGAGATGGAAGGCAATCTATCTAACAAGTAGTTAGAAGTAACTTAGAAATAAATGGGTATTGGGAACATTTAATGTCTTTTCAGTACAGTTGTTTGTAGCACAGTCTATAAAGTCTGATGTCTCTTTCTCCCAGGGTTTTGATCTCCAATAATTGTCACTGCAGCATAAAGAGGAATTTACAGTTCTACAGTATATCATTTGTTTATGTTTGTTACAGGGAAAGAAGAGCTGGTTATTGTAACGCAATGGGGGCTCTGGCGGGCGCCCTTGCCGCATTAGGTCGGCCCCCCACCGTCAAGGGCTCGAACCTAGGACTCCCGCGTCTCTCTGCAGCGACCCAGCCCGGTGAGCCAAAGAGAGATCTCTCTACAGCCCAGTAGCTGTAGTCCTGCTATCACAGGGAAGGGCGGTGACGTCACCTGCTCTGGTACGCCGGCTCTTACACAGTGCATGTCGGCCGTAAGCGTTACATTATAATACTTTACCTACATATTGGGAAAGAGGAGAAAAGTCCTCTATTGTTTATTTTTCTCCCATACATTTTGAAAAACTTATATTTATACTAAGAGTAATAGCTGTTCTCTTGTCCTTGTCACTGCCTCCTAAGCGGTTCCTTTATACAGCCGTGCTGTATCTGTATTCTGCCTGCATGGGTCCTATGTGAATGCACTCTTCTGTCTGCAGGTACCACTGCCTGACTGTACTTCTTGACAAGAGAGCAGACAAGCTTCAGTGATTTATAGTCAGTCTCAACGGATTTCTTTTTTTTTTCTTTTAAGAAAAATTAGCTCACAGACTAAAACTGCAATTAAATACAAATACAAACAACATTTGCTTGCATTCTGCTTTTCATACTTCTGTACTCTGTTTATTATAAAACATAATTAAAAAGTAAATAATTATTTTTGGTGACTTGGTGAATGCAACAGGTACTGCTTATCTGGGAAAAGAAATAAAAGGCAAATGAAAGGGCATCAATTAAACAACAATAGTTTGATAAAGCTGAGACAGAAATGAGCTTTAAAATATAAAATATTTTTAAAATATTTAAAAAGACTAACGAGAAAGGCTTGTATTCTAAAATACAAAAAAATAGTTGATTTTTTATATCAAGATAGGTATCAACATGACTTGTGAGAAAATATCAAGGAATCTCTTGCGATTTTGATTTACATGGAAAGTGAGGTCAGAGGTTTTGTTAAAAAGGAGATGCCTGAAGCAAGAAAGCTCTTAACACATATCTGTATGTGTACAATATTTTTCAAATACATTCAATAGTACCTCTGTTCAGCCTTTGGTGTTACTCTTGGGTGCAGGGCGATTTTTCTCCTTTGAGCTACTGGTTCAGGGTGACTGCACCCGGTCACCCCCTCTTATGACTTCTCCCTGCTGTAACTGAATGTGTGTGGTTGCCTGAATAGAATGTGCTCTTTCTGATGCACTGATGACCAATGTTCCAGTGGAGCCAACAGCCATGACTAGCCTTGCTCCGACACAACCAGCTTGTTTCTGCTCTGTATCTATTCTTACACCTCTCAGGCTACTTGACTGCTGAACAGTTATACATACTGTTGCCTGTTCTCTGTTTTCTTAAATTATGTTCATCTTTGATGCTTTGTCAGCTCTCCCTACAAAGGTAAATTCTAATCATGATTAACACAATAGCCTACCTACAGTTACAGGGAGATAATGTCATTATTAAATTGCAAAGATCCATCAGCTCATACCTGTACTGTAATAATGAATTTCTTCTTTTAAGGGTAATATTAAGTTTCCAATGCAGCTATAAGGAAATAATAAGGGTAACTGCTAAAATATTTAAGCTTAATATTTGCACAGCTAATTGTGAGAGGTTTAATTGCATGTTTTGTAAGCTGTTCATGCAGTTTGTTTTATTGTTTTAGCTAATATGCAGACTTTACTTATCTACTGTAGGAACACCAGAAGTGTTGTGGAACACCCTTATAACCTTGCACAGCAGTTCAGCTGATTACAATTTTATTTGCATATCACTAAATAATATTGGAAATGAAACAATTCCAACATTATTAGTTTTATTATTAATTGGTATCTCACAGAAAAGACTGCAATGGGGCTGACCCAGAGCTCACTGGGAACATATTTTATCACCAGGGTTAGACAACAGAAGAATGAGCACAGGAGTTGGAGTCTGAGGTGGATATACAGTCGGACAGCCAGCAGGAGATGAGTGGAGAGCTTGTGAAAGGATGCAAGAAAAAAAAAGGGATTATAAACAGAAAAGGACAGAGAGGTTGGTGGGTTGGCAGGCAAGGATAAGAATGTTGTCTTGGATGCAAAATTAGTTTGGCAATCAGTAAAGAATCTGAGGTAAAGACATTGTTTAAGAGAAGTGTGGTAAGGAAAGCACAAGCCTTGTAGCTCAGAGGTGAAGAGGAGGGAAGTTGACTCCAGGATGTGATGGAACTACTGCAGCCCAGTCTCAGGAAACCAATTGGTAGAATAGGAGGATCCTTATGTGTAACTGTGAATCTTGCAGAATGCAGAGTAGCACAGGGACAATCCAAATGATGTAATCCAGGGGCTTGGTGAAATAGGGAGGCAAGAGTTCTACTGGATACTTCTCAATAGTGAGCAAGGGTTGGTGTGTGAGGGAACTTTAAATACTGAAAGGAAAAGGATGTGGTTGGATAATTGGTCCGGGGGTGAGAATTTGTGGAATCTGGTGCATGTGGGAATGTGATGGGTTCAATTAGAAATGAGATTGTGAAACAGTGGGTTTGGGAATGCAACACCGTTTGCGAAGGAGAGTGTGGGGCGTGACACCCAGTGTCAAAGGGCTTGTCCAGGAGCTGAGTGCAGCACCTGATTAAAGGTAAAAGGAAAATATTACTTACAAAAACAGGGCAAGACCATGTCAGAGACATGTCTAGTTAAAGAAGGTGAGGGAGTTATTCAGGACACACAAAAGTTCTTGACAGAGATGGATATCATATATCTACTGTAAGTATTCACAGAAAGTTATTATTTAAAGCACAAAAATCACAAAGAATTAAAATAGAAATGTGAATTAATTCTAATCTTAAGCAGAAAACATTTTCATGTAGTTTATGATGTCAGAATATTTTTTCTAGTGTGTCTAATGTTAAGATATGGTTTGTGAGAAGATACTGTATTTGCTTTCCAATACGAAGCACCTTAGTGACTCCCACTTTCACACCAATATCATAACAATTGACTGAGTAGGAAAGGAGTTCTTGAACTACAGTAAAACCATTCATAACATTGATTAGATTGAGTCAAGCTTACATTGAGCCAAACACATTTATTTTTTCCTGCTTCCATACAATATTGACAGTCTGGCTCAGTTCATTTGTGTGCTTGCTGGGGGGTATGGAGACCTCAGGTGTGTTCCTGCACAGGGTTTTTTTCCCACTGTGATTGAGTAAGAAGTCAAAGAATGCATGTCCACACTGGTCTAATCTAAATGCTGGGTTGTCACTCACCTGACAGTATGCCTGAGAACATGCTGGTTTTGTAAATCATTGTTAGTTTGTGAGGTACAAGAGATGTGCCTTGAGGCTGGTTCTGCCTCCAACCCACATTATTTTGCCACCTTGATGACGGAGAGTGATGGTATGGTATAAGTTCTATTACAGTTTTGTTTTGTTTATGGAGTGGGGGGGTTAACCAGCACTTTTCAACACTGTTGCTTTCTATGATAAGACTTCCTTATCTGCCTTCGAAACAAGTAAATTACAGTTAATACATTAAATCAAATTAAAAATCTGTATTGATTATTAAAAGAGATAATGTTTTAGAAATATTAGAAATAAACTGTAACTTTTGTTCCTTTTTTAGCGCATATTTCTCCAATGAAATGGCTTATCCTACTGTATAGAACAGGACAGTACTCATGAATGATGCTAGATCGACCCAAATGTATTTAAACAACTATCAGCCACCAAATAAGCAAGATGATATGAAAGGCTCATTTGTAAAACTTCTTATACTCTTACTGTATGTTCAATGTACAAGATGTCCACACTATTTACACTTTACTAAATCATCTACTGTACAACCTAACAGAACCAGCTTTCATTTACCGCCATTATATTCTTCAGCTCCATGAATCATTTAAAGTCTCTTCCGATATCTAGCACCAATAAATTAAACAAATTAGCAAGAAGCCGAAATGAGCAACCTCTGATCAAGAAGAATAATTGAACACCCTTTTACACGTAATTAATGAAAGCATGCTTTATGCATTTAAAGTAGTCCTGAATGGTGCATTAGCAGAAGGAAAGAAGCAAGAGATGTATTCAAATAAAGAATTCTTTCGAATCTTCTGAAGTCTACCATTTTCCTATGTTTAATGTGGAGACCCTAAGCCACGTGTTCCACTGGGTTGTGTGGACATTTAATAAGTCAAATTTTACAAGAGCTTAATTTCTGTATTTTGAGAGCACACTTTCAGTAAGCTTGATAGAGTGGTGCACTGACAAACAAGAATACATAAAAACATGATATGCTGTATGTTACATAAAATACCTTACAAAATCTGTTTGTTTCAGATACAGGCTACCCAGACAATTGTTGTGTACAGCAGCAGCTGTATGTGTACAACAAGTGGACAACCCCAGAATGGAGTCGTAAACAGTATCAGAGGACTGTTTTAAAATAAATGATGTGCATGTCTCAGTGAGGTGTATTATGATGTATTGGGGGCTTGAAGTTATCAAGGTAGGGTTGGCCCCATGTCTTGTTTATCGATCACTTTGCCTGAGAATTAAGTGTGCCATAAATCCACCCCTGCTTCTGCAGATTCAGCTCCAAGGAAGAGACAAAAAGTCTCCCTCTGAATAATTCACCAGTCACTCCCTAGGTATTTAATATATATTAATTTAGTAATTATCTGTGAAAGACCGGAAAACACTCCAGAGGTTTTGGAGAAAATGTCTATTTAATAAGATCATCTTATAGAAAAACCTGTATGAAGAGCAACCTAATGATGCTCTTTAACTTGAAATCAACTTTATGTGCAATCGGATCTAATGTTAATGGTTTTATAGAAAATGTATTTTTGTCCTGCACAGCCTCAGAACACACTATCACAATTGTTAACTATGTGGTGTAAATGAATTTACTAATTTGGATTTGTTGCACCTAGTAATTATAAATTTAACTTGCTCTAGAGCAGCATTGCTGAAAATAAAAGGTAATTTATATCATGCAATAAGATGAACATTTCAAGTTGTTCAATAAATAATGAAATTTATTTTTTCATTAAATTATTATTCTTTATTTTTCTGTTGTATTTTGCATAGATTAATGTTTATTCTGAAACCCATGCTAAAAATGATTTTGCCTGAATTCTGAGGATGTCTCACTAAATAATCCTTTATTCATAAGAAGCAAACTGGGTATATTAATATGATTAATGATTATATATCTAAGCTACAGCATTTGTAAAACATAGCTTTAACTACATAAAGTTTGGGATCTGTTGGGCCCACCAAATTCTTTGCGATGCTTTGCTGTAACTACTTTCATTCTTACCTGTTCATAGGGTGTTCCGACAATTTTCTCTTCAGTGTAAAATAGAGTATATGCTCATTCATCTTAATCTGAAGATTGACTTCATCAGTCTGAGATTCTCTGCTTTTTGCACCAATTAATTCCTTGATTGCACTGGTTGTATGTTTAGGGTCATTGCCATGCTTCATGCTGAAGCACCATATAAAGAGTATGGAAGCATCTGATAAGCAGACAAAATGTTTCTGTAAATTACAGAATACATTCTTCTGTTGCCATCATGTTGTATCAAACCAATCACAGAAGACTCTATGCATGCTCAGCAATTCAGTTTATTTTTAATGATAAATGATAAAATCAATAACCCTAGGATTTATGGTGTCATTTTAAGAGAACATATTCAATTCAATTAAATGTATTTGTATATAGCGCCTTTCACAACAAAGTTGCCCCAAGGCGCTAAACAAAGCAAGTGACCATATATGATATCACCTCTAAATATACTGTGTGTCAATTTAATTTAAATGTTTTTTTTGTTCTTGTTTTGACTATTAACATTAAATGGTTAAGTGTTTCTTGCAGGGCACTTATGGTTACTAGAGAACAAAGCATGGTTCATTTCACAATACTATTCTATTTCCAGACACTTATTCACAAACTGAAAGAAAAGAAATTGCATATCAGAGATTTGACCGTAAATCTGTAAAGAACAGATCGAGGCCTTATATAGTCCTCACCATCTACAGTACCTTCTCTTATAAGTATTTAAAGAGTGAATTATTACTCCTTGAATCATTCTCTTTCAATGTCAGTGCAAGGCAATAGTAACCAATAAAAGCCAAGGATTCAATAGCCATTATAAGAACATAAGGGACCTTTCCACTGTACCTACCTTTCTTATGAAGTTTTACTAGCAAATTATTTAAAATAAAATATATTAGAAAAAGCTGAAGCAGCAAAAAATAATAATAATTGCTTCACATTATAATGTACGTTTTGTACCATTTCTTTATATACTGTACCTAAAAAACAATTTATTTTAACTTAAAAAGCACCAGGTTATTATTCCTTTTTCACAAGGTCAGCAGGGATTGAATACTTAAAAGACATATATTTCTTCTAAATGACTTCTCCTTCATTATTTTACTTAATTAAGAGACATGAAACTCACCATTACTGAAGAGCTTTCATTTATCGCTGCCCTGACCCAACATTCAGCTAATTATGAGTGATATTCTTTTGCGTCCCCTGCTGATAGAAAAATAATTTTGTTTTGTGATTTATATTCACTGGTGGACCAGTGGCAGTGGTCCAGATTCAATTCTCATATCAAGTATGTAAATCAGTGAGCGGAGAAAGTGTTTGTATGCTGAAAAACAAATGAAAAATTTCACACCAGTCTGGAATAGAAAATATTTATTTTTGTTGATCTGCACAATATATTTCTGTAATGCTCTGTGATTAGGTTTCCTTACAGTGCACCTGTGACCTTAGGAGATTCAATTTATTTCAAATTACGTTTTAGTTAAAGGTATGGCAAATTACTCTTATTAGTCTCTGAATTGCACCAACTGTTGGAGATTATTCTCTGCTATACAGTAGTAACCTCTAATCCCCCACCCACCTTAAAAATGCCTATGGAGACAGAAAATAATATTGTCACAAGAGAAATTATATATTTTCCTTGCATTAAGCGAACGTTTTTTTTTTCCTTGCGGTTAAGTAAATTATTTAAGTAAAGAGAACTGGAGAAATATTCGAAGAACAGAGCCCAGGGCAAGCATTGCTGTTTTCTGAATGTTCTGAGATTTCTCAGCGTTACCGTAAAGTGGCCATTTATTATTTCTTGTGTTACCTGACGGTGCTCATTTTCAAACTCCTGTGCTGGTTCCACTGCTCCAGCAAGACTAAAATTAATGGGTTTAATTTTATAAATGTTGTTGGGGGTTCTGATAAAACTCAATCTTCTGTAGCTCTTATTGCCAGACTGCATATTTTGCATGCTATACATTCACTTCATGAATAATACCTTATGATTCCATTGAAATTAGAACAGAAAATATACTGTAAATATTATAATAAAATACTGTACTGTGCATAAACTATGCTTTTATCTTTATTTGTACTGAGGACCTGGGAAAACCTGGAATTTATGCTAGTGTTGTTTTTAGCTGCTTACTGCCAAAAGATCTATGCTTGTCTGATGGTATTCATGTTTATGCTTACATCTTCATCACCTGGATAGAAGAATATTTCTTCTCCTCTACTGGTTCCGTCCCTGACCTTTACAAACATTTCTTTGATGACTGTCGTGTTGCTGCCACTTGCTTCAGCAATCAGCTACAACAATTTCTCCATCACTCCAATCTCTCTTGGACTCATTGCTCCTGTATCCTCCAACACTATTCCTTTCTCACACTTACAATTAAGAGTAGTATGGTTTAATTATCCAAGCCGATAGTTTCAAATTTTACCTCCCCCAGCCATGATTACACTGACTTGTTTGTCTTTGTCCTTTCAAAGGGATTGAAAGAAAATTTCTGTTCTGGAAAAACATCAGAAGCTAAAATAATCTTTTAATTTAGTTTTCTAATTCCCCTGGTACTCGAGTAATCCCTTTCTAATCTCTCCAGTCATTTAGAGATTGCTGCCTTCCATTCCTCCCCTGGAATTCGTCTCCCACATTCCGATTGCTGTTAACCCCCCAGGGGGTTGTGACAGGTAATGGGGATCTCCTCCACCACCACCAGTGTGCAGCCCCACCCGGATGATGTGACGGCAGCCAGAGTGCGCCAGCCCGCTCCCCACACACCATCTCTCAGTGTGGCGGAGAGCAGAGTAATGAAGTCAGTCCAGAGATGGGGATTATAAGGAGGCCATGATTGGTAAAGGCCAAGGGGAAATTTGGCCAGGGCACCAGGGTAACATCTCTACTCTTTTCGTGAAACACCCTGGAATTTTTAATGATCACGAAGATTCATGACATCGATTTTACATCTCATCCAAAGCAAGGTTCCTTTTTACAGTATAGTATCCCCATCACTACTGGGGCATTAGGGCTCACACAGACTGCAGGGTGAGCAACCCCTATTGGTCCCACTAACACCTCTTCCAGCAGCAACATTATTTTTTCCTAGAAGGTCTCCCATCCAGGTACTGGCCAGACTCACACCTGCTGAGATTCAGTGGGCTGCCAGTTGTGAGTTGCAGGGTGAGCTGCTGTGCACAATCTTTAATTATTCTAAATTTTTATTTAAGATTTTTTGTGGCTTCTGTAGTAAAATCTAATCCATTTAAGTATCATGTTACTAAGCTGTGATCTTGGAGAACAAAGAAAAAGATCCTTGTGGACAATGGCTTCTTCTCTTTGTCCTGAGTAACTATCAGAAGAGTTTTACTAACAGCCTATCAATATCATTTCTTCTTATTTTAAACACAATTGGTAGAATATCATGAGGCCCTGAAGATTTGTTTATTTTAAGCAATTTTAGTGACAGTATCACATCTGCCTCTTCTATGCTGATACTGTTTAATATTAAACATTGTCTTTCCTCACCCTGAGGCATGTTGTTGATTTCTTCCTTGGTGAACAAATGAGAGAAATATTCATTTAATACATGAGCCAATTCCCTTTCATTGTCAGAAAGTTTCCAATTTTTATCTCTTCATTCTTTACTTTTCTTTTTCTGATTTAATATTCAAAAGCCTTTTAGTTTATCTTCCATTGCAATTTCTTCCTTAGTCTTTCTAATATCATTTTTACTTGTTTTTGCAATTCATTATACCACTTTCTTTTAACTGGATCCTATTCTTTTTAAACCATTTTAGAAATTGCCTTCTAACTCTGTATATTTTTCTTAATTGATTTTTATTAAATTATTTGGTCAAATGCTTTCTAGACTTTGATTCACTCACTCTTGTGATGAATCTGTTTTGTGTTGAGTACACAATGGCTGCCAGCCATTCTTTACTGATTCCATAGCTATTGTGTCCCACAGTACCTTTCCTGAAGTCTTATTCCTTCATAGTTTGCTTTCCTGAAATTCTAAGCCTTTGTCTGAGCAGAATACAATGCTCTTGTCATTTTGTTTTAATCATGATGTGGAATTCTACCCTTCATCTCAATGTCTCAATATGGTTATAAAATTTGAAGGTGAACAAAATTGTTAAAAAAAGGTAATAAAAAAATAACTGTCCACTTTGCTGATTTCCAAGAAATTCCAAGTAATCCTCACACTTAAATATCAGACCCTGTGCTATATTGACTTTATTTATCATGAACGCTTTTAATACTTTCTGTGTTCAAACTCACATCTCTTCTCTAATCCATTTTGTGTCCTTTTTCTGTTACTGTTAAGTTTAATGAGAAAGTCTAGTGCTTTGATTTTCTATTATTACATTTTTTAATGGTAAATTAAATTATTTCACCAAACCTTTTTGTAAAATTAAGGATTGGCTCATTGATCAGATATGATGAGATTTTATTGTCCCCTGAGGGAACTTTTTTATGGACACCCAGCAATCCTGTACATTTAAACAGAATGCAAACAAAAAAAAGAAGAAAAGAAAAACATTGCACATTATTCTATTACAAAAAATAAGAAAAACATTGGTTACTTTTATAGTGCATTTTTTAAACCTCAATGATTTTTTGTGTAAGGAAGGGCAGAAACAGATTTTACTTAAACCAAGAGTGTCAAATATAATTCTTGGAAGGCCTAGTGTCTTCTGGCTTTTCTTCTACCCTGAGCAGTCAATTAAACAATTAACCTAATTATTTGCTCAGTTAGACAAAAATAGGATTTTTCTTCAGTTCTTTTCCAATCAATTTCTCAAAGCTTTCATTTAAGGTACAATTACCTACTGTATAAAACACCTCACTGCCTTGGTGGAGTTTTGCAGTTAATTAAAAAAAAAACAGAACAACTATGCAACAAAAAACAGATGAAGCTAAATTTCCCGGCTAAACCTAACTTTGTTACTCCCGACTTACAGACACACATGTCAAAAGCACAATTACAGATATTGCATGCTTGGCATAGTCCTATTAGAAACAGGCTACAGGGTTTCTGAAGATTAAAAATGTCTACTTTGTTATAAGCAACTTGTTTCAGCTATATAACCTCACATATCAGGAAAGTAAACTGCAACCTTTATACACATTAAGCCAGCTTAAAATTCATGGAAAAGGTTTATATGTCAGATTTTTAGAAAATGTGTTTCTCAGTATCATTGATTGCCTTGTGACTGAAATCAGAATATGTCCTGAAATTAAGGGGAATGTTGTTAATCTTCTTTTGTAATTGACATTATTTGAAAGTGTTATGTATTGGTTTAAAAGAAATTTAAAGAGAAGATAGATGTGGTAATTAAGTGATACTGTAGCTTAGTGGCATATGAAAATGTTTGGGTCAGTGTGCATTGGCTTGCAAAGGGACAAATACATTTTAAATCCCACGCTAAAAAAGCAGAAAGAAAAAAGCACAGCATTTTGTCTATTGAGACTTTTCTGCTCACATAAGAAGAAGGCTAAACAGCCAAAAGGTTGTTTCCTTTGTATTTTTGAGTGTGAAATTCAACTTTACTTGTACATATAACATAATGCATAAACAATCAGTTAAAGCAAGTGATAACTGTTCTACAGTACATTCCAGCTGTAAGTCAGTGCTGCTTTTAGTGAATCCAGGAGGTGTACTCAACATGTGATAAGGGCTCTTGCCACATGCAAAACACATCACTGCCGTTTGACTGACACCCTTTGGCTGGACACCTTCCAGAAGATGTATTTTATGGTTTGTATGATGTTCTCCATCCATCCATATATCCTTCTGAAAGCTGGTAAGGGTCATGGAAACCCAGAGTCTGTCCTGTAAGCATAGGCACAAGGCAGGACTTGGGCTCCATAGCATAGATTTCACATGCTAAACACCAAATGAAATTAACTTAATAATTAGATTTGTGTCTTCAAAACATTTTTCAATGATTCTCTCACCACCAAGCAGACATCCACAGACAAATATTTTATGCAAAGAATACAATTAGACTTTTCTTGACAGCACATACAGTAAAAGCTCGAGCACTATAGTTCATGTGACCTTTGAATCCATAGCATATTATATGTGGATTTAATGAGCTTTAACAGATTCTTTCTTAATAAACTATTTAATTAACCTTACTTTATGTTTCATTAACTTAAGCCTCTTAATATTAGTTGAATACAACAAATAAGAGCAAGGAATAGTCCTTTGGTGGATCTAATGTAAATATACCAATTTCATTATGCTAGGATGTCTTGATATGTTTCACTTTGGTTGCTGAATGTAATATTACACCTGTAGAAGATTACTAAAAATGAGATTATGGAACAAACTGGGTAAATCTAGTCTCAAAGAAAAATATGTGTGTTCCATCTAATTAAAAATGTCACAATATTCATCTGAGTATAACAATTTCTTCTAAAGGTAGATTAGTCAAATGACCTCTTGAATATAACAGACAAGGATTAAAGAAAACAGAGAACGAGGTGGTCTGGTAATTTTGGTAATTAAAATGGTAAATTTAATAAACCTCTCAGCAAGAGACTAGTAAATATCTTCCAAAGAATAAAAAGAAGAAACTATTTTGCCAACAGTAAAAGAGTTAATAAATTGTAAAGAACTGGAGAATGATAATGAGAAACTGCAAGAAATTACATACAATATTAGCTATAGCTTTTTCAAGATTTGTGATGTCATGTTTCAGATGCTTTGGAAAAGTTTTCCAGATCTTGCTTAATCACTGCCAGGGAAGAGAAAGACTAAGGTTGAAAAACAAGATATTAATGATAATTAAAGTCACAATATTTATCTAAGACATGATAAAATACAAGTTGTGTTGAAAGGCCAATTGTCCCCTGTATGTTACTAGCAATAACACTAAATAAATATTCAAAAATGTTATTAAATATTTTTCTATACAGCACGTTCTGGAACTTCAGAGTTACTTATACTTAGTGGGGTTTCCCTTTGGGAAATTAACACTAGGGGGAAATAAGCAAAACCAATTATCCCAACACTTTCCTTATTAAAATTATTTGCTTTCTTTTTAATCGTTAAAATAATTATACATCAGCTGAGAAGACTCATTTGAATTAAGCAAGTGGATGTTAAAGGCAGCTGTGGTCTTTCCAGTTTAAAAATTCAATCATGTTAATGAACTGCTTTTCATTTCAAATTCTGAGATGTAAACTTCAATATATTTGATTATACACCTCCTGATAAAACACCTGTGACTGCTGCTAATTTTAATAGGTTATTTATTCATCTCAAATCAAGCATATTATTTAAGTGTTTCAGTTGCTTCAGAAGCTTACTCTGATGTAATCTTTTACTGTAGATCAAGTTTCACTTTTTTATTCTTGGGCTAAAAGCTGCATGTCCTCAGATGTGAGAGCAGGTCCATTTTCTTGTCCAGAAAGCCACATTTGTGTGTACGTGTGAGATTGTGATTAAAAAAGTCTATGAGGGATAAACTACTGTTTCTCAAACACAGAGCGTGCCATTTGCCGTCTTAGTTTTCTTTCACTCTTGTTATAGGCTACCAGTCATGATTACACATTTTGTTAAGCAGTTAGAAGCAAGTATTTTACCAAAAGTCCTCTTCTGTAGACATTGGAAATGTGTCATTAATTTTTAACCCTCCCTGATAGCCATTGTTTGTATTGTTTATGATGTGCTGCCCCTATTGCTATGTTTGTAGTTTTTATCCTATTGTTATTTTTTAAACCAGGTACCTTTATCCAACGTGACTCACAGTGATAGGTAACAAAAAAGGATGCCTGCCAAACGGATGCCAGCCTCGCTACTGTATCCCAGGAGGGCTGAAAGTATCAGTAAGGATACTATTCATCCTGGCTTCTCATTTTTCTGCCCCCTTCCCTCCATTAAGTGTTATAGGAGCATAAAGGCACGAATGTCCAGATTCACTTTCTTCCCACAAGCTGTCAAATTACCAAACTCTGAACTCTACCCCTACCACCAGATCACACTGATGCTTTTTTTTCTAAGATGCATGTTATTTAACTTGTTGTTGTTGCTGTGTTTATGTTTTAGGTGTTTCCTTGATGTCTTTGTATTGGAGCATACAGAACAGGCAAATAAGCATTTCATTGCACTTGTGCACATGACAATAAACTGAACTGAACAAATGAATGAATTAAGGAGCATAGTGGTATTGTATTACATACTGTAAAACACCTAGAAATGTTTGATTATTGCCATTTTTAAAATCACAGAATTACAAAACCTGAAACATGAAATGTTATAACAGAAAAAACTGTACAGAATGTAAATAGTAACTAAAACAATAGGTGCAGAAGAAGTGGATAATAAGCGAGAGAATGTTGACCCAGCAGTAAAGAGCAGGTGGCTCAGGCTTCCACAGAAACAGAGAGGCAGAAAGTCAAGAGAGAGCAGTAGTTTGCAGAAGCCTGGTAGTCCAGAAGGGGTGGGAGAAATGCAGCTCATGAGGGCAGGCAGAAGTTAATTTAAGGGGATTTCCATTCATTCTGCCCCTTAACACATCTTAACACAGCAGATACCATTTAAAACGACTGTATGCAGGAACTGTTAAATCACCTGAGTTGCTGCTGATACAGATGCAGCCATTCAAAGTGCGCGGTACTGACACGTACCGCAGGTAATTGGCTGCAGTGTCGCGTATCATGACGCAAGATGATGTTGGGTACCGCGGTACGTGATTGGTTGACCGACAGGGGCACTCGTGGTCCGTTGGTCTGTCGTAGAAAGACTTACTGTAAACGTCTTTACTGTGCCCGTTGTAGATATTGAATTTTACCACTGAAGGGAAATCTTAGTAGCTGAGCATAAAAAGAATAGGAGCATACTGTAACGCGTGTGAAGGCCATAAACGATATTAATTTTGGAACATAAACATACAGTATATAGCTGGTCTTGGTACTTTAAAGAAAAAAATACACACCAGTATTCCATTTCTCCCTAAACATTTTAAGCATCGAAGTCTTTAACTAACGTGATACCGGAGTCAACAAGCATACTTTTAGAATTTGATTAATAGGGAATATAATATGGAATCGCGTATCTAAAGAATTTAATAATGGTATGATTATATTCGTGTACTGCGACAGGGCTGTGTAGGGCTGTTTTGCCTCCCTGTTCATGCGAGCTGTCTTGTAGCCTACTGGTCTACGTGCGTGACTCTACTGTGTTCGAATCCAGCTGGTGCTGGACTTTTCTTTTAACAAACATTTCTTCGAAAAAATAGAATAGCGATATTATGGACAATCAATTGACTTTTATATTTCAAAATATCGCAACATGTCATTTTTGATAACAATCAACAAACAAACATTTCTTTGAAAAAATGAGACATTTCCCTTGGTCAGAGATATAAATATATCATATATAAATAAATTAAATTTAACTAGCATGTGAAATAGCGTGTGAAAAAGTGGTAGTTTTAAGCTTTTCTGCTAATATAATATGGAATCGCGTATCTAAAGAATTTAATAACGGTATGATTATATTCGTGTACTGCGACAGGGCTATGTAGGGCTGTTTCGCCTCCCTGTTCATGCGAGCTGTCTTGTAGCCTACTGGTCTACGTGCGTGACTAACAACTGGCAGGTTATCATAAAGTACAGCAGAAGCAAATTAATGAAATGCATGCCCTATGAAGGACCTTATGAATAACGATGTAAGGAGTGAGAAGCATAGAAGAGGACAGAAACAAGAAAATATTGATTCGGGGGAGTAAAATAAAGAGGAAAACAGCCACAAAGGCTACAACATAAGAATACTGGAAAAATAATATGATACAAACTACAATAAGTATCTGTAGAATAAAATGTATTAAGGCAGAGGAGCTTATTAATCAAGGTTCTCAAAATCTATGTGGGGCATTAAGAATGTGTATAATTAAATTAAGAATATCTGTGTAAAAGAAGAAGTGACATTATACATTCTTCACATAGATAAATAGGGATGTCAGCAACAGAAAATAATACAGTAACCCTGGTGAATTTTTGCTTTTGTATTCAATGTGTCAGAGCACCTAGAAGTAGGAATATATGTTTTGATTCAGTCTTTTCCAATAGTCATGGCGGAGTGATGAAACCAGAGTTGAGAGAACCATTAGGGAACTGTGATCACAATTTGGCCACAGTTTATGCTTTGAAGTTTATGTACAAATATACCTTTGGAAACTGAACTGACAGAGCTAAAAAAAGGTTTACTATTTTAGAATAGAAGACTATGAAGGAATACGTTTAAGAGTAGTAGAAGAGGATAAGATACAGTAAATGGATAGGAGATCTGTAAAGAACATGTGGCAGAGTATTACATATATCACACACCAGAAGAAGGCTCCACGGCCGAAACGTCGTGTTCTCTTTCTTCTTTTTTTCAGCATGGAATAAACCTATTACTTGTTCCTTTACATATATTATACTTGAATTAGTGTACAGACTCAGCCCAAGAGTAAATAAATCACAGGCTACAAAGCCATGACCCAAACAGATTAATAAATCAATTAAGAAAATATAAGGAGAAAGGAAGTAACAAATAAAATGATTAAAAAAGAATAGGATCCAGTTAAAGAAAAGGATGAATTGCAATCTTTGGTAAAATTGCTAATTCCAAGACAGAAAGGGATACTGTAATACAAAGTAAAATACATTTAGATTTGTCCTCAGTCGAGGATATTTCAACCCACAATGAAATTAACAAGTACACAGCAACATGTACAACCTCCAAAGAAGACAAAGTGTCAATTTAAGCGCAGCGCCATATTGCAGTCATTGAGATTCAGAACAAGGCAACAAAACCTCACAGAATCACAAGATACAATAACTTCTCACTTATGAAGTTACTAATTTTAGAGTGAATAAACATAGAAAATCAATTGTATTGGTCCACAGATTCTTCTAGAGTACTGTTCTTTACTGCATTTAAAAGATAGTGAATTGTGAAAAAATAGGTTTGAGGATTACTTTTCCCTTTTTCTGTTTCCTTCCAAAAATTGCTGATCTAGCATCAGTCAGTCCATTAGTAGAGAACTGTTGGTGCTGCTGGAAGGATTGTGTTAATACCCTGCCTTCCAATATAAGATACAACAACATAACCATTCTTCACAGTTGCATTTCAGTAATCTTAATTATTTTAATCTTAATCTTGATAGAAATTGAAGTAATTAGGTCATTTAAAGTTATGTAAAGAGTGTGATCATTTTTAACTAGACATGACTAGATCATAATTGTCACATCTGTGTATCTATCAGCTCAACCATGTGCTCCACCAAAATACCAGAAAAATGGTCACAGAATGGGACTGAAAGTGGGGAGGGGCATAAACAGTTGCCAGATGACAAACTAAAAATCTACAAAAACATGTGAGCTGGAGAGGGATCCATTTAAACCACAAACACAGTGGTCAGAAGGGGCAATCACATACGGGACTCATAAATACTCGTATACTCGTGAAAAAAAGAAAGTAGGGCACCTGTTGAAGTTCTGGTGAGATGGGCTTTAGTATTTTACTGCCTCTACCCAGGTTTCATTATTTCATCTCCAAAACCCCAGTAAAAGTAGGGTGAGAAAGTAATTCTAGCGCTTTTAGTCCATTGAAGATCTCTCATAAATAAAATATATATATATTACTATTATTATTTCATCACTTCCTAAACTTGTCTGCAGCACCTCCAGGGGAAATTCTTTATAATGCAAGAAAGGTAAGAACACATAAGGAAAGCTTATAAATCATGTATAACTTCAAGGCTAACTGGCCATTATATCAGTTTCCCATTATCAGCTGAGAGGCAACAGAGGGCCACAGGGGTGTTGTTTTTTACTCTTCGAAACGGTTGGTTTTGCAACATGCTATGAGCATATCAACTACTGTATGGTTCCCCTAGGAGAGGGAGTGTGCAGCAGAAAGAGAAAGTGCCCACTCTCTAATTCACATTAAAATGTGGAACAGTTCCACCTACTGTACTACAGACCTGTAGTTAGTACATGTATATGTGTAGCTGATATATATAAACTTCCAAACAGCTGTGAAGAGCTGAAATATATAGTAGATCTTTATATGGAGGCTGAAGAGGCCTTCATCAGCCAGTGGTTTGAACAGGGTTGATGATGGAGAATAACATACAAAGTATATATTCATTTGTTCAATCCATGTGTACACACATCACACAAGCAAACAACAAGACAGTTACCAAGAAACACAACAGACACTGTGTTTAACATTTTTTTGTTTTCACTCTGACATGGAGTTCAGTGCCACTATTTTCATACAGAGTTAACCTGGGCTGACTGCAGGATTAGCTGCCAGAATGCAGTTGTTGTTAGGGCCTAGATTGGCAAAGTGGGTTCAAATCTCACATCAGGACAGGTTTTATACTCAGGAGCAAGCAGATTAAACCAGTTTTTTCCAGTTGTACACACTGGTGCATGCAGTATTGACCACTGATATATAAAGGTCGGCAATTATAACCTCTGAGCATCACTTTGGATAGAATTGGCAGCCAAATAATAATAATAATAATATTACATTATAGTAGCACTGTACATTAGTATTATATTAAGCCATCTGTTCCCCTTCTTATAGATTACGACCAATTAAATTAGACCATACTACATAATAAATGTTTAAACAGCTGTAAAATGTGCATGGATGATCAGACTTAATACTGTTTCTTTATGCACTAAATGACCCTTCAGCAGAATATCAACATTTCAGATGTGTGAAATTAAACACTCCATAACACCTGAAGTCCATAATGCTTTGAAGCACATGCACACCAATTGGTTTGGCTGCTGCAAGTCAAATCTGATTTTATCATGGCTGTTGTTTTGTCGTGAATCAAAAGAGAAAATAATCATCTTCTGCTAGGTGAAAACTTAATTAAATTCTAAATTTAATCTATTGGCAATTGAAAAGTAAATACAGTTTACCATTACCTAAACTTGGTTATAATTTAAGATATTAAAACTTGATTTTGTTTTAACTTAAAGGATGGAAGTAATACATTTTCTTGAACATAATGACAGGTGCCTGTAAGTAAGCAAAGCCCAATTTTCCAGTCCCCATGGCTATAAAAGCATTTTTGGTACTGTACATACTATACTGTATCACGTTTTGTTCCTGCTTATTTCTGATTATGTTTGTGTAAGATACTCAGAGAAAATATAGTCCTCGTCTTTGGCTATCCAGATTGTTGAAGGGATATGTGTACTATATCACTAGCCTTACAGCTGCTCACACAGTAACCAAATCTCTGTCCTCGCAGATGCAGAGAGAACGGTTTATGCAAGGAACTGCAAAATCAACTGAAATTCTAAGCACAGAAGATGTTTAGGAACTAGAAGTCCCATTCATAATTTACAGTGTCAGAAAAGAAATAGTAATTGCTATGTAATGACTGGTATTCTAATAGAAAAAATAATCGACAGCATGCTGCAGTATTTGGACCACAGGAGCAGTACTAGGGGGTGACTTGTGGGTACCCTAGCCACCCTAAAATTGCCCTCAGTCCCCCCATAGCCACTCTAGCACAAAGGTCAAATATTGGTATAAATTTGTATTAATATATTAATAACAAACTAAACTGGAAAACAAATGAGTGAGGAGGAGAAGGCAGCAGGGAACTTTACTTTCACGAGTTCAAATATATCAACAAGAGGAAACAGATCTCTATAGTTATGTGTTAACTCAATAACAGTATTCAGGAAGAGTTGCTACAGTACACTTTTCTCCAACAGAGGGTTTTGAGTCTAGCTTCCTACTGGAGAAAATAACACATTATTTTCCAGGTGGAACATTTCAAGAATGCTTGCAATCGCTCTGTTTGGGAATTGCTTAAAAAAGAACTGCTACAGTCAGTGTACAGCATGTACATGGACTCAAGTTGATTTTAGTTGACTATGTTTGCAAAGTGCAAAAGGCTGCTGCAATTCAAGTGCTGTACAATGTTCTTTCTTTTTCAATAGCACCCAGTTGCTTATTCAAGCTCAGAAGGTACTAGAGCCCAGATGCACAGAGAACATAGTCACATCATGGGATCATCAATAGTCTGCTTGTAGGGCAGTACAAAAACATTCCCTTGTTTATGTGCAATGCTAACTGATTTAATTAACCAGACAAATGTTCACAGAGGAATTGAGCCATGAGTGCTGAATGCCTTAATAGACAGGCCATTAGACTAGTAAATTAATCTCACTATGACGGAGAGACTTCAACAATTTCTAAAAAACAATGTCCTGTCTAATATCTGCTATTCCCCAGTTTATGGCTTGACTCCTCAACCGATTTTGTCGTCTCAGTCATTGCCACCCTTAAGGATGTGAAGCAAAGAATCCTGGGAAGAGATATGGAGTAGGAGGAGAGACCTGTACGCATGAGCTGGGAAACAGAAAACAGACATGAGGAAATAAGTAGAGCCACAGCATCTGGAGAAATTTATTGTGGATTGTGAAACAGTTGAATGAAGGCCCTAGAGAACATCTGATGATTATCTAAACTACTGTTTCTACATAAGTGATTGACAGCTTGGTTGATGAAATAAATGGGCACTTTCCAAATGACTTGTGTAACATTCTGAAAGGTGTGACTGCACTAAATCCAAGACATAAATTGCTCCTGGATAAAGACTGAATTCTGCTGAAGCCTCTGCATTACAGGATTAAGGAAAACAAGCTTGCCTCTGAAATTCATCAAGTGTGACGTCTTCTATAACGGAGAAAGTAACAGTGAGGTGTTTTCAGTTCCACTCTTGAATTTTCAACCTATGATTATATTTCATTATATGTGCTTCACTATCCAGGATGTAGATAAATTTACTAAAAAATATTTTGATACTTGTTAAATTTAAAAAGTAACACACTGTAATAATAATAATAACATCACTTTATTAACACTTTTACATACCCCAGCTTGCTCTCCATGAGACACACGGACACACAGACAGGGAGAGAGCCTGGGGTCAGAGCACAGGGTCTGCCATTGTACAATGCCCCTGGAGCAGTTGGGGTTAAGGGCCTTGCTCAAGAGCCCAATGGAGTAGGATTTCTCTGCAGGCTGCGGAATTTGAACCAGCACCCTTCCAGCCACAGGCACAGAACCACCGCATTATCATTAGTAAGTTTTTATATCTAAAAAAAATCTTAACTACATCTACAGTACCTTCATGTTGTAGAAGACTAAGCTTTACATGCACTGTATTTCCATTGATTGAGTTTCACCATTGATTAACAGAAAAAAGAACATTATAGTGATCTTTTTTATTTCCTTTTTTGTTTTATATTTTAGGTTTTATCAGCAAGAATAACTTGGCAACTGTCTAGAGTTTGATGGTAAAGCCCAGCTGGTCCTGCTGGCATGCAATGCAATGCAGCTGGCTCTGGGTATGAACACAGCAGCTAGGATTGCACCTGCATGCTCTGCCATGTGAGGCAGAACCAGAATACAGCCCTAATTAAGCAGTGGTGAAGTGTGCCACTAGAATACCGCATGCAAACATCACAAGATGCGCTCTTGAATTTTTCTTCATTAACTTTAGATAATGCCAAAGCCCTAGATTTACTTCCAAAAGGCACCTTGTAGGACACTATGAAACCATCAGTATGCATGGTCTGCTTTATGGCATTTTGATGAAAGACATAGTTGTACAGCATGACATTATGACTGCAATGACATTTTAGATATTAATGTTGTGCATGATGTTTTGCATCATAAATATATACTCTAAAAGTTCCAGCCTATGCTTTTGATATTGCATAGATGTTTATTACTTTTGTTTCACAACTCTGCTATCCTTTGAAACATGAAACGTTTAGGTTTATAACAGTTCAGTCTCTGCATGCCTATGAGGTTGAATTTTGATTTGAGATGACAATAAATTTAAGTATTTCTCCATTGAGTCTTAAAATTGAGCACATTTTTGTATTTGTTTGAAGACTTACCACAAGCCTGATGTGATGTAAAACTAAACACATGGATTGTAAATATAAATTCTTATATTTTAAATGCTTATATTGTTTTATATCTGATTTAATATATTCACCATTTATTTGTATTAGTTTTTTTCCTAATTTTACACCAAAATACATATTTTACAAAAAGCTGTAAAATAAAATAAAATAAAATCTTCCTGGGGCAAAACTTTCCACATACAGTACATTTAAATGTATGTATGACATTTTTCCTAAATATAGGAACAAGTTAAGGTTAATTTCTGACTGAAAAATTGAAAGGAGAAACATAACATTTCAGCTGCAAAGGCTGACACCTGAAGAAGGAGCTATAGCCAAAGCGTTGTGTTGTGCAAACACAAACATCACACACTGACGCTGCTCCCCACTCAAACTCTACGTCTTTTTTGACTGTAAATATAGACAGTCCTGGGGAAGAAAGTACTGGGTACTGGAGTTCTCACTACAGTATGGTAACAATGTAATGTACATACTTGTAAACCTGACTCAAACTGAGATCAACTGGCAGTTAGAAAGCAGAGTATCTAAACCCAGTGTCAGGGATTAGGCTGTCAACAGCAGTACAATCCCATTGACGATCTGTTTAGATAACATCACAGCTCAATCCCAGCATATTTACACTAAGGGGGGCAGTGCTTTGTCTCTACCAACACGTCTGTTCTGAAACACTGACAGTGTTGGGGTGTTCTTATGCAGCGTATGACAGTCCTTGATGAACTTATTATCTGAAGAACACATCTCCCACGTGGCTTTTCATGCCACAAAAAAATAAAACCAGGAAAGTCGATTCAACTGAATTTAGAAACAGCTCTTGACTGATTTCCAAAAAGGCTTGGGATTATTAGGCCTTTATTTCAGATCAAGTGTGTTAACCTGCATCTTGTCAGTATTTATACTATCCCTAAAATATAGTACAAAACCGAGTACAAAAAACTATTGAACTAAAACTTGTCTGACTCTCACTCATGATCATCTAAAAATATATTTAAAACTCAATGCATATAAACAAACATTTAAACATTTCAAAGGTATTTCTTTTCTTTGCCCTGTTAAATTTTATGTGCGTGTTGGGGGTGTCGATAATGAAATGTAATAAATGCAGATAACATTAATTTTATTCACCTAGCCAGTGGCATGTGTCTTGTGTCAATGGAACACATTGCTTATTGAGAAACAAACTACCGCACTTTATCTAATAACATCTATCTATTTGAATAATCATGTGTCAAATTTTAATAACAGGCACAGAACCTGGCACAGTTCTGCAGTAACATAGCCAATACCAGCATGAAATAAATAATAAAGTTTAGTGCACACATCACTGTTCTCCTTAAGGGATTTTAATTTTATAAATATTTTTTTTAAATTCACTTAGCAAAGTGTGAAAACCCACAACATTTTTTTTTCACGGTGGGGTCATTCCTAATTTAAAATGTCACACTTTTTTTTTCTGGGGTCTGTAATTGATTTGCATAGAAATAAGCCAAGAATTTCTCGTTCATTTTCAGTTTGCCTTTGATGTTATGAGTTCTGGGTCACAGAAGTCATGCGATTTATTATTTTACTTCCCTAGAGTAAATGTGAAAAGGCCACAGAATGTCATCTGAAAGCTCCACATCCTTTGTGATTGACAGATACTAACTTGGCAAGAAGACGTGAAACCTAAACACAATTATACCTTAGTTAGTTGATGATAAACTAATATTTATATCATGGTAACTTGCACATTTGCCAAAGCAAACAAATAACTTTTTTTCTGTAAATTATAAATAAAAACCATCCCCAAACAAATTTCCTCAATTGGTTTCTGGTTCACTTGATTTCTTCAGAAAACAATTGTGTCAAAGTAATGTATTCTAACCGTCAATTTTCATGACAATAATATCTTTAGTAAAACAGTACAGCAGAATGCAATGCTCTGATAACTTTACTGGCATTATAATGCAGCAGAACATTGCTTTTCATTTAATTTGCATGTGTTTGCCCTTCACACCACAGTTGCATGAGCATTTTCAAAGAGTAAATCCAATCTCAGCATACAAATCTGCTCTTTTTGTATCATTAGGTGCCAATTAAACCAAAAAGAGGATTTTGTCCAATATGCATAAGAAATTAATTTATAACTACTTTGAAGAGATTAACAATCATTTTCTGATGTCATCCTCCCTGCATGTATTTATCTATGTTACATTTGTCTTTCACTTACTACTAGAATTAATCTCACTGATAATTTTTTTAATGTATCAGTAAGTTTGAAATCATCAGTAGACTGTAAATGACCTTCCTCTCCCCAAATTAAAACAATGGAGTGTAACTGTGCATTAACAAGGTGGGGTTAATATACAGGGACATTAGTCATGTCCTGCCAGGCTGTCACTCGTATGGCTGTTAATAATGTTGTCATGACATGCTCTCCATCACTGGTAATAGAGATATTGTCAGCGCATGCCGTTTTCACCCATGGCCTTCTAAGTAAATGGATGAGGTAGAGGCTTCATTTCAATTCATTTGGAGCTGTAAATATGATCATGATTCTGAGGACCTATTACACAGAATTCCTTCCTGTCAGTTTAACTGATAGCATGTCAAATAAAGGCCACCTCAATGAACTATTGATCAGAGAGAAAAATCAAAAATGAAATTATTGGGAGACACATAGCTGAAAAGTTTTGTAAATTTATAACAAAAAAAATAGTTCCAAGCAAAAACTTTGTCTGGTAGCAGCTATATTTTAAAGATTGTTTTCCTATTTTAGACAAGCACACACTAATGATGAAGTTTAGATTAGAAATTGCAATAGCCCTTGGTTTAGCCCTGAAAAGTCATCATTAATTAAGCAGAAGAATAGGGTTTGGTGGACTCCTAGGGCCTCTGAGAATCCCACAGATTGACTTTCCATCAGACTAATTAAACCAATCACATAAAGGCCATTACAAGCTCTAAAATGAGTTATTACAAGCATCAATTCTCTAACCTCTTAAGGAATTTTTGGAAGTCAGTTAAAATTAATGGAGAATAAATATTATCCATTCATTCACCCATTTCGATTACTTATGAAAATACTGTTTGACGGATAAAAACAAATGCTTAGTCATTTAGTAAACATTGTTCATTTTATAGATCAATATTTAACAATAATAGTGATTCAATCAAATTGGATGTGGTCAAATTCCCTTCATTTTTACGACTGGGCCGTTACTGACACACAGGTACCAGCCAGGCTTCGTACACTTGAAAAGCAATAAGTACTCCGGTCATGGTATTATTAAACCATGTGTTATAAAATGTTTTGCTCATCTAGAATCCATTCCACTGACACATTTATACAATCTCGTTTTAAAACACAGCTGAAATCCCAGCACACTTGGCGTCTCCCCTTTGTTTACCTCTTTTTACATGGGGTGACAAATCTGATCCCGTTATAGACCCTTTATGATTTGCCTTGATAAGACTTTGGAAAAAATGAAAAAGGTAAGCTATTTTTTAGACAGCAATGATTTTATTTATTATCTGATATTCTATCTTATATTCAGTCTGGTTTTCATTCTTGTCATCTCTGTGTAACAGCAGCCATAAAAGTTTCCAGTGATATCATAATGGCTCTGTTAAAATCAAATTTATGCAGCTGGATTTATCTAAGGCTGTTGAACTTCTGAATCACTCAATTATTTTGAAACTTTGTTAAAATTTGAGTAGTATTAGTCTTGATATGAAATCCCTTACATGGTTTCAGAATTACTTACAAACCCATATACAGTTGGTAAAACCTGACAGATGTTTCCCGTTTTTATTTTCCAGTTACCGGGTTCTACGGTGCTCTACAGTGGATCCTATTCTTTCCTCCATCTATTGTACTTTAACAGTATTGCTCAGGTAATAGACAGTTCTCATATTCAGGTCCATACTTATGACACCATCTTATACTTAACTGGACATTTGCTGTCATCAATAATGACTAACTTGCTTCTTAGTTTTTATTAAAATTCAGCATTTATTTGTTAACTGTCTCTTCTGCTAAAATCTGCTAAAAATGCATCTATGCTTTTCACTTCACATGTGTTACGTTTCTCTAGGTACTGTAATCACTAGTCCAAATGTCTACCCATATTGGACTATTGTGATTATATTGACAGGATGACTTCTATAGCCGGTCTTGGGAAACATGATGTCTTAAACTGTACATTCTATCACAATATTAATCACTGGAACACCATATCTCACTCATCATTGAATTTTTTGATGGATTGACCTTAAGGAATAATTTTTTAAATATTTTTTTTATCGATTACAGTACAACACAATGTGTGTGTTGCAGTACAAAAGCACCCACAACATATCTACAGTAGGTTGAAATGTGTCTTTGTTGTGATGTGCAAGTATGTTATTACCAGTTTTATATAAAGATATGATAGAGAACTTACAATTTTATTTGAAAAGCAATTCTTAACATGGTCCTTCAGCAGAATAGCTCCTGCCTGAGAGGGTGTCATTCTATTAGAACCTTTCCTATTTGTTATCAGTCTGTAGTTTTCATCTACAATTTAAAAAAATATATACAGTATATCTGCTGCATGTGGGGCAGCATGACGTCCTGTGAATTCTGCCCCAAATCATTCTGTGATTTACAGAGATTCCTCTAGGTAATCATGTGTTTGTCATTAACAACAACCTTGCCTGGAATATTTTATTGTTGATTGCAGGATTGTGAATCTCTTTGCCTCAATCACTTTATTGCTCCATATGCATTTTTACATTTCCTTTTCAGAAAAAAGAGACCGCCTCATTTCCCGTCAAATTTTTATGCACTTCCTGGACACTTGCCAATAGTCTGCAATGACCCAATCTGTTGCAGTTAAATAAGGCTATTCCTATTCAGTCTGCCTGCAGTTCTACAGGTCTATCAGAAAACCTCTAAGTATTACGTTTAAGTTATATATATATATTTGCTGTCTTTGTCTGTTTACATGGACATTAAAAATAAGACATGTCACAAGTTTATTAAATTGTCAGTAACTCTTTGATTTAATAGATTTTGGAATGTGGTAATTATTGATATTCTGCATACTGAAATGTCAGCAGTGTGGAGACCATTATGATATGGAGGGTTTGGCAGCAAATGACACAAACAGTACACCACACATCTAGTTTGTCCTCTGTGTAGCGTGGAACATAGAGCACTGACATTTTGTTCTCACAAGTACAGTCTGATACAGTCTGCACAGTTATTAATAATATGAATGGAGCACACATGTATTGAGCGCTAAAATTTCCAGATTATGGTCTGTGAGAAGAGATACAGTTATCACAGCTGCATTGTTGTAAAGGGCAGTATCCCTGCAACTCTGATATACAAGGAATATATCCCCTCTCCCACTCTCCAGCTGTTTTCAATAGTCTTCAGTGCCAGTTTTTAGTTTTCAGAACCAGATTTTAAATAGAGCTTTTGCCCAAACCTCTCTACCTTTACCTCTATGTTCTTTTGAGCTGCACAAGTCAGTGGAATTGATTGGCCTTTAAGGTTGGTTTTGAATATTGCACAAAAAATGCAGTGTGGACCCAAGTTATCACTTGAATCACTTGAAAGATGGTTTGTATCATCAATAGACCTACCTGGACCTACCTGGATACAACCTTAGTAAAGACAGGAAGGGAGGATAATCCCACTGGAATGGCTCATTAAGTGCTTTGTCACTGCTGTGGTGTGATTCTGTTGTATACATTTTGTGTATTTGTTTTTTCATTTGTTGAGAGGTGAAATATTAAAATATAATTAAATAAAATTAGATTAAATCTATATATAGAACTAAATTACAAACCCACTATAATTGCCCAGGGCATTCTATGTGCATTTATACAGTATATGTGTTAGAATTTATTTTCAACTTCTCCCAGTTTCATTCTGTTACTCATTCATTGTAAAGCATCTTCAAACTTCAAAGCACAAAGTAAAACAGCTCTGCAGTGCTGTATAACACCCCACAGTCAATGATTTGAAACAATAATAAAAGACTTACTGTTTCATGGAGACTTTAGATTCAGATGACATACGGCAGTACCTGAACAAGGCCTTTCTGCACCTGTAGGAAATATGAGTCTACCTAGTTGGATCATGTTCCCTCTATACAATACAATATAACAATACTTTGCTGAATACGTGAGAAACGCCCTGAAGTGCGAGAAACCTACTCTGTATAGTTACTCATTGTACTACAGAAAAAGTTTTTGATTCTTCCTACTGAAAACAGACAGAAAACTGGATAAGACACAAGTAGTATACAGATGAGGAGAAGACACCCTTACAGTACAGCAGAAGCAGTCTTGGAACAATGCTATTTGTCTGAGTGCTGTAGAGCAGTTACAGAGAAAGGCTTCTGTGTGACAGCTGCCATCTTCAATCCTATGTAAAAATAAAGCATTATTTGTAAGTGTGTCATTCAGCCCCTCCTTGTCCTCCTTTGCTATCCTTATATATTTGCTATTGTTTGCAAAACTGCCATGTTGGGTTTACCACTGCTCTCATTCTCTTTTCTATCATTCATGTCTTTGCAAGTTCTGCTAGGAGCATACAGTATACTGTACCGATTGTAGTGATAGTTAAAATTTAGTCCAAATGAGTTTAAAAGAAAAAAATGCATCTTTTTGTTTCTAAAGTATTCTTTGTTTTGAATAACACACTCTTGTATTCTGTGTGAAAGAATCGCTGCTTACTACTTAATCTATAACATTTTTTCTGCCATTCTATAAAAGTGCTCCTAAAAACGTTAAAGCTATACTCCCTAATTTGTAGAATTATCAAGCTGTGTCAGATAGGCTTTACACATTTTTAGTGAAACATGAACTACTTAATGCAAGTAACATTTAAAATAGATTTCATATAGTGTTTCTGGACTTTATTGATTGAAAAAGAAGGCCCTCTTGTAACATACACACTCATCAGACAATCAGATCAAATGCAGAACTTCCCGCTCATACTGTGGCAGTATGAGGTACTCCTCGGTCAGCACACCCGCATGTTCAGTTTGTGGCTTGAAGAGGGTTGAGTCCACATGAATGACATCAGTACGATACAGTGAGCTGAGGGACAAGATACTCAGATGCACTGTCATCCTTGTTATATATGTTTGTATATGTTTATTTGTAAATAAAAAAAATCCAGCTTTGTCTGGGCAGACAACTCCTTTTTTGCATTGACACAAGTCATGTCTTAATGACAAAATCAGGCACCTTGCAATAAGACACAGCACATTTGGCTTTAGAGAAGCACTATGCACTAAAACTAAGCTGTGGTAGCGTTTTTTTAAGAATAGGGATCATTTTAAATTTCCCTTCAGCTGTGCACATTTGAATACTGTACATTTCTGCTATCAGTAGAGGTTTTACCAGCACCCTTTTGTCAGGAACAGTTCTTTCCGGGCCCTATGCGGACGACACGATCCGAAAGGTGAAGAAACAATAGGGAAAAATATCATGCTGGAGTCGGTCAGGAGACAGGGGGGCGTGTCCATGCAGTGCTGGTGTCCGGGGGGAGTGAATCCAGGGCGAACAATCCAAGGGTAAATCCAGAGGGGGAATCCAAGACGGGAGGTTTAGTCCAAGACCAGGGAATCCATCCGAAGTTAAAACCAGAACCGGGTCGGGACCGGCGGGGCAGGGAATCAGGAACAGGAAACTAAAACCATAACGGAGCCAGACGCAGCAGGACCCCGGGCTCTCACGATGCGGAAATCAATGAGAAGCCCCGAGCAATTGCCTGCGTCTGGCTTTAAAGGTGGAACTAAAGACGGGCTGGAACAAGGAACAGGTGTGGGGAATGGGACAGAATGAGGAAGGGCTGGAGCGCCCTTAAGAGGAGGAGTAACGATCGTGACACCTTTCACCTAACATTTCGAAATGAGAGGAAGCCTTTCAGACTGTCTTGCTCATTTTTAGTTGCTAATTAATCCAAGAATCTCATCAAGGCAGGGTTATCAGCTTCAACAGCTTTGCTAAGTATCTTGTTCCAAACATCAACAATCTTTTGAATTTAAAACTTGAACTTAAGAAAGCTAGAACTAGGTGTTCTTATGTGGTTTGTCGCATGGCACACCTTTGCTGCTTCTTTACAAAGACATTCTAAAATATATGTCATACTGTAGTTTCAGCAAAAAATCCCTCGGGATAATAACTCAGACGTGTTACAAAGGAATTAGTCTCCTCAGAAACAAGAGACATTTGCAATTTGTCTCTAAATCATATCAGTGTTTCCTGTATTTAGACAAGACTGTGGATATCCTAGTGAAGAATTTTAAGTAGATCAAAATGTGATTTTATGTAATGTATTACATACCTCAGGAGGCTGGTGATGGAGGGTTGTGAGAAAGGAGAACTTCATTGTATGCTCCTTATTTGGAATAAAAAAAACATAACGCAAAAGCATGGGGAAATGAACAGCTGTGATTTAAAAAGATAAAAAAAAAATTATAGAACAGGAAATAAATGCAGTCAAGAGTAAAATAAAATGCATTTTTTGTACAGTATATATTGTGTTTTGAAATTAGGGCTGTGTTCAAAGGTTTTCTCCAGCAATTCAGATGTAAGTAAAAGCTATCAAACGTTCATTAGGCATTCACACATACAGCACTATACTGTCATTTAACTGTCACTTAACATGCTTTCAATTGTTGAAAGCTATGAAGCCAGTATAATGCTGACTGTTGGTGGCTTCTCACAAATATTGCAAGTGAGATGTGTAACACATGATCTGGAGTCAACAATGGCAAGCTGAAGCACACATGGCTGACATCATCAGAAGAGTATACTAGTTGTTATTCATTTTTGGGCAAATAACATTGGCATATGAATCTGTTTCTTGAGGAAGTTTTTCAAAGACCTTGAAAACAAACTGAAGAAAAGGAATAAATTAGTGTTTTTTTTTTCAGAAAATTTTAATTAGTCCACAAAGCACATGGCTGAAGATGGACATGCTGAAGAAGGCTTCAACTTTCTCAGCTACTATGAACATTTATTTCTTAAAGGCTGGTTAAACTGATATGAAGGATCGTCTCAATGAGATGGGCACCAACTGGCTGAGAGTAAATCATTGCAATCAGAGAAACATGGCTAAAAAAGAGTGATTATAAAAAATACAATTTTACTTGTAGCGTCATGCAGTGTTTTAGGCATACAGGAAAAATGGACGATTGGAGTTTTAGCACTGAATATCTTAAAACATCTTCAAGATCTTAATCTTGATTAATCAAATATGTCAGTGTGTCAGACTTATAAAAACATTCAAAACTGTTTTTAAGCTTTGTGTTAGAAGTATGCCACAGACCACCCCATTCATATATCAAATATCTTTTACATGTATAAAAAAATCAGGGACATAATTTTAAAGTAAGAAGTGGTTATTATGGGAGCCTTTAATGTTTTCCAGATACTGTAGGTCGGGAAGAACCCAAGATGTATTGTCAGCCTGAAACTGAAATTGTAGCTAATTCCTGCTCTGTTTGTCTGAGCACCTACTAGATGGAATTCCTATATTTACATAGTATTTTCAGACAATCAAGACACAATAAAAACAAGGTAAAGAGATCCATTAGGGAATGGTGATAAAATTATTGTCTGCTTTGAAGTATATTTTACTAAATAAAAAATCAGAAACTTGACTTTTGAGGACACAGAAAAGGCTTAAGACAAGTAGAATGGAAAAGGGTAAATATGGAATCAGCAGAGAATTCATTTATTCATTTAATACTGTTTACTGGTGTACACATAGTAAATGTTCATATTCCTGAAGCATAAACACAAAGTGGTAGCACTGGAATAGTATTTTAGTGTAGAAGGTAATATCTGCCTCTCATCTTCAGCTAAAAATTTCATAGATATGCTTTTGTTTTACAAACATGGTCCTTTGGGTTTGGCGTGTGGAATATTGTTGGAGCTTTCTATGCACCAGTGGCAGTGCCACGGCTGAGTGGTGTTGCATTGCCATGCTCTGTTTTCCTAGTTTCAGGCACTGGATCCCAACCAGCAGGGCTCAGTGCAGAAGGCTGCTGTAGCACCATGCTGCTCAGCTGATAAGGATGGCAACAGCTGGTACAGGAAGAGAAAATCACGACCAGGGCATCAGCATCCTGCTTATTTTGTTCTGACAGTATAGAACTCACATGAGAGGGAGGCATTATTATTCACTGATGCACAGCGTCTGAGACTATGTGCCAAAAATTACAGTCATCAGGCATACTGAGCAAAAATATATTTCATTTATGCAAGGAGTAGCAATTATCTATTAAAGTTTCTGGATGTGTCTAATTATTTACTTCTGTATCAGATGCAATTTGAAAAAAATAAGACAATGCAAATATTATGAATAAGTCACACATTTACAATAAATTATTGTTTTTAAGTTATAACAATTCTTGTAAATGTTCTCCTGTTAATTATGTTCCTGTACTATAGTGTAGATTTGTTTCCAGTCATAACCTTATTTCCAATGCATGTGGCTCCTTTCTTATTTGATCATTAACAAGAGGTGTACTTCTTCTTCTTTCCTTCTGGATAGTTCTGTTGGTGAGTTATTGTCAGCATGGACCTGATGATAGAAAGGCAAGTGTTTTTTAAAGTCTTCAAGACTAAACAGGCTAATGAACCATTCCTCCCCTATTCAAGAAAACTCTAAGAATAGTGGAACAACACCAGCATCTTAGGTTCATAAGAAATAAAGTACGTATCTAAAATACAGAAATTATTCTGTGAATGACAGATGATAGATCTGTTGTGAAACTGTAATGCTATTAATAAGTAATAGAAACTAGTGCATGACACCTTGTGCCCCTTGCTTCCTGCAATAGGCTCTGGCTCCCCCATGACCCTGTATTGTATGTTGCACAATGTCTAATGGTAATGAGGTGTAAAGGGTTTTGTGGCTTTGAACTCTGCAAAGTTCAAGAGCTTGTTTTCAGAAACCCTATTGTGTAGGCATGTGATTGAAATAGCAGAAAAGTTACCTTAGAGCATTTTGTGAAAATAGATTAACATTTTATAAATTAACATTTTATAAAGACATTTACTCCCCCTTACATATTTCATTTCATTTATGTGGTAGAAAAAAAGAAGTTATAATATGAGAGATGTTTGGGTCTTGCAGTAAATATTGTTGGAGGTTGGAGTTACAGAGTTAGGTTTGCTTTAAGGTTAACAGATTTAGGTTTATACATATACAGTATACATATTATTTCTATAATTTCATGATAGTATGACATAGCTTTTATTAAAGCCTATCCATTTCTGTCATTTCAGCACAGATAATACATGGAATTACTTCATTAATATTTATTAATATGTTTAGTTTATATTCTGGGTTTTATGATATGTATCTTGTTTCCTAATACTCGTTTGCCACTATTAACTGTTGTTTGCATAGCTTAAGGTGGATTTTATTAACTAAATATTGTATCTGGATCCACACAAGGCACTGGATTAAAACAGGAATATTAAAAGGTATTCAGAAATCCTAATATCAATTTATTAAAATATTCTTGCTGAATGATAGCATTTCATAATCAAAGATGTGCTACTTCTATTAATTCGTTAAATTGTCCGTGACACTTTTAAGTATACTTTTTCGTCATATCAGAGAACTACAGTACATCGACCGAAAGAAAAATATTGATTCCAAAACTAAATTTTATTTGTCCAGCATTCCACGATATACCTGCTCATTTCAGTGTATAAATAGGGTTACATGGAAACTGCTCCACAGCATCTCAAAGTGCTCACAAATAAAAGAAAATGTATTTCATTTCACACATAGAAGCACTCCCATGCTATAATTTCTTATTCAGAAGTTTGGTTATATCCTAATCCTAATAAATGCTAGAGAGGCCATAGATTTTGAATGTATTTCGTGAAGCTTACCTGGCTGAGGGAATTGACAACCCAGACCCCATTCTGTATTATGAGGACTGTTTATACTGTGCAAACAATACTTTATAATGTTCATATAAAATTTGTGTGGATAACAAATGCCAGAATGAGCAAGGTGCAGTGGGTTTGAAAGCAGTGCTTAAGAAGCACATATGCAGCGGGGGCAGAACACAGGTGAGCGAACAGGTGGATTAACAACAATAATAATAATAATTCCTTACAGTATATAGCGTTTTTCTGGACACTCCCCTCAAAGCACTTTACAGGTAATGGGGACTCCCCTCCACCACCACCAATGTGCATCCCCACCTGGATGATGTGACGGCAACCATAGTGCGCCAGTACGCTCACCACACACCAGCTATTAGTGGGGAGGAGAACACAGTGATGAAGCCAGCTCAGAGAGGAGGATTATTAGGAAGCCATGACTGGTAAAGGCCAATGGCAAATTTGGCCAGGACACCGGGGTAACATCCCTACTCTTTTCAAGAAACACTCTGGGATTTTTAATTACCACAGAGTGTCAGGACCTCCATTTTATGTCTCATCCGAAGGACAGTGCCTTTTTACAGTATAGTTTCACCATCACTATACTGGGGCATTAGGGTGAGCGCCCCCTGCTGGCCCCACAAAGGAGAAAAAGTAAGTAGGTTGGAAGTTCAAACAGAACTCTCAAACAGAGAGAGAAGAGAGGAGGGTGGAGAATGGAGAGGGGGAGAGTAAGAAGAGAAAGAGATGGAAGAGAGGGGAGTAAAAACTGCCACAGGGGCAGTCACTGCAGTTGCTTGGAGATTCCGGAGGTTTGTGGACATTAGGCGACCTGAGAGAAAAACGCAGACGGTATGGAGAGTGTAGAGCTACTGTCTTGTGAGTGAAGCACTGAGACTGAGATTTACTGTACATATGCAGGCAATTGAAAATGTGGGTGATTAAGATCTACCCTTCCTACTGAATTTCTTTCATCCACATATTTATCCATTATGAATTTCATAATTCCATGTATTTAGAAAGAATAAGCTACTCTTTTAAAAACTTTCAAAGATAAAAATACTTAGGTGTACTACATTTCGTTCATTAATTCAGTTAAGAGATGTAACAAAAATGTATCAGAACACATAGACATCTGGCAGTTTTAAAGATTCATAAACATACTATCTGCTTTCTGTGCATTGAGACCATTTGAAATACTGGAGTTGGCATGGGAAAATCTCCTTACAGACGTCTTTGCTGACACAACACAAGGAACAGATTGAAGCTTTTTTGCTTCTTTCAGAATTCTAGCATCATCAAGCTGCTTATTTGCCTCCATTGCTGGCCGACGGCTAATTTGAAAATGAAAAAAAATCAGCTGGTGGTTTTTAAACCCCATTAGGCTCGAAGTAAAAAATGTGGAAAGCGTAAACGTATGTCAGTGAAGTAATACAGACTATACATTAACACACAGCTTCTTGCTGAAGTTGCAACTCATCGGAGGCCTAAGGGTGTGCAGTTTTACAAATCAGGTTAATCAGGTAGGTGAGAGTGATGTTTGCAGTGGTGCTATTTTCTGAAAAATTAAATTAAAATTATGATGAAAATAGTAAAACATTGGCGTTTTTGCATTTCCCACCACTTAGAAGCCTTTAAATACCACCATTACAAAGATAGCCTAAGAGGGAAATTGGATGATCAAAGGTACTGTATACAACAATTGACTTTTCTATTTCTGAACACTGAAGAAAAGCTTGATGGTTTTGTTGATTTAATAATTCCTCGTGCTTTTGTTCTTTTTTGCATATATATAGACTTCCCATATACAGTATGAAAGCAAATGTTTTTTGAAGAGAAAGCATTTAGTTGCAGTCTTTAGAGTCTTTTCTGTTTAGAGCTGTGGGTTAAAAGATCAGCCTCCTTACCTTATAAACCAGCAAAAAGCTAAAGAAATAAATTCATAGTGACAAGGAATTAGCAAATAAATCACACTACAGGGTGGCCTCCCAATAGATACCATTATTTCACTATGAGTGCAGAGAATTTCTGAATTTTTTTAACAGAAATTAAGAATTACCTCTCTTTTGAATTGTATTATTCTATTATTGTAATTGTTATCAATTCCAAGTTCTCCTCAATACAAACACAACTTATATGTCAAAGATTGCTGATAAAAATAAGATGTAATGCATCTGCTTTTCCAGATGGCAGTGACATTGTTTAAGCACATTACTGCATACTAATAGTGAAATAAACAGTTGAATTTGAGCTGATAATGTATGTCAATACTGCATTATTTTTTCAAATGTTTGAATCTGCTGTAAGCCACCAAATATGAAAACATAAAAAGATACATATTTTCAAATGAAATTAAATTATATCCTGCTTTATTCAGTTTGTTTACTATTTATGATTATGATACACTTGAACTTACAAATTAATTTGTTTATGTATTTTAAATGATGTTGTCAATGAAATCAAGCATTATACAATAAACCCAAAAAAAACTGTCAGACTATTATTTGTGGTTGAGCTGAACAGTTATAACAGTATATAGATATCCATAATGATCCATAAAGCTCTTGGGCATGGGCTGAGGATCGATTCCTCTTTGGCTGACTAATACACATGAATTAACAGCATGTAAATATATAGAAATTGGACATATCCTTTCAGAAATGTCTGCTGATTGATTCCAATAGCTGTCAGGTGGACAAGTGGTCAGTCACACTGACAGCCAAGACAACTGCATTTGTAATGTGCAAAATTGCTTTGTTCACTTCATTGCCATTTCTAAATTTCCCATTGGAATTTTTTGATCTCTTTATCTCTGGGTGACTGGATCTTAAAATTTTAATTTGAATCAAAGATGGTATAGCATGGCTTAAGGGACACTTCTCATTCATGTTTTTCAGCATGAATGCTACTATTTTCTTCACCCAGGGCTTTATCTTTGTATTTTTATCTGTGTTTGCAGAGTATAACATTCTTATACGTCTTTTTCTACATAGTACACTACTCTTCTTAATTTATATCAATGATCAAAATTCTGGTTTAATTAGTAAACTAGTCAGGTTTGCAGATTTGTCATTCTAGAGCAGTGTCTTTTGAGACTTTGTGCAATTGTATTTAAACCGAGAACTAGAGGCACTCAGAGAGTGCCATGTTGTCAAAGATGATGTCCAGACTTCTTACATGTGTCACGATCACAGACTGAAATCCGTGTCAGATCTTGTAGAAGACCCTATGCGATGCGGTAAGAGCTGGAGAAAACAGGAGGCGTGGGAAAAGGAACACACAGGGGATTAATAGTGCACAAAATAATAGTGACAGTCCGTGAGACAGTGAACGGGAAAGACAAAACAGCATCCAAATCCAAACGGGTCCAAGGGCAGGTCAAAGCACAGTCCGAGAGTCCATCAACAAGGAATCCATCCTGGGACGCGACAAAGTTAAAATCCCCAGGAGGGGGGAGCACACGGACAAACAAAACATGGAGGTCCAAGGGTGACGGGGCGAGATCCTCCAGACCCCGGGCTCAGGGAGCGGGAGGTGTCGGGGATGAGGCCTATGCCCTCAGGAGACGGACGTAGGGTTTCCTGGTGCTAGGCGGGCCTCGCGACAGCTTACCCTAATGATGAGCCCCGAGGAATAGAGGAGCTGGTCTTTAAATAATAACACTAAAAGGGTTCACCTGGATAGCTTAATCACACTAACGATAATGGGAGCAGTGGAGCGCCCTCTAGGGAGGGATGTCGGGCGTGACAACATGAAAAAGCCTGGATGAGATCCAAAGATCAATTAGGTACTCACTACAAATTGAGCTATATGAGCCAAAGGTTTCTTGTTTGTTACCAATCTTAGGTTTTAAAAACATGGTTGCTTCTATTGGATTTGGGGTACTTTGCAGTGGAAAGTGGATTACAGCCTCTTGACCTCCAGTCAGTTTTGGGTGTTATGTGGGCCTTATAATAATGTTTTTACCACATTCCTTTGTGGGTCTGCTTTGAGTTACAGGACATATCAATTCATGCTCTTTCTAATATCATGTTTATTGTTCATATAATCAAGAAAGGATGCTTTTAACCATCGCACTTGTGAATCTCATTAAGATGCCTCATCTGAATTATTATTCGCAGTTGATAATCATTCCTGCACCCTTCCCTGGTTATTAAATAATATCAATGACATTTGTTGCCAGTTAAAGAAAATCAGGAACTTGGATCCTGAAGCAGATCCAAGGCCTACTTCCTATTTGAACTGTTATGATACGTATATGAACTGTAAATAACATGCTGTATCCCTTACTCATTCACACCAAAACATCACCTTAAACCACACAGTAAACCCAGTTCCTGAATGTGAACTGACAAAGAGTCACTCACTCATCTTTCCTCCACAACTCTTGCCACATTCTGAAAGCCATCTACACTGTTGAACATTTAACTGGCCACTTACTTCTGATCAGCACAGCCTGCTCTAGTGCTCTAAGATGATCCGTGGACCAAGATCAACATTGGACCTTCGAAACTTATCAACTGAACAGATCACACAATTTTAACTCTTTCTACACCTCCTGAGTGCTTAAGTGGCAAAGCTACTCATCCCAAAGTGGGCTTCTGTCATGTAGGCATTGCAAGTTGGTCCTGGGTCACAATACTAGGCGGATGTGCCCGGGATTCCCTGAGCGGCAGTGATTAGTTGACTCTCTGGGGAGTGGTGCTGCTAGACCTCCAGTACAGGCTGTTGTGCTGTGATGAATTACTGGACCAGTGGCTTGAAGGTCTGCCCATACTTTCTCATTCTCCCTGCCATGCAGTACCTATTGCTGTGAGCTGAGATGTGAAAAATGTACAGTGAGTTATTCCAGACTGGGTGGGTAGAGCAAGAAGTCATCTATTTCAAAAGTAACTCTGCTCACTTCCAGTGGCCTCCTCCTTACGGTCAGGTCAAGCCAATAGTCGTAATCTAATTTCATTACTTCTGCCAATGCAATTTAATTACAGCTGTCTGAATAACTGAATAATATTCTAATTGAAAATAAATGTTAAAATAACACCATTTTAATACAAATTCCATATATATTGACATTATTCACATCATTTTGGTCACTAAAATGTGCAATTTTATTTAATTCCATAATTATTGAAGATAACAATTATTTGTAAGTACTGTACTATAAAGTAGATGCATAGATTTTAAACAATGTAATATAATTAAGCACTTCATTTCTTCAGATGAATAACATTTAATCTTTCATGTGTATAAGAAAATGACCTGGAACAGAAAACAGAGAGGACTATGAGGTTACTTTGTCTATCAATGTGATTTGATTTGTAATTGCTGTTGTCTATATTTGTGAAGGAAAATTAGGTTTATATTGTCAAGCAACATCAGTATTAGATTTCATGCATTTCAATTTTGTTTCATAATTATGTAAAAAGTGATTTTCCCAGTGCAAGTATAGAATTTTAATCCTTGGGAAATGCACAATTCAGTTATAAACCACACAACAAGAAGGTAGCAGACAGCATGACTCCTGCTTGCAGAATGTAATATCATTCATCACCAAGTATTCAAATAGTTCAGATTATTTTAATAATCCAAACATTTTCTAGCATAAATACAAAAAAATGAAAATATATCAATTATAATTAGAATGATTGAAGTAAAATATTTTCAGCACAGACATCAGTGCATAAGTAATACTGTAGATTCAGAACATCCAGCGAAACATTGTTTTGTCTTTGTGTGTCCTATACAACATGTAATGTTTCAGTCACTTTAAACTTGATGAGAAAAAGTTTCTGAACCCCCTAGGTTGGTTCAAACTCGTAGGTTGGTTCAAACTCTTCAGATATAAATTAAATCTTCATGAAAGTCCTAATAAAAGATGAAGACCACCTGATCTAAATGATTAAATGTACTACAAAAGACATAATTAACAATATTATCCAACAGTAAATGTTCTCATGTGAATAATTGTGTGAACCCTTAGACTCAATAACTGGTGGCACCTTGTGCAGCAATGACTCGAGTAACAGTTTCTCATAGTGGCTTTTAACATTTTGGCTCAGTTGTCCTTACTCAACTCCTTCAAGTCAGTGACATTTGAGAGTTTCCCTCCATACAAAGCGTGGTTCTGGGCCTGCCATAATATTTCCTTTGGTTTTAGGTCTGGACTTTCACCTTTAATTTTTTCTTCTCCAGCTTCTTCTTCTGCTTGGATGTTTAGGATCATTGTTGTGCTGTGTGACTTATTTGTGGTTCAGCTTTAGCTGGAGAATGGATGGCAAGACATTCTCTTCCCGACACAACACTGGATTCATGGTTCTGTCAATGTTGTCAAGCCATTTGGATCCTAAGGTAGCACAGCAACCCGAACTAGGATACTCCAACCATAATGTTTGATGGAGCTCTTCCGTTTGAAGGCAATGTTGGTTTTTGGCACACAAAATGTTTCTCATTGTGACAAAGACATTATTCTGCATAAACATTTGTGATATATCCAAAGGATATTCTTCCAGTAATCTTTTAGGTTGTCCAGGTGTTCACTGAAGCGTTTAAGATTGTGACAATGCTCTTTTTAGAGGAAAATGGTGGCTTCCTGGATATTGTTTTATTAAAAAATCATTCCCATTCAGTCTTTTCCTGATAATTGAGCTGTTACTCTGGGGTTTTCTGGGACATCTGGGATGAATTTCAGTGTTGTTTTTGCCAAGGTTCTAGCAGGATTACTGGTCCTGAGCAAATTCACCATGGTTTTGAATATTTTCAGTTTGACAGTAGATGGATGGACAGTGAATGGATGAAGCCCAGAATGTTTAGAAATAGTTTTGTAAGCCTCTCCAAACTGATGAGCATCAACTACTCTTTATCTCAGGTCCACTGAAATCTCACTCACTCTTACCATTGTATATGATAGGGCTGCACGAAGTCCAGAGTTAACAAGTAAGTAGTATTGGTTGGCAAAGCCATCTCAAAGTCGAAAGCATTATTTCTGTTGGACACTTGGCCTCCAGAAAAAGAGTCAGTTTCCACCTGTTACTATGTCCCCTCAAACATTTTGTAATATCTCTGGACGCTTATACAGTAAAAGCCTGGTTTATGGCTTAAATTAAAGCAAACCCCTTAAACATTACAGTAGGTGTAAAAGTAGGAGTTCTTATAAAAAAACAAGAAATATATATTTTTTCCTGTCTTCAAAGATCAATTTTTCAAGTTGTGGCCCTGTCAGTCAGCTGAAAATGCTTGTAGACCTTGCTCTATGTGTCTGCTAGCATGGATTAAAAAAATTAAATACTATACATTTTTTGTGAAGACAGGACCTGGAATGATCATGTTTGCATACCCAGAAAATTTAGCAAATAAAAATATTTTTAAAAAATTAAAACCTATAATAGCTATTGCAAGTGCTAGAGGATTTTTCAATGTTTCTTTTCATTGTCAGCTCAGCAGCAGGTGTGAGTTGTTGACCATGGTTGACCATGCTACGACAACAAACTGGTTGCTAAGGTAAACAAAGTCTGGCTGAGGGTGTTTCTATTCCCCAAGTCCTGTTACAGAGACAGTGATTTCTCATAGCGCTCCGATTGGTCGAAAAATAATGAATGACAGCAATCTGAACCAATTAGACCCCTTTCTTCTGATTTGGTCATCTCTGTCAGCCAAACTTTTGGCTTTCATTGATCCAGTGGTTTAGCAGGTATGTAACCTGTCTTTCATCTAATTTTATATACTTCACTCATCTTTTGATTTTTTTGTTATATTTTAGTGTGTGTGTGACTGTTGTTATTATTGGTTTATAATGACGGTTCCTTAAAAAGGCTTTACTACAGTGGCTTAACTACTTTTTGTCTGTTCCAGTTTTGTGGTTTGTTTTAGAAGATATTGGAGATCACTTGTAAGCTGTAAAAAATATCCTGATTAAATACGATTATGATTAATTTATGTGTTAGTGTGCTGCAGACGGCGGTGTCTCCGTTTGGTTTCATCTGATTTTAAAAGAGCTGTATTCAGAAGCCTCGTTCTGAATCGCACAACATGGCTCTGCGCAGACCTGGAAATGTAATCGATTTTTTCATGTAAATTTGAGGTTTTACAAGTTACTGTGTACATTTGACTTTTATTGTGGTTTGAAATATACTCATCAATGCTGATTCTTTCTAACCTCGAAATATAAAAATAACATTGCAGTTCCCCTTTGACTTATTAATAGTATAATGAAGTAACGAAAGTAATAAAGCATTAAGAATAAAAAGTTATTAATAATTATTAAATTATTGTAAAGGACCTTCTTATAAATGCTTGAACTTTCCAGTGCCTAGGTTGTATTGAGTCCTTAATGGATTTTCAGAATAAAGTATTTTTAAAGAATTGATTAACAGAGCATACTTTCAGTACAACTAAAAGTACAGCTGGAGTTCACAGGCTTGTGTCTTATTTGCTGTGTGCATTTATATAAATATTTGGACTAGAGACTCACACTGCCCAAATTGTGAAAGTAAACAGGAAATCAGGCTGTACAAACACCAGCTAGAGACAGAATAAATGGATTTGTTTTATGTAAGGGCAATATTTGATTATAAACAATCATATAAACTAACATAGGCTAAAGCAGGGAATGTTATCATTAGGATGAAAGTGACATTTTAACTGGTAGTACTTTTGTTTATTATTGAGCTGTTAGCTGAGTGTCATAGATTGAAAAGGCTGAATGATGGATCTCTGTGCAGAAGAGGCATGAAGATGTTTGTTGAAATCCAAAGGGGACACATTTGTTAGAATACTGCTGTCTAGAGCATGGGATTGAAAGCGTGGCTCTTTTTGGTTTTGCATAAAAATAATATTACTAAAAAATATTACTTAAATAATCATACTTATGCTGAAGTTAATGGCAGTAGCTGTGGTACAAGACTCACACTCTTCTATGCAATCTACAGCTTTGCTTTTGCTGCATCAGTGCCTAACCACCAGTTAACATGATAAATGACAGTACATAGGAAAAGCATCACTTGACATAGGAAGCATCAGTGATAAACTAACCAATTGAGCAGGAAGCAGAGTACTGGCAGCCTTGGCCTTGTATCACGTAAGTGAACCAGTGGAACTGCATATGAGCACTGCATCAATATTTAGGAAGCAGCTTCCTGTAGATTTGTCTGCACAGACCAAGAAATTCACCACAAAGGGGAGATCTGGTGGAATCATCATGCTTCCATTAATGACATATGTTTGTAAAAAGAATTTTTGATATATTGTGATGTGAAACTTATGTCTCATCTCAGATGCAAGATTTATTTTCCGTCAAAAAATCAGTAGCTTGTTTTCTTCATGAGTCAGAGGGGTTGCTAATGTGACCTGACAGTAGGAGCTCCATGCCACTCGGCCCTCCTCTGCAGTGCTTCTCCTTATGGACCACCAACGATGAGGTAGTGTGTGGAATAGTTCTGCTTCCATTCATGTCTAAACAGCAATTCCCAATGTTTACTTTAAAGCTTTTACAGTCCTAACATCCATCTTTCCAAATGAAGTATGAAAGTATGAGTTATGCCTAACAGACAAATCTATTTAAAGCTAATATGTCTTGCTGAAATTGAGCCCTAATTTTAATGTGTACTAAAATCTACCCAAAATAAATTCCATTAGCCTCAATGTGCATGGAAGTGTGTTCACACTGCCCTGGCTGTGTTGTCTGACATATTTTAGTGTGACAAAATTGCAGAATTTGAACTTAATGTATTTCAACTTCAAGTGCATGCCGTTGAGAATGAATTATTTTGCTGCTATAATGTGAGCTATAATGTGCCAAAATAAACAAGTATTCCTGTGCAATTATCATATTGAATTTCAGACAATCACTAGCTTCTGGCTTTCCAAAGGTACTTTTGTTTCTTTTTTATCGATTTCCATCTCCTTGTATTTTTCTAACTTAAACATCCTCCCAACCCTACGCACACACCTAGTAGTAAATCAGCTATAAAAGGCTAGATTGAAAATTAAGTAAGGCAAATAATGCTGCTGTGACAAAGTTATATTTTTCCATAACAATTGTTAAGGGAGACTTGAACCTTGCTCTTTTTTATAGCAACTTCAGTTTGTATGATTTCACACTCATAAAATTTATATGAGACTCAATAACTTTTGAGTTTTTCTCACACTTCAAATGGGACTTACTGTACTGTATAATACTTTGGTAGATAAAAGGCCAGCAGTGACATGTGAATTGATCATTCATTTTTATCATATGTGTAGATAATGAATTATTGGCTATTAAAGAATCAGCAAAAACAATAAAGATAATTTTAACTTCAGTTCAGTTAAAAAGTACACTTTAAGTCTAAATTTTGCACTTCTGTGTGCTATGAATATAGTATTATATGTATATAGTAAAGGGACAAATAATAGGTTTATTCCATGCTGAAAAGAGAAGAAAGAAAACGCAACAATTTGGCTGTGGAGTCTTCTTCGGGTGTAAAGGTGCTTATAACCTCTGCCGAAACGTTGTGTTTTCTTTCTTCTCTTTTCAGCATGGAATAAACCTTTACTTGTTCCTTTGCAGCCTACGCTTGCTGACACAGTTACCCACCTGAACTTATATACTGTATATATAGTTATCAGCAACATATTGTAATACTGAGAAATGAACTGAAGCTTATAGCCTCTTGCTCCTGGTGGTTCAGTTTTGAACCCTGTAATTACCCTAATCTTAGTGAAAGTGTTAATCTTTGATGCTCATTACTCTTTTAATCTGTGCTGACAGTACATGAGGTTCAGTGTACCTTCGATTACCCAGGCAAACATAATGTTCTGTGCAGAAAAATATGTAGACAATTCCAGTTGATTGCACAATGTTCAGTGCTGTCTGGCTCAGGAAGTACTACCTTGAATCTATTAAGTTCCCTTGCAGAGGTACAGTACTATTTAAAACCCTTTGTTAATAAACAGACATCCTCTTCAAACATTAGGGAGTCTTTCATCTATATACATATCAAAGATATTATTTTGCATAAACAAAATAATCCTCTATGGGATAGAGCAGCATTACAAACAGACCTCTAATATATATAATAATAATAATAATAATATATATACAAAAATAAATGCATGTCTGAATGAGATTCAGCTAAGGACACATAGAGCAGAGGTTTACCACTCCACAGCAGGAAACTGAGAAAATAAAAATGACATGCCAACAAACAAACAAAAAAAAAAAACAGACAAATCGAATGAGAGGGAAAAGAAGAGTAAAGATTTCAACTTTTGTTCTAAAATATTGAGGTCTTTCTGGAAGGAACTTAGAAGTACAATCAGAGCGGCATAAAAATAATAGGCATACAGTATATACAATAGGTTATCAATGAACAAGGATAAATAGTTAACAAGGATAAATGGACTATATACACAAAAAAGCCACTGCATTGATTTGAGTTATGCTTCTTGAGAGTGGAATGTTGTGAATTTGGTAGCATAAAAGAAATAAAAAAGAAAACACTCCAATGTGTGATTATGGAACAGACACCATATTCTTTTTATAAATTTGACCGAGATACCTAAGACCATATTACTCACACATTTTCTGGCATTTGAGGACATTATGCTGGTGAGTCATACTTTTAATTAGCTGTCTGCAGTACAGCAAGAAGGCTCCCTGTTTTGTTAAAAAAATAGGAATATTGTGCAAGCTCAATAAAATCATTTTATTTTCTATGTATTCTAACAATAATTATATTAAGAAGATGTTTTACAGGACAGTGCTCACTTTCACCTCCAGTACTGGACACTCATACTGTATGTGATTGACCAAAGTTGTGTGTGCATAAGAGAAAATCCACATAAGCAGCTACACCATACAAACATCAAAGCTGGCAAACAGAATAAATCTCTCAGTGCCAGTCAAGCTAAAGATCATTTCCATGCCGCTGAAGTCTTTTTTGTCACAGTTTCTTTTGTCATAAGCTCTCTGTCTTTGTCACTGGTGGGACTTATAAACTATTTCACGTCTTACACCTCACTGTGCCTTGGTAAAATGTCTTTTAAAATCTTGGACTGTGAAAATAAGATAAAGTCAAAGTGAAAGACAGTTGGACAAGATGTCACACATTGGTAGAAAAGAAATAACCCTTATATATAACCCCTACATATTACCTAAATATGTGTAAACCAGCAAAAATGAAAATATGATGATGAGGGTTATAACTATTATTTTTTTGTTCTCAATTTTAGAGTTGCTTAACAAAAACTGTTGGTTTTGTTTCTTATTTCTGTTGTTCAATTGATTGCTTTTAACCTCAGTAACCTGCTGTATTGAATTGTATAGTGCTGTTGTGTAAAATGAAAAGATCAACAGCATTTAAAGAAGGGTTACTTATAACAAGTGTTTCTTTTCTAAATAAATTGTTGTTAAACCAATTGTAAATTGGTTTTACCAATATTTCTGAAAAATGAGCAAAATGAGGAAGAAAGAACTGGGAAGATCAAGCATGTGTAAATCACCTGTTTGTACAACTTATTCTATAGTGATGATCGGTTAAGAGTTACTGTTTTTTTCCAGGGTCTACTGCCAGAATTAAAAAAAAAAAATTACATTTTAAGATAGACATGCACCTTGACCTACTAAAATATTGGAGAATGATAAGAGTGACCCCAATGAGAAGAATACATTTTGATAATTAAGAAAACATTTTACAAAAGTATCTGAACACAAAAATGAAATGTCCATGCTAATCACTACATACTATACACAAAAAGTAGGAAAAAAAACTTTGCCTTCCATTTTTATTGCTTTGAAAAAACAAACACAATTCTCTTATTTGAGCTCTAACTAGACTTCTTCTTGTGTTCCTCTACACCTGGCCAACTAAGCTGCTTACATGATCCAGTTAATTTTGTCTCGCAAAACCAAAACCTTCTCCCAAAACCCATGACATTTCCTGTGCTTGTCAATTGTTGTCTCCCTTCTCCCTTTGTTGCAGCACATGTCAGAGGCTCTGAACCTGGTTAGCAGAGGCTGACTGATGACTGGAACCCTCTCCTTCCTAGTTTTTATACAGTATGTCACTAAACTAGTTGTCTTTCTTCAGTTGGTCAGCTGATTGTGGATGTCTGGGGAATGTGGTGCTGACAAGAATCTCCATTTTGTCCCAACATACAACCTTCAATAAGTACTCAAATATTACTGTCCCTAAAACTAATTTCTTTCATTGGAGTTGAAGAAGAAGGAAGGGTATGATATGAGATGTGAAACAAAGTTATACCACTACCCCCTTGCTAGAGGCAACAATGCAGTGGAGAGTAATTCTTTTGAAGTGTTATAAGTAAGTGTTTATAAAAAATATTAACAATAGGAGCAAATAGAATTTTCTTAAATCAACATCTGCACAAAAAAGTATTAATTGCATATGTGTGTAGCAGATTAAATCAAGAGTTACGAAATCATAGCAATTGTTGGGAATAATACTGCCTCCATAAAAAGGCCCCACTGAAAGTGATACTTTCCCCCATGGAAGTATTAATGTGGCAAGCTGACCTCAAGGAATCATCATTGGATGGCAAACGCCCACACTCTGTCCATCCAGCTACTCTATAATTCCATCAAGAAAAAGACCGACCGATGTCATTATCATTTACTACAAACGATGTTCGCTCTGCCAAATGTACTGCTTCTTTATGAGCTGAATGAGATACAGCGGAGGCAAACATGTATCCTAGTGAGAGACAATAAAGAGATGAAGCAAATGCCAAGGATAGGTAATGAAAGAGTGCCAGTTTCCTCATGTGGCGCAAGCCCACACAGGAATCAGCTGAGGGTCCGTCCTTTGCTGTAGAAAAGACTTGGGCAGTGTATCGGATATTGTTGTAAAACCAATATGACATATAGCAGACTTCTGAATATAGAAGATTGAATTTAGGAAGTGAATAAGTCCTGGATAGAAGAGTGACATTCATTTGGTTAATCACTTCCTCATGTTATTTTCCTTAATTGTCTAACATGCTCTTGTTCTCAATAGAGATGAATTGTGAGTATCTGCTTCTGTCACATCACAGCTGAGTTCTGTTTTACATGACTCCATCATGATACATAATATTACAGATGCATGGATCCAAAGATCAAAGGCAAATAGAGTAGATGTAATGAATAATGTCTAATTGTGGTGCTTATACCCAATTTGTTTAAATCCCTATCAAATTTGTGAAGAATTTATTAACTAATGAGAAATTAGAATAAAAAAATATTCACTAATTTACAGGTAAAAATTTGAATTGTGTTTTAGAAATCGCATAAACCAGAGCAAAACCACAGTTACAAGTTTTGAGCAGATTATCAAACTAGTTGTTCTTATTCGAATAACATGCTGTAGTATTACTGAATGCTAACCCTGTGCTCTAAAATTTTAATATTCATCTGCTATTAATCATTGTAGACAATAACGATGAAAGCGTAACTGTTAACAGACTCTCCAGAATTCAGCTGATCTGTAATTAAAAGTGATTATTTTTTAATTTTAATATAGCAATTTAACAATGCATTTAACATGACTCAGCTAGCTGTAGTGCTAAAGAGGCAGGATTGGGGCCAAAATCTTTAATTACTCCACTCGTTTCCTTGGTAAGGTATTGTTGACACTAAAATGAGCATGTATTAACCTCAACAACTCAAGAAGCAGAAGGAAATTAATGAGAAACAAGACTGTCTAAATGGGACTACTAATTTTGTAAAAATGAAAGGTCACTTCCCTGTGCAGGGGTCTATCTGCCTTATGAAAGATTTTCTGCTTGTTATTGCATTTCTACTGCTTTTTTAAGAATTATCTTAATCATATGACAAAGCAATTGTTTTTTAATTGCAATATAGAAATGTGTTAATTGCTGATGTACACCATACAAGTAAGATTAGTTTCTATATTTATTAGGTTCAGCAAGTGAACACTTCAATGGTGATGTTTTAGAATATAGAATAAGTACTAAAAGCATTTTACTGCTGAGCATGTACAGTACTATACTATATTCTAAACTGCAATAAGTATGTTTAAATTATAAATATGGATATTCTAAATTATAAAATAAATTTTAAAATAAAATAAAGTTTTGCGACTCTGAAATTCAAAGGGCAAATTAGAAAGGTCAATGGATAAGATTTGTGGTAAGACTTGGCAGGTAAATGACCACAATGTTCATTATCACTATTAAAGTTCTGTTACCAGTTTTATAGGATGGTTAATGATTTTAGGTTGTGGATTTTGTAGGAATGATAATGGAAAATTTGTGTCTAACTTTAGTGATAGCAGTGACAAGGTTATTAGACTTATTATTAAAACAGTAAGTTCAGTTGTTGCAATATCAAGGAGTTGCACTGGTGGTAAGGGTAGGATGAGGAGCTCCTGTGCTACAGCGGAGTGCATTATGGGTAGTGACAGGTGACGTGAGCACAGTAGCAGGCTATCCTTCTACTCTAGCAGGGATGAGACTAGGTGTGTGGTACCACCTTTCCACTACCACAGGCGAGCTGCCCTTCTTCCTGGCTTCTCACTGTTTGATGTTTAGGCTGGCACTTTTTGTTTTTTTCCCATTAATATTAACCATTTTCTTCTCGATGGAACAGTGTTTACAATCATGCTCAATAACTCTACACGACCACGGTAATAACTGTGGTCAGTCTTTTTTGGCACGGCTTATAGGCGATTAAAATGATAGAACTTTTATTGGTTTTAGATTGACTTATCTTAAAAACTGAAAAGAAGTGTTTTATTAGCTCTAGTGAGAAACACTAACCTGACTTCACTCCAAACGAAATTAAAGGTCTTCCCACACAGAAACTGTCTAAGAACAGATGTGGTGATGATGAGACATTTTGATTAATCTGAACACAGAATATTCCCACAAGTACATAGCTGAGGGGTAAGGTCAATAAGTAGGCTAATTTAGCATGAGATACTCAAATCTAGCATGAAGTATTAAACCCAGCAAAAAACAGAAAGGTATTTTAGGCAAGAAAATCAACACCTATCATTAAGGGAATTCTGTTTTATGTGATTTATGATGATGGAAATGAAGTTTGAATTCTACTTTACACTTTTAATCATTAAAGTTTATATTTTTCAACCAAATTTATTTTTGTGAGCATCATCTGCTTTTTTCACATGCAGATTGCAAATCTTCATTCTGTTCAACAAAAAAGATTGTGTTCAATATTCCTAATGCATACAGTACACGGTGTGTAACGACAATCCCAGGCAACACTGCCACCTTCTCTTTCTAATGACTTGTGCTTTCTTATAAACTTTAATTTTGGAATTCTATGAAAATATTGTTACAGTCTGCTTAGACAAATCAATCTTTTTTTCATTGACATATCAAAAACATGAATGCAAAGGAAACCTCAATCCATATTAATTATATCTTCAAAGTGTTTCTTTGGTCCCACTAAAAACAGTAATGGAAAAGATTACCTCATCAATCCTACACAGTCAACTAATATTGAAGAAATGGATTTATGTGATCCAGTGGAATTAAAAAAGAAGTCTTTCTGGATCCGAGCAGCTCCTAGGAAACTCAGTAATAATGATGTCAATAGCTTTTCTGTTTACATCTTTTCGTCTGTAATTAAAATAAAAACTTTTATTATAAATCTTTTTTGTATTGTACTTTATGCTGTACTTCTTTACATATTATTCCCAGTTTTTAATAAAATTAATATTTCGTCTTGAAAGATATGTTTTTACTCTAGTGTCTCATACATGATTGAACCTTAAATTTTACCTTCCATTCAGATTTAAACAAAATGATGCTGCACATATACAGTACACCATGCTGCACATATTAACTGAAAATCTTAATCTCTTTAATATTTTATTCTGGAACATAGCCAATAATCTACAGGTATCCTGTAAAACAAGTCGAGATCTTAAAGATTCACCTTTAGCAAGGTGTCATTATTGATCTGGAGCATACAAGATTGGCATGAGGAGCAAACATCTGTACTCCCAAAGGCAACACATTCAATTCTGTTAGCATTTTCCTGTTCTGTTTCTGTGTTCCACAAACTTGAACTTGAGTTGAGTCCAACTGAAAAACATTCCATCTGAAACCATCTTAGTTCTAAACCGAGGTTAGCTGTGTATGGATCATGCATGGGAGATTCTGCTGTAAATGTATTACTCAGCATCACAAAAGAGACAGATGTTTTCTTTCCTCAGGTAAAAAAAATATGAAGAAGTTATGATGTAAAATCCAGTAACATATTTCCCTAATGATAATGATGTTTATTAGATATTTTTGTAACTAATGTATATCAAAATTCTATGATTGAAAGGAATTAAAAGCAATTATTGGATATGCTTAAAGCTTTAGTTTTATTGCCATTAAGAATTTCCTTAAATCCTTAACAATGAATCAGTAATTCCACCCATTTCTCAAGTGGGAACTTTGCTGATTGAATTCAATAAGTGTAATTAAGTTTTACTTACTTCTAAATTAAAGGCCATAAAAATATACACTTTCTTAAGGCAAAATCGCATGATAAATGGCTATGAATCTCATTTCAAGAAATTCAATTCTAAATGCATCATCTAATTGCTACTACCTTAATTACCGTATCGACACAGTTAATTAATGAGTTAAGGCTTTTATCCCTTTGAATATGTCAAGAGTCTAAGTAAAATTTCCATCGTAACTCTTAGGTGATTGATTTTTTAATAGAAACTAATATTTCTGTCAACTTTGACATTATAAGTTTAGTTGTCACAGAAAAATCAATAAACAAACAATAAACTGCTAAAAAATAATTAGATCATAATGTTTCATTCAGCACTCAGGGCCCCTGGTTTTAAGAGTGAAATTTGAATACAGTGTAAATCCTGGTTTTCTGTTTACTTGTTACCAAGTGAAATTGCTTATGAAAATGGTCGACAACTTATGGCTGATCCACTAGGAAGACTGAAATTAAATTCACGATTAATTCAATTAACATGTAACATGTAACAGTAAGGTGTTCAGATTTTAATTTTATTGCACATGTCATGGCAAAATGTTTTAATGTTATGTAATGTAATGTTAGAAGTGATGTTGCACAAAAAACAGTTTTTATCACTATGGGGACAACATTATGAAGAGGGCTATTTACCATAATCTCAGGCAAATGGCCGAAAGAAGTAACTGCAAAAAAAGCTACAGAAGGTGATGTTGAAAATTAGTGTGCTTCAAAAGACAAATCATTAGGAGCAACAGAACTTTACAACACAGGTAGGAAGGAATGGTCTGTTCTCCTGGGTTTTTGTGCACTGGGACGGGCTATTACTGAAAAATTAAACAATGTTGCTTTATAGAATCACTGTTATTTCAATCCTGAAACTGGGTTTGTTAATTAAATGCCTCATGCATACTTAATTAATTTATTAGTGTTTACGGTTTGAAATGCAATTGTAACAGATTAATTACTATTAAACACAAAGAAATAAAAAAAATACATTTGGACCTCAACCAAGATGCTTCCATGGATCCCATCTAAAAAACCTTTTGATGGATTCAGATAGGTCTCGGTGTCTGATGACTGAATTATGCTTCATTGTATCTGCAAAGCACTGAAATCATTTCTATTCTCTTGTGATACAAAGGATTCTGAAGTTCTGCTTCACAACTGTCACTGGATTCATTAGTAGGTGTAGCCTCAGTTTATGATTGATGTTTGGGGCCAGATGTGTCACAGCGAGTATAAATGGATCATGTCACTTGGCAGTAAATATCGTGCAGAAAAGACTTGCATACACTGCACGTGTACATTGATTTGACCTCTTGGATCAATTAATTTTTCTTCTGCATTTCAGTGCTAAACTTGTCCTCAAAGTGGCAACGGATGAGCCATGCCATGAATTTTAAAGCCTGTCTTCTGTCTTCTCTTTCAGATTACAGTGACATATTTAAATCCACCCTCTGCTTTTTCTGTAGTACTTGTATTTTAGATCATTAAAGCCCCTCTGGGTGACTATAAGAACTACGCCCCAAATGATCAACCAAACTAATACTCAGCACAATGTTAAAATGAAATGCCAAATTAAACATTAGAATAAACTGTATATAAGAAAGGAAAAAAACAAACCCCCAGTTAAATTTCACTGTCAAACCCTCTTGTGTATTGCAATTCTTGCTTTCTGCATGAGTGTGTAATGGTGCCATGCTTCTGACACGAACCTCCTTGTTTGTTTCTACAGATATAATAGTGTTTTTGTTGTTATCCATTTGTGTGAGGTCTCCTGGTCCTTGTGAATGGCATCACAATGACACCTTTCTAAGCATTAGGTGGCCCTCTGTCAGCAGTAGTATGTATACAAGCTCCTCTGAGGCCGCACCCTAGTCTCTGAACTCCCATCATCGAACTGCTTTGTGCCAGAGGTATTCTGGAGAGTTTAGTCACTGAGCTCAGTGAAGTGAGTGTGTAGTGAATGAGTAAAATTCCAGCATAAAAAAAATAAAAAACTGAAGAAACTGGGAGCAATAGGAGATAAATAAAAGAAATAATAAAATTTAAGTACACTCTCTACCAATATCGATATGAGCAAGCAGCCTTCCACTAAAGGTGATGTATATGCACAAAAAGCATAGGTATGCTTTTTATAGGAATGCTTTTAGGTACCAGGTATCTCTATCAGGTGATTATATACACATTAGGACAGCTAACGTCTCTTGGCAAAATCAGACAATTCCATTTCAAATATTTTTGTAATCACATTATCACAAGATGTTCATATTATAAAAAACTGTTATCCTCTATATATATTGTTTGAAGTATTTAAAGGGCATTTTCAAAGAATTATACTGTACTTCAGTTGTGAGACTTTAGTATCAAAATGATGTGAAGTATTCAAATGATAACATTTTGAAGAATTTGCTACACATTGTGACTTTTTATACATTTACAGGTACCTGAAAAAATGTCTGCTTACATTCTAAACAGTGAACTGTAATACAGTAAAATACACAGTGTAGAGTAATGGAAACAAAATGAAACAAGTTAGTGCAATTATTTACACCAGCATACTATAATACTCAAAACAATGCAAGGTACAGATATTATTGCAATACTGGTATTAACAATGAATTAATTTTTGAATGAAGGAAGTATTAATAAATCACACAAGGATGACTGCAGGAAATTGAAAGAAATGCTTATTTGTGCATATATTTTACAAAAGTATATCTAATATAAATGCATATATGCTTCATGTTGTGTAGAATGAATCCAGTCCCTCTAAAACAAAGCTCTAGTGACTTGGTGCTTGAACGGTTATAGAAATGTCAGCCTAGGGCAGGTTGGAAGATCCTCAATGATGCACTAAGTTTCAATTCCACAGACAGTGCCCTGTCTCAGGCTATTCTGAGCTCCAAATAAAGTTTCAACTCATCATAACTCAGTTCACTGTTTTTTCATGCTGTCAAGAGGGAGACTATTAGCATGTGCTTATTGTTTGAATACAATAAACTGTATTTCCTTTAGTTCTCAGTGGCTTTTCTCATTGAAAGTGAGCCTTGTTCTGTGCTGTTAGAGTCCACTGAACATTTCAAAATGATACACGCTGATATCAAGATTACACCCCCCCTCCCCCAAGGCATTGTGCTTGTGTTTCGGGTTACGTATCTTTTATACTGTACATCATTTTGTCAAGTCTCACCTTTACGAATAGCAGCCAGTGACACTGAGTTATGATCCACAATCATTTCAACATCACTTGAAATATCCACTCAGCCCCACTCCTCACAAGCGCCAAGAAGAGATCCTGCTCAAGCACAGCCAGTGAGCAGCACTGTATTGCTATCCAGTATTTCCTGGCTTACAGCTCTTTCCAGATTTGTTGTTTTGTTATTTGACAGACAAAGCAGAAGCACCTTCAGTTTGTGTTTTGCTGGATTATACAGTAAAGTCACATTTTTCTTTCTTTTCTTCAGCTGTTTGAAACCCTGACAGCTAATACCACATTAAGCATTAAATTACACAGTAAATGTTAACAAATAACACACAACTGGAAATTTACATGTCAGAAAGAAGTGTAACATTCCAAATTCATGTAAACACATTGAAATTCATTGATTGTGAATGGAATAGATTTATGTGAGAGAAAGATTGCATGTCAAGCATGCAAATGAAATCCTTTGGAGCTGAAGAGCAAACAATCCCAGTCCCTTGGAAACTCTTAAAATCAGCAACTGTAGTCAAAATAATTATATGGTTTTAAGTTAAATAAAGGGGCTGTGCATTTCAAAGTGTTTTACTAGAAATATGCATTTGACTTATAATGATAGCACCTTCTATGATATTCAACAAAAATCTGTATTGCTGATGAATGGTCACAGGAAAAGAAAAGAACAATAATAATATCTTTCATTCTTAAGAAAATTTCCAATCCCTCTTTTCTATATGGATTAGCATGCAGCTCCCTCTGTGTAATGAGCTTTAAGGACTTGAAATTAATATTTTTTCAGTAAAAATGTGACAAGACCAAAGTTTTATTTCACACACTGATACAGTTTAAAATATTGCTTACTTGCTTCAATATGTAACTATGGACATTCAAATTTCTGAAATTGCTGGTATTTTGCAATAACAGTCCTTGTTCTCAAAACAGTGGAAGTAGTGCTATCCAGAATCCGTACAATTAAAAAACACAGGAGATTGCAGAATACTGGAAAATAATTTAGCAAAGTTTCTTATTACATGAATTTTTTTAAAACAAATAACTTTTAAGAGGCTAATAAATGATTACATGCAACAAAAAACTGATGTATTTGTACTTTCTTGTGCATGTTATAAGAAGATACTGTGCATGAATCCTCAACTCTGTATGTACTGAGTATATAACAATTATGTTTACACGTATTGCCATAACTGGAGAAGGAGATTACAAATGAAGCAGAACCAGTCAAGAGAAAAATGTACAGGCCTGTGGACCTCCCTCACAGGTTCAGAGTTTAAACACAGCTCTATTTACAGTACCTCTCAACGCGGGAGGCTTGTGCACTGACACCAGGACAATCGCATTATTTTTATTCTGCAACGTCAGAGACCCTATTAAAAGCTTTTATCCATCTGTAAAATAAGACATTAAAGTGCTGCCCTAGCCTGTGTAGGTTTCAGCCGAAAAGGTATTATAAACTTCAATTAATATCTTTCCACAAGAGAAAGAGATTGAAGGACCTCCTCTGCAGTGGAACCAGAGCCCTGTCACTCCTGGAGAGGTTGTGGCTGAAACCACTGATGTGGAGGCTCACCTTTTAGGAGCCTCAATGCACTGATGCAGCTAAGAATTTCAATAAAAAAAACAGGTCAAAGATTAATGCACAAAATAAGGTTTTCTTGTGCTGTTAGCCTTAAACATAAAACATTAAATTTAAATTTAAACTTTCTTTAATTTTGTTATATATATATATTATCCCTTTTAAATTAATCACTGATAGATTTAGGAATTTTCATCAGAGGTCTGGGGTCCCAGGTTCCATTACAGAAGACATGCTGACTAGGTCAGTGGAGTCTCTAATTTGTCCCTGTGCATGTGTGCCCCACAATGGACTGTCGCTCCATCCTGCGCCCTGTGCTTGCAGAATAGGCTCTGGGGTGCCACAGTCATTGCTAGAAATAAGCAGCTTAATGAAAATGGATGGATGGATGGTGCAGAAATTTTATTATTCAAGGTTAGTACACCATATCCTTTAAATAGTCAGCAAAACTGTATTTAATAAATCACAGCTAGACTGTAGTATCATATAAAAAATAAGCTTCACATCAGTTTTTTTAAATGCCTTTTTACTGAATAAAGATACCGGAGTGTAAGCCAGGAGAGGGGCAGAATGAAAAATGAAATGAAAATTAAGAGGCTGAGATGAATGTGGCAGGACTGTCAAAGGAAGGAAATTGAGGAAATGAAGAAATTAAGTCTCAGAGTTTTGAAAAATAACACAGAGAACATGCCACAGCAAGCCATTGTTTCAATGTCGACAGATCTCAATAAAGCCTTGCTAATTTATTTGGAATGTCTCATTATTCCTTCCCCTCCAAGTTGTTGCTCTATTAAAATGTGATAAATGAATTCTGCTAGTGCCATTTTCAGCATGTCCAGTCTCCTCAATAAAATGAAGATACTGCAGTGAGGAATTGTATTTCAGCCGAGAATAATTATGCAGTAAAAGAGAGACAACATAGGGTTCAGTCACTGAGTGATGTTACACTTTATGGTTTATTTACCTTCTTTCTCTGCTTTCAAAAACATAATTTTCTTTTGTTTTCAGGAAGGTTTCCTCATTATACTCTGGCTTTACACTTCAGAGTTACTCAGTTATTTCACTTCATACTTCAATTAGAAATAAAGATCCCAATTTGTGTGGCACAAAGCAAATCTTATGCTTTTGTTATAGAATATAGCAGACCTTTACACCACCATAACACAAATAATTAGGATGTGTGCAGACAGAAGTCTAACTTTTCTATTATTTTTTTATTCACCATTTACTTCTTTTTTTTTTCTGGATAAAATTCCTACCATCTCCAGTTTTGTGAAGTGAATTAAATGGCACATTAGAAGATGGGTCGACTGAAACATGCCCTGTGGGTGTATAATAAACACTACATAGAAGAGCACTTAGGAAATCATTGCTTCTACCACAAGCAAGCCATCTGTATACTCCCAGCAGATTCGACATGGTTAGAACCATGTCTTACATCAGTACAAGCCATCAACGCAGAAGTGGTTTGAGCCCATGCAAAACTGGGGACGTAGCAGTATTTCTTGGTTTCTTTTAGGAGCTCTCACAGGCAAGGCCAATATCATACATATTTGTGTATCACTTTGTGAAACAAATTTGACAGCTAAAAACGAAAGTTGACATTAGAAAAAAACAGAGAAAAACAGCAGCTACACTACAGTTACAAGAATAACCTTCATGTGAACCTTTGATAAAATAGAGAGGAATACAGACTGCTTTCTCACATAACTTTCAACTTCCTTCACTGTGACAAAGGTGAGGAAGACAATTGAATGGGTGGATTGCACTGTGATTGCAGAACCATTTCTCGGCATCTTAGTTTTTCACATCTCACCATTCTTATCTTTTGCCTCTCATATTTTGAGATAACCAGGAATTCTCAATTTACTTTTCTTTTCATGTTGACAAAATGTGAAATCAGGTGTCATACAGGTACAACCTGTTAGCTCTTATGATCTGCTTATTTTCAAAAGATAAACTTCTAACACTGAATCTCTGTACAAATAAACTTTTTGCCAATTTTCCTTTTCTCCCACTGTTATTACAGTACTATCTTTCTCTTCTAGCCCCTTGAAAACTTTGAAAGGTTTGTGATTATTTCTATTTTTAAATAGCCAGAAGCTTTTAAAAAGGCGTAAGCAATAACCATACAAACTAAATTATAACAGGTGCCACCAGACTGCCTTCTTCTTTTAATTTCAAAACCTTATTTTTGGTCACAGCATGAGGTCATCAGTGATAACAAGTTTCCGAGTGTTAGCACCTGTACATTAATGGTCCCTAGGTGGAAGCAAAGGCTCAAGTGTTTCCTTCAACCTGATAGTCCTGCTTATAGATTTCTATTGTCATACAGTTATTTGTAGATGACTGGAACTGGTCTCTGTAGTTGGGCGGACCAGCATTGCCCCAGAGGGGAATTTCTCTCTATTTCACTATCCTCTGTTTTTGAAGTAATATTGTATAGTAATACTGTAATACTGTAATACCAGTAATACTGGGGGCAGAGTGGTGGCTGAGCAAGGCCCTTTACCCCAACTGCTCCAGGGGCGCTGTACAATGGCTGACCCTGCGCTCTGACCCCAAGCTTCTCTCACTGTCTGTCTGTGTGTCTCATGGAGAGCAAGCTGGGGTATGCGAAAAGATGAATTCCTAATGCAAGAAATTGTATAGGGCTAATAAAGCAACATTATCATTATTGTTAAAGCTGCCACATCTCTATGCTTCTTTCTAGCATGAACACATCAGTTTTGCTTGTGGAAATGTATTTCTTATTTATTTCCGATACTTATGATCAATGCATTGTTACAGATTTTATTATTTCAGAAGAGTTAAGAAATTAGGTGAAAAGGGGGTGTGAAAATGTACCACATTCTACAGGCCTTTTCGCATATCGTACTCAAGGCAGGTTAATTGCTTAACATTTCACTATTAATCATCAATGAAGAAAATATTTTATGAGCTTCTTAAATATATGGATTTTTTTATGTTTTTATGGAAATATAGTTATTTCTAATTTAGTATCTTGTTGAAATTAGTACACATTTTACATGAATATTTTGGGTATTTCTGCTCTATGATAAATTTACACATGTATCCAAAGAAAGCAAACAATTTAAAACATAACCATCTAAAACTGTCAGGAAATTACACTTTTTGAATGATTTGTGTAATCATGTTTTGCATTCTTTTTACATTATTTGTTTGATTATTAACAAGTGGAGGATTAAAGCTGTGATTTGCCACAGATTCCTAGACCACATCCTCAGAGATCAAACTAAGCTGGCTTCATCACTGATTGCTTTCTGACAATTCATTCAATTTGTGTCACTGTATTTCAAGGAATTCCAATTGCCACTTTTAATGTCATGAGTACTTTTCTACCAGCGTTACAGAGCTAACATCCAATCTAAACCCAATCCACTTTAAACACACCATGTTGCCCAATTAAGGAATCTGTTATGGTGCTTCTGGGTTCTCATTTCTATCTCTCCCTCACCCTTGCTGAAGCACTGTCAGTGGGGAAATGCTACTAAAGCTTCCTTTAGAGCTTTCATTTCCCTTTTATGCATTCTTTCCTCTAAGTGTCTCTGCATTCATCTGGTATCTTGACTTTTATTAACATAAGAACTCTGCACTGATGTTATGGAGTCTGTCTCATTTCTTTTGGGTTTCAAAGTCCCCATCCTTATGTAGTTGTGTTGTGTTGTCATTCTTCTTGCCCCCATAAAGCTCAGTAAGCAAATCATGTCTCTTTTCAGATTAATTATGGATTAACTCGAATAACTGGAATATCAAACCTCTTGCAGCCCTTAAGGTTAATTAAGGTTTGACCAATTTAATAAACTACTATACTGTATGTTTAGCTATTGGTCTTACATGATCTACATAATCTAATGTTTGGGGCCATATTGGAAAACACTTTACAAACTAATTTATTTAGCTGACACTTCAATCCAAAACAGCTGACATCTGTACCCATTTACAGAGCTGGGCATCAGAATACAGTACTTTGAGTCATGAACCTCACTCAAAGGTACCTTGGATAAGAAAACACAACTTTCCAGTTCCAAGACCACATTCCTGACCCCTACAGCACACTGTGGCGAACAATGTTGTGGACACTAAGTTAGTGATAAGCCACATTTCTTCAGATTTTTTTTATGTTTTCAGTCAGTGGCTAAAGGCCGTATGATATTTGAATTATTAAGCAGATAATGTGTCAAGTTAATAATTTGAAGGATTGGTAACAAAAACTAGATGACTAATTTCAACTTCAGGAACAGGATTGAACACATGTACAGTATGTAAGGGTGTTTCAAAATAAATGGAAAAACATTTTAAAAAATCATTATTGTATTGCTTTCATGTGTTTATAGAATATTTTTTCCTATGCAAAACAGTGTTACTGTACAGTTATGCAGCAGTTTGTTTTCCAACTGATTTGATATTACCTATGTAAGAAAGACATGGTGCAGATTTCTTTATCAGTAATCAAGGAACTTATCTCATCTGTTTTTAACTCATTGTCATCCTTCAGGTTTTTAAGCTTTAAGGAAAAAAATCACCTACCATTTCCAGTTCCTTATGCACAATACAGACGAGAGGTTATCTCATGAATTTTATCAGCACTTGCAGTCAGTCTCACAAAAGGAGCATTATATAGTTTGCTTTTCAGTCATCTCAGAAGATTGCCTTCTTTCACCGAACATCTTTATATCCCTCATATGTGTCAGATGTAAAGATGAATGAAGGAAGTGGTGGAAGAAAATAATAAAATATTGACTATAAAGTGAGAAAAATGAGAAAACACAGAGCTTATAAACTGTGGCAGGCAGTAAAATATGAAAAAGACCAAATAATGATGACCTAAACTGTTGGTTTCTATTCAGGAACAGTGCAGCTTCAGCCTATTTGTGTGTTTGTGTGGGTATTTGATTATTTCAAATCAACTTTACAATGAAGACATACTAAAGAGTATGATTTGTAGCAGACGTTTAACTGGAGATATTGCTGTACTCAGTGATTCAATGGTACCTGTCTTATACTGTATATGTTATAGATATTCGATGATTAATTCTTAAATTCTGTAAACGTTTTAATATAGCTTATTAGTCCTATTAATCATTTATGGAAGTATTAGGGTTCCTGAGACGTCAAAATTAAATTGACTTTTTTGCATTGTTAGTGTACATTTATATGTACAGTTGAGCATCAGAAGTCAACCTAAATAATCAATTGAATTTTGAATTCAAATTTTGGTGCTCTGCATACTAAACCAGTTTTATGCAAAGTATGCAAAAGTCTTGAGAAAAGCTTGTTAAAAGAAAACGGGAAAGTAGTATGTAATACTACTTACTGGACATTTATATATTACTAATCTGTTTGCACTTGTGAAATGCTCTTAAAGCCTGTGAAAATTACTGTCTTAAATTGTATGCTTGTGCAGTGGTTTCTTGTGGATCTCATCTTCACCAGCTCCATTTTGAATTTTTGATGATACAGAAAATAAGCACTTATTTGAAATTCCTGTTCAAAAGTGTGCCTCCTCACATTAATAACAATAACAATAATTATTTTATTTAACCATATAATTTAGTTCAGTACGAATGCTCATTTACAATAGACATCCTGGCCATGAGATATTCACCACTGATGCACAAAAGACGGTGAAAGAGAATAACTATCAGTAAAATGTAAGTAGCATAACAGGACAGGGCAGAGTTAAAAATTGCAGGAGTCAGGCAGAAAATATTTAAGCATGCAACTGATAACACCCTCTGATATAAAGTGGTCATAGCTTTAGCTCTCTCTGCAGATTGTTCTGTCATTGGCAGCAGTAAATTGAAATGACTTGCAGCTAAAATCAGTTCACAAGGGATAACACCATCCAAGAATAGGATGCCTTGTGAATGTTTGAGTATTTAGGCAGAATATGCTCTATCCATAGGACAAGGAGGCTCAGATCCCAAAAAGAAACAAGCAGACACCAAAGCCACCAATGCAGTGCTTTAAGCTATTGTATAAAAAGCTGCCAGAATCTTGATTCAGCACATTGGAGATGGTTCGAAAGTATGCATGGTATGCTTCTGAAAACCAGCAAACAAGTTTCTTAATAAAATGGTAGGAAGTAACTTGATGAGCTGCTGAGAAGGCTACTCCAATTAGAAATGAATGACCAGAAAATTGTTCTGCAGAAAATGTCAAATTGTCTCGAAGCTAAAAGATAAACTAGCTTAAAGATATGATAAGGCCTTTCTCATTAATGACGAGAGGATCAGTAGAGATGGTGCCTTGGGAAATGTGAACCTGGAGATAACTGAGGAAATGTTCATAAGGACTTAGGTACAATTGCATTTTAAAATAGAAAATATTAGTGCTTGAGTTAAACTGGCTTGCTTTACTTTGTTTAATTTTATTTTTGGTGACCTTCTGTTTTCCATAATCAAACTTCTGTTTTAAAAATTGGAGTGAGTGAAGGGAAGAAAATGATGAAGCAAGATTTAAAAGATATTAAATAAACACACAACCTTGTGTAATAATTCGTATAATGTAACTAAGCAGACACAATGGGACAATATTTTTTGTACAAATATTTAGCTTACAAATAGGTGGACAGATACAGTTGAATGCGATCAAGCCCATCATGAGGGAAGGAGACACAATTGACAATAATTCCCAGAAATATAATGACTGGTAAAGGCCCTGATGTTTTAGTAAGATAGAATCCAAGTTCTTTGAAAACAGAGATCAGAGTTAATGAGGTTTCTGCGAAAGAAGCACTAGGAAAATCAATTTAAAGAAAATCATAAAGAAGATGGGGAAGAAAATGTATTTTATAGTTTTAACTGAATAAAGCAGAAAGCTTTAACAGAAGAAGCTCTTAGGGCAACTCCTGCAGTCAAAGTTAAGTACAGTTTATTTACCCAAGATATGCAGAAGAAATGCCAGAGATCTGGATCAAGAGACATGACTCTGAATGCATTAGAGATTTCTGCTTTAAAAAGCCATGAGTCTCAACCTGCTTATTTAGAGAAATGGTATGATCTATGACGACATAGTAAAGAGAGAAAACGTATATTGGAATGAAGCTATTTATGCTTGGAATGAAAGTGTTATTGTCACAGAGTCACAAAAGTGGGTGTGGGGCAACAGATCTCAGGAACTATATTGACTTTAACGTTAATTTAATTTTTCATCTTTAATTTGTTTCTGGTGTCTGTTTCTTCCCTCCAATCAACAAGGACTGAAGGACACATTGTTTGCTCAAACACCACTCAATTACCTGACAGTAAGGGATGGCACATGGAGGTATGTGATATTGCTCAACCAAAGCGGACTGAACCTGGGGCAGAGGAGGGCAGGAGGAAAACAAAAAGACATCTGGCTATCTGCATACAGTCAGTTAGTTAATTGGCTGTTAGCTATGCCTCAACCTCAGACATCACAAGAACACTTCCACACCTCTGAGCCCTGGCCAGGAAGAGGCTTGATAAAACGGAGTCAGGAAGCACAGAACGGACAGAGAAGAATTTGGGGAAACACACACCACTGGACACAGCACAGGACCTGGACACCAGGGGGGACTCTAAAGAGAGCTGTAAAAGCAGACTCTGTTATCATGCTCCTTCCCCTCTACCTGATTCTGGAAAAGTGTGGATTACTAGATCTAAGAGTGACAGAGACAGGATCACAATGGGTGGTTCTATTTTGAAAAGAACTAATGGAATGGGTGGGAAGCTGGTCGAGATTAATGTTGCTGGCAAAGAGAAAGTGGAATAGGAAATTGAGTGAACATCAAGGAATTAGAAGGTGCAGGTAGATGAATGTCTTTAGTAAGGGAATAGCCCTTACTGAGCTGAATATAACTCAAATGGTGGTAGTGCATACTCAATTGTAGAGGTTGTAGGAAATGTCTGAGACCTTGCAAGGAATGGTGCAATAGAGACTTCCAGTGAGCACCAAATGTGTAGGTTTTGGGTAATGTTGGATACATTGGAAGTGAACGGTGCTTTCTGTTATACACTGAGAGATGGAAAACATTTGACATTTTGATGGTTGCACACTTGCTAAATGAGCTGGAGGTAGGATGCCAGGGCAAAGAAGATTGCATCAAAAGCACCACGGAACGTGAAGCTAATGGGATTGGGCCGTGTTGGAAGTCGGGGATAAAAACAAAAGGAAAGGTTGACATAGGTTGCCATTTCATGCCTGCTTACTAAGCCATAAGTAGGGTGCTGGACAGACCAGGGGGCCGAGGAGAAGGCATCAGGGACCCCAGGGGCTGAGAAGGAGCAACCTGGTGCCGAAGGTACCAGAGGTGGTGGGCCATGTTGGACACCGGAAATAAACATTACATTACAAATTACAGAGTATAGGACACATGTTGGTGTCTGAGACACCAACCTGAGCCAGATGAGCCAGATGTTGGACTACACAGACCCTTGACCGAGGAGGTGGCTTTAGGACCAGCAGGAGACAAGAGAGAGGAAACTGGAACCTGGAATACAGGCAGGAGCAAAAGTGGGCATTACATGTTGTAGAACATCTGCTGGCTGAGCAGGAGGTAGGACAGTCTTAGGGCTGAGGAGATGATGTCAGGAGAAGAAGCGGCCGAGAGGGGGGAAACTGGGGCCAGTAGCAGGGGTATTGTGACTGTGCCTCATTGGACGCTGGGGACAGAAGCCTTAAAAGAGTACATAAGAAAGTTTAATCAAGATTAAACTAAAGAGCACACAAAAAGGAGGAAGGCTTGAGTTCTAAAATTGAGTGAACTGGGTTGTTTTCACAGGATGATGATGACAACAGGAAGTGGCAAGAGCAGAAGAAAAAGAAACAGAAGACAAATTATTAGGAAAAGCAGGGATAAACTGTGGAGAGGGAATGTTAAATGAAGAAATAGAAACAGGGGGACAAGGGAGCAGCAATACAGTGGTTCTTTCGGTAATCTGGTGTCTTAGTGCTGGACGACATCATTGCTGGATGTGGAAGAATGCTAAATGGACAGAAGATTGCTTGTTATTGACTTCAAAGAGATAGAGAGAAAAAGTGTGTTCTATGATTTCCTTTTGAAGGGGATGCCGTGATTACTGAGAGCCCTTTGCAATCTAGCCACGGTCCATTTTTTTATGTCAGGATTATGTCAATAATTAGAGCTGCAGGAGGAGTGATGAGGGAGCTGTGGCACAAATAGCTTTGACTGATACCAGGGGGTGAATGAGAAACTGAAGGGGATGGTTGTGATGACAAAGATTCCTTGAGTGGAGGAAACAGAAACAGATCTGAATGCAAGAGAACTTAAACTGGATGATGAGGCATATTGAGATGATGAAAATGGTGAAGATGAAACAAAACAGGGGGCATATTTTTCTGAGAAATCAGAGATTTTTCCTCGAGTTCAAAAAGTTCTTGATCTGAAAAGTAGATCTGGAGATCCATGGTGCAGACGAACATATTATATTATAGTACAGCAATGAAAGACAAATTTCTTTCCATCTGTCTTGCACTGTACTTTTTTAATTTGTTGTTTTAGAAGCAACACAGTTACAAAACGTAGAAGCCTTCCTTCTGTCTTCTTGGTTGTACAGATTATTTTGAAATGGAAGATTTTATTTTCCACCGTTTTAGCTGTTCTGAAGAACACAGTACACACGTCTATGAGTTATGCATGACAGAAATGTGAAAAGAAGTGTTTGTGTTAGATATACAGAATATAGCTAATTTCAGCGATGATTACAATTAGGAACAGATGGGTGATGTTGTTTTGGTTCTTGAACTTCCATTAGTTGCTTTAAGTTCAGCTGGATAAAAGTACTACATTTTTAATTGTAGTATGTCACAGAGAACTGCAGTAAATTATAATTGTAGGAAGTTGTTTTCCCAATTAAAAATCTTAAATCAACTTATCTTAGTCCAGTTAAGTATTTATATAGCATACAGAATCATGGAATGAACAGTGAAACATGAACCACAGTAGACAAATGGAAAGTATGTGGAAGTGCATTTAAATCAAGAATAGAAGGCCCTTCTCTACCAAAGGTTTGTGGTACTTGGCTGAATGAGATCCTTCAATTCATTTTCTATAAACTGTGAAATGGGCTAGATGAGCCAAATGGCCCCCTCTCATGCGTAACCTATCTTATGTTCTTAATCTTATGACAGAAATATGTTTTTTATTACCTTTACCACAGTATTTTCTGAAGTAACTGAAAGTATAAATGTTGATATATTAAATAATATATTACTCATAATAGTTGCTCTCACCTAATTTAGATTTAACTGACTTGGTGTATTTGTGTTTTCCACCACAGGCCAACCTTGACCATCAACCATATTGCCACAACAACTTGAGACATAAAACATCTGTCCTCCTCCTCTTGCACTGAGAATGCTTCAGTATGTTTGTTTTACGGGTTCAGTGGGGAATTACGACATCACAGAGGAGCAGTACGGTGCTTTTGTACCTGAAGTATCATTTTAAGACAATTTCTAGGCAGTTAACTGTAATGGCTATTCCAAGAGTTTACTCCTACTGAGCTAACACAATGTGTTGCTTCTGAAACAGTGAATATTTAATCTCAGACTGCAGCCCATTAGCAGTTTTTCAAATCTAGGTGAGGTGAAACCTTAACGTTTATATAATTTGCGCATAAACAATATATACTGTCCTGATTTTTATGCTAACAAACCATCCTTCAGGTAATATTAGATTGGATATCATGATTATTTTTCATTATTAACTCATTAAAAGCTTTGATAGTTTTGGATTTTATTTTACATTTACATTTACATTTTACATACATAGCAAATACATAATCAGCAGATAAATGATAATATATTATATTTGGGGATAGTAATTGGAAATTCGTCAAGACTGATGTAAGGCTGTTGCTCACATCTTCAGACTTATTATTTAATCTCTCATGCTTTGACTTCAGAATCAATACAGCAGTTTCATGATCAGTTTTTTTTAAAGCTTATGCCAATTTCACATATTCATATATCATATATTATGATATTATTACACTTTTTAACTTAATATTATAGGATATTTAATCTTTAGATTCCAATACATGTACACATCTGTTTCAAACTTGGGATCTTTCCAGGAGTTAGAAGTTAGGATCTCTCCACCAGTGTATTTCTCCGCTAGAAAGTTTCTCTAACTAATCAGTCTAATTCTAGCCAACCACAATGGGTTTTGTAGCTTGAATTGGGTTCCAGGCTAGGCCGACCAGCTGAATATACTTTGAGAGCACAGGAATGTGTGCATTCTTGTGCTGGTCAATCAGTCAATCAGCTTCAGGCTCCAGCCCAGCTGCATCATATGAAAATGTGCAACACTCACCATGATAATTCTTAGAGATATGCATGTTAAGCTACATTCCTTTACATTTGTATTATAAATGCGTTTCAGTGCCAAAAAACAAATTAATAGCCATTACTTGCAAATTAGTTGTGGCATAATTATTTTGTAATATTCAAAACATGGAGTTCAATTAGTAATTATTTTCATGTTACAATGGATGTGTGTGGGATGGGTGTGGCACGCAAAGTCTTTTTAGATTATTGTGTCCTAACTAGAAAAGTGATGAGCTCAGCTTCTCAAGCACATCAAATATGTTTATTCTCTAAGCGTACAGCACTAATAAATCTAAAGTGATTTAAGTTTGAATAAGAGTCATTCAATGTGAGCAGACAAGTGCTTCATGCTTGGTTAGTTTCTGTCTTAGTCATTGCTTTGCTGCCACTTTGTTGGTAGAATGTAGCTTTAAATTCTCTAGAGTGCTTTTGTTTTTTCTTTGCTGCACTACAAAAAAATAATAAGAATGAAAAATTATTGGCATGTTTTGCTATTTAAATACATGGCTGAGTGATATTTCTGATTCTCTTTCATAAGCAACACAGGGAAATTGCACTGGTGACAACAAAGTCTAACACTGTGAATCAGTGATCCAGCAACACATTAGAAAAAGCAGAACTTGCCATTAAATTGTTGTTTTTGTGGTTAATTATTTTAGTTCTCCTTGATACTTTAGCACTGAGTTTCAGAAGGTGCACAAATATCTACTGTAAACAACCTTAAAGTTATGAAAGCACTAAGAGTGCAGACATACAGTAAAGACACTAGGCCCTGTTTTGAAAACCCGTCGGTACTTAATCTTTCACAGGGATGCAAGTGAATTAACGTTTTGACTATGGGGCTTCCCCATCTGGTAACCTAAAACCTTCCTAATGTAAATAAAAATTGTGCAGTACACTTTTGTATCCTTTAAAAGTTGACTGAAAATCAGCTGTTACTTCAGAATGAAGTTCAATGGAGATTTAATGTTTTAGAAGTTATTTAAAATAATTATAGATTTAGACCCTTTGAAATATTTCATTTTAGTTTGTCCAACTAAACTAGTAGTAGTGCTGTGTACAGTGGTTTACCGTGACAGACGCTAGCTGACTGTGAAGGCCTGCAGTAAACAAGAGTCTGCCACACAAGCACACTGTACTGTACACTTGTCAGCCAAGGCTCCTCTACACGACTGGACATGTGCTGATGCTTCAACACTTGGCTTGTGCTAGGAATTGCTTGTCTTGCTAAGGTCATACACCAGTTACATTGTCTAGAAAACTGCAGAATAAAAAATAAAAATTTCTGTACTGTAAATCTGGATTTTTGGAGAAAATAATAATTTACTTCGTATTCAGACTTCTATTCAGATCACTGTTCATGATCTTCAGAATGAATGCACATTTTTTTTTAAATAAACATGAGCTATTGCAGATTTCAAACTATGAAATTTCAAAGTGCAATGTTCACCCTTTACAAGCCTCCAGCTAAAGCTCATTACCTTTACCTGCTTACATTATGATTCACTATACCTTTTGCTAATCAAACAACATTATTTTCTCTAAATCCCAATTACAGTACCACTGCAAATTTATTATGTAAATGTATAAAAAAAGCATAAAATATTTGTTTTCATTCTTATAAAAAAATCATAATAACTGAGCAGATCAGATTTTTACAAATTAAAGTACCAGTTTAAAGGGTAATGAAAGACCACATTAACATTCACAAAAATGCACTTAATAATGATTTGCTCTTGGATTGTTAGTTGTGTTGCACAGGGAAATTAAAAACATATCTGGGACTCAGAGTGTATCTCATCCTAGATCCACTTAAGCCAATGGCTGAAGTACTTGTTTCTCCATTTAGAAACCATGTCTCCCCAGATGCATCTTCATATGTAGGGATGGTTCCTCTCCAATAACTGCATCTACCACAACAGCTATCATTCTCCCTTAAGCACTCAGGTTAAGCTTAGGTGCCATTTTATTGGCATCTGTAACAGATCAAGCAGATGTTTTCTGCAGTGTAATACTTTAGGGAAGTAATAACTGTTTTACTGAAGAATGGCAAATAACAGGTCACTTTTCATTTTCTTCCCAGATCATACAGCGGAAATAGCTGGTCTTACAGCTCAAATGTTAATGAGGAAATCTGGACTTTGTGATCACACGAAAAAAAAATATGGCCAATCTGAATACTTTTGAAGTGTGCAGGAATGATATGTCATCCCTGAGGATGCTGTAAAAGCCATATTGAAACCAGGAATATCTATTACATATCCGTTCTGTTTCAAAATATTAAAAGCACTGAAATAATTAATGAACACTTAAAAATATCAAATATGAGGGTACATAATTATCCACCTAGTAATCTAGAGGACTATGATCTGTTGATAGTCTGAGGGTTCCAAAAACATAGGACACTTTAATTGGTTTAGCAAACTGGTGTCAATGAGAGAAAAACAACACAACCTTAAAATACCCAGGATTTATTTATTTATTATTAATTAAATGTATGTATTAGTAAAAAGTGTAAACAGAGTATTTTGAAAAGAAAAGGCACCTTATAAGCACGTTTGCCAATACTTAATCATTAATAATACCATGCACTAAAATAATATTAAAAATGACACACATTCACTATATATAGAAACAACATCAATAATAATCACACAACACAACACTGATACATATACCAAAAAGCCCAAAACAGTCAGCAAAAAGATCTTTCTCTTCGTCCCAAAACCCTACTCAACTGAAGTCTGTTAAGCAAAAACTCTTGTTCCAGAGAAAGAAAGAACAAATTACAAAAAAAGTCTACTCCCTAGTTTCCTTCTCTCCTCTGCTTTCACAGTCATCTTTTAAAGTCTGTGTGCCACCATAAATAAATCAGTGTGGCACTCAGAAAACTTCACATGGCTTGAGTCACCCACTGTTGCAGAGACTCTTGTCAATTACCACACAGTCAGGTGTGACGCACAAGGTGTGTGGACGTGCTGCACACGTTGGGACCGAACCTGAAGTGAACTGCCAGGCAGATCACAAAGGAGGAATTGACATACTTTATAAATGAAAGTGTAATTTTTGCATGAAAATTCATATCCCTGTACTTGTCACAGTTACCTGATTTTGCTTAGATCTCTTCCTGTTTAAGAATATTCAGAAATACTTTTATGATAGTATTTTTATGAAGTATTTATGATACATTCACTGAATTTAAGTGAAACAAAACAGTTTTGATTGGTATTCTATGGACACATTCTCTGTCAACATGCCTTTTAACAATCACTATACAGTGTCTGATGACAGTTGTGCATTGCCTGTTATTGTATAATCATCTGAATCCCATCTTTTGTACCATGATGCTCTGTTCAATGTCCCTTGATTATCCTCAAAGTATAATTTATCATAATATTATACTATCATTTCAGCCAGTCTGCTGATAACATTTTCTATTTTGATTCACCATACAGGATACATTGCATTTTAAAATGTGTGTTTTAAAGGGATTCTGATGTCATATTCAAACCCCCTAAAAACCCTGTCCAGCCCCAATTTTAATTCGATTAAAATTTCCCTTATCCTTCCACCATGTGGTGGAAGCCTATGGTGATTGTGAAGATTAACACTATTGTGTTGGTGTTCAAAGAATGAGAATTTTGGCAACTTAATAGTAGACTGGGACAGGCAAGCAAATAAATGTGTGTACAAATCCTGGAATGGAGTAAACCAAGATTACAGGATGGGACAACCCTTTCAGAATCTTTGATTACACACTGAACCAAGTGAATTAAAATTTAGTAGATTCCATCAACAGCTACAACTTCTTAAAGTCAGAATGTTAAAACCTGCTACTATCATAAACTGTTTTGCAAAACATGGTCCATCATGCAAACTTGACTAATTAACTTCTAGTTTTGCTTGTAACTTATTTCACCTCCTGTGCTCCAATCTGAAGGAGAGCAGGTGTTTGTGTCAATTTCACCACATTTCGAATGTGTAATTAACACAAACTGCAACAGAGACAACCTGTATAAATATCAGACTATGTAATTGAAGGCTTTGCTGTTGTAGTGAAGGGATATCATGGACAATGGAAAATCTGCATAAAATACTAGAAACTTTAGGAAAAAAGTATTGTTTTTTTATTTCTTTCTCAGTCATCTGTAAAAGTCACTTGATGGAAGAGCAGTTATACACATGATTAATTTAACATTAATTCCTGCTTTCAAGTTAAATTCTAAAATTTTTACAAACATTATAAATCACACTATGCTTTGGGAGCAACATTTTGCACTTAGTGATTACTCTAACATAGTAAACATCATAGATTAACATAAAAAATGGGTAAAGAAGACCTACTTAAAAGGTAAGGTAAATGGCTTTTTACCTTGAAAGTACAGTATATCACTTCATGGGACATATGCAGGGAGAGATGGTTATAAGTGTTTTCATAACCATCTGTTAACACTCGAATATACTCATTTTACATAGGGAATGTACAGCAGGGCGTGTCAATCATTGTCATAAACTTCAAATATTGTTATTTAAACGTTGTGCTTAAAACAGAGTGAGATAAAATCTTCTCTACAGTGATTGCAAAAAGGGGCCTTTCACTGCAAGATTTTTCAGAGCCGCCTAAAGGATATTATTTTCAATAATGCCGACAGGCTGTGGAAGATTCACTTTTCTGCTGTAATTGCTAGCATTCCCTTTGAAACAGCTTCCACTCCATTTATATTCATTCGTAAGGCTCTGTGCTCATCTAAAGATTTACCCTTCCTTTTAGAATATAATACTTGTCACCAGCACTTATCCAGTTCCTTCCCTGTAAATATGTGTACATATAGTAAGGATTGTTTAGATGCAAGTTAATGGATATGAGATCCAATTTACATTATGTACTTATATGTGCAAGACGTGACTGTGATGCTTAAAAGTATATTTTTAACATCACCAACTGTATATGAAAGTATACAGTTAATTGAAAAGTTATCAGGCTGCAGAACTTACTGTATTTTAATTTTAATCATAACCCTCAAAGTCACTGCAATTATTGGTGGCTATGTTTCAGATCACTATGTCTGTATATCAACACAAATAGAATTCAAGGTTTCTTTCTTTGTTGGCTAGTTTGGGAAAAGGGTTTGTTATGTGATAGAGATCGCAAAGGAAGTCTAGAAGAAAATAAACGTTTTCAAAGCAAACATTTACACACTGCACAAATGAGAGAGGGGAGTGGGGGTGGCATTTATTGCAAAGCAAAGTAACCATAGGATATTCTTGGTCTAAAAAAGAAGAAGTTCATGGCACACCGTTGGTGTGAAGGAGGAGGTGGTGTGTGGGGGGTATTTTTAGTTATTTAAGGGACTGAAGTTCCTTGTATATAGGATTGAATAAAACGCTTCACTCCAAAGTATTTACCTGGCAACTCTGGAGAACTCTGAAATACAAGTCCTTTGCATTACCATTTCAATTGTGGATTATAGAGATGTGTGAACTGAAGAATTGGATTTATTCATCAATAATTTTCAGCAGTCAATGATAAAATCTTTAAAATACCCAAATATGTCATATGTTATTAAATACCCTAAATAAATGTAGTGTGGTAACAAACGTTTTAGCTTTTTGCATTGGTGAAGTTAGATTTCATAATATTTTCTTTAATATGTTAAGAAGATGTGAGATGCAAACAATCCTATATGGTTCATAAAACATTGAGTAGACCCAGAGCTTTACAACGCTAACTTCACATAAACATCAGATTATCATGGTGCACAGCTTTACAAATGGAAAGATGAGGAAGCAGGCTTAAGATGAAGCCAGAAATTGGTAGATGGAATATTGTGAGTAAATAAAATGAGGCAGAGATCAGAAACAGAGATTCATGAAAAGAAATTGACCTGAAAAGCTACAGAAGTCAAGGCAAGATAGCATGAATTATGAAAAACCTTTTCATGCTATGGGGACACTGAGAGGTCTATAGACTTCAGCTAATTTATCATGCTTTTCAGCCTTGGTTTGCTGAAAACACATGCAGTGTTATTCTGGGTTTTTCCTGTGAAGGGATTGGGTAGAGATTAATTTTTAATCATAAAAAAATAAATTGGTGTATTATCCAAATCTCCACATTTTGAGATATTTTGTCCTCAAATTAATTTTATGCTTTTGTGTGAACAAAAAGAGTTTGTCTGTCATACTCATGCAATTCCAGAAAGTGTGTGGAACATTAATGTCAGTGCATTAATTTTGTAAAATACAACCAAAAGAATAATGCAAGAATATATTAATATTTTACAAATATCTATGTGAAAAAGCAGCAGTTGTTACCATTATGTTATTTTACAATTTAGGGGGGAAATTGACAACATTACAAATCCATTAGTTTAAACAGTGTACAAACAGTGTGGCTATATAGGAGTAATGTAAACACCCCATATGTGAATAAGTACAATAAGGAAATGAAATTGCCAGTTTGGGAGAGATTAAACAGTAGTACAACACAGTGTAAGAATTATTGAAGGACTGAGGTGCTGTCTAAACCAGAAAGCCTTGAGCAGGTGCTGAAATGTGGTCAGGGACTGAGTGGCTCTGATTAGTGTGTTCAGTTCAAGCTGTGTCCTTGAACCGCAGCACTTGCACTGTCATTCCCAGACTCTGTGTGCGCCCCTGTGTGGTCAAGATCATCACACACTCACAGAGCAGACACCCGGCTGAATGCCACCATGTGCATCGTAACCCTACCCTCCACCCTACTCTCCCGGTTCCCTGTCTCAGCAAACATCACTCCTCCACACATCTGTCGACTCACAATCACCCACAAAATCCTCAAAAAGGTCCAAATCGGTCCACACCTGCCACTACATGGGGCATATTTTGTCCCTGAGGGACAAGTCTACACTTAAGAAAACCAATCTAGAAAAATTCATCCTCGGCAATACTTCAATACAGACTCCACCTGTGCCCAAGAATGGGAATCCTAGTCATTACATGACCCTCCCAACAACCTCCCAGATCTCACCTGCTAAGGAGAGAGCAGCCCACTCTGAAGCACATTAGGAATGGTCACGATTTATGTCTTGCTAACCAGTGTAGATGGGGAATCAATGTAAACCCTCTTTGTGCCTGTGGTCTGGACCAAACTATCGGCACATCCTAGAAGAAGGCCCAGTCCACAGACTCAGTGGAGAACTACTCACCCACAACACAGATGGACCAGAAGCCATCGCTGGGCTCAGGGACTTTGCATTCGCTAAATAAATAGGGTTGAGAATCAACAGGCTGTGGCAGTGGAGAAATCAGAGGGGGCGCAAACAGTCTAGCAGAGGAGATGGTGCAATTGATGGTGCGTTGGGTGAGAGAAAAAACTGCAGGTAGTCTAACAGCACAGTGATTGACACAGCTTTGAGCAAAAACTAGCAGTTAGTTTATTTGATATAGCTTACAAAGAGTACAACACCATAACTTCTGTCCCAATTTCTGTGCCTTGATTTGCGTTGCTTTCATTTGTTATCACATAGTATGATGCAGAACCTCATTTTATGTTTGTAACTTTTTACACCTTTTTTTAGCCTTTATTTACAGTTCAGATTTCCGGGTTTCTTTGAATTGCACAGCAAAGATCAATCACTTTTGTCGTAAATTTTATAGACATAGAAGACACAGGGAACTGTACTGTTTAATTACAGTCTTATTAACTCAGTATTGATATTCAAACATTAGTACACTAATGCATTTAAAATACCCTACAAAAGTACTTTGAGATATTCAGATTAATTTCTTTAACTGACAGGTCTTTCATATACTGTAAATTTGATTAAAGCTGTAAATGGACAGCTCTAAAGTAAAATGATTTTACATTGTGTACACACTGCAGTACATGTGGTATTGATTGTGCCTTTTATGACCCATTTGCTCTGTTTTTCTTTATGCGTGCCATAATTATGTGTTTAGAGATACTTTCAACATGAGCAAAATAAACTAATTAAACAATTATATTCAATAAACAAATGTGTTCTAAGAAAATCTAAAGATGGAAATTAATTGGAAGTTGGTAAGTAGAAGACAAACACCATGTATTTACGATTTCATTAGAAATTAATTTGTTCTGGCAGCTTATATATCCATGTAAATGAGAGAAAATTCTTATACGGCAAGCTGCTTATTGTGAGTAATATGCAAAAGCCATAATACATCAAATGAATCTAAAAGGTATTATGGATGCAATCAATTTTTATGAAAAACAAATTATACATTGCGCAGGAGATTAAACATGATCTAAGAAAGTACTGTAAGTACTGTACTTGCAGAACAGACAAAAAGCAAGAAACCAAATACACAACATATAAGATATAAATATATAAATAACTTTTACCAAATATTTATATTTTTCCTACTTCCTACTCCCCGAGTTGAGTGTAACAATCACAGCTCCCTTGCGTATTGCGTATTACACACTGCTGGTTAATCCCACTTCCACTTCCGCCTCAGCCATGACAAGGCACTGATTGGCATCAGCATAACAATGTGGTTTGCTTATAGAGAGGCATTAAAAATGCAACTAATATCTCTCACTAAATATTGTCTGGTCTTCCAGACTTGTAAGCCCCCTAAATCATTTCTGACTCTATACAGAGAGCGTAGCTGTTACAGACACTGCACCACCGCCACACTGCAAGTGGTTAGCAGTGGAATCGCCTGGCCCGTCTGAAATCTTTTATTACTAAATGTTTAATTGAAATATACTCTAAATGTACTTGAAATTATCATCACAGCTACTATGATTTTCCTCTTGAAATATGAAACTACTGTAAGGTTTTTCTGTTGTGCTTTGCATAGGTTCACTATCATTATAACATTAATAATAATGGGTTTTTTTACCCTAATCCACAATTGTACATCACTATTTCACTGGCAAAGAAAAAAAACACTGTAGCAGATCAACCTCAGAGACACAGCAACTCAACAATCTGCCTGGAGCTGGCTCTGAACCTGGTCCTAAAGAGCACTATGTCCTCTGATTTTCATTCTGCACAGTTTTTAATCACAAGCAAATTGATTTCAAATTTCTGTTTGAGACCTTTGCTTTTAGCTCTAAAAGAGAAGGAATTTGTTATCAGAATCAACTCTGTACTAATTAGGGAGTTTCAGTACCTCACTTACACAGGTGTATCAGATGAAATGTGGCAAGTTGGCCTTAAGCAGAAAGAAGAAACCCTTACTGTGGAAGTGTCTGATACAATGTCATTTCAAGTTGTGTAAACTGGTCACCTATTAAGGGTTTTTTAGTTAGAGATAAAAGACAAAATTCATAATTAGCAAGTACAGGAGAAACTTAGACGTAGTACTCTTTAGCTAAGGTATTGTCAAAACCAAGGTCTGAGTTTTATATTTAAAATAGGCTCCATTTCACCATTTTCACAGCAGTGAAAATGCGGTGCACTGTGACACTACACAGAAGAAGAGAGACACGGCTTCACACGCTTCACAAGCTGATTCAAGAGGGAGCTCAGAGAAGGGAGAAGGCATTGTGGGATCTTTAATGAACATATAGTCAGGACCTCCATTTAAATGGCTCGGCCCCTCTTAGCTTCTGAGATCTGAAGATGTCAGTCAATAAAGCAGTAATGTTGCTGCATAAAATAATAATGTTGTTACTAAATGTAACCTTCAAATGTTACAACAGATAATTTATGAGACCTTTATTCTGTAATGAAATTCTCAATATAACTTTTCATCATTTGACTGACTAATCTAAAATCTATCAGATCTATCAAATCTATCTAAGGTTTTGGATCCTGTTTCTGTCTCTCAGACCCCTGTTTTTTCTGCTGCAACAGTTAGAATCTGTCTCTCCATATACACATCATGCCAGAATTTAGACTGCTGGTATCACATTTTCCGACTTGCTGCCTCTGGGGCTCTATTCTACTGTATGCCCTCTGCAGAAGCCCTGTGGTCCCTATTATTACGAGGGTTGTCATCTTGACCCCTTTTTCCCTTGATTAGTGAGTGTGTGTCAGTCCAGTATTTACCCAGGAATCTGACTCAGGTTCAATACTCTCAGGACTCAGAAGACTCAGCCAAATGAAAAAGCACATCACTGTTTTGCATTCAATAAGTATATCTGAAGGTGAGCTCGGGAGGCCTGTGGTCCAAACCCACAACTGTCAATCCAATAGCTTCAAAGCCAGAACATCGCCTATGTCTAAATGCTCACTGAAAATACAGATAATTGATGTTATTACATGGCTACAAGTGATTTGTGGGACATGTTTTAGATCTGTATGTCAAATATCATTGTAATATTTGAATTTCTAAAGAGTTTAAATTTGAAGAGTAAGTGTCATCTTTTCATTTGTGCTGCTTTAGCAAATACAGTATGGGCTGTTTTTTTTTGTTCTCCCCTTAACATGTAGGTTACTTGCCAATGCTGGAATTTAATATCCTTTTATATTCTTAGCATTTCCATTCTGATTTGGCACGTGCAACTTTGCTTGCTCTTTTCGGGGATCAGACTTTGTTGTAATCCTGGTCAGACTGTCAGACATCTGATATAGTGCTGCTAATAACTACTAATAGATCGAAAACCATTCTGCCTCACAATCCTACTATTACTGAGTTCATTTGTTTTATTCAATTTCAACCTTCTCCTCTTCTCTGATTATTCTGTTTCATGTAGCAAATCTGTTAGTCTGGGTGTGAATGTGATGTGTTGAATCTTTAAGCTTTGGAATCTACATTAGTGTGTGTGGGGGGCTCACTCAGTTATTTCTGCCTCATCCCTCAGCTGAGCAGTCAACCCCAACCCACAGCTGTCATTATCATTTTATCAATAAATACTCTGCCATTTTAACATGGAAATTGGAGTTTGTGTGTCACCACTGAAATGTAAAAAATGAGTTGGTGTGGTTGGGTGAAGGGGTTTAATCACTCTGCTGTATTGATTTAAAACAAGTTTTGCTGTGGTTAAAGAAGCATATTTGCTTGCATCACTTTTTTCTTTACATTACAGTTTCTCTCCAGTGTTTTTGTAAACAATTTACTTTTCCCTTCATTCAGTTCCTAAAGGCCAAGCATCATCATTTATGCTGCTTGGACTAATCTCATCGTGTTTACAAGACACTCCATGTTTAATGCACTGTGTGATTAGAAAAAAAATATTCATGCCACTTTTTTCTTCAGGCTTCATTAGGACAATTCAGTAAACTAAATAACATTTATTTTTTTATCAGTGTGACTGATGAGTGAATTTGCTTGAAATAATGTATTAAAATTGCATAGGTCAGTAGCCTATGTTGCATTTTCAGATAGTTGTTTACTTTTCCTCAGAGCCAAACATATTTTTTTTCTTTTGTCATACTTCTGATGACATGAATAACAGTGAACAACTACAGTATGTTATAGTTATATGCCAAAAGTTTGCTTTCAGCATAATATTACCTTGTGCATTGTAGCACTGGGACACTGGGGCCCTGGGTTCAGCTCCTGGGGTGCTGTATGTGTGGAGTTTGTACATTCTCCCTGTGTTTTTGTTGGTTTTATGCTGGTATTGATGTATTGAGGAGTGATATGCTGCCAGGGTCTAGTGTGCATTATACAGTAAGTGTCGCTGCAGACTACACATCTTAGATTCATGAACATACTGTATTGTGACTTGTTGGGAGGAGTGTTAGGGAGCCCATAGAGTAAAGAGAAATCAAACCTTGATGTTATTAGTGCATGAGTCAGGCAGTTAGCATTGGACAATGACAGAAATGGATACCTAAAGAAGGCTTCACAGCCGAAACGATATGTTTCCTTTCTTTTAATGGAATAAACCCGTTACCTGTTCCTTTGACGCAGCTACCTACTTGAACTAAATGATATAAATTGCCTAATGCAGGCAGTATTTCTAAGGTGAAAAAAAAATTCACCTTGGGTTCATAAGACAGCACTAAAGCTTTTCTGGCTGGCATTTCCTGCCTACCAGTAAAATTATGTTATGTCTAGCTTCCATGAATTTGATGTCAACCAATGTCACACAGACAAGAGATAAGTGCCACAGGCAGGAGACCAGTGGGGGAAGAGATTTCTACATAAATCTCCATTCATCTGCATAACAATATAATTGAATGCCATATTTGCATATAATTAGACCAAGAGGAAACATATATAATAAAAAGCAGTAGGCCCAAGACTGAATCCTGTGGCACACCATGATAGGCTTGGGCCATGGGGGATTTGTGAGGACCAAGGGAAACTGTAACAGGAGCCAGGAAAGGGAGTCTGGATCCTGTGTGGGACTCTGGAGAGAGAGAATCTCAATCCAAATCGTTAGACAAGAACGTAATCCAGGAAACAAGCAAGAAGTTCTGATACTGGTAGAAACTGCAGGAGAGCAACAATCTGAAACACAAGACTAAATCGTAAACGAGGGGGCAGGCAAGAAGGTCTGATACTGAGTAGATTGCAGTAGTTAATAATGCGCACTTGAGAGCTTGAGGCGAATCCGTAATAGTAAGCAGGGAAGTGAGGAAAAGGTGGAACTGAAATAGTGCCAGGAGTGAACGGTAAAACTGTAGGTACATTACTTGCGGCGTGAGGGTTTGTTTAACATAGTGCGTGTGGGAATGTGAGACGGGTCAGAGACACGTACGGAATGAGTAACAGAAACAAAATGTTGCCTGATAGTCTGATATGAGTGACACCAGTTAAAGACAGATCCATCTGTTTGCAAGTATTTGAGGAACACTGAATGATTTAATGTCTCAAAAACCACACTAAGATCAAGGTGCATATGAATACTTATAGCTTCCAAGACAGACGCAATAAGTAAATCATTGACAACTGTGACAAGAGCAGTCTGTGCTGTGATTAGTGTGAAGACCAGAATGGAATGGTTCAAACAAATAATTAGCTATCATGTGAGCCTGTAATTGATGCGCAACATCTGAAGTAACTAACCTAAATTCAGAAACATCTGGTACAGAGGGAATGTCAATGAAAAAGCTAGGACTCAAATAGTTGTCTGAATGTGGTTTAAGACTTGGTAAAAGGCTAAGACTTGATTCAGATAATTGCAGATTTATAGCATCAATCTTGGATTGAAAGAATTGCAAAAACTTAAGACAGAGGTCAGGGGTGGAAAAGAAAGCAGAGTTGTCAGAGGATTTAATGATCTTGTTGATAATAGAGAAGAGTACTTTATGATTTCCTAGCCCAGAGCTGATTGTATCTGAGATATAGGAGGATCTTGCAGAAGCTAGAACAGCTTTTTAGACTTGCAGGTATTAATTATAAGCCTGTGGGAACCACTTGGGCAGATTTGTTACTTTAGCACTCCAGACAGTGTCCAGCTGGTTTCTAAGAGCAGAGTTCAGATATATCATGGGAAGAGTGCTTGCAATAAACTAAGTGAGTTTTAAGATGGGTGAGTTTATCCAAAGTGCTAATCAACACAGTGTTAAAAATACTGACTAGGTCAGTTGTCAAAGATGACCAGTCATGAACAAGCGGAGAACTAAGGATAGCAGTCAAGAAATCAGAGTGGTTCACAGATTTCAGATTTCTAAAACAAATTGTGTATTTAAATTTAAATTAAGAAAGAGGGACGGACATCAAATAACCGCCTTATGATCAGAAATTTGTTGGTCAATGTCATGAATATCCAAATTTTTTTAGACATTCTGGCCAGTATTATAGACCAGATCAAAGGGGTGATGATAGATGTAGTTGGGAAAGTTGAGTGAGATAAAATCAATCCAACTTTAATAAAAAATCAGAAGCAAATTTACAGTCTAAGGAGTCGGCATGAAAATTAAAATCAACAAGCATTACTACTGGCTATAGTACTTAGTATTTTCAACAGTTCAGATACACTAGTTTAAACTACAGTAAAACGCAGAGCAGGACTTAGGAAGCTAAAAAAAAGTACCATAATCAACAATGGATGGGAGCCACAGAGTTTTAGAGCAAGGTATTCAATGAAGGTGATAGAATAAACAGATAGTACCTTGATAATTACATTATATCATTCATATAGACTTCTGGCAAGTCATTAATATGACCACCATATTATAGGTAAAACATGAAGGAACAGTTTGATTTAATGAAACTAACTCATTCAGTTAAGCACAGATTATTAACACATCTGTCAATGATGAAATCATTCAATGTTTAAGTCTCCGATTTAGATCAGGTGTTTCAGAGTGCAAATTTATGTCATGTTGATTTACCTGAGTAAAAAAGGAGTCCTCAGACGTATGAAGACGGATGAAGCTGCCTCACATATGGGTAACAAAAAACTGATGTTTATTCCTTGATCTCCTGTAGGAGCAACATGCTATTTTTTATGTTTGATGGTCAGAGTACAACCAGACACCAGATTGTCAATAATTAAGTCAATAACTGAGTAATTATGGAATGGGTGAATACTGTTAATTAATGGATTATGTCTGTAAGAATGTAGTAGTTGTTTCCAAACCCTCTTTAAATTATGAAGAACATTTTTGCAAAGTTTGTCATTTTTGCGTTAAATTGTATTTAAATATAAAAACAGGAAATCTGGCCTTCTGAAAGAAATTCAGAAGGTTTGTCAAACCCTAATTCAGCCAGAGTACAGATGTAATTTAAATTAGGTTGATTTACTGTCTTAACCTGTCTTACTGAGAGAATGATAACCTGTCTGTTATTATATTAAAATGTATATTATATTAAAAAAGATTCTACCACCTGCAAGTGCTCAAGTGCCCTAGAACAGGTGCTCTTGGATGATCAAGGTTCTTTGCCTCCTCCTTAAAGAACAGGGTACCAAGAAAGAGTCCAAGAGGCTCCCTATAAACTCTGACATACAGACATGCAGATATACAGTAACAGCCAGATGTACCTTCAATGTGGACGAGAACTGTCCCTCATCCAAGAGAGACACCAAATCTGCAGAATTTCTAAAGCAGTGGTCAGACCCTGATCACATCCCAAGCACCACTCATTCAATAGCTGCTGCTTGTAAGAACAGAGCTGCCTTGCAGAAGGTGCTCCAGCTCTCACTGTGGTGTCTGCTGACAGGTTTTCACTTAAGAGGCCAACCCGTAACTGGTTTGCCCCCCTGTTCCCACAGGAGGGGGTGGAATAGGGTGCCACATTCCTGACTGTCTGAGGTGTTGGTAAAAATGATCAGTGTCCTGGAGATGGAGATATTCCATTTATTTTTGGATGCTCTTTTAAATAAAATAAAGTAGAATTACTACTTTAGTTATATATGTGCAATATAGAAGCTAGCACAGCCTGTAGTGGCGATATGTGTTGAAGCCTTTATCTAATTTCTCAAGAACACCTAATAAATCTATTCCATTGAAATTAGTGATTTCCCATATTGTTTTGTATTTATTCAACTTAATTTGATTGTTAAATGTGAATTGAATACAGAAAAGTGCATTTGCATTTGAGTAAATCTATAGAACAATACGTTAAAAGAATTCAAAGGTTCCAGTATTATTATAACAAAGAATAAATGTTTTGTATTCAAAACAAATACTATTTTGTGTTGATGTGATGTTGAGTAGTTCTGTCATACTTTATTTGTTGTTTGCAAATCGCAATTTCATCTTTGCCCCAGAGGGGAGAAATGAACATTGTATTTACTATTTTTTTAGAAAGATTTGTATGACATGGTACACTTCTCTTATAGCTTAAGAAAGTAATTTTGCAATGATGTTTTTCTAGTATGTGCACACAAATGGTTGTTATCTCAGTTTGGAACATTGTACATTGAAACTTTCATCTGGACAATTCCCAGCTGACAATTCTGCTTCTTTTTCATAGATCAAGACACGTGAAACTTAATATTTAGTTATTAGTATAGTAAAATATTCATTTCGCACATTCAAAAGTTTGAGGAGCTACCATAATATGTAATTTTCTGGCACAGCAGTACGTCGATCCATTTTCTCACCAGTTCATCCAATATATGGTCATGGGGGAGCAGGAGCCTATCCCAGCAAGCAACAGGCAAATGAGCACATGGCAGGATATACCCTGGATGGGAAGTCAGTCCATCACAGGGTACACACAGACAGAGACACACACACATTCACACCAGTGCCACATTTCCCAGAAGCAAATACACCCACCAGTATGTCTGTGGGCTGTGGGAAGAAACCAGTGTACCAGAGCAAACCTGTATGAACAAGGGGAGGAAATACAAACTTCACGCAGATAGCACTCCAGGAATAGGACCCCAGGGCCCCAGATGTGCAGGACACCAATGCTAACAGTATTCAGGAATAATTTCAGCAATAAAATAATTTGCTTGATGAAAGATAATCTTCTTGACTGAGCCTCCCAGTTGGGAAAGAGTCGATGTTCACTTTGAAATACAGTGGATATGAGAGAAAGGTTAGCTCCAAATTTGCCTTTTTTTCCTGTCAAGCCAAGATGCGTTCCTCTGCATTCTGGTTCAATCTATATTAGCATGCTGAGCGCCGATCATTATTAACATGTTCCGGGGGGAAACAGACAGCTGCTAGATAGCATTGGTAACACCATCTGCACCTACTCCATCACATTACAGCATTATACTAGGAACTATTAACAGCATAAGTAATAAATGTCAAGACAAATTCAGAATCTGTCAAGAATCTAATGATAAGACACTGAGACCAGATGACATCTTCTTATTAGCTTTGGTAACAGTGCAAGTATCAAGTTTTAAATTCTTTGGTTGAATGAAAAATCATTTTAACTTTGAATGAGACATGATATTTTTGGACTGAAATCTGTATGTAGTTTACATTGTTACCTTTTTCATTCCTAACCAGTAGCGTGTGTGAATCTCATTTCTTCTTTCTTTGAATATCTGGTCATGCAACACAACTATTCCATTTGAAACAGCTTTTTAAGAGAATTGTAAGGTCTGAAAGCTGATTGGCAGACATTGCTTTTTAGATTCTAATAAATGCTGTCTACATTTTAAAATGCAGGTTCAGATAATGTTTAAGCTGGTATGAAATTACTACTTTTTGCTCTTCTGACTGTAACAAGGCTTTTTTAACCACAGTAGCAAGCTCAGCAATAAGTTCTGAAACTCACAGTCACTCACAGGCAGAATACTGTTGAGTAGAAGGCAAATGGGTAAAATAGGAACATACTGTAGTAACATAGTTTTAAATCTTAGAGAAACATTGATTTTCACATTATGTAACAGATCAAGTGAAGTTGATATATTCCATGACCTGTTTCCAAACATTAAGAATTAAATCATCCTTCTGCACACAGCAAAATCAAGCAATTGAGCCCTGGAGGTCCTGCTGGTCTGGAAGAGTAAGTCAGCCATGTTTAGCAGGAGGAAGTATTTAGGAGGAAGATTTGGAAGTATGTGACAATAGTGTACTGAGAGTAATGTGCCTCAGTGCAGGACAGAACTAGGACTGTCTAATTGATGAAAAACAAAGAATATATATGTGTGGCTTTTTTCCCCTATATAACAGTACTTGTTCATTCTTTTGAAGTCCATAAATAATTTATTGAGCATAACTGAATGTGACAGCTTAGTAAAAACACAGCAGAAATCGCAAAAATGATGGTCATGGACATGCAGTTGACCATCATATCAGGCTGTAATTGTCACGCCCCATACTCTCCCTCGCAAACGCCGTTCCATTCCTGTCACGCCCCACACTCTCCCTCGCAAACGGTGTTGCATTCCCAAACCCACTGTTTCACAATCTCATTCCTAATTGAACCCATCACATTCCCACATGCACCAAATTCCATAAATTCTCACTCCCTGACCAATTATCCAACCACACCCCTTTTCTTTCAGTATTTAAAGTTCCCTCACACAACAACCCATCCTCCCTATTGAGAAGCCTCCAGTAGAACTCTCTTGTGTGCATTTCTAAACCTTTTGACTGGTCTCCTGGTACTAAATCTTTGCTCCTGCCTTTTGGATTTTGTTTTTGGATTGTCTTTTGGATTTCCCTTGTTACTGGACTCTTTGCCTCCCTAATTGACCAAGCCCCTGGATTTCATCTTTTGGGTTACTCCGCATTCAGCGAGATTCACGGTTACGCATAAGGATCCTCCTATTCTACCAATCGGTTTCCTGACACTAATGGCTTGCAGGTAATCTAGCTGTCACTGTTTGTAGGCTTAAGTTTGTTTTGAGAAGTTTGGAGCTTCATTCTCCCCAGGTTTTCTTTAATAAAAGAAATAACATTTGTAATATTGATCTGATTGGAAAAACTTCAACAAGTGACAAATGATTTCCTCTTTCATTTTAAACATTGCAAGTACCAGTCCTTTTTATGGGCATTTTACATATGCCTGCACAGTTTCTTTTTTAATAACTATCTAAAACTAATAGTACTGTAATCCCCAATAATTAATGAAATGCCAGCAGCTTTAGTATATCACCCTGCAACTCCCGACTGGCAGCCCACTGAAGCTCAGCAGGTGTGAGCCTGGCCGGTACCTGGATGGAAGACCTCCTGGGAAAAACTAAGATTGCTGCTGAAAGTGGTGATAGAGGGGGCCAGTGGTGCTCACCCTATGGTCTATGTGAGTCCTAATGCCCCAGTATAGTTACTATACTGTAAAAAGGTGCTGACCTCCGGATGAGATGTAAAACTAAGGTCCTGACCTGTTAGTGGTTCTTAAAAATCCCAGGGTGTTTCTCAAGAAGAGCTGGGGTGTTACGCTGGCACCTTTCAAATTTTCCCCCCTAGCCTTTACCAGTCACGGCCTCCTAATAATCCCATCTCTTAACTGGCTTCATCACTCTGCTCTCCTCCCCACAAATGGTGTGTGGTGAGAGTATTGGACCACTCTGGCTGCCATGGCATCATCCAGGGCTGCACACTGGTGGAGCGGAGGGGTCCCCATTACCTGCTTTGAGTGGAGTGTCCAGAAAAGTGCTACAGTATATTTAAGTGTAAGTTATTATTAAATGCAGCTAATATGATTAATTTATTTAATGCCCTAAGTTCTGATTGTGTTTCTGATGGCTAAATGTAAAAATGATTAATGATGAATATCCACTTCCATGACCAAATGTGTGTAAGTTACAGTGCTTACTAGAAATGTCCTGTGTAGAGCTGTTGTTGGATATTTGTCCATGTAAGATGTAATTTTCTTAACTGATTTTATTTTTTTAAGAGGCTTAGTTTTAAACTGTACAATTAACTGCTGGTGTTTCTACCATCCTCTGACCCTTATTAGTTCATTTTAAGTTACACATTTAAATTGTTCATTTAGAGTCAGGTCACATCTGTATTTTGTTTTTTGATGTTTCATTCATTATAAGATTATTTTATGTATGTTATTAGTTGCATGTGAGTAAGTATCATATCAAAAGGGCCTGTGGTATTTGAGTCTTGTAGCAGAGTAGGTGCTTCACCAGTGTGACTGGGAAGGACAGAGAGGGAGTGTGGCCTTTCAGCAGCCAGTCCAGTTTGTTTTAAAAGCAGATGGAGCCAAGATGCCGATAGTAACTATGGAGATTTCATGCATTGATTTCATGAGGACTTGCTTTTAATATATTAACTTAATGAAACATTGTCTGCCCAACGTAAGGGCTTTTCCACTGGTGCGTGGTCTAGTGACTCCCTGGAGGGTGTGGGTGGTGTCCGAGTCAAAATTAACTTGGGCTACTAACAGTCTGAAGCCTTCACCTTACCTGCCGTGTCAGCAGAGCTTCCTTCTGGGGCTGGGAAGAGACCACTGAAGCTGACCGAAGTCAGCTGAGAATGGAATACAGTCACAGAAATGGCTGCTGAGGAGGCAGAAGAAACACATGCTGGGCTCTCACAGGCAAGTGGCTGCAGTGCCTGGCTCTGAGCAAGAGTGTGGTCATGGTGGGCCAAGAGGCTGTTTGCACTCCTTCGCTCTCTCTCGCTCTCATTCCTTTCCCTTCCCACCATGGTTCTCTAAGGCCAAATCGGTTAACGGGTTCAGCTCCCTGGCTGGGGCCGAGTGCAACAGCCAGCATCCAGGTGGTGCGACTGAGGATCTTAACTAATGAGTTGGCCAAGTACTGTAACCTGCCCCTTGTTTTCAAAGAGTGAAATTGAATTTTTTTTAGACGATTACATTAGACTTGCTCTAATATAATATATTTATTAATACATTTTTTGCATTTTGCATATTTAGCGCCGTTTCCCATTATACTATGAAAGATTTTCAGCAATCTTCTTCTTCTATGTATATGATATATTAAATAAAATGCCAGAAGCAGGGTGAGGATTGTGCACAGGTCGTAACATAAAATCGCATGGCTCAAATGTTCATAAACATGCACTATGCTGAATGAGGCTGTGTGTAAGATGCATATTTCATCTCACTTCTGTCATCTTCTCTATCAAGGTCAGCTTTTCCACATCTTTGATTTAATGGCAATCCAGTAAATTGCTGCTGTATTTGCAAACGGACCTTCCTAACATGATCCCAGGCAGTTATAATTTTTGGAACCTGAAAACCTTTGAGAGTAGGCAGAATGATTACTTTCTTCCTCTTTGACTAGAATAAAAAAAGAGGAACACATGATGCACGAATATCCCTAGAATTTTGAAAACTCTAAGTCATGTCAAAATTATGTGAGCAATCCTTTAAACCTGATTTCTTATATTTGCATAGATATAGGCTAATAGTGTATTTTCATTCACTCAATAAAATGAAAAATGCATACTAAATCATTGCTTAAAAAATTATTTCCTCCCATTTGTGAAATTCATCATGTTTGACTGCACACAAATGGTGGAGAGATGTGTAAATGCAAGGCTACATGATTCACTCTGTCTTATATCTTTCCTTTGAGACACAGAAAGAATCCCATGCTAAAATAAAACAGGATATGTTTTTTCTAAATTTGTCTTTTATAGTCTTATTATAAGATATCGCTGAACAACCTGATTGCTTGCTTGAATTTCCGCAGATTTGTCACATCTATCACTCCTAAGAGAGGTATAATAAGAAGTATATATGCAACAGATCTCTTTTGAGAAATGGGACTTTTTCATGGGCAGGAATATTTTGTGTGGCCCGAGTTTTTTCCTGTGAATTGAGGGTTTGTAATTAATTGCTTCCACATTGCCATGCTGCATTTGCACTCCAGGGACCTCAACATTGAGGTCTTCATAGCAACTAATTCCAGTGTGAACACTTGTGGTTTATCCCTTATTAGAGTTCCCAAAGATCTGGAGTTTTAGAACAGCCCCATTCAAAAGTCAGAATATCTCAATATTGGGTAGATATTTCTCAAAACCACAGTTATGTAATTTTGCACGTCTTTGCTACTTTAAGTTTTACTTTCTCAATCTTTGTTTAAATATATAGACTATTATAATGTTAATTTAAATATTTTAATTTGTCATATTAATATCCAGATACCTTTTAGTAATATTTTTAGTTGTTTCATTAAAAAAATATGGTAAACACTATCCTGGCTAAGATTAATTGAAGCATCAATTGCCTTATTTTCTTTTAGACTTCACTGCCTAGTGTGTTCTTCCAAAACTATTAGCAATCAAAGACAAAATAAATCTGGACAACTGCTAGGATTATACTGCTAGCAGCATACTAATATAGTATATTAATACCATTGGCTTTTTTTGATAGACTTGGTTAATTAAACAGGAATGCTGTCAGCAGTTTAAGAGTAGTGTAAATGTGTTCAAAAATAAAAAAGCAGTGAAAAGCAAAGCAGCTCACAGAAATAATGAGGCTGAAGTACAAAAACCTTCTTTTAATGTACATCAAACGGTAGCGTGTCATTGGAAATCCACAGAAGCCCACTGTTTCAGGAGGAAAGTGGGTCACCTCAGAAATTCTCAGATTCTCTTGATCTCATGTTTAGCTGACAAGCTGTCCCACTGTTAAGTGCACAAGCATAAGTGACATAACATGGAATGAGTGTTAGCAGTCATAATAAAGGTGCATGTGAAACAGTGTCTCCATTCTTTGAGCCTCCAGATCAGTCTAATATATGCAAAACCTCTCTGCAAACTGATCACTATTATTGTGGAACCCATGACTGTTCTAATCACAAATTAACCATTTCTCTATTCTTATGCAATATTCTCATGAAGACATAAATTAGAAATTACAGTGTTACAAGCTGCTGTACTAAAGGAATCCTACCCAGAAATCTTTTATTTCATTTTAAATAGGATTTGTTAACTGCTAATTGCTTAAGAAATGCCATGGTTGTTTTTCAAAGCCAACATATCACTCTGATAAGGAAGTGTTTGCTTGTGGAGAGGACATTTTGAATTATCAAATTAGAATCACAGTAGCAATATTGAAGTAAACAAGGCTTTGCAAATCTCAGACCTAATTACAGTGTCTGTTTTTCTCTTCAGCATGTCTTTGTAAACTTACACTTCAGCTTTCTGTTACTGTACATCCTACCATTAGCCAGTATAAGTAAAAACTAAAAGCTGTTTTATAATATATATATCTACAGCTGCAGGTACATTTACAGCATAATACAAAATACTCTGTAAATAAACCATTGTAATTTGAGTTTGTAACACCAGTCGATTATCTGTGGTGCTCTCTTGAACTTTATAATGCAATCCAAGTAATTATAATTGGTTTAGTATAGATTTTAAAATATTTTCTCATTCCTCATACATGGCTTTAATAAACTGCTGCTCTGTACTGGAAATAGCAGAGATTTTTAGTGATAGACCTCAAAATTGCAAGTCTGGTATCTGCTTTTTACACTCCTTCATGTACCCCACCATGTTGTCATGGATATTTATTTCTTGCTTTTAAATGGGCACAATTTTAGACAGTGAAGCAGATTTCACAATGATGGATTAACCCAAGCATTAAATAGCTTTTCTTTTTCTTAATGAGAAAAGTTGTTACTGTGAACTTTTGTAAAGTATAAATGTGTAACATAGCAACTTACTGCATCTGAGGTGCTTTGTCTAGGCAATGTGAAGCTGGGATGTCAGGTTAAGGATGGTTTAAACTGATTTTATTTTGCTTGAACACACCTTTTCCAGTGCATCATAAGATCTCTTGTTTGTGTCTTTATTAACATGTTCTTTTTACAGTTTAGGGCACATCATAAACTATACATAAGAATAGGTTTTGTCTGCAACAGGAATTATGAAAGTCTGATTATTTTGTTTAGTCTATGTATTTTAAAACCTATACTAAAATATATAGCACTATAAAATTATGGCTCAAGTGCTTCCTTATGTTCTACCAAGAAAAAAAGGTTACGCTACCAGAAGCTAAATGTAAATAAACAATTTCAAACAACAATCTCAATTTCTCTTAACAATCTCAATTTATATGTAATTTTTTTTAGTCTAAAGTTTAGTCACAGTTTTCTTTTGTATAAGCCAAGATGTGCAGTCTGTACTCCATTAGAGTACAGTATATTACTGGTAAAATAATCAGATAAAATAATACATTTAATTTTCATGTGCTTTAAGTAAGTCAATATAAAGTAGTCCAAGTGGGTAGCTGCGTCAGCATGCGTAGGCTGCAAAGAAACAAGTAATAGGTTTATTCCATGCTGAAAAGAGAAGAAAGAAAACACAATGTTTCAGCCGTGGAGCCTTCTTCAGACACCTGAAGAAGGCTCCATGGCCAAAACGTTGTGTTTTCTTTCTTTTTTCAGCATGGAATAAACCTATTTGTTCCTAAAATATAAAGTAAAATATAAAGTAGCTGACTTGTGAAGCTTTGGGTTATTTTTTATATACCTGTACACCAATTTGTGGTCAGGCTGTGTCCTGTCAGAAATTAGTTCTTAATGAAATAATTTGATGTCCAAATCCTGACAAAAGCTTCAGTCCTTTCTTACAGACTACTTAAGACAAACAGCTTTATAAGGCCCAGAATTTGCAGTATTTAAGATGTTTCAGTTCTCCACATGTATTGCACACAAACCAAGACAAACATCACCTTGAAGAAAAGCACTTGTTCAAATTAATATGAATAATTTGCTCCTGGTGATAGCCATCGCAGCAGATGACAGTAATCTGAATTTTTCCATGATGAATCTTAGCAGATTTTCTGTTTTTTCCAAAAAACAAAATCTAATTGTTTGAATTCTCATTTTCATGAAAAGATGATAAATACATTTAAGATAAAATCAATTGAAATTTAGTCTTTCAGACTGTTACTGTATTTCATTTCCTTCTATTTTTTTCTGGAAAAGCATACTATTACCTGGAGTTGTAACTACCATTTACCGCCGACGTTTTATTTCCATTTTTAATCATGAGGACTACATAGGCATTTGATCCCAATATTAGCTACTTGGAATGAATTTGAAACCAAGAACAGGAGACACGTTTTTACCCAAGAGGTCGTGTAGCATGAAACATGCTATCTAGCCATGTTTTTGGAGCTAATGTCCTGGCTTCTTTCAAGAAATCCTTGGTTCAGGCAGATACTAATAGACAATTGTAAACTTTCTCATTGTCTTGTCTTCTTAATTATAGCACAATTGTATTTTACAAGCAGCTGGCAATTTTTTAATATTATTCATTGCAATGATTTCTAAGCAATATAAAACCAATTGCAACATTTCTTATATTTCAATACTTAATTAATCTTTTGTTCAACATCTTAGTAAAGCTTCTCTATCTTGTACAAATGCAAACGAGAAACATTTTAACCTTAAACTGTTTGAATTGTTTGATGGACAACACCACCTGAGTAATAAGTATCAATTTTACAGTTCATTGTCTTAACATTTTAAGAATAAAATAAAGAGTGGATTAACTTGGTGGTTAAACAAGAATAAGTCTTCAAGCACCTAAAAGTCTTCAAATTGTATCTATTGACATGCCCAGAAAGTCTAACATAATAAATTATATAAAATAGACTTGTAATCCCTCAAGTCAATCAACAGAAACCTGTCAGGATAAGGTTTTGTTGGCAGGATCTTTTGGATTACAGATGGAACAATTGGAGTTTTCTATTTGGCTTGGGTTTTCACCAAAGACCTCACTCTATACTGATTAGGTAAACAGAAAAGGTCTTTGGAGAATCCCAGTGGCTGGTGCTAATGATTTTTCACTGCGTCTGTGGTTTCTTATTGGAGAATGTATCTCATTCATTGCAAATTAAATTTTAAATTAAATTGAAAAGTGGAGGATGCATAATATATAAAGAACTGTTGCCCTAAGACGTGCTCAGATAATTGGCACCTGAGCAATCGTGTTTGGATATCTGCTGGTACAATTAGGAGAAGACACCACATCCCATGTACCTTATCTATCTATTATTTAAGGAGCATTTCATAAAATCGCACTGGAGAGAAAGAGTGTTTAGCAAACACTCAAGTTAATTTAACAGAAGATTGCAATGGGATGCTCTCAAAACTGTGGATTTATATTAAATGTTTTCTTTCCTATGAATATCCTCTTGCACCTAACAAAAGTGCCTGTCTATAGGGGCGATGCACATGATGATTTGAGAAATATTTCAATAATCAAGAAAATGAAGATGTACTGTATGTAAACAACCGGTGCTCTTATTTCTTTCCAGGGAGGTAACCGACAAGTGTACTGATCATTAAAAGCACTTCTGATTACCGAAGGCAAGGTCAGAAGTAACAGTGCTGTCCAAAGCAGAATTACAACAGGGCTATCAATAACAGTTAGATCAGACTTAATAGCTGTTGACGAGCAATAGTAAGAGAACAGAGTCACTTTGAAAAAGTTTTGCATAAGGAAAAAAACAAAACTGCATGAGAGTTTCTAGCCAGCTTTGGCAACTCACAGGGATATATAGAAATGTATATGTACATTTGCATCTTTGCCACTTCTCTTATACCACACAATTGTATTTATTTTTTTCTTTTCTGCAATAATATAATTACGATAATAGAAAAACCTCCTTTTGAGATCATCATAATCACTCAGTTTAGGAGCCTAATGGTGATCCAGTCACAGAACATGTTTGAGTAATTTAAGTTTGGAGACATTTGGAGGAAATGCAGGTGGTCTTGTGCTACGTATGCAAAGGCACACCCCTGTAAAACTAGATCTGTGAAATCATCGAATAGAAGCACCTTGATTGGATAGAGGTAGAGAACAATTACTAGGCTACTGTGTATACGAGACTAGCGCAGTAAAATCTTTAATAGTACCTGCTTCTTAAGGGCTATGCAGGGGGAAACTAGGCATGAATTGACTCCCAAACGACCATAACTGCTAGGTAGATCATTCGAATGAGCTTGGTGGGCCGATGACGCTTTGTTGCCCAAGGCCACCTGGGCATTTATGGGGAGTATTACAAAGAAGTTGGAAGTGGTGGGGCTGGCATATCCAGAGCATTGACAATCCTTGTTTGAGGATGCCCTTTGCAGTGAGACTGAACAGTGTAAAAGGCAGTTACCCAGTTCTCTGACTTTTTGATGGAGCTGTTCTCTTCTTGGGAGCACCCTTACACCCTTACTTTAAAAGCTTCCTCTCTCTTACATCTGTGCAAAGAGCAAACTATGCAAAAGGTGGACCTTTCAGGCTTTCCATCTATTGACCCAGCAGATTTGGTCCTGCCCCCCTCTCTACTGGTATTATCAAATAACCAAACAATAGTGTCCAGTCAGTCACAATTTAAGAAGTCCTTTGTGGCTGGAGCTGAGGTTCTCAGGCACTGAATGTTGCAAGTCAGTGTACCAGCCCACCGTCATCCAGAAGCTGCCTTTCAGGAAGATTGTATTGAGATTTGGCTCTTGGCAGTTTGGATTTTGAAGCTGATTGAGGCTTCTGCTCAGGCTGTTGGCAGGAACCTTGAATCTGTTACTGAGGGGCTTTGGAAAATGTAGGTCAGAATCCCAGAAAGCAAAAAAAGGTGCCTCCTGTCTGTCCTTTAGCCCTGCCATAGATAACATTTTTCTCCAGCCACAGGTCATGAAGCAGCTCCCTAACCCCCCCCAATGAAAAATTGCAGAATTTATTCCCTTTGAACTAAACAAAAAACAACACTGAATCTGCTGGTAACTGTTTTATTGTTAAACTATTAAATTTATCCACAGTGTAAAAATAATTGCAATATGGAAATATATTTGAAGGAGAATTGCCAATGGAATGATGAAAGAGGGAAACAATACATTCTCACTTGGCATGGTGGCAGGCAGTTCTCATTCACTGTGTGTCTACAAGGGGGAGCAAGGTGGCCAGCTTTAAAGGGGGTGGGCTTATAGTCTGCTGGCCTTGCTCACTCAGATATGTTAATGGCTTACAGCAGATAAAAGGAAAAAGTCACATTTGAAACAATTTTTTAAAATTGTTTTTAAATTTATATATGTGTTTTTGTTCAAGTTATTTATTGTACATCAAGCTGTTGTCCAGGTCTATAGTGAATAATAGCAGGGTGTCAGATACAGTCTGAACAGCAATACAGACTCCCACCTAATGTAGAATGGAAATTTAGTCAAAACAATACCAGAGAAAACATTATTATTATTTTGTATTTTAGGTAATGAAGAAAAGCCAATCAGGATTGTACGGTTTATAAGATTCTGTTTTCGTCACATAATGAAACGTTGCTGACAGATTCCTATGCAATTGCACACTTCAGCACAACTGGGCATTGTCCTCACTGAATATCATGAAGATTTCATTTTTTGCTCAAAAAATCAAGTTTTTTTTCAGAAATAATTTAACTTCACTTAAGAGGGTTTATATTAAATTCACACAGAAATTATTTGAACTAAGTAACTTTTATCTGAAATCTTACAACAGGATATGCTTAAATAACCACACTCAGCCTTTAATTCAGACACAGGAGGTTCAGAAAGAAAGAAGCCACAAGCTTCCTAATTAACACATGCATGTATTGTATAATTGTCACCTACAGCCATTCTTCTAGGAACTAATGAAAATTTAATATTAATTCAAGTAGGCTTTATCAGCTCCTCATCTGTTGTTCATTTGCATTTTCAAGAAGCATTGTTCCAGGATATTCTGTATAAAGCAATCCTTTCTTCACATTGTCAGGAACAGATAAGAAATAAATGTATTTATGAAGATGAAACAAGAAATTCAGCACAACAGAAAGTGTCATTAACATTATAAAGTAAATCACATTATTTTACTGGTTGTGAGATACAGTATTTAACAGTTGCTTTTGAGAATTTTTAAGGGATCATTTTAAACCCATTATTCTTTCCAAAAGTTTTGCTCAAATGATTATCTTTATAAAAAGTAAAATGTCTGGCAGCTGATGTTTATCTGCCTGTTCTGTTTAGTACACATGCCTATTTCTCAATGTGCTGCTCCTCTCCTCTACATATTCCCTTTGTCATATTTGCTGTAACCACTCATACCATCATTAGTGTCTCTGAGGATGAACTGTTTGTTTCCTCCTATTATTTCATCTATCTACTGAAAATAAGAAATACCTTCTATTTAATTTACTTAGCTATCAGAAATGTTACATGAGCTTTGTGTTCATTATAATGATTATATAGATTACAAGAAACTATCACTTTCTTAAAGGGACAATATAAGTAATTGATCATTGCATCATCTAAACAAGCCCTCAAGAATACTGAATGTTTGAAAAACAATCTTAAGGTTCAAAGATTAAAAATGTCAAAATCCAATTGTAAAATGTCCTTCATTTAGTTACAATAACATTGTCTTTTGGACAATTGTTTTCATGGTACATAAACGCCTTAAATGTACAGTAAATCCTATTTATTGAAAGTGTTCTTCAGTTATACTCTATCGTTTCTGTCTTCCGTTTTCAAGGCCTGTGCTATTGTTCTTTCTTCTGAAGGTGAATTATGACCGTTTGCTAACTGAATAGTCTGTTCTGTTGTATTATGTCTAGTTGTGGGTGTCTGTGTCTGGCACTGCCGTGTTACTAGTGCAGTAACGCCAGTGCTTCCTTTTGCCGCTGCATTTGGAATGTCTATTCCAGCCACTTTCAGCAGGAAGCAGGTCTATTAGTCGCAAATTCTCCTATATATTTAGTTAGTCATCTGCTGCATTGCTTGTAGCACCCAAAAAAGATGGTTTCCAGCATTCCATTCTGAAACTACTTTTTTTCAAGTAACAGATGTATTTTCTCTAATTCCTTTTAAAGGGGCGCTCCTGTTGAGATTGTACTCCTAGATAAGGCAGTATTTCTGTGTTCAGTGTTGTCTTAAATATGCTCACAAAATTTCTGTAGATTGAAACTGTTAATGCATTTGTTTTTTGTGCCTTATAGTTGTTTAAATAAATACTTTCCATTACAAATACACTGACACTTGTATCATCTACCCAGTTCCAATAGAGTAGTGCACTTTCTTATGCTGTGTTTTTTTGCTCTTCATCAGCTGCTTCCTTAAAAGTAAATGACAAATTAAAAGAAAAACTGTTATGTCCAGCTGCTCAAAGCTTATTGATCTGGGAAACCTGTCACTTTGTTCCTCAATGGGTCAATGAATCTGTCACAGTCGACATCCCCTCTTCCAGAGGGTGCTCTAATCCTCTCTAGGTAGTCCTTTTAACTATTACTTCCTAGTGTGTCTAGTCAAGTCCCTTATTTAAGTTTTCTTCCCCCAGCTTTCGGGGCCCAACTTTGGAAAATGGTTGTCTCACGGCCCGCCTACCACCAGACTTCACTGGGAAGTTTGAGGGCATAGGCCAGTCATAGTCACCCTGACCTTCTGAGCCCAGGGCCTGGGACAAAGTCCTGTATTCCTAGTTCTCGCTTTTTCGTGTGTCTGTTCCTGTTTTGTCTCTGGATGGATTTCTCGATAATGGACATATGGCCTGTTTCCTGACTCTCCTGAGGACCTCCCTGGATTTGTTGCAATGGATACCCACCCTCCACGTCTGCACGGACTTCCTTATCATTACTGTGAACACCAAAAAACCTTGTGTGTCTTCCCTCAACTTCGTATTCTGTATTCCCTTCCAGATTGCCACCTTGCATAGGGTCTTAAAATACTCTTTCCATGGGTGCCTCACCCAGCAACCGTTACAGAATTGAGATCTAGTTTCTTTCAGTTCTCAGTTTCTCTTGACTTTTTCCTTATTAACACCAGAATTTGTCTTCTCCTATCTTCTAAAATATTACTAAAGTATTGTCTTTGTTAGTTAAATTAAAATATAACTTAACCTATAAACTCATTAACAAGAAGATGAATAAGGTAATTGAATAAGATGGCCCAGTGAGACGGGTAATTTACCTGTTTGCAGTAGAATTTTACATTGTGGTGATTTCACTGAAAGATTGATGTGCAGTACGTGTGCTCTGGAGGCACTTGGAATGCACATGAAATAAGTGTTAAATGTACCTCATGAAGTTTCTCTAATTACAATATGAATCCAGCTAGGAGCATTATTTTCCATCTGGAATGTCACTTCACTCGAACAATGCACATACACTGCCATTATCCGGTCTTCACAGCAGTGCCAGCAAGAAAGGAAAGGACAGAAATGTGAACCATTGCTTGTTTTGTCTCAGATTATTAAATGATCACGTATGATGTTACATGTGTTTGTACAGAAAAAGAATACGATGTAATTCTCCAGGCTGTAACTTTTTTCAGCATTAAAAAGATCTTCAACAAACACACAAGCTTGAAGCATTGGTGCCGTGGTGTAACCTGAGACATGCCTGGATTGTACAATGGAGATTCCAAACCTTTCCTTATTTACTTTTGAGACATAAATGCACAAACACATACATTTTAGTCAAGTGTTTTATTGATCAGTGTGGCCACCAGAAGCCAAATCCAGACAATCAGGGGATTCATATGTAAGGTCCTTGTCCATACACTACTAGATAAGGGGGACCATCTGCAACAGTCATGAATTTGCATTTAAAGAACAAGAATGTCATGAATAAGAAAAAGATTATTACACTATTACTTATGCTCAGCCCGAGAGGTTAGTTTAAATAGCTGCTCAGTGATTGTAATTTTATGTACATAAAATTTTTTCTGCTCTGTTTCTCATAGTGCTTCATCCATCCAGAATTTTTTCACTTCATTGTCCAACTGGTAATTGTCATTTTGTGCAGAAATCTCTCCCATCCCCCTAAGAATTTACACAAACAATAATGATGGCATACAAGAGAATGAAAATACCTCTTTCCAACCAGCTTGCAAGGTAATTTGGGTTACCGATAGTTAAATGCCAATATGTAACTATGTTCTCCTTATATTATGTGTTATTTTTTTTTTAGAAAGCCTTCAGAAGTAAAACAGCTGTAGAAAAAGCTTCATTATCCTAATATCTGCTAGTGGTGGACCAGATTGGCACTGCTGTCAATATGTATAAATGTATGCATTTATTCTCTAAACATTGCACATTCTGACAGTGTAAGTAATGCAATTTTAATGTTATTCAAATTAGTCACCATTATATACAACAAATATGAAATGAAAGTATGAAACTATAATACGAAACTGCGAATGACATTATAAGAGACATAATGAAATGCAATCCTCTTTGGCAGATTAAAGACATTAAATGCAGATTATATGAATCATAAATGCCTGAGGGACAAGACTTGCATTTCCTCGTTGTTCTCACATAAATCTTCTGCTGCTTAGAGGGCTGCCCTGCATTTGGAATAAATTGTGTGCAATAGACCCATCCATTAAGAAACTTTTCAATCATAACTGAAACTGTGAAATGTATTAATTATTTCTTAAATGGGAGAAATCAAGACACATACACTGGCTGAAATATTATTTGGATTGTAATACAAGGTTTTGTTCCGCTTTTGGCTCTGTGACTTTGGCTCAACACCACCACTTTAACAGTTAACCTTTTCTGAAGGCAGTAAGGTTTGTGCTTCATTTTTAACATTTGGATATGATACATTCAGTGTTCTTAAGACCGTTTTGAAAGCTTACAGGATATCACTTCTGAAAAAGCCTATACATTCTACACATACTTTAAAAAAATCTATGTGCACTAAAGTAAATGAGTTAGATATTTTTGCTTTTGTTTAAGCCAGTTTAATAAAACCTGACTATACTAAATTATAACTACTGTATTAGAAGGATAGTTAAAAGAAATGTCACAATTAGTGTTTTATAATATACTATAGGTCAATATGACATGCCATATTTCAGGTTTAATTCAGATTTCTGTTTTTTACCATTTAAATACAAAAGAATTGCAAAATTGAATGGAATATATATATATATAATAAGCGTTACTATAAATCATCTTGTTACAGAACATTAGCAAATATGAAATACAAATACTAATTGTGATTGTGGAGGGAGAACATTTTTCCATTTATTTAGATACAGAGTCAATTTTTCTGTTAATAAATACATCCTTGATTTACTTAATTATTTGATTTAAATGGCATTACAATATTTTCTAAGGAATCTTGAGTACAAGAGAAAAATGTATTATAAAAATAGAGACTGAAAAAGACTGCCAGTGCTATGGCAATATTTTTATCAACTAATGGCCAGAATATATGCGGTTCACACAGCCCAGTAGTCTTAACTGATGGACACACGATGACCCTGTTACTGAATGTAAGTCTTATTCTGGTCTGATTTAATTTCTAGTCACAGATGCAAAATGTCAGTTTAGTATGGCAACCTATTACTTCTCCATGTAGCCTTTTCCCAGTAGATGTGTTCGTATAATGTATTCATAGTTATTGACAGTGCTCTTTCAAATAAGCAAGCGAGCTCAGGATCCCAAGAGATTAGCTTCAGTAATGACAGAACAATTAACGCTATCACAAGTGCAATACACTTAAAGTATGATGAGATAGCTCTGAATATTACCAAGGCAATAATTACATTATAAACTTGAAGCCTACAGCTAAAATTTGCTTGCTGTGACTTGAAAGCAGTGACATGTCTTGGTAAGACTGAAATAAAATATCCTAATTTATATTAGTGTAGGGCTATAGCAGATTCATTAGAAAACATAGATATACATTTCAATTATATTTGTTATGGATGAAATATTAGTCTTTTACTTACCCTGTCCAATGCTTACATGTTTAGCAGGGAGCTATAACACATCCAAAAATTCAGTTCTGCCACTCTAAAGATTCGTTTCAGTCAAAAGCAAATATACCATTGCTACTCATTTATGTACAAAGGAAACAAAATGTCACTCAACAAGTCATACAGAGCTTTAGTGCATAGAAGATGTCTTTGACAGATTTAAGGAAAGTGGGTGTTACTACATTTCTTTCGTTTATTTAATTTACCAATCAATTTTCTTGGGTTACAGGTTTCATGAATCTTACCCTTTTCACACTTTCTTTTTGTATCTTCTTCCTCTTTAGTCTATAATACATAGCTGCCTGTCTGCTCTTCAAAGGCAAAGACTTGCTTTATTTCATGTTATCACTAAATATTTCTATCTCTTATGTCCTTCATTTTCTCCGTTTAAAGAGTTTTTCCTTCTTTTTACGGCCTTGTTACTCAGGTAAGAGATATTTCTCCACATATAAATATTCATTATTATGTTCTTCTCTTTACTAGAGAAGAGAACATTCTAGGCCTTGTCTTGAAAACTTTGTGAAAATCAAGGCTACGCACCATGGCACAGTTCACTAAATTGAATTGCTAGAATAAATACATAGCTTATTTCTTCCAGACAGATCATTAAGACTTCTTTATGGCTTTCCAGCCCATTATTCAGATAACTTTAGAGAAAAATAGATTACTGTCACTCTTTTATCATTTTACTGTATATGAAATGTACTCAATTAGTATCAAGATGAAAGTTTAATATTATGTCAAACATTTTGTAAGTAAAATATTTGACTTCTCAAACCGTTGACAGTTTAAAGTGAACACAATACAGTGTCTGACAGTATGTGTACACCTTTATTAAATTTCAGCATTTTATTTTATTGTGTTGGATCGATAATACATTATTTCTTGAAGTAAATTATAATGCCTGTAAGAGTGAGGTGGTCCATATTATATAACAGTAACATAATTATTTTATTGGGGAAAAAAACTATATCCTGGTTATTCTAATAAAACTATAGCAGTTTATATGTAGTATGACTGCACACACTGTAGGGTAAGAACAAATTTGATATAATCTGACTTTTGAATGCCAAAGAGTATTTTTTCCTGAGGAAGATGTTTTTGGTGAACACAACACAGTTGTCTTTCTACAATTCTTGAATGCAAGAATCTTAGTACTTTTTTTGTCTGAGTTGTTTTTTTTATGTATTTTGTCTTCATCAGCGTACAAGAAGTATACACTAGGTCACAGTCCACATTGTTGGTAGAATAATGAGGTCATTTAAATCATCTATCACAAGTTGATTTCAGTATTATACAAAGGTTGGTTTGCAACTTTGCTATTCTTCTAATGTCTGCTTCTCACTTAATAGTTGATGAATCCACACGCTTAATTCTGAATTCACTGCACACTGAACAATTCAATTATAATTAATCATGCCAGAAACTGTGAGGGAAAGGTGTTTATAGAAACACATTCACCCAGGTATCTACTACATATATAAGGAATGTATGTTTAATAACTTAGCTGTCATGCTCTTTATAATACCATTGTGGTTTCTTTAGTTCGTTTTCAGTTATTTGGCCTGAATATTAAGCAATATTCTACTTTGACAAATGAAAAAACTTCTATATTAATGGACAGAATTCTAAAGCATTCCAAACACAAAACTTGGTATTCCTAATTGGTGTAGTTCTCAACATTTTACACTGTGCTCACTGCAAAACAAAAACCAAACAATTTAAACCAAGAAATGTGAAAAGATTTACATTTTTAATATTAAATGTTTTACATTTTTAAATTTAGGTTAAAATGTGTAAAAGATGCAAATACTTTTCCAATTAAACTCTACAGCCTTAATATCTAACATCTTTACACTAAATATGCTTCCTGTTGTTCTTATATTGAAAGGTGTGCACACAAAGCTGCTGATAGATCTACAGGAAAGAGGTGTTTGGAAATGTCTTCCAGCTCCACATGCCCTTGAGCAGCGTACTGGAGGAAATCTGTGACCAGTTCAGACACACTGAGGCACACACACCCTCTCCCTCACATTTTTGATCGTGCCCATTTTATAATTATGGTTCTTTTCTTTCATTTTGTGCATGGGTTGCTGTAAATGTGAAAATTCAGTACATTTCCCAAATATAATGAGTATGCATACACCAGTTCAATAAGGATGAAAAGCTGTGGAAAACAGACGAGCAATGTAGGACATAATGAAGCCTTAGTGACTCTGTTCATCGAAATCTTTTCAGATTGTAGCATTGGGAATTACTGTTAAGAGAGCATGAAAATGACAGCAGTAGGTACCTGTTCCCTCATTACAATTCACAAATTCTTTTATTTCATGGTAATGTCTTGAATAGTCCATTGTGCAAGTGCATATCTTCTGCTCATTTCCCATATAAATCCATCTAGTTGCTATGTGAAGGCTAATGGTATTGATTAAGAAATGTGTTCTTTCTTAAGTGGTTTCTGGTGATTGCACTTTGTCATTTAACAACTTAAAATACTTCTTCAGTAAGGCTGACAGTTTTGCATTTTAGTCAGTCAGTGCGCATTCCTCTGTTTTTGCATATCAACTGCTTTGACCGGTGAAAGAATAATGAATCATTGTTGAGCTGGTTTCTGCTTATGTGCTAATGACTCCCAGCTGTATCTGCACTTTACATCTTATGATATAGGTTCTACGTCAAGTTTGACAGATTACATTGCTAACAAAAAGCTTTGTGTTAAGGTTTCTGTAATTTCCTCAAAGAGAAAAGCAGATATTTTATTCTGGGGGATGGACTTATCCTCAATAATCACTGAACATTGTTGCCTCACTGCGTCATTACCCATCGCATGTATTAACAAGTCTCATTCCTCTATTTGGGTAAAATAAAAATCAATGTGTGATTAATCTGTTAATATCCTTGTCCTCATTTGTGACCTAATAGAATTTAGGAAGGATGTTTCCACACAATTTGACTGTCAGCATCAGACAGAAGAAAATGTTAATGTAACATTCACATTAGTTGTTAATTTATATCAAATTGCCTGTGTCACAAAGAATCCGCACAGATACATCTGTGCCTTTGACAAGATTCAAATCATTGGTCTGGTCACCCAGGTCAGCACCACCATCCAACCTGCTCTAGCGGAGGACTGGCTCCTGACACAGGGGTGCTGCAGCACTCTTAAACATCCTGGGGAGTGATGGCAGCTGAACAGGCACCTTATACATTAGCCCAGTTACGTGAGCATGAAGAGCTCGGCCCTCCCTGCTGCTGGGATTCTCTTTAGTCACTCACGGGCTCCGAGCGATCAAGACAGTGGATAACTCCCCCATGTCCTCTGCCCCAGCCATTTTACACTGCCTAGATTCCAGAGGAGTGCAATGTCACTTTTGCAGCTGGCTCAGTGCATGAGTCCTATTATGAAAGTGTAGATCCCTATATAGCTTTTGTCACATATTCACGTCACATGTCCAGGCCTCCTGTAATGTATGGATTACAAAAATCACTGTACCCTTTCCTGGCTTTTACCCCTAGTGTTCTGAAATATCCAGCTCGGAATAATCACAGTCTTTTTCTACCTTAAATACATATACCATTTCATATCTGCCTTTTCTGTCATAGAGTAAATGGAAAACATTCACATGAAGGCTGATTGCTGTCAGTGACATTTCTTGCATTTCAGTACATGTCAGCAGTGTAATAGAAACATCAATAGTGCAATTGAAGTCTTTGTAATCCAACATTCACTGAAAGCATTAAAATCTGTATTGGTACTATCACGAATCACAATTTAATAAACTAGGGATAAAATCTCTGTCCCTTGTTTGACCTCTTTTGTCAGTCCCTTTGTAAAATTTGAAAATGAGGAACAAGAGATAAATTCCAATCAGGAGAAAGAGCACTTGATCTAAGTTATGCAGTTCCTCTTTATCATCCCGTATGAGTAGGGCCCTGTGAAGTTTTAAAAGTGGATAAGCAGTACCTTACTTAACCTGCAATTCAGTCTAGAACATCATCATCAATCAAATTGCTACAACAAAGCAATGTGAACTATACTACATCAACATGTTTTTCAATATACATCGACAGACATGAACTAATAACACCTAATAACTAATAAAGACTGCTGCACATTAACAATGCTCATTAGTTCTGGAAAGCCATAAGGTCTTCTATTTCTCCGTGAGCCAAGCTCTTAAATGGCCTAAATTTATACAGCCTAAAGCCACTATAGAGTTTGAGTTGACTATAAAAGCTGCAACCCCAGCAGCAGGTTTTAGTATCACTGGCATGTGTAATAGGATTTGCAGTAAAACGGGAATGAAATATCAGGAAAATTTACCCTTTCTCCTAAAGGAACATTTAACCAGCTGCTACTCTCAGCACAAAACACTCATATTTAAAGTCAGTTTTGTATTCTTGAAGTATTTTATTTTCATGACTGGCACAATAAAAAAAAATCTCCACAGTAGTACCTAACTAAGCTTTGTTTGTTATTATTTTATTTTTTAATACAATCTAAGATTCTTTGGCTCAGATCGATGTGGAATCTCAGGATTGGCAAAGTGAAAGTACTGCATGTGAATCCACAACAGGCTTCCTGCTAGGCTAGTTCAGTTTCGTTAGTCACATCATGAAGAGTGCATTTCAATCTATGTATTAATCGATTTTGGTTGGAAAGCCTCAAGTGAAGGAGAGAAGTCACTTAATGTGGGATGTGAACAGCAGCAGAGGAATGTGTGACCAGGAAAGCAAGTGGCTGAAAAAAATTGTACAGGACTCAGAAACCTTTTGTGCCTTTTGAAATTAATATTCAGTGCATTTTCTTTCTTGGAAATATATGCTTTCGGTGTGTTGGTCAGGAAAGAATCTGCATAATTCTGTGCGTGGTTGTATGTTCACTAAAATTGCTTAGTATCATTACCTTACTCCTGTCCTGTGTTTATTACACTGGATCCCTGTGAAATTCAGAGTGGACTTTAAGATCCTCCTGCTCACTTATGAAGCACTGAATAGTCTACTTGCTCTTGTAAGACCTTACCGCATGTGTATAGCCCATCTCTTACTCTTAGATTTGCTTTTTCAGACCTTCTTACTCTGCTGACAACCACTGTCTATCATGTGAGTTCATTGTCCAAATCCGTTAGAGAATCCGAGACTGTTGGTATTGTTAAAACTCACTTTAGGACCACTATATCTAATCTTGGTTATATTGGGTCAATTTATTTTTTTTACTTTATGTGTATTAACTGTGTTGTGTAAAGGCAGATTAACCAATTATATGTATGTTCATTGTTTTATTTTATTTGCAATAAAAGAAGATACATAGTTTATACTGTCAATATGCCTTTCTGAGTCATAAGAGCATGATAACGTATGACGTATTTTGTGAATACACTCCTCATGGCATCATGCTCAATATCTTATTCAAAACAGCCTGACCCTGCTACCCAAAAGGCAGATTTAATATATGAGAAATAAATGGGGTATTATGAATAACCGTCTCATTTCTTTGCAGGTATTTCTAATGTGGCTGAAAATTCTGTTACATTTTGTTCCTTTGGCTGCCAGGTAATCTGTCTTGCTCCACTACTGCTGGTATATATTAATCGCCTTCTTCTTCTGAAGCCCTGCGTGAGTGATCAACCTGAGGGGACAGGGCATCCAGAAGGCTCTGCATTATTTGAGTGCCAGGAATGCTGACCCATCCAACCAAATACACTCATGAATATCCTGCAGATAGACGACTATTAATACAAACCATCCGGCAGAGAGGCTCATTCCAGTTGTGGTACATGTGCAGATCATCCACACGAAAGGAGGCTCTTGTTGAGAGTGTGCATTGCTTTCATCTTTAAGAATGAAAGGAACAGCATTAATGTGCATTTGAACTGTAGGGAACCACTGTTTGTTCCTGTTGCGGTTCCTTTGTATTAAGCCGAAACCAGCCTTTTCTGCTTGCTATAATGTACCCTTTCCCTCTTTTTTTTAGTTTTTATCAGCTGCACAGTAGATTCTACACTGCAGGAGTGCCTTAGCCCCAGTCAGCAGTAACCTATCATATTTGACTGTATGATTGACTACAGGATGGGAGGCCCTGCACGTTTGTCTCGGCAGGCAAGAGTCTGCCTCTGGGCTTTTGTTACCTTTAGACACAGTAAGGGAGGATGCGGAGCAGATTTGCTTGAAAGTGTTTTTTATTCTTTAAATAAACATTCTTGTTTCCTTTTGTTATCTTTATAGTTCAGCCTATTGTGGAGTGTAACAAGCATGTGTTACCAATCAGCTTGGGCTGGGCCACTCCCAGAGCTCTGAAACTGTGTACGTCGACAAAAAATTATTTAAATGAATTTTAATGCAGATACCATTATGTATGCAAGTGTTGATACATACAGAAAGAAAATACAGATATAGTTACACACTCTATACAATCAATATACTGTATACAGTAAATGCAGTACCAACCTTGTATGTAGTGTGTGTGAGACAGTGAAAGGCAACGGGTGTGTAATTATTGTATTAAAACCATGGAAGTCACCAGGTGAATACATTGAAAGAAATAATGCCAGCTCTATGAGGAGAATGACTCATATAAAATCCTCTTTTATTGCTCATTTAAATTCTGAAGTGTAGGGAATTCAGGCAGGCTTACCTGACACATTCGCTGTGCATGTGAGCAGATTTCATAATTTATAAGCCATCAGGTTTTTCGTTATAGTAGTTTATTGCTTGACTTCAGAGTCGTTGTGTTCCTGTCCTCTTGTGTGTTTGTGCTGATGTGTAGTATATGTGTGTGGCACTGAAGCAAGACACAATATGGAAGACAGTAACATATTTCTAATCCTGATGGGCTGTGAACTTTTTCTGAAGTATTCTGTAAAAAAAATAAATCTACTTAGATTTTTCTAAATGGGTATTTGAGGATTTAAAGGTGCAGTTTGAAATCTGAAGCAAATGCTATGCTATGCCCACAGCGAAACTAACCTAGTTGGTTGTTGTAATGTTGCCATAGCCAAATTAAATGTAATGTAGCTCTCTGAAGGCACCAGTTCTGTAGGGTTTGGGCATTTACTGGAACAATTATTAATTGTAGCAGTAAATCACAAAATTAATTCTTTTGATGGCTTTAGAATCCAACCATGCGACATAACTCAAACAACGCACACACACAGGTACTAATACACGAGGATACATTTATTAATACATAGAATATGCATATAAAACTAACAGATCTTATCGAGAGGGTTATCAGAATACAAAAGATATATATTCCGTCAGTTACAAAGTGTTACACATATCAAGAGGACATACGTTCAGTATATCATTCATTAAGACCGTTTCGTAAATGAACTTGGTTACAACTTCTACATTAGATACTCAAAACAAGTACATAACTCTTAGGAATTAAATTGATATCAACTGGTTGGGATAACAATTGAATTCTCGAGCTGTAATGCAGTGAAGTTGAATACTCATCCAATCTTTGGGGATTCAGATCTCCTGCGGGCACAAAGAAACAGTTGCAGGCTTGTTGCTGTCCAATCCGCGCTCTCTGGCTCGGTGCCAGGCTGTGCTGTGCGGCTTGCGATGGTGCGCTGCAGATGCTCACTGGCCGGCTAGTTAGTGTTGGCTTTAACTAGCAAAGTTTGTGCACAGGAGAAAAGATGACTGTGGGTCCCAGCAAGTCAAGAAGAGGACCGGTTCGTTCCTGATGAAGAGCTAGTTCTGAATAGTGATTCAGCTTTCCACAGTTCCGACCTGTTCACCAGGCTTGCTGCTGGTGCTAACCTCGGGTGGATCCTCTGGTTACTCTCTGGCAACCTCCGCTCTAGACTCTTAGAACAAAGGAAAGTTCTGGCACTCTGACACACTGGCCGTTCCGTGGTTGTCCGGGCTGAGTCTCAGGATGGTCAGGAGGCGCGCTGCGAGAATGTCCTGCCCTTGGGAGCCTTCTGCTCCTGGGCCGTCCTGCCCGGGAATTCTCCTTTGAATTCCCTTTAGGAAAGTCCACAGAATTCTCCTGAATCTTACTGAATCTCTTCTGAATCTCTCAGGCTCTCTGTGTTGCCTGTTTTTACCTGGAGGAACTTCCACTCGTTGATTGGCTGAAAGTTCCATGGGCATCAGAGTCCCACGTGGGTTACTCGGCCCTACCAGTCCCTGATTGGTTGATCAAGGTGAGATATGAGTCATTTACTCCTGATACTTAGTAATGCAGTCCAGATGTCCAACTGGCACTCCCTAGACAGATAGGCACCAATGGGTGACCATTGATCATGATAGCCAGGCTTAGCTAAGTGCATCCCCCTTTGGGAGCTGTCCTAGGAAACCATCAAAGGAACCTTAAATCAGCCTGCATGAATAGTTTCTCTGTGGCTGCACCACAGAGATGAACAGAGAAATGGGGCTTCATTTGGGAAGGCTCAGAACACTTAATTCTTTCTTATTAATAAGCCTCGCCGCTACATTGTAAATTTTTATATTAAAGGTGGTTTTTAATTTGACATAAAATATCTGAAGAAGGAGTAATCAAGAAGAAAATGTCACGGCTAAAGATCCTTTATGTTTAAGAGTTTAAAAAGTAAGCTCAGGACTGTTCTGGCCTCACACTTGTTCCCAATTGGATATTTTTTCCTGTGATTTCTGTGGAGTCTTTAATGTATTTGTGCTTACTGCCACCTATTGATGAGTAGCTATGTGGTTATAACCAGAAGTTTGTGGCTTTTTATAGTCAAGGGCATTTTATCGTTTCATCAGATATGTGTTAAAAGGGTTACATTAAGGCTCGATTAAATACAATTGTTTATTAACTAGCTGAAACTATTGCAATGTATGGAAATGCAAGATTCTTTTCCAAAAGAAATGCAAGATTTCTTTTACTAAACAACCTGCATACATTTTCTTTTTTATCTGTCTCTGGGGAAGAAGGTGGAGTCGATAGTGTTTCTGTTTTAAACCAGACATGCAAACAGGATTGTCTTGTTCAAAGTAAACTGAGCTGGACCAATGGCCAATATAGAATAGCTATCAGATAACTAATTAGGTGCCATGTTCAAACTACTAACGTCATTTTAGACTGAAGGGAAATGTAATTTGGCAGATGACCTGAAAACATGCATTTTTTAACACTCAGAGTTACGTCCGCTTTACATTTTTTCACTTTTTTGTGCAGTAATTACTATAGTTTTATGGTAGTGGAGGCGAGTGTCCATTACCTGTAAAGCACTTTGAGAGGAGTCTAACAAACGGGGAATCAAAAAGTAATTATTTTGTTTTGTTAACCTGTAAAAATTGTTCACAGCTCCGTTGCCTTTTCTGCTGCCTGCACTTGCTGAGCAACAAATAGAGCATGAAACCTCTGTGGAGTCCAGTCTTTGTCATGTCTGTGATTTGTCATATACTGGTTACTCTGATCATCTCGAAAAACCAGGATCATCCAGATTAAAAGAATGAACTGCAAAGCTTTGAGGCTGGTGATGCTTTATTTTTGTCATAGTCAACTCTAATGTCTTGAAATTAACCAACAGGAAACTTAGAAAACAACAGAGGCGATCCATAATGGCATGTCTTCACTTGGACAGTGATCAAAGTACTTTCAGTGCCTTGTCACACTCCCCTCAGCAGCAGTGGGTCCACATCATTAGTATCTCAGTGCAGGCCTGGGATGAGCTGTACTGTTCCTCTACCTGCTAAGGACAACATCTACCTCTGGCCTGAAGCCTGAGGTTCTGTGGCAGAAGATATCTGGTACTGTATCTCAGCTAATTCCGGAATTGTTCAATCACTAGGGTGTTGGGGGACTGATCTGTGGAAGGAGCCGCAAGTCCCAAAGCTGTGGCTACTGTAAGCACAATCTAGACACTACATAACCTGATTATTTGTGAACAGTTTCATAACCCCAGAAGAAAAAACAAATTCTTTGTTAATAGTAACCAATATTGTTAACCTTAGAATGGAGAGAATTGTTTTTATAGTGAACATGTGACTAATTTGTTATAAAAAGAAAAAATAATTTTTTAGACTTAGAGTGGTGCGTATTTGATGGAGATTGGCTGTATGAGATACTTATTAACTAAGGAATAGCAGTCTGGTTTCAACAATATTGTTTTAAATCAGTCAGCTGAACTAAATACAAACTATTTACATAAAAACCATAGTACGTTTGTGGAATTATGTGTAACATATCATACAGTTCATATATCATATACTGTATATGTATATTGCATAGAATATCAAAAATAAACTACAACATGTTTATTTTTTATCGTAATTTTCTTAGAGCAAGTACCAAATTGTCTAAATTAATCTATTTTCTTATGTTCGGTGAATGCCAAAATTTTAATTCTTACAATTTCGGAAACTACTGAATACTGTATAATACCAACAGTGTTCACAAAAGCCAATCCTCAACATACTGCAAGCTTTTTTACACAAAACAATGAAGATACATAGAGTTGCTTTTTTATTTTCTCTTTGCAAGCTGTATTCCAAAGAGCTGAATCCAAGCAGGAGAACAAGAAGAGCAAAACAACAAGAGGGAAAATCAGATCACATAAGGAAAATAAAACTTGCTTCTTTTAAAGGTTCAGATCTTAATGGTTATTTGTATCAATAAATCAATATAACACGAATAAATCAATATAACACCCTCTGGCAATAATTCAGATATTTTTGTGAAATAGTTCATCCCAAATCTCTGACACTGAGAAAAGATTCCACTTTAGCTAGCATCTGTCTGAGTTATGCTGTATTTTAGCCAAACTGTGTCACAAGTCAAGTCTTTCTCAGCAGTAAGGTACATTTTCATGTGTTGGTATTCAGAATCCAGCAGCTTTATACCCATCATGCAATGTATTTTAAACAATTGAAAATGAACCAATTAACATACACTGAGATAGCTATAGATGTGCACCTGTACACTTTCTTATTATATCATATTGAAAGGGCATAAAGTATTCAATACCCTCTTTCATGCACAATTACAACATTTATAGAATCCCAGAAGGCTTTTAAATATTGAGGTCAGTTACTTTTATTATTGAGGTCATATTACTGTGACATCATCAGATTTGTATTTCAGTTTAATATGCCGTGTCACACCATTGCTTGGCTTTTTCATCCATTGCTTCCTGGCTTTGTATCAAAAATTCATTGCAGAGTGCATGCTACACTGAATTTGTAAAACTCAGATAATGACATCAGTCCTAGTCTGAGATCCTAATCTTATGAGAATAGGCTGTAAAGATCATTTTTAATGTCACACTCTGTGGAATCTGAAGATGCACTACGAGTGTTGTTTATTCAAACAGATCTTAAAGTTGCAAAGGAAAGCATGATAACATTCTCAGATTGATTTAGCAGTTGTTGCAAATGGTAGTCCACTTTAAATTAAAACGTTGTGTAAATTAGTACAATTTGTATGAATTTTATTGACTTTAAAAGCATATAGTTTATAAAGTTTATACACTACATGACAATGTGCAATGCCTTCACTTTACAGAGCTTGTGCTGATTATGAAATACAGAGGCTGCAGTTTAGAATATTACTTTTGCAGCAAAAATAAAAAATAGTAGGTCTGGATCAAAGTTTCAATTCTCCCTTCAGCTGCTCATTCTCTGTGTGATGGTAAATTTCCTTCAGGTACAGGGATGATGATCTGTTGCAAACAAACAGCTGCCATTCTGCCTTGGGTTTATAATTACACATTGGTAAGTGTTTCAAAAATTGTTCCATCTCATAAGCAGCATGTGAACAGTAAAACTTGTATTATTAGAAGTACTGTATTTGTGACAAAATGATATATGATTACATTGTAACATTATGCATTTGTTGATAAAGATAAGAATCCAAGAAATGCACCCTCCAACCCCTGTCATGCATTATCTAATGCTACATCAATTACCATTTATTTTTGGAATAAATTAACTTTGATTTGAATTTCTACAGTAGCTTTCAATATTTACATCTGAAACGTCTTTTAGAAAGACAGCATGAATAATACTGATGTTGTATGGTACATTATTACATTGTTCATCCTCCTCTAAGTCCAAGATATAAAATTTTGTGATTTATTAGTCAGCTCCCTGTACTGCCAATGTTTAATTGCTTGTGGGTTAATTGTTAAGGTGTACTGAGCTATCTTTTTGAAAGGATCAATCATTTATTGCTATAATAACGAGTTTCTAATGGTTCATTGGGCCTGCCTTCCCTGCCCCGCGGAAAGGGCTTAATCCACAGATCATGCCTGACTAGTTAATGTTTTCATGTCCTTCTGAAAGATGAAGGGCATATTAATTTTAACTGGGAAGACTGTATGATAAATCATTATTTTTAAATTAAAATTCTTCAGTGCAAAAAAGATACAAGACTATAATCATTAAACTCACTTATACCTCATAGAAACTGTAACACCATTTGTATTACTGCATGCATTTCAAACACTGTATAGAGAACTTCAGAAGCAGTTTGAAATTTGTATAAATATCCCATGGAGGCAAGGGATGATGGGCTGGTTAACTTTAGGGAGGTTCTAAGAAAATCAAGATATGTTTTTGTCAAATCAGTCAAATCAGAAAAAATCAATCAATAAATGTATTTACTGTATAAATTATGTTAAAAAAGGTACAGCACAAGAAACATATATATTATAGAATTACTAGAAAGAAATAAAGACAAACAAGATAGAGACATAATAGGGAAAGAAAGACTGAAATCTACTGAGCATCTAAAAAAACTGCATAAGCTAAAAAGTCCTCTCACCTCCAGAAGACAGCAGTCATACCAAAGATACTTCTCTGCACAAAAGTTACTTCTCAGTCACTGGGAAGTGCAAATACACATTCAGAAAGATTCATAAATATCTGCCTAAGACTTGTTAGTGCTGTGATGTTCAAGTTCAAGTTTATTGTCATATGTACCTGAGTAAAATGAAATGCTTACTTGCTTGTGTTCTTCACATGACAGATGTCATAACAGATTACATAAAAGATTACATAACACTGACACAGAAAATACAGTAACATAACAAATTACATCACAGAGCCATACTCAGCAAGTTACTTTGGCTAAGTCTACATGTTAAGTCTTACTCAGCCACTGCTTTGAAATGTATTAATTCAATATCTGTATAATTGTAATAAACAATATTGTTAATGTTGCTACAGAACCTTGCTGTATGTCACCATGATCACAGAGAGCTATTAAACCATGTCTTTCACTGTCTAGCAAGACTTGGCAATGTGGCTAAATGACCCAGACCACTAGCCGTTATTCAATTCCACGTGAAAACACATTAAACGTATTGCAGGGATTTGCTGAAGTGACTTCTGAAGGAATTTCCCCGGTTTACAATGCCAAGGTCATGTAGACTCTCATTCTGTAGTTTTTCTTGTTCTATCCTTGTGCATTAGCACAAACACTTTTTGTGACAATCCTAATTGTCAGCCCAATTCAAATATGTATTCCAACATTTTGTCTTTCTTTCCTGTTTTCCCTGTAGGACGTGACCTAATCTGAGTTCATTTCTGACCTTACTCAAGTGCATTCAAAATTTACAGAAATATCCATTGTGCCATGTGTGGAAATAGTTCTACTGGACATGGAATAGCCAGTTCTAAAAACCCATTCACGGTAGTACAAGAAAGAAGAAGAAATAGAGCTATACTCAGATTATAAAACCTTCCTGAGAAACCGTATAGATTCAAAGCGAATGGGGGATACATCTTGTGTGTCTTCTTGGGTGTTCTCCAGAAAACATATTTTTTCAAAACAAACTAAAATTCATTTCAAACCCTCACTGAACTGCTCTGTGACTTCTTGCATCCTCTACATTTTTTCAATGTGCACTGTATTAGCTTTCTGTCTACTGCAGTAACATTTTCACATAAAGTGATTATCATACTGTGTATTTAACTTATTTTAGTCTTATTTGACTTGCCTGAATAGAAAATGTTTTATAATTAGCCAGTAGCAGATGCTCTTTGAATACCTTAAATCAATCCCTGTCATTGTAGCTTATTTTACATTTTGATTTTTGAATTGAAAATCACGCTAATTAGTCCTATAGTCATTATTGTGAATTTGTCATGGCCTTAATCCCAAGGTGTTCAGTAAAATGGATTGTGATCGCTCAGGGTCTCCATATTTAATGTATAGTTGAAATATAGTTCGAAAAAAAGTCAGCTGCCTAGTTACAGCTCAGTACAGCTCAGTTCTGCTCTTTGTGCCATAAGCAATACAGCGCCATGAAAAATTTCCCTGATTTTGAAAAAGTCTAAAGCAGACTGTGAGTAAATTTATCATCTTTAATTTTAATGAAATCTGATTCATGAGCACCCAAATCTGCTTTTGGTAAAGAAACAAGAATGTCATCCTAAATGAGGGGGCCTACATCATATGAAATATGTAGCTTACTGTATGTTTGAGTTTACTGCCTCTAAAGTACAGTACAGAATGTCTTCTTCTGCCCATAATGCCCATGTCCTTAATCTACTGCTAAGAATACACAAAAGAATAAGAGACAGATGAAACCAGAAAACCAAACCTCAAGGAGGAAAGGAGGAAAAATAACTGTAACTGTGGGTGTCTGAGGTCAGTAACTAAATGGCCTTCCATCAAATCTAACGAAACATCCCACACTGAAAGTGAGTGATTTGATTTTTTTTTAATTTCCCTCTCAGGATTGAGAACCATTTTATCATCCCCTAGAAAACAGTTGCTACTCTCCTCATCCTTTGTCAGCCATCCCTGTCACAGCTGGCAGATGAGCTGTAGAGGGACAATTTCATTTAAAACATATAGAAAATTCATCCCTAGGACCACAACATGACACAAGCAAAAATATAAGGAGCGATCTGAGAATAATGAAAGACGACAGATGTTATTTTGTTTGGAAACAGATTTCAAACTTTTTTTGTAGGAAGCCAATTTAAAGTTGAACCACTCACACATATGAAGGTGAATATTGTTGTACTTTGAGGTGTATTACAGTATCACTTATAATTCTAACAGATTCATAAATTTATTAGCATGAAAATGACAACATTTTTTGTAGAAGGTGCACTGAATTTTTGTGGAAAACAGATGTCACCGATATACTGTATTTGTTGTGCTAATTTAAATTTGTTCAGCAGCGTTGATCATGCAGTGGAGAGTCTACTGTAAAAGTCACAGGCTAGTTGTATGTGTGGCCACTGCTGGAAGCAATGCAAGCTGCACATCTGCCTGCAAAGCTGGCTGTGCTCCAGGTTGCGGGTGCTGTCTCATGGTGTTCTGTCCCATTCAGCAGCATGGAACACCAAACACTGCAAGTGGGTTCTGCAGCAACTAGACACTTTCATCCAGACCGTCAGTTGTGGTCCTTCCTATTGTAACGACCGTGGGGTTCGGCACGGAATGGAGCAGGTGTAGGACTCAGGAAAGGGGATTGAACATTACATTTATTAACCAGAACCAGGGAAAGGTTCACACACAAGGACAGGGGTTACAGCGCTGCACCTACACCAATACAGACACGGAAGGGTAGAGGCTGCCTCACAGCCTTGCCCCCTTATATATAGTTCGGTTCAGGCGCTGTTCCCAGCCCGCCTTGCGTGCACATGGCCAAAGGGGACGGAGCACCCGTTAAGAGCCCCACGTGGGTGCTACACTATCAATTGGTATGTTGTACCCAGGAATTAAGGCAAAATTCTGGCCCTTCTAAGCTATACTCATGGGCAGAGCTGTAGCTCTGTGGCTCAGGATCTGCGCCTGTGGCTGGAAGGTTGCTAGTTCAGATCCTGCGCCTGGCACATGAATCCTACTCCGCTGGGACCCTGAGCAAGGCCCTTAACCCCAGCTGCTCCAGGGGCACCGTATAAATGGCTGACCCTGCGCTCTGACTCCAAGCTTCTCTCCCTGTCTGTGTGTCTCATGGAGAGCAAGCTGGGGTATGCGAAAAGACAAATTCCTAATGCAAGATGGCTAATAATGTGATTCTATCTTATCAAGATCTACTGGACTCATCTACACAAAACCTTGATTCAGGGTGACCTAGGTGTGGTGAGCACTGGGCTCTGCAAACGATGGCTGTTTAGCTGCCCCTCACAGCTGAGCTGCTGCAGTGCAGAAAGCATCTCGAAGATGCGGCAAAGGAGGTGTCGATCTTGGCAGGGTGTCGTGATTCATGGTCTTCTCGCCTTTGGGCCTTTCATTGATGACTGGTTTTGACTGTAATGTTGTGATGTCTTGCCAGATTACAAAATGCTGGCTGTAATCATCCCAGATTTCAAGCAACAGTGCGCTGACATAAATTAGTCCGGCCTCCAACAAAGTGATGGCACAAAGCTTTTTTCTCCTGATAAGCAGGACATATTTGTCCCTTTCTGTGTTTTTCTTTTTTGTTTTTCACAATGCTTGATACTTAATGTTTTAAATTACTTTATTATCTATCCCCAAACTACATCACAATCAAATGATCAATTAAAAATTATGCCAACAACATTTAATCAATGTACAAAATGAATATACTTTATTATTCTAATACCATACATGTATAAATAGACATAACTTTCAAATAGTGTTTTAGAGTTTATACTGCTTTCATTACACAGCTTTAAAGCTCACCATAAAGCCATTTAGAATGAAACCTTATTCTATCTGTCTCCTTGGACTGTTATCAGAGAATGGTGGAATTAAAAGCTGCATTCATGTTTTAAATCCAAATATGATTTTCAAGAAAAAGTTTACACTTCTGAATTTAGTTTAAAATGTACTCGTTTTCTTTAATACAAAGAAATACTAAGAAACTCGTAACTCTAGGGGAAAACGAATCCTGTCACTGAAAGCAAGAAGTACTGTACGTTCCCTTATTCTTAGCATAAAGAAGCACAAGTTAATAATAAATGTACATGAGGGGAAATTATTACTACCTGCAGGTAAACCTGTGATGTTCTTTTACAAAATATACAGTGTATAGCCTACATAGAATACTTGTGTAATATACAGTAAGAGCATTAAAATAAGACAAAAGGATTGTATTAACAATTAAAATGCTAGGAAAATGCATTTTTTATGTTGTCATAGTAAAGCAGTGCTTAGAAAACTGAAACCTTTCATTTAAAAATGGTCAGCATTATACTGCTGAGTAATCATTCATTTTAATGAAGGGTTAATGATGCTAAGGGATATGAGCTCTCTAAGGTTTACTTTTTTTGTCTCATTTCTAGAAAGAGCAAAAGGGGAACATGTTTCTACAACAGCAGCTAATTATTTTGATGTGAAGTCCCCTGGAGACTTCCTTTGCCTCGTTAAACTGATAATTGCATGTACTTTTCTCCAAGCCTTTATCACATCTTCCCCTGTGAGAAGTGGTTAAACTACTAACAAAATTTACCGTTAAGGTTTTTTGCTAATGAAGTTCGAAGTGCGGTTTACTGGAATTTTACTGGATGGCAGTTTACTGGATGGCATTGCTTAATTCCCACATTGTTTTAAACACTAAAAATCACTGAAATCTCCAAGTAGTTCTGAGTGTTCTTCTCCTCATTCTGATGAGGTCCTGGATAGTATCTCATTTGATCTCACTTGGATGACTAGACAGGCAGATAGATGTGCCTATATTTTTGTCTCACAGAGGTTCATGAAAGTGTTAGAACTTACCCATTTTCTTTATGTGCGCATAATTTCAGATGAAGAATGTCTCTATAATAAATTCATGAATCCTATGTATATTTAATAACAACCAGAAGTCCATTTGAAGTTTAAACTTCACTGGACAATGATATTTTCTACAGAACATGTGGTTGCCAAACATACAGTGCAGTATTAAAAAAGCTCTTACCCCTGATGAGACATTATCTTAGAATGGTTTATGGACTTGTGCCTCACTCTCTTGGGTTATTACATATTTCACAAAAATGACTTCATGCATTATGAACATTTTTTTTCATCTTAGATCTGCACTAATTATAAAAAATGGAAAAAATGACATAGTTAACTCAACTGGGGAAAAGAATGAATGATTTTGTTTGACATTACTTCATAAATCAGGAGAACTAGGCCAAATTATGTCCCTTGGCCTGTTTCTAAATCAAGTGAACCTGTTTTTTTAGTAAAAGAAAGCATGGTCTCATAACAGTGACACTTAAGATATTATTCTTACTCGATTTCCTTTACGGTCCATTGAACAATGAGGAACATTTCCTCCTGAGAATGAAATGTACAGTCCATGAGACAGAACTATTCCCCTGGATGTTGTCAAACCCTTGAGCAAATATGAAGTTGTGTAATTTTTCTCTTCAAGACAGTATTTTACAAAAAATTATCTCCATACAGATCAGAAGACTTTAGTAAAAATGAGAACTTTAATGTATAATGCTAAAATGAAACAAATGTACTGTATAGGGTAGGAACACAAAAAATCATTAAAAAGTATAGAAAAAATGCTGCTGTAATTTTCAAAGTAATTGGACTCTTTGCTCTTAACTGCCATGAAACTGCCTGCATCAATTAGAAAACGCATTCTCTTCTAAATTTACTGTGTTCTGGCTATTTATGAGCCCTGTGCATGACCTTGTTGGTATATTTTGGAGGATGCTCTTAGAAATATGTAAGTCTGTTATTTGAAGTTTGTTTTGCTGGCAGGCGATAACCACCAATTTAATAGATTTCCCATGCGACCATCTGATTTTATTGATGTGTGATGCTGGATGCATTATGATTGGTCTGCGTCAGCAGAGTGCTGCCAGCTTAACATTTGTGTATAAAAGACAATGGGCTGGTACCAGCAGCAGATCTGCCTAGTGGCCTTGAGAAAAATCTGCTGTGAGCTTGACCAGAGCCATAGGAAAGAGTACAGTTGCAAACATATTGATCACCTGCTTCTTGAATTAATTCAGTGCAACATATTAGCTACCTCTTCCTAGGGTAAAGGGGTGGTCAACAAGCATAAAACATTGACTGATGAAAATATATTTCAACAAAATGTATTACCCTGAATGTTTTAAGAAATAACATCCCAAGAGGATGCTGGTACATATTCCTCAAAAATGCCTTCACTTTGTGTTCAGTGTTTTACCATTTCAAAGCAGCCAGCGCAGTTGGAGCAACAGTCCTGAATGGTTATAGTTATAACATGAAAAGCATTGTTTGAACTGCCACTCAGATTCAAACAAATTTAACTCTGCAAGAGACTGGAGAAAGAATTTGTGCAACTTTCTTTTTCTGCCTAATCCTCCACAAGTCACATATTTCTGTAAAATTTAAAGTTTCATTTCTGAATCCTATTGCCTTGTTTATTTTGGCTACATTGTCCTTTCCAAGCACCACAGTCTTATCTACACTATCCTTGATTTCATTACAACTTTGAAGACGCCCTAAGGCTTATTGTTTGAAAATGTTTTACTGTGTTTTTTCCAGGATTTTTTTCTTAACAGCAGATAGGATGTAAAATGATGCTTAAGATCAAAAGCAACCTTTTTTTCAATATATCTCTTGTAACAATTAAATCTCTTCTTCTGTTGGCATAGGAAAATAAGTTATGATGAAGTCATAGTCTGCTGGAAATGTCAACATACAGTATAAGGTATATAAAGGCTGGGGATTAAAATGACTGTTCATAAAACTCCTAATCTGTATTTCCTGTAAACACAGCCTGAAGCATAATTACTAATCAGCAAAACTTGAATCCTTTCATGTTAAGAATTTTTTTTTCTATAAACTTTATGATCACCCTTAAGCCATGATTTTTTCATGTATTTGTTTCGGATCTGCTCACATCACCCACACACAATTACTAGAAATAACATCTAGCCCTCTGTCTAACTGAGGAACTGAAGGCTTTGGTGCGAGAGCGAGACTGCAGCTTGTTAATTACCCAGTGATGGAAGTTCCCTGTGAAAGTTACAGCCACTTTCCTGCGTGACATCTTATTTCAGCAGCTCTTCTTTCAACATTTTTGTTCTCTTTTTTGACCTTAATCAATGCATCACATTAACATGTTGTGCTGTTAATGTACTTGAGCTGCACTCTGCATAAACATTATGTTCTAATAATTAAATCTTGTACTTATCCATTCATTTTTCCCAAGAAAAACTCAAGAAAATGTAGTGCTCTTTACTATGCAAGACATAAGTAACAATATACCTGAATGTTGTGGATATTTAATGCCACATGTATACTTTCTTCTGCATCTAAACTTTCAGGTGTGTGAAAATTTTCATTTAAAAGAAAGGCAAAGTGATAATAACCAAGTGAAAAGGATATTCCTTGTTTGATCTGAAGTAGCTTTGAAGGCATTTCTGAACCTCTGATAGATTTATCAGATAATTACCTCATTTTAACTTTCACTTTCTTTCATGATCTCTCCATATTTTAGTTATCCTCTGGATAGAACAATGCCTTTTTTGTATGGAAATAAAGTGCTTTAAAAGTTTTATGTAAAAGTGTTCTATGCAATGTTTCAATCATTTAGGTTGTTTTTAAATGTATTTTAAACCATTTGAAATGTTATTCTAGATAGGAATGAACTGTAGATTTGAAAAAAAAAACAACTACTAGTTACTAGATTTTATAGGACAAGAAATACCAGTAGAGGTCAAGAAACTGGTTCTTTATATCCTGTTGACATTAATTAAGACATTAAAAGCAGATCATATATGAAATCACACATTTATTAATTTTTAATTCAAATGGTCACTACAGCTATTCAAATGTAATGAGCATTTAGATCTTTATAATGGTATAAAAAAGCCATTTCTCTCTTTCTTTTAAAGTCAAAACGTTCTTAAACAGGAATGAAAATGGTACTTACTGTAGTTTAGAGTTTGTGTGAAAAACATCTGAATTTTCCTGACTCTAGAGAGATGATGGATTTTCGGAGGATTCATAAGTTAGATACCTAAATGTAAGATCAAGCAAGGCCATAATAATCACAGAGGAGGGTCTGACTAATATAGACCTGGGTAGAATTGACATCCTAATAGGTTTCCCCAAATCATGCTAAAGTATCCTCTATAACCATCAGTTCCATTATCGGCAATCATTGATCAAGTAAAAAATTTGATAGCAAGAAATCACCTTCATTGTATTTTTCAAATTTTGGGCAAATATTGTAGACATTTCATTTTTTAATGGCTTAAACATGACAACTCTAGAGTCCAGTTTTGTATCTACCTTAATCTAATAGCTAGGTGAAAAATCAATTAAATTAACAGTGCGTGTCAGGCTACACTGCAGTTTCTATGGAGATTACATACATTTTCCAAGCTTTAGATAATAGTAAGTGTACAACTGCCTTGAAATTAATTGGTAGCATTAGGAGCAAAGTGAGGATGCAACAGAGCCAATGTCAAAGTCTATTGTGGATAATGCTGGACACATAAATGTTATCTGTGTCGGCTGGATGTTATCTGTTGAGCAGCTACTGTTCAGATACACTGATATTCGTCCTGTAGTATACTTTAATTCCCCTAAATTAATAAAACACTTAAACAATAATACATGTAACTATATTTCTTTTTTTTAACATTTTGACTCAAAGCATATAAAATGAATTTACTTTAGTAAAGACTTAAAGAGTAAAGAATGAATTTATATGGTGTGCAGATGAGCCCTATTGTCAAGCAGACTTAAACACATTGTCAGAGACTTAGACTTAAAGTCTAAATTGTCTCTGTGTTTGGGATCCTTGGAAGCAATTATAAAGCACAGGTATAGCTTAATGCTGTATTTAAACAAATGGTAAATTTCCCAATTTATCACTTCCTGTTCCTATCTATGGATATTTTCTGCATTATGTGTAAAAATAAAACTTCTAACAGACAAAGCTACTTTTATTGCAGCTGGGCCCTTGCTCAATAAAATATATTATATAATGCAGATTAAAATATTGAAATCATCATCATCTGCTGTTGCAATAATAATAATAATAATGAAACATTAAAAAGACAAGAGTTTGGAGCTCATTGTGCGAACAGTTCTTGAAGAACAGTTAGCAGAGTGAGGTGCATTGTGCCAAGCAGGTCCTGACCCGCTGTGGGTGTGAAGTGTTGCTACTGTTATGAGGTAAAAGTCTGATGAAACCTAAGAAGTAGCGTAGTGGATCCTACGACAGCATTTTGCATGACAGGATGTTTTTCTCAAAAATATTTGAACAACATAACCTGTTTTAGGCATTAAGGTTAGCATAGCAACTTTGTGGGCAGCAAACCTGAAAAAGTTTTGGTTACTATTGAAAGTCACTAAATTTTAATTCCAATCTCTATGGCAGTTCAATTCTGAGCATACCCCCATTTTTTCTGTTCTAATACCCCAGGGCTCATAAGAAGATTTTGAAAGGTATTTTGAAGATATGGAATAAGTGATGATTGATTCAGAATGGCCACTCTAACCAGGATAATTGCCAAGAAAGAAGTTGTGTGGCTGCCCGGTCTTCCAACACAAGCAGTTTTAAAGGTGAGAAGTAACAAAATACTATCAATTACTATGGGATTGCACTAATTGTTATCCCTAACAAATTAAAACAGGAAAACTACCAAAGAATGCCCATCCTGCCTTTAAAACATGAATAATCTGTTAACTAAAAGTCCATACTTACAATTTATATAATGAAACATTAAAATAATGAAATGTATATATATATATCATATATTTTTTATAAAGGTTTTCATTTCTTTTTGTTAATATGGACACAAACAGCTCCAATGAAATGTTATTGACATTGAACAACCTTAATCTTTTAAAAAGCCACCAAAATCAATTATTTGTATTAATATTTCATCTTGTTATCTGTGAAAAGCTCATCAGAGTTGTAAAAGACTACAGACCTCACTGACCTGTTTTTCAGATTATCTATAGCTATAGCAGCCAAGTGTTTCAGTTTCTCCTGCCACACTCATCCTTTTTTCATTAGGAGTTTAGTGATTGTAAGTCACATATTGAATAGAAAGTCTTCAGTATTCAGAATATTTTAATAAGCCTTGAAAATGCACATAACAAATCTTTTAAAAATCTACAATATTTCCTTACTATAAGTCAGTTCTGTCCCCAGACAGCCGGCAGGAAGAAAGGCATGCATCCTTATCATAATACAGACATTTGTACTCAATAAAGATAAAGATAAACTGTCTTTCTCATGAATTTCTATTAAGTCTCAACTTGCTTTTATTCATTAGTCTTTACTAAGGTGAAAACAAACCTAAAACTAATAGTTTTTGCAACATTAGATTTAAAAGAAGATATTGTGTGGTTTAGGAGAAAGGAATTTATTTTGTGATGTCCCACGTGGTGTGTTTGTTGGAAGTTATTATCTCTGTATGAACATTTTCTTGTATTTTGTCTCCACAGTGATAGTAATAGATGCCCACAAAGATTAAGAAATCAAGAATGGAAACATATTAAACTTATCATAGTTAAAAACAAAACAAAAAATGATACAGAAAAGTACATTGAAATTGAAAAGATAGTGTTTTCTAAGTAAAATGTTATAACTTTAAGATGCAGAAAAGATGTGCTAGCTCAATTGTTAGTGAACATCTTAAAGATAATAATAGTATCTTTAGATACTATAAAATTAGTATGATTGCATGACAGGTATTCATTTACATGTGTAAACCAAAGTATATTCTATACATTTCTTGAATAGAATTGCAATGCCTTAGTTTAATCAAGCTTAGATTAACAAAGAAAACTACTAAACAACAGTGTCATTTACAACTGCTGTTTTACAACTCCATCAATCATCAAGAAAATTAGAGTAGTAAAATTAGTGGAAAACGAACTAGCAAGGAAGGTCTTGTAATCACCAGATACTCATGATTTTTTCCATCTCAAAGTGCACTGAATTTTCTGTTATCTACTGTAATCAAAACATAGTACCATTTTTTCTATTTATGCACCTTTTTGGTCTTTTATACTAAGTTTACCATCTAAGTACCATTTGCTAATCTTATTATATTCATATCAATTAATTAATAATATATGTTTTTCAAATGTGTTTTGCAAATAAGCTACATTCTTGATTTGAACCTGAATAGATCCACAGATAATGTAAAAATGTTTTAAACTAAAGAATAAGTGTGCTTACATCCATCCTTCAATATGAGTCCTTTATATATATCCATGTACTGTATATAAAACACTGTTGAGATTTTTTTTCTTCAAATACACACAAATACTTTGGAATAGTAATGTTTGACCTCAATTTATCTTTATCAAACAGACCTACTTTTTTATCATCTGTTGAATCTTCATAGATGTTTCCCAAGATTTAACAGTTCAATAAGATAGTAAAATAAGAGTTTATTAGAGACATAGAATTTTTTAGGGATTTATCACTGCATGGCTGTCATTTGTTTCAGTCTTTTTCAATTCTTCATTTTGAAATGTTTTCTACGGTCTCTAACTACAGTATTAGAGTATAAATACTGAGTGTATGTTATATAGCAAGAAGAAGTAAAAGACACAGTAAAGTCAGAATGCATAACTTTTAGTATCTAATATTTTAAAATATTATAAATTAATATTTACACACTGCATATTAAATTAATTATTGAAGAAACATAGAAAACTGAGAAAACATCATAACACTGAGAAAGATGAGATAACGTGAATATACATATAATAGATTTTGTAATCAAAGTGGCTAAATGATTTAGGAATAACATTCCCTATAAAATGAAGAGTCAATTGTTATAAACAATAAACATAAGGAAATCACTGTCAAAATATGTCTTACCTTTGATCTCCTGTGACAGAGGATGTTCAAGACAACTTTTAGAGACAGTATATTGTAGCATCGCTGTAATGGCATTCTGTAAAGTACTGATGGCATCACTATTTTTAATAACTACGTTGAAAAAAATTAAAAGTGTTTGACATGTTTAATTGGCCAGCAGCCATATCACTTTGCAACTCACAACTTGTAGTCCACTGGAGCTAAGGAGGTGTGACCCTGGGCAGTACCTGGATGGGAGACCCCTGAGACAAACAAAGGTAGTAATAATAATAATAAACTTTATTTTATATAGCTCCTTTAAAGGTGGCTTCTCAAAGCGCTTTACAGAATGACAACAACAATAAATAAAAAGAGTGCACAAAATAAAACACAAATACAATATATAGGAGACCGTGGGTGGTGGTACTAAGAAAAGCAGAGGGGTGAAGAATGGAACCAGTTAAGTAAAGGCTTTTCTAAAGAAGAGGGTTTTGAGTCTGGATTTGAAGGAGTTTAGAGAAGGTGACTCTCTGATATCCTTGGGGAGAGAGTTCCTGAGCTTGGGGGCATAACAGTAGAAGGCCCTGTCACCTATACAATGTAGACGGGCTTGGGGGACAGTAAGGAGAGCAGAATTAGAAGAGCAAAGGTTGCGAGGTGGGGAGTAGGGTGATAATAGTTCAGACAGGTACTGAGGTGCCAAGCCATGCAGAGCCTTATAGGTGAGCATGAGGATTTTAAAGTCTACACAGAATTTGATCAGAAGCCAGTGCAAGGACTCCAGGATAGGAGTAATGTGATCATTTGCACTAGACCTGGTCAGGATTCTGGCTGCTGAATTTTGGACATATTGCAGTTTGTTCAGACCAGATTTAGATACCCAAGTGAGTAGAGCATTATAATTAATAATAATAATAATAATAATAATAATAATAATAATTGCTTACACTTATATAGTGCTTTTCTGGACACTCCACTCAAAGCGCTTTACAGGTAATGGGGACTCCCTTCCACCACTACCAATGTGCAGCATCCACCTGGATGATAGGCAGCCACACATCAGCTATCAGTGGGGAGGAGAGCAGAGTAATGAAACCAATTCATAGAGGGGGATTATTAGGAGGCCATGATTGGTAAGGGCCAATGGGAAATTTGGCCAGGATGCCAGGGTTACACACCTACTCTTTTCGAGAAACACCCTGGGATTTTTAATGACCACAGAGAGTCAGGACCTCGGTTTTACGTCTCATCTGAAGGATGGCGCCTGTTTACAGTATAGTGTCCCCGTCACTATACTGGGGCATTAGGACCCACATAGACCACAGGGTGAGCGTCCCCTGCTGGCCCAACTAACACTGCTTCCGGCAGCAACCTTAGTTTTTCCCAGGAGGTCTCCCATCCAGGTACTGACCAGGTTCACACCTGCTTAGCTTCAGTGGGCTGCCAGTTGTGAGTTGCAGGGTGATATGGCTGCTCCATTTTCGCTCCAATTTTCGCTCCATCTCCAACTTACCCTTTATTGCAAAAGTTCTAGAATGTGCTGTCACACTTCAGTTACATAACCACCTCATGACAAACAACCTTTTCGAAACCCTCCAATCTGGCTTCCATCAACTTCACAGCACAGAAACTGCCCTTTTCAAAGTCACTAACAATCTTCTAATAGCTTCTGATTCTGGTTCTCTTTCTATACTCATCCTTCTTGATCTCAGTGCTGCTTTTGACAGTGTTGACCATAACATCCTACTTCCTCGTCTTGAGACTGTGTTTGGAGTTTCTGACACTGCTCTCAAATGGTTCAAATCTTACCTCACTGATCGCTGTCACTTTGTCTCTCTTAATGGGTACAGGTCTGAAATTGGTCTTGTTTAGTCAGGTGTTCCTCAGGGCTCAATACTGGACCCCTTGCTCTTCAGCATTTACATGTATCCACTTGGTCAGCTTTAAAGATCACATGGCCTCAGCTTTCATTTCTACGCTGACGATGCTCTGAAACATATAGATTTTCTCCCCTCACCAAGACTCATTCAAACCAGTGTCCCATGAACATCATGGCTCAAGGCACGCCCCTGAGTGTAGGTGTCGAGCCAAGATGGTGACTTCCTCACAAACCCATCTTTCACTACATCCATCCCAATTAGAACATTCACTGCTTTCCTGTACCTCTTTCTATCCGTTAACCAGTTGAAAGTACAGATGCATGCATTAGTTAGGATTCTCACTTGCAATTTGATAATCAGCCTTTCATAGCAAACCTTTCTAAAGATTTAGCACATCTAAATAAAGCATGTTCAAATACAGCTTGTTAAAAGAACTCTAACTAGTTAGTTAAGGAAGATGTATCTTTTCTAAACTCATTTTGGCTATTCCCTAAGAAACGTATGTCATAGAGATGGTCCTCTTGTTCAGTTTAATATGTCATTTACATAACTTTGCCTGTAGTAGAAATACTACTGTATGAATTTGTCTCTAATTACTTGATTTACACCCAATTATGTATTTATTTTATATTTATTTTGTATTACTGTACATATTAAAATGTTTAATCTATTCTGATGGCTGGTTTTGCTTGTCTTGGGCTGGGCTGCTGTAACACCTCAATTTCTCTTCGGGATCAATAAAGCCTTGTTTATCTATGGTTCACTGTTTTCGTGGTTGGGCATTATGTTAGCAATTTTTAAGTCAATGAGTGCTGCTCCTATCTTGAGTGGTAGGTGGAAGTGCTTTGCTAATTTCTATTAATAATTTTGTGTTTTTTCTGTACGATCTATCAGATACTGGGAATTGCCTCTATCACAATTATTATATTGTTTCAGGCATACCTTTTTGCTGGCTCCCAATTTTAATATCCTTTTCATCCTGCACTTGCAGTTCATTATACCCTTTTTCCTTTAAAAAGGGATTCCCTTAACTTCTTTACTTTCCTTTTCAATCATTTTATGAAGTGCTTTCTTTCTCCTTATGTTTTATTTATGGGTCATATTCATTTGGATAGTGTTTATGTGTTTTATTAATTAAAATAGTATTTGTGAATTTTCTGGAGCATCCACACAGGAATACAATACATTCTTGTCTCTATGTATTTATTGTAGATGTATTAGTCTGATTAGGCTTTTAACCCTTGGTAAAAAGGTGTGTGCATAATAAAACATTAAGTAGTTGTTTAAGTGCAGCATGTGGGTGTTTAAGAAAGTCTTCGGGGACATAGGATTGCTCTTTCTTTTTTGTCTTCTTCTGTACAATACATGTATACAGAAATGCATGATTATCACAAGAAATAATTTAAATAAGTAAGCATCAGTTTTGGGAACAATGGAACCACTAGAGCAGAGTGGTTTCCGAAGGAGCATCTCCACCTTTTAAGATCAAGCAAAACATAATAAATAACTTATTGATCTTCTTGCTGTAAAGCATGGGAGTCTTAACCAGCAAGAAGCTAAGGACGTAATTGGGCCTGCAAGCAACATTTATCTTGATTACATTCAATTTGAGCCCATAAGGATAAGGTAAGTAGAGGACATTCATCAAAGTCTTTGAAAATGGGATCTGGTCTGACTGGACCAGACTCATCAGATCCACAAATAAGTTTGCCATAATATGTTGGACCAATTAAATAAGGGCCTCAGAAATGATGTGGACAAATGCTAATTTATATTTGGGTTATTAAAACAACCTATCCTTAAATCATTTTAAAAATTAATTTCTGAAATATTCAAACATAGTATCCCAGTTAACGTAGTATTATGAACCTTCTAGGAGCAACAGCGTACAGGCCAATGCCAAAGACTTGTTCAGCATGGCGTTCCGGAGTCTGAGATTAGTGCCCAAAAAAGAACTACTACTGTGGAGGTGGGAATGGGGTTAATCAAACAACAGTAACACCTTTAACCAGTTTATGAGTAGTAACTTCTGCCCCTGAGGAACTGGGTATTCATTATTTGGAAGAACAGGACAGCTAATGGTTTTAGGCTCAGTTTAAGACAAAATGAGACAAACTGCTAGAGGAAACTTTTACCAAAATATGGGTTTTTGTCTTTGGTTGAGCTAATACAAAAATAGGCAGTAAAGCAAAACATAAAAGAGGTTGTCCATATAACAACAGGACATAACAGGAATTGTGTAAAAACCACAGGGTGACTATTCATTCTTCATTAACATTGTTTTCCACTAAGTGTTCATCAAATGTGGTCCATTAGGTTTGTATATTTTAATTAACACTATAATAAGAAAAATGAACAGAAATAGCTTTGACTTTTCTTATTTTCCATTTCTGTACTCATTAGTTACCTGTCCATTAAGTACACCACATTACTAAGGGTAGTGTCTTGTCCATGCTGTTTACACTTGCTGTTTCCATGATAAGCATTACATTCTAAAGTTTCAAATTTTGTTTTACAAAGAAGAGTTTGATTAATTGCCTAGCCAAAACAAATTATCTAATCTTATCACCTGCAAATACCTCTCCAGCTGCATACAAATACATTGTCCCTCTAGCCATTTCAATATCACCCAGAGGGCATCATGATTGTCCAGCAATCTCATGTGTTGTATTTCTTTCAGAAAGTGTTCACAATACAAATTGTATGTAGCATTTATAATGTGTATACCAAATATGAAAAGAAACCTGTCTTTATATGCATGAATGCATTTATAAAATTAAAGTACACATTTTATTTATTGATTAAATGTTCACACTCAAGTAACTTTTGATTGAGCACTGAATCAGCTCATTAGAGAGTTGATTGGACAGAGGTGATTTAACCCGGTGAAAGTGAAGTCCAGTTCATTTTAAGACAATTAAACAGGAAAGAATATGCTCCTCTTATCAAGAGATAAGAGGTCGTGTATCTCTTGATAAATGCCTTTGGTATGTTGAAGTCTGGACTATGGAAGACCCGCCAGTATTGCAGTCAAATCATCCTAAGCAATGTTTCTAGGTTTAATGAAGACCACCTGGGAGTGTCGAGTGAGGCTTTAATTCTTCTGTAGAACAGATCAATTGATGGGAAGAAGAATGATTGTCTCTGTAAGCATGTCTAGTGCCACAGAACACCCATCTTAATCCAAGTGATTAATTCCAACTTGATTGCACTGATTAAATGTTGATACTTCAGTTCCTTCCTTTGAAACAATATTATTACTCAGTACTAGTTATTGTTGTTAATGATTGATATGTCATGTTGCTCTCACATAATGTATTTTTTGTGAGATGTGACAATTGTGCAGTTTATGCTGTGCTCACAAGCCTTGAACCTCATTGAACTTGAGTTGGATGAGCTGGGAGGGCTTGTGGCATAGTGTATGCATAGGTTCAGGTGGGTAGCTGTGTCAGCATGTGTAGGCTGCAAAGGAACAAGTAACATGGTTTATTCCATGCTGAAAAGAGAAGAAAGAAAATAAAACATTTTGGCTGTGGAGCCTTCTTCAGGTATGAACCAACATTTCCTGACATATCACCATGGTTCTCTATCTGCAATCACACTAAGGCAACTCATTGTCTCTGTAGGAGAATCCCTGAAGTCAGCTGTGTTTGACAGCGTAATCTGTTCTTGCTGTCTTTTGCAAAAAATCTGTGAAAATTCTCCCATGTCTAGGCCAATGTTCTTCACAGTCTTTTAAAAGACATGAAGTTACAGAAATTTCTATGGAGGTTGCTATTTCACTGAATGTCAGATAATTCTACTCTTTGTGTGCATTAGAAGATCCTGGGACATTTCCAAGTTACCTTACTTGTCTTGCTCCATTTTATATTATAAATTGCTATCAGGAACATTTCAACAGTAGTTGTAGGGTGATACGGCAGTTACAAGCTCAGCAGTACTGCAAAACACACTGGTTTTACTCATTTGGAGATTCTACTGCAAACATTTTCATTGATACAAATACTGTGAAGCTACCTCACTTCACAACCTCTTTAAAATGTTACTTGTTAATTCTTATCAGCTTGAGTTTGGGGTTGATGATAGAACTCTAATGACAGTTATTTAAAAAACAAGTCTTCAACGTAACAGCAATATTTATAATGTAATTTCCTTGTTTAGGTTTGAATATACCTTGACTCATCTTCTTTGCAAAGGAGAGACACATCATATTTGATGTACTATGTCAATTTAGAGACATGATCTGTTTTTGTCATTATGTACCAAAGACATTAATGATCTATCTTTCCCAAGCAAAAACTTTCATTTCAGCCTGTCTTTGTTGGAATCTCTATGCACATTATTTAATTAGTTATGTATCAGATACTTTTTCAAGGGCAGATATTGAGTACCATGTCAAAAAAGGTCATTTTAATATTAGACATCTAATAGAAAACAATCTTTGGACAATTCAAGATTTTTAAAATTTAGTTTTTAAGATGTTAAATTCATGTTCAAATGGTGCTTAATCTTTTAAAAAACAATTTTATTATGAAATTCTGTAAGGTATACCAACAGCATCACGTTACATGTTGCATGTCTTCCCAATTCTTTGTTGTCATTCTTGGACCTGTTTCTTTTCAGTGTTTAGAGGGCCGCTGTGAACTTTGTACACACTTTTCCTGCAGAAGATGCAATATTTTATAAGGTGGACATTTAGAACTGGTTTGAACCAGATTGGAAGAATGTTGGACACAAGGGCTACTATGTAATTCTATACTGTTATATACATGTAGGAATGTGTGCTATGAACCTAAGTAACCAATTGTATTAAAATAAGTTATCTTCAGCAGATAGGGAAGTAGGAAGATGTGTGTGATTTTGGAACACTGTCAATCTTGTAAGCACAGGGAAGTGTGATAGATAACAGAAAAATATTTAAGGACTGTTCTAGTTTAATTACTTCAAGAAAAATACACCACGCATCTCTGTGTGTACCGCTCCCATGCGCATGAAATAAAAACTTTTAAGGTCTGAGACGGACTCCTGACTGTCTTTTAAGGGGAAGTGGGGAAAAAGTTCTGCAACATAAGTATATTTATATTAAGGAAGAACCCACTGGATAACATAAAATAAAATAATTTCGGATTTTTTTACATGTTTATGTACCTCTCCTCTTTATTAAAACTTGCATTTATGAAGTGGCTGTAATATGCAGTTTCCATCTGTACATTAAATCCTCATTACAAAAACGATTACAAAATGTCCGGTGAATTGTTTCAGTATTTTAAAATTTGTATAGTTTGGGCTACTTTTTGTGCCTACTTATGAACAGGATGTTAGTCTTAACTCTCCTTTAAAATATACATTGGACTTCTGTTGTGGTAAGTGTGTTGGATGGTAAAATAATAACAGCGGGAGTAAAGATGCAATCGAGTCCAATTATAGCCATTGTCATGCTGTTGGTAACCATTTAATTTCAATTACCTGGGACGTAAGCATCTGCTGAAAAGATGTTCACTTATAATGAGTAAAATCACATTACTCATCCCCATTATTGTCTGTGTTCATATGTTTTCTGCTTGTTTTAATCTTTTACAGATTATACAATCTATGGAAATCCAGGTAACCCTCCTTATGTGATTATTTAGGAAACTTTTACTACAATAAATTCCCATAAAAAGATAAACTGTTGATCTTATAGAAGTATGAAATCTCTAGCTACTTCTGGTTCCCAATTATTTGCTGCCTTTTTTAGAATATTTGTTTTGGTTTCTAGAATATTTAGCATAATGAATAATTGCTGATAATGTACTGTAATACATTGACTGTAATAAAGACTAAAGAAATTCAGTTTAGTCCTGTAGCTCAGTTTAGTACTAATTATCATTTCCATAACATTGTATGAACTATGACACATTGGTAAGTGTTCTCAACTAGCTGAGCATGGGTACTACATTTTCATGCAATTTTCATGCAGTCAGTGGGTATTACTCCTTTCTTGACTAACAGTTGAAAGGTTATTAAATGGGTTATTAATTTAATCAATTGGTAAAATACTATTAGGCCTTGGAGATGTGTTTATTTTTAGTGCCTTCAAAATCTAAAACAGCACTTTCTTTAGCCAGCAGCCGTATCACCCTACAACTCACAACTGAAAACAGTTGTACAACTTACTACTGTATCTGGATGGGAGACCTCCTGGGATAAACTAAGGTTGCTGCTGGAAGTGGCGTTAGTGGGGCCAGTAGGGGGTGCTCACCCTGCAATCTATGTCCATCCTAGATAGATAGATACTTTATTGATCCCGTGAGGGAAATTGCAGTGCAACAGCAGCTTAACACAGACAACACAGCCACAGTGTAATGAATGATACAATAATAATAATGCAATACATACAATACAATCAGTACAGTGAGGGGTGCACTAAAAGAGTTACTCACAGTCCGGACACACAAAGAACAAACTAGAACAGAACAGTACACAGAAAAATCGTATCACACATATGAATATATAAAATATAGATGTAAATATAGATATAGATATAAATGTAGATATAATGCCCCAGTATAGTGATTGGGATACTATAGTGTAACATGGCACCATTCTTTGGATGAGACATAAAACCCAGGTCCTGACCCTCTGTGGTAATTAAAAAACCCAGGGTGTTTCTCAAAAAGAGTAGGTGTGTAACCCCGGCATCCTGGCCAAATTTCCCATTGGCCCTTACCAATCATGGCCCAATCTATAAATTGGCTTCATTACTCTGTTCTCCTCCTCCCTGAGAGCTGGTGTGTAGTGAGTGCAAATATATAAATATAAAATATTTATGTATATAAAATGTTGTCTTTTCTCAACCTGGGCATTTTATTAATTTCTTCCTTCATAAATATCTGTGTGACATATTAATTTATTATATTACAATTTTAATTTAATTGTCCTAAACATTTTATTTTATTATTTAGACATGGTTTGCTTTTGCTGTTAAAAATGGAAAAAAACATATTATTTATTTTAGCCTCCATTGCAATATTATTTTCTATCTCTCTGCATTTCTAATATTATTTAATATTAGTATTAGATACTCTGCAGTGCCTGAAGATCATTATACTCTTTTTAACTATGTCCTATTTTTTTATTTATTTAATGAAGTGCTTTCTTTCTCCTTTAAGTTTTCTTAATTGGTCCACTTAACCATTGGGGCCACTGCTTTCAAGCCTTTCATTTACTATTCCTGGGAATAATGTGTTCTGTGCCAAAAGCCCAATAGCTTTAAGTTGTTGCTATCCAAGTTATATTGAACCCATAATCATCTTTCCATTCTACCGCTCTTAATCTTTTCATTGTTTGCTTTCTTGTAAATATAAGCCTTTTTTTTTTAATACACCTCTGTAGTAACAATATACTGTACTTCAAAGCATAGTTTTGTATGTCATGAGCACGGTTTCCTGTTGGTCCACTCACTTATGTACTTCTCACTTAATTGATTGATTAGATTAGATCAATAAAGTCATTCCCTCTTGTGGGTGCTCTGACAAACTGTGGAGGAAAGCTATAATCATAAAACTAATAATAACAGTAATAAAGGTAGGTTTGTTGTCATAGTAACAGTGAACAAACTGTTTCATGTAGAGGTAGACTGTATTAGAAAGTGATCTTCTTAGACTGATCATAAATACTATATATCTTTAAAATATAATTGATCATTTGACCCTTACACACCTGTTACAACTTCACTGTTCACTGTGTTAGTTCTATAATTATATTACAGATAGTCCAGATATCATCCAAATGCTAACACTTAATAATATTATGTGCTTAGTTATTCTTTGTGTTTCTTTTCATAATGTTGAACATTATCATAATGTTTAAAGAGATTTTCTCAAACTTCCATTAAGGAGTGGAAATTCAAATGACAATACTTGAGACAAGTGCGGAATATGGGTGCAAATCTCATTGGTCGCAGAACATTTAGAAGTGTAAGAAGTGTTTGGAGGAGTGACTGACAGATCAGAATTCAGAGTCAGTATAAAGATGAAACTATATATTTTCCATGCAATGAATTAGTGATTCTTTCTTTTTTGATTGTCCAATTGGCAACCAGATTTCACATGTTAGCAAATGGGAGATTTTTCTTGTTGAATTGTTTAAACCAAATTATTCCCCCCAGGACTGGCTGGGCTGCAGTGTGACATATCATGTGTCACCATGGTCCTGCAGTTTCTCATTAGACATTCAGCTGCTCGTTATGTTCTCAGCAGTTTTCATTAAAAAAATAGGTGCTTAATTGAAATACGGTTGTGCTGAAATGAATATCAGCAAAGTCCTGTTATTCTGTGACAGGGGTAAGTAGCAGCAGTTTTCCATTTCTGAGGTGGCACCAATTAATTCTGAGCACAATAAAGGATGTGAAATATGTAACAGAGTTCTGTAAAACCAATTTAATATGCACATTGTAAAGTTTCAAGCAGTAACAGAGGGAGAAACTGTTTGGCAACTTACAAAATAGTGAATTAAAGTTTCACTTACAGCCCGCAACTTCCTCTGGGCTCTGCATACTGATAGGCTACTTGTTGCCCACTGAGTTACATCAGTTTTATATTATTTCGATTTTCTATAAATCACTGCTGCTCACCAGCCACTGAGGAAAAGACTAAAAATCCAACACAACACTGCCATCTTGTGAGAAGAAATAAATTAGGTATCATTTCTAAAAAGGACTTCAACCCGATTAAGCTCTGTTTTAGATTTGTCCATGTTTTAAAGTAATCTGGCATTAAAGGAACAATGGTTGCATAAAAATTAATTAGTTCAGTTGTATTTTACTGCTGCACAGAATTTTGCTCATCCAGTGTTTTATTAATTTTAATATGTAGTGTGGATTCTTAAAACATACAAAAAATATTGTTGAAAAGCAAAACAAATTCCATTAAATAAATGTTCAGTAATAACAAATATATAAATGATAAGTGAACGTTTTTAACATTATTGCTAATTACAGTCATTAGCAAAATTCCCCAACCTAAGCTGTAACTTCCTAGATAGAACTGAGTAGTCCTGCTTACAGAACAAAAATGCTCCATCAGGATCATAGATCGGGATTAGTATGGGATGCACAAACAGCTTTATTCTTAAAATATTTGCTCTGTAGTTCTTATGCCACTTACTGAAGACTAATCTAAGTGCTTGTGAGATGAGATGTGTTTAGCTTTTTGTATTTTTTTCCCTTTTTCTTCATACAAGTGAAAGAAATAGGAGTTACATTAGCTGTGTTTTGTATTCTAAAAATATGCATTAAATACACTTTTAGAGATTTACCATAAATACCCTTATTACATTTTTGTAATACAGGAACATATGTCTGGTCAGTAATAAAATGTGGAATCAAAAATCCTGATTAAAATTAAAATCTGTGCACATTTTATTGAGAGTGCATGTCATTTTATAGGACATTGTAATAAAAAACAAAATGTAAAATCTTTCTGAAATGTTTTAAGAAAAAAAGTATATACAGTTAGATTATACTCTAACCAAAGATAAGTGAAATAGTTTCTTTATAAAGCTAAAGATGGAAAGAATTAGAAAGAATATTATTAAACATAAAACAATAAAGATAGGGCAAAGAATCAATTTAATTTTTATTTCAGATCAGAAGTAAACATTTCAGACAATGTTTTTTATATGTATATACTGTATGTGCAGCACAGTTAGAAACAAGAGGAGTATCTATACAGTATTGTTAGAGCAAATACTTTGAACAGAACTTGGGGTACAGTCTTGTGAACTCCGTGTTTGTATGTTTAAACCTGTATCCAATTACTAAAAGAGATCCATCCGTGCTGCTATTCCTGCCTTTTTTTGTGCTGCTGCCCTTGTCTGGGTTTGGACAGACCTGGAGTGTGCAGACGGAGACTGTTGTATGTTGTTGCCAATGCTTTTGAAGCTGAAATTACATGGACTAGAAACATGTTAGTCTAAAGCGTTAAACATTACAAAGGTAATGGGACTTTGTGTTGGAAGATAAATTAAATACACCTAGTACAATAATATAGAAACAAATCATTTAAAATAAAATCTACTATTTATTGAACTTACAAAATAAAACATACATATTTATTTAGGGACTGTATTTCTTTCTTCTTGAAGCATGACGGTATCTGTATTTCACACTAAACTGGGTGAAACAAACCTACAATGCAGTGCAGACATGTTGCATTAAACATACTATAATCCTTTATGTGAAAAGAAACATAAGTGCATGGTTGTAGTCTATAGGTTGATAATATCCCAACACATCTACATGTGAAAAAGAAACAGATTACCTGGGAGATCCATGTTTGTAAAATTGTTTTTAGTAACATAGTTTGTCTTGTCACTTTCATTTACAAATTAGGGATGTTGCCATTATTGTTGTTTGCACGTTCTCTAGCTCACTTTACTCTGCCTTTCTATTCCTCGATTCATTACATTTAAATGTCAAGCTCATTAGTTTTGACAACCCTCAACCTTAAAAATCAGGCAATGGAAGGGCAGATGCTGAATTTTGCAAGAGTGTTTTTGTGGATTGTATTTCTGTAAACTGAGAGCAGTAATTATACACAAATGAATAAAATGTGTACTTATATGTCAAGGGTATTTATAAACAGGAGAGTGATCTCCTGCTATTTCTGTCATTCAGATGATGCTGGTATTACTCCAGAGGCTTCTTGTTGCAGTAGCAATAAGCTATTAAATGTATTCCTTTTTTAAAAATCAGTATTGTATGTAGTTCAGAGCTTCTCCTTTAATGCTTTCAATGCTGTTGTGGTCTCACTAAAAATGTGTAACAACTCATTTTCTGTGGAAGTCCAGAAAAAGGATTATTGTGCCATTATTCACATTTCTCTGCACAGAGCAGTCTGTAACTGAGTAACCTAGTACCCTTTCTTGGAAAATAAACCTGTAATATTGATTAACATTTCATAGGGAGGAGCCATGGCTTGAAGAGGGAAGGGGCTCTCGGACTGCGCTAGGAACCCTCTATGAATGGGGCAGTCATGGTCTTTGTGGATCTGCTGGCTTGGTAACCACCAGGGGCCCAAAAACATACAGTACCGCCGACTCACTGAGTCGCACAACTGGGAACTAAGCCCTTAGTGGGAGAGGAGGTAGAAAGGTCCCATGCTGCAGTACTCCTGGCAGTAACAGCTCCGCAATAGCTACTGAATGATCAGAGTGCTGCATGGAGCTGAAGAAGCAGGATATTAAGCATCTCCTGACTTGTAGAGAGTTGCTTTGAGCAGTGCTACCTCACAACTGGGAGTTGAGCCCTTGGGGGACTGAAAGAAGAGGAGAATTTGAGGAGATTAGCAAGTAAATCAATAGAGCTGGAAAATGTAGAAGCCACTAAGGACAGTGTGGCCAGGGGTCCCCTCTGACTCACACGGTGAGAACCTCCCCTCAGCAACCTGAGTGAGTGAGTTTCACTTACCCCCACCAGAGGAAACCTGGATGCAAAGGCAAAGCAAAAGTAGAAAGAGGAAGAGGAGGGAGGTGGAGTGAACTCGAAACTCTAGACATAAGCATTTGAGAGTCTGAGGTTTAAATAGAGAGAAACAATTGAATAATTGAGAAAGAGAAGGGGCCCTAGTTTCTCCTCCCAAACCTTCACCCAGTGGTTATCAATTAACATTTGATTTGCATTAATTCAAATGTATTTAATCCAATACTTGAACCTGTGTAACCCTGAAGGTTGGTGGCAATCATTGTCACACTGGAAAATGTCTTCCAAACTGGAAGGGCTGGGTGCAAGATATTGTCGAGCCATTTCTTGAAGTAAACCCGGGTATCAGATTCAACAACATGGCTGGGTCACTTATTCTAGACTCCAATAAACCTTGGGGTTACAAAGTGCCTCCTGTTCACAGTTTAAAATTAGTAATCCACATTTTTCCCATTTGTGTCTTTTTGTTTGTGTTTCACAGTTTGGGAAATTCACTCTCCCTGACATCAATATACACAGAGTTGCTCATCACTAAAAAAAGTTACTCTCAATTTGTAGACTGAACTTTTTAATCACTAACCCGTACTGTAGGAGTACAAGAGAACCTTCATTCAAGTATTTAAAAAAACTCAAAAGGTATTTGGAATCGACAATGAAACCTAAACCAGAAAACACATAGGAATATACAGGGAAGTGAACTTAAAGTCTTTACAACCACATTTTAAAAAAAGAGGGGAACATTTTTACACAAAGTATTGTGGGAATCTGTGGTCAGAGTACTACTCAGTCGTATTGTTGAAGTTGATATCCTGGCTTCTTTGAGAAATGGCTGGAGGAGTTTACAGATTATTTATTTGCTACCTACCAAACACGTTACAAGTGACAAATAGCCTCCTCTCATTTGTAACCTTTCATAAGTACCTGTGTCTGCATCTGTGTTCTTGCTGAAATTTCCAAAATGTCCTCAGTTAGATTAGACCAATTTAAAAACTGCACATTACGGAAATGATTCTGGAGGTCATTATGGTGACTCAGTTACAAAGACATCTAGCAAGAAATTAATTATATGAATCAGTTTAATCTGTAGTTCATTCAAAGCACAGCTCAGAAACAGCTTTATGTAGGGCTATGAATGATTTGTCACTGGCTGTGGATTCCAGCTCCTTGATTCTTGGTTGCTCCTTCTGAATGCTGCCTTTAACACTGTTAAACATTGTTTCCTTTTTAAATTCCTCAAAGATTCGATTGGCAGTATTGACACTGTTTTCTGCCACAGGACACAATTTGTATCACTTGGTTGTTGTATTTCTGCCACAACAGCTGAGTGAACTGATGTGCTGAGGAGTTATATATGGACTGTCTTTTCTTTACTATATACATGTTATCCTTAGTTCAAATGCTCCATAAACATGGCATTTGACTTAATTTATATGTCAATGACACTCAATTTTTTCTTTGGGACAGAAAACACTGTTGAAGAAGAGCTGCCAATGGGCTAGCCTATTTCAGTGGTCTTGAAACAGGACAAAATCAAATAAACTATTATGGTTTCTATAAATGCAATATCCAAAATAAATTTGAAAAATGATCTGAAAGCCCTACAATCTTAATATAGACATTCAGTGAGTGGCAGAAATACTGTCCTGCACTCTGTGAATTAGAAATAAAATTAGAAGAGACATCTGAACTAAATAGAGCATCAAAATTAATATGTATTCTACTTCATAAGGTAATCAATAAGAAAGAGAAAAACGAATAGTTCAACTTATCAAATGTTTAAATTTTCATTCATTATTGATGTTTGTGTTTTTCTCATCAGCCTCCAGAGTCCATGTGTGCTCCTCTAGTTTGCAGAATGGCCTTCATGAAGGGCAAGTGAGTTTAATGTGTGCAGAATGTTCCAGCTTTCAGTTTTCCAGCCCAGGTTTCTGAGCTCTTGAAATACCTAGTGTCTTGTGGATAAAATGGTAAAATATTATCAATAAAAATGTGAATATGAGGTAGCATGATTTGTTCATTAAAATATAATTTAACTGTTATTAAAATACAGAAGTTGACAAAGGTCCACTTTATAAAAATTGTGGAGCATAGTTACACAATTTGTGCACCATGATAAAGATAATCACATTATTACTATGCTGGGGTGGCATAGTGACACAGTGGTTAGCAATTCCAGACCTGGAGTGCTGTCTGTGTGGAGTTTGTGTGTTCTCCCTGTGGTCATGTGGGTTTCCTCATGGTGATGTGGTGTTCTCCCACAGTCCAAAGCCATACTGGTAAGTTAATTGGTTTCTGGGAAAATTGGCTCTGATGTAGGTGTGCATGTTTATATACTGTACTCTTTTATAGTCAGCTGAACATAGATGTATTTTAAAAAAATCTTTAAAAAATCAACAAATGATTTGTAAGTGCAAAAAGAGAAATGAAGATAGATATACCAACTTAAAAAAATAATAAACTCATTATTACAGTATTGTTTAATGTCAGAGCTGTAATAACATGCATAACTATATCTATATAAAACATTCCATCCCTTCTTTTCTTTGATTCTTGCAGGTAAATACTCTCAAAGTGGCATGTTTGCTTTTCAGTTGTGCAATCAAGTAAAATCAATATGGATAAGATACACCCTTTTAAAAACAATCAGAGTTATCAGTGACCTTGGTTATTTTGAACTTTAACATGCAGCCTGAAACCACATAATCAATTGAATAAAACAGGTCATGGGATGACAAGGGCAGTCTGCCATGTCCCACTGAGTCTGTCCACACAGAGCTCTGATACTGTACGCTGCTCAGAAGGTGCACTCGTCTTCTGGGCAAAAAGCGTGACATTATTTCCTTAACGTATTTTGTTTCAGGGAAACTAACAATTAACAATATTTATTAATATTGATGGTATTACTATTTTGAATTAATATTTGGCAATTTTGTAAATAAAACTTATTGATAAATTGTAATTATATATTAGTATCCCTGGCATTTGATTTGCTATAAAACAAGGAGTGTTAGAAAATTCATTCTTACTAGAAAATTCATTTAGGAACTGTTTTACTGTTTTTCTACTGCTATTTCATCATATCGGGTCAAAGGTTGAAAGAAAAGCTGCTTTTGTTGTCTTATTGATAACCTCTTGAAATTGCAAGGATGATTGATTTTGTTGAAAGATCACGCAGGGAATTCCTTGAAAAAGTGTTTCTGTTTACTCAACTCACTGAAAATGTGCTGTGACACCAGGGCACAATTTAAACAGACCATCTTCGGCAATACAGTTAACTGGGTCCAAAGTTGTTTACCTGTTAGTTATTACAGGAAAACAGTTGTTTAAACTTATGTTCTTTCTAGAAACCTTCCAAACCACTTAAATCAAGAATCCAAAAACTTTTTTTTAGAGTAGGGTCTTTATAGCATGTTTTATAAACTAAAGAGCAGTATTTTCAAATAAAACTATCACACTGATTGCAACTTTTTTTTATATATGAACAGCTTTTGTTTAACATGTTACTTCAGTGGTTTCCAGTACGTACTTCCTGTTAGTGTAATCCTTTCGTTTTTCACACATTATAGATAGATAGATAATACTTTATTAATCCCGTAGGGAAATTGATGTGTTACAGCAGTCCAGCCCAAGACAAGCAAAACAGACATCAGAATAGTTATAAAACAAAAGACAAACAAGATAAATAAAAATAAAATACATAGGTGTGTGCAAAATGTGCTGATCATAGTCACTGTAAAAACAATAAAATATGTGCAAATTGTGCATAGGTTTATACAGACTGATTGTCCAAAAAGTACAATGGAGTAAACATGCTGTCCATAGAGGAGCAAATGAAGGGCTAAAAGTCCTAGCCGAGGGCATCGTTATACACCCTGACAGCCGCCGGGAGGAAAGACCTGCGGAAACGTTCCCTTGAACACCGTAGCTGGAGCAGTCTATTGCTAAATGTGCTCCGCTGCCCAGTAACAGTCCCATGAAGCGGATGAGAGGTGTTGTTCATGATGGCTGTGAGCTTGGTCAGCATTCTCCTCTCAGCCACCACCTCCATGGGGTCAAGGCTCATCCCCAGCACAGTGCCAGCCTTCTTGACGAGTTTATTGAGCCTATTTGCATCTTTTGTCATGATGCTGCTGCCCCAGCACACCACAGCGTAGAAGATGGCCGCTGCCACCACTGATTCATAAAAAATGTGTAGCAGTGTTCCACACACACCAAAGGACCTGAGTCTCCTAAGAAAATATTTTTATAAATAAAATTTATAACCGATATTATAAATCGGTTGTTCCAATTCCATAAATATTAAAATATATTTTGTATTGAATCTTACCTGGACCATGAACCATGATGTATCTGTGCTTTTAGAAGTTCATAATAATAGTTTCTTTGCAACTATAAGGTGACAACATATAGTTGTATTATTGATCATTTATTTTCTCATTATTATAACTGTTGTTGTTTTTGTTGTTGTTGTTTTTGTTGTTATTAATGGAAAAATACAGGACTGCAACACAAACAAACTTTCAGCTCTAAAGCTGCTTATTATGTGGGCAATTGTGGAACCGTCTCAGTACACCGCCGTGTCTCTGTTACGGATGCTAGCAGGGGAAACAGCATCAGCAGCTGCTGCTACTGCAAAGTCCCTTGTCCCTTGATTCTGGTTTCCTGTCACATCTGGAGGACAGAGTTCAAGGAGCTTCAGTAATTTGCGCAGGATTACACACATTGAGCCCAACTGACCTTGAACCCTCTGGGCATCAGCAAACCTGCTCCAGCCAGCGTTGTTAAGGTCCAAGTGGGTCATTCACCCCTCCAGTCTCCAGATTTGTTCATCTGCACTGTCAGAAAGGCTCGCAATGCACAACTACAGCATGTTGCAACACTTTGTTGAATACCATAAACATTCAATAAGAAATCAGTATTGCAAATTTAAAATGAAATGTAAATATAGTACATAAAATATCAACATGACACTGACACTGCATATGAAATATTATGTATGCTCAACAATTCAAGTAAAAAAAGGATTTGGATTAAGTCCTCACATCAATGGAGTCACTTATTAGTATAATTTTTACTTTCTGCATGTAAATAAAAGCACTGCTGAATGTAAAACTGCAGTCATCTGGTCAAAATGAATACACCTGAAAGTGAAGCTCAGGTGTGTTAGTTTTACCTTTGTGACCAGTTACCTGTTTTGACTGGACCCCTGTTCCAGCTTCCCTTTGTGATCTCCATATACAGCCTTTGTCTTCGTGCACATCAGAGCAACCAAGACATTATAAGTTATAAGTAAAGTATGCTCAAACTTTGAAATTAATAACAAGGTCAATATTACTTGATGGTGACAGAAAATTACTATTGTCGGGCTCCTGCCTAGAGCAATTGTCATTATTCTTACTATTCCAACAGCTTCATCAAAAGATTTATATTCAAAGGCAAAACAAATATAGTTATAAATTTCTTTAAAACAGTCTGTTTTCTACAGATATTGAGAAAATGTGCCCAATACGGATGTGAAATTGAAAACCTTTTTCAATAACCTGCAGATATATTTCATGGTTGTTCAAAAATAATAGCATGAATATAAGCTTAATATTTTCTGATATGATTTCTTTTTTTATCCCAACATTTCTAAAACCTGTTTTTATTTCCCTTCTTTAAAATAGCCTTAAGATTTCATGGGGATAAACATGATGAAATATAAATAAACACTGCAGTACCTTCTATTATGTGACTGAGTTTGATAAGCCCACATTTTGATTAGTTATCATTTCATATTTATTTCAACCAATAATTCTCCAACAGGGCACATGCTGCTATTGTGACAGAAAGGAGTGAGTGTAGTTAAGCCATTCTCTTGTGACAAACATGAGATTTGTAATATTTCTAAGACACTAACACAAATAGGAAATTGCTATCTGTGTAGCACCATTTCCATTAAATAAAAAAACTCAGGTTACTGTTTCATGGTACAAAACTAAGAACAGTCTTAGGAAATAAACTTGACACTTGACATATCTTGTGACTTTAATTCATGTAATCTTTTGTTTTACTGTTTTTTCAATGTACAGTACAATGTAAAAGGTTACTTTTCCATGCAAGCATAACTATAACAGTAAAGATTAACAGTAAGTGCCCAGATGGCGGTGTTTTCAGAGTGCCTTCACTGCGCTGTAGGGTCTGTTATCTTGCCCATGAAGAGGATGCTCTCGGTGGTCTCCTCTAGGATGAGCAGGATGAAGGGGCGGTTTATAACCATTGAGAAAGGCATGGACATGGGCATCACATCAATGCCCGTGGCTGCTGCAGCCTCTGTGCCCCTCTCGTCCACACTCAGCACAGCTCTGTGAGCCACCTGCAAATAGAATAAACAGTGCAAAGTAGAGTAGAGTGAAAAGGATGACTTAAGACAAATCTATTCCTTTCTATTGCATTGTGAAGTAACTAATTCCTCATGAGCAAAACAAAAAGGCACTCTATGCCAACGTACCTTTGACACCTTTAGTGGAACCTCTGAAATTCCAGACAGATCTGCATGTTGACCAAACACGTTAACGATTCCCATCTCTATCAGTATCTCTTTCAGGGAATAGGATGCAGAAACAGAATATTTGGGCATTTCAACATCCAGAGAACTGTAAATAAATCAAGAGAAAGTATTCATTTATGTTCACTTGAAAATCTCATACAGCAGGAGAAAACAAAATCTCTGTGCAAATTAATACACAGGCTTTAAACTTATTTAATAAAATATAAGTAAACACAGTTAATGTACATAAACATAATTTGATTAAGAATGTTATTAGTGTGACAGTTTATGAACATGACTGGTTTTGCTAGTACTGAAACAGCTTAGGGTTTCAGAACTAGAAGTCTGAGATCAAAAAAGATATTGAATGCTTTAACAGTCTATGTTTCCGTTATTTATTTGGAATGAATGAGACATCAGAAATAGTATGATATGATACTCATGGATCTCTACTCAATTAAGAATGTTTGCTCAGTGAGTTTTGGGGAATGTTCAGGGATCCCCCTAAGTTTCAGTCAGAGCCCCAAAGGTGGCAGCTCCTCACCATCGGCTCCTAAGCCAAGCACAGACACTAATGTCTGAACTTGTGTTTACTCTCATACTGAGCAGGATTATTATTGCAACAACATGACACTACAGTCTGGTTTCTGTTCACTTCACTGTAAAAGAACATGCTCATTACAGTAGTTCAGGTGGGTAGCTGCATCAGCATGTGTAAGCTGCAAATGAACAAGGAATAGGTTTATTTCATGCTGAAAAGAGAAGAAAGCAAACATGTTTCGGCTGTGGAGCCTTCTTCGGGTATAAAGAAGGCACCACAGCTGAAACGTTATGTTTGCTTTCTTCTCTTTTCAGCATGCTAATTACAGTGCTTCTAACATGGGCTTTCATTATATGAAGGCATTGATGCACTCATAAATCAGACATTGTAACCTGATGTGGACATTCAGATGGGTAACTGTATGTCAATTGTAAACCCACCATCATGGACCTAGTTCATATTTTGCAGATCACTGTAGGGTTGAATATTTCATATAATATTACATTATTATTAAGCACTATTAATGACTTAATAATTAAGGTTTTTGACTTCAGCATTTTAAGTAATTATTAAAGCAGGGAGAAAGAAGTTTTATGTCCAAAGTTATTTCTTATACTTTAAGAAAATGTGTTATGAGCATGGAGCAGATTTCAGTTAGAGGAATTATGGCCGCATGATGCAAATGCTGTACTGATAACCACAACACAGAACAGCAATGCTAAATTTTATTTCTTTCATCCCAGTTGCTCTTGCTCAGATAAATTGCAAGGCATACACAACTGGCATCTTACCTTCTGAACAGTGAATCATGCCATCTTTTAATGTCATCTTTACTTATAAATTCCTCTACTGTTTCCATTTTGCCTTCATCAGGTAAAACAACCATCATAGAAGCATTTCCTCTGTAAGGCAGCATCAGCACTGAAGTAGAATTCTGTTGATCGTAATAAAAGAGATATCGTCCGGTCCTTTTCATCATGTCCACAGACACTGTTTTATCTTTGCTGACATGGAAATCACCTTTAGAAGTGTATTTCTCTTCAAAAGGCTTTTCCCACTTTCCTAAGGATAAAAAATAAAAAAACTGTTTTAAATCTCTGAATCAAGAATTCAGAATTAATTTTACTGTACAGTTAACATTGTAGTGCATGTATTTGTATCTGATTTATAATCATTTAGCCATTTTCTTATTAATTTATTAATGTGAACTTACACCACCAATCACAAATCAAAAACCCAGTACTTGTTGGTGGCATTTTGTTTTCCTAGTGGTTCTTGCTTGTACCCAATGGAATGTTCCCATCAAGCTCCGGGTTAGTGACGTGCAATTTAATTCAGGCCTGAGGCTTGTTGTTGTTGAAGACATGGAGCAAAGTTTCATTACTTTAGCATATAGGGTAAAGACAGTTTCACTCTTGAAAATGATTGACATAAATTGTTTCTTATAGATTGTTCTCATAGGTTTATGTGTGAGATAATTCAGTAGTTTTATAAGCAAAAACAAAAAAAAAGGAACCTGTCTCATCCTTGTGGGTTTTTTTCTTGAGTTAATAACAGGTGACATCTTACCTTTGAAAAACATATAGTTCAGAAGGACCATTACAGTGCCCGGGTCCAGATCTTTTATCAGGTCCTTAATTTTGCCATGAGTCTTCTTCTCAATAAAGTTGTTTATTGTCTGCTTGGCTTCATCTGGCTTGTGGAAATCTACAGTGAAACCCTCTGTCTGATAATAGTGTTTGGCATCAGTCAGAAACTGATGAGATGGTTTAAACTCATCATCGGTGACAACTGCGTTCCCAGCTTCCAGCTGAAGCTGCTCCTGGCTATGCTCCAGCATGTGGTACAGGTGTTCAAACCCCTCATTGACTTGCGTCTCGTTGACCTGGGCTTCACTGAAGCCGAGAGCCTGAAAGATCTGATCATGTGTGGCACCCTTGGCTCCCAGGGACAACATAGAAAGGGCTGTGGATATACTCAGGGGAGAGAAGAAGATGTTTTTTGCTTCTTTTTGGGACTGAGATTTCAAGTGCTTGTATAAAGCAAAGGCGAAGTCAGCGTTGGCAGGTGCTAGCTGGTTGCAAGACCTTTCACACTGCTTATGCTCGTGAGTTTCCTGATTCCCATGATGGAGGTGGTCGTGGTGCTCTTTGGTGTAGGAATGCTCCTCAGGATTGCCGTGATGAGGAGCAGCCCACACACCACACAAAAGCAGTGCTGCAATCACACCTGCATTAAGGAACAGCCTCATTTTCACCTGGAAAGAGAACAAGTTTTCCATTACTGCTCCTTAAAAGCAGCTTATGGTTAACGTACAGGACATGCTTCTTTTACTAAATACAATAATACATCCTTGAACATTATTGACTTAGGAACACCATAGACTATAAGGGGACCTGTTACACATTTTTAAAATCCTGAGCTTGAATTTATATGAGAAAGAATTGTTGGTTGCTTAAGTATTCTACCCTTTGCTTTGCCAAACCTAAATTAGTTCAGGGAACAGAATTACTTTGATAAGTCACAGGATTAGTCAAATTGCCTCTGTCTGTGCAGAATAATAGTAGTGCCATTGATTTCAGAATAAGTATATCTCTGCAGGTCTCTGCAAAGTCCCTCAGTCACAAAGTGAATTTCAAGATTCAACTATGAAGACCAAAGAGTTTTCAAAACAGTTCCAGGATGAAGTTGTAAAAGGCACAGATCAGGAGAAGAGCAGCTGGGCAGGGAGGCAAAAGGTGAGGGATGTCAGTGTTAACGGTGATAAAAAGATATAGATGGGCAGGAGACATTTGTTTAAAAATGTATTTAAGTACAAAATGTCATTATATATACGTACTGGTATAAAAATATATAATATGTGTTGCTGTCTCGAGTCCAGTTGACTTAAATTTTTGCCTTTAGTCTAGCCCACTTTTTTATGTGCATGTACAGTACCATAGATGGAACACTTGGTTCCATGTAAATATCATATTAACTGTTGTCTAAAATATCAGCTTTGTAAATTAAACATACTTGCATTAGGTGTCAAAAAATTGAAGCATTAAATAGCTAATAAAGCCTAATTTTGATGTCCAATTCTCATTGACATCATTTCAAAAACCTTAACAAATTATTTCGCCTTTTGTTTCATATTGCAGTTAGTGCCAGTCCTATGACAGTGACCGTGAGAGTACCACAGTGGGGGAGGCTGAAGACTGGAAAGTCATTACTGATCTTAATGCATTGTGCTTATGCATTATTATAGCATAGCACAGCAGTCTAAGACAAAAGCAACAGTGTGATGACTCTTGGAGGCACATTCACTAGTGCCTACTAAGCTTTTGCTTAATCAGCATTATGTGACACTAAACTGTGTGTCACAGTGCTAGCGTGTTCATTTACTAGAGAAGACTCCATGCTCTGACAGCCTAGCCTCATGCCTGTTATCTATAAATACTGATTACTTTAGAAATGTTCTATATTTTTGTTGGCCCACAGCCCACAGTGATATTTAAAATCACTGTAAGTGAAGAATGAGTCACATAGCTAAACTGAAGCAAATGTCTGGCAACAGAGTGTGATATGTAATTTCTTGACTTGTAAATTGTAAAAATAAAAAATAATACTTGACATTTCTGATTTGGCTTTTCAAATTCATAATAATTTGTTAAAAAAACAAAAACAGCAAATTTAATTTCATTTTAGCATGCTTTTTCATGGGGGCTGCAGGGAACAACAAAAGTTGAGTTTCTCAAAATAGCTAAATTGGATACGTAGATATTCATCTCTAGAATATGGGGTTTCTTTTACAGTTGGAAAATACTGTATTTCAGCCTAAAGGAGCAGATCTGTTTTTGCCTTTTGGCATTGATCACATCACTTCCCACTGGGGAATTATCCACAGGATTGCTGAGGAAGCCCTGAGCCGAGTGCTGTAATATGTAGAAGACACGTTTTCCAAGCCTGGTCCCACAGTGGGACCTATTTGACACATCAATGATCTGAAAAACAGCAAACGCCTGAAGCTTAATCCTGAAAACCCTTTTCTTAAAATGAACACTGGCTGTAAATTGAGTTCTTGAGTACTGTTCAATATTTTGTATGAAACTGTTATTTTGTTATATTTAGTGTGTTTTCTACTCTTAAACATTCTTTGTAACAAAAAATATTTAAGTGTATGCTTACCAGATAGGTCTCTTCCCACGTCCAGACTTTTTTGCTGGCTTTATGTAGAATTTATACCTTTTTCAGGCGGATAGGTTTTCTAAACATTAACCAGAATCCAACCTCTGGCCCCTCCGATGATTTGCGACTCTCCAGTCCCGTCAGCTTTCACCATCCCCTGGGTCCCACACAGTCACTGAAAAACTGAGGAAATATGCTGTTCGGAACCTGGCTTTCTGGTTTCATTTTCCATTTTTATTTTTCATTTTACAGTACAAGAAATTAACTGTTCAAAGACAATGAATGTAATTTGTCACCTGCTACATCAGCAGCCAATCGTGGTGACCCTAAACGTCTCTGTTTCCGTTTATAGAACAAGTCCCAGGCCTTAGTCTTTCTGTGTTCATAACCCTCCAGACACCCACAATGCTGCTCTCAATTAGGTAATATGTTATACTTTGGCTACATTAATATAAAAACACTTGATTGTTTTATATAGAACAGATGTTTTACACATCTGTATATACATATATACACTGGCTTTCCTGTTGGGAAAATGTTGTATTGAAAATATGTAATCAGCAATTTTATCACTAACTAATAAAATATAAAAATCATTCTATAACATTTGTTGTTAGAACACATAAAAATAGTCCTGGAGTTCAATAAAATAAATCAGATTGTATGATCAGCTGTGGAAGTTAATGTGTTGCAATATACGTTTTTCAATGTGTACGTAATGTGTATTTTCAATATTAACTGCCAAGGTAATTAAAATTCTTTAGAAGAGTACCTTTGCACTGTATTCAATTTGTGTCATTTATAAATAAATGAGAAAGAAGTACAGTAGTACAGCAGTAATCCATAGTTCGAAGCATTCTTATAATTTTAAACAAGAGCTGTCAAGACTATTGAGCTACAGGTATGTACAGTATATTACACAATCACAGCATAGATTGCAAGATATTTTTAAGGAATTTAATATAAAAATATGAAAGTATAACAGTAAAAACGTATTATTTCAATCATTCTTATTTTTATAAAATTTACTTTTAACCTGTTCACGATTAGGATGAGTGACAATTACAGAACTAACTGTGTAGACAACCAGCTCTCTGCAGGGTTGACTACTTTTCCTTGAAGAGCATAATTTGTAGATCAGAATTATGAAAGTTCTGCTGAAAGTGATACAACAGGACACAGAGATTTTCTCAACTACACAGATTGTAACCACTGCAGCCTCTGTTATAATGTATTCACTTTCCAGAGCTGCCTGGAGCACAGCCTGGTGTTGAGACAAGTTTGTGCAGTTAGCGGTCAACATGGACTGGCTTACTCAACCCTTTCGTCATGCTTGCAGAGCACAGCTTTTCATACAAATACAGCTGTGGTTTAGAAATAAAAAACAAGGCATACTAATCATCCAGTAAGTCATCTTACAGGAAGCAAAGTGTTGCAATATAATGCTGTTTTTCTCAATAATATGAAAAGTAAAAATAATTGGGTTTAAAATTAGCTGCTTATAAGTAAGTTTATTTTTTCCCCTCTGCACAGTGTTGTGTGGGTGGATGTTAAATAAATCCCCTGCTTCTCCACTCTGCTTTCTTTCTTGGATGGCACATTTTCCTGCCCTGATTGAGCAAAATAGAGGGTTTTAAATATTTCTTGTATGCATGTACAGTATATGCTTGTGGTACCTACAAATGTCCCTGAGCTATAACAACAGAAAGATCAGCTGAATCTGTGAAAATGTTCTGGATTCATATGCCTTTAAGATACTGTCTAGTACATGACATTGTTTTTCATTGAAAGCTTTGATACCTATAAAGTACCAACAATAGCAAAACAAAAACACATAATTGCATTTTATTTTTATGCAAAGTGCTGATTTTTTTTGTTAATATTCTATAGGCCTTACCAAGCTGTTGAATATAAAATAGGTAATGATTTGGATAATTTTATAGAAACAGTCAGTTTAGTTGATTTAACATTTCATTTTCATCTATCCATCCTTTTTCTAATCCACTTATCCAGCACAGGGTTGCAGGTGGAGCCAGGGCCTAACCCATCAAGCAGTGGGACAGGATGCCAGTCCATCACAGGGCATTAATATTTAACTTATTTTCACTTGTTTAAGGTGATAAAATAAACTCTGGATATTGGTTTATGTGCTGCAAAAAGATTAATCAAAAGCTTCTTGAGAACCAGTTCAACAAATGTCAATTTGTGTAATGGTGTCAGAGGTTATTGTTACATATAACCACATCGGGAGGGTGTTCCCACTGGTACAATGGCATGGACAACACTATCACAAGTTGCCATCCTGGATTTAATTTGTAGCACCGTGCTTGCCTCAGATCCCCAAGAGTAAAATTCCTTCATAAACAACGAGAAGGTGAAGCAATACTGTAATATAGGTTGTTGAACCAGAATAGCAGCATTGCAGTTGTAAGACTTTCTCTAGTTTCGATTAACCATTTCTCAACCCCCAAAACATGCATTTCCCAAAAATTCATGTTATTTGAGAATTAATCTTTTTTTTATTAACCCCTTGTCTATCTCTTAGCAATGAATACCGCGACCAATCACAGTGGAGGCAATGTCGACCAGTGCTGGCTTTAGGAGAGATGCACTGACAGCACTGCATGCCTGCAGGCAACAGGAACGCTGCAGGGGTCAGTTTGCTGTGGAGAGCTGAGGGCGCTCTGACTGACTCATCCCACAATGCCCTCTGCAGTGTACGGTCAAGAGATTGTCACCACTTGGAGAAGCCTGGTCTCAGTCTGCTGGTCGAGCAACTTCACAGGCTTTACAGATTCTCAGAAAGACCTACTTCAGTTTGTTACAGACCTAAAACTGGGACACAACTTCTCTTTTTAGCAAGACAATGACCCAAAGTTTAATACCACTTAAAAAGCAGAATGTGAATCTGCTAGAACGGACCATTCTACGTCTTGATTAGAATACAACTGAAATTGTGTGGCCAAATTTGAAAACTGCTGTCCATCAACAATCACCAACCACTTGACAGACCTTGAGCAAGTTTGCAAAGAAGAATGGGTGCACACTGCTTAAGTATGCAAGGCTGACTTATCAAAACAAAAGTGTTCAAATTCCATATTCAAATTGTATTTTTAATCTTTATTTTAAAAAGTGTATATACTCTTGTAATACCCCTCATACCCCTCCATTCATACAAGGGTGGTAAACATATGAAGTATATAGTGATATGTAAAGGATCTTGAATAAATAAAAGAGCAGAATATTTTTCATCAATGGCAGCCAAACACTGAAAGACACATTAAGATTTTTTTTTCTCTGAAGGAATTAAACTACATATAAGACTAGGAAAATTAGCATCTATTAATCACAGTCATTACTTAATTGAATTAGTGTTCTGATCTTACCCTTTTCTGCCATCGTGTGGTATTAAATTGCAATTACACATCAAGTAATTTTTCTTGGTTTAAGAACAGCCTTTTGCAAATACAGTACTTCATATGCTACTATGTTCAAACAAAAATTGTTGGTGGACTGAGCAAAGATGAAGGTTATTATATTTAATTCTAGCCACACAAAAAGGAAATTAATTAAATTGTCTCCAAATATTTTTTTATTGTTGAAAATGGGTCTTCCCCCTTTATTATAAAGCAACCATTTAGGATTTGTTGGTTACAGAAAATTTAAATCCTCTCTTCCTTGTATATTGCTATATTCAAAGTCTTTGACAAGTAAACACCTTTATAACAATATTTGAAGTTAGGCAGTTTGGGCATAGCACAAAGTTTTCACACAAAACACATCTGTAAAGTACAGTTCCGTGGTAAGCGAGGGCTGTTATGTCTTCCATTTACTTCCTGCTTCTTTTTAGAATGTATGAAGAGCATCATAATAAAATATTTTTCTTATCATGATCTTTTCTATCATCAAGAGCTTTACACTTATTGTATGAATATTTATAAATCCATCCATCCATTTTCTAACCAATGCAGGCCAAAGCCAAGCAATGGGATAAGGTGGGATATGCGAGCATGGGGGGAAACTGGAGCACTCAGTGAAAACCACGCAAACACGGGGAGAACATGCAAACTCCACACAGACAGCACCCTGGGATTGAACCCAGGGACCAAGCTCTGCAAGCAATCAAGCTAACCATTGCAACACCACGTCTCCCTTGTTTATAAATATATGGATGTATTCAATTGCAACCTTAAAATGCTCAGAAACAATTATTTTCAAACTTGTTATGAATTGGAAAGCAATAGAAAATAACCACTGAGAATAAAGAAATAACTTAATTACAGTCTACAGGGTGTAAAATACATGGGTTATTTTAAATTTGCTATGAAACTATTGACAGTGGTAGCTTAAGGGCATGTCTGAACTTTGGAAAGCAGTCTGATTTTGTTATGGATTAATTTGCATAGTGCCCCACTGCCTCTTATTAGGTTTCAAGAAAGCAGCTCAAGGGTTACTGCTAGGGATACTGCTATTTCTTCATAATAGTGTACTGTGCAAACCAGAGAACTGGTTTGTTATGTGAAAGATCCTATATGAAGTTATGATAATGTATTTTCATTATGCAGGCACTGCATTTGCCTGTCATGAAAAAGACCATTGGCTTTATATTGCTGTTAAATTTCTTTATAATAAACAAACTAGTTAGAAATGTATATTCTTGATTACTGCCATTGGATTTTGTCTCCACAGTTCAAATGAAAATGTATTACAGAAAATCCAAGAACTGTTCAACAATTAAAAATTGCTTTTTATATATGAAATCATGGTTTTCATTTATCCTTGATGTGAAAAATGTGATTCTGTTTGTCTTATTGTTTCTTTTTAACTTTCATCTGTGCAACTATGATTCTTTGTATGAAAGCACAGAATACAATAAATCATGGATAAGGAGAACTGTGGCCACGCAGTTTATTTAAATTATTTTTATTCATTTTTTATGGCTTCATACTCTTCTAGGTTTTACAAAGCCTTGACCTGGTGACCTGTGTCTGTAAATTTCAGTGCCATTTTTAATATCCTGACTGTCAATCTAAGTGAACAAAAATGTACCTATCTGACAAACCTCTGTTTCATGTCATAATTTATGACATGGCATATTTCTTACAATTTCTGTGAGTTTATAGGACCTGCCAGTATGGTAACTGGTGAGGTTTAGAGTACTATCTAGAGGATTGTTTAGCATATATTACAGGGTTAAGTGCAAACCAATCTGGTTTATACAAACAGAACAATCCAAACATTGAATGCATTGAATCTGATGACTAACACACTGCCAGACCGTAGCCTACACTTTTGGATTGATTCAGATGGATGGGCTGGAGAAAACTCACCGCACGCTTTGATTGTAATATGTACAAAGTGTGTGTGTTTTACACAGGAAATACAGCGATTTGCACCATACGGGTAAAAAATCTTTAAAGTTTAAATGCCTTTGACATAAAAAGAATATTACTTCATTTGTATCTAGTGGCCTGAGAAATGTAAACCGTATTTATACTTTCCTTATCGCGTTTAAATTCTAATCTTTTAAGTGTGTGAGTTTGTATTCAGTTATAAAAATACCACTGATATATTGTTACTGACAATTTGTCTGCCTTACAGTATAGTGAGATGATGTGGTGCTGAGAATTAAAATCTGTTGCACAAGTCTCTGTAATTGAAGGTGGTGTCTTCAGGGATTTTCCATGCTTAATTTGGCTACCAGATTATTAGAAATTCACTGCTGTCAACAATAAACTTTTTTGTATAGGTCAGAACATCTTATATAAACTAGAAGGATTAAATAATGTATCAATTACTATTAATACATATATAACACTACAGACAACATGAAGTACAATGTTAAACATAATGTTAAACTACTCTACTTCTGTCTTATCTAAGTGGTTAGGAATTTTCATAGTAATACAGATGTGTTCTACATGTAAACAATACAACTGGCCAGAATTGTGCACATAAACAAAAATAAAATCAGTATAACATTTTAATCTAGCATGGCAATAAATGATTAGTGATATCAATGATAAAAGCAGTAGTAGAAGTAAAGGTACTAATGATCATAACAGCACTTAGTAGTAGCAGTAGTAATAGTAATAATGTATTGAATCAATATTTCTCATTTCAAGTCAGATTGAATTACAGATTAAAAAACGGAGCTCTGTGAACTACCCTTTAATTGAATTTTTTAGCTTTCAGAATTTATAATCCTGAAAGTAACCTTCTTATATTACCGTCAATATTGAAATGTGACTGTTTTCTTTAAAGTACTGATTTAACGTTTAACATTAGTGTCAAGTGATATACACAAGTCGAGTATGAATCCAAACCATGTGGAGCAACAAAATATAACAAACTATTAATTTCAATTTCTCAAGAAGTGTTCTGGATTGACATTGATTCAGAGAGCAGTCTCTCCACACAAACAGCTAACTTCTCGCTCTGGCATCTGGAAGACCTTCGTAGTTCAGTGTTTTGTCATTTCGTTTCTTACAAACTGTCATTCTGAGAGAAACAGCGTGACCATGTTGATTAGAGTAACCTTTCGGGCCGGGAGTGGAAATATGCTGTCAGCTCATTACAAAAATATATAAGCTCTCACATTCAATTACTCACTTAGTAACACAAGATTAGTTCATGGTAGCTGCCAACACCGAGGTCAACAAAAATCACGCTAATCAGATGAGCTGGAACTTGCGGTGTGTCGGTTTTTATGGCCTTTCCTCCTAGCTGTATCCCCCGACTGTCTTTTTCAACAGCGGTGGCCTTCTAAATACCCTCCTTCAAACAGACGACAGAAGTTCGCCAGGGTGAGTTCCCCTTAATGAATATTTAGTCACATTAAAATATTTTTCTCTTGAAGTGCATTTCACAGATCATAACACCCAATACAAATTATTTAAACGGTTTATTTCCCTTTGCTTGCGGTCCCGGGACAAGGTTTGTGCGAGAGTGTACCGTGCGGATCCCTCCTAGCTGCCTTCTGAAACTCCCACTGCAACGCTGGCTTGGCCCGCCTCAGCTCACTCTCCATGAGATCAGCTGTAGCTGCAATGAAAACGGGAAAACCTCCATACACATGAATCAATGCAAGACCTCGGTGTGAGCCTTTAGCCACCCATGGCCTGAAAAATATTTTCCAAGAGCATCAAATCCGCTAATGCCTGACTGGTGCCATAAACCACGCGTCTATCGTAAAGCATTCTGACGTTTCTGTAAAATTTGTTATGATTCTCATGATTCCACATTTTGTCAGAGCCAAGAAAGCTTTTTTTTTCCAGACGAGGCAAGTTTTTTCATCTTCATTAAAAAAAAAACATTTTACTGGTATTTGGCTTCCAGGAATGTTGTGAACTACCTCGAATGGAATGGTTCTTTGCCATTCATGTTTTATTTTGTGTTGTTATTAATTTTAGATTATTCTTTTTATATATCCACAATTTTGTTTTCAATGCCCTGGAACAAATTCCGTGAAAGGTGGTTTCTAAATTGAAGACTAACTGATTTATACGCACATTACAAATTTAGCTTGGAAAATAATTTTAAACCAACCTCAGTTTAGACGAACAATTGGGGTCAAACGTAAAAAACCGTTTGCAGACCGCCAGGAAATTGTTCAAGATTCTTCTTCTTCTACTTCTGTGCCCGAGTTCCACAAGAGGGCAGCTATGACAATACTTTTATTAGCTGACTATGTTTTACTAGAGTTTTAATTTCTCATATTTATAGATTTTTTATTCTTATTTTTGTTGTTGTTGTTGTTGTTGTTGTTGTTGTTGTTGTTGTTGTTTTCATAGTAAACAACAATAGGATGTACGAAGGTTTTTGGCGTGCCCGCACCACCAGAAACCCGTACTGGCCAGCTGTACAGTGACTGTGGCTCATGCACTGTCTGTCCTGGACCAAGAGCAGGTCACTGCTGACAGTGCAAGGTATGATACACTGTTTCTCCTTAGACCAGGAATGTTCTCAACTGTATTTTATTTTGAGACAGAATAATCCTGTCTGATGAATGGGGAATTTACCGTAAAGTTTTTATAGTTGTTTTTTGTTGTTCCTGAGCCTCTAGACTGTATTTTTCTTTTCTACAAAATAACTTTATTTAAAACATACAACATTCATTGCACTGAATTACGGATTTCCTCCTCAGAAAAAAATAAAAGCTTTTAGAAGATTTTGTGAACCAATGTGTAATCATTTAATTAAAAAACTAAATCAAACGAGAAAAAAACATTGCCTTATTTACTCCCTGCCCTTCTAAAGTACGCACAAAGGCCCTTAAAAGTGACAAGTACTAAGCAGTAAGATCTTAACCCTGTTAGTAGGTCACTCCAAATATGGGTTTAGTAAACATAATGCTTGCTTAACTAATTTGTTCTTTGAACATTATTGATATGTTTCCTTCTAAAATAATTCCCAAAATTCATGAGGCAGATAATGCACTAATTGGGATAGAGGATTGGTTAATGAATAGAAAACAAAGAGTACATATAAGGGATGAGTTTTTAAAGTGGCATGATATAATTAGTGCAGTACCACAGGGATCTGTACAAGGACTGCTACTCTTAATTTAAATCACTGATCCAGATTCTGGCACTGTGAGTAAACCAGTGAAATGTGAAGATGATACCAAAATGGAGGACTTGCAAACATTCTAGAAGTTGGAAAGGAAAATCAAACAATTTAGGCAAAATTCAAAGCTGAGCTAACACTTCACAGACAAATGCAGAGGTACATACAGTTAGCAAAAATATCAACTATAAATTGTATTTTAACAGAAGTTCAAGTGGAGCTCTGTCTGGATGTTTTCTAGCACTCTGCGTTTTGTTTCACCAGAGACAGACATGGCTCACACTTGGGAGTTACCTTCATTGCATTCGTCTCCTAGAAATCAGGACAGGTGTCGCTTTCTTGCCTTTTCAGTCTCGGTGCTCTGCTCAAAAACAAACAGCCCTGCTACTGCCATGCCATCTGCTCTTTTTTCAGTTCTTCTGATGTCATCTGTCTCTCCAGAAACTCTGAACAACTGCGACCGTTTTGTCTTTCTTCCCTTTGCCATCTCCTTTTCTCCCTTCCTAACCTGTTCACTCCACTCTCCCTCCACCCCCTCTTTTCTCTCCATTTCCTATAATTGTTGTTTTGTCTTTCCTCTTTTTCTCGCTGGCCTTGCAGGAGCCCCTGGCCACTGACTCCCACATGGGTGCGAGCACATGGCTCCTGTCTGCACCAGATCCAGGCCTGTCCGGAACACTGTGGCCCAGGCTCCTACAGCAATGTGGCACCCTTTACCTGGTCCAGTCTTGGGCCTCGACTCTTCCCTCTTCCAAAGCTTTAAGCCACATGCATAGCTGATATTTCTTCTTCTCTGGGGAGTTCTGCTTGGAATGCTCTAATTCAATCCAGCTAGCAAAGTTCAGCAAGCAGTAGCTCTCTTTCTACTTCCGCGTCAATCTCAGGCTGGTTTGAGATTCTACTAGTGCTGCACCTGTTCGCTGACTCACACTCTTTCACCCACATCTTACATGCTTCTCATTCACTTCATTCACCATCCGTGTTCTTCTGAAACACTGCATATCGAAATCTAATCAAAGCAGCTCAAGCCTGCATTATATGTGCTTCGCATTCACTGCATATCCGAATCTGTTTGATCAAAGTGCATCATACACCCTTCTCATTCATTCTGTCCTCCAAAACTGCAGCCAAGCCAACTTGCTCTTAGCTCGGTGTTTGAAATCTGGGCTGGTGTCTTGTGTATCCTTTGGGGGGGGAATGTAACAGCATTGATCTCTGTCCATCACTGACCTTTCATCAGCCAGCAAATTATCTCCAAAGTATTAAGTATTTTAATCCTTTATATTTGTTGGTTTCATCATGATTAGAATTTTACTAAACTACTGAAATATAATAATGGAAAACTGAGTTGTAAAAACTTACATCTGAAAAAGATGTTCAGAAGTAAAAAGGTGTTTATGTTAACATATTATTTTCATCTCGGTCAGGGACTGGGTTTCTGATTCAGAACTCAGTCCCTCAAGACATCCACCCGTTGGGTTTGCCAGGGAATAAGTAAAGCTGGCTGGACAATGCAATTGGATGAAACTCATCTGCTTTCAGTCTTCTTTTCCTCACATTAATTTTAATAAACTGGCATTATAGGAACTGGATGCTTGAAAATGGGGTGAAGAAATTGGGTGAAAATTAACCTGACACTCAAACAAGAATATAGTTACTACATTCTGTAAAGATAAAGTGAATCAATTGATTATTGGGATTTTGGGAAACTGACTTTATATTGCTTCCAATATTGTCCAAGGAAAGGTGTTCACCTGTAACATTAATGTTTTTAATCTAATTATAGTACGAATTATTAAAGATTTGCATGGTCTTCTAAAAGAAAATTATTAGTAGAGAAAGCCTTATTGCCTAGCTTTGCTCCTGAACAGACAGACAAGTTGCAGAACAGACACATAAGTAAAAAAGAAAGAGTAGCAAGGAAGCTTGTCTTGTCTTGTAAAATTGTAACAGGCAAAGATTATTCTCATTAAAAATTTTGCAAGAATGGATATTTCCTTATTTTCTTTTAATTGTGGAAAAGAAACAGGAATAACCTGTAAGTAGCTTATGATTATAAAGCATAGGAGAATGGAAATTAATCTTTCTGATAAAAGCCAAGTTCTAATTAAGTAATTTTTTAACCAAAATGCAGTCTAAGGGGAGCATTAGTATTAACTGAATTCTGGAACATATACAGAAAGACCAGACCTTCTTCAAGTGTATGTCAAGATATAGGATTGTCAGAATTACAGTAAATCAACTGTAAGCAGCAGTAGAAATAAAATTTAAAGTTTTACAGAGTTAGGTCTGATGCAGATATTTCAGGTAGAAGAATGTATTATTAGGTCCCTTCATTTTACATGTGAATTCAGAAATTCTGTTATGCAATTTATCCCTATACCCTAAAGGAACAGAAAGAGGAATCATATATCTGAAAAACATAAGGTAGGAAAGACCTTATTTAATTTAATTTAAATAATGAAACATGAGCTAAAAAAGAATTGAAAAATTACATTCTTTGTTCAAGACAGCATATGCCTTTTTAAAATGTTTTTAAAGAGTCTAATTTGATGCCAATGTACAGGAGAACAGATCTCAATCTCAAGACCAAGTTATTATCTCAATGCCAGAGGTGGGCTGACTTTCTTCATTAACTGTAGTAATGAAGATTTGAACCAACTAATTTTATGCCCTGGCTTTTACATGCTGAATTGATCAAAAATCTATATAGCTGAGGCAGAGGCTGGGAGACTATCTAAATATAGCAATATATCATCAGAATAGGGAGTGACGTGCAATGTTGAGACCCGTTAATGGAAATAGAAGTAGAACTAGATTATTGCGAAAGACAGAGCAAGTGGTTTCGAAACCAAGATAAAAAAGTGAAAGTGGACATCTGCAACACGTACCCATAGAAATAATAAATTAGGGAGAGCATTTGTTAGTTAACACCATTGCTGCAGGGTTGGCTTATACCGATAGGGCTTGTGCACTGAGCTGGTTACAGAAGTGACATCACCCCCCTCTGAAATCTCGGGAGCGTAAACCTGGCCGCAGCAGAGGACCCGTTCTTCTGGCACGGAGGCGCTGTCCGCTGCCTAGGGAGCAGCCCTGTGCATGCTGGGAGCCTGAGAGTGAGCGCGATCGAATCCTTGCAGGGCAGGGAGAGCTACATGTCGCATGAGTCACATGAGTGTAGCAGTGAACATAAGGCCATGATGCTGAGTGATGCAACCTATAAATATTCAATAGTAAAGGTCCTCACACAGAGCCCTGTGGAACACGCTGAGTAAGGTGAACCATGTCAGATTTGACACAGCCAAAAGGCATTTGTTAGTCCTTTTCCAATGCTTTTCCATGACTTATTGTATTTATAAAGGGTTAGTTTCGTGGTCCCTACTATAACTCAGAGAGAGGAAATCAAATGTAATACATACTATACTTGCAAACAATTTTAATCTCCTCTCTGTATGCTCTAAATAACAAGACACAGCTGTATCTGAGGTTGTCATAATATCAATATCTGAGGAGAAGAAAGACTATTGAAAGTCAGGGCTTATAGGCCTATAGAATAACAAGCATTACTTTTTGTGGTTCTAGGGGATTTTAACATTGCCCTGGATAAGGGAGTTTACTAAACAAATAATGATAGCTTTAGTTATTTGGTTTACTTTCGTCCTTGGACACAATGAATTAAATGCAGTAACTCTGAATTGTATGAGCCTACATTTTTTCTTAAAAATAATATAGCTGCATAGACCAATATGATACCCATATTTAAGGAAAAATCAGTTCCTTGATTTTAATAACCAAACAATTCTGGGGAGCTAAATTATGCAGGGGCATTATGATTGCAGGAAACATCATTCTAAATATCAAGAGCTCTGAACTTTTATTCTACTTCAGCATTTTTGGTCATAGGATAGCATCAAAGAAATTGTAATAGGCAGTTTATTAGCAATAAAACTTGAAATGTGAATTTTAATTTATGGTGATAGACCTCTAAAATTAAAATTAATGACTTAAAAAATAAAATAATATTTTTATTTATCAGTTGTTCAATTGCTTTTATGAAGAGAGGAAATATTTTTAAAACCTGTTCAATCTTTGCAGAAAAGCTTTTTTAGGTAGGAAAAAGAAAATCTAAATTCTTCCTTATTTTTTACTGTTTTAAAAATTGTTTCAGTGTTCAGTCAGGATTTCTTTTTATTTTTCCTATTTTTTTATTTATTTAAACCTCATTACTACCCTGAAATATATGAATTGTACAGTGATTTTGTAATTTATTATTACACACAGTACATATCCAAAACTGTTTTAGCTCTGGTGTAACCATGATCTGTAATCACTCATGTAGTACACGGTAATCAATACATAGATAGCAGGAACTTTCTTTTGGGTTTATAGTTCTTTCTTTATTTCTAAATATAATGATTCATTTTAGTACGGACTATAAAATAAATACTGTTCACTGTCTCAAGTGATGAATTACCCAGTGTGAAAACAGATATGATGTTTATAGTGCTTTAAAACAACTTGCCAGTTTTTAGTATTTTTAAGCATAGGGAATTTAAGATTGGAAAATTATTATTATCATCCATATGTACAAAACTATTATTTATTAATCCAAAAGCTACCTAATAGTTAAACATTAGATTTCTTTTTGAGTCAATAGTAAGCATCATGCACAAGTTTCAATACCTTTGACTTTATTACATGCTTCACTGATTTCTTTGTGTCTTCGTGTTTAAGAGTGAGACCATTGCAGATTTTCAGACATGGTCAGTCATACCTACAACACATCCCAGGAGTTTACGTTATGAAGTTTTAACAGAACAAACGTTCTTCCTGATCCTGAAGGTGGAGCACTTTCTGTCATTCTGCACTGTGACAGTAGGCCACCAAGCCTGGGAACTAGGTGCCAGGACTAAAACGACTTCATAACAACAGCATCGAGCAATCGTGCAGGCTTTATAATAAACTATGTTTAGACTTCGTCGTTCATTATAATATAAACATTTCAGAGCTTTTTACATCGCCAAATACTTATGGGCTAATGTTTTTAGTTCCCAAACAAAGAATGTTTTCAGCTCATAATCTGTTTTCTACTTCTCTGATATAAAGGAAGTAGTGTTGCAAGACTCTTAGTTGACATGGTGGATAATTGTAAACAGTGCATGTGCACCATTCTCGTGGTGAGACCTGAAGGAGCACTGGTATAATATTGATGAATAAGACCTGAATTCTACTAAAAAAAGTGTCTTAGCACTTCTCTGTTTATTTATCCCTCTTTAGTAGTGATGGAGAAATACACCCTTCTTAATGTGGCTACAAATTGGGGTTTTAAAGGAATCTGCTCCAGAAGGGAGACAGTCTGGAACAAAAGAAAACAAACACAAAACCACATACCATCCCAGTGAAATATGGTAATAATATAGGAGGAAGTTTACATCTGTAAAAATATGCATTATTTGTCTTACTTTCTTTCTGATTTCCTTCTTGTGTGAAGGAGCCATTTTCAAAGTTTCTAACTGGACCACAGAGGAGCCAACACCCACGTCTATCTTTAGAAGTGGGAATACACCCAACTGCTGTCACACCCTTTGCCAAATCAAGAAGAAGTAAAGCACCCAGACCCTATTCACTAATGAAATTAATTTAGAGGTCCAGAGTACAGATGCAGAAAAAAGCTGTAAAAAAAAAAACAAATGAATCATTTTGCAGTGAGTCAGCTTATGTAAGAACAAGATGCACAAGGAGCAGCCAGCAAACACCTCCAATTACATACACAATGACATTTAAAAAATAATGATCTTGAAATGCTACAAGAAGAAAAGATTTATCTACTCTTGGAGTTAACTCAGTACCTAATTTTTCTTGGACTCCACCTATGTTTTTGCAAGAGCTGGGAAGTATGCATCAAAAAGGTCAAAGGAAAAATGGTAATATATATATAGAGATCTTGCATTAAATTCATGAAATACAAACATACAGCTCATGCAAAAAAATTAAGAAAAGATTAATTGCATTGGCTCTGCATTCTGTATATCACACCAGCCTTCAGTATTGAAACACTATATAAATCATAGCTAGACATATAAGGGATTATTAGCGAAGCGTGTTGTGTTTCATGGTTTGTATCCTTGCCAACTCTGAAGTACCTGCAGTGCCCTTTTCTAATCTCCTTTAAAGAGCCACTTTAGTAGGCTTTGTGTTATTATTTTTGCAGTATTTAGTATTTTAGGAATGTCCAACTCACCATGATATGCCAAGGAAATCCAGGAAAAGTTACCACAGACATTACTGAATACGTTACATTTTTTCTCTGTCCAAATGTCTGTATTCACAATAATTAAATGTAGCATTTAGAATTCCATTTTCATAGAATGTGTTTTGTTCAAACTGTCCTATGGTTTATCTTTTCAAATCAGTCTAAGAAATAAAATAATTTCATAAACATGCAAATAGCACATACCGTCAGTCTACATACTATAGCCAATAATTGAGAAGGCAAAAACAATAATATTTTAAAATAGTAGTATAATTTCATAGATTAATTATGTATAAAAAACATTAATATGAAATGTTAAAATATTTTGTAAATTGGTATTATTCCTATTGTTTGCATTAGTGTCTATTAAAGGTGTGATATCAGTAGCTTTGGTAGTATTAGCACTAGTAATACTAGTAGTAGAATCTGATTCTGTAAGGGCTTAATAAGAAACACATAGTATCACACATTCTCTCACTTTAAATAATGTATATGGTCAATCTTTATCTGCCACAACACCGTCACAGAGGTGTAAACAGCGTTTGCCACAGAGTGCTTTACATAATTATACAGCAGTTAACAAGATGGTACTATAGAAGTATTTATGGAACATAAAGTGAAAATAAATTATTCTGAAAAAGAAATTTATTTCTTCAATGCAAAATTGAAATTGGTATTCCAGTAGCCTGATTTTTTTAGGAGTGACATGCTTTCATATTTACACACTAACAGATATTTACTGTGAATGATGAAAGAAATATTAAAGGCTTTGGAAAGTCCTAAACGGCCTCACTGGCTGAACTATTGCTTCAAATCCAGAGGTATCTAGGAAAACAAATATTCATTTTTGTTATTATAAGCTAATATAGAATTCTAAAACTGTAATACAGGACAGTTTATCATACATATTCAACTCAGCATGAAAAGTAGCTTCTGGAAAAATGTGTTTTCTACAGTTTCATTGACAAATTAATTTAAATGTTATATGCAATGCAAACAGCTGATAACTAGAATAGAAGCACTTAATAGTTTGTTTGTTTTTTGCTTTCAGTAGTTCAACAAGAATCTGTATAATTTACTCAGATATAAAACTCAAGTATTTATTTAATTTGTTTTGTGCCTTCTACTGTGTATAAAATGACACAAACTTGTTTTGTTTTTACTCAAGGTTAAAAAATGCTTTCTTTCCAGTAAATGGGGGGTGATATGGCAAACAGCTACACTTGCACGCTAAATCTGGTTTAATGTGCACAGAGCAGAGCAGGCCCCCCTAATTTACCATATAGAAACTAGTAGTTTCTCATGCAATGAAAGAAACTAAAATATCTTTGACTTTTTTCAGTCAGATAAATTTTCAGCAACACGAATCACTTCCAAAGTGAAATATTTACCCTTATATTTGCAGATTTTCATGCTGTGCATAAATGTATACATGATCTGTATATTTCTAACTGTGTTTTAAATGCACACCAGAAATAAAGGATCATGAAATTTTCAGTACCTAGATAGTCCTTTGCTCTTATTATAAATAAACAAAATGCTAACATTTTCTCTTTATAGTCTGTAGTCATAAATCATTTAGGCCTGATCTCTTCAGAGCTCAAACGTGAAGGCTGGTTTGGCCTGTGTAGTGCTGAAGTGGCTCAGCTCTACAGAAATCCAGGTGTTACAAGAAAAAGAACATGTGTAAAAGTCCATGCAAATATGATGGAGGGGGTGGTTAATAAGGAAACTGGAATTGCTTTGTTAAAGGCAATTTCAATAAATGTTTGGAATGGTTCTCTCAACAAAAGTAGCAAATACAGGTAAAAATATTTTAAAATAAGTTATAAAAGATCAAAAGATGTATTTCATATGGATGTTATCAGTGATTGTTTCCATGTTAACATCCTTAATTCAAAGACCTTTTTGTCAAAGATGCACTACAATTTACCACTACATAACATCCTCTTTATTTTTTGTGTTCTGTGTCATTCACTGGTGAATATGAGATAAATTAACTTCACCAGGCATCTCAGCAATCCCTGTGTAAGATGATGCATGTGTAGTCTTGCGTAGAGACAGAAATTAAGATTTGGCTTAATTTTTTGTCAGAGACTATTACACGGTTGCTGAATTGCAATCATGAGCGAATTTAATATGCCAATCTATAACTATGACAGCATGTAGCAGAAATCGGCCTTTCCCTAGGAGGCACAGGCATGAGTCAGTCAGCAGCTCGGCTCCCTTTCACTTTGCTAGTTTTCTGGTCAGAAGGCACTTGTTGCAGTCAAATTATCTGTCAGCTGGGGCCTCAGGCCTGGTCCTTTGTTTCAGCTGACAGCTACACGTGTTTGAAGCTAGGAAGTGGTGTCATTCCAATTCCAACAGTCAGAAACTGGTTGAGGACATAGCATTTTAAACTGATGAAAACAAAATAAAAGGAAATATCTTACAATCACATCTAGTATGTAAAGAGAATTTGTCAATTGAGATGTACATGTCTGTAATTGTTAATACTGCAACCTTTCCTGATTACAAAGCTTATTGACTGTTCTACATAATCTAAATCTGTTTTAGGACACAAATGTGCAAGGCAACTCCAAAACAGAAAATGTCTTACCACCCCAAAGCTTCGGTCTTTAAAGATGTAATTAACACTAAGTAGTAAAATCTTTATTGAAGCTCAGCCTGCTCCTCAGCGTTTATTTTGCTGTACTGAATCTGATGTGGATTATTCACTGGGTTACATCAAGATCTGAAAGACTGGGACAGCCAGACAGAGGAGATGGTGACAGTTTTATAGGTTACAAATTAGAGTTTTGTTCACATTTGATATTTTTTAAAAAAAAACTAACCAATTTTTCACCACCTATATACGTTGCTGTGCGATCTGTCGATTTCCGTTTATGTACCGCAGTTTTATGTCCTTGTAGATGTGAAATGTAATATAAGATTATAGCAAGGAACATCCATGTGTAGGACAGCCGATCTGGAAAACCTGGAGAAACCAGTTCTGAGTTTAAAGCGTTACGTTTCTCACTCTTGTTTTTATTACTAAACCCAAAGTAAAAATATACATTAAAACAAATTTTGACTAAGGAATGCTGTGAGGTTTTAGAGAAAAAGAAACTGTAGCTTGTCGAGAGACAGCTCATTTATTTGTTCAGTTATTATTTAACTGCTAAATTTTGTGGGAGCTTTTTGTAGCTGTTTGCACGAATGTCCGTTTTCGATTGCTAATGCAAAAGAGAGCAGTTGAAAGCGATCTCTCCTGCGAACTCGGGGTTTGCAGTGATTGTGGATGTGCCTCTTCTACACTACTTTTCCACAAGAAATGCGTGTTCTTGTTGCGGTGGTTTTTACCACAGATCCCAAACCAGACTCTTACAGCATTCATGTTTCCTGTTTTAAAGAGATTTAAAGAGCTCTGGTCAAAGATGTGAACACTTAAGTTCACACTGTTGTTTAACATAAAAAGGTATACAAAACGACTGGAAGGTCTTTCATGTTTCTTCCCTGCTTGGACTGCAACATACGGGCAAGCAGAGGGAGCAGCCGCTTCAAGGATTCGGAAACAGAGCTGGGGTGCAGTAGAGATCTAAAAATCAATATCAGTATCTACTATGCGTTGACCTAAATGTTTTATCACCATCTTCACTGGAATAATATATATATACACTCCTTAAAAATGTTTATCGGCTCCTATGTTGATGTTGTGCGAGTCGATAAACCCGGTCGCCTTAGTTAAAGACATCCTCAAGCTTAGCCGTAATGAAAAGTACATTTACCATTTACCTAGCATCACATAAAAGTAAATTGTCACTTTTATAAACGCGGGGAGTGGTGTTGAATCCTAGCGTCACCTGTTCCTTTCTGGAGTTAAGGTATAGCAAGAAGTCGCAGAAAATGCCAATACTAAACTTATACAATCAAAATACAATGAGGACAAAAAATTACGATTACAATAAACAACACTTTCACATATCCGATAAAATCTCGGAGGATTTTGAAGAAAATAATCACATTAACCATTTGAATATATATTAATAAAAAGTTGGTTGAGGAAAGGATTAATTTTAATGAAAAGAAATTCGAATACCGAAGTATTAAAAAGTTCTTAAAATATTTTCAAAAACTACAGTATACAGTATAACGAAAGTAGTAATAATTTACGAAAATATTAACGAATAACTGAAATATAACCGGACTTTATATATTTCAGGTTTTTTAAACTTCTCTTCATTTCTGTTAATTTTAATAAGGGCTAATAGCTTTATTAGAATTGTTCAGAAATTAAATATGTAATCACACAGGTATCTGTTAAGTATTTGTTTCCTGTAATTCAGTCAACTATATCCTTCCTCAAACACCTCATTCTCTGAAATACAGTGATTGTTATACTTCCAGTTTGACGGATTTCCATTAATGCTTACTGAAAGTGAAGTTTAATGCCTATCAACGCCTCCTATGTGTAGTTTTAATTATTAGCCTATTATTAAACGTACGAACAAATAAATTATAGTTCAGTTAGTTGGTGTATATTACAAAATGTTTAAATCCAATACTTTTGAAAACTTGTGTAGCATCACTTTTCTAAACAAATAGAAATCCTACAGCATTTTAATTTAGGTTAAATGTAAAACATCTTATATATATTATTTTCCATGATTGGGTTCATTATACTTTTTTTCAAATTTTGCTTGATATATAATTTTTCGTATCGTCATGTTTGAAACGTTTTTATTCAACTAGTAACTGCGTAAAGACGATTCAGCAAAAAAGAAACTTAAACTATTTCATTCCGACCTAGTATTTTGTCTCAGGCATCAAGTCTCTTCTACAATTAAATAGACGTAAAATGAAATAATGAACAACCCAATATTAAAACAACGTATGCATTATATCTATTAACTTGGAAAAATATATTTATTTTTAATAAGATGCCTTATATTTTAAAGTTTATGCCCGAATTAGTTTTATAGATTTCATGTTTTTTGCACTTGAACGAGTCGGCAGGAATAATGAGCTTTTACACAATAGTATGATGCTAAAACGTGTTTTACGAAATACCACATTTTTCAGTCCAAAGACTTCACACTTGGAAAAAAAATATAAAGACACACTTGAAAAATAAAGCTTTAGACTTGTTTACAATTTTTCACTTATTGTCGAGTACGTTACAATAAATTTAAATTAAATATAAATAACAAATAATAGAAGTAACTATGTGCTTGTGCAACATCATCGCAACACGTTTTATTACTTGCGAATCCACACAGTATGTACACTATTTACAGTTTGTCTAAAACAACGCGAGTGTGTGCAACATTGACGCCTCCACGTGCCCTGGTCTGCCGAAATTCCGATATTCTGCTGAGGGGACGATATCAGCTGTCCGATTCCACGTCGCTCTTCCCTTCTTCCATTTTTTCCGTCGAAGTTTTGGAAGGTTTGTTCCATTTCTGTGAATTTTCCGACTCCTCGGAAGAGGACCTTTTTTGTCTTCTCCACTTTGCTCTTCGGTTTTTGAACCACACCTACAATTGAAATAAATGAATAAATACGAAAAAAAATCTTACATTACAGGAGTAGTGGTTGAGTTGCTTGGGAGCAACATGTTTTCTTCGAATTTCTGCACTTGGCGAGTGCGTAAAAATGCAGTATATTGTACGCGTAAGTTTACATCAGTTGGATAGGTTTATGTTTCTAAAGTAAAAACCTATATAAAATACTGAAATATATTAATAAGACTTGCGGAAGGAGCGCTCTACAGAAAACCACTAAATATGTATAAAACTGATTAAAGATGTTATTGTTACAATCATGATTGAGTAATAACAGAATCTAATTAGCACAGAATAATGTAATCTAATGTATAAAAGTATTAAAACATGTATTCACCTCAACCTTCTCCTCCCGGAGGTGCACTCTGCGCGCCAGCTGCTCCCTCGTGCCCACGTCCGGGTACTTGGTCTCCTGGAAGAGACTCTCCAGGGCCTCCAGCTGCTCGTCAGTGAAGATGGTCCGGTGTCTCCTCTTACGCCTGCAGTGCAACTGATTGAGCAACTGAAGCTCTGTCCTGGACAAGGTACCTACATTCATATAAGGCATCATCTGGTGAGGGACGGGGGACAGCAGTATAGATCCGGCGCCTTCGTAGCCTGCAAAATGATATCACCAATCTAATAACTGAAAGCAGCATTCACACGTTCCAGGGTGCGCAAGCTATCCATCCACATACACATTTATGCCTGCGAATAACTTGTTCTTTGGGGTTAAGCGTGTATTGTACACACATCGGCTCTTTTGCAAATATAATTTAAGAAATTGAAATAAAAAAATATTGCTCATTCTTCTGCCACCCTTCCGTCCGAGTAACAAAACTACGTACAAAACTTGGATTATCTTCAGGCCTAAATATAATATAATTTTTATTTGGCTGACGTCTGTGTTATCATCTTCTATTAAGAAATAAACAAGCAGGCGTTAAAGATACAAGGTGAAACAGATACAGAGTATATTTTATTTAGGCTTAGTTTCTAGGCATGAAAGAACTGTAGAGGCATTACCTGCAGGAATACAGGGGCACTGCTGTGCACCCAGAGCCGGTATTGCGCCGCAGCACGCTGGTCCAGTTGGCCCCTGTACATGAAGCTGTCCATAATAATAGTTGTTATATCCGAGTCTAGATCCATTTACTGCTTGGAGGTTTGAGGCGGGGGGTCCCGTTGAGTGCGAGTAGAGCCCATTGTATTCTGCAGCTGTATAGAGAGAGTCAGTCAAATTAGAAAACACAACCGGAGCATTCCGATGTAGCAAAACGGATTCCTTACAGCTGGGTCTGCCAGCCAAAATACTGTCGATGCTGAACATGCCAGCAGGCATCACAGGAGCAAAAAATCGAAAAGAAAAAGAATAACTTCTTCAATTGTTTTTCTTCTCAAAATATATCAAGTCCGCTTAGAAGTCGGAAGTCTTCACCATAGCCGTATATTTATTGAACTTTTTTTTTCAGCTCAGACTCCAGCACGATCAATTGCTCCAGTAACTTGTTTTTGTGGTCCATCTGAACTTCTCCCCTGTTTTATAGTCGACTGACGTCATCGAGGATTTAGCCCTCCGCTAAAAATGCAGATGACAACCAAAACCAGATTGGCTCTTTCTGGGGGTTAGCGCATACAATGGTGTGAAAAGAACTGATCTGTGTATTGAGAATTAATGAAATTAAGATAATCCTTACAATTAGCAGAGACTTTGGAAACAAATCACTCCTCTCAATCGGACGCCTGCTGCAGAAGCTAATTGTACAGGTTGATCTGATTAATGCCGTTGTCCATAGGCAGGATTTACAGCCGGGCTCTCTATTAAAACATTAATGCAGATGTTATTTCTCCATTGGGGGGTTGTTTCTTTTCACGACTCTAGACTTTTTTTCCTCCCTTTTCTCAAGCTAGAGGCACCAACAAGCATTCTCAGCATCATGCCCAGTATTATTTATTATGCATTATTCACTTTTAGACAGATTGTTTTACAGGTTTAAGAGTTTGCATACAATACTAAATATACTGTAATACTGCACTTACTGTAGCACGTAGTAGTTCCATTTTCAGTGTTAGTCGTTAAATACTCGTAACTAAGGGCTATCAAATCGTGAAAGACGCAATAAAATCAACCGAACAGCGTTCATGCAGATGCATTGTAAATTTTTATACTTTTAACTTACTTCCAGTAACTGAAAAAGTAGGATTACACTAGGTCACAGGAATTAAATTGTGAATTAAGGAAATTAGATGTGAAACATTTAGCATTTTATGTCTGTCCTGTTAAATAGACCACATTGTATAGTTTAATCTCCAATTCCGCAGGAAAACTGGTTTTCTTAAATTATATAAAGTATAATAAGTTATTACAATTGAGAATTGTAATAAGATGTTTCTTTATAAATAAATTTAAGATTATTTTTATTCACCAAAACCTTAAAACGCTACTTATGTATTTTTAAGACTAATAGATAAACCTAGGTTTTGTGCTATAAAATCTTAAATTGCTAGGTTAACTTGATATTTGCGTAACTGTCGGTCTGACACGACTGTCACATACTATCCACAGGAGGCGAACATGAAGAGATTAGTGCATTTACACAATCAGCTACGCCGTCACAGTAGGTAGGAAATTGTACGTATTAAATATAAACACCCACATTAACGTTTGTGTTCAAGGAACAAATTATTCTTGGTCAGATAAGATAACAGCCATTAGTGTTCTATTTCTTAAAGTTGCTAAATACTACAGTTTCACAGAGTGATCAATTGGAAATTTTATTGTGTGCGAGATGTTAGAATGTGACTCAATAACGTTAATTTTCCATTTAAATTGGCTCAACAGAAAACGTTAAAATGTGTATTGAGAGGCTTTGCTTTGGTCTAGTCAGTTTTGGTTATCGAGTTTATTTTCTTTTCACCAAAAGCAGCTGCGTGGCGAGCATTGAACGTTTGTCTTCCTTTTCATTCAGTGATAGAAGAAAACCCCAAAAGAAATGATTAATAGGGATGCAGATGTGTAGGCTTTAACTCTAGGTGTTAACTCATTCTTAATTTAGTACAAAGGTGCCTCTTTTTAGAAACCTGCTGTAGGGTGTGACCACTCACGCCGATGCCGTGTCTTTCTCAAACTGCTGTCTGCAATTATTTCTAGCGTACAAATTGAACAAAGCAGATATTTAAAGAGCCTTACATAACACAGGGGTAAATTGAGACATCTACAATGAAAATACATTTTATTACAAGCACTGCACAGACAAATTTCAAGACCCCTGGACAGTTATTCTTTGCACAGGCGATCACAGTATGAAACAACAGATGAAACCTGATTTTACAAGACGTTAAAACTAATAGGAAAGAGTGTCTGGACATTCTGTGTATATTATTTACTGTAACGTGCCTTAACAGATGGGGCATTTAAGGGAATAATCCACGTTAGAACTTTGTCAATGTGTTAAAATAATTGTAATTAATATTCAGATTGCTCTATATAAGTTACACACTTGCGATTGCATTAAAATATTAGCGTATAAGGTTAACCCCACCGTCCCGATGTGACACAAACGTAGAGGTGTCACTTTACCCTGAAATTATCGTTTCTCTGAGAGGGCCGATTTTGTCAGCGTGCGTGTCTGCGCATATCTAGACACGTGGATAAGTTTCTGACAGCAATAAAACTTTCCGTACGTAAATTTTATTTACAAAAAAAACTGTTTATTATTGATCCTTATTTTAGAGGTCAGTTGTAATTTTATTTCTACTCATTATAGCACAGTTCAATATAGTTTAACTTAGAATAACCGGTTTGGTGGCATTGGTTATTAAATGCAGTAGCTTCGAACTCTGTTTTACAGTCGTAGTGCCAGTATAATGTAGCAGCACAGGTAGAAGAAGTATTAGTAATTTATTTTTGTTTAAACCTCCAGACAACTATAACGTATTGTGTTTCCGAATACACAGTAAGTCAAGAATATTTCTGCTGTACTCAAAATACCTCTGTACCGCAGGCACTGCTAGCATCTATTAGTGAACACACTCATAAATGAGAAATACTTAATTATCTATGGTTTTACATTGTGATTTGCTCATGTTTAAGGGCAACACCACCGTGTTTAAATATTTAAATGTTATTATTATTTAACCTAAATAATTATTAAATATTTATACATATTATTTGTTCTGTTTTATTAAGATTACAATTCACGGACTGTAGATGCGTAGTTCTATAGATTTCATTAAAACCATTGACTTAACGGGAGTGTCTGAATTTTGATGTTTTGGTAATTTTTCTGCTTTCTTTTTCAAAAATATATAACGTCACAGAAATGACATTCTCGTTCGTCAACAATTACAGCTTATGTTTCGATTCACATAAAGGCTTATTAATGAAGACCTTTTATTTCAGTGTCAAGAGGATTTGAAATTTAAAGAGTAAATTATGTAGTTTGCATGTCTTGCCAAGTTATGGGTCAAAAGCATTTGTGAAAAAAATGCAAAGAGAGCATATGGTCTTGAATTTTTCTACAATGACTAGTGTTTAAATAAATTGCTTGTACTGCTTAACTTCATGTATAATTTTGACAGAAATTGGCCTATAGCCTTTTGATATGTAAACATTTCAGCCTTTTATGCAGTGTGAAAAGGCACTTGCTCTTTGGGTTTTGCTCTGCAGTCACACTATAATTCAAAAAACTGGCACCTAGCATCATTTTTTACATTTCAACTTCCAAGTGGCAGCGAAAGGATTTCAAAAATGAAATAGCCATTTGGAATTAAAAGCAGTGAAGGAGGTGTGAAGGCACCATTTACAATCTGAATAGATTGCATCAATCAAAGACATAATGGCCCTCAGCTGATGGGTTTTAGACAGGCCCTTGTAACTTAAACTGAGGGAAAAAAGCATCCTTTAGACTTTTACATGTATATTAACGGTTTGATCTGTAAAACTACATAAATAAAATACACAAAATATAGATTTGGTATTTCAACTGTATAATAGTTTAAATAGACAAAACAGCAAAAACTGCTGCGTGCATCTACAGTACACTTACACATATTCAATCCACAGATTGCCCCTAATTTAAACAGGAGTGTACTGTATATAGTGTTTTCTCATCTGTGTCACTATTTATCCACTTAAAGTACCCTTGTGTACCACAAATGTAAGGTGAATAATGCAGCCATTACAATGGTAAATAAAGAATTGCTTCTGTGTTTATCATGTTTTTAGAAAGAAATATTTAAAGGATGAATCTTAAAATTTCATTCACATGTTAAAATCACAGAAAAATATCTCTATTCGTCATAAACACCTATTTATTTTGGAAGTTTAAGAAGTAAAGCGTATTAAGTGTACCAGAGGTCTGGGTCCCAGCAATGAAGAAAGTCAAAACAATCACCAAAACTAGAGATGTAAGTATTGGCTAAATATATTACTTAAGTTCACATGTTCTTAAGGTATGAATCACACTTACCTATATATACATTTTCTTACCCTTTCCTGTAAACCTATTGAAAAATAGTTATTTAGACAGTGAAACATATGAGAACCATTGGCCACCTCATAATATTATATTCAGATGAAAGTCCTTATTTTCATGGTGAAGCACTTGTAGTAGCAAACCTTTTTGTATATTTCCTTTTTATGTGTTACCTAACATTTTACTCATATGCAATACCCCACAGAAGGCCAGTGCTGCCTGATTAAAGAAGAAACAAAAAACAGACTAGTTCATGAGCATTTAGCCTTCATGCTGTAGGAAGCAAAGCAACAGCAATGGCAACAGCCTTTATTTAAATGGCATAAAGGCCATCCTCCTGTCAGGTTGCCCCAGGTGAGTGTTGCCTTTATCTCAACACATCTGGCTGCTGTAAATGAACAATCTGGTCTCACCCAGATGTGAGGGAGACGGACCTGGAGTGCAGCTCGGTGCCAGACATGTCTGTGTGTTTATTTCCTGTGTGTTTTACCAAGAACCAGGCAAAGAGCTGGAAAAGACCTTTAAATAAAATCTATAATTTCAGAGTGCTGCTGCAGTGAAATTCATATTTATTGTATATGTCAGGTTGTCATACATGGGCTCTCATTATACAGAGTGCCTTTTGTTAGATCACATAAGCCATGCTCGGCAGCAATGAAACCTATGTGTATGCAAAAACAGTTCAACAGTTCAAGGATACCGAAAGCAGTCAAAGTCATGAACACCAGAGAAATCACTCCAGCAACAGTAATGCAGGTTTAAGTTCAAAGATTACTTTAACTTTGAAAAAATATATTTTCAGTTTCTTTAAGTTTTCAGTTAAGATCCAAGTTGACTTTTATTTATTTATTCACTATGTGAAACAATGTTAATTTAAAATTTTAAGGGTAACCAGTATATCATTCCGTGTGCACAGACAACATTGGTGGTTTCATTGCCATAGATCTAGCATGTGAAATCATTGAAAGAAAAGACAAAGGCTATATGATTTATTTTAGATTTGTTAACCAATGTTACATATTGGAAACACATTCTTTGCTTTTCATGAAGGTGAACAGTTTTAAAATATGAATATATGTAATTTACACTTCCTACTGAAATGGACATTGGCCTGTCGGTTGCCAGATATAATGCTCCAGGGGGGTGTAGGTGTGGATTTTTATCTTCTTTAAATTCTGACCTGCATCTGTGGCCTGTGTTGCAGAGACGAAGCACAGAGAGGTTTGGAATTAACCCTCAGATTCACAAAGGTATCAAGCAAAATTAGAAAAAGATAAAACTGTGAGTGAGTAATTAGAGTTTCATTTTGTCTTGGCCATAGTAAAGGATGACGTTCATGTACACCAAATAAAAATTGAATGCAGGTGGCACAAGACATCATTATTTGCATTGTTCCCATGTGATTCCATTGCCAAACCTTCAGTGTGTAGTCTGCACCTTGCATCGTCTCTCCACAGCCACACGGGCTTTCATCAGGGGATTTGTTTCCTGCCACAGTTCAGTGTCACGCTGTCTAGGTTAATTGGCATCTAAATACGTGTGTGTGCCCTGCAATGGACTGGCACCCTGTTTGCTGACTAGGATGCTTACTGCCTTGTGGCTTAAATGGCTTAAGTGCAGCTTCTTCCTAACAGTCTATAAAATACATGCATTTTTAATATACAGCACATAAACATTATTTAGAAGTAGGAAAACTATGTAGGAAGGAAAAAATATGCAGGAAGTTTTTTCAGTAAAATCAGGTTAAACATTTCCTCAGACACCCAAACACCATTCTGTTTTTGCCTGTATTTATCACAGTGATGATTCTACATCATGGCACTTTCTGCATATCCTCTCATTGATAAATTTCTTGCTAGGCTATAGGTTAGTCTTCAGTCTAGTGCTGAAGTCATATGTACCTTTGTTACCAATGAAAAATACATCAATGTTGATAAAGCAACTAAAGTGTATTTATATTCTTTATGCTTTCCTTTGAATATTTTCATACATTTTATTCCATCTCCTCTGTGTAAATTAACAACTTTTATGAACAAATATTCTCCTCAGCAAATGTAATTTGCTTCAATATATGTTATTTCCTGTTATTATAATAATAGGATTTTATTTTACAAAGGGAAAAAGTCAATCATTTTATTTAAATAAAATACTTAAAATAGCTGCTGTAAAAAATCACTTTAAATACAAAAAAGTTTATCAAGGAAAAAAGTACTTTGTCTCTATCACGAATGCATTCTGCGTTTCTAAGTGATTAATAAATGGAAGCTCTTAACTGAAGCTGGGGAAGGATAACGACAGACAAGCCAATCTCACCCAGCTGTTATAAATCATAATCATTACCGACTTTTGCTATATATATAACTCTCGCACTCACCTCTTCTCACATTTCTTCGTATTCATCACGCCTCCACCCTGAGTCCACCTGGGCAGCTGCCCCTCTCTCTGAAAGGGGGGTTGAGTGTCCTGCTCCTCTGGCCCATGAGGATACCTCTTAACCAAGCAGATTAGTATACTTCAATCAATAAACATTCACAAAGCATCTGATTCTTGGATGTTGTTATTCTTTGTGAAATTCATTATCATTCTATAGTATATTGCTTCTGAATAGTTCACAGCTGTTAGGACACTGTCAGGACCCATAAAATGGTCATTCTCTTAAATGCTGGACAAGGAGTTTGCCTCTATTGTTTATCTCGGAGTGTTTTCTCTGAAAGAAAGATTCATTCATCAGATGTGAAGAAAAGGTGAAAAATAAATTTGTGAACGCTATCATATTCCAAACAATTTCAAAACAGTGATCTATCTACAAAACATTCCAAACAATTTCAAAACAGTGTTCTATCTACAAAATATATTGTGCCTGTCATTTTCTACTTAAATGGTTTCATTTACTTCTAACATAGAATTTCCAAAGATTTTACTCAGGGCTCTTGTCAGCTGGGACAATGAAATTGCTCCCCATGCATGAGGTTATCTATCATTTATTATTCTGCAAATGCATCTAGAAATCCTAGTAATTACTGATTAAAAGCAGCTAGTCCTACAGCTATTTTAGAAAGACAGATATATGCATGGGCTTCAGATATCTGACCGCTTATAATGTCTTAAATCAGAAATGCATTTACATGTTTCAGAATCAAATGCTTTCTTTCCTCTTTCAAGGGCTATGGAAAGGTACTACTTAACACACTTTTAAATCACAGGAGTTGTAAAGCAATAGTACAAAACATGGCACTAGAATAATGGAACCTAGAATTATTCTATCAAAACATTCACACTAGACATTTATAAAGATGAATTGCTTTGAGGAAAATTTAGCATATCGGAACTTTAACACAACCTCTTTAATAGCTTGAAATACAAATTAAATTTTGCTTTGATAAAAGGCTGTTATTATATTTTAAAATATATGGCAGTACATAGGTTTCAAATGCAATAATATTTTTCCTTAGTAAATTTTGAACCAGTTCTATAAGTAAAAACTTTTTGATAGTTATTATTTAAATTGAAGAAATATATTGGTGTTTGTATTTCAGTTCATGCTACTACATATACTATATTTTTATCCACCTTAAACAGTCTTCAAAAATATTCAGATCTTTCCTATGGTGTCCCATTTTGTGAAATTACATAGTAATACATGCGCATTTTTAAATTTAATATTTTATTCAAAACCTGAATGATGAAACTGGAGATTTTTAAAGGTAAGCTTAGTTACATTAAATAAACAAAAAATGACAAAAAATAAAGAGGAAACACTGAAATATGTTGATTACATTAGTACTCCACCCCTTGTACTCAGTAGTTTGTGGAAGCACCTTTGGCAGCAATTATAGACGCAAGTCATTTTGGGAATGTCTATGCTAACTTTGCACATCAGCTTGGCTGAATACACATACACAATAGGATTCAAATCTGGGCTTTGACTGGGCCACTCAGAGATATTCAGTTTCTTATTCTTAAACTACAAGTGTAGCCTTGGCTTTGTGATTTGGGTCATTGTCCAGAAGAAAAGAACTGTTTTGTTCTGGCTTTAGGTCTGATGCAGATTATCCTTTAGGATGTGCCAGTACTTTGTTCCATCTACAGTATGTTTACAAAAGTCTTAACCTGTGGCACAACCAGGATTTTATATTTTGGTGGCAGAAGGGATGACAGGGACACTTATGGGGGTGATATTTTTAAATGATATTATTTGCCTTAGGATGTAGCTAAAAGGTGTACTATTGTTCTTCTCTGCACCATAATCTATTAATCATTTAAAATGCTGTAACAGAACAAACTCTCATTTAGCATATTATAGCTCACCCATTGTCATTGATGTCTACTCATGTCCATATTAACTAATTATGCATAACTAATATATATATATAAATAGTAAATCATATCTCTAGTACAACAATCAAAATTTAGCAGCTTAATACAGTGTACATTCATCACTATCTGTTCTTTCCTGATGTTAAACCTCTCCGCCTCACTCTTACCTACTGAATTAAAATCCACTGCTTCATTCGAGCTGCAATGTTGTCACACCCCCAAACCAAAACCTCGCAAACGTTTACTGAGCTGCACAGGAATGATCAACGCAGTCAGCCACATATTTGCCAACACCAACCATTTACAATATATGCTACATGAACTCTTGAAAAAACATTTTAGAAGTGTCATAATTCTTTCCTACGTTTATGTTTTGTAATGTGGGTAAATTTAAGACTGTGAGATTTTAGGTAAAGCCTGTGCCACTTCTGTGGCTACACCCTGGCCACGACAAGCTTCCCATTTCTTGCTGATGAGGAGCAGATCTATAGCATAATACTGCCATGACTGTGCTTGACAGCAGGGACAGCACTGACCAAGTGATGCATCAGGTGTAGTCCTTTGCAATTAGATTGAACAATCCCTATTCTGTCTTCTCTGAACACAAACCTTAAGCAGTTACATGTTTGCAGTGTGGCCTGTCTGCTTTGTTACAAACCCCATGCAGGAATGGAGATGATCTCTTTCAGTTCATACAATCCACTTTTGTGGACTGACCAGAATAATGATGATCCACAGACATTTTCTTTTATCTTATCCATTGAGCTCTGTAACCCTTTCAAAGTTGCCGTTTGCCTCACAGAGTCAATCCTTAAAGGTTGCCTCCTTACCCAAACTGGTTGCATAGTTGAGAGGGATAGCCTGATTTACACTGTACCTGCCTTCCAACTTTTAGTGATTGAATTCACCATACTGAAAGATATATTGAAGATCTTTGAGTGTTTACCCTTTTCTTGATCTGTGCCTTTGTACAACTTTATCCCTGAGTTTCTTTAAAAGCTGCTTATTGGAGCTTTCACAGACAGCTGTACTGAGAGAGAGACTCCTGTCTCTGGTCATGGACAGTTACACTGTGAGAGAGAGACTCCTGTCTCTGGTCATGGACAGTTACACTGTGAGAGAGAGACTCCTGTCACTGGTCATGGACAGTTACACTGTGAGAGAGAGACTCCTGTCACTAGTCATGGACAGTTACACTGTGAGAGAGAGTCTGCTGTCACTAGTCATGGACAGATAAACTGTGAGAGAGAGTCTTCTGTCACTGCTCATGGACAGATACACTGTGAGAGAGAGTCTACTGTCACTGGTCATGGACAGTTACACTGTGAGAGAGAGTCTGCTGTCACTGCTCATGGACAGATACACTGTGAGAGAGAGTCTTCTGTCACTGCTCATGGACAGATACACTGTGAGAGAGAGTCTTCTGTCACTGCTCATGGACAGATACACTGTGAGAGAGAGTCTGCTGTCACTGTTCATGGACAGATACACTGTGAGAGAGAGTCTACTGTCACTGGTCATGGACAGTTACACTGTGAGAGAGAGTCTGCTGTCACTGGTCATGGACAGTTACACTGCGAGAGAGAGTCTACTGTCACTGGTCATGGACAGATACACTGCGAGAGAGAGTCTGCTGTCACTGGTCATGGACAGTTACACTGTGAGAGAGAGTCTGCTGTCACTGCTCATGGACAGTTACACTGTGAGAGAGAGTCTACTGTCACTGGTCATGGACAGTTACACTGTGAGAGAGAGTCTGCTGTCACTGGTCATGGACAGTTACACTGCGAGAGAGAGTCTGCTGTCACTGGTCATGGACAGATACACTGTGAGAGAGAGCCTGCTGTCACTGCTCATGGACAGTTACACTGTGAGAGAGAGCCTGCTGTCACTGCTCATGGACAGTTACACTGTGAGAGAGAGTCTACTGTCACTGGTCATGGACAGTTACACTGTGAGAGAGTCTGCTGTCACTGACCATGAGAGGGTGCTGCTGAGTGCAGACTGAAGGTTTTCCCAAAAATAATAGAAGAGAAATATTGGAAAACATGAGCAGTTAAGTTCAAGTTTTTGAATAAGTTTCCAAGAACTACAAAAGTTGTGTATATCAAAAATATTGTTGAAAATAACCCTGTAACAGTTTTGTTTTCTTCCAAGTAAATACACTATTTAAACTCCTAAATAAGGCCAGTTTACCACTTTATTTAAAGGAGCACAACTATTATGCGGTGTTTTTATGGCGTCTATCTGCCCCTCACCTCCAAAAAGAAATTGTTTTAAGCTTCCAGCCCGCAGTCACTGCTTTTTCAATCAAACTAATCTATGCAGAAGTTTAACATTTTAACTCATCATAAAAAAGTGTATTCTGAAACTTGGTCTGACAGAATAAGATGATAATTCTCTCAACATGAATAATTTATTGAATTTAAAAGCATGGCATAACTTATTTACTGATAGGGGTTATGGAATGTATTGATTAGAATCCCATGAAAAGAAAACAATCCAGATCTAGTCATCTAAATTAATTTTTCAATGGACAATATAATCTGATTGGCATCTCTTCAGCAATCCCAGAACAACCTGCAAATGGCAGGAAATATGTAACATATTAGAGCTGTATGGAAAAAAATGTTTAAAACAGAAAACATATTGTTGTATTCTGGGAAGAATTACCAAGAGCACCTGGACCTACTTGTACAAGCCCACCAGTAACTGAATATGAGAGATTAACTCCCTCTGCTACTGGTGGTCTTCATTAATCCTTTTCAGGTGCTAAATAGGATGCACAACTGAGTAAAGCCCTAGCAGGGGCAACATTTTCTGTTGTTGTTTTTGTTTTTCAGAAAGATCTTTACAGTCTTATAAACTTTGACGTATGATTTCTGAAAAACAAATTTCAAGTTTTACCATTAAAACTAAAACAAAAACAGTAATATAAGATTATTTGGCCGCCAAAGGACAATAATAAATGCTTTTGACATTAATTAATGTTTTTATGCATTTGTTTGGACTGTATTCAATTGTTTTATATTCTCCCAGAATGAGCTTTCAACACTCTATAGAAGACTGCAATTTAATTCAGATATTCTTTTCCTGAAGAATGTTAAAGATGAAGTATCCTTAATTAGTTGAATTAGTGGTTCATAATTATGGATTTAAAATTAAACATATTAAAACATTATTTATATTCTATTTAATCTGAAAACACATGCCAGATATCCATTTCTTAGGAGTTTTTTTTTATTATTTCTAGCAGAAACAAAAAACATCTTCATTGCATGGAACTAGTTAACTCTGCAGAAATCAGTGGATACAGTTATACTGGAATTGAGCTTGCTTAAGTAAATGAATAATTCAGTGTAACTCCCCCATATTTAGTGTATTAAAGTCCTACATGTATGTACTTGCTGCAATCAAGTGTATAATAGATTAGGGAAACATACAGTAATCATACTTCACATTAGAAAATCCCAAGGATTTGAAAAAATGAGAATGGATGATGATTTCAGTTCAGACAAATCATTTTGCAAGGAATATTCAGTGAGGTTTTAGGTTTCATTTGTCTTTATCATGAAGAAGCTTTGTAATGCTAAAATCAATGCAGGTTTAGCTGGAGAGGTCTCTTCTTTAAATGTTTTAAATGTGCATTATAGTTTGAATTAATTGTCTGCTCATATTTGTACTATATTTTCACCATGACTCATGTTTTTTCCTAGGAGAGCATAAAAAGAGATGTGAGGGTTCTCTCAAGCACCTGCTTTCTTTTTCTTCTTTCTACACCTCTTTCATTACTTTTATTTTGTAAAACTTAGTTACTGTTTTTTAAGTTACTATCAAAGTTGGCCATGAAAACTATAGTCTGTTTCTATCTAAATGCTTGTAGTTAATATAGTTAAGGACGTGTCAAAAGGCAAGCTACTGCACCATCCCACCCACACACCCCTTCTTCTTTGATCACATCTAGACTCCCAGTCACAGAGCTGGTCCCATGCTGTTCTGGGCAAGATGACGATGACACACACATCTGCCCCTGTGTCACACGTTACGCCCAGACTGCTGGGCTTTGGTGTCCTGCAGAGGTTGGACACAGACCTGACTGATGATCCTCCCTCCTCTTCAACAGTACTGAAAAGCTGGACTGCATGAGTGTGTTTACAAATAGTATAGATTTTTTCAATTTTCTCTGGCAAGGTGAAAGCTTTTTAAATAAAACTCACTTTTGCAAAGCCTGTTCCAAGGACATCAAAATGTGGGAAAGACATAGAAAAGCTGTAGAATAATATGCAAATAATACAAATGGTCTGCATTAAATAATTTAATTTATATTTTTTTTGTTCTTTGTACTTAGGAAAGTCCATCAGTTTGTACATCACTAAAGAAATGGTTAAAACATCCTGCAGATCCACAGCACATGAAAAAGGGAATTTCTTCAAAGTACTAGATTTGTGTATTTTTATGAAGGGAGAAATTAATGGAGGACTGGTGAATTGCGCAAGTTACTGTGCAGTTAATCAACCTAAACGGAAAACACCTCAGCATAACCCAACTACAAACAAAGCTTGCGAGACACACCGTCATACTCTTTTGATATTATACTTCCACAAAAATGTTTCTTGCAAGAAAACCTGTGATTCACAATCAATATTGAATGATACCTTTCTTATGTCCTGGCTCACACCCACTTCTCTCAAAATTAAAGACAAATTAAACAGTGCTACCATTGTGATCTCCAAATAACTGAATGTGCCAACTAATAATCTTTAATATCCACTGTTGACAGAATGGAATTAACTGCATATTTTCTCTCAAACGTTCATTTTTTCCCTTGTGGTGTAAGCCTGGGCCTAATCCTGTCCTTATATGTGCGGTGCCTGATCTCTGCTGAAGCACCAGCCCACAGCCTGGACTCAGGCCTCAGGCAGCACTGTTTACACGAGCTCAGAATGCCCTTTGTCTACAGGGGCTCTGCAGCACCCATGCCAGCACAAGCTCTTCAGGAGCCTGAGAATCAATACAGTATTACAGTTAAGCCATGTAATAATTATCCTCATTAGGTGTAACTGGAGCATGGAAGAGGTGGATTCTGCTCTAAACCTTAACTAATATTGTACATTCCCAGGAAGTTTATTATATACATAATTTAATCATCCTGGAAGTGCATATTAAAATTCCTTCTGTCCCTACTGTGGACAGTTTAGCCTAAGAGCTTGAGAAAATAAGATAATATTTCCCAAATAATGTTCAAATAAATAAGATCTGTTTTGTGTTCTGTTCAGCAAAATCTTTAAAAAGAGGAAAAAACATCTATTATCTAGTTTATGTGGAGTAAAAAAAAGAAAATTACCCCAATATTGATTGTTTTGATTTGGTAAAAAAAAACATTTCATAATGAACCCGAGTGAAACAGTTAACCTGTTATTCACAAAATACATATTCATCAATGGGTTAATCAGAAGCATGTTTAGCTGCATTTGTTTTCATGTGATTTTCTTAAAGTCCATGTTCTAGGTCTCTAAAAGACTGCAATGATCATTTTTGGAAACTTAGATTTTAAAAGACAATCTATTCAATACTTAAACGTTTTTAATAGACACCAATACCATTAAAAAGTGGTTGATTTAATAGAAATGTATAGCTAGATTTAAAATTTAAATCATTTTAAATCTCAAAGAGTGTTTCTCTGGGAGTGTTCATTTACAGAAATAGTAGATTTAAAAAAGAATTTTAGACTTCTATAATCTTTCAAAGATGTTACAAATTAAAAATAAGTTTTTTTTACAAACAGCTTAAATTCCTATTTTAAAATATTGACTTTTTATCTTATTGTGCCTCAAACCAGCTAATGCATAAAATGAAAGGAATATTGAATTATTGCAGCTATTGCTGTTTGAATGTCTAATACACGACAATACTTGAAACCTTTAGACAACCCTTAAACCACAAGCTATCAAATTAGACTGCTTGCAGCATGTTTTCATTGGCATTGAAATTGCCTTGATTTTATCAGCAGTAATGAAATATTAAAACTATAGAGAATGTTAGGTATGGTGTTTTTGCATGGTGGTACACCATGGTTAATTCAAAGTAACCTCTCCTAGTACATTTTAATGGGAACAATTTTGTTTTTCTAACATGACCTTATATAATCTTTCAGTTTGTGAGTGAGTCATTTTTCAATAATCTTTTAAGTTATTGTTTTCTTAAGATATTGTTTGATTTTATTGCAAAATTGATAATTTGGCATGTTTTCTGAAAATACTGAACTTCTCCTCTGATCTTAAAATAAAAAATATTAAATGCTTTGAACAGCATGATTTGTAATGATATACCTTATGTATCTTTTTCATTTCTTACTGAAACATAAAGCTCAGATTTGGTACTTTATGCCTGTGTATATACAGTATGTGCACCATTAAGTTTAGTATTTTCTTATTTTATGTAATATCTGCTTTGAACAAATGTGGCCCCTGCTGGCAATAAGATGGCAGTCTTACTTTTCTCTTTTCCAGAAATGACATTCAGTCATTTGGCAGAATTATACAAGATGAAACTTCTTACATTGTCCTCAGTGAAAATATTCACTGGCTTCTTCACAGCTACTTGCTGCTTAAAATATATAACTTGAATTATATTTCATACTTATAGCCTTCATTCTTTCCTGTGAGCTTAATGTAGTACAGTAGTAATGATTGAGCTTAATTCCATAAATCAGTAAGGGGAACTCAAAGGCAAAGCCTCTGATCCTTCATTTTATCGTACATGGACACTGCTGGAGAAGCACCAGGTGCACTATATTGTGAAATTAATTCCATACTGATAAGTTGTTTCCAAGGTGACTTTAAATACCTTTGCATGAGAGAAGCAGATACTACAGCCAAAATAAGCTTCACATATAAACTTCTTATTTGTAATACGGTGTGTTAGTTCTCTGCACATCTACAAACGTGTGGTACTGAATATATTGCATTTCTGAGACTAAAGCAGATTGTTTTTCGTAAACCGGGGGCTCAGAGACCTCTGCACCTGCAGCACTGGAAGCTCTCTGTCTGCAGCACAATCTTCATTCTGTACAGTGAGCACGGGATCAGGGAGGAATTTGTGTGACTAATTGGGTTTTAACTTGCCAGAGAAAAAATAGTCACTGGCAAGCCCAGAGCACAATTGTGGAGTAAAGTTTTGAACTCCATTTGGTTTAATTTCCTCTTGACTGAAAGGAAAGTAAGATTAATGAAATATCCCCAAATCCATCCTGTTTCATGTCTATTAAATCGGCAAAGAAATTTAACCACCAGATCTGTAAAATAAAATATCTTTGGGTATTTACCTAAAGAGAGACCAAGTATGGGTGCATAGATATAGGTATGTGATGGTAATTGCAAACTGAAACAGTCCTTCCATCATTTCTCATATTCTCCTTTTCCTTCAATTTCTTTGGGCATAAAGCAATTAATTTAACATTTTTGGTCATTTATAACTTACATCTCTAGAGTTACAAACTTTGTCTGGTCTCAAATAAATAACTTGGACTACAACTGCCTTTGCTAAACCTGCAATACACCTACTCAAAATGTCAGTTTTTATCTTTAAAGGAACAGGGACAGAGTCATACCTTTGTTCTTATTGGAAAGAGTGAAACATATTACCACATTTAAATGTAAATGTCTAGATATACCAAATTAAATACACACTGGGTTATCATTTTTGTATTTTTTATAATACTGCTAATTTTAAGATTGAAAATGTGACCTGTGTACATGTACTTCACGTCTTGCCCTAAGGCTACCTATTGGAACAACAGGCCAATGACAGTTTGGAGACCACCAGCAAACAGCAGCTATTGAAGGCACATGTGTTTCAGCAGATGACATATGTTACATTGTGGCTTAACTCCAGCAACTGTGTAATCTCCCCATCATCTTTAAGGGTATAAGCTTTAATGATTAGTTTTACAATGGAACGATTAGAGGATCTGTGGAGAGCAAACACTAGAAGTAAACTAAAACTTATTTTAAACAGCTTCTGCTCCGCTGCAGCTGGGAACATGACACTAAGACATACAGCTATACACACATAGGGAACATGTGTCAAACCATAGCTTTCTGCAGACCTGCTCTCATTGTCAAAACAAGAAAAAAGGAAAAGCTAAAAAGACAAATCTGATATAAATGCATTTGTACTCACTGTTGGGGGAAAAAAACATTACACCTCTTTATTGTTCCATTGCATTTCATGGTTGAGATGTTCTAGAAGTATATTTCTCCTTTGATTTGCATTTTCGGGCATGACGGTAGATGCTGTTTTGCGGTCTTTGAGATTAAAATCTCCTACCACCCTTTGACTGATGTGACATCTGGCCAATTTGATTTGAAGATAATGATTTTTTTAGAGAGCTCTGTGGCTCTCTGTGCACTGTCATTTTGAACAATGATAAACAAACATGTATCAGAAAGACCTGCTGAAATGTATTATAAGACACAGCACAGCCATGGTAACTCCAGGAAAAAGTTTGCAGACATCTCTTTAATTCCCAGTTCAAAATTGATTCAGACCAGGCTCAGCACAGTTCTTATCAGATCATGATGGGTGGTCTGATTACCTTATTTCAATTTCAGAAAAGATCTGGAAATCATCTTTACATCACACTTAACTTGTGGATGGATGAAAATACCATAGGAATCAATTTAATTAAAAAAGTACATGATGTTTTTAACATTTTTTTTTTACTTTACGCAGTAACTACTAATGTTTTTTTTTCATTGTTGTTAAATCAGCTATGTACATTGGCTTATTTAAAGTCATTTAAAGTATGCAACATTAATTATAAAACATGCTTTAAAATATTGTATTTTGTCAGTTCTTAAAAATAAAGTACACAACATTACATTTTAAAATTTCAACAAGGTTTCCAATATCATGCTATGTTGAAGGTGCAAGAGAGTGAGAAATTACCTTTAATTTAGTCCTGAGAGCAAAAACACCAGTGGGAAACAGAAGCAAGCGAACTGCAGCACCATAGAGCCCAGATGTGGAACATATTTTAAAAGAAGTTTAGAAAAAGTTTCAAAGCAGAATCAAAGGATGAATCTAATCCTGGGATGCAGGAAGTGGGGATCACCTTTCAGTGAACCCAGGTAAGCCATGTGTTCCAATAATGTATTTTAAATGCACCTCCATATAAATAAAGCTTGCGTTTGTCTTGACTGCAAGATTACTGTGATTCAAGAGAACTGCCCAGTGCCTTGTTGGCATGTAAGCAATTATTTAAATGTGAGTAGTCTAACTTAAAATGAAACTGTTGACTTTACGGAGTTATAATCAACACAAAAATTCATTTCCATCTCTTTCATCTCTCAGTCAGCCTGCTGATTTGCAAAGATATTTAACAAATGTCGGTTTCAGTGCTGTATGTAATCTGCACCATAGTTGCAATGAAACAAACATAATCAAGTATCCCTTCACTTTTTTACATGGTGTCTGTAGCAAATCTATAACACAACAATTTTAAATATAGAACATTTCTATATTAATACTCCTACTAACAATTCTTAAGAGTCAAGGTTATACTAGGTAATACTATAGAAGGTTATTTGCCACAGTGACTAGGGTATATATTCTTATATTTGGAATGGGCTTGAAAAATGTCAGAGATAGAGAAAGAACATACAGTAAAGCCCACCTGAACTTTGATCCATATTGTTCTGTAAAGATTGTGTAAAACATCCATGTGTTTTTAAAGCCTTTGTCACATTCCACTTTCACTGTGTTTCCCCTCCCTTGTTCTAGGTGAAGTCTGGACTCTGCTTTAACTTCTTATTATGAATAAATGAGAGAATGAAATCTCAAACAGTAGATTCTAATGGTGTAGGTAGATTCAAAATTAATTTTTGGAAGTTTTACATATTCATATGTTTTATTTCCATTTATCTCCACACTAGCCATTTGTTCCTAGTATTATTCTTGGCTGCATTTTTGTAGGCTTGGATTATTTTGATATATAAGACATATCAGAGATAAAGAATTAAAGGGAGTGCTTAAGCCATCAACTTTTCCCCCCAGCTATTTAATTTTACTTTTTTATATTCTTTACATGTGGTCTACGTTATTCTTACATTTCTTGATTCTGCCTACTTTGTTGTTTGTATTGTTAACTGTTGTATTTGTTCCAGTTAAGACAATCTGATAAGATTCCTCAAGGCCATGTGTGATAAAGCAGGTGTGCCACTTATAGACTGGCACCTCAGGAGTACTACTGATTCTCATTCCCACACACTCAGAACTGATCTTCTCATGAGCTGTCTTTGCCACAGAATTAAGTTAGCAAGTTAGCAAAGCCAATAAACAATCTGAGGACAAATGTAACTCTGGACAGTTATGGAAATACTGTGTGATAGGCAACTTGATGGACCTGTATGTATTGATTAAACTGGAGATTTGGAAAAAAATAGATTAACTCCTCCTCCTTTTTCAGAGCAGCTTTCAGTATAATCTTAAATTTTCAGTGCTAATGCTTCATAGAGAAAAATTTAGTACAGTCCTTAAAGGTCTGTAATTATGAATGCATGATCAAAATTAAAGTCTTTGTCTTTCTTTTTGGTAAATACAAGGTAAATGTCTTTATGTATTTTATGCATTTACAGAGACATCACAATTTCTTAAATTAAACTAAAAAAAAAAAGTTTTATGGGCTTCCAACCTTTATTGTAGCATTACATTCTTCAGTCATACAATGCTACAATAAAGCCAAGTGTCAGTAAGTTATCAGCAGCAGTTTGCAGTGCAGGCTACATATTGACAACGGAACAAAAGGGCAGTCAGGTTGTCATCTAGGTTTATGCAGAAACTCCAATTTTGCCATTCTGTAGCTCTTGTGTATATAAAGCATATAATTGCATCGTATGAGATGCAAGTCTGAAGGTGGATAGAGTGTTAATGAAATCTGCAATATTTGAATTTAATCAGTACAGCAGTTCTGCAAACAGAGGCTTGAATTTTCAGAAAGAAGTTGCAGTCAAACCCCTATCTTGTTTTACACAGGAACACCAACTGACAATAATGAAAAAGAACTATTGCAAAGTTTATTCCAATTTAGTCTGGAGTTATTTGGCCAAAAAGTTCATGAACAAGATGACATTTCACCAAGCAGTTTCAATTCACTGTGACTCCCAAGACAGAAAAAGCTTGAGTTGTGACAACCAAATAATATTCATACAGCCATTTTGGTTTACATTAGAGAGGCTATTTACCAGAGGAGGCCATTCATCCCATTTTACTCATTTGGTTGCTAGCAACTAATTGATCCAATGATCTAATCCAGCCATTTCTTGAAAAAAACTCGGGTATCAGTTTCAAAGACTTGTTCCAGACTCCTAAAAGCCCCCAAAAGGTGCCTGCTGTTCACCATTTAAATATATTTTCCCATAGGTCCCTCTTTTGTCCTGTGGTTAATGTTTTATTGTTGATTCTGATCTGTTCTGTTGGTCTGAATTTATCAGTATCTGTGAGGATACTGAATATCTGAGTCAGGTCCCTTCGTAGACTTCACTGTTCAAGACTAAAACAATTCAGTTCTTTTAGCCTGTCTCTGAGAAAAATTCCCTTGAATGCATGAAGTTATCTGGTTGCTCTTCTCCAAACTTTTTCCAGAGTAGCAATGTCTTATATGTAATGAGGTAACCAAAACTGTACATTGAAGTTTTTATTTTTACTACCTGCATGAAACACTCTGCTTTTTCTTATCTGAACCTTGTTTTCTATTATTAACCTGTTCTTAATCCAAGTTTGACTATATGTGAAAATATAAATATACCATTAGCATGAAATGCCCTGCAAAAGTGTTCTGACGCTTCCTATGGTGTCCCATTTTGTGAAATTATGAGATGATGTGTACACTTAATTTTTTTTTTGCAACCTGAATACTTAATTGTGAAGACTAAGGGTAAAATAATTTATAATAAATGTTAGCTGAGAAAAATTAAATATGTTGATTTCTTAAGTATTCATACCCATGAATTTAATATTTGATGGAATAACCCTTGGCAGTAATTTCAGCTACAAGTTTTTGTAGCTTTGACCATTGTTTTTGGTCATTGTCATGCTGAAATGTGAATTTTGGGTCAAAAGAAGGATTTCTGCTAAAATGTGCTAGCAGTTTATCTTATTCTTTGTGCTCATCAGTGTTAACAAGCCTCCCAGTCCCTGCTGATCAAAAGCAGAACAATAACAGAATTGTGTAATTCTTTAAATGTATATCCGACTATAAATCCTTCAGCCACATGTTTGCAGAATCGTACAGGTGTTTTGTTGCATGTACCCTGTGTGGGATTTAAGTTTTTTTTTCATACATACATCTCTTAATTTCATACAAACCCCCTTTGGGGACTGACTGAAATATTGTTGACCCATGGACATTTTCTCCCATCTCAGCCACTGAACTCTGTAATTCTTTCAAAGTCACTGTTGGACTTACAGTGACGTCTCTAACCAGTGTCCCCAACTGGCCAGCTGCTTAGTTTGGAGGGCCAACTTCACCTTAATGATCGAATTCACCATGCTCAAAGAGATATTAAGGGTCCTTAAAATGTTTTTAAATCTTTCTCCTGACCTGTGCACTGGGATAAATTTATCTTATGTACACTACTATTATGTACACTACTGATGCTTGCTCAAAGCACACTGACAAATTAGTTAATACTTAGCTGTTCAAAATACGTTGGTACAGGACCAACGGTGCATTGATTATCAGTCGTATGCTCTGTAGAAATAAGCGTATGGAGGTAATTGGTCAAACAGACTGCATATCAACAACCAAGAAAAATAAATGGTGGTCATTTGGCCATCTTGCTTTACACAGAAACCCTATTTTCAACATATTTATGCTGTTTGGAGTACAATAATATTTGAAATGCATAAACATATTTAAGCAGATGTAGTTTTCGTGATGGGCCATGCTTGTTTGTTTTTTTTAAAATAACTTAGGGCCTGTATATAACATCACAGAATTGTATGCCTTGTATGAAGCTGCTGGTTTTCAAAAAGTTTGAAAAGAGTAATGAAAACATTACTTATTATAGACTTTAGGCTACTTGGAAAAGGTTTTTTCTCTTCGGTTTGCAAACACATACTTATGTTTTAACTGATACAATTTTTAAAAGCACATTTTAGTTTGCAAGTAGTTAATGATCCATTATACTGTACTTCAATGGGAACATAAAGACAAAATGTATGGAGCTTTTTCCTCTCCAGTCAGCCATTTGTTTTAAAATAAGATTGTGTTACAGTCACAGATGTATTGTGACTGCATTGTAAATACATATTTCATTTTTCCTTTCAACTTGTCCATTCTCTGAAATGATAAGTATTCATTGTTTTAATACCATCCTATCCAATACACTGTATTTTGAAAAGCCATGACAAATACCAGTAGAAACCAAGCCTGAAATTCTGTTCTGATTATATGGCGGCAAGCCCACTGTAAACTGGCGAAAATGAGTTGATGCAGAATAAGCCATACTGTATGTGTTAAATACAGAAACATTCATATATTTATATTTCTATACCTCATAACATAAAAAGAAACATACACCATCACAGATCCAAGAGCACATTCATCCCACTGTGTATGTTTGAATCAAACATGTTAAGTTCAGTCAGATTTCCAGATTGTAGGGATGTCTTTTTTACCCAAATCATTTCCACTGGAATTTTAATACGCTGTAATTTCTTCTTCATGAATTACAATTGACAAAACTGCTTAGGAAGTTCTCTTAAGCTGTATGGTAGACAGCTCAAGATTAAACTTTCCATCCCACCTACCAAGTGATACTCAATGTATACAATCACCCCCTGTATTTATCCTATTAAATTTATCTGGCAGGATTCAGTTTATCTCGACAAAGCAGGGTTGGAAAATTTTGATATAATGTGACCAATGTAAACTGTAGTTGTGGTATATATCAAGGCCTGCCCTCTAATTCCCTCTGATATTTCCTGCCAAGCATTCTAGACTGGCTTAATATTTTATATCAAATCCCCCCAAAGTGTATAATTTCCACTGATTGCTCACACTTGTGGGATATTTTTAAATGCAACAACATACCAACGTATGGATTTCTTCCAAAGTCTACATTTTCTGTCTCCTAATATTTCCTCAAGTTACGAATTTATTTATTTTTATAGAATTTAAGAGGTGGCTCAAGATGATAGAAAAATGAAGTAATTTCAAAGCCTTGAGTAGAGTTAATATTTTATGTTACACTGTTAAAAAGACAAAAATCCTAACTAGCAGAAACAGCTGAAAAGTCTTGAACCTTCTTGGTATATTGAGATTCTGCTGAGAGGTATTCTTCTTTAAAGGACCTTGTCACATTACCAGCAGGCTTCTGTGTAACTGCTTCACCAGCTGGAAAATGTCTTTTCGGGGAGATGAGGTCTTCACACACCATCACATAATAAGTCAAAGCTTAAGCAGTAATGGGTCACCAAGATTTTATAACCACAAGGTTCTACAGACAAACAACACAGCTCAGAACAGAGGGTAAACTTAATGTCCTTATTCTAAGAAGTCTGAAAAATACTTATTTGTGCTGGAACTTACTCTCGTGTAATATTATGGGAAAAAAGATTTGGCTTGTGAGAGTGAATAAACCAGCATGCTACAGTTCTGGCATTTTAAAGATTACACCAATGGGACTGAGAAGCCTTCTGATTCAAAGTTCAAGCACTTTGGGATTATTTGTGTCCACTGAAGGAAGGAAAAGGTTTAACAGAGATTATATATTTTAGGTTACAGGGACTCCCCCAGCCCTCTCCCCAGGCACAGCAGGATTAATGTCTGTTTGCTCACCTCATTAAGCTAAGTACCAATTTGTGCATCAACATTAGGTCTCTAAGGTAACACCATGCCATGCCATCCAATCAAAATTGTTTTTACATTACTAATAGTTTTAGTCCTAAGGTCTCAAAACTAATAAATACACTGGCTATTAAAATCTACCTAAAAACCTCGTCATAACCCATTAAAATAGCGCAGGGCAACTTCAAGGTTAAAAAGTCAATGCTAGCATGCTGCACAGAGTTAAGCTTGCCATTCCCATTACATCATACCAAGCAATAGTTTCAGGTTATGTGCAGAGCCAATTGGATAACTATCGCATTCTGATTTAATGACATTTTTTTCAAAGGGGTGTTCTTTATTTCTTTCTTTAATTGTATATATCCCTTAGCTGTAGATTTAGGTCTCCCTAATGTTAAATAAGTGTACTTTTCATTTTTACATTCTACTGGATTCAGTAAATAATAGCCTTACTACAGTACATTGTCAGATTATTCAAAGAAGCAATGAAATGGTACTTTTACTCATTGTTTGCATTGTTGAACAGTAATTAATGTCCAGCACCCTTTGTAGAATTCCTGCTTTAAGGGTTTTGTGACTTTGAACTAAAAAAAAAATCAAACATCTATTATACATTCCAAGAATGACTTGGAGTTTACCTTGACACTTAACTCCAACCAGCTCTGTCCTTACAGGAAATGGTTTCAATACAGGAGAGCCTTTATGTTAAAAAGTTAAACCTTTTTTCTGTGTACAGTCATGTCCATAGGGGCTTTTTGTCAGACCTTGATGAAAAGCTACATTTCTAGGATATTTACCACTGTTTTCTGCTAATTACTGAAGCTAAAATAACACTGCTCATCTAACCTTGAATTAACAGACATGATAAAAACTTTCATAGGAAAAAGATCTGTGTACCATTCAGCTCAGGGGTAGTCATTTATACATAAACACTGGTCTTGCTTATAATTAAATTTTCACTCCCTCATCTGAGGGTTTTTTGGGTTTCTTTGGGGATCCATTTTTGGCTAAAAGCATCAAAATCATGCTATAAATCCAGCCACCAGCAAGCCCGTGTTTTATGAAGTCCAAGTTCAGTGAAAGTGCAGAGCAAGCTAAGGCCCAGTGTCTCTGCGTTACATCTGATTTGCGGTTGCAATAAAAAGGGCCCACATGCCGCTCTTTTTAGATGTGTTTTGGATTGAAAATAGGATTAATGTGCTAAAGTGTGATTAGAATGGTTAAACACGATTAATTGGAACAGACTAGTATTGCCAAGGGAGCTTCGCTGTAACTGGCCGGTCTCCAGTTTACCAAGTGAACAAAGCACACCAACTGTCCAAGATTTTCCATGTCTCTCCTTATGTGCCTTTTCCTTTGCATTTTCTCATAGCCAGCTTGTCTCAGAGCAGATTAAATACAGCTGAGAATGTTGGTCTAGGCCTGCAGCGTGGGATCCTGTGGGAATAGGCAGGAACCACGAGCCTAGACTTGGCTTCTCCAGCGCCGGTTGAAAACTGCCATGCACCCAGGGCAGGGGTCCAGGTGGATCGGCTGGGGAGTGGGAGTAATTTGGGGTTATTTAAAATGATCTATTAAACCCCTGAACTTTAATCAGGGTTGCTACTATACTGACAGCCATGATTTACTTACAAATCAGTAGGACAGCAATGGGGAGGGGAACAGCACAGCTAATTCTGAGAATGAAACATTTGATTTTACCTCCTTTTTCCTGTGACAGTAGTGTGTAAGCATTCGTATTCAGATAAGTAGGCTCATTAACACTTGGGACTTTATGGTAAATATGAGTTCCGCGGGCCATGGTGATCTTTAGTTCGTCACGGGACGTTCGTCCAGTCGTACGAGGCTTTGACACAATAACGTGTTTGAAGTGTGGGTAAACAGACTTAGGCTCTAACTGACACCAGAGTCACACTGGTTTACTTTAAATGGAGCTAATCAAAAAGCAATGCCAGCTTTTCACACACAATTGCTGCTCTCCCACCAGCTAAGAAGAACTGATATTTATAAGAATGACTAATGACTAATGACTGTTTCAATTATGAATGTTTAGTAGAGTTTTATGTGGAGAATGTTGTCTCGTGTCTCTAAAAAACAAAATTATTAAAGGATATGTGTAATTGTTTTACTTAAAATTGAGTGTTCTAAAAAAACATCAGGTTTAAAGCTTAATTTCAAAACAACAAAGTTAAAGAAGCAGCTAAGCAGTGTGACTGACTTGGATAGAATATAACAAAAACTGTATCACTACTTAAAACAGAAAATAAATAAAACAAGAATCTGATGTGTTTAACTACATTATCATAGCTATAGCCTGTACTTGATGACTAGCCGTTACTACTGACAGCGGAAAAATAACCTGCTATAAAGCAGTCAAAACCACTGAAAGGATATATGAATGAAGACAGAATCTGACATCTGTTAGCTGTAAACAGTTGCTAAACTCTGTTAAACATAAAATTTTTGTGGTCCCAGTTAGCAAGGAAATAGTAATGACACTGAGCAAGAAGAACAATTAATTATTTAATTTAATTCCTTAAAGTACGACTAGTGGAGAAAGATATAAAACAAAATTGTATCTCAAATTGATTCATTCTCTTTTACTTCTAATGGCAATTTTTCATACTTATTAAAGCTCAGTGCTTATAGACTATGACAGTAATTAGACAGTCGCAGGTACAGTATAAGACTCAAAGCACCTCCCTTTTCGGCATATACAGTATAGGCAAGGAAGGGCAATAGCATGGGTTACCTGCGGTGCTGGAAATAGCTGCTCCAGATTGGCAGATAGAAGAACTTTCGTAGATTCAGTTTAATTTGCTGTCTAGAATTTAGGTTTGACTGGGGAACTGTGTTGGCTGTAAAGGAACAAGTAGAAGGTGATGATTCCACACTAAGAAAAAGAAAGATTTTGGAAAAACAATGTTTTGGCTGTTAAGCCCAACATCGAGGCTAACACCTGGAGAAGGGTTAACTGCCGAAACACTGTTTTTTTCTTTTGTTCTGCTTTTCAGCATGGAATTAACCTTTACGTGTTCCTGTCCAGAATTTAGGTTGTTTTTGGGAATACTTTCACAAATTTGGAGAACTGGGTTGTCATACATTTTGCATGAGGAAAGTGTTAGCCAAATTAACAGCACAAATGGCACTAAATTTACCAGGAAACAAGTTAATCTGTCATTTTCCCAAAATATAACATGGCTCATTCGGTCAGAGATTCAGTTTAAACCGTGTTTGAAGGATGACCCATAGCTGTTCAGGACTGAAATATTTCTGGAGAATAGATTTACAGCGTTCCACAGTGTCCTATGGAGCCAAGTATTAGCAAGTTATAGGCCTTGGCCTAAACCCTGTGGTTGCTATGCCCTGACAGCAAAATAATGTGCACTGTCAGGAGAATTCAGACAGAGTTCAGTAAAAAAGAGTCTTTTCTGATGCCTGTCTGTAATTGCGCAGGTCATGGCCATGGCGTCACTACAGACACTGAGGCAGGTATTATATATTATTACTCCTCCGGCAACTTCAAACAGCCGCGGAATGGAAGTATCAAGGGCATTTCTTATAGGGTTTGACTGTTGAGCCTGGATTTTGTAAAAATCAAGATCTGTCTCTCTTGTACAGTGTATACATTAATTTCGACAATGGTGTGCTTCATCTGACTTAGTGAACAGTTTAAGGGAGTACAGTGAGCTGCACAGATCTTATCTATGAACATATAAAATTAAAGGTCTGAAGTAAAATAAATGACTTGAGCAACTGTTTCTACTGAAACGGATCTAATAATGAACTGCTGATGGGTCCTGCCCTGAAACATAGAGTGGAACACTTGATAGATTTTCATAAGTTCATATTTTGCCAGCTGTGAGGCCTGACTGATACCAACAGAGGCTACAAATATAAAGTTATATCAAAAGAAGTGTTACATCTCAACCGTGTTCTTAAGAGTTCATCTTATTTTTTCATAATAACTATTAACATAAATGAGGGGGCAACACAACTGCTGCAGCTCTGAAAGTATTGATCTTAAAGGTATATAATTCAATATCCAAAAAGCAGATGAAACTTAATATTCCTGTATGTAAATAGTAGCTTTTTTAAACTATTACTGCTACTCATGTTCACACATTACAAATAGAATTTTGTGTAGCTCAAAGGACCAGTAAAATACCAGTACAACTGAGCTGTCACTCCATGAAGTATTGCCACTGCTTCAAACACAAGGAAAGACTTCTTTAGTCAATTATAATAACCAAAAAGAATCCCTTGAATACGTTCCACAGACAATTTTCAACAGTAGAAGTTTTGAGATTGACCTTGTTTAAGAATATAATAGAACCTCATAAGTAGCTAAATGTTAATTAAAAAAAACATATTTTCCAAAAAATAAGAATTAAAAGTTATTCAGAAGCCATGAAACACAGTGATAAAGTACTTGCAACAGACCACTATATTCCCATCAGCATTTGATTAATGTTCCTGGTTCTTTATTTTCAATAATGCTGCTCAAATTCTTATTGGTATTTTCCTGGATTATTATACCAATCTGCATCACACTGTTACTTAGCTTTATTCATTTTGTTATTCATGCAGAAAATATCTTCCTTTTGCTATTAAATTAGGCTTCATTTCATCTGTAGAGTCTCCACAGAAACCACATAGATTTAAATTTTAAAATATATATATAAATTTAAATACCTGTGACAGGTTTATATTGATATACACAGTTGATCAATAGATTTATTCATGTTAAGCTGTTTATTTCTGCCCTGACAATGCAGAGACTGCTTCTGTAATTGTACTTCCTGTGCTCAGCAGGGAAGAGTTCCCATTTTAAACCCAGTTAGCATGCACCAGGGGAGTTCGAGGTGTGATATCCATCAACAGCTCGCACTGTGAGGAAATCTTGCACTTTTATGCAGCACCCTACTAACAAACCAACCATCCATTACCAAAAAGCTGCTTGCTGAGGTCCCAGGGGCTGTGAAGCAGTTGTGCTAATCGCCCAACTGCTGTGCCTCTCACCAGCAAACCAGTAAAGCAGAGAATTCACAGCAACCTGTGAGCCATACTCAGAAAGGAAGCAAGGACCCTAAAACTTTAAACCTGCAGATTTTCATCTGTAATTTTATTTCTATTTATGATAAGGATAAGTTGGATATTCAATTGGTTTACAAGTTACAAATAAAGAGACGAACAAGGGATGTTCTTATCTGATCAAGGGTCTGATTTTAACAGATTTTACTTTCAGCAGAAAGTCCATGACCTAAATGTTTCTTTGGAATAGTGAACTTGCCACAGGGTAGTCACAGAAACAACCACAGAAACACATCATGGTATGAGATGACCCTGTGTTTTTTTATTTTTTGTGGATTTTTTTGTTAAGAAGAGAATGCACTAAATTATACTTCTGTGACCAAGTCAATAACGTTTAGAATGACAAGTAGTTTCAGATCTTCATTCCAACTGAGTAATTTTCTTCTTACTAGGTTTTTACAATATGGCATTCAGTTTTCTAAAGCTGTCCAGCTGTTATACTGATGTCTGTGTTTACAATATGTTTTTCTATTATTAAAGCTACAATGTTAACTGGATTAGTTAAAAAGCACTGAGCACATGTAACCTATTCAAGGAAGTTTTAAATAAATCTACAGTATTTGCACAGAATGGCAATTAAGACATATGGAGACAGGTGTTTATAAAAAACACTCTGTCCTCTTCCATTTTTTTAATTTGAATTACACATTACAGATGTTTTGACTCTTTGTACTAGACCAAAACCACCTTCAATTCTTAATCAGTGTTGACAGGCTTAATTTATGTTTTACATAAACTTAATGTTAAAGCTATTGTTAAAATGACAATTGAGCAGGCATATTCATATATTCTGCAGGAAGCAGCAGCCAAATAGCACAGTGCATCGCTAAGAATGTATCTTTGTCTTCAAAAATGAAAAGTGTGTTTTCGGACTCTTAATCAAGCAAGGATATGGACTTGAATTTGAATCTAACAATCAGGTAAAAATCAAGACACTAGATTTCCCACTGTCACGCTAAAAGGATTCCATAACCTGAGATTTGAAGATTAATTAAGATTATCAGGGCTGGGGCCATGCTCTTATCTGTTTACCATGCTTTCTGCCCTAATAGGGAAGGCAAACACTGATCCCCCTTGTCTTACTCCCAGACAATTGCAGCTGATGAGAGGAGATAATGGCACAACCTAGAAGGAAATTGTGTGTTTCAGAGCCTTTATCTCTGCCCAGTGGGAGGCTGATGGATAAATATGAATAACAAATCAGCTTGTTTCGGATTCCGCTAATCAGCCCAAGGCAGAGGCAAAGGACCCCAGGCCAAGTCTCAACTTATCGCAAGAGTCAGAGCACTTGAACTGAGGACCCTACCCTAATTAACAACCCCGCGCAAATTAAAAGCAGCTGTGAATAATTACATAATTAAAGCGCTGTTGGGAAAGTATAATTTCTGCAGCTATTGCAATAAATCTTATGCTGTCTGAGTCTATACTTTTAACATGAACTTTTCGTAGTAGGTTAATGCATTACTCATATAAAAAAACAGTATCCCTTTGTGTTTTTATTGGACCTGTTTAATAACAAAGAGCACTTGAATGGGTGGTGCTTTCTGTGGATGTTTTTAGATTTGTGGAGCAGTGGCAGCTGACACCTCAGCCTGCCTCCACATGTGTTGAGTTTTCTTAGCTCCAGCAGACTGATCTACCATTTGGAAGTGCTTGGTGTCTACAGAATACCTCACATTAAATCCTGGACATTCATTTTTCTTGAACTAGCAAGTGTGTTTCTACAGTACATATTAGCTGGCTAAGATTTCCATTTTGGTTTATCTAGCTGAAATGTCTTAATGTATGACTTGGTCAAATTTAAAGAACAACATTTTAAAGATAATGTCTATAGAAATAAATTGAGACCAGAAATTCAGTGTTTTATTATTTAAATATGTTATTTTCTTCAGGAAGATTATTTCTTCTTGTAGGCCTAATTTTCTGTTTGGAGTACTGATACTCAGTTTCACAGGAGAATATATTCACACAATCTTAGGACATCTAGGATTGTGTCGGTTTGTCATTTACTCTAGTAATAAAATTTAAGTGAAGAGAATAAAAATTCAGATACAAGCAGACACATTTTGGGTCAAAACCAAATACAAGTTGCAAGAGGATATTTTGTTGTGAAATTATTGGATTTTAATTAGCAAGTAGTAGCAGTACATACAAAAGTGTGAAAAATATTCAAGAAGGTAGATGCTTCAGCATTTTTCAGGTGTGAGGAAGAAACGTTGTTTCCTTTCTTCTCTATTCAGCATGGAATAAACCTTTTACTTGTTCCTTTGTATGAAAAATATTTGTATCTTTCTAGGACTTCAAAATCCAATCTAATGCAACTACTGTTATTACCATATCTTATAACAGACATTACAATAATGAAAGGTTTAATTTGTTTTTAAAGCACTTAAAGGGTTAGAAAAGCCACTCAAATTACCATCATCAATCATGTGTCACTTAACAGAGTTACACTTTGTGAGTAATGAAAATAATGTAGATCTAAACAGACGCAATCAGGCAGTTTGCTTTACCTTGTGAATAATCTGTTGCTGTTTTCAATGTAAGAAAATTACATGTTAACTTGAGTCTGGAGATGCATGATAAAATAACTGCAGCCAATGACATGAATGTGAAAGGAAACAGTGATTACACTAGATTTCGATTCAGGTCAGAGACAACAATGGCTAAAATCACCATCTCCTTACGTAGGTTAAAAATGTGACAAATATGATCTCTAAAGTAAACAAAAAGATAAAAAGGAAAGAATATAGTTTCATACCAACTATATTAGGATGTAAGTTTCTCCCTTCGATCTGTCACAATGTCATCTGAAATCTAAAACAAGTAAATTTAACATTTAGGGATATCACTGTATAAATATGCTAAAATTACAAATTTAGATTAATGCAAACAATTATAATTATTATGACTTACCAAAACAGAAAATGAGAACCAAAATAATGGTCACTCTTTTTATTACATAAATCACCGTTTCGCACTCAGAATGAAAGAACCTGAACCCTCTCCAGTACTGAGAATGACCTTAGTGTCTCTCTGTCTGGGTATCTTCAGACACAGTAAACATGAAGAACGCAGTGACCCTGTAATATTCTTCCAGAGTCAGAGCTCAGCATTCACCAGCCTCGCAGTGCTGTGCTTTTTAAAACATTGAAAACAGACAGGAACTACTATGATATAGACTAGAAACATTAATAATACTACTCTTTTGAAATGTTTTTGGCTTACATTTTATACAGCTTTTATTCTAACTATTTCACTTACACCTATAGAAGGCTTAACAGTTAAAATGTTGTTTCCTCTTTCCATTTACCTTTCTATTGTGGAATTAATCTTTAAATCCATCCATTTTCTAACCTCTTTATCCAGTACAGGGCTGCAGGGGAGCAGGAGCCTATCCTGGCAAGCAACAGGTGCAGGACACACCATGGAAGGGATGTCAGTCCATCACAGAGCTCACAAGTGCATACCAGGGCCAGTCTTTCCAGACGCCAATTAACCTACCAGTATGTCTTTGGACTGTGTGAAGAACCCGGAGCACCTGTAGGAAACCGGTGTGAAGACAGGGAGAATACTCAAACTCCACACAGATAGCAGGGAATTGAACCCAGGGCCAAAGTACTGTGAGGCAGTAATGATAACCACTGCACCCCCATGCTGCCCTAATTTTACATATTTATTCTAATCTGTATCAAGGTTTATGATAGGGATGCCAGGCAACTGCTTCATTTTTAGGTTATGCCCATCCTTCTGTTAGGATAACAGGAACTGGTGTTTGCAAAAAAAAAGTCTGATTATCACTGACAGTTCAGCAGAAAAGGGAATAACAGTCTGAGCACAAGATCAATGAGTACAGAGAGACTGGCAGCCCTGGCAGTATTATGAGATCAAATGAGAGATATCATCAGTTATTGACTTCACAATTGAAAGGCATCTTCACTTAAACCCTCCCTGTCAGGCTGCAGCAAAACTGTTGGATCACCCTGTTAGGTGGCTGTGATATAATTCTCTTATGATGTCAGAAGTTTCCACAGGAAATGTATTACCTTAATACATATTAAGGGACATGGGCCCTTCTTGTTAGCAAAAGCATCTATTCATACCAATAAGCTAAAAAGAAAAACCCAGTAAAAAAATCAAACACTGCACAGAAATCCTAAAGTACTCTTGATTTTGAAGTAATTCAAAAAATTGAAAACATTGAAAAATTGAAACATTTGACAATATCAACATTATGTTTACAAATCAAATGCGGCTATTCAATAGGCTTAAAAAGTATAAAATAAAGTATTATCCAGAAATAATATCTAAGACATAAGTAGGTACAGGTAAAATAACAAATATCCTACATGTCATGAACAGCAATGGAAATATAAGCAGTTTCAAACTGTTAAATTCCTTCATTTAAGCCTTTCATGCCCTTTAGTTAAAAACAAGTAAAAGTCTTGGGTAGCTTATTCTGCTCTTTCCTGAACCTGCTACAAGTTACAGTATATCTAGAAATATCCTGTTTGTTTACTTTAACTGTGCTTGTAGGTCTAGGTGATGTTCAAATTGAAAAGAAGTTTGAATAGTTATAAAACTACTGAGACAAGTAAAAAGCTATGAGAGTATCCTACATTAAAGGTAATCACGTGAGCAAGGACAAATCTGAAGCAGATTTTTGTATTTATGTTATATTCTGTGACTTTAAACAACAGCATTCTGTAATTACAAGCCCTATACATTTTCCCCACAAGGCTGTTGAGGCTGTTACTGCATGCTGTAAATTAGTTTTCTATGCTTGAAAAGACCTGTTTTTATAAGCGCTCTTGTTGACACATCAACCTGATGCCACACAGAGTAGTGATTGGGACCATAGATTCACTTCTTGCAGTTCCAGCGTATTTCAAGCCTCTGACAGGCGGAGGGTTAAGATGTTCTGAATTAGATTTGAATTACAACCACTAAATGCCCCTGTCAAAGCTAATTATACTTGACACTAGCCATATACATTTAGCTGACTTGGTCTTATAGAAGGCAAACAGCTTAAACAAAGACATACTCCAAAGAACTACCCTAAATTGTCAAAGTATAATAGACTAATAGAAAGGCAAGTCTAACCTAAGATGGCTAATCCACGTTTTTCCTTCTACTTTTACTTGCAAATAAAGCCAATGGAACATTTTAGTAGGGTTTAAATAAAAACCATACACACTACTTACGTTTAAGAAGACTATGTTTTTCTCTGAGTAAATTGGTCAGCACATCATCCATATAAATTATACTTTTTTAAAATGCAATATACAGTGAAATAATTATGTAACACAAGTATTTCTCCCTTATTTTAGACAAAAAATCACACTTCTTAGTGTTCTGGTTTCCAAAAGGCTTTATTCTGCAGTTTCACTTTGACAATGTAACTTGTTACTAAAGCATTCCACGATAATGCAAATTTTGAAACTCTAGACAAAAGTACTATATAAATGTTTATTGTTTGAAGTGCTTTGAGGTTATGATACACTGTCTTAAGTAAAATAAATTTGTATGGATAAGCTGTCTGAGTGTTGGGTTTTGAATCCATAGCTGCGGTCATGTAAATGTAAAGTTAAAAGTCACAACACTGGTACTGTGATCCCTGGTCAACATCAAATTTTCAATTAATGCAGTCAGACTTGGTCAAATTGAGTTTTCTTGGATAAAATACCCAGAGCATGACTGGCTTTCCAATATCATCATCCAAATAAGCGGTTACGGATTGTTTCTTAGCTTCATTTTGAAAAAGGATATATTTTTTTAAACCTTTCCATTTCAAATTTTAATTCACAAATATTAAAACATAAATATTCATAACAAATATGAAAACATTTTGTGGATACATCAGCAAAACAGCTTTTTTAACATTATTATTTACAGATAACAATTGCTTATTCAATAATATTTTAATAAAATCACATTTTACCTATATTGCTTATATTTTATTCAGCAATAAAATAAAACAGCCACAAAAACTGTTACTTCACGATTTTGTTATTGAGTATTGGAATGCATGTTTGTATCATATAGTAATCAGACAAAATCATATTGAACCATTTTTAAACAGTATTACCAGAAGAGAGATATTAATATTCATGAACTGTCCATCAGACTAGAATCAGCCTCTGGTCACATTAATGACATTAACAGGTTCAAAAGTCCAACTAAAACTAGTTATAAATCAGAGAACCCTGAAATTATCTTCTCATATTTCAGTATGGTTAACATATTTCTTCCAATCAAATGGGAAGAAATGAATTGCTTTTACTAAACGGTTACAGTAACTAATAATTTAAATATACGTTCACAAATAGTGTGGAACATTCCTTTCCAAAGTTTTTTTTTTTTCAAGGTTGTTGTCATTCTTGAATGCCTCAAGATGCAAGTCATTTAGCTTCAGTGAGCTGCTGACACTTAGACTTGGAAACCGAATTTTGACACAATAATTAGGGGGGAGGCAGGGGCTCAAAAGTATCCTTTTGCATTGCAGAATAAAACACTCATTAAATTAAAATTCTTGCATGAAATCATGAAAATAAACAGTGCGCCTGGGCTGGCATCAACAACTCACAAGGAGGCTTCTGCATTTTCTCAGAGCTGGGCTCCCAACAGAGCCTCAGTAAAGCCCTTCTCTCACACTGCCAGGTGTGAGAGGGTCACCTTTGCTGGAACGCTCCCTTGTGCTTATTTTTGAAATGAGTCCTTTTAATAGCCTTTACAGCTCACACAGTTTGGAGCTATTACACGGTAAGGGATGGGAAACACTCACATACAGAGCCTTATTATACAGTTCAGAGTGTGAGGTTAATAAAACACCTCTTTCTTCTGCATATCTAAGTCAAAGAGGGATTCTGACAACAGCTAGGTTGACTTCCTTTAATGGCAATAATAAGAAATATGTTTGCTTTTCTCATGCACTAGCAATTTAAGCTCTATTCTTGTTACTCATGGAGAAATAGCAGATTTCAGATCATAAGCTTATTAAATCGTGAAATTACTTTTTAATGTATTGCGCAGCACTTTGCTGTTAATGGTACCAAACAAATTTTAAAGGTTATTATACTGACAAATGGCCTTTCACAAACTAATGGAGACTTCAAAAAAGATAAGGAGACAAGTAACAAAGTGACAAAAGTAAATATTGCTATACAATACTTCTATGGGGGACTGTACAACTGATCTGAAAATACTTTTTTCCACAATTTTTAAACTGATCATTTTTTTCAGCCCAATACTCAACACATCTTTTCTAAATGATGAGCTCATAAGTCACAATACAAGCAAAGCTGAAATGTTCCTGTTGCACACTGTTGTGGTCCCTCTAGACTGACCCAGAGAACTGGCATTCTCACTCTGTTTATAGGTATACATTACATACCAAGTGTAAATTAGGTTATTCAGTAATATATACAGAGCAGTGGCTCTGGGGTTTTATCAGGAGTATGAAGTATGCATAACAAAACAGTTACTAAGCTTAATGCATAGTGGTCACTATCAAGAGCGGCCTTGGGTTTTGCAGCCTTGAAATAAATATACCAGGTCTTCATGGAGCATGGAGAAGACTTTAACATTTAGTAAATCGGAGAAAAATAAGCCCTTTGTCAACAGGGTTGCTCTGTATTTGTTGAAGTTGATCACGGTTTGAACATAAGTCATTGTCTGGAAAAACCACAGCCCAAATCACTTAATTAGGTATCTGAAACTCCCGTGAGCCCTGTACACTGTGGCTTAGAAGAGCTGAAATTGTGAGCGAGTTCAGTCTGTTGAGACAGAATAGAAGTGCTTGTGAGTTCTATCATTCTATCATCAGCTGCTGTGGTTTCTGCTTACAATACTGCCTGAGAGCACTGGTGCCCCTAATTAACTTTGATGTATTTTATAAGTATTCTAAAAACAACCAATTATGAGTTAGGCGGGATTACCGTGTCTAGAGCACTTCTTTTGAAAAAAAAAATATCACTGCTACCAATAAAGGCAGCTATTTAAAAATGAGTTTGCTGCCATAAACTAATTTTCTACCCTTCAAATCTGTAATTCAGATTTTGAAAACAAATTAAAATGTGTTTTTGTTGGTATTTTTTATATATATTTCCCGTTAGCTCAAAATAAAACTTTTATTTTCTCTAAAGTGAATAATATACTGTCAGGATAATAGAATGATCTGACCTTTTTAGAATAGCATAGTGTGCCCGTATATAACACTAGGTTTTTATTCCATTCTGTAAACACCAAGCACTACTTTGATTCTTCCAATGTCAGGCACTTTATATGACTAAAAGTAGACTTTTTATAAGTTCCTTTAACCTGAACTCCAACATAAGTGGACCCTTTCAGTAACTAATGCAGCGCCAGTCAGTCCAAAAATTGACTTGTAGTGCATAGTTATGAAACCTTTTTAAATATGTTTAAAAACAAATTCTAATAGGAATACGCATTTACACAACGGATTATTTTTCTTTCAAATGCAATGTATGTGTTCTATAAAATTCGCTTTTAAAATGGTTATGGGGGATATCTGATTGTACAGTATATCCATGTCTGGACTGAAAACAGACACTCAAAATCCAACCCAGGTTTTTCAAATTGCAGCATTTCAATTTACAAATTCAATTAAAAATAAAAAAATAGGAAAGACTTAAAGATCAGATCATCAAGTAGCACAAGATCCCCCACATTCTATAAAAGATTGGGGTATTAAATCTCTGCTTCAAAGAAGCTAATTATGCTAAATCCTGATTTCATGGTTACAGCTGTGATGTATTACCAATCACAGCATCTATACATAGACAGCTGTGGTTCTTTTAAGGACAGGGAGTGTATTCTGTGGCTTATCTTTAAAATATTGATGTCACTGACGCCATACATAAACGCACTGTGCTGAGCACTCCAGGAAAAAAAGAAAAAGCTCTCCAAGACTGACAGATTACAATTTCCAGTCAAGCTGCAGGATAAAAACAAGTTTGCTTCTCCAGTCATTTGTCTTAAATTTCATTACAGCTTCCTGTTGTCTGAGGAGGAATACTGTCACTAATGGCTAGGTATAAAAAAACAAATACATATTCAAGAAAAATGAATGTTGCACCCAATAATCAGCTATTCAGATTATTTAGATGGGCTTTTTCTGGATGTGATTCACAATTCCCTCAGACGGCATGAGTCCTAACCCTTGTGTGGCCGAACTCAGTCATGTGGTTATCCACAACTGGTGGCATGAACCTGATACCCTGCAACACAATGTGAAGTTATCAATTTCTAATTGAAGCAGACACCACAATTACTGCAGTCTAATATTCGAAGCGTTCAACGTATGATTATTTATTTTTTTAATCATGTGCAACATCTGAACGGACTGTATTTAAGAAGGGTAAGAGTAATAGAGTCAATTTTCATTTTATGATTCATAGTTTAAAAACCAACAACAACTGAAATCAATAAGAGCTGATCGTGCTGCAGCAGCTAAGGAATGATAAGCATTACAATATGAGAAAAGGGTTTGTCTTTGTTTTTTCAAGTTTTCAAGTACTTAAAGAGGCTTGTTTTCTCTATCATTTTTTGCTTCAAGTGCTGGATGGCTAAATGAACAAGGCATTTTCCATTTCATCCAGACCTTTCCAAAAGCACAAGCCGGAAGTGTCCTTCCCATCCAGCTTTGGAACTCTGAGTGAATGCACATGCATTTTAGCTGGGGAAAAAAATAGAAATAAAACTAAAAAATCTTTGATAATTCCGTTACAATGCCACTGAAAAGCAGATTGAAAAATGAAAACATGGGTAAATTGATTTATATTCCACTGACCACCTTTTCAAAACATAACTGTAGCCAAGACTCCACTCAGGCCTTTTTGAAATAAGCGCTTGCCACAGGTCGCCATTTAGAGGCTATGAAAACCCCCACTTATACCAGCACCTGACTGCTTCACAGAGAAAACAAACCACAATGCAGCATACAGGCCTGGTATGTAATCATCCATTGGTGTGGTGAATCTCCTTATGAACAGCTCTTGATAATGTCCACTACTCTTGGTTTTAAAGGAGTCAAGTACAAAAAAAGGATAAATTCCCATTTATTTTAAATTTCATATCTCTAAAGACATGCTATGTACTTTTTTTTCCTTTTGAAGGATTAGCTATTTGCCTCTTTCAATGCATTTTCTAAAGTGCTGGGGTATGCAGATTCCTTTATGGTACTGTTAGGCTGTGCAGGACTGCAGCAAATCAGTCAGCGAGCGGACATGCTCTTGGGCAGGAAGGATCATGAAGTCTTGTTTAAACACAAACAAATCCGTTATTCTCGTTTCTTCCCTCTCTGCCACATCTGGACTGAATGAACACAAGATCAACACTTTCTACAGAGCTGACAGCTGTATGGACCAACATGATGTACCTCCACATTACTATTTTTAAATCAAACATGAAAGGAGAAATAAAGCTGGGCTTCTCTTAACCATAAGGCTCTCTTTGGTTTGAGAGACTATAGCATAACTGTACCTTTTATTTTTAATTACCTAGAATACCAAACAAAATGACAGGTTTTGAACAGGATGAACTGAGAATTATTTATTAACAATCTAACCCAGGAGCTTTCAGGCCTTTTCAGGACTTCTTGTTCTGAAGACAAACATCTAACACTGCTGACTCCCCACACCTCCTGTGCTTACAGACCAGTATGGCACACTCCGCCAGGTCTGCTGGTTTGTGTCACTCCTGCAGATGCTGGACACTTTCAGCCTTGAATTACAGCACTTTTACGTTTCACATAATCACATAATTGCAGACTGACATGGCAAAAACAATGAAAACAGCGAAAGGGGGGAAAAGAATCAAAGCTGACGGTGTGAAACTGGTTAAGTGTGATCGGAGTGGGTGGACCTGTCCATCCAGGACTTCAGAGGCAGTCCTGCCAGACTGTGGCGTTCATGTGGGCCACAGCTACAGGCACAGCTGTTTTGCATCATTGGTCAAAAACCCCTCATTGCTTGTGTTTCGATAAGGAAAAACCAAACTGATAATTAATCAAGCTTAAATGGAAATGTCTTTTTTATATAGATACCTGGTATAACAAAAAAGATAAACACATTGACAGCTTTTTACAGCACTAAAGATGATTATCAGAGAAAGGTAGGATACCTTTACTGGATTTACTGACTCAATAGCAAATGTTCTGAGAACACATTCTAATTATTAGAGCACATTTCTCAGACAATCTCATCAGACTTTTCAGGTCACAGATAATTCATTGTACTGCAGAACGTCAACGCCACATATCATATCTTGTCTCATAAAAAGCACTTCCTAGTTTGGAAGAGGCTTCACAATCAAGAATATTTATCTGACACATTTGAAATAAGAAAAATAGCAATCAGTGTAAACATGATCCTTTTCAATATAAAATAATATATTGACAATATTATCCAACATGTCATTATTTTTACATCCTTTTAAAACATACTGCACTAATCCGTAACAGTATTGCTCAGGTTTTTACTTCTTCCTATTAATGAATTACTTAAGTGCAATGCTCCTGTCCCCAGTTGCACAGTAAGGTCCTCCAGGACAATTCCAAAAGTCTGGAGGCTCCTGATTTAAATCTATACCATTTTCCAACAGCATCTGTGCTCTTCTGGTGTCATCTGATTGGCAGATTTCTGCTGTGAGTAAGCAGGTCGTACTTGACGAAGGGACTACATCAATAGATCCTGTCTTTGGCAGAAGTAAACGTTATTCTTAAGAGCTGCAACCTCCCTCACTGCGCATGACCACAGGTGGCACGAGGCACTGGACTGTGGACAGCCCTGGGCTTGGAGGAAGCACCCAGCTCACAAGCATGGGGTGGCTATGGTATTTAGTAGGCAATAGGTGGGTTTCTGTATTGTTTCTGTAAGTTCACAAACTTTAGAATCATAGAACATATTTTTTAAAATTATACAGCATAATTCTCTAAAAATAAAAAAACTAATAATTCATATGGGATTACATTAGCATTTAAGCATCTTTGTTATGTTATTGAGAATTATGCTATAGAGAGGCTTCTTCCTTTTAATAGCATACTAAACATTGTGGTAAAAAACACCAGTCTTTTAATCTTAGGGTTAACATTCATTTAATGAACCACTAAAGCTATGTGAAACACAAGGACTTGAAATTCAAGTGTTTAGCACTTACAACTATTTTCATGTTTCAAAGCACAAAACAGTCACCCACGTATGGACCTTTAACTCCATAAAGATCATCTTTGATTCACCAATCTTCAAAAACTTGATTGCAACAGCTCAAACTATACATGAGAAGCCATTACAAACTATTGTGGTGTCTAATCCATCACATATAGGCATCAAGTCAGACTGATAGAATGTTAGGTAATCCTACCATCATTTGTTTCTACACATGTATTATGCTAAAAGTTTACTTTGAGTCCTACAAAATATAAACATACTTATGAGCACCTTTCAAGACACTCAGAGCTCTGATGTCACAGATATTTGTACAGCAGTTTACCTGTTTGACTTCCACTGAATATCCCATTATTCAAGTCTGGAGCAAAACAAGGTGAAAAGGGCAGCATTTAACTGCTTGCTGATGATTCTTTGACTCCCATTTCTAACACTATGCATTTTAGTCCTTTATTACATTGATTCAACACATATGTATATACTGTTTTTTGGTCCAGCTGAATTCACTCTCAAGTGTAAACTGAAGATTTTAATTGAGTTGCTATTTGAAGGGCACTTTTTCCAATGCTATTAGCACACAGAACATTAAGCAGCATCTACTCAACTTGCTCAACATTATCTCTTACTACTCACCTCCTAAAAGGTGATCAGTTTTTGATGAATAAACTCAAGAGAAGGAATGACAAAATATCAGAGACTTCCACAGTGCACACTTGTTTTGCTTCTTGCATACACCTGAATGCAGACAGTTGTGAAATTCAATATCAATCACAAATCACTACTGACCTTTAAGAGCTGAAAGCGCATTTAAAAATATGCCCCACATAGAAAACTGAACTCAATCAGTTTGTGATTATGTTCTGGGCCGGAGCAAAAACCAGAAAAGGCAGAGTTTCCCCAGGACCATGGCTGGGAATCACTGCTTAACACAAAGCAAGGGCTTCAGAGAAGTCTTGGCCTCCAGGACTTGCCCTGTGAATGCTGCAGGAAAGCACTGAAGAAGGCGATAGAAATTAAAAAAATATAACTAAATGAAATATTAATTGCTTAATTAACCCAGGATTCTCAGATCACTTCAATAATTAAGGATTAGCTGGAGCAAAGACTTAAATTGCATTGGAGCCAGCTATCCTCCCATAATGCTGCCAATGCAAGGAAATAGAAAAATAACATTTCTATGAAACATTAATTTGCACAGATTGCAGTCTATTCCTTATTTATTTCCCCATTTAATTTATTATTAAGAAATATATTGGCAAAGTCTGGATGTCCAGGACGTCTTGATCCTAATTATTTCTTTTTACAGCAGATGCTCTTATAAACATTACAAAATCTGAGGTTCCACACAGTTCACTAATAGAAAAGCTGTTCTTTTCTGAAAATAGGTACAATTTACCATGCCTTCCTGTTTACCTAACTGCTGTGTTTGTGTATATATTTGAACAAACATATATGAAAGCAAAGAATCTGCTGACAAAACAACTAATCATGCAGATGTTAGAACTACTGTGATGAAAAGGTTTGTGCTGCGCTAGGCTTGAAACCAAATTCCCCAGAATCAATCTCAGAGATGCTGTGGTAGAGAGATTTGACACTGCATGAATCCTAATGAAGGCTGAAGTCGGACCATGTGGTTTTAAACTGTGTTTGTGATACACCAGAACCGTCTGTTTCTATCAGAAGAGCAGAGAAGGGCCAGAATGGCCTTGCAGCGTTCCACCTGGTGGGGGGCTCCTAGTTCCCTCCCTGTGGCCAAGCTGTCGTTCTCAGCTCTCTCTAAGTGAGTTCATGTCTTATCTGTGTCTCAAGTTGCTCACTTACTAAAATGCTTATTTCCAGGGTTAGTCCAAAGCTACTGAAAACCACAGAGATGAACATTCATTCCTGTACTGTTGCTGCAACAGTTTAACATGTTTTATGGTGAAAAAGTTTTCCCTGGCTTAGAAGAAGTCCTTATCATGTTTGCTTTTTTCATTGACTTTTTAAAATCAAAATAGTGAGATGAGCAGGAAAAGAGATTTGTTCAATTTCTTGTTTTTACAACATTTTGTTTGCTCCCACTACTACTAGAAATAAAGTACGTGTGAATTTGCACTACTCTGGAACAGCAATGCCCTCAGTTAGATTGCGCCAGGAAAAACCTGCATTGTTTCATTGCCTGCTATCATATTTCAGCCATTTAATGCACAGCACATGATTAAGAATATTATGCTACTGATTTACAGTATTTCTTGGCTTAGGGGTCTCATTTAATCAACTTCTTCACTTGGAAAAAAGTAGTCAACACACAATCTGGGCAACATGCCTAACTGCACAATGTGTCAAGTTGTGCCTCACCACGTTCTGTAATGAGACATTCTGCTGGCTTAAAAATGTTACTCCTGAAACAAAAATATAAAGAATACAAAAACATTTGTATAAAACGAATATTCTCAACTTCCTCTCCAGCCAAAAATTCTAAGATTGTCCAGTGAAGTCCAAACCAAATCTGGCATGAATGATTTGTACCAAATAACAGTGGACTGTGTACATAACCACATCAATAAATAATTTTTTACTAGGGCAGAATCCTGCCCACTAAATGGAACATGTTATAAAGTAAAAACAATCACGAAGTAGTGTTTCCAGGTCTGCACAGCCTCAAGAAGTTTTCAGAACAGAATGACTTTAATGCTTTCAGGTTTGCGTGAAAAAGGTAACAAAAGAACGGAAGGAAAACGAATGGCGCTCTTGTATTCCTTGAGCTGCATCAGTTTCCAAACAAGCAACAAGTAGAGTTTAATAAAGAAGAGCCCTCTTCCCACACTCACCTGAAGAAGGCTCCACAGCTGAAACGTTTTTCTTCTTTTTACTTCTTAGTGTGATTATTTTCTTGTTAATAGATGTACAAATATATGTTAATATACAGTATGTACAGATAATTGACACACCATCACAGGACACAGTTTATACATAGAGATACCAAATTACTTTATGCCATTTGTTAATAGTGAGAACAGCAAGAAGAGCACTACCCAGTTAAGAGTTACTTCCCATAAGTTCACACTTCGCAGGATAACATATAGCTATATAATTTAATGCAACATCAACGCTAAGTATTCAGTGTAAATCTTTTATGTGCTGAGACAGTTAAACTTTTCACACTCCTTGATAAATACACTGAATTAATGATGATATCTGCTAAAGTATGGATAAGTATTTACTTAACTACACAAGTACAGTGTGGTGCAACAGCACTGACAAGGCAGTATGTTGTCACAACAGAGTACAAATATTGTACTATCAGTAATTTTTTAATCTCTGCTTTCCATCTATTGAGGAAAAAAAAATACTTCTCCTGCCTAGACCAGCAGCCAGTATTAAAACCACCTGTACTCTCCTGTTGACTGAATTATTTGATGTCAATCGACATGGGTATCTTAAGCCAATACAAGTCATTAAGTAAAAAGGGCATTATTGCTTTAAACTAAGGTATCTGATAGATGATATGATCAATTAAAATCTTCCCTTTTGATAGAGTGAATTTCCATATTCTGCTCCGTAAGTTATCTAAATAGGCCAAGAGAACTGGATCTAATTACAAGTGAGAAACAGCAGGCCTTACCCTGTGTTGAAAGGCCATCAGTAAGCTGAACCATTAATAACCTGTCTGTGTGCTGTACATTGTAATTGTCAGGCTGCAATTTACTGTAATCCTTGAATGAAAAAAAAAATAAGAACTGAAAAATAGCTCCAGCCGATTTAAAATTCTTACAACTAGTTGAAAGAGAGAAAAACAAGATGCACAGGTCAGGAGGGCAAGTTGTGTAAGCGCAAGTGCTGAGTGACAGACATTTTAGTACTAGCAAGGGACCCAGGCTTGAAAGGTCAGTGAAAAGTTTTGGCAAAGACCGACTGAGAAACAATGAACCTTCTGCATATTTATTCGTCATCTCTTTGTTTTTACAGCAAGGAGAATAAATGACTTAAATGACGTTGGGGCGAGCCTGCACATTGTCAACACAGGTTATAAGTCATTATTAAACCCCCCCTCCCAGCCCCCAACAAATCAGACTAACCTGGTCTAGGCAAGGAGACTAGAAGTTATTTGCATTCCTCTTGTCAAAAGAAATCATATCCCCTTTCCTATGACTTTCCTTCTCTTTTATTAAGTTTAGTCGCAAAGGTATTTTATTGCAGGTTCTCCACTGGCACTGTTAAGTGCAATGGAGCTGCTAGAAACCAATTCCACTAAAATGTCCCAGGTGATTCTCCCTGGGCACTTAATCAGGGAGGAATATTACTTTTAAATAAGATTAGTCTTCAGCTCTCACTGTTTAACTTTAAGCTTTCCCCCTCCCTGCTGATGCCACCCAGTAAATACATCACATTGTTTTAGTGCGAGTTTCCTGCGACTGCCATACATATTGGAACACGCTCTCCTCTCCATACCCAGGGCTCTTGTCCCAGCAATATGTGTGGTGCCACTGATAAGCTCCAGAATATGTAAATTACTCCCTTTTACTTTATGAATAAACATCATTCTATTAAACACTGTCAGAAACCAAAGGTTGCCTGTAAATAGTGACCTGTTGGTTGCAGTACATAAGGAGAAACTTTTAAATCTTGAGGAGTGACATTTCAAAACTTTAATCATTTGCTCCAAATGTTCACCAAGTCTACTAGCATAAAATAGATCTGTGTTTGCTTCTTTATACTAGAAACATGCTGACAATAAATTCAGTTAATGAAATTAGGAACATATCTAAATCATTTAAAAAAGAAAAAAAAGAGATGCACTGTTCCTAAAGGTAAAGTCCCATTTAATTTGACATAAAATATTGTATAAGCATAATTTATTAAATAAGAAAGAGGGCAAAAAAGGGAATCAAAGTTCTAGAACAGTAGAATGCAATACTACTGTCAGACCTGCAGTCATCTGGTGTCCTTATTAGCTTGATTATCACTTGAACAATTTCCAGAGGTCTTCAGCTTTGAGAACTGACAAATCTGTGCTAAATTTTAAGGCTTAACAAAAAATTTTAGACTTAAGAAAAGTAACATTTTTACATTTCTTGTAACGAGACCTGAAAAGGTTTGGCTTCACTAACTCAATCATGGAAGTGTTGTACTTACAAAAAAAATTGAAAAATAAAAGGATTACAAGGCAACAGGTTTCAGTAAATGCTTCAGTCTGAAAAGTGATTTTTTTTTCTTATTACATTGTTACAAAGCTACATATTTAGTAAGAATGTCTAAGAAAAAACATTTCACTACCATCACAAAGGAACTCGTTTCCTAAGAATTCTAATCTGCAGTTTACCTTTATGCTTACGCACAAAACATTGATTAGTTTTAGACTTTTAACATGGAAAATAAGAAAGCTATTAGTCATGTGTAAGTGTAATGTAGGTAAAACACTGGGCATGTTCACTCCCTGGACAGCAGCTCAAGATATTAAGTTAGTACTGACATCATAAACAACAGCCTGATCTTTGATACAGCAGGACAAAAAGAATTTCATTCCTGCTAAACTGTAATTTGATCCTAATCTTATATTTCATGGCATACATGTTTCCAAACCATTAAAACAAGACTTAAAGTGCAGTTAAGGTTTTTAAAATGCATACAAAAACTCAAGTTAAAAATGAAAATACAAAAACACCAATGAACAACCAGACCATTACTTTATTGTAGATATACTCAGCTACAATTACAAAAAATAATAAAAGTATTTGTGATCCATAAGGTGCAGACCGCAAACCTCTGCAGCATGATTACAGTATGAATGAAATATTTAATGTCCCTTACAGACTGCTGCAGAATGTGATGGCCCATTATTCCCCATTTAATTCACTGTACAATGCATTGCATTCTTCAGCTCGCCTCTGAAATCAATTGATTTACAGTACAGTACTCCTGTAGTACTCACAGACTCACATGTGTAAATCTCATATTACTATTTAGTTTGTGACAAAACAGCTTGCTGCTGATATGAGTGCATTTGTTTTCAGGTAACATCTGATATATGGGTTTGATCTTTTAAATTTGTGAGGGTTTGTTTTTTAAAAAAAACCAACAGGATTTCTGTTACATAACTGAAACTTCTGGTAGCTCATGAATCACTTCTGTGCATCTTTTTTATTTAAGTGGAAGAAGTTAAACTGGATTGTTTTTAATTTAGTGGGCGATCTGGAAAGAAACTGCCTTACGAAGCATGATGTAAGTTACACCAGTAATAGTCTGACCATCAAAACAATATAACTGAACACTACTGGGCAAAAAAGTCCCGCACCATCAACATGCATGTGCAGGTTATTTGCAAATGTAAAGTTCTTGAAGAGAAAGGTGCAGGAAAGGTTTCAAGCCATGCATGTTGCCAACTTGAGTTTTAGGGGAATGTTACAGTTTGAAAAGTGAAATACTGTATTAAGGCAGGACATTACTTGATATACAATACAAATGTTTCACCCCAGATTGTACAGATCCCCTAGGTCTGTTCTACAGTGTATTTAACAGATACTATCCTGCAGGCACATTATGTCTTAAAGATTACCCTTAAAAATAAACAAAATAAAATCAGCAATTTAAACAGCAGCAAGGCCAAAACCACATGTTCCTCCTCTAAATATATCGGCAGATTTTTCTTTTTCTTGAAATGAGGTAAAGCGTGGTGCCCAAGTGCAATGCTTATTTGTGCTACATGTACAAAAACAAAACAATTATCTGCCTGTAAGAAAAAGATTTCAAAAGAAGTCTGCAGCATATAAAGGAGGACTACCTTACATCAAACATTTAAAAAGGTAAATAGACTTTTTTAAAAGCGTAAGAGGTTCATGCCAACAAAATTCAGCCTGGTTAATCGTGTTAATTCACTTAAATACAGTCCTTTTATTCAATGAAAAGAATTCACTAAGTGTGGCACCAAAAAGTGATTTCACATTCTTCAAAGTAATCCTCCAAAATATTTTTAAATTAATGTTTATGCCCAGCTTTCTAAGTTTGGGGGGGGGGGGGGGGGGAAGGGTTAAAGTGAAAAAATGCATACAGTGTGAAGTCTAGGATCTTAATGAACCCTTGGTGTTGTGATGCACACTGCAATGAGGTCACGTTAGAGAACATTACACAGCCGTTACAAGCGGCGATAGTGAAATTAAACATGTACACAATAACAGATACTCATTTTAAATACACCAGATTTCATGTAACAATGTATAGGGTCACTTAATTCATCTGCATAAGATAACCAGATTGCACCACATACAGGATAAAAACAAAATTAAACATTGATAATGGCTAAAAGAAATAATAAAACCAATGTTTTGGTATCATTGGCCTTACGATTTGACAACCTGAGGTTAATAGCACAGTTTACTAAGGTTTGTATGAAGAAACAGACTATACTCTCACCAGTACATCAGGGAATGGAAGGAGAAAAAGTGTAAGATCTTTCACGTGTGCACACAGCTGGATTTCCAAACGACAATACAAGATTGCGAACTTACAGTATTGTGTAGTAATTTTTGTTAAGCCAGTTAACCCAATAAAAACTATAAACCCACATGGCACATGGATATTGCAACTTTTTTTATTTAAGATCTATCAAGCTCTTGCAACACATTAGGAAATCAGAATTGCAAGATGTGTAACCGGGAGCTTTATACGTAAGACAAAAAAGGCACTGTTTTCATATCTTCTAGTTTAAAAATATATCAAATTGGTGCAGTTCATGGGAATGTTCATCTAGTGCAAAGTATAAATATGACAAGTTGCAGATTATCACAGTAAACACTGTATTGCATTATAACCATTAATATTTTTCAGGTTAAAGTCTTACTGAGGAATTAAGTATGCACATTTTAAAAGATATATTTGAATAAGACAGTTACTGTCATTGAAAAAAACAGCGCAAAGACGCTTTTGAGGTAGCAGCACGCTAACTTGAACTACTGATGTATCTGCAAAGAATGTACTGGTAGCTCAGTTTTTACATAGCAGATATTTAAGATGATATACTGACAAGTACAAAAATATTCCTTGTTAAGTTTTGATCTTACCCTTCTTGTTCATTGCAATATTACTCACATGCAAATTTAATTATCTAGCTCTGAATGAAAAAAACATGAAGACATTCTTAAAACACAGCTCAGATTAACCCCCATATTAAGATCCTCTAAGAAGGAAAAAAAGAAAAGTGAAAATCACAATGACTTCACACTTGCAAAATACTACATGGCCAGTTTTCTGGAAGCAAACGAGCTGAAATAATGCTGAAAACAAAAAAAAACAGTTCTCATATTGAAATTTAAATTTGCTTAACATAAAATTCAAAAAGCAATATTGCAGATACGGAATGCAATCTGTTTACTTTGACAAAACATTAAGTGACCCTTTTAAATTAGTTACAAAGATCATTTTCAAATTTTATCGCAAGAGAAAAAGCAATACAAACGAGCATCTACCTCAGGTTTATGTGCAGAGAATATACTCTCTCTCAGCCTCCCCTCAAAACTTCAAGCATAAATCAAAAGGGAAATATTAAACAAAATGCAGCTAACCTCTACTGATTTACTGCTGGCAGTAAGGATAACCAATCCAACAGATTTAAAGGTCAATTAAAGAGGTATTATAGTTACAGTGCAAAAAAAAGGAAAATAATTCAAGCTTAATACATAAAACATAGCACCAAAAAAAACAGAAAACAATGCATGCAAATAACTGAGGTATTCAAGTGAAGAGTGCCTAATGCTAGATAACTAAAACAAACATTTGGGCTGTAAGCCAAGAATCATAATCACAAATGATCTTAAACTAAGCAAAGACTGGTTTTCATCCCCTTGATCACAGAGTTATGAAAGTATACCTCACAAATGCAATTCTGTGGCATTGTGACAGTGGTAACTTTGGTAAGTGAAGTACAAATGCAATCTAGGAGAACTACAGTAAGAATCTTGTGTATGCAAAGAATGTAAAGGTGCTCCATTTCTTACAGAAGTGACCAATTTCTTATAAAATCTGCAGCATATTTCCCAGGTGATATGTCTTTTCTATTATTGTTAAATTTATCAAAACTAAACATCAGTCAATGGAGACATCTGATGCTCTCTTTCAGGACCATTCATTTAGAATGTAATTGTTCTTGGTATAAAAAACATTAAATGAAACCTAAGCATACATTTAATTCATCACATTGATATATTTTTCTATGTATATACTGGTAGCTGTATATGCAAATAGAATCCTGCAGGTAGTCTTATAATAAATGGCTACAAAAACAGGCATTCTGGAGTGTGATAAAAACAATTTATATTTCTGTGAACGGGAATGTAAAAATCCTATTTTTTTTATAGCAGAGAAACACACAAAGGTGAATCATTTTCAGGCTGGAGAAGACAAAAAGGTTCCAATCAGTCTTGGGTGTGTGTCTACTCCATATGCACTTCAATTGTCCAGCTGAACCTCAATGAAGTGGACTCTAGCAGTAAGTGCAATCGGGATTAAGAAAGCCATCTCAAGACTGAGATAACAGGGAATGAAGGACTATACTGGCACCCGCTCAAGCTTCTCCCCACCAGCTTGTCCACCACTATATCTTTAACCGCTTTAGAACTGGCACTAGTGCACAGACTGAGGAATTCAGAGTTTCTTTCCTTTCTTGTATATTGTTTTAAACTATATACAGACTAATAATTAAATGTTAAGCACAAGCTTCCTAACCCACTTACACGAAGCAGAGCTTTTTTTAAAAGAAAGTAAAACAGAACAAGACAGACCTGACCTTTTTTCTTTTTCTTAACACTTGCTAACATTATAAAGCACTCTTGTGATTAAACATAGCAGAAAAAAAGAAAAGATTGTGTTTGCGCAAAAAAACCATAATAGTTCCTTTTTTTCTTTACAAATGCTTACAGCTTTTTTTTTTACTTACTCGACTAAGTTATATTTCTACCTCTCAATAAAACCCATCGCCTTTTGCTCGCTTCTATTTTGTTGTTTCAGGAAGTGGGGAACGTTCCTGCTCAGCTGGTCTGAACCTGAGGTTGATTTGCCTTGAGACTCCGCAGGGCTCTCCTGGCAGCTGCTGATTTGGCGATCCTGTAGCTTCGGCCAACTCCTTTAAATTTTCCCTTTCCAACCACTTCCACAGTGACCCGGACTTTCCCATCATATGTCCTCTCAGCAGGGCTACAGAGGAAGCAACAGCAAAGCAAATGGAACACATTTCAAGATTTGTGAAGCAGAAAGAAATCCTTATCAAATTAAACTGGGGATGGGGAATAGAGGATCTGGCAGGTTCGCTTGCATTGATTCACGTCAGGAATAACACACTCAAGCCAAACAACACAATTCGTTATCCAGTAAAATTGTTAATATGAACAATATCACAAACTATCCTAAACTTTTTTTTTAAAAAAGGACAAGTGTTGTAAGAGTTTCCTCAAGAACACCGACATCTGCAGAAGAGATTTAAATGATTTTTTGGAAACACATTTTTGAACTGGAGCCTAGAGCTTGAAGATACTAAGACTGAGATGTATACACGCCCCACAGTATGAAAGTATTTAAATGGACAGCACAGGATTGAGAGTGGTACACTTGCATTATACCTCGGAAAGAAAATGTCCTTTCAAATGGCAGAAACACATTTAAGAACATCAAGGTTGCAAAAGAGAGGAGGCCACACGGCCCAACCTGCCCACCAGATAACAATTAGCTTATTGAACCCTGTATCTCATCCAGCCATTTCCTGAAGGAAGCCAAGCTCTATGTGTACACTTCAACCACATGGCGGGGCAGCTTGTTACACACTCCCCCTATGCATAGGGATATTTACTGGTAAGAAAATAAAGCTCTTCTTGACAGATCACAGCAACTATATCTATGTACCTTCTGTTGTTTTGAAGAAGAAAGCATTATCAGACAGAACAGAAAATATGTAAAATGTTAAAATAATTTTACGTTATGCTTAAAAAAAATAGATCAATATGATCTCTTGGGAACACATAACCAAAGATCTTGAGGCCCTACTTGGCTGATTATAAGCCAATTGTGATTGCTATCTCAAGGTGGTTGTAAGTTAAAAAGTGCCTTTTCTGTTTGCAGAGATGGAATAAGTACTGATTAAAATCTATGGATCACAATTTTATGGATCTATGGATCACACATTTTAGATTTATTTATATTCTGATTTATTACTCTGTTTGCTTTTGTTTATAAAACACTGCAGCTATTGAGTGCCAAAATTTTGCTGATTACTTAAACCCAACAGAAAACCTACCATACAGGATCATTAGCACTAACGAGAAGTACAATTTCAGAAACACCTGTGAATATCTCAGAATATTTCCTACATCTTTACTGCATCATTCTTCCAGATGGCCTGATTTAACTATGTTTTAAACTTGTGCCTTTTGTATCAGAATATCCACATAAATGAATGACCGTGGCACGAGAACTTAAGATAAACCACACATTTATTTGCCCTTAAAGTTATATGAGATAATCCTATTTATGAAATAATCAAATGTTCAAATTATAAGCACATTCTGTTTACATCAAGGGCCATAAAGTGCACTCTTATTTGATCTAGAGCACCCACCTGAATTTGGCAGTCTCCGGCTCCATTTCTAACAACTCACGCACAGGAGAACGAGGAACATTTGCTGAGAATTTTTCTAAAGACAAAAACATTTCACTTTAAAAAAAATGGGTTACTGAGGTACAAAAACACAATATTCAGAATATGATGTTTGATGTTTTATTACAGGTACACAGTTACTCAATATGACATTTTCTATTAATGGTGAATTGTAGCTTTCTGAAGACTGCTTGTCTAATGAACAGTGCGATTTCGTTCTTAACATCATCAAGTTTAATTGGGTTTAGTTTCTTACCTATCAGGGGCCTCATCATTGGATAGTACACTTGCCAAACTGTCTCCAAAGACATCCCACTATCCATGTAAATGGCACCAGCAAGTGACTCAAAGATATCACCCATTGCTTTTGGAACTTCAATGTCCTCTTCTTTTTCCTCATCTTCTTCAGATCGTCTGAGCTAAAGTTTGGAAAATGCAAAATGTAAACATCACATTTTGAAAAACTGCCTCCAACACGTCTACAGGGACATCAAGAAAAAACACTATTTACAGATTTTTACCATTTATTTTTAGTAGTCTCAAATGGTGTCCCTTAGGCATAACAAAAATTTGCTAGTAAAAAAAAAGAAGGTTCATTGCCAAGATAACAATTTCAAACAAATTAAATCCAACTGTATTTTACAACACTTGAAATCACAAAAATACAAAACAGATTTTATAATAACTGAATATCCTGCATTGAAGACACAGCTGTATGTTAATAAGAAGAAAAATCCATGAACACACTGTTTAATGAGATACATACACACAACTGAATTACCTATACCTGGAAGCCACTAAAAGACAAGCCCAAGATATTAAAATGCAAAAGTCTTGTTTCTAAGTTCTAAACTACAGTCACATGTTTGACGAAGCTGCCTATGCAGGACAAACCACTAACCTCAGAATCCATCCCTTGCATTTCATTTTTTTCAAGTTGAAACTGCACAAAGTCATCAATCACGTGGAACAGCTCTGGCGAGACGGCTTTGAAGTACTTATGGTAGTCGTACTTGACCGCCAGGGAAGCGAAGATGGTGTTGTTGACAAGGGCAGATCGCAGGTCAGTCAGCACTCCAGGAGAGTGCTGCCGCGGATCTTCATAAAGGTGCTTTGTAATGAGGTAGTCCAAAATTGCATCCCCAAGGAACTCCAGCCGCTGGTAACAATCTTTCAGACCAAGGACAAAATGGTAACTATCATTCAATGGCCTGAGAACAGTAGCAGTCACATAAAGAAATGTACTGGGTTTCTACATAGGACATTGCAGTCCTTCTATGAGAGCAACAGTTAAATTCCATCTTAAGCTTTCCCCCCCAATATTTAATACTTTTCTACCACTAGATGTCAGCACAGTCCAAAACAAAGACACCAGTTGCAAATAGTAAATCCTAACAATTAAAGGTAATAAGGAACAAGTAAAGGTTTATTCCATGCTGGAAAGAGAATAAACACAAGGTTGTGTTTCTTTTCTTCTCTTTTCAGCATGGAATAAACCTTTACTTGTTCCTTTGCAGCCTAACCATGCTGAGGCAGCTACCTAATTGAACTAATTAAAGGTGATGCCCATTTTAAAGAAATACGGCTTACACAGCACAACCTACAATGAAGTGGATGATGCCAACAGAGTAGAACAGAAGCAGCAGCCGTGTTTACCTGTGATGGTGTTGTAGTGGTAAGAAGCATGAGTGAAGGCTTGTAGAAGGTAGGCCTTGTTGTGAAAGGTGTAGTTGATCTTCTCTTCAAAGTTTTCAAAACCTGAAATCAGGTGGTTGAGGGTTCGTTCAGCATCTGGATGGTCAAACATGCATCTGGGTGGGATTTTCAGCCAACCATACTCCACGTCTTTAGTGTGATCCTTGCCAAGCTCAGCCTGAAGGCTGGTGTTGCTGATGTCTCTGCAAGCCTTCTTCTCCACAGGCAGTACTTTTAAACCTAGGGAGCACAGGAACAGCTGGGCGGCTCTCTCACCACAGCTGGTGAGATAGCAGCCCAGCAGGGCCTCCACACAGTCAGCGATGCTCTTGTCCGCGATGCACTGCTCAGTGTGCAGGTCGTAGGAGATGGATTGCTTGCCGGTGTCCACCCCACAGTTCTCTTCAGATGGATTCCAAAATCCCACCACAAAGTCATCCTCATCGCCGGCCTTGCTGGGGTCGAGGTAGCACATGGCATCCCATGAGCTGTAATCAAACTCATCTATATCGGAAGAGAACTGCACGTTTGCCAGAGAAGTCTTTTTGGGTGCTTTCCATTCATAGTTGGGCTCTGCAGGTGGGAAAGATGCAAGAGATATCTTCTTTCCAAAGGCTCCGGAACCAATCAGCATGTTATCAATGAATTTTATGTGCTCCTGGTAATATTCCAGATCATCCTCAACATTGACCTCATCTTTTGGCTCCTTCCACATCAGGTCATCATCATCTTCATCAACATCGTCAACACCCTCCTCCTCATCATCATAGTCTTCCTCAGACCTTCCGTTGGCTAATGGATTCTCTTTGTTCTAAAAAATAATTTTCGCAAGTTAAATCTGTAAAAATCTTTAACGCACATAAACAGAAGAGATTAAACTAGATTAATTATAAAGAGCGTGAACTGGACACATCCATGCTGCAATGATTTGGTTTAGCTTTCTAACACAATAAATAGGAGAGCTACATAACAGCTGTTCATAAAACTGCATAAATTACTACCACTGAAATAGGAATACAAAGCCCTTCCAAAGGAATTTATTCCAAAGGAATTTATTCCAAAGGAATAAAGCAATGCCCTCTTGTGGTAAAGGTTTGAAAATGCAAAATAAGGCAGTATTAACTTTTATAAAACACTTATGATGAAAACAAAATCTAGAAACTGCAATACAAGACTGAAGTCTGGAAATAATCGGTCATGGTATAAAATACTACTAAAAAAGGCTCTTAATTTTGTAATGTCACAGTTGTAAAATTCACTGTGGTTTAACACAAGTTTGCACTTCTATACACAGTTATATACTGTAAGTGCTTTCCTCTAATATAGACAAGCAATGCATCTGCTGTGTTATGAGTGTATATTCATTCTTCATCACAGACACTAACAGATATAAATTAATGGAAACACTCTAGTCTAATTGTAACATAACGGACTTAGTGTTTAGCTTTATTGTGAGCTTTAGCTCTGCCTACCTCTTCTGAATCCCACTTGTCTGTACTGCTTTTGTCTTGATTCACCACATATCCAGGAGGAAGCCAGTTCACAGGTGGATCAAAAATTGAAACCACCATTCGACTAGGGAGGCCCTTCTTCTTCCCAAGGCGGTACAGATTGCAATTACTAACCTGAAAAAACACACAAAAAAGTTGTGTATATAAGTTGTAATTTACACTCACAGGTATTTTAAACAACTATGCTCATCTTTCCAACACCTATTCTAGCTTATTCCACATCAAAAGAGGAATCAAAGCCAACAAACAAGTGTGAGATACTAAAAATTTCACCAGTTGTTGGCAACGCACCTCTGCTGCTTATAAATGTAAAGAACCCACACGATCGAATTACAGCACCTTACTTCTTAACTGAACTGTACTTCTCTTTCAGTGCAAAAAACTTTAGTGACCCAGAAACAGCATCAGGTTCTTTAACAGATAGACAGCAATGTATTTTTCAGTGGTTTTCCTGAACAGCATTAACCTGGAACATTTACTTAAAGCACTTGGCCAAAGATATCCAGCATTCCCAAATCTATTTAAACCCCTGGTTTATAAGATATGATATATATGAGGTGCCTCAGGAGAAGGACTGCTCTTAATGGCAGTCACCAACCCTGGAAGTAAGCTTGCAGACAGAAGCTGAATCACCACTCTACCATCAGTAAAGGAGTTTAATACAGATAGAGTACACAAGGGACAACTACTATTGATCTGGAAATCCAATATCCAAATTGATTTTCAGCACAATTAAATCAAAAGCGGTACATTTATTTAGATTTGACCGGCAGACCTTATCCTGCAAAACCTTGACAAGTTCAGAATGAGAAGTCGTTGAATTTGGCTCTTAATTCTGTTTCAGTTAAGCTCAGCCACAACTTGACTTTTTTAAAATGACAACCTGAATATCTGCCACAGCACTACAAAACAGTTAAAAGTCTTCCTGTCAAGGAAGAAGACAACAGTCTGAAATTTCCCTGTCATGACACAATTCTGTTGCACATAATTTATATGCTAACATGTTTAATAAGTATTTAATTACCAGTGAAACCTGCTGCCTGTCTTTTGAGAGATACTGTTCCGCTTTTGTTTCTAAGGCAGAGAGGTTCAGCACTGTACCTCACCTTTTTGCTTCTCATGTAGGAAAGACGGCCTTCATGAGCGTCAGGATAGGTACAAAACAAGTAGGTGGTAATTGCATGCTTAAGGAAGGAGTCTCCTAGCATCTCCAGCCGCTCCAGATTGAACCCATCGCTGGCGTTCGAAAGGGTCAAGGCCTGTAAAATGAGACCAGGGTTTGGGCCAAGGGTTTTGGGGGAGTCGCTGCAGACAGGGCTGGTAGCAAGTTTTGAAACGTGTGAAGCATCTGATAAAGGTGCTGCTGAGGAACTGGCTGTTGCAGTCACTGCCACTGCCAGGCAACCGTCTGAGGTAGATTTTATAGCATGTCCATCAAATTTATTACTCCCTGGAGTACATTCAACGCTGGGCATGGGCTGGTTCTCAATGCTCCGTGAGTTCGGCATGGGAACTGAGGTAGTTGATTGCAAAGGTATGTCACTCTTGCAGGAGTTCAGTGGATGACATTGGCAATTGCTGCCTCCACTAAGGTCATTAGCAGTGCCATTCATGAGGTTCTCAGCACAAAGACAGTTCCTGCTAGCTCTGCTCCTTTGTGAGGGGTTGGGTGCATGTAGCTTATCAGGTGACTTCTCAACAGGTGTGGTGCAGTTCACAGACGGCTGAGTCCCCCTCGGTGGTGAGGAGTCTTCTAGTTTAGCACCTTGATGTGCAGCATTTTCAGGGGCTACAGTTCTGCTGTGCTTACAGTAATTTTCACTTTCTTCTATGCAAGAGCTGGGACTTGAGATGAAAGCCTTGCTGTCTATAGATTTCTTCCATCCAAAATCCAAGTTAGGGTACCTGAGACAAATTAAACACAAACACGTTACTGCTATTCAGAGACTGAAGTTAAGGACAAGCTGATTTTGCTTTAGCAGTTTAGATAACACAGCATGGCTGGAAAACCAAAGGAAGCTGCAGACCTAAACTCTGGAGGCAGAGCTTTGACCCCAACACCTGCATCACTGGCTGTCTGGGCTCGGAGCTCCTCTGCAGTTAGAAGGCAGTGTAGACGATAGAGGATGCTGGGCAGACAGACTGCTTTTCTCCACAAGGAAGCTGGAATGGGGTGAATGGCGCAAAGCTCAGGAACTAAAATCTGAAAAATGTGCAAAAGAATATGTCCATTTCACGTTTTATCTGAAGTTAAAAAACATACATATAAGGATCTACATGCAATTCTCGGCAGCAAATTTAATAACTGTGATGATCAGTTGAATGAAACGTCCCAATGGCAGACTACCCACCTGTTTATTTTGCAGGCTTTCCCATTTTGCTTTTCTCTTCTCAGCACTGCTCAAAGGAAGGGCTTTACCTTTTTGATTAAGGTGTCGTGGGGTTAAAAGGTTCAATCTAAAGAGAAAGGATAGCAAAAGATATCGTGCATTTAAATTTCTGTTCTATTTAAATAAACAAGAAAATCCAAAAGCCTTCATGCAACCATTTCTACATCAAAGTTTTCCTTTTCTTTAACTGCATACCTTGAGGATGTATGATCTACATCCAGAAGAGGCTGGTTTAAGTTGGACAGATCAAGGTTGTACTTGGTTTTGTAGTACTCGGCAAAAGTTTCATACTCCGGAGATGGAAATTTACTCAAGGGTGTAAGATCAGTGTAGACATCTGCTACATAGAAACGATGAGGCTGGTCAAAATTGCGATACCTGATAGCAGGAAAAGAGAGAAAACATGCATATGATTCTTTTATTAAATTTAGACACCCAATGGCACTTGGTTTTAAAACAAGACCAATTTGCTTCATTACTCTACTCTCCTCCCTGCTTTACTAAAAATTTCACCAGTGCCATTGACACCCAATGGCACTTGGTTTTAAAACAAGATCAATTTGCTTCATTACTCTACTCTCCTGCTGCTTATAAATGTAAAGAACCCACAAGATATGCTGATATGTGGTGAGTGTTCTGGTGCACTATGGCTGCTGTCGTATCATCCAGGTGGATGCTGCATATTGGTGGTGGTGGAGGGGAGTCCCCATTACCTGTAAAGCACTTTGAGTGGAGTGTCCAGAAAAGCACTATATACTGTAAGTGAAAGCAATTATTATTATTTGTTTAAGTTAAATACAATACAGAGAAAGAAGGTTCAAACAGGCCCTTTGACATGGGAAGTAATTCCCCACAATGATGGTATTTATTTTGAGTCACCAAATGTGTCTAGGTTGAATGGCTACGAACACCACAACCATGCATGGGGAACAAGGATGAGTCTGCCTTCACTTCCATAGACTAGCCCACCTTCAAGCCACTTGTCTTCTGACACGTAAGAGGAAACACAGCCCCATGCAGTAAATTCAGCTCAGGTGCATCCCTCACCACCCTAATCCCACGCTGCCCCGCTGGGAATCCTGGTCCCAGGCTGCAAGCAAGGCAACCCTCGAAGCCTGGATCACAGAGCTCAGCCTCCAGTTGGCAAAGCAAATTTACCAGCTGAGCCACTCCCACTGACCTCAGGGGCCTTGTATTCTCCCGTGAAGGGAGGCTAGCTTTTGATGTAGAGCAACTCGCAGCTGTCTGAGGAAGCTCTGTATGGCTCAGCTGGAAAGTGCCAGCCTGATCCCAGCAGGGCATAGGCAGTTTGCCTTCTCAAACAGAGGAGAACTTCGCTATACCTAAAAACCAGAGAAATCAAGGCCATCGGGGTTCCTGGGCAATTGCAACACTAAACGTCATTTTCATGGACTGAATAAGCCAAACTGGAAAAAACAGATTTTCTATACATTCGGCCTACCTTGGAATGATAACTGCGTCTTGGTAGTCCTCCAGTCTGAAAGTGAAAGGGTTCTGCTTTGTGTACTGTGTGCTAGGAATGCCAATACGTGCTTCAGAGTTTTCAATATCTTCCATGAACTTGAAGTCCAAGTCCAAAGTGTTAGAGTCATCAACTGATGGAAAAAACACAAAATTCAAAACTTACTAAAAATGTGCATCAGGTAACCAGCTAATATATACCATTCTCTCAACAGTCTGTTATTCAGATCTAGAAAAAAAAAGAAAAAGCTGTTTCACAAGTATCTGTTATGCTCGAACATTATTTTCCGTCTCCTAAAAAGCATTCTATAATGTCAAAATGCAAGACGGATATCTGACTGAACCTCGGAGCTTATTCAGACACTCACAGGGACATAGGGAAACAGACCCGTTATCTCCAAGGAAGAGGATAGGCTCCACTTTATTTTATTCCAAGCACTTACCAACATTAAGAGGTAGAACACAATAGGCTGAATCAGCTTCTGTAGGTTTAAACTCTAGTGCAGGTTTCTCAAGACGAAGAATGTGGGAGAAAATGTACTGGTGGAGCCTGGTAATGAGCTGCAGCTGCTGGGCACTGAGGGTGAAGCCAGACTTCTGCAGCTCAATGGATATGGTGACTTCTCCTGAACGAGTGTAGACTGGGAAGTGAGGGATCTGAACAGGACAACAACAACACACTTTGAGGATTCTCCTACGAACAACAATCTCAAGTAAAGACGTAGGCTTAAGTGATCCTTTTACCACAGTAATGTCTCCACTTAAAAAAAACAATACAAGGGTAATTTGAAGCCATCTGTGAATCAAGTGGAGAAAACATAGAAGGTATTCATCATCCTATAACTTTAAAAACTGTTGTCTATATTGTTTAAGTAACCTCTGCAACTTTGAAAGATTCTCACATTCAGAAATCTAAAGTTAGAATGGACTGAAAAGCTGCCATGTTTCCTATAATGATACGACCCTTCATATGTTTATCTGTTTCTTTGGGTCATGTTACACAATATTGTATTTAGACAGTTATGCAGCCTGTCATTTATGTTTAATTTTGTGCATTGTTCCACTCTGCTGTATTCTTGGTCATTGACAACAGATTAAAGTACGGCAGAAATGCGTCATTTAGATACACATTACACTTCTTGGAAAATTCAATTTCCGATACATGGAAGGGAGAAGTTTCCTTTTTGGAAGGAATAAAAATCAGAACTTGTGAAGGCCCACATCAGCTGAGTAGGAATGTTATGCTGAAACATTAGAAGGTACTGACAGATGCTGACTGTAGAACTGCAGCTAAACCAGGCAAGCCTGTCCCTGGAAAATAGGTTTTCAGAAGTGGTGCGTGAAGGATTTAAAATGTGCTAAACTAATCCAACGTCAGCTCCAGAAGAAGAAAAACATTTCATTCAATAGCAACTGCTAACCTATTTAAATCACTACACACACAAAACACTAATGAGCCTTAAAGTTTTTTCAGTACTTAAACAGAAGCTAAAAATGCTGAAGACTGAACCACCTAATCAGTGCTTGTTAAACTACTCCACTGGAGTACTACGAGTCCTGGAGTGGCAGGTTCGTACCAGTGTTAGAGACAAGTTTCAATTAGCAGCTGACTAACACAGAACACTGGTGCTCACTTCGTATTCACTTTAGTAGTTTAATTACGTTATTAACATATAAGGTGTCTACTGAAAACCAGAAACAAATATGTCTCCTTTGCACCAGACTTGGACTGTCTTGGACTAACATTTAAAAGTATAACTGAATTCTGTGATTTAAGCTACAAGGTATAATGTAATAGTAATAATAAAATGAAATGTTATAGTTACCCGAGGTATTGGTTTGGCTGTTAATATTCCGAAACACCTGGTGGTGTCTTCTGGAGGATAGAGCTTCCTCCTACGGAAGTTGAGCTCATCAGGAAGAGGAGTGGTGAGAACCATCCCTATCACATACAGGTAGCAGGGCTGCTCAGGAACTGGATAACTGGCTCTCAGACACTCTGGAATCTGTTTGGACGGTAGGGGAGAAAAGGTTACAAGCAATATTTCTTAAGACGCTGAAAAATAAATTGGATACACAAACAAGCCAATCAGTTTCTAGCCATTTCGTTAATTTAAAGTTTTAACAACAACAAATTCCTGCCAAAGCTTGAAGCCCCAGGTAGTATGAAGTAATCATGAGAAGCTTGAAAATGTGCAGAAATCCAGCTAACTATACTAACAGCTTTCGGATAACACTGCCTCCTCTTGGTGGATCCTGGCCTCCCTGGAACACTTGTCTCCTCCTCATCGTGTAAATCCAGCTCTTCCTCGTACTTCACAGTCTCCTTCCCCACCGGCATCAGATGGTCATCCAGCTCACCTTGTGCAAAAGAGAGGCACATGGATATACTCAGTGACTCCGCCAAACAAGAGTTACTCATGGCAGTGCAGTCACAGGGAATGGTTATTCTTGCATTACCCCAAAGGAGTCCGATGGAGTTTTGCACTTTTAAAGCTGAGATCACACAGTGCAAGACTCAAACCCAATGCTACTGTTTGAACAATGGAATACTATACATTTATAAAACAGCTATTGAAAAGTTCTTTCTTGCTACCTGATAAAAGCACATAGCCCAGGATTAACCGTGCTAAACAGGTCTGAAGGCTCACAAACTGTTCCTGGTCATCTCAGAAGACAACTGCAATACATTACTCTTCTGTTAGGGATATTAGCAAAGCGAAATTAGGAGAGGAACTCTAAAAGCCTTTTTATGCTTGTACTGTCTTCATTCACAACAGATATAAAGCCACTGTTTATTTCAGTATATGTTGATGGAAATGTAATATCAAAATAGGCACCATTCGCTACTTTGCTAAATAGGTACTGCACATTTCTTAAATAGGTAATAAAGTTTTTAGTGAATATAAGTCTGTATCTGGACAATACTAAGGAACATCACTCATTTACTTTTAATCAAATCTGGTCTTTCGCAGATTCATATAATTGACATTTTTGCATAATCATTTATACAAGTTAAAAATATATGAATCATCATTACCAACAATTAATACTCCCAGATGTCTGTTTACCTATTTTGTGTAATTTTTCACAGCAGACAAGGGCAACTGCTTTCTCAGCTAGTCTTGCACAATTCATTTTGGGCCCCTAGGAAGAAAATATCAGCAGTTGAAACACAGGTATTCCTCTACTGCATACAGAATTACACCAACGAAAAGATATTTAAAGATATAAGTTTATATAAACTATCAACAAAGATACTGACAGTTTAAGTTTCAAGAGTCAGACTTAGATATTAAGTGGGAAGTTCAAACACTTGGAAAACCTTTTAAAAAGGTAAAAGTATAATGTTTAAGTAATGAACTAGAAAGCTACTGAGATTTTTTAAAAGAATTTGCACAACCTCAGTTAATGCATCAGTGAATGGCAGCCTGCAGCTCAGTTCCCTCACCAGGCATCGGGCAATAGTCATTGTTAATTTCATACCTGATAGTTTAAAGGCTATGGAAATAGATTTAAAACAAATCCTACTAAAGTATTGTATTCCACTTCTAAAAACTGTTAAGGCAGGGACAGGTTGCATACAGTAATTTGTGAAGTTTGGCACTCACAGCAACTGGAACTCTGAGAGGAGAGTTGATGGGAAGGTAAAGAGTAGACTGATACATCCCATCCTGTAGCTCCACTGTTTTACACTTTGGTGCCAGGTGAGTGAATGGATCACTAGGTAACCTGGCACAGTACCTATTAAAGAAAAGAACAGAAGCACATCAGTTCAGTTACTGTTGATAATCACATGCACAAACTCCTTACACAATTTAACTGTAAAGGGCAAACAGCAGAATCACTACACAGTCTATTTCAATATGATGGAACTACTCAGTATGTGAGTTTGAGCAAAATGTTTGCTTGTTTGAGCAAGGCAGAGCTGCCCCCAGAGTTGTCTGGCAGTTACATACACTTTAATCACAGCTTTTAAAACACATGTCCACATTAATTATTTTAAGTAGTGAACTGTTTAGATTGAGGAAAACAAATGGGAAAAAGATTGAAAGACTGAAAAAGATCAAGACTGAAGGTCCACTTATAACATATTTACAGAGAAATTCTAAAGCCATTTAAAATAGATGGGCAGAGGGTAGAAACTTGAGTAAATGTGCATGAGAGATACATCAGGAGTAGAGTCAAAAAGAGAACCCCAGGGAAAACAAAGTATCAAAGAACCTGATATTAAGTGCTTATATCTAAAACCAATAAGTATTTAGGAAACAATCAAGCTAATCAAGCAATTAAAAGCTACTACTTTAACAGGAGATTACAATGTAATTGGAAACATAAAAACCTGACAAAAAGAGAGAAAGGATATCGAATACATTTTTTTTTCTTCTCGCACTGCTTGTCTGATTTGTATTTTTTAAGTTCTATATTGTTTTGGAGTTTCCTTAATGTCTGTTTCGGAGCATACATGCAAATAAGCATTTCACTGCACTTGTGCACATGACAAATACACTGAAGAACACACAAGGGCACAAAGCATTGATTTTGCAGTTTCAAACAACTAACAGAGTGAGGAAAGAACGGACGAAATTTTACAGGTAGAGTCAAAAGAAAAGTTTACAATTTCAGGAATGCAGACCATGAATAAGTGTGGAACAGAGGCTTAGTCAAAGGAAAGACAAAAACAATGTTTGGCTGGAAGCTTCCTCGCACCTGAAGAGGCTTTACAGCCAAAATGTTTTCTTGAGCAAAGACAAAGGTCAATGTTAAATTATATTAGCATTGAAGAGGCAGAAGTGTTACACAGAATAGAAGCACTTCAGATAAACAAATCTCCAACACTCTTAGGTGTTTATCTTGACATCTTCATCTTTAAACATCTTTAAAAACTATACAAAACAGTAAATGGAAGAGTATGTTATATAGTTAAAAGCAAAAAACTTTAACTGGTGAATGCAATATTAAGATTTTCTTATGGCACTCAACGCTGGTCACCATGTTAATAAAAAATGCTGCACTAGAATCCATGAAAAGAGAAGTACAGCAACAACAGCATAGCAGTCTTTGAACTGAGAAGACTATCAGGATACCCAATTCAATTATTCAGCATCCTCAATGGCACTGACAAAGTCAATCCTGTGGTCTTCATTAGGAACAGTGGAAGACAAAACAGAGGTCAAAAGTGAAAGCTAAGGGGAGGTAAAGAGGTGTCTGGAAGCCAAAAATTTCAAGAAACTGCTAAATGAGATCCTTAGATCAGTTGTTTTCCATCTTCAAGTTTGCTTATATCCTTAAACATCAAATTTAGTCTTTGTTCATGGTATAGATGAGAACAATTTAAACAAATCTGACATTATAGTATAACATGTAACTAAGGTGAATAGCTGAATATTTACTACGATGAATTCATTTTATTGTTTACCACAGTGCCGACACTGTATAATATTTTTAGCATATAATTGTCAATGTGATCATTTTAAAAATTAAAAACAACGTTTAATCATTTTCTGCTTTCAATCTGTAGATACACATCTATGGTTACAAATATTTCTGTTTGGTTTCTGAATGATGTTAGAAGGAATAATTTGAATATTACCTGTTGATGTGACCAATGGCTGTGTTAATAGTAACTCTTGGGCCTCCATCTTCAGATCTCAGCACATAAGGGGGTAAAATGTTATCATCATCCAGGACAGGTTCCATTTCAAACTCGCTGCAATCTGCTGACTTTGAGCACTTATTCCTCAGAATCTGAGAATTGGAAACAGGCATTTTACACTCACGTTCTATGTGCAAACCAGAATTCACTCTCCCCTGCAAGTCAAATTAACCTCCTTAAGAACAACAGTAATCTCGGGCACTTTTTACCTTTTCTATAGCTTTGTAGGTTTTGAGATCCTCTTCAAATGTTTCCGTTTTCTCGGTGTCTGCCAACATTATGTAGTTGGAGACAGGAGCCCTCGCTCTGCCTTTAGACTGCACATAGGAGCGGTACTCTGTTGGCAAGTCAAAGCGAACCACCAAATTGCACTTCGGAATATCAACACCCTCCTCCACAATACTGGTTGCAATAAGCAAGTTGGTCTCATGAGCGCGAAATTTCCGAAGAACCTAATAAAACAACAAAGAATTGGGTAAACTGGATCATCCAGTTACGATAAGCATATTTCTGGATCAGCATGCCTATTGGGCACAGCCTTCTTACCTCTTCTTGCTTTCTGAACTCCACCTCCATCTGTTTATTTCGAGGTTGGTTCTTGCCAATGCTGTGCCCAGTTATGAAATTGCTGCTGATGTAGGCAAGCTCTGGATCCTGCTTGCCAGCTTCCTTTATGAGCCTGGAAAGAAGAAAACAGCAATCCACATCTCACTGCCACAAAGGACTCGTGCGTAACACAAACTTGCTATAAGGACCTGAAAAAAAGATTCTGATGACAGGAACATTACAAGAGTAACCAAAGCAGCAGGTCACATTTAAAACCCAGAAGAACATTATCAGAAGTTAGATCTGTATTCATCCATGTGTTGTTACTTGGTGTAAATACCATAAGCATATACAGCAAAACAGTTTTTTCAACCATTTTTCAAACAGTCTCACCTGTTTAAGACAACCGCAGTGTAGCGCCTTTCTACAAAAATGATCCCACAGAGAATGTTGGTGAAAGGGGAAGGAAAATTGGCCTCAGGTTTCTCTTTATCTTCAATCTCATCATCCTCATCCTCATCTTCAGAATCGCTCCAGGAAACATAGTTGTCCTGGTTCCTGTTGTTGTACCACTCGACGCTCTCAAACTGCTGCCGCTCGAAGGGCTTGTACTCATGCAAGATTTCAAGCAGCTTAATTACTTTTGGGGTCACAAACTTCAGGTCAAGTGAGGCAGGTGAGAAATGCTCTTCGCAGAGTGCATGGATTTTCCGCAAAATAGTGTCTGTAAACAATAAGAATTTCCGGTTCAAGTCCTCTTGCTCGTGCTTAATGTATTTCTGGAGCTCCCGCACCATGATCCCAGCTGCTTTATCTGCACACCACGGCCCCAAAACCGTCAGCACTGCTCGACAGTCACTCAACACCTGGACACAGACACAACGGCACAAAGGGCACCCATGAATAAAACACCCCAGGCGATGGAAAGACAGATTATTTTGACTATAACCTCTCATATATAAGGGCAGGACAGAAATTTTCATGTGCATAGCAAATTGTTCCACTTTTCCATAATTATAGTACTTTATTTTAGGATCATATCACAAGTCACCTAATATGAACATTATTAAAGATTAAGGAAATCATTAAATGTGCAGAAAAAAAAGAATTGTTATTGTGCTAAAACTAACTTACAGAGAACCAAAATTAAGGGGAATCTGACCTGTTTTGAAATGAAGGTTGGATCTCGGTCTTCACGATGCACAGATATGTTGCAATCGTTAAGAAAATTAAGTGCTTCATCCAATTCATTCAAGAGTTTCTCACACAGCCCACTTTTGTCCACATATGGTCCACAATCCAATACAACTTCACGAGGTTGAGACGAGTATCTAAAAGGGGAACAAACAGGTGAAAAACCAGTTGCTGTGCATTTGCAGAAAAAGCACTGGGTGACTCTTTCACACATTTGGGTAGTTAGTTGCACCTTCAAATGAGTTTCCTACAGCACATATAATTTAAGAGGATAAAGAATAATTACAACGTTTTTGTACTACGATACATTTCCTGAAGTATTTATTATCTCAGGTATGCTTGTACTTACTGCACTTTTCTGTAATTCTACCAAGCTACAACAAAATAAAACTTCAGAGCTTATTATGTATTCCCTGTACAATTTAAAACAGCAATCAAATAGCAGTCCACCTACCTGTCTAAGACAACCAGGTCCGTAGCAGTTTCTGCACTGCTTTTCAAGATCCTTTCCAGATTCTGAATCTTCTCCTCCAGTTCAGACGGATCACACTTGCCATTTAAGATGGAGGCAGTGAGACCCAGGATTCGAGGACATGATGGGCAGTTCTCACACATCTGCAGTGTAAAAAACAGAAATGGTAATTGTATTTACACAAAACTACTACAGAACAGCTGTCAAGGGAAAAAGTGGGTTCAATTTAGTTTGAAGACACCATCTTCCTAGCACAAGAGATTTATTAAAGCAGACTTAAATTAATCTTAAGGGTGGCCTTGTAGCACAGTGGTTAGCATTGCCGCCTCACAGCCCTGGGTTCAAACACTATCTGCGTGGAGTCTGTGTGTGGTCTGTGGTTTCCGCCGAGTGCTCCGATTTCCTCCCACAGTCCAAAGACATTCTGGCAGGTTAATTGGCTTCTGGAAGAACTGGCCCTGGTGTGAGAGCGTGTGCGTCTGTGTTTATGTCTGTGTGCCATGCGATGGATTCGTGTGCCATCCAGCGTGCATCCTGCATTGCACCCACTGCTTGCTGGGATAGGCTCCGGAGCACCCGCAACCCTTCATAGGGTAAAGCAGTTAGAAAATTAAAGGATAAAAGTTAATCTTATCGCAATATAATTTCTTTCAAAACACAAAGTCAAACCTTTGTGCTAAACACACACTTCCCTTGGTTTATTAGTTGTTTTAAATTTAGAGCTAGCAGGAATAACCCCCATGGTGAGATTCAGGAAGTGCAGAGCCACAGCTGGAAGTAGCAGGAAGGGGTTATTTTGTTGGGAACCCAGTGAGCCCTACCTGACCAATCTCAACCTCGGCCCTGGCAACGCTAAGGCTAATCTGCAACAACGCATGGGGAATCCCAGCCACAAGCTTTCAACATCCAGAGCAGTACCGGCGGTGCCACTTCAAAAGCACATTTACAGACTTGTTAATGATGTATTCTTCCTTTCATTTTATCATCTCAAAAGGCGACACCTTGAACTCACCCTCATGATCTCCCGATAGGGATGGTCCATAATTGCAAGATGACACTCATCAAACACCAGCAGGTTGATTTTAGATAGTGGCAAGAATCCATTTCTCAAAACATGCAGAAAGACGTGGCAAGTCATAACAAGCACCTGCCAAAAAAAACTTGCTTGTAAACCTTGCTATATAAACCAGGTCAAAGAAAAATAATGCAATGACAAGCAGGAATTATCTCTATGAAGAAAGCAGTCTTCCCCAAAGACTTTCTTTAATGGACAAAAGGGCAATTTCTGCAAAGGTGAACCTATAAGAGAAAAACACTTTAATCTTACCTGGTTTTCAGTCATTTCTTGATTCCACTTCTCTTCTGTCCATGGCAAAGTGTCTTCGAGACTGCTGTACTCTCCAACGTGAAGATCTGAATGTGTTCGAACTGTGGCTGCTTGCTGAATCACATATGAGGCTTTGAAAAGAGAAACATACATGCTCTACAGATGTATGGTGCTCATGACAGCCCTGGCAGCACCCTAATTGGGTAAAACGTACTATAATCCAGACTCGGCAAAAGGAAGCAATACTAAAGCGCACTCTTCTTGTGTAGAAAGTCACTACAGTGTCAATATAGCATCTAAATTCCACCTTGAGCCTATGAGCCACATGGGACAGATGACACTTTGCTTGATGGCAGCATTTTATGTTCCAAAGCTTCTTACATCTGCAGGATACCTACTAACAAGTACTGAGTTCATGATGCTTGGGTTTCACTTCTATTTGTAACACATTTAGCTGCATGCCTAAAACATATAGTACTTCATACAGCGACTATGAGCATATTTCACGCACACCTAACTATGTATTTACTTTAGATTTATTTTGTATTACTGTGCGTATTTTTATTTTTCGTCTATTCTGATGTCTGTTTTTGCTTGTCTTGGGCTGGGCTGCTGTAACACATCAATTTCCCTTCGGGATCAATAAAGTCTTATCTTATATGGTACTACTACAAGATAAACAAGGCTCATTTACAGTCTTACCTGCATTAACTAAGAAAATTGTTCTCTTCCCACATTTTCTGAAGTCACCCCGGATTTGATGGGAGAGTTCCTTTGTTAGAAGTACTGCAATAAATGTCTTCCCTGAGCCAGTATTTAAGCAGACGATAGTATTGTGTTCAAGAGCTGCTTCAAGAAGTTCAACCTACCAAATTAAAATTCATAATTAACTCTAAACAAAACAATATTTACAAACATACAAGTCCCGCCTTATACTCAAGGTATGCCAGGACAGAGTACAGGTTCCCGCCACAGGAACCAAACACCTTTGGATGGATAAACTAAACTCTAGGATTGTGCCCTGGTCACACATTAAAAACTGATCACTAAGGAAGAAAAACTAAAAACCTCAGGGCTGTGTAAAAATACTATAAAGTCTTTGGAAAAGAAACCCACCCATAAAGCAATACAGATAGGCAATAAAACAGGAGCACATGGCATGATATATTTATATTTAGGCTTCCAGTAAGCTTTTGATAAGGTCTCTTATAAAAGGCTGCTTCTCAGATTAAAAATAATCTACTCAAATTCTGATTTAATTAGCAAATAAATTAAAACTGATGATAAAAAATAGTGGGAGTGGCAAACAGAAAAAATAGTGACAAAGAAAATGCAGAATGAAGGAGTGAACAGACAAATGGAAAATTAAATTCAGCAGAGATGCAATATGATATACACTGGTACTAAAACATTCGGTACAGATATTACATGAGCAATTCGACGTGATGGTTTGTCTTCCTTGTTGCAAAAGGCAGGCTTTCCAACCACCAAAACCACAACTTTTAAACAGCATGTTTCATACATATTTGCAATATACAACACAAAAACGATACAGGATTAAACTTTCTTATACACTACTTAAATATCATGCAAGCACAAAATGCCTATGGAAATGAAAGCCGATCTTATCCTTAAAACGGGAAACCAAAAAGCAGACAAATACTGGTTTTCTGTGCTGGTTCCAGAAAACAGAAAACAACAATTTTTCCATATGCTTTTCCAATCAATGTACAGGTACCTGATATTTCCTTGGTGTATAAATGTTATCATGGATTGCTTCTTGTTGCCATGGGAGTCCGAAGAAGGGACCCATTGGCGATGAAGCAGGGGTCACCAGCTGTAGTCCCGCCATGCTTAGGAATTGCAAAGCAAGGGCTTCTACTCTCCAGTGTTTATCTCATTCCGTTCTGTCCTCATGAAGCTTACTGGAAAGAAATAACACAAAGATATAGGCCACTTGCACACTTTCTTAAAAACACAACTACAGTAACAGGCCCACAATGGAGAAAGATAAAAAATATTTTTTTACAATACAGAAACTAGAAATGTATAATCATTCATATGTAAAGTTATGATTAAAATGGGTTTTTATTTATCGGAATTTTAAATTACACTCACATGACTGTAATTAAAACATCTATATTAATTTACTTTCAGATACGTTGTTGGTTTGAACGATATTCAGAGTAACTGTTTACTTACAGTTTCTGTTTTAGAGACTTCAATATGCGACCAGTTAGTGAGAATTTTTGGCTTCATGTTCAGCTGCTTCAAGTCAGCTCATATTAATCTTCAATATTATATTAGCCTCCTGAAAGATTCACAGGAAGTAAATACCAAAACAAGAAAATGAATAATAAATGAAACTACTTGAAACTGCAGTTAGTCTGTAAAGGTGGGACTCACTGAACTGTTTACAACATCCGAAGTTAATATTTTAAATCAGAGAACAAAACAGAAGTGTGTGTTTGAAGTTCAGGGACTTCCTGGGGAACTCCAAACAGCTGTGAGAAATGAGAAGACCACCAGAACAAATACAACATATCAGGAAAAGGTGCAAGAAAACCATTCTTACCTTTTAATCTCTTGTTCCACACTGGTCCAGCCTGAGAAGTTGGTACACTTTTCTTGCACTGCAGAGAAGCAGTAGAAAAGAATCAGCACAGCAGAGAATCAAACACATTCAGTAGTAAAGTTTCCATCAAGCAACTTTTTACTGCTGAAACACAGCAGCCTTTGTTTTTGCTTTAGCTAATGTTAATCATTAAAAGCCTGGGCAGTTGTGATACAGTTCATAACTTGCAAAAACACAGCCTAAACAGCAACCATTTATTCCACTTTGCTCTGGAATTGCCTAATCATGTTTTCCCTGCCTTGTATGTTAATTAAAAGAAGATTTTAAACAAGTTATTTTAATAGAATGACTATATACAAGAAAATAAATATTAGACTTCTCCCTTTACAGCTGTTGGTTCTTTACATGTAAAACAAACTACTCATTTTGTGATCAGAAATGCATACATATGCAGTACAAAAACACTTCATGCACTCTGCCAAATGTGATGATTAAAACTAATTTAACTAATGAACTGGAAAACCCCTTCCGGATCACTTCTTTTTTTTCTCCTTTTATCTCAGCAATGTAAAAAAAAAATTCATATTCTGCAATGTCCTGGCATTTAATAGGTAATTTACAACCTTGTTACAGGCAGATAGAATACACAGAAAATTGAATTGGGCTAGAAAAAAAGATGTACAAAATTCTGTTACACAGGACAATGACAACAGATTTAAACACTGCTGTTCAACACAAAATGTAAACTTCACCGAGATCTCCCTAAATATTCTAAATATTCTGAATTCTGGATGGAAGGTTAAGATTTTAAGCGAATTTTGATCTTAACCTCTGAAGTCTGTAATGGAGCAGAAAGCTGTGCATGACTACTGTCACCAGAGCTTTCTGCAGAGAACAGCAGCCATTGTTGTGCCACACTCCTACATCTGTAAGGAGAAAGTGCATCGACATGTATATGCAGTGAGAGATCACAATCATCGACCATACAAAAAAATGGAAAAATAAATAACGTGTCTCTTTTTTAATGAAAAAAAAAATCACTAAATTTTTTACACCTAAAGTCTTGTGTCCACAAGCTCCATTTTGCTTTTCACACAACTAATTGCAATCACTAGAAGTATTCTGGGCCGTTTAAATCCTGAGGATAACTTTTAGCCAGATAGGCCACATACCACAGACCCAGTCAAGTTCTACAACAAAACAGCGAGTTTAACCGGGTTAAACCCACATTTGCATTTCAATTGTTCCAAGCAAGACATCGGACAAAGGCTCTCCAGTGCAGACAGGCGACTTTCAGTGTCTGGAGGCCAAAGCCAGCTGAGATTTTGCTGCCTGCTTCTTGCTCCACGACGGTGCTGACAGGGAACAGCTACTGCAGCACTGAACATGACCCTGTGCAGCCATTTCTGTTGTCAACTACGGCAAGGCCAGCCTCACGCACAGACACACAAACAGAAAATAACACTCTGCCAAGGGCAAAGAATGCACACAGGGCTGGGAGAGAGCGAGGCAGGAAGGTGGAAACGATGAGGAGGAATTATTCATGCAATCACTTCCGAGCTGCACGATGCTCCACATATGCTCCACACCAGGAATCTGAATGCAATTGAATCTGAATGCAAGCAAGAATGCACGAAGAAAACACGAAAAGCAACAATTTTGTCTGGCTTATGTATCCTCAAACCATTTTCAGCTCCTTTTTTGCATGAGGTGTGGAAAGTAAAGCACTACATCCACCACACTGCTACCAGCCCCAGCTAGAAGACGAGGATGCAGATGGAATCATACACAAGACGACAGAGGAAAGCTTTTGTTTTCAGCAGTGAAAATGGTGGCGGAGAAAACACCTTCCGCCTCTCTCTCCTTGTCCACACATTCACCACAACTGCACAGCTTCTCACTAGTCAGACATTTCTACATCTACACACCACAGCTCAAAAACAAATTCTAGAAACACCATCTCACAACAGGCTTAAATCAGAATCAGCTACAGGAAAACAAAAAATCTGAGACAGACTGAGCTCTGACACTAAAGCATTTTATTTCTATCTCAAGATCAGCTAAGGGAAAAATCACTTCAAATAACCCTGACGGCTAGAAGCACATTCAGCTGCAGCAGAGACGTACTACTAAAAAAGCAACAGACAGATTTTGTAAACTTCTGAGCTGTACTAGTAGTCATTTTTCCCCAGTCTAAATCCCTAGCTTCCAAAGGAATAGATATATTCAGGAAAAATACATCACACCTGCTCAGCCCATCTGCCAGACAGGTTAGTCTTTACTGACTTCCACACTTTTTCCATTGCTGATTTTTCCAGTGTTGCATTAAACTTAAGTGTATTTGAATAGTCATTTTGAGCTAGAGCTTGACTAGTAAGTATATGTAAATTTCCACTCATTTCCAGTTATGATGTTCATCCAACCTTGATACAAATGTGCCATTTTTAAAGTCCACTTAATATACAGCACTTCTAATGCAAAACAAATCTACACATATACAATGGTTGTATATATTTACTTAAAATAGGGTAGTTTAATTGCTGCATAATTCCCCAAAAATCAAATTAATGTAAATGTCTGCAAAATTCAGGATTTCATCAAATCAATTTATGAAGAAAATAACATTTTGTAGGAAAGATTATTAGCTCAGTAAATGATACTCACAAACACACAGCTAAAGGAAAACAGTGTGGTGCAGGGGTCAGGGTTCTGGTTATGGTGACAGTGTTGTTCAGCCTTAAGCAAGGTAATTGTTCTAGTAAAACACCCAACTGTTTAAATGAGCACAAATGTAAGATGCCATGGATAAAAACATCAGCTAATGAAAATTATAAAAATTATGAGATGGAGCACCACCTTCTTTAAAGAAAAATCATTTCCTACTCATAAATTCAACAAGTTTAACACCTAAATATACTTAGGTGTGAACATGTCTTAGAGTGCCTGATCTCTTAATAAAGCTCAATGCTTAAATGGTCACCAGTAAGCACAGACTGGCTGTCAGTAGGTGTAACAATGCACACGTTTCCAATTATGTTCATCAATACAGTGAGCTGCTGCTAATATAGCCTCTCAGGAAGGAAGAAAATGTTGCAGAGCTTCCTCCACAACCCAGCTCTCCAGCTCTTCAACAGCAACACCCACAGCAGAAGACGCCAGTGTCAGTTTCTTTTCTGGTATTATAATGACATTTTTATCAGGAATGTGCAGATTTCAATGACCACTATTACAGCCTCACTGGGGTTTCAGATGGGTAAAGAATTTCTAAGCAATTCTAGTAATGTAAAGGGGTTAACCAGCACTTCTTAAAATAACTCAGGTGGGTAGCTGTGTCAGCATGCCTAGGCTGCAAAGGAACAAGTAATAGGTTTATTCCATGCTGAAAAAAGAAGAAAGAAAACAACGTTTCGGCTGTGGAGCCTTCTTCAGGTCTGAAGCCTTCTTCAGAAACCTGAAGAGGGCTCCACGGCCGAAAAATTGTGTTTTCTTTCTTCTTTTTCAGCATGGAATAAACATATTACTTGTTCCTTTGCTTCTTATAATAACTTTCAGTTCAGATGCAAACAACAATTTGGTCAGGTTGGACTTCCATTCAGTTAGGGAATCGTGATTAAAGTACTTGTCTGAGTAGATTATTTTACATCATATCGCTCCTTTCTGGGCAAAAGTATTTAAAAAAAAGAATGAAAAAGAAAGAAAATGAAAAAAAATAACCTTTCCTTTTTTTCTCTGTGGAAAAAAGGGCTTACTTGCACTATGTAGAACACATATACACATCTAAGTTATTCCAATAAATATTTTAATGTCAGGAATAAAATAGCTCCACTGAACTCAGCAACATTTGCTTGACATATGTTTCCTTTCACCCTCCATACCAGCACTCTTTTGATTAAACTGACAGCTGTTCATGAAACCAACAGAAATAATTACAAATGACTGAGTAATGTTTTAATTACACAAAGTCAAATATCATTAGCTCAAGCTTTAAAATGCGTACTGCATTTGCTGATTTCATCTGAATGATATTAAAGACATTTCTAAAGGCACTTTCATTTCTAGGAAAAATATTAAGGTCAACTACAACTATGATATACTGTGGTAAGCTAGCTCCACAGAGTCAAATGCCAGATAGGACAAGAAAGAGCACATGCTTTACAAGTGTAACTAACACTTGCAGTACTCATTCAGCTAAGTACTTTTACCTCTAAGCAGGTGCTTTTTTTTTTGCACAAAAGAAAAAGACTTGATTCTTTTATATCCTGAATGTTTATGAAAAGTTTACAATCCAAGTTAGACATTTACCCATCTCTAGCAGAAAAGGTAAATCCAGGCAAGATGCAATTCCACATTTTAAAGGGCTTTATGGGGACAAATTACAATGCTACTTAAATGTTTATAGCGCTTATTGTAATTTAATACTGAGATTTGTAACATTCTTGTTTGTAGAACAATATTTAGAAGTGCAGCTGCAAAGACTATGTCTTGCCAGAAGACCACTGGAGTTAGTTACCAGAATGGCGAGAGGAGTAGTGGATACAGAACGAGTAAGAAAACAGCTGTGCTATACTACTTGCTTGTATTTTGCTTTTATATTAACTGTGTATTTTTATGATTGAGAAAATAAATAACATCTTCTTTTTGGAACACTACATTGTGCAAGATACCTTTTTTATAATGCTTTCATCTATCTTAGATAGATAGATACTTTATTGATCCCGTGAGGGAAATTGCAGTATATATCAGTTGCAGTAATATCTTAATAACTACTTTGACCATATTACCATACTGTAATCCAGACACCACTCAGAGTCTAAGTGTCACTGGGGAGTGAACTTTTTCTGGCTGTTTATGTACTTTTGTCCCCAGTGGAGCACACCCACAACAAACTTGCCCTGCAAAGTGTTACAAAACCAGGGTGACTGTGCTTGGAATCACTTCTTAATGAAGCATGGCAGATGCAATGCCACCTGTGTTGTGGGGTAAAAAGAACCTAAACAAGATCTCAGCCAAAAACATCCAAGTAAGTAAATCCAGATCAAAGCATGAGATGCAGAGCCTAATCCACAAAACAGGGTTGTCAAAATCTGTTTCATTTTAAGCCTGCAATTGGCTGACTGTGTGTTTATCTGAACAGAAAATGTCTTTGTTTCGGGTCTGGTGAAGCTCATCATAACAGACACTCCTGATTCCAGACACACCACTGTACCTGGAAAACATTTCTGAGGGGGTAATGTAACCCATCTCAAGTTTCTCAGCAGGGAGGAAAAGTCGAAGTCACTTAGCTCCTGAAGACATGAGCTAGAAATCTGATCATCATTCTTTTTTAACAAAGAATGTTAACGCACATGGCTCCATACAACATACAGTACTCTCCTCACTAAGAAAAAAACAGCCAAAGAAATAAACTACTTCCATATCCAGATAACCGAGAAACGCACATGGTTTCGTGAATACCTGTGGAGAAGGTAAGGACCAGCATTCTGATTTTTTCCACAACTGATTGCACTCTACACACCACAAGGTAAACACAAACTGTCAAAAATATAACAACTATTTCAACGTTACCTGTTAAAAGAGCCGGGGGGCAGCATGAAAATTTTGAGCGAGCATTGGTACAAAGCACTGTATAAACATTCATGAGTACATTATGCTTCCCAACACGTCTGGAAGCAATACAGTAAAAACGTCCAAGCTCCATTTACTACGACGTCTATCCGGTTTTGTTATGGACATACATAGCTTGACAAACTATTTGAAAAATCGGCTTTGAGGGACTCCCTACATTAAAAACGGAGAAAAGCCTCTTTAAAACAAAGTTCCATTAACGTGGCTTGAAAGTGCAGAGGAAAAACAGAAAATGCCCTTATCACCAACCAGTGAAAAAGCGATTAGGGACCGACCCTCCACATTCATACCGTTGGGTGATAGTTAAATATCTGACACAGCAGATCGGTTGCGTTATCATCCAGAAAAAGAAATACAAAAAATACACAGAAATGGTAAAGCAGACTAGGCCTCAACGCGACCTTGGCCTTTTAAAACAAAGTATATCACTATTTTAAACCGATTTAATAAAAAAAACTGTTATAGACTTGGGAACACAGGCTTCCTATTGTAAAAGAATCTTGGTCTTTAAAAATAAAATATATAAATATTATTTTTAAAGTCTGTTACCCTGAAGACATGAACACAATAACGCCATGTGTTGAAGGAAAGAAAGCTGGCCTGATCAGTCTGTGGTCCCCGGGAGGCGGTCTGGAGATTATAACTGCATGTTTGCGTTGATGGGACGACCTAGTCCCACAAATAAAGTGCTAAGAGACAGACGTGCAAAACGAGCAAGGAGTCCAGACCACCTCGACGTGTGTTTACGCTCTGTTTTTACAGGCACGACTGCATTCTGATTCTTTGTGTGTGCGAGCAAACATTTCACCTTTCCGTGCAAACGACGCAAAAACACTCGAAACAGCACTCAAACCCAATCCCCTTTCCAGAAATACTCTCTTGCTTACCTAATGAAACGCCCTTAGTTCAGCGCCTTGCAGAAAAACGTCTGTTGTGTGTTTACTCTTTTCGCCATTCCCTCCTGCCGCTGTCAGATTAATCCACGATACTCCCATTCACCTGGGCCCGAGACTGCACTGACAACCACTACGCACATTACGTTAACTGCCCCCATTTCCACAGCGCATCAGTGCCACCCGGACATTGCGCACAAGAAGTTACGAATACGAAATCTAGCTTTGTCGCCGAGGAAGAAACACATGAAACGAGACATTCGATTGGTGATTTTACCGGGGGCAAAGGTTATACATGGCATACTGCCCAATCAGAGCGCGCCTTGTACACTGCGTCCCCTTCGCTCATCTGTGCGTGTTAAATTCCCTGCAGAACGTTGCCCGCGTCATTTTTTTCCAGAAACCGTCTGGCGACACGCCCCGATTGGGCTGCCGAGGGGGCGAGCGGGTGTGGTCTCAGCAGAGAGTGCGCGGTGATTGGATACGGCCTGAGAGGCGGGGAGTCTGCCGTGCTTAGGGAACGCCCCGTCTGTGACGTGTGTCGGCTATGCGAGGGAGGGACTGGGACTTGGAGAGTCCAAGAGGAGAAACTGTATATGCTCAACATATTTAGAAGGTCAGAATTTTAGACGGTAACACAGCTAACACCTCGTTTAGAATATTGTGCACATATCTGGTCACCAAAATACGAAAAAAAAGATATAACTGCCCCGGAATCAGTGCCGGAAAGAGCAATCATATACACATTTAGCTCAAAGCTGGAAAAATTAACCTTTTAGGCTTGAGCAGAGAAGACAGCAAGGGGACCAGCTTCAGGTATAACACAATCCTCAAAGGCTCCGACAAAATCAACCCAGTTGACTTCTTCAGAAGCAACAATGAGAACAGGAGAACTTCACACGGGGCTGTGGGTGTGTGGGACAAGCTAATCTGCCATGGTGCTGAGGACGATGCTCTGTAAAGAAATAGCTGGATGAAATACTCGGATCAGTTAGTTTCTGATCAAAACACATGCTCCAGATCGGTCGGATGTCCTCTCATTTGTAACCGTGGTTGGGTTAGAAACGAATTTATTCCAGAATCACGAATAAAGTTAAATTAATAGGAATACATACTTAACTCAATAAAAAACCCTGCAGCATTCGTAACTATGAGTTAAAGAGACGTTTGATTAGTTACAGCTCAATAACGTTCTCATCCTAGTCACAGTAGCACACCAATATGACCATTTACAAACATCTCACACGCCCACGTACTCGGTGTTAGGCAATATATTAAGCATTTATCATCAGACTTTCACCTCCTCGTCAGAGCTGAAGGAGCCGAGACAGGTGATGTGTAGTGAGCTCGTTAGCAGTGGTTTGCTGATGGAAACCTACTACAACTCTCTTCCTGAGATCACTGGACACAAAATGGTTTTCTTTTGTGACAGTAAGTGTGCTGAAGATTAATCACGCCAACTTGAATCTTCTGTTTAACTGATCAATAGTATGCAGTGGAAATCTCATGTATTTCACGCCTGCACTAAAGACAGACTGTTTTCATTTTGATTTCCCTTCGTAGTGGGACCACAGTAATTACATATTTTCTAGTACTGGCGACGGAAGATCAAAAACCGTACATTTTCCGTTAGAAAAACTGGAAAAATTATGGGTAAAATAAAGTATTACCCGTTTGCCTCAGCGTATATCCACTAGATGCCACTGTACACAAAAATTACGGTTTTTCTTTATTCCACATTGCAATTTGTTCGATTTTGTTTTAAGCCTTCACATTTGCTTAAAAGTGACAACTTTCAGTCAGCAATGTATGTTAGAAGATGTACTAGTTTGGAAATAACTTTGTTATAATTTTGTCATTATGAAATAATTTAGTTACACTATCAAAATGTGTGGTGTCACATAACGAGGATGACATCAGAGGTTTCTGCTCATTCTGTGCCTGGCGGAGCTGGGACAGTAGGGATGAGCTGAGGGTGGACTGGAAGTATTCAGGGTGGCGACTAGGCAATGACAGAGCTTTGATGGCCTGAATCTGCCTTTTGACTAGCCATTGTTTGCTGTGTGTGCATGGAATCAGATGTGCAGCTTGTATTGCTCCCAGCATAGGCCACACATGCTACTAGCCCCCTGAGCTGATCAGCCAAGATGATGACAAATATTAATCAGCATAATGAATCTACTGATCTGATCAATAAAATATCTGTGTCTGTGCTAGAAAAGATTGTCACTTTCCTAATAATTTTGTACGTTAATATATTAACATACTACTGTACTAGAATGTACTATATTAATTATGTGACTAATTATAATTAATCCACACTTTATACATCTCCCTTTTAGCTTTCAAATTTGAATCAGGATATTGGCATGTTATTTAAAAAATAATTTGGCAAAATCACTGTGACGTTTTCGATTTACACCCCTGGAGGATCCTTCGGCATAGAAAATCGTGCAACATATGAAACCACAGCTTCCTGTCCTTCAGTGTGTGTGCTGTATTACAATGAACTCCACTGTGTATATGACGTGAGGAGAATTAACAGCCATTATGGCACTAAGTATTGTCTCATAATTACCGATATCCAGGAGAGTCCAAAGAATCAGATGCTTTCTCATAAAATCACAGAAAGAATCACATTATGATGTTGAACTCAAAAAATAAAAAACACTACATTCGGCATAGGACATTTACATAATTTATTGCACTTGACTTGAGTGATACAAGTGGAGCAGCCTGTCACTTCCTATACAAAAGCATGATGCAGGTATTTGCAATTACTAGGTCTCTCCTTTTGGAATTAGACCGATTGTATTACATGTGTAAAACAAACCATATAACGTGAATGTCTGACTTCAATAAAACCTCAACTTTTATATTTAAAAAATTATATATACGTGTTAAAATTGTAATAACAGTGACAGTAAAAATACAGTCAGGTTACTGAATAATGCAAAAGCTAAACAGTACTTACACCTAAATAATAATAATGTTCACTATAAACAAGTAAATTTCTCTACAAACCCATAGCTTAAAAATTAATCATTCGGGTAACAGTAAAAAATCTACCATTTTATACAGTTTAATTAGAACTCATTCGTATGAAAATTTAGTTTTTTTCAGATTACTTGTAAAGCACTATATTGAAACCTTTTAACATCCTTTAACAAAAGAAATACAATTAATACATGATCCATTATAAAACCTTTAAAGTTCTGTAGTTCCATTCTCATTAATATAAATTGTACAAAAACAATTTTAAAGCCTGACTATTTTTTAAATATTACCAATGTAATTATACGTAAATAAGTGCATTTTTAGATCTTTAAATATCCCAAGAATTCTGAAATCAAGAATTTATAAACCTTATGACCAAAGAAACAATAAAAATAGAAATGAATACAGTATTCATTCTATACATTTACATTTTATGTAAAATTATTTGTGACACAAAAAGTTCCATTATTTTCTTCATGTTTGGCAATAAAGCAATTATAAATTAAACACTCTCTCACACTAAAACTTGCTTGCCTAATTTAAAATGCAAAAGAATGCACAGACCAAGACTGTATTTACTTTGTAAGCAAAGCAAAAGAAGAGGCCCAGCCTTTCTCCACTCTAAATACTGTACTGTATCTTTGGCAGTTTCTGTCTATAGAAAATGTAAGCAGCACAAGTATAGGAACACAGAGACTGATGTGGAGTCCATGGACTAATGCTTTAAAGTGGCACAAGGTGACATAACACCTTGCATATTTCAAAACCGAAACTACTGCTGCAATATCCACTGGTGAAAAAAACTGTACCATCCTTCCACTTAGAATGACTGGCTCTTTTACAAGCAATAATAATTATTTATAAACTACAGCACACTGGAATAAAAGACTTTCTAAACGCAGTAAACCGTGTGCAGCGCTGTTACTGTACCATCTAGTGACTCCTTGCAGTCTAGTGTCCTTTCAGATTCCAGTCGGGCTACGAAGTCAGTAATAAGTTATAAAGTAAAAATAAAACAAAAATGCATATGTACAAACATGAGTAGATTAACATTCTGTGCTCTTGATTGTCCTCTGTCGATTGTGACCTTCCGTGAAGCCTGTAACATGTAACAGAGCTCCTCATTTCTTCAGTGCAAGGAGAGCGTGTGGCAGAGCTTCAAGGTCCAGCTGGGGGATGAGAAAAAGGCAATAGAGGAGGATCCACAGGAAGAGCAGCAGCTGCATGCAGTCCTCCGAAGAGCTGACAGGCGTCTCTGGCGAGCTCTCTGAACCGCTGTACTCCTCTCTGCAAGATAAGAGAGCTGCCATTCAGGCAATGTCCAGGGGTTCATTCACCCTGTGATGAAGGAGGTGATGAGCCTCTGACTCAAGCATGGTGATTGCAACACCATGAGGCAGTGCAGACCTCTGTATCCGAGATCCTCCAGCAGCACGGTGAGAACTTTAACTTACAAGTGGTTGTCATGGGAAAAAACGAAAGCAGACAACACCTGGTAATATCTCATTTGATGAGTGTACAATATTAACACACACAGAAAGCTTGTGGAACAGAACAAAAGGCTCACTGAATGTGAGCACTAGGTGAGTAACGATGATTTCTTCAGGCTCTAAGAGCTACTTCCAGATCCAGGACACCTGTAAGTGTACGAGTCACATTTTTCAATACAGAATTGCAGAATTCACTTACCGAGTTAAGAGTACTGGATTTGTTGAGACTCTCTGAACTGTTAATACCACAGAGCCTATTGTGTCATTCTGTATTCATTCTGACCTGCTACATGACACTGCGTGCTGCTGGAAGACTGTCTTTCTGTGCTCCCACTACAAGGGGCACAACCAGCCTCTTAGGCTTCTTTGGTGAACCCTGTGCTCTCTAGCTTTGCCTTAATCCTTAACTGTGACTGACTCGACCTTTCTAGCCTCTACTGTTGGAAAAAGATACAGATAAACTGTTCATCTTCTTACTATATCCTTCAAGGTCCAATTTGTTTTGTACTCCAAACTAGTTCCATGCATGACCAAGCCTGTAAAACTGAGTATTTGAATGAAAGTGTCATAGACCCGCATGTTATATTGTTAATGTGTAAAGCGCTCTGTGACAAACTATTGCAAAGGCAATTAAAGCAAATAAAAGATTGACTGATTAATTAATACAGCAGCCATTTTGCACTTCTGGATCTGAACATTAAGGTGGCATCTAGATAAGTTAATAATTTAAAGTAAGATGAAATATTTAATAAAATGTATAAATTATGTGAAAAGCCTTAAAATAATCATAAATCAATCAATAATCACGATGTAATTGTAATATTTGTCTAATGATTTTTAGTATTTGTTTCAGCAACAGTCTACAACAGGCGGAGCAGTGGTTCTGTGGCTAAGGATCTGTGCCAGTGGCTGGAAGGTTGCCAGTTCAAATCCCGTGGCCGCCAGAGGAAATCTTCTCTGTTAGGCCCCTGAGCAAGGCCCTTTACCCCAACTGCTCCAGGGGCGCTGTACAATGGCTGACCCTGCGCTCTGACCCCAAGCTTCTCTCCCTGTCTGTGTGTCTGTGTCTCATGGAGAGCAACCTGGGGTATGCGAGAAGATGAATTCCTAATGCAAGACAATTGTAAGTGGCTAATAAAGTGAGGTGATGTGATACAGTATATAATGATCAACACATGTGGGCAGAATTACAGTACAATGTTTAGGCGTCTTCATATAAAATACCTGATATCAGAACTAACTGTCTGAATCGTCTCATACCCTTTTGCCTTGATCTTCATGCTTGTCTCCTGTTAATAAGATAAAAAAAAACACTTGTTCATTTCCTGTTGTCATACCTTTGCATGCTTCGTGTTAAATGGAGACAACTTGGCACAGATGTGTCGAGTTTTTCCAAGTCTGAAACTGTAGAGGTAGATAAAACAACTGCAATATGTTCTAGATTTAATCTCCACACAAGCCAATGAAATGGTGAACCTTTCTAAAAAACTAATTTCTACATGCATCTCTACATTTAGCTAATGGAGAAGTAAAATCTTCCAAAAAAGTTAAAGGTTTCTTCATCACACATTGCTTAAATTGCACATTATAGGGAGATATTTTAAAATGACTGAATTCTTTCTTTACGGCTGGGTTTCTTATTAACTTACCTTAATGTCCTCACTGTCATCAAGCTTCCTCAGGTACAGCATGTGAGAAAGGTGGCTTTCTCTCAGTGAATCATCACACGGTGCCGCTGTGCTGCTCAGAGAGAATGAATGTATTTAATGTTTTCCACCACTTTACTGAACTACTCTTTCATTTTTACTGAAGGGGGGAATGGGAGCAAATGCTGCTTTTGACAAAAGGCTAAAAAAAGTATCCTGTTGACTGTGACTGATTCCGGTAAAATCCCTGACATGAATATCAACAGACCGCAGCAGCTGTCACACCGCATGAGCCAAAGGCGCAGAGCAGTAGAGTAACACCTGCTGGTGTGTCCAGCATGCACACTCCTTCCTTTTGACCAGGATACTGCAGATTAAGGCCATGAGCTCGTGTGGCACAGACCAAATTTTCAGTTCCAAGTAGACCATTAAGTTCAAAGTATCTTAATAACTAAATGTCATTTTAAGGCACAGCTAATATATTTAAATATTACCTTATCTTTATATTCATCAATCACCAGTGAGACAACATTTCTTATTTATACCATGTAGGAGAATACTATGTGTTACATCAGATAACTGTGGTACCTCGGTAAGTCTGTGCTTTCTCCAGCAGCAATATGTCCTTTTGTGGCAGTAATAAATTCACAGCTGCTCTCAGACACATCTGACTCTACATCTTCTAAATCCCAGAAGTCCTCTTTCTGTTGCTCCTTCTTATCACAATCCACACCTCCTGGCATTTTATTCTCAATCTGTTCTCCTGCATCCTGGCCAGGAATAAAGAGAGAGCAATCACAGCCTGCAAGGACTCAGCCAGAGGGGAAGGACATTAAGTTAGGTAAAGAAGGGAAACAGCACAGGTGTCACACAGGCTACATAATCGAACTGACATACCTCAACACTGAAGCTTCAGGAACATCAGTTTAAATTTACAATGCATGTTGTGATGAATTATTAGCTACCAAAAAGCTTTACCACCACTTTCAGTACATTTCAGCAGTATAAAAGGTTAGTTGGTGATAGTCAGGAATTCATACAGTATTATTAAATAAATAGTACAACCCTTCTAGTTTTATAACAGCCTGCTTAAGAGAATACAACTTCCATATAATACCAGTCTTGTTCCCCACTAAAGGAAAGATACATATGAATGAAAATGTGTAAAAATTCAAAGATACATTTAAAAATATTTAACTTAACTAAGTAAACTAAGGCATCTGTTACTCATTTATTACAATACATTCATCCTTTGAATATTCCCCTAAATAAGTGAGCTTAACAGGTAGCTGATTAATAATAAATCATTTTTGAATAAAAAGTCAGACAAATCTTTAAAACAAGATGCAGCACATTAACAACATGTAATCCTATTCCCTATTTCAATAATAATATATACTTAATTCCAAATCTCTGCATACCTGATACTGACTGGAGCCTTGGCTTTGCTCTGCAAGACAATCTCTGTTAGAGTCTGACAGCCTGTCTGTGGATGCTTCCCCGTCAGTACTGACCACATACTCACAGTGGTCCTCTGTCCCCCTGTCTTGCTGTGCAGTCATGGACCCATGACAAGTCCTTTCTGTGACTCTGTTAAGGTGCTCCAGATCAGCATGAAGTTCTGTTTCTAGCAAGTCTGGGTGATTCCCTGTGCAGGCTTCTGTGTTTCTATGGTGATCGGACTGTGCTGGAGGACTGTCAGAACCTAAAGATGGACCAGATAGAAGCTGCTTTCTTTCAGTGACCGGCTTTGAAAATGCTCCAGAAACATTTGATACGGCTTCTTCATAGCAAGGGTAGTACACCATGTCCACAGGTAAAATACTATTTTGTCTAGCATTATATACCACACTTCCATTCATTTCACCAGGTTCATTGATGCAAAGCAGCTGGGTGGTGCATTGAGTTTCAGGTCTGGTGCATGCATCTAGTTTCAGCCCTTCCTGATTCCTTTCTTTGTCCTGCTCTGAAGGGACAGTATTCCCACACAAGTCAGCGCTGGACGAAGCCATAAATGAGGGGACTATCTCCTCTAAACTGTGATGCAACAGGCAATTCTGCTTTAGCGCAGTCTCCAGTCTGTCCTGGGCTTCACTGGGTGTGCTAATCTCCTCTTGACCACTACAGCACTCTGACTGACTTGCATTTTCAGCATCATTCAAATCCAAGATGTATCTGTATGCATCTTCTTCCTCAGACAGAAGCTTGGATTTCATGTGAAAGCTATCCACAGAACTTTGTGAGAAAGTGCCTTCATCGATAAAAAGGTCAGAAAAAATGTTGTCTTCTGCAGCATTGTCTTCTAGTGGAGTTTCCGTGCCCTGGATGTAATCTTTCTTTACAGTTTTTATTGACTTCTCAGGGGAGCACTTGCCATTGGGATCAAAAGGAGGATCGCTTTCATTGAGGGAGCTGCTGCTTCTGCTGTCGGAAGACTGTCCTTCTCCATCCAGCGGCATGGACTCACTCGCAATCTCACTCAGCGAGTCCGGAGAGTCAAGCACTGAGTCCACGAAGGAGGGTTGCGGGGAGCTCGAGCTGGACACTAGGAAGGACATCTCAGAGCACAGCTCCAGGGGCAGTTTTCCATTCCCGGCAGATACTGCGGAGCTGGAGGTGGACTCCGAGGAGTCGTCTCCGTGGGCCCAGGGCTGACAGTGCCCACCTCTGTCGGGAGATGTGTGTTCTGGATCATCTGATGCAGAGGAGATGAATATCTTTGGTGGGAGCTGGACCCAATCAGTTCTCGCGACACAGGAGCGCTTCCCACTCTTGACTCCATTTATTCTCTCTTCCTTCAGCGCAGAGCTGTCTGTTGCAGCGGAAACCGATATTTCAACCAATTCAGAAACCTCCTCCTGTGAAAAGAATAAATACATTTTTAAAATTATTTTTAAAAAAAATCACATTATGCCTTTGACAAGAAGACACTCAGACATGTCGAATTGAAACCATTTGCAAAGAAACAGTTTAAAAGCTTTAACAAGAAATATTGTGGATGGCAGAAAAAATAAAACTGCTCTTTACTATAATGTTTATAGTAAATTTCCAAACAATTAATTATCTTTTATGTGAAACTACAATTATGGTATTTTTCTCAATCATTATGAAATTTAAAGCAAAAGTTTATGTACAAAAGGTTAAAGACTTTAAGTATATTGTCTATACTCTTCCTTAAATTTGTCTGTTATAGTCAGGATTACTCACATCTTCATGCTCTGGAAAATGTTCAAGGAACTGAGAGACATATGTCATAATGGACTGTTCATCTGGTGAATTAACTGTAACATCTGTAAAGAAAGACAAAAGTTTTTTTTTACATGCTGTTTAATGAATAACTTCCATGATAAATCTGCCTTGTGTTTTTTTAAATCAAAAACATATCAAGTAAGAGAGATATCTATAACAAGTTTTTTCAAAAAATGTAAAAAAATACAATAAAATAATTTCAAAATCCCACAATAATGTTCAACAGCATGTTGTATAATAGTTCAGGCTGCAGCATAATTGTGCAGTTTCACCTTCTGGGTCCAGTAGTCTGGGAATGCCCAGGCTGTAGTGTGCTATTCTGAAGGCATCTTCAACGTTCTGTCTCTGAGACTTCTCCAGAGCTCTCCTCATGTCCACCAAGCTGGGGTCAATTGCCTTGATAATGGCAAGAAAGGCAAGGCCACTTGTCCAGCTCTTTCCAAAGTCCTGAACAGCCACACCATACCTAGCAAAGACAAGATCAGTGGAACTCTACAGCAGCTACAAACGTCTGATGAAAAGATCAGTACAGCAGGCTTTAAAGATGAACCGCAAGACATCTAAAAGAGGAGCATATTAATTGCAAAATGATTCTGTATCATCAAAATAATTTGGAAGGTTTCCCTATTTCATACATCTGGCCTAAATAAAGGAGCACACTTAAAACAGATTAGTTTCCATGTGCTCTTTCTGTTCTTGTCCAGAATTCAATTACAAGTTCTAAAACTCACAGTTTTTAACAGTTTGGCTCATGCGGTGTGACTAACTAAGGATTTAGCTTTTTAATTTCTTGTGCTTTAATGAATTATTGTTCTCTAGAAAATTAATTTATTAAAATATTGACATACACTAAAACAAAAAAATATATAATTCTCAGTAGTTTAGTGTGTTTTTCAAAGAAAATGAAAATGCAAAAGCAAAAGGCTGGATAATTACACACTGAAATGAGAAGGTATTTGGCCTCTTCATAGCCATAGAGGAAAGTCAGAAACAGGCAGGAGGAGACCAAATTTTCTTTGCACATATTTTTGCTCTCTCTTCCACATGCCTGAAGAGGCTCTACAGCCCAAACATTGTGTTTCAACTGCCTTTTGAGAGAGGAATTAACTACCACTTTTTGTTTTTGTGGCCCACATACTGACAGAATTGACAGCTGTTTCACAGTTAGCAAAGCAAAACACACTAAATTTCAAACTTTCATCTTTAAATTGCAGTTCTTGTTAACTAAGGACCTTAAATAAACCATGTTTCGTATGTTCACACCATTATATTTTAAGCAAATGTAAAGTCTTGTAGTGATATAACTGAAGTACCAGGGTGTTGCCATCAATTATATTGAATATTATTACAAGCATAGTACAGTACATGCATATCTTAAGAGTCATCCACTAGGAATCAGAACCTCCTAATTAAGACATGAAACTAGGAAAACAGTCATTCATTTTAACGTTACTGTTTCTGCCAGATAAAAAAAATTGTTTTGAATTGTAGTATTGTATCAATTAATAATAATAATTGCTTACACTTATATAGCGCTTTTCTGGCCACTCCAATCAAAGCGCTTTACAGGTATCGGGGACTCCCCTCCACCACCACCAATTGTGCAGCATCCACCTGGATGATGCGACGGCAGCCATAGTGCGCCAGAACGCTCACCACACATCAGCTCTCAGTGGGGAGGAGAGCAGAGTAATTAAGCCAATTCATACTTATTAGGGGATTATTAGGAAGCCATGATTGGTAAGGGCCAATGGACGCCAGGGTTACACCCCTACTCTTTTCGAGAAACACCCTGGGATTTTTAATAACCACAGAGAGTCAGGACCTCGCTTTTACATCTCATTCAAAGTACGGCACCTGTTTACAGTATAGTGTCCCCGTCACTATACTGGGGCATTAGAACCCACATGGACTGCAGGGTGAGCGGCCCCTGCTGGCCCCACTAACACCTCTTAAAGCAGCAACCTTAGTTTTTCCCAGGAGGTCTCCCATCCAGGTACTGACCAGGCTCACACCTGCTTAGCTTCAGTGGGTTGCCTGTTGTGAGTTGAAGTGTGATATGGCTGCTGGCCGTTTCTCAAACATATTTATTTTGTAGTTTTGCATTATTAGCCATAACTTCCCAAAGGCTTTAAGGCACTGTGCTTTCACAATGGAAATACCCCAGTGCACTTTTCCAAGCGTGCTTTCATACCCTGATGCACAACAGATTGAGCTCCTGCAGCTACAGCAGGCACACCAGGCATCTTACTTCCGTGTCCGTCGCTGCACCCAGTGCAGGAGTGTTTTGATAGCTCTCCCATGGTCCTTCGGGGTCTTGGGCAGGCGCTGCTCCTCACAGGGCGTGCTGAGGTGTGAGGTGTCTGAATCAGTGCTGTTGGGCAGAGAGGACAGGCTAGAGGAGGAAGGAAACCTGTTCTTGATATTTCCTGTTAGTTCTTTGATCTGTAAAAGTAGGAGACAAAGGTACTGTGTGTTAGATGATCAAGTCTCCGGAACAGGCTTTGCTCACTGGACCATCTTTGTTTTACTCTCCTGTATTGTGGGTTTAATAGCGAGTTTTAAAAGACATAATTATTGTTGAATGGCCATTCATAAAGATATGGGATCATTAATGCAACAAAATTGAAACAAAAATAGGCTCACAATTCAAATTATATGTGGACCTATGCAGAGTATTTTTGTGGTCTTGTTCATTCATCCACTGGTTTCATTTTCACATCAAATGGCCTGTTTTAGTGAAAACCTCTTTCGCAACAGTGCCACAAGGACCACATCCCAGCAGGGACAAAGCGGCTCACATCCAGATTGGAATCATGCTGGATTGTATTTCTCTGCTACTTCTGTAGGTTCTGTTTTTTTTAAACACATTTGAATCTTTCAGCACATAAGCCCAAGAAAGTTCTACACTGTAGTTCAAACTCACACTAACTGAGGGCAACAAAGATTTATTTTTTCTCTCATCTGAAGGAGAATGTATCCTGCAGACAAGACTGGATGCAGAAAATAACTAATGGCAGCAAGAGCTACTGAGGTTATGTAAATATTTTACCTGGAAAAACAGAATTATGTTCCATATCAGTCCAAGGACAATGGAAGAATTGCCATCTGCAATATCAGCAGCATCAATGCTGACCAACTTCACCTGAATTTCATAGAAATAAGCAAATTATTGCAAAACAAGAGTAGTAGATGATTATAATCCAGTTCTCAGTGTATACAGTATATACTGTATATAAGTGGAAAGCTCATAGAAGACTTTAACTGCACCTGAATTGAAGTTTAGAATGCTTACATTTCTTTCCTCCAAGAAAGTCAAGACCTTTGCTATATTGTTCAGCCTGAATATGCGATGTGTTGATGGTTTAAATCCATGAAGCTGGAAGACATAAGAAGCTATTAAAAATTGGTGGTGAACTAACATTTAGAATAACAGTACTATAAGTTAACAAAGGACTGAATTATATAGACATTAAGTATGCTTAACTTAATTTAAAACCTAACCATTAAAGAAAGATACTGCAAATAAACATGTATTAAAGTATAACAGTAACAAAATATGCGGGAGCTCACCAATTTACAGCCCGAGAGTTCTTCTAAAAGAGCCATCAAGATCCGCCCATCCTGAATGTCTGTAAATAAATCGCTCACTTCCAATGGTGGTTTGCACTGTTATAAGTAAATTAGTTTAATTAGAGTTAGTCGTTAAAGTTCTTTAGCCATTGTATAAAAACTTTAAAGAGAAGATAAAAATACGAGGTGTTCTGCTGTCCTGCTCAGTTTTAATCATAGAAGGATTTAGAGCTTTTTAGTGTGAACAATTCTTATCAAGTCAATTTTTAAATGCAAATTGCTGTACTCATTAAGACTAGCATCATTCAGGTCTGGATCAAGAAAAACCTTGATCCAGAATAGAATTTCTAAGTTCTAAAACTGAAAGCAATTAATGAAAAAAACTAAGCACTAGATGTTTACTGAATGTTAATTGCTAATTATGTGTAATCCTATTATCAATTTGAGAAAAGTAACAAACTATTTACTTTTAAAAGCTGTCTTTAATAATCTAGTAAAAACTAATCCAATTCCCTAGTTTAACCGACATCTGCGTCAAATCATATCTGCTCTTAGTGTATTCAGTCACAGGACCTATGGACATGACCAGATCGACACAGAAGGCGATATTATAAAGCAATTAAATTTGAAATGTAAAAAAAAAGTTTTAAAAATAAGTAAAAGTACTTATACATTTATTATTGACTATTTTATTATTAGGCTCCATTTAAGTAATTACCACCTACATATAGTTTTATCGATTATTGATTTCACCCACGGAGAAATTCCCAAATCATGTTCTGTCTGAATTTTAACTAGTCCAAAGTCATTTTGAACTATCGGTTTCTTTGGCTGCTTTAGAATAAAACCTGAATCTAAGAAATAAATAGTTACAAATTTTAAGAAATAAACATAGCACATTGCACAGAGGATAGATTCAAATATCTACAGTAAGTTAAAAAGCTACAATCTGCTATCCATAACTGCATATTTGATCAGTTTTGAGGAAAATAAATGTTGCCCTTTAAAAAAACTTCTATAAACACTATTTTCCCTTTTACTTGGATTCAAAATAGAATAAAAAAACAAAGTGAAATCTGTAATTATAGCTGTGCATTCCTAAACGTTAAAAAATATAAAATGTATCTCTGACATGCACCATTAAACTGCGCTTAATATGAAACAGAAGTAACTGATATTTTCATTAACAGCAAAACTATTTTCCCTTCTAAATAGGTGCTATTGCAATAGGCAGTCTCTAAATTGAAACTTATTCAGGGCATAACATATAATAGTTGCTCATGAAACAAATATATCTATTAATTTTTATTGATTTCCAACAATTCTGACTGATTCAGGTGCTGTAGTTATTTATGACTTATTTTGTAACAGAGTTGGGGTTATTCAAACTGAGGTGTGCATCACTTTCACTCTTGTATTTAAAATGTTGAACAATTTCCTTTATAAGAGTCTGATAGTCACCTTCTCTAAATGCAAATTCATCCACCTAGTAAATGTTCTCTTCTGAACAACTTCTCTTTCAACTGTAAGAAAAAAATAAAATGTAAAGTGCTGAATAATGCATGGTATTATGAACCAATCTACTGACATGTTATGAACAACAGTAACCCCCTCTTACCATTGACCAAGCTTAGCCTTCAGCAGCGATGCACAGTTAGAACAATAAAATATTTCAATGGAGTAGCTAGGAAAGCGGCTGGTGCACAAACACCAATTAAAGCATACAGCACATACGAGTTACAGTCAAGGCTTCACAGAAACCAGCACTTTCCTTAATCCTAATTAGCATTCACAGCCACTCCAACCACTCAGATGTACAATGGTAGAGTCTGCACATTCACCCACCAGGTATAATAATATGCATTATATTTGCGACGATGGCGAAGGCATTGTAATGTATTAAACAATGAATAAAATTGCCTGCAATTACATTTAGAGGTCGCTGATTTTTGTTTAACTTGGCTAATGTTCAATCAGCAGCAAGTCAGCTTTAGTGGGACTCCTCTCAGGGACAAAGTCCGCTTGTTTCTGAAATGGGGGCAATGCGAGACCCTCATTCAGAGCAAAACAGGCCACACAAGCACCACCTCACTGACTGAGGTGAGATTATGCTGTTCTATTCCCACACAGATAGTGCCTTCAGTTCCTTGTGTCTTTTTGGCAGTGTATCATACAGTCTTACAGCTGACATCCAAATTCATCCCAAAGATGTTCATTCTCAATGACATGTGGCATCCAGGCTGGCGAGAGAAATATTGTTGTTCAGATGCTGGCACAGACTGGAGTGTCAGGAGAAGCTGCACTGTTACTGGGAGATCTGATGTTATCTCTTCTACAAATCAGGCTGCTGGTATAAGAGATGGAGGTGGACGATGATCAGACTCAGCGCTGTGTGTAGGAGTGTCAGATGAGAAACACTGACTAGGTAGGTACAGTAGGTACTTTATTAATCCCATGCAGGAAACTCAAGTGCTACAGCAACCAGGCACAATCAACACAGTACAGTAGAAATGTAGAAATACAATACAATAAATGCTGATATCCACAGCAAAAAAAAAGTAAGAACCTTGTCAAGGAAGCACTCATGACAATCCTTTTCAATTTTTTATAATTCACTCTATACTCCCCTGTGCCATTTATTCAATCCTATTACATTTCACCTCTTCTACAGATAAAGAGCCACACTACACCAAAGGGCTTTTAGCTGCCATAAGGGATAAGTCTACTTAATGAGAATACTTTTTTTCAGCAAAGAAACACATGATACGAGTGGCCACAGAGAAACAAAGAGACTAGCCCGTGCAGTGGGACCCTTTTAAGCACTCTTGTATGATGAGGCAATACTCTGGCCTAATGAGTTTGTTAAGAGCAGAAAGCGAAGGCAGAATTTGTTTATGCCCCTGGGAGAGTTTGTTTTATTTAAAGCCATTATTTTTTAACATTTCATATATCCTTTATTTTGTTTCATCAGGGAACAAGATTTCTATCATTGTGTAATACCTAACCTTATACAAACACTGCATTCCACTGTTACAAATCATACTGTGCAAAGGCCATGCAAAGGAAATGTTATACACTGTATTTGTAAAAAAAAATATTGGGCAGCTGGAGCGATCTTCCTCCACATCCTCGTTCTTCCCTGTGAACATTACATAACTGGCTATTAAAAATTGAGTTGGTACAACATAAATAACTGACCATTCCATTTGCACATCAGCTCAGCAACAATATGTGTTCCTGAACAGAACAGAAATTTAACGATGGCTCCACAAACCTCTTGCTGGACCTGTCACAGTGGCTCTGGCTTCAGGCCTGCAGCTTCTTTATGCACATTGCAAGCCTCTTGGTCTGTCCTCTAACAATAGTTTAATATAGAATGTGGGGATCCTATGCTAAATGATGTTTGTATCTGAGTTATCAGATACAGATCAATAACATTGATTGCTTGTTGGCATTATCTAATAGACCACTGAAGAGTCATTAAAAAAAATTACAAGTCAATAATAAAGGCCATTTGAATTTTAAAAAAGGACTGCCTGTACAAAGTGGTTTAATTTTCCTACAACAGAAGGTAGAGGCTACCAACAAGCCTGACATGCTGAATTGCATTCAACACAAACATTGAGCACAGTTCAGCCAAACAGGCAGCTTTTGTTAAATAATCTGAGATGTGACCCTACAAACAGTTTATCCATCAAGCATTCATAAAATGAATAGACATAGCAGAACCCCTGACTGTTCAATAGAAAAGCAAAAAAGCTAAATGACACTTAACGGTCACTTAACAGAATACAAATTCTAATCAATTGCCTGTTTTAGCGATCTTTGTGCCCTGTTTAGCTCCATTGGATTTCCAACACACAAGGCCATTAGGATAAAAAATATCTGAAAGAATCTTTTCATGGTGGAATTCTCAAGTAAAAGCTATAATTGTTCAAAATACATGTTAACAAGAATCGTGAGTCAAGAGTTATCATCATTTTCATTTTTTCCTGTTTGGTCTGAATCATTGTTTTTGATAGGTTGTTTCAGGAGTCAGCTGCCGAGAGGCTGGATGCCTGTCATGTGATATTTATTTGCTTGACATGCAAAGAGCAGCAAAGCCTGCAGAAGAAAGTGACCTGCCCCGAAGCAGAAATATTCCAGGCAGGACCAAACCAGGGGTTATCAGCACTGGAAAAAATTACTTTAATATTTAAAAGTGCTGTTTCCCATATTATCAACAAACATTTTTGCTTTTTCAGAAGTATCAAATAAATAAAATACCTCCATGCTTTGTACCAGATCTATTCCAATTGAACAGCTGCTCCAGTTTTACAAGAGTGTCGTCTTTTTATTTGCTAACTTGTGGGAAATTATATGAGCTACTTGTCCTGGAACGAAATGCAAAACAGAAGCAACAGGCCCTTACAAACATGAAACTGCTGGCTGTTTTCACAGCAACAAACTGTTGCCTAATTTCTGAATTGAGATGACTCAGTCATTATGGCAAAAACATCCCCCAAGATTGCTCAGAATCAGGGTACACTCAAAGCTAGTGGAGAACTGCAGAGAAGTCTGCACTTGTTATATAAATGGACAGAAAGTTAAACATTTTCTACATACAAATACCCTATGACAACTCCCCAGTTAACTAGCCATGATTCGTTTTGCCTATATCTGGCAAATATGTTTTGGCTATATCTGTACAAAGCTGAAACCACACAACTGCCAAGACAAGGTCTTCTCTTGCCAAGAATTTGAGCTCAAAATAAAAAAAATGCAGAAAAGGTAAAGATTGAGGCCTTACTTCTGCGAATGTCAGTTCAGTATTCGAAACCCTCCTGATAAAGTCAACACAATGGACTTCTTCAGAAACAGCGAAACACAAACCAGATGACACAACACAAGCAGAAACTACTTGTGCTTGAAACCATGAACAGGAGGTAATTTTTTAAAAACATTTGTTGGAGTTTAGAATAATTTGTAGTATCTACAAGATCTTTGGATTTATTACCTACTGAAAACCTAAAAGAGGCAAATTCCAAACTATTGGAAGAATATCAATTGCCATAGAAACAGATTTCTATGGAGATAATTTTCATTAGAAGGAAAATTTTAAAGAAAGAAAGAAAGAAGGACAAAAATTTAAAACACCATCATAGCAAATAAAAAAATAACATCAAATTAGTGCATTACAGGCAAGGTCACAACAACATTGTAGTTATTACTAAATTATGAAAATATCACTTTCCAGAGCACAGAATATTACCTTTGGTTTCCAATAATTTAGAATAAAAGTAAATCAATTTAAAAGGAAAGAACAAAGTTAAAAGCTCAACCAATTATTTGCAAGAAAAACTTGCAAATTGTTAGCACAGCCTTTTTGTCTTTAACATTACTTTAAGAATCTAATAGGTTAGCCATCTGAGATGGGTGCAGACCTGTAAATCATTAAACTACGTACAGTTTGTTTGCCCTCATGTTTCACCACATAATGAGTTTACTGAATGAACCCAACACTGAAACTATTAAATTACCCACTTATGCTTTCAGAGCAGGAAAGACTGTGTAGTACTGTCATTCTGAGAATTATTAAAGTCTTCCAAAACAATTTAAACTATTTCTGAAGAGACTGGGATGATTAACTTAACATTCAAAAAGAGAAAAAAAAAAACAATTACTCAAACTAACAGACATGCTGTTCATCTACTAATAATTATCAAACTACAAATACCATAGAAACCAAATGAAACCCTTTTCTGAGTAACTCCTTTATAGGTTAGGTCATTGTAATACCAAGTCCCACCTACTGCTGAAATTTAGAGCACACTGTAATGGACCCAGATCAAGTACATGGATCATATACACCGGCCTCCAAATAACTGTACACCATAAGTAAAAACACAGACTAAAATCTCTTCACTCTAAATTATTTTGGGTACATCACTTTTGTTCACTAAAAAATAAAAATGAAAGACAGTGATTTAAATAATATTTATGAACATAGAGGAAGGCAGTATTTAGTATAAAAAATTGTGACAAAATTATATTTGTATTTTGTTTTTTTATTGAATCACAAAATGGAAATGGTACTACAGGCGACAAAGAGGCACTCAAATCTCATAAGTATTGATGGCATTTAACTATTTACAGTTACTACAGATGTAATGGCATATTGACAGTGTGTAAGTTAATAAATGAGAGAGTAAGGGAGGGAGTAAATTGTTTGCAGTATTTCACAAAACTGCAACTCCAGTGTCTCTGCCAGTGAACACAAATAAAAACATTATCAATGCAGCTCCACCACAGCAGCAGTACTGCATACTTCATTTCCACATCCAACGTGAACAAACACCAGGATGGGTTTGCAGGTTTAATAAATGACTAAGAACAGAGGTAAAGATTTTTCTACATAAACAGCAGCACAATTCTAGTCAAGAAACAGGTAACAGATCAAGGTTACTCCAAGGCACAGAGCCTCAGAAAACAAATCATATTCAGCTTTCAGGAGTGACATGCTGCATATGTAATTGAGAAGGGAGCGTAAATGTAGTGTACAATCTAGTCAATGAGTAGTGATGGCAGGGTTCCCTGCCATCACTATTAAACCACAGCCTATTTTTAGTTTTTGCCGGTACAAGCAATGCATGATAGGCAGCTCCATGTCTTCAATAAAGCGAGTGCCTTTTTTACTATTAAATGGTTTCTTCAAGTACGAGGATTTTTGCAGTTTACTTGTATGCATTTGTATATATTATATAGGTTCCTTAATCCATCCATTTTCTAACCGCTTCAACCATTTCAGGGTCGCGGGGCACCCGGAGCCTCTCCCAGCTAGCAGCATACACCCTGGACACCAGTCCATTGCAGTGACCCCATCATGTCATGGATATTTCTATGCATAGAATATCCTCATAAATGTTCCTACCAGTGCATAGACAAAAACTTTAAAAACTGATCATGACACTTCCAGGAATTGGGTACTATACGGACTACACTAAGTGCTGTCCAACTGTTTCTGTAGAAACACAGTTCTAGTGCAGAAAGAGAGGGCTGTAGTATTCCATCATCAAATAGCTGCATAAATTTAATTTGTTGGGGGCGGATTAATTTGTGCTTTTTTCACTAGAGCTAAAATCTCCCCAGCAGTTAACAATTACAATGCTCCTTTAAAACATGCTTTACTCTGAAGGAAAATACATTTTAAATTAAAATGTACTTTACCCAATTTTCTGGAATTTGCTCTGAGGCTGCCCTACTAACCCAGAATGTCAACAACCCTTCTGCATTTGAAATTGATAAAGTTCAGAATTTTAATGCATTACCATACAAGATAATTTTGCTGCTGTGATTTCTTTTCATTAAAAATGCAAGCAAAATTTTCCTTTAAATTCTATTTGTACTTACCTGTCAACCTTCTAAAAGAAAGTGTCAAAAAGATCATCTAATTTAAAAAATCAAAGTTATAGGTATATTCTCACAGAAATTTAGTCATGTGTTTTAACATCTGGTCTAATGGCCACTTTGTTTAAATGAAATGTTCTCTCTTGATGGTGATTATAAATACTCTCACAGAAGACATTTTGTTTGCATAATCCACTCAGGCTTCTTCCTGCACTCTTCCCAGCTCGTAGGTGAAACTGACCTACACTGGGACTGTCAGCTGAACATGCCTCCTTCAAATCATGTTGTGTACATACATGTATACATCAACAAATAGGTTTAAAAAATGAAGAGCATCATAACAACTACAATCCTTGCAAATTGAAGTGCACTCTTTACAAAGCTTGTTTCCAGTAGCAGCACACATCTCACACTCCAGGTACATCACTGTCTGCATAATGTCTCATAATGGACAATCTCAGAGCAGAGAGCTCGTGACTGAATGCAGCACAACTACATGTGTAGAACCTACTGAGACAAATTAGATGGCTGAGCTTTTAAACCTATATTGATGTTTTATCCACAGGACCATTATTAAGAAATGGGTATCAGAGAAGGAAGGTGGGCTTTCCACAACCTCAGGAAACTAAGATTCTCTGCATGGCAGTATTTTTAAAGTGGAAATTAAAAATCAAACACTACCAACAACCTAACTCGTAAAATAACCCTACCATCTGTTACTTCCACATTGACCGACGTAGGCACAAATGATCTAAAGAAAGGTTAGTCCTACGCAAAGAAGTAGGAGTCATGCAAATCATTGCAGATTGATGCTGGAATTGCTAAGTAGTTGTGACTCCAAACTGAAATATAGGGTTTCTTTGTGCTTTCTCTGAAAACATTCTTGTTAATAATGTGAAACTCCACTGAGAAAGGCTGCTCAAATATCAAAATATCTATAAAAATATCAAATATGTTTTATAATTTATCAAATATAAATATCTATAAAAAATGTAAATAAAATATATATAATATAAAAATCAGAAAATGTTACTTTATTTTCAGAAAATATACTCTGTACATGCCTTCTCTCTATTACAAATCCTACTTGTTCTTACACTGTAATATTATAGAATATTGTTACGCTACCCATACATGAGCTCCGGAGTGAATGAATGAAGGATAGACAAATAAAAAGACAAAAAAATACAGTCACAGAGAAATTGTAGCTTATTAAAAATTATAATACATTTCTGCTTTTATTAAAAAAAATTATAAAGCAACTTCCTGAATAAGCACATTTGGCAAAGGAACATAAACAGTGGAGAGTTTGAGCTGAAAGGCAGGGCCACACTTGCTCATTGTTCCGTGTTACTGGCACACAGTCAACTAGGAGAAAATGAACAGTACCTCCAAACACACTGGAGCAGCTTACAGTGCTTGGTTTCTCAATCCACACATTCTTAAAAGGCCCTGTGATACACAATACTAGATTTTTTGTTTGTAAGAACTAGTTAACTGGACAGAAGCCATTGTTAGCCAGTCCAACATATATCACACTACAAACAATCCTAACACTGACGTCCTTTAACTTGAAGATCTTGTAGCCTTACTTGTCCAAGTGCTGTGTAAATATTGTTAGTTCTGGTCCATGTTTTCCCTTTGAACCGGCAGCCTAATCACACTCTGAGTTTCTGTTCTCAGGCAACAGACACACATTACATGAAGCTGTCTGGCAGTGTCTGAAAGGGCAGATAAGTCGTAGACAATTCTTAGTATTAGGAACAAAATACAAGAGATGGAAACTGCAGCAGTAGCATGCAACTATGATGGAATTAGAATCACTGAAGTGTAAGAGAGAATAGTGGTGACAAACGCAAGATTACTGAATACACAACTTAAAACTGTAAAAAAAGGTTTTCAGGCTTTTGATAAGGTTTCTAAGAAAGATTAACCGTCAAATTGCAGGTGGTAAGCATTCATTCAGATGTACTGTATGTGTCTGGAGTAAGAACTGGTTATCAGGTAGAAAAAAAATCAGTAAGGATAAGGGAATGTGAATATTCAAATTATGATGATGTAATTAGCAGATCTTTTGCAGACCAGTTTACAAATGACATCAAAACAGAAGGTATTAACTAACACACTAGAAGGAGATTCAAAGATTCTAGACAGAAATTGCCAAAACACGGGGATAAGTGGAGATTGACACATGCAGATTGCAAAGAGCAAAAACAAATAAGAAGCAAAAGATGGGAAACATTGACCTCGTAGAAACTCTGTTTCCATCTTCTAATCTAGACAATGTAGGGAAGCAAAAATGGAAAACTAAATGTATATAAAGTTAAAAGTGGATTTTAAATTAATGGAATGTATGTTAAAATTGTACTATGCACTAGTTAGGTCTCACTTATGTTCAGTTATAGTGGCAATGTTGGGGAAAAAAAATATTGCTGCTCTGGAATCAGTCCTGAGAAGACAGATCAGACACATTCCTGGGCTTGAAGACATGTCCTATCTGAATCTTTTTAGTTTTAAACAGAGAGGATCCAGTCTAGCACATTTCAGGTTTCTGCAAACTCCGACTACGCAGCAGAAAATGGCAGCCAACCTGCTAGTAGACAGATCTGCACGCACTGTGCTTCTTTATCTTTCCTACACAGCATTTGTAGTACTGCCTCAGGATTTGTATCATTAGAATTAGTGTATAAGAACAGGAGGAGGGTATCTGGCCTGTCTCACTCATTTGGTTGCCAGTAGGTTTATGATCTACAAAGTTAGGTATTTAAAGGTATTTTCTCAAAGGGTCATACAGCAACACCTTCAACCATGTGGCTAGAAAGCTGATTCCAGGCTCCCACAACCCTGTGTGTAAAGTAGTGTCTCCATTTGCTGCTCTGAATTGTCCTAAACCTCATTTGCCTTAACTTCCACCTGTGCGCTCAGGCAGGACTTGCTGTTGGTGCCGATTCTGAAAAAGTCCCCAGTACCTGAATCAAGTCCTCACACAAACTTCTGCATTTGAAATGCATGATTGAATGGCTTATATAACAAAGAAAATAAGCCTTTTTTTATGGGTCATTTTTCCAGATTAAAAATGTAGTCAAACATTAAGTTACACTGCCAGTGGAATGGAAGTTTTAATTAAAGGATATTTGATAGAAAGAAATTTTAATAAAAACCTAAACTGGCACAAAGTGATAATTCTGCAGAATCAGGAAGAGTGCAACCTAACTTTCACCTATCTTTGTCCTTTTCAAGAGCATGAAACGCGTGGGAATTTATGGGAATGAAGTTGCTGTGTCTAATACCGAAGGGTATGTATTATTGCTTCACTGATAAGGTGATGCATTTTTCTTTAGGCCTGCAGAGACCTGTTTTCTACAGTAGGGCTCAGTGCACATATCTGCCACAAGTCAAGGTACAAGTACCAGAAAGAAATACATAGCTTATGGCAGCATTTATATGGAACCTAAATCTCTTTTTCTCAGTGGTCTGATTATAGTTTATTGCCATATTTCATTGAGGCACTGGTAGCTGTTACCTTCACTTACACTTCAATACTTACTATCATGGTAAATTCATGTGTTTAATCCTACATTTCAGTAATTACTTCAACAGACTTTCTATTGAAACATTTTTTTCAAAACCACAAACTTAATATTTTGTAACACTGTGCCTGCCATACATATGTCAACAACAATTGTTACAATTGTTTTGGATATTGCAACAAGCACTAATGAAAAACACCTTTACTTCCATTCTACTTGACTGAACCCACACATATTACACACAGTAGCTACAGCTATCCAATTTTTTTGTTTATTGTAAACATGTCACAAAAAGGAACTATTATTCATTGTTATTTGTTTTGGCAACACTTTGTGTCCTTGGTCATACCAGTGAAGCACTCTGAATTCCAAAAAAATACAGTGTTTGGTTACGTCTTGCTCTGTATTCTGTCATAATACTTGTTCTGTCAAATCTAAGTTTCCAGTACCGCAGTTCGTCTCGACTGATGCAAAAACTCAAAACATGATCAAGAGAATTACCTGTTGCTCCTAGCTTTTATTAGCCCAAGCGAGCTCTCATCTTTTCAGTCTGAAACAAGCATAGATAATTAATTTGTATTTTTAAGCCATGACCATGGCAGCTGTAATTTGCAACGCCGCGTTATTAATGAGGACTGTCATAACTTACATATTGCCTCATATCCTAGGTCGCTAGAACATTATTTGTATGTTGCATTTTGTATGAGAGATTTAGGAAAATATTTGCAATCAGTCCTCTTAAATATTTCTTCTGTACCATGGATGCTCGTCGTCTGCAAACGGGATAAATCACCTCCTCTCAAAACCTGTAATATTCTGAAGGAAGAGGCACTCATTCGCCAATCACCTGAATGCTGAATACGGGCTCATTTTTTACTTTAATTTTCCGACCATTAACGAAACAAGTCTAATAATCTAGACCACCACCGTGTTTACGCGTTACGTCTTCACGAAGACCTTAAACTTCTTGTTATTCAAGAATCAGAGTAGGGGAGTAACGGGAGGTTGAACTTTCTGTGCCCCCATCCACCAAAGAGCCTGGATACACAGTTAATGGACATGAACGAAACATAATAGCAGCAGCCCCTCCGTCCACATGGCAGGCAGCTCGCGCCTTACCTTGCAGATTCTGCACTCTGATGTCGCTGATCTGTCCGATCAGCTCCTCGCGTTCAAACCAGTCGTCCCATTCGTGTCCTGCCATTTAGACCCCTTTAAAAGTTGCGATGTCGAAACTCGCGTTGAACCGGCACACTTTCTCCTAAAACCTTTGCAGTTTCCTTAGTAGCTGTAGTACGGGTTGAAAGGCACAGACGAGAGAGAAAAGCAATCTCCTCAGCGCTTTCCTGGTGGAGAGGCTGGACTGTTGCTGTGCATTGTGATCGTGAAGTTGAGTTTTCCCTGTGACGCAGCCAGCAGGCACAACAGGCTCACCGGGGGAGAGGCAGATTGAGAGGGAAGAGGAAGAAAGGGCACCTGGTTAATATTTATAGGAAAAGCCAGCACACGCCCATTTAACAGCCACCTTACCGATACAGTAACGAGGAGTGAAGGAGGTTGGCGATCATTATCCAGAAACTGCAGAGGCGGGGAAGGGCGAGATCCTGGGTTCAGTATAGTGATGGGTTCCATTTGCGTGCATTTGGCACTACTTCCACATGCAAAACGCCGAGATTTGTCACTTCAGCTTCAGGATGTTTTAACTATCTCTATCCCAGGGCGTGTGCAAGCGATGCTAATTCATGATTCTCAAGACCTGTGATAAAAGGTCTTTTGACCAACCACAGAAGTCCCGTTTGAAACCTAATATCTACAGTGCCTTGCGAAAGTATTCGGCCCCCTTGAACTTTTCAACCTTTTGCCACATTTCAGGCTTCAAACATAAAGATATAAATTTTTTATTTTATGTGAAGAATCACCAACAAGTGGGACACAATTGTGAAGTGGAACGAAATCTATTGGATTTTTGAAACTTTTTTAACTAATAAAAAAATGAAAAGTGGGGCGTGCAAAATTATTCGGCCCCCTTGCGTTAATACTTTGTAGAGCCACCTTTTGCTGCGATTACAGCTGCAAGTCGCTTGGGGTATGTCTCTATCAGTTTTGCACATCGAGAGACTGAAATTCCTGCCCATTCTTCCTTGCAAAACAGCTCGAGCTCAGTGAGGTTGGATGGAGAGCGTTTGTGAACAGCAGTTTTCAGCTCTTTCCACAGATTCTCGATTGGATTCAGGTCTGGACTTTGACTTGGCCATTCAAACACCTGGATACGTTTATTTGTGAACCATTCCTTTGTAGATTTTGCTGTATGTTTGGGATCATTGTCTTGTTGGAAGATAAATCTCCGTCCCAGTTTCAGGTCTTTTGCAGACTCCAACAGGTTTTCATCCAGAATGGTCCTGTATTTGGCTGCATCCATCTTCCCCTCAATTTTAACCATCTTCCCTGTCCCTGCTGAAGAAAAGCAGGCCCAAACCATGATGCTGCCACCACCATGTTTGACAGTGGGGATGGTGTGTTGAGGGTGATGAGCTGTGTTGCTTTTACGCCAAACATATCGTTTTGCATTGTGGCCAAAAAGTTCGATTTTGGTTTCATCTGACCAGAGCACCTTCTTCCACATGTTTGGGGTGTCTCCCAGGTGGCTTGTGGCAAACTTTAGACGAGACTTTTTATGGATATCTTTGAGAAATGGCTTTCTTCTTGCCACTCTTCCATAAAGGCCAGATTTGTGCAGTGTAAGACTGATTGTTGTCCTATGGACAGACTCTCCCACCTCAGCTGTAGTTCTCTGCAGTTCATCCAGAGTGATCATGGGCCTCTTGGCTGCATCTCTGATCAGTCTTCTCCTTGTCTGAGCTGAAAGTTTAGAGGGACGGCCAGGTCTTGGTAGATTTGCAGTGGTCTGATACTCCTTCCATTTCAAGATGATCGCTTGCACAGTGCTCCTTGGGATGTTTGAAGCTTGGGAAATCTTTTTGTATCCAAATCCGGCTTTAAACTTCTCCACAACAGTATTACGGACCTGCCTGGTGTGTTCCTTGGTCTTCATGATGCTCTCTGCGCTTTCAACAGAACCTTGAGACTATCACAGAGCAGGTGCATTTATACAGAGACTTGATTACACACAGGTGGATTCTATTTATCACCATCAGTCATTTAGGACAACATTGGATCATTCAGAGATCCTCGCTGAACTTCTGGAGTGAGTTTGCTGCACTGAAAGTAAAGGGGCCGAATAATTTTGCACGCCCCACTTTTCATTTTTTTATTAGTTAAAAAAGTTTAAAAAATCCAATAGATTTCGTTCCACTTCACAATTGTGTCCCACGTGTTGGTGATTCTTCACATAAAATAAAAAAATTATATCTTTATGTTTGAAGCCTGAAATGTGGCAAAAGGTTGAAAAGTTCAAGGGGGCCGAATACTTTCGCAAGGCACTGTATTTTATTATTGTATGTAGCATATCTCCAAACTTAAAGTCTTGTAAATTAATTTAATAATATCAATTATAAAAATTGAAACAGATCACGGAAGCAAAAATAATCTGAACGTTTAGTTAAGTGCTCTTTTATGGTGCTGTGTGCCTATATTGTTTAATTTTTATGCCATTTTTTGGATTAGATTGTGCTTTAATGATTTCTATTTCTCCATCTCCATCATCTTTTTGAAGACAGTGGTAGCAGGGTCTACCGCTCTCTCTGGTCTACTTGCCCACCAGCCCTCTAACGTCTGTGAGCTTCCCACCTCGCTCCCGACTTCTGGGGGATTTCTAAATTGCCCTTTGTCTTTATGTATTTTAGAAAAGATCCATCTTTTTCTGACAATGCACCCATTGCTCTCTGCTTTCATCCTTCTCTTTAGCATTCAACTCTGCCAAATATTCAGATTTTCAATCTATCTTTTTCAAAATCTCTAACATTTTCTACATAAGAATATAAAGATACATGAGAAGTTACAAACAAGAGGAGGCCATTCTGCCCAGCCTGCTCATTTGGCTGATAGTAGTTTGATTATCTGATCTGTGGATCTCGTCTCTTCCAATCGCTTCTTGATTCTGAATTCTACTTTATCTGCCCCCTCACCCACCCTCAGCCTGTTCACTTTTCTGAACTCCTCCCACGTGTTTCCTTTCTCTGGTTCAGACATCTCCACCTTGATCAGAAACCTACCACTTGAACTCAGGACACTCCTCAGGACTCACCTCTTGCAGGTTTCTGGTCCTGATTTCCTTCAGAATTGTCTTGTTAACACCTCTAGTTTTAAACAGTCTTACACTTGTCCTAAAAAACACACCGCCGATCCTTCTTTCAGAGCTGCCATCCTGTCTGCTTCCTCCCCTTTCTTTCTAACGTTCTGCTGGAGCGAGTGATACAGGGTGAAGTCTAGTATGTTCCTGCTGCTTCTACCTGAGTATGTTTTGCTGCTTTGTTCCTCCAGTCCTTGCACAGACTCCCTGCTCTGGCATACATCCGATTCAAGACCCTGGTCCTCACCTACCACTATCTGTGACTCTGCAGCTGCCTGTCTTCAGTCTCTTGCCTTCCCCAACACCTCCCACCTTCTCTATGGCCCGAAAATATCAGCGACAATCAGAGTACTGGAATTTATGAAAATTTATTAAGTTAGTTGTTAGTTGTTAAAAAGGAATGAAGACTGGTATATTGTGTATACAAGTTGTTTTTGTGTGTTTCCAACAACTGCTTCATAAAACTGTACACTGTGGTTCACGTACAAATTGGGCAATGGGGACTTGTCTCTCTAAGCCATCGTTGACACAGTGAACAACGTAGATGCCCTAGTGTGCATCATCATTGTGAAGATGTGCACCTGCACATACAGTATACAACTGATTTTGTGAATATTATGTGTCATGTTATTCTACTTTCCAAAGAATGGAAATGGGATAATGCCAAGTTATTGTTCTTGCAGTTTCTTATCTGATACTGCTATGATTTATTTCTGTTTATCTAACAGTAATAGTTTTTATTCAGAAATCCCCTAATTTTTATTATTTATATGAGATAACATGGAACAAGCCAAATCAAGGGAAAACACAAATATGAAACAGCAAAATTCTGATGAAAATAAATTTTAAAACTTATTTTCAAGGCATGTGTCCAACAGAAAGAACAATTTCTGGCTCAGCTAAGATTATTTCATACTTTTTTACAACCAACAGCATTGTGACTCAGCAGGCTGTTTATTAAAGTTATCGCTCATGCAGTGCAAATATGAACATGAAACCCACAAATGAATAACACTACTAAAATACCTGTATGGTGTCAAATATTATACATCTTACAGAACTGTATTTGATTCATTGCACTGGCCTGTGTGCTACAATAATTATTTTAAGATGTATAAAAAAAGTTGTAAGCAGAATTTACAGTTCAAAATGTTTTAAAAGCTTATTTACCATTCTCAAATATTTTCTCTAACTTAGTTTGTATGCAAAGTTTATGTAACACTGTAACATCATAACATATTGCCTATGCTTATATATATTTTTTTGCTTTATAGAAGTCATAAGGTATAACATGTAATACCAACTACAGAACTCATAATGCTTTCAGCATGTTAATTTTAATTTTATTATGTCAAATTCAAATGTACTTTTAATAACTGATTTGATCTTGCCATCAAGAATGATTTTGTGGTGAACTGTAATTTATACTCCTACATCCATCCATGCATTTTCTAAACACTTTATCCAACAAAGGATCACAGGAGAGCTGGAGCCTATCCTGGCAAGTAATGGGCGCCAGGCAGGGTTCAGTCAGAATGGGACACCAGTCCCTCACAGTGTACATAGACACACACACAAACATGCACACACTGACACCAAGGCTCATTTTCCCAGAAGCCAGCTAAGCCAGTTACTAGTATGCCTTTGGAGTGTGGGAGGAAACTGGAGCACCCAGAGGAAACCCACACAAACACAGGGAGAACATACAGACTCCAAACAGACAGCACACCAGGTCCGGAATTGAATCTGGGGCCTCAGAGCTCCGACACACTAATGCTAACCACTGCGCCACTGTGTCACCCTATATTGTTACAATATATAGTTAATCAGACTATAAACCATCAGCTGTGCTGGGAGCTCTACTGACCCAACAGTAAGATGTTGAAATTGATATTCCATATCTTAAATGTGTAGTCACTAGTCTGAAAAAAATGCTTAATTGGGTTACTTATCTGTTATTATGAAAACTGCACTAACCCTCATTACCAGCATGATGTTTTCAAAAACTCCAACATTAAAAGAAAACACCAATAGAGAAGAAGAAATGGTGAGGGAGATCAACACTGTAGTCATTCGGTTCAGACAGGTGAAGGGTGGGACTGGATTCTACCTGTAAACAGAGTTTTCAGAACGGAGTCTAACAAAGTGACGCATTAAACTCCAGGCTTCCACAAACTATGACTGACCCTATGGGCTCCACTTCAACTACACAAACCAGAGAGAGTAATCAATTAATAATATGATTTGATATGTTTCAGACGAGCAGACAACAATGAAGCACATGAACAAAATTAAAATTAGCACTCTCACTACTGAATACAGCCTGCAAAAAAAATCAGAATTTATTACAAAATGACTTTAACAGGCTGTAAAGAAGTTAATGTCTGTTTTGAACTCAGTCATCAAACCTGTAATGGGAATGTAGTATTGATGTAGAGCACTTGTCATTATTGACACTCAGAATTATAAATAAGCTGTGGATAAACATCAGGCCATTGGACTATATTAAGACGAGTATATATTTACATCAGATATATGCCACTTCAAAAGTACAATATTTTATAGAAAGACTAACAAAAAAGGCAAATAAGACTTAATCCAATGTTTGTAAAACAACAGGTCTGATTCAGCAAGTGTCTACAATGCGGGAAAGATTGACAGCATTTTAACATGTTGGAAACTGAGGCTGCTTAGAGTATCAACAGATCTTGTAAAAACTGACCTGTTGATGTAGCCCAGAAATACAAGCTTTATGGTTTAAGCCAGTTTCTGTTAAAACTGGAAAATATTTGCAGGATCCAGTTTTATAGCAAACTGCTCTTAATAAGCTTTTATTATTTTAATGTAATTCAGCTGCCCAATTTAACCTTTATGAAAAACAAGGAAATAGCACATGTTTTGGAATGGTATTAGCTTTCTCTTCCCTGTTTATTTTATCATGAGTCATGTTAAGATGTCTGTTAAGAACATATATCAAACAAGAAGATTAAAGATCTCTCCAAGCCCATTGTTTCCCATTTCACCTCTGACGGCCACGACCACTCTAATCTCTCCGTCTGTGTTCTCAAAGACGGTTTTCCTAACTCATACATCAGAAAGACTACAGAAACCAAAATTATCCTGCAGCTAGGATCACACCTTCCCCCTTCTCTTAACAACAGACTACTTTTAGACTAAATTTTCTCCATTCATTGGTAGTTTCATTTAACACCTCTTGATTGGCCTCTCTTTCTGTCCCCTGCTCCCGCCCCTCGCTCCTCCTCTCTCCCAGCTTTTGTTCTCCTGCTACTTTACCTTTGCTTACTGCCCTGTCTCTCTCACACCTGAAGAAGGCTCCACGGTCGAAACGTTGTGTTTTCTCTCTTTTTCAGCATGGAATAAACCTATTACTTGTTCCTTTACATTAAACAACGTTGATGATCCCATTAAGAGTGTCCAGAGCCAAAGAATAATCTGTCATTTAAAGGATGAGGTAGAATGATGTAGAATGATGTACTGTTTACATCAAGGACAGATCACAGCAGCACAAAAGAAATGCAGGTGTGAGGAACAAACCCGCCTCACCTTATCCACGGGTCTTTTCAATACATGTACAGTGTGTGACAGGAACAAACCTGACACACCCGTTCTTTAGCAGAGCACCATTCCAACAACAGGGCGATTGCTGTTTAATACTGCTCACCTGTCTGGAAATACTGTACTTAACTGCTGTACCTCCAAATCTGGAACTTCAGTTCACTTCAAGTTAATTGTTTGTTTTGGGCCAATTACTACCTGTCCAGAAAATTAATTTGCTCTACTAACCGACTAAAAATAAAAGTCATTAGCTCAGCCTTTTTTAGAATATTTTATCTACTTTTAAAAATGGGACCTAATGTCATTTACATAGGTCAAAGAAACCCATTAATTTTATGATGTTACATGAACTGCGTATTTTTATTTTGTTAAATCAAAAGATCTTTATTTTTACTTTCATGATCTGACAGGGACTGGAAACTCAACTTGCACCTCAAATTAACATTTTTATTTTATTTTAACAACAATAAAAAACAATAAAAATCATGATCATGGAACACATGGATGCTTGTCTCCTGCTTTCACCATATTAATGCAGCACACATCCCCTGAAGAAGTGTATTGCTGCCAAACATTGGTATTAATATGCTTTTAGTTTTACTGTTTGGTTCCAAGCATTAAATGATTTGAACAGTTCTCATCACTTTTGTTACAACTGTGTTTGGTAAACTCAATTCATGTCAGAGCTCACCTTAAATCTTTAAAAAATCCATTCATGTTCACTTGGGTTTGTTTGCTATGTTTTCATTCCCAGCACGTAAGATCTATGTGATGCCTGAAGGACTTTGTTGAGGGACTATCTCTAGACTATCTGGAAATCTTCCAGGAAAATAGTCCCTTGGCATACTAAAGCATTCATGTAATTTAGGGGTAGGGGAGCAGATGACCAGTTCCTGCTTTTTAAATTTCAAAAGATACTTCATATGCAGAAAACAAGACCATTTGAATCAATGGACAGTGTTTTTTTATGTACTGATGCTTTGGAATATGTATTTTACACTAATTGTGTAATGTAATTTAGAACTGTCCCACAAAGTCAGTAGTTCTAATTCAAATGTGCATTTTATGGAAGATCTCCAGTGTGTACAGAAAGTGAATTACCATACCCAGATCATGACTCCACATGTCAGATTACTTAGAGTCTATGCCACACCAACAATGTGATAATGTTGCACACTCATTTGGTGTTTTGAACAGCTTCAAAATACGTTACAGTAGGAGGGCGGTTGAACAACAGACACGTTGGCAAGTTTTCTGGGGCTGTGACTCCAGAGGGCACAGAGGAGCATGAGAAAAAAGTTTCATTTTCTGTAGGACGGGACACGTGCTCTTATGGGAAAGCAGTGGATTTAAAAATAAAAGTACAGCATTAAAATGAATTCTATCTCTATTGCATATGATTGTGACATTTTATTTTCCAAAATGTTACAATTTGTAGAGAAAAATGTCATTGTTCTGTACAATTTTCAATGGTTCAGGGGAAAGTGAGGAAAGAGCTGGGCAGTGTGGCACTTTGAGAGCCGCACACACAGAAAGTGTACTGTCATCTTAGCGCTGGAATCTCATTAAACACACACGTCACATGCAAATGCAGAGAAAAGCGAATCCTGTATTTTGTAGTAAAAGCAGGTAAATAATGCATAGGACATGATTTGAAAAGTAGGTCAGCATATTTTCCTCAGGTGCATGAGGCAGAAGTCATTCCCTTCCCTTTTCAGGGATCGTATCAAAATCGGACCATCTGCTGTTCTTGAATGTCCACTCAGTAATAATGGGGATTCACACAAATACTGTTTAACACAACGTACTTGACTGTGGCAGCTCTACAATACTCCTTTTCTGTTCATAGCTTTCCAGCTGAGCCTTGTTGTTTCTCTTTCACTTACACCTGTCAGACACTGAACGCTACTGGGCCAGATCTTGTCTTCTTTGAATAATTGCTGTTTAAAAAACGTATTTAGATTATGCAACATTTTTTTATATCAAATTTTCCAAAAGCACTGAACTGCCAGCTGTTTTACTTTCTATAGTTATACCTTTTATACTGTGTTAACTGTGTCAGAACCCCATGTTTTCCTTGTAGTAAAACGATGAATTTTTCAGTTATGGTATGGTTCATTTTTTATTGAAATGATATTAAAGAGAATGTGAAAAGTAAATAGTGAAACCCATCTCTTGGACTTCTTATCAATCTGGAATAATTTGTAATAAATAGTAAACTTTCTAAAAAACCTTTTGTTGGCATTTTATATAATAATATAAACAATTCACATAAAGCCTCATGTTGCTACATTTTGTACTCTTCAATCCAACAACACCTTACCAGAATGCTCTCTTCAATCCAGGACATTACCATAGCTACTGACTATCTGACTCATCTAAACAGATAAATACCCTAAAAATAGCCTCTGGGAGCTTTCAGGTTTACCTCCTGCAGAAGATGAATCTAGTCCCTGGGAAATAAAAAATGCAAGGCCAAAGGTCACATTCTAACTGGACAGGGACACATTCTAATACATCCCAGCTCGCTCATGTCACTCCCTCCTCTCCTGAAAGACAAAACATGAAAATAGCCAAACCCAGCCTACGAAATGCTATACAAAATTGATACATTCTAGCAAAATGCTATAGATAGATTAAGATCTAGACAGAAACAAACACCTACAAATGGATATATAAAGATCTGGGAAAAAAAAGATTAAAAGTCACATCCGGAAAACTGGTTCTGAAATACATCTTGCTGGCTATGTATATATGAAGTAAAAAAGTAATCCATCATATCCAAATGATAATGTTTTAAATTACTTTCTTCTGTTATGCATTTAACTCTTAATGAACAACATCAACTCCTTCTCACTCTTCCAGAAATAAACATTAGTGAGAAACAAACATCTTAGCTGAACAAAATGATGATTTCCGTACGCTTCGGCAGCAGCCAGTTTTGAAACATTTAAACCTACAGGGAGGGCTTGTGGCAGCTGAGCTGAGTTGTCATGGTGACATTTTAAAGGATTAAATATTTACCACACAGTGGGCAAAGCGTATGAAAAGCCCATTATTTCTTGCAGCCCAACAGTAGTGAAGGCATTGGATACATGTATAAGTATCACTTGGCAGGAGGCAGGTATCAGTAAGGGAGTTCCTACTGTTTACTTAAAATAAGAAGGCACAGCACTGGGGTCTGTGCATGACGGCGAGCACAACAAGCAGCATGGTTTCTGTAACCTACCATTACAATGGCTATTTTTCGTAGATGTGTGGGCTTAGAAGACTTGGGTATGCTTTGAATTATGTGTTGTTAAATGAGTGCAGAGAATGAGCATTTCCTTTTTCTGGAATGATTTGTGCTTGCCAGCACGCTTGCTCCCTGGAGGCTTCTCGGATGTCATGAGAAGCAGCCCTGCCCCTACCTGAGCCCTGGCAGAGGCAAACAGCGGCACTGGCTCCAGAGGAGGGCGCTCCGCAGTGACCGAGAGCTGGAATTCTGTGGACACCAGAGGGTTTATTTGGAAAAGATGCATCTTGCTCCAACAACATACACAAAGTAATTACATGGTAATTTTCACATATATCTCATTCATTTTCCTGTGTGATTCACATAGACACAAATGATTCATAGCTTATTCGTCTTATGTGAGATGTATGTGTTATAATGACAAAAAGCACAGAGAATACAGCAGGGCTCTCCCAAGAGTTGTAGGACTGTCTATTTAACTGTGACAATGCAGTTAAATTTATAATTTCAGTCATACAACCAGGAAAACCTACAGTAAGTGAGCATTAAAAAAGCTTTGGGACAAGTACTGCACAAACTATATACAATTATATTCTTTATAAATACACTTTAATTATAGTTTAGCATTGCTATGAAAACAATGAAGATGTATTTTTAGAACCTGTTCTTCATTGTTTTTGCTTATTATAATAACTTCATTATACAAGAACTAAAGTACACAGCCAGTTTTGACATTTTTATAATAATCATTGCATAATTTTCAGCTGTGATGTGTCCACATCACTGTGTTCCGATAAGATTAAGGAAAAGGGAAAAATTAACAAATACAATTTTTTAAGTTTTAAAAAATATCATGACAGGCCAGGTACAACTCCTTTGAAACGCAAGAGTATACAAGGCACTGACAGGCAATACATTCCAATCTAAATAAATTTAATAGCACATGTTGATATTCATTTTGAGAAACCATCATTTTGAAAGGCCATATCAATTATGTACTGTAGGGGCTAAACCTCCTTTCAGTCCTGTGTTTCTCCCCTGCCCTGCCCTGCTAAATGCATGTGTTCAACAAGCATTTTAAGAATCATTAAAGTAAACAGTAATTTCAGAGCAAGAGAAGAAAACAATCAAATAAAATGCAGATAAAACACACAAAAGCCCAGAAAAAAAATATACATATATATGTATTTTTCACAGTTTTGTTCATAGATTGAGATAACATATAGACTGTCACCAAATACTGATTCTCACTTATGAAGGGAACGAGGGCAGCCTGTGGAAGTGGTACCTTTTTCAACACGTGTGGGAGTGCACTGCAGGCACAGTGCTTTCTAAGAGCTGGGATCCAGTTTAAATACATCACATAAGAGCACTTCCTGTGCTGAACAGCATTCATGGCTACAGAACACTAACAGGCAATTGTTTCATGTTCATGAGTTATCTGTTTTTAAAATGTTTAGCTACACTTGAAAGCACACAAAATTCCTTTGTTATCATATTCTAAAAAGTTTACCGTACAGTATGTTTTGGGTGCACAAATATACCATTGTGGACAATATTCAATTTTCTTTACAGTAGATCTAAGCATGAGGTTACTGTTTGGCAAGATCTAACCCACTTCCCACTCTGTTTGTTTTGTACTGTACATGATGCCCCGTGAAGCTCTCATTCTCTTATTACACAAGATTAAAAGGCAACTTGCTCTACTCATCCTCCTGAAAAGACGTTATCTATTCATGAATCTCGAATCTTTGATTTTGTGTCCATTTTACTTCGCTGTTTGGGGAGGAGTAGGGTTCAAGTCCTCACTACAGACACTTCTGTCGTACCCCAGTGGTTTCAGCCCACCCAGCTGTACCAGTGGTGACCAGCACTGATGGGGGTCGTCCCTGTGCTGGACTGGTGTCCCAACCTGGGGGACTCATTCTCTCCAGACCCTTTAACACTACAGAAACCAGGATGAGCTCTGGCCCAATATATGTCTGTGGATCCAGTATCTACTTTAGCTTTTTTAGCTCCTTGTTCTCAATAACAAAGCACATTATTGGTCTCCCTTAATGCTATCACATTTTGTACTTCTCTGTACAACAGTTTCCAGCAATGTTTTTTTTAAGCTAATGAAAACCTACCCTGAAAAAGACACAACAGTTCTGTACAGGGTAAGCCTTCAGAATCCCAAGGACAACACAAATAGAATGATTATAATGATGAATCCAAATAAAAATAAATGTATTTAGGTCAGTTGTTTATGGTTTAGTTTTAACAGTAATGTCATCTCAGATATCACTGATAAAACAAAACAATAACAACCTCTGGTTTAACTTTTCAGTTGATAATACAAAACGATTTAGGATCTCTATAATGCATTTATTGCACAATTTATCTGGCTCACATTACGCTTTACTACCCCATCAGATACAACGCAGTATTTTTATGTGGACATTGATCCATTTAATCAATTAAATCACATTAGCTATTACAGCCCTGCACATTCCTCTGCTTCCACCTCAGGGAAAAAAGAAAAAATTCCTTGTTTTGTACATTTTTGTTTTGTTGTGTTGTTATTATAATCTTTCAAAACAGAAAGTGATAAATAAAAAATAGAAAAGATATTTCTTAACATCGTTTTTAGTTACACTGTTGAAACAACAAGTTTCATCCATTCAAATGAAATGAAACCCTCCCTTACTTACAAGCGGAAGAGGTTAGATTTTTGGTTTCAGATTCAATGCCTGAGGAACGTCACCCTGTCAGACTTGTTTTATTCTTGTTTTGTTTTTAAAACTCCTCTTTCCATTGAACTGAATGAGGTGACTATTCCTGAGCAAGACGATCAGAACATACATGTTTCATGGTCAAGCAGAAGCACCTTTAAAGTGCTTCTCTTTCACTTAATAATTTACTACCATAGTAAAACAGACAAGCAACCACAGACAAGGAACTAATCTGCATTCAAGCATGACCTTCCCTTGGTACATTAAATTCATGAGACATTCATGACAGCTGAAACAACAGGCAAATATTTGTGGCACACCATCATTAAATTGAAGCAGTCTGGATTTATACACACATATTGCATATTTATTATCTTTGAAAGTATCATATAAAAATACTAGTTAAATACATATTCTGGTTATACATTTTTAAAAGTGTTCTGCTAACAGTGCTTCAGTTTTTAGTTTATAGAATAGTAAAATATAATATTTGACAAAAGAATTACATTTTGAAACTCCTTGATTGTGCGAATAATGACATATATATTCATGTCATGGTAAACATGTATCACCAATATCTACAGACACTGGTACAGAATATCCATTCTCTAAAAACATGGCTTACTCCATAATCCACAGTTTTCAACAGCAGTTCTTCATATAGGAGCATTTGCTAAACAAATCCCTAGTGAAGTTAGTAAGAAGTTGTTTCCATGAATATCAAATCAAAATGATTACACAGAACAAACCGCAGTAATACACATATGCAATTCTTCATGAGAGTAACAACAGATTTTCCTTAAAAATGGATCTGTTAAATGAATATGAATTATCGCGTTAGACAAACTATTACAGTGCTGTATATCGTGTAAGCTCTGTAGAACTACCTGAACTAAGGTACAACTATATTTAATATTTTCATAAAGCTCCATGCAGAAATTGATAATGAACAAGACAGTAAATGAGGAAGAACATGAAAGAACAAGAATGACTGCAGTTAATGGTGGTGACAAAAAGACAGGCAATTGTCACATGAGGGGAAAAAAGTCAACAGAGGTCTGAAGTTCATTTGTCACTAAAACCCATCTTTGCAGAAAAAAAGTCATACCTCCTGCATTAGATATACTGCAGTCATTTTTATACAATAGAAAGCTCTATCGAGTGAATTTTAGCAAATTCAAAATTTCCTTGACTACCACCACCCTTCAATAACCACATTACAGGAGAACTGATACATTTGTAATGACTTGTTTCCCCAAGACAAATAATTATTTGTTGAAACCAGTACTGGAGACTCAGTTTCCCCAAACGGTTAAAATATCCAGATACTACAGGAAGCGGCAGAATAAAGAAATAGAGTTAAGGATTATTGCATCTTCTTTTCCCTGTACAACACCATCACCTGAAACATTTAAGTTATCCCAGTAATTATCATGACAAGCTGGGCTATAGAACACTTCTATACAACAACAAACAAAATACATCTAGGAGATGCGTTACTACCAGGAGTGTTTCATGACATAATGTTTTCAAAAATAATATTTTTCTTCGTGAATGTAAAGTAAATACTTTTCAAGATAAACTTATAAAATTATAAAGGATATTAAGATATAAAACACAAAGCAATGCCTTCATCTGGTCTTTCTGACAATGTTTAGAATGATAAGAATACAAAGTGAAATGTAAAATAATAAAAAAACATAAAAATTAAAATAATGTCGATTTCATTTATCCCACCTATGTGGGAGAACAGTTTAGCAAACTATTTAAAGGCATATCACATGTATACAGTTACTTATGCATACGTTTCAATATGACATTAGTCATGAAGCATGCTGTGTGTTGCTCATTTATGAATCAGCTCTGCTTGTTCTAACTCATTAAAAGTAGGAGTACGTTCTTTGGGACTATAGCTTATCCTGTGCAATTCACTTTGTAATTTATTCACTTTGACACAGTGTCAAAGATACATATGATCAATGAATACTCCATCAATGATACCAAAATAAAAAAAAAAAATCAATGAATGTAATATAGTTAGAATATTATGTTGCTTAAATAAGTAAAATTGTCATGGTTATTTATCACAAGGACGTAAATACTGTACTTCATTAGTTCTCTGAATATTGCATATGGGTTTTCTTATCCATAGCATAGCATATCAACAGCACAGTTAAAGATCAAAATAACAAAAAGTTGTATTTCTGTACATTCTAAGTATCAACTTCTGTGAAATTAGCATTTCAATTTTTTTGTGTATAGAAAAAGTGTGAACATTAGAGCTATGTTCTGTAATGTAGCTGTTCTTACAGCTAAGCCAGAGAATGTGGCCTTTACTGTGGTTTTAGTTATACATGTTGTATTCAGTACTCGTGAACCCTGTTCTTGTCAGCAGTCAACTTGCAGCACACATGATTTGCTTTATCAGGAAAGACCAAAACATACATGAAGTGCAGGTCGCCTATTGCTCAGTTCCATTAACTGAGTGCTGCTGATGCATATTACAGTACATTTCTGGCTTCATGACTAATGTAGTTTTCAGAAGAAAAATTAAAATATGAAATACAAATCTGAAAGAATTTTTCTATGTTCTGACTGGCCGCTTTATCTAAGATCAGTGCATAATGTTTGGAGATCAGCCATGACTGTGATACTCCCTTATGTTGGAGGAGGTCCTTCATATCTCAGCATCAAGTTGAAGGATCGGGCAAAGTTGTTGGCCAGGGAGCAGCTGCTGGCAGTTTCGTCACCCCAGGGCAGCAGGAACGCCAGCAGGAGCAGGCAAAGGAGCAGGAGCTGCAGGGGTAGGGCAACACAGCACACCCTGTACAAGAACCCAGAGCGCTTCTGCAAAACGGCAGGCAGAGGCTACAGTCAGAGAACCTTCAAACACCACTGAGTGCTCTGAGAGCAGTTCAGATGAATCATCCCCTGTTCAATAAAGACAGCTGCATTTTCTCTGCAGGTTTGTAGATGTATACTAGTCTAAGTAAATTTCATGAGAAATGATAAGAAATATCATATATAGAATTTTAAAAAAGAACAGATTAAAATTTTTTGCCAGTGTTACAACACTAGTTAACTTTATTTCTTCATGATAAATATGCTTCCAAGTTTCTATCTGAGGTTTTGTAAAATACATACTATTAGCAAATTTCTAGAAACATTTTTGCAATTTAGAAACATATTTCTATATAAAATCAATAATGTACATATCAGTGCACCAAAGTGTGCAAGACTCAGATACTTTTAAGCCAGTAAAATTATATTTGCAAAGATTTACGCCTACATAAAACTATTACCAGTCCATGATTTCACAGGGTAAAATTGAATGCAAAGAGTGCAATTTCCTTGGATAATGTCATGAGCCACTTTCCATCAACGCCTCTGCTATAGCTGTGCATTATGTAGGACATTTGTGAGGGGGCGGCAGATCTGCAGTGAGCAAAAGCTCTGTGAAATGCATTAATTTTATTCAGTGACTGCACTTCAGCTAAAATATTCACTTGACTTGCATTTATATGATTAACCACGAGAAAAATAACTAACCACTTGCAAAATTACAGATTAATAGGTTTCGAGGTTTATGTTTTAAAGATTCAAAAGAAGCGTGTCCCTTATTTTGCAGTCCTCAGCTCATTTAAACTTAATTGTTTAGTTAACAAAATAAGCATTTGAATTAGCAAATTATTAAGGCAAACAACCACAATACAAAAAAATAAAAGTTAAAATTAAATAACTAGCTATATAACTAGCTGTTCTAGCTGAGCAGCTCCTGTAGTAAATCATTAAATGTCTTCTTCAGACAGAAAATATTAGTAGATATAAATATATAATCCAAGGCAGAATAATAGATAGAAAATGCACCAATACAAGCAATAAAACCTTGAAAGTGCACTTTCAAAACAAAGCTATCCAGATCTCATCTGTTGAACGAAAACTTAAGGATTACTACACTGTATATTACAAAGACTTGCATTCATATTAGCAAAAAAAGGAATAGTAACCTACTCCAAAATCTACTCTTCAAAAAGCACACACAAAAATGGCAGTTGATTTTGTACAGAACTTCTTTTCTTCACAAACTTAATAAAAGTAAAATCTTTAAACTATTTTTAAACTATTTTAAACTAAGAATATTTAAACTATTCTATTTTTAAACTGCTAGACCCCTGCTGAAGTGCACTGACTGGCTGTTGGGAGAGCATGACACTCATAATCTCAGGGTAGTGGGTTCGTGTCCCACATCGGGTGCCGTGTGGGCACAAGGCGAACAACCCTGTCCCATTAAACAATGTTATGGAAACAGCAACAGGATGTTGCTATCCCTACATGCCGGAAGGCATAACAGACAAATATCCACATCCAGACCCCTGCTGATCCAGGTGGAAAGTTAATATGGCACTGTGATTTTTTTAATGATTGACAGATGGATTATTGAAGTGTATAACACGATGCAAACTCTCAAGAATTCTTGCATCGACACAAGTAACCTGCCATGAATGGCTTTTACACTGCCTGTTGTGAGCACTGAGCGAGTACTTCTGGATGGCTTTAGAATTAACACAGAGCTTTGACATTTCCTAATCTTGGGCTGCCCACTGTGCCTTTAAATTAAGTTTATTTTCTACTGGACAGCAGACTGCATGACCTCCCACAAGTGTCAACAACCTGAAAGTAGGCAGCGGATATTAACTTTGAAACCGTCTGCTTTGATGTGTTCTATATAAATACAATTTATTGGCCTCATGCATTGGCACTCTGACTTAAATTCACCTAAATTTGGTGTAGCTTTTTAAAAAAAATGTCAAACATGTTTTTTTAATTTTATTTTTATGTAATAACAAAACATAACTCTAAAAACGTGCAACAAGGACCCGGAAGTGCGGATAATGGAATAAAAACACTCTGACACCCCATTGGGCTTCAGCTACGAGCCCACAACGCGGTACGGGCTCAGCCCCACACGCTGGCTGCCATGGGTCTGAACCAGGCGGCGGCCCGAGCACCCTGTCCAGGCTCCGCACAACGCCCAGCCCCTGTGGAGTCCCGGCTCACCGCAGGAGTGGGTGATGTCAGTGGGAACCGCGCCAGACCACCGGCTGGCAAAGTGGAACGGGTCACTGGCCCAGAAGAACTCCCACCCCGAGGGCACCGCGACTGCAAGGCCAGTGACCCCCGTCAGATTTGTGCAAACAAAACCCCATGGGCCAGTGAAGCGTTCACTCCACTACTGAATTCATTGCATGCTCCGGTATCAGTCCCATACAGGAATGACTGTATTTATTAAAACTGGTTCACTCTACCTTTTGAATGCTGATCGGTTCATCAAGAGCACCAACGTCCTGTAAAACAACGTTAAGGCTATTCAGCAGATCTCCAAGAGAAAACACAGAAATATTCAAAATGGAAAAGACAATGTTAAACACAAGGCCAGCATCTTATGCATGGATTAGACCTCGTTTTGATCATTAGAGCAGTGTGATATGGTGCCACCTTGTGGCTGTGAATTGGCTCCTAAGCATTAGAACAGGACTGCCAGCAAATATTAGATCCCTTTAAAATTTCAACTAATACAAAAACTGGGACATTGTATCATTGGTAATAATGTATTACAATTAAATAAATCACATTCTGTAAGAACATGACAGGATACCCAATATTGTGATTACACTCACATCTTTGTATAAAGTAAACACTGAAAGACTTGTGCTCTTATAATCAAGTATTATGGTTGATATTATGCTACTTGTTGTTTTTTTTATTTGGCAATGTATAAAACAAAAATCAGCAGCAGTGTTTTTTTAAATATATTTTTGTTCTGAGAACCCCACTTATAGTTACTTGACGACAGACCCCAGACTGAGACACTGATTTCTTCGCTGTCTAGGACACACTGCACTCTGAACTGAGTTCTCTGCAAACCAAGCCTCTTCGCCATCAAAGTAAAAAAGTAAGAACTTCCATATCTATATTAAAACAATATATTACAAATGTAACCCAAAGGAAAGGGGTCCTCTGTGTTTGTACTTGACCTTGGGCCCGACACTTGCTGTCAAGTTTCGTGAATCTTTCAGTTTTGACTTGTAGAGCATCCAGCGATACCGCAGCTCCTCCAGCTCTGTGTCCCCCACACCTCTGCTGCCCGAGGACGTCATTAGCTGCTGGAAGAGGCTCTGCCCATGAGCGATATGAGAATGCAAATCCTGCGTGTGGAAAACAGATGTCTGTACTGAGGACGCATGAAAAGGGAAGGCAGCGACGTAGGACTTTCAGTTTCAGATTGGGACGCTGCCTTCATCCAGAGCTGGGGTTCCTAACCTGTGTTTCCTAATCCACAAGGATGACCTAGCATACTTATTTTGAAATGTCTAAGTACATTTCTGCTTTTCATTCCAAAATAACAATTTAGTCTTTACTTAAGTTCAAGTTTATTGTCATTATACTCATATACAGGTATATGGTATAACAAAATGCTATTTAGCTAGCTCTCAGATGATAAGTAGTACAAAAAACAACAACAATACAATTGTATAATAAAAGAAAGACAGAGACAACAGGCAGTGTGCAAAACAACAACAGTCAATGTGCAAAACAACAAAAGGTAACAGGTAATGTGCAAAACAACATCAGATGTGCAAAAACATACATCAACTCAATGAAATAAAGGATAGAAAATTATGGGGAGTGAGCTTTTTGACATGTGAGGTAGAGGTAGATTTCAATGTGTGTTTGAGTTTTTGGTAGGAAAGAAGGCACTGTGAGGTTCAGATCATAGGTGAGAGAGGCTGGGAGTTTAATAGTTTGATAGTGCGGGGGTAAAAACTGTCTCTGAGTCTAGTAGTCCTGGCCCGAATGTTCCGGTACCATTTTCCAGATGGTAGAGGTTCATACAGTCTGTAGCTGGGGTGTGTGGGGTCTTTGATGATGCTTAGAACTTTCCTCAAGCACCGTCTGTCATAAATGTCCTGTATGGATGGGAGGGCAACCCCAGTGATGGACTGGGCAGTGTTCACCACTTAGAGGGAATGGTCGTCACTAACTTATTGAATGACCTTCCAGAATGAGTATGGTTTTAGAAAATAATAATAGATTATTTTAGAAAAAAACATTCAAGAGCCATAGATACAAAAACTAACTTAAATCCTAATGCTATATTTTTGTTAGAAAGAACACACTAGTCTTTAAGCACATTCACCTGAGGACTGGGAAACTGGCTTACCTTAAGACCTTTTTGCCTGATTTTCAATTCTTTACCACTCAAAAAACCTCTTCGACTTAAAATCCTGGTTAGTTTATGGTTTTCACCCTGCAGCCATTCTTCAAACTTTTTCTGTAGTTTAATAAAGTCAACATTCCTTGGGGTTTCTTGTGAGACCTCCTGAAAAACATCATATGAAACACAGTAAAAAGAATCATCAGACTTGAGCCATCCATCTCTCTAATTTATCTGTTTTGCATATTTTTTTAAGTGTGTGCTATATTTGGTGTTATTATGATTATAGGGTTTAAAAAAAAATTTTTATTCAGCATTATTTCTCTTCTCTCCCCCTATATACATGGGGAAGCTCTCAACCTCCTGGACTGCAAGCTGCTACTACATTCAGTCTCTCTCAGCACACACACCCTTTAACCATTAAAGGCCAATAAACCCTGATGAACCTGAGTTCTGCTCTTCTGCGCCACCTTCCTACATCGCAGCCACAACTAAATAAAGGAGGGTCATGAAAGGTAATTCTCATATAAATGTCCACGCAGCAGCTAAGAAAGGGCCATTGCCGACAAACGTAAGATCGGGGCAATATAAAGACTTTCTGACCCACACACACCCTCATGCAACCCAGGCAGTGAGTGGAAATAAAGATCTGCGAAGAGCACCTGCAACAGTGAAAACTATCACAAAATAAAGTTTTTAAATACCACAATATCATTAACACCTTGTCTTTTTTGACTGCTCACATATCATATTGTACCTCTTGGCCATTGTTTGAAGGTGATGGCGCTGAAAGATACTTCTGATCTATTGGCCTTGCTCCATCAGGGCTCTCTCTCCCTGGAGCCACTCTTCTTGCAGGTACAAGCAAATCACTTAATCTGGAAAAGCAGTTAGGAGTAGCAGATGTAAGAATCTTGCAATTTCAGTATTGATTTTACCTTATTTTTGAGCCTCCTAAATGGTAAACTGAGACAAATACAGTACTTTTCTCGTAATTCTGAAAAACTGGGCATCAATTGAGTAGGTTAAGACATAACCTCCCAGACTCATTCCAAAATGACTTAAATTTTAATTACACACATTCTTGGAGAAACTCCATATCAGTGAATCATTCTGAAAGGAACCGGGACAGTATGATAACCTCAGAGAAGAAGCAGAGCCGTCCTGCCTGCTGGGGGTCATGCTCAGTGTGTGGAGGATTTTCCAGGATTCCTTCAGCCGCTCCAGATTACTCCAGATGAGCTCTCTGCCGGCAGGCGAGGTCTTTGCTAGAACAGATTCTCCTTGTGCCTCAAGGTGGTGGAGCTCAATCTCCCTCTCGGGGAATTCAGCAAGGACTTTCTGAGAAGACAAAAGCACACCAGCCTAAACCTGCTGCTGCAGCCTGCACTGAACAGCTCTGAAGGGCTACACAACTAGCAATGAGGAAAAATGATCAATTATTTGTTATACAATACACAGAGCTACGGACGGAGAGCTAAGCCTCTAGCCAGAGGGTTATGGGCTCTCATCCTGACACTTGAGTGGTGTGCTCTCCCTCAGGTTCGGCACTTAACCCAACTGCTACCCGATCAAGTCACTCCTGGTCTCCTTGTCACCAAAGAAACCTGGAAAATCTCAAGCTCGTGCTGCCTGTCATGACTGGGTTTAACAGACAACAACAAATATAAGATGCTCACAGTTCAACTACAAAGACAAATTGCTTGAGACTGTTAATTATGAACCACTGCAACAACAATTTGAAATTTACCACAAGACTGTACATTGTGGATTCAAACACCAATATACTCAGGAAACAATGGGAAAAATATATGCATTGCTTTCAAAATCGAAACAAGACAAAGTCTCTGTCATAATTACAGCTGAAGTCTATTTTCCTTTCATTTACACAATATTCAAATAGAATAAACAAACAAGATGAATATGAAGTTTGTTCTGTATCATGTGAACCTCACAGTGAGACCGGCTGACCTCTGTTTCGGCTCTGTGGTGGTCAGCACTCCAGTGCTCCTCCGTGTTGTCATGCGACTCCAGTTTCTGCCTGGTTATCATCAACCACTTTTCTAGACTCCGTAGATTCTCATGGAAATTTTTATGCTCCCAAATATTTTGCCTACTTGCCAAAATCCTATCCTGAAAAGAATTACAGGAAATATAATGCAGGAGTCAACAACTTAGAATTCCCAAGGTTTCCAAAACAGTTAAAATCAGACATATTTTGATACAAAGACACTTGTATGTCTTGTGAGTATAAAGACACCTGTAAATAATTACATCAGAGGAGAAGATCAATTATAACCTTTCTTAACTGAAGACTAACTTTAGTATTTTAATATACAGAATACATTATAAAACTATATAAATGCAACCTGTTTTTTAATTTCATTTTTATATAAAACCTTGAGTTTGTAATGTAAGTCTGGTCCTGGTTAGGAACCTAGCTCAGTGCCAATTTGCTGTTTTATGTTTTGGTACGTGATCTCATTCAATTGCACATGCTTTCCCTTTTAAGTTGACTCTTGATAAATACTGAAAGGCTAAGTTTGTAAACCTGTGACAGGTCCTACCTGCAGAGCTATAGAAAGAGCCTTGTTTTCTGCTAAAAACTGGCTGATCTTGTTTTTGTCACTTGGGTTTGAGGAAGACTGACTTTTTAATGCTTCAATATGTGTTTTGACGTCTTCTAAATCCTCTTGGATTGCCTGTAATTAAATTTACATTTTTTCCATGAATTTAAAATGTAAAACTGAATAAACAGTAACCAAAAACTATACAATAAAATGGATGAAAAGAAGACACATCTGATTTTGCTGAGATATTATGTTGCACAAACTTGACGAAAATAATCCACTGATTGTATGAAAGTATATACTTTACACCTAACTAACAGATCTGGTTTTATTGCTGAACATGTTAATTAAGTTTTCCTGCTAAATAATTCACTCAGGAGATATTTGTGTGAAAATAGTTTCAACCAACAACACTAAGTGAATGAAAAACATGATTTATTCATATCTCATGCTACATAATAACACAGAAAACTGATTTGAAATGAAATGTGACATAAAAGCTCACCTGTAACTGGTTGTGTTGTCTTGTTTTGGCCTGTACATCAGGCTGCAGCTCATCTCCAATAGCAAGTCTTACTCTGATATCAGCCTGCTTTTGCAGAATTATCCCATAAACATCATCAATATCTTTTGTTCTCAACATTAAACCCTTCAAAAGAAATATGGAATAATTTAACATTAAAAAGACAAAAATGCTATAAACAGAACAATCGTGACATTTTCAATGATTTATAATACAATCAGGAATTCAATTCTGAAAGACTGAAAATGTCAGCAACACTTCAGCTGACAGTCATTACTGAAAAACCAATCACGATAAAAATCACATCATACTAAACCCCTACACCATACTATACTAAAATAAACTCCCTTCTCAGAGTGATTGAGTCTATGATAAATCATCTATGCTGCTGTTGGCTGTAGATTTTTTAAGTGCTTTACATAACTACCAGCTCTCTTATCAAGCTCAAACAGTTCTTTAAAATTACCAAATGTACGACCTATTTCACTAATCCCCACAATCAATGTCCTGAGAAAATGTTACATACTGTACATAAACTATTTTCCACGTAATAATTAAAACAACTATGTAGACAAGAAAACGTTATCCTTCTTCCAAATGCATTTATATCTCAGGAATGCTGTTTTATCACAGGGCCAGTTGTTTCTGGCCCTCAAAGAAACGTGTACATATCTTAGCCAAGGTAATGTGATCTGAAAACGTCTGGCCTGAAATGGTCTGAAATGTTCATTCCAAAAAATGTGAACACATGAGGGCGCTCTTGGTAAAAACAATGCTCTAATCTTGGGACTTTTTTCAGAGATGAAGCTATAGGATACAATTGTGGCTGCTTTCCTCTACCTGAAGCTTGCTCTTTCTCTGAAGGAGTTTACTGTGAAGATGCTCTCTCTCCTTCATAGCCTCACTGAGCTCCAGTCGCAGGCTGTCTGCCTTCTCTTCACTGAAGACACTACTCAGCAAGTCTTGCTTACTGTGCAGGAGATGCAGCTGCTGCTGGAGCAGGCTGCTTTGTAACAACAGCTCCTGTATGGAATAAAAGGAGCCATTCATTTATGTTAACAGTAGTCATGTTTTTTTATTCCTTGTGTTTTTTGCAGTTGCAGTGGCTAAAAAACATTGTTTTAGGTTTATAGCTTTTTTATGTCACGAAAACACTGTATTACAAAGTTTTAAAGTTCTGATTCTCCTGTTTCAATAAAAAAGCTGCTCTTTCATTGAGAAAACTTTCACAACTTATGCAAAGAAGATTGAGAGTGTTACATATTGCAATATAGCAAAAACATCTTGCAATCTAAACTTCTATAGACAAAATAGTCTGCAGAAATTACAGTAATTTCCCTTAGGAAAGTTTTCCAGGGACAAAAATGCTTATTTTAAATGACAGAAGGCTAGATCAAGTTTCAAAAGTGCTGGGAGTCTGTCATGCCTGCGGGTAAACAGTCTGCTGATGTTTTTGTTCTCAGAAATAATCTTCCTATACTTAAGCTGCTCAACTAGACTGAACATGCTCAATCAGATACAGAACAAAAAATGATTCTAAACATTTACAAGTCTCTCCCATAAATTTCCATTCACAAAATAAATTTGCTTTAATATTATTTACACCAAGCAGTTTATATTTGAAAGAATTATTTAAAAAAAACATGAAAAAAACAGTTTATTTCAGAAGGAAAATCTGCAGGGTGTCTAATTAACCCAAAACATTTTTAAAACTTCAAATAGAGCTAGAAAAGGAGATAAGATACAGTAGAATTATCTTGATGTGAGGTCAATTAAAGAAAATCTCAATGAGTACAGAAAGGGAATGATGTGCAACACATGCCTTAGGACATATGTTAATACAGTACATTGGAAGGTATCATTAGACTGCATTCCATTCAGTGCATCTCCAGAATTCCTGTTCCTGTAGCACACAGCTCCTGGACTGCATTCCTATGAGCTGACAGACTGAGAAGGGTGCGGAAATCTCTACCTCAATGTTCCGCAAGTGCACACTGATAAGAGAGCTGTCAGCAACATCTGCGGATGCATCCAGGGTTCTGGTCACCAAGGGACTCCACTGACTAAAGTCCCGGAGAGGGTCCTGGAGAACGCGCCTCAGGCTGGCCTCCATCTCCATGGACAGCCGGAACGCCTTGCTCTTCACGCTGAAAGGATCCCACAAATCACAGGCTTAAAGCGGGCAGTGTGGATTACCACATCATCAGATATGCACATAATGGAAAAAACACTTAAAAAATAAACACTGAAGCATTAACCATTTAACCATTTTGAACAGTTTCATGGAATAATCTTAAATGTTCCATTCCAAAAAATAGAAGAAAACTGATAGTAGATCTTCATTTCTAAAACTCTAGATGAAGAGTCATGAAGAAACAGAATGTAAAAAGTGATGTAGTAGTGCAGTATATTTTTCCTGAACTGTACATCTGAGCCAAGAGGTGATCCTGAGTCCGTATTCTTCCCAGAGAACTGTTCACCTTTGATATTCCTTCACCACAGCCAGGACTTCATCAGACAGGGGTTTTGTGTCTTGGGAGAGCCTGAACAACCCCTTCAACTGGGCCTTCAGCCTTTCAATACTGGACTCCTCCTCCGCCAGAGCCATCCTGGTGGCCTGGGAATCAATTAACAACAGGGTTAAGCTAAAGAACACAAGAAATCTCAAAAAATACACAGTGAAGAACTAAATTAGAATCATTTCTTCAGAATTTCACATACATCTAACCATTTTTGAAAATATAATGAAAAGACAATCAAGATTGATTAAGTTTACACTTCTTGTGAGTTCTGTTCCAAAAGTGAATAACCTTAACTGATCCTCACAAAACATCTTACTTTTTGCATATGTTGTAATATTTTGATAAATTGTTAATTTTGTGTTGGGCTGCAAAAGAATCCAACTTTATCTCATTGCACATTCAGTATAGTACTACCATAATGCTCCTTTTTTCCCTTGGGGATTTAAACATGGTGCTGTTTTACCCTGAAACGACATCTCTGGTAACACCTGCATGCGTTCAACTTGACAGCTAAAAAACTGAAATTCCAAGAATTTATGGCACCGAAGAGAGAGAGAGAAAAAAAAGCTATATATCAAAAACACTATTCCATAAAATGCACCGTATATCTTCTCCATGTGACCATCATCTGCTCTTCGGATCTTTCACCATCCTGCGTTTCCAGTTGCCGACTGAGTTCCAGCACCCGATTCCAGAGCTCTGCGATGTTCTCTCTAAGCTGGCTGGCCATGGCCATGCGCTCTGCCTGCGACTGCAGGGTGACCTTCGCTCTCTCCTGCTTATGGACACAGCTCTGCCGTAGCCTCTCCCAGGACTGGCGCAGGTCCTCCACCTCTTCGGCGATCCTCCTGGAGCCCTGGGGAGAAGTGTTGGCCTGCACAGACTCAGCTAACATTTCGATCTTTTGCACAGTTTTCTCTTCCCTGTTGACACTTCTGTAAAGCTCCTATAAAATAAAACAAAAAAATCACAAAGAGGAACATCAGCCTTTTTGGCCACTCAAGGAAGACAACGATGTATAAATGATTTCAATCTGAGCTTCAGAAGGTGGAAGCCTGCTCAAGAATACAAAAAAAAACAACAAATGATGACACTGAGATCTAATGATTTTTAAGAAAGTGGCTAGAGGTCCTAGCCCAGTAAAGCCCAATCCATCATTTAGGATCCCAACCATCCCAGCCACAAACTGTTCTTCCCCCTGCACTTTGGCAAGCGGTACCGGACTATTAAAGCACAGACCACTAGACTCACTACCCTACTGCAGTGCACATCCTTAACAGACTAACTGCAATGCCTCAGACTCAATGCACCTCTGCACTATGCACTTTTTGCATGGTCTAATGTTTTTTTCTTTTACTTTATTTATTGTTCTGATTGTATTATTTATTATGTTGCAATATACTGTCTACACTGTGTGGTGATGTCTGCTGTACTGTGTATGTCCTGAGAGATCAGAGCGAATAAGAATTCCAATGTACAAGTACATATGGCAATGAAGTCCTCTACCTCTACTACTACTTTAATCAGGTATACCTCCAGTTCCTTAAGCTTTTCTTCTGTCCCATCCTTTGTCTTTTCATTGTAGCAGCTGAGTTCTTCACACTTAGATAACAGCCACATCCGAAACTTTTCTGCCAGGCTTTGATAGAGCTGGTGCTGTTCTACCACTTTGGTAAGTAGCAGCACTCTTTCCTGAAGGAAAGAAGAAGCAACACAAGTAAAACCACGAGAACAATTTCAAAATCAACAATAACACAGGGACTGTTCAGTGGAGTACTTCTGCAGCACTGGTTATAGTTAAAATTAAATTTACACTGCATTAATGTAGTGTAAACACTTTCTACCAACTGTGCTTTCAAGCAGACTAAGAAAATAAATGGCCTGTCAGTACTGACCTGAGATCTGGTTCTGATGTCTTCATAGCTGGTCTTCAGGCCCTTCAGGACCTCTTCTCCCACAGTGGGGTCCTGGGTGCGGCTGTGTAGGGTGGCTGCCTCTTCCATCAGCCTCTCCAGAAGGAGGGCCTGGTTCTCAGTGTCGCTGAGCAGGATCCTGTGGTGGTCCAGCTGCCACAGCTTCTCCTGGACACCCAGCTGCAGCTCCAGCTGGCACTCCAGGGCACTGCTGGTCTTCGCCAGCCACTGTCTGAACTCCTCGAGAGCCTTTAGGTACTCACTCCAGTGCAGCCACACCCACTCGATACGGCTGCAAGCAGCAGGACAGGACAGCACTGGGTGAGCAAGACACGCCACCTCCTTCACTGGTCTGTTCGAGTGCTTTGGCGGGTCAGAGAAATTCCTCTTTAAACGTCAATATCCCTTCTCGTTTTAGAACTGTGACAATAAAGCCTACGAGATTCCATCTGAGATTGTATGGCCAGCTCTTGCTTTGTGCTTGCATGAGTGTTTAGACAATCTTATACCTTTTTTTGGCCTTAGAGATATTAAAAAATAAATTCAGTTCAGGCATGATTTAGTACGTAGAAGTGACCGCTGTTTATGTGCTTAAAAAGGACATGATACATTTAAATATGTTTATCCAAAACTGAAAACCTACTCTACTGGCCTTAGATTATGAAGACACAGTATAGCTGTGCTATATATAGCATCCAGTTAAAAACTAGTTTATCACCAACACATCATCCATTATTACTGCAACAGGATTCTGAGAATTTTGTTTTCCAAACACATTTTGTAGCCTCACTGAAAAAAGGATTTTTGGTACAGAGTAGAATAACAGTATTTGCTACAGTACCTGTGACAGTGGATGATATATGTGTATGTTTCCTCCCACAGGTCTTTGACTTCCTTCAGCTTGGTGAAGGTTTCCTGCTTTGTGTCTTCATCCCCACACTGCAGAAGAGCCTCTCCTGCCACCAGTACCCTGTCCATCTTCATCCTGCCTTCATGCTGTGACTCATATATTCTCTGTTACAACAAATACATAAGTACCTTAGCAAGCTAATTAAACTGCAATCTAAAGAGAAGTGCTGAGATAAAGGATGTGTTGTTATACACAGGCCATGTAAGAAGTGCTAGAAATTGAGTAGTGGACAACAAAAAAGAAACACTTCAGTAAATGAGGGACACTAAGTATATTGAAAGTAAGGGCTTCCACACAGGTCTGGCTCAAATGCCACTGCAGTGTGCTTTGCATCATGTATAAAAATTAAGGACAGGCCTGGCTACTTAGAGTCTGATTAAGGCTTACATAGCTGAAAGAGAAGACCTTGGTGACACTGAGAGAGGAGTGATTGTTGGGCTCTTTTGGCAGGAGTTTAAATAACTGAAACAGCTCAGCTGGCTGGTGTCTCAAGAGATAATCCAAGTGAAAGATATGAACGGTGGGCAGAACTGAGTACTCCAGGATTATAAGGTCCGTGCATTAATTTGAAATGCAAGGAAAAACAGGAGAACAACTGCAGATTAATCGACACACTCAACCTCAGGTATGATCAGCTCGTTTCATCAGAATTGTCCACTGAGAACTCCACAGAACGGGATCCTATGGTCAGGCTGCAGTGCAAAAACTGCTCATCACACCAGCAATGCAGATTTGTGACCCCAGTGGTTCATGTATGCAGTAAGGTTAAAAAATGTGTGTCTTTAAACAATACCGTTTAAAATATCATTAATATATAATATATTTTGAAACTCACCTTACTGACAATTATGGGAAGAGCGTGGACAATGAAAAACAAAAATATCAGAAGAACTGTATAAGGTGCTAAATAAGACATATTCACAAATACATTTTAATCTCACTGAAGGGTAATGTTTAATTGTCCATGCCCACCTCTTTTAGATCACAGTCTTTATGTGACAGGGAACACCTCAGTATTACAGTAGGTCAGGAAGAGGCTATATTGATTTCTGCCCACTCTGGGGAACCCCAATGTTTTCCTCACCTCCGTTTCTCTGAGCCTGGCTTCCAGCTCTGTCCTGGGGCCCTGGGTGTTGTCACTGATCTGTAGCCTCTCCTGGATAGCCTGCATCCAGGCCTGGGCATTCTCCAGGCTCTCTCCGAACTCATCCCACTCCTGCTGGGTCATGGCAATGCACACAAGAGCTTGACAGGAGGCCCTGCTCTGTCAGTCAGCCTGGGAATCTGCAATGCAATCGATTGGAAACAATTGGTACTGTAATGATCATTGTCACACAGCAGCCATATCACCCTGCAGCTCTCAACTGGCTACTCATTGGAGCCCAGCAGGGCTGAGCATGGTCAGTACCTGGATGGCTATGGTTGCTGCTAGAAGTGGTGTTAGTGGGACCAGCAGAGGGCACCCACCCTGTGGTCTGTGTGGGTCCCGATGCCCCCGAATAGTAGTGGGGACCTTATACTGTAGTGGGCGCCATCTTTCGGATGAGACGTTAAACCGAGGTCCTGACTCTCAGTGGTCATTAAAGATCCCCGGGCATTTCTTGATAAAAGTAGGGAGTTATCCCGGTGTCCGGGTCAAATTTCCCTCCTCGGCCAAACTGTCCCCATGTGTGATTGTCTTGCACTTGCCCTACGATGGACTGAACCCTGCCTTGTGCTCGTTGCTTGCTGGGTAGGCTCCGGCATCCCATCACACCGTATGGTATAAAGCGGTTTGGCAAATGACATGACATGACATGATCACTGACATGATCAGCTATAACAAACAAACAGCTTTCTGGTTGACTTTACCAGGTCTTCATTGGTGTCTGTTATTTAGGAAAACTGCCTGAACACTCCCTAAATTTATTTAGAGGAATCCAAAGGGATTCAGAGAAATGCTCTCATAATACCTTTAATACTTAAAAGTTCTCTTAAATTGCCCCCCCCCCCCCCATGGATGAATGCAGTATGTTTAATTGAATTGAATTAAATACTGGGTTAAATTAAACCTAAAAATATTCCTAATGCAGCAAGCTATACCACTATGGATTACTAATTTATGAATAAACAGTGTGGTTGTCAAAACACATATAAAATGTCACTAGGTACAATTATGTGACTTTTTACAAAAACGGGTTTATAGAGAGAGACATTTTTAGGTTTTTTTCTATTTGGTTTAGTAGGCAGATTATCTTTATTTTTGTGCCTGTTAGCTATTATATAGGATTCTGGTTGGTCAGGACATAAAGTAGGCCTTCAAGACGCCTTGTTTGTAAATAATGTAACTTGGATGTTGTATGTTTATGTTGTTTGTTGTTTAGTTAGTGTTGTGTAAATATTAATAAGTATTTGTTTAATCCAGTGTGTCTGATTTATTACTCTTTTCACAAAAGCTGTGCCAGAGAACTAAGAACTCAGGTGCCTCTAACTGGTAATGCCAGCCACTCAGAGATATTCTTGGCAAAATCTTGGTTTTTATTTTATTTACTGATTAGCATGCTCTGTCTATTCCTTGTATTCTCTATTTTCATAATGCCTATTTCCAACAGTATATTTTTCATTGTTATTTATACAAATTACTGTTGAACTGTATTATATTAAGGCTAAAGTCATCTGAAAAAAAAAGATCTAAAGGTATATGACACACTATAAGTGTTTATCCAAAGAACTACTTTAAAACTTAATAAGATGACTGATAAAAGTCTATACTGTGACCAATAAACAGTTCTAGTCCTGCATTTGAACAAAAATGTAGCGTATACACAGTAGCACATACGCACATGTAGTGTTAAGATTTGGGTAAACTCTCGACAAGAAGCTCAGGCCTTCCTAAGAAGCTGTTGTCAGTCACAAAAGAGTCCCTTTTATTCTATGTGGATGGAAACCACACGGACGCTGGAACCTTGAGATGGTGTAGAGAGCATAGGCTGACCTGTAGCGATCCTATAACACATTATGGTTGTATAAGACTATGGTTGTATAATTGGTGGTCCCTGTCCACTTTTTTCTGAGAGTGGCCTCCTTACCTGACACACTACAGTCTGGTGCACAACAGCACTTGTATGCACATGGTTACATGGGAGAAATAGCTACACCTGAAGCACAAAGCTGCTGTGGGATCTAGTTCCCAACAAGTCTTTTTTTTTTCTTTGGAAATAACACCTCAGGAAATCAATTAATAACACTACAGTGTCTTCTCTGGCAAAATGCACATGTAAAACGTAAAATCCCCATGTCTGATTTTGTAACTAGAAAGGATTAGTCATTAGGAAGGGTGTGTACAGCAGAAGGCTGGGCATGGCTGACTCCCTCTGGCTACAAAGCAAGCACGCATTATGGAAGATGGAGGGTAGTGTTTTGCAGAGCACGTGAGAAGTCACAAAAAAACTGCCCAAAAAAACCCAACACCAAACACAATCCCAACTTTTTGTCTTAAAGAGAGATCTCTCCTTGCAATCACCTTAAGAAAGCCTGAGAACTTTCTTTTATCTTGTTGAGAAGAACTATGATAAGTGTTATATTGAAAATGAAAACATTTCTGAAATAGTTCCCTAGCATTTCTGCAAGCCAGAGAAGGGAGTGGAAAGATTAAAATCATCAGTTGTAAACTCCTGGGGAGGACAGGCTCACTGAGCCAACAGTGTGAAAAGAGCCTGAAGCAAAACTGCAAAAGCTTGAGTTTTTGTTTTAATTCTGAAATGCTGCATTAAGTAGGCCTTGTCTGTAAAACACTTAAATATCATTAACAAAACAGCTCTTTTCATCAGGAATGGGATTCAAATAGAAGGATTTTCTTTCCTTTGATGAACAGACATCTTCTCTCACAAAACTTGTAACACGTTTCCTGCGAATAATCACTTTTTTTAATCTGCCTTTTAGACCTTTAAGTTAACAAACCACTGGTCTTGACTATGGAATAAAACACAATACATCTGAACTAACTGAACTAAATAATAAGTAAATTAAATTCTGAACTCAAAAGTTCATATTTATTGCTTTCCTGGAATCAAACTAGCATTCAGATACACTGAAGGATTGTCCTAAAGGACACTATTATTCTTAGTCTAAAGCAAGAAATAATATTAGCTAAAACAAAAAGAAATGAGCTAGGTGGGAAAAATGGCCTCCTCCTGTTTGAAACCCTCCTTATGTTCTCAATGTGCATGGGCATGTTTGCCTCAGATAATAGATAACTATACAGGGAATTACTGCAAAATTCACATTTGCTTTCAACTGCCATCAGGTAAGTAGTTTTTATTTGGTTGAGCCAGATAGTTTCTTTTTTCTAAATTATTTGCATACACACCTATCCAAGGCTTAAGATACACAAAGCACTTTATCAAACTTCTTTGTCCCAACTAGGAATACTCATGCAGTTTTGTATTACAGATTATGGAATAATTTACTTATTGAAATGTCATGTATTCAGCAACCCACCTTCTTTCTCACAATATCTAGCAAACAAACCTATTCCTCTTCAGTCCATAACACATTTTGATGAGTCATCTGATAACAAAAACATTTTGACTGTCTAGTCTACCTACATACCTTATGCTAAGGAAGTTCTCTCACATTTTTGTTTACTATTAGTGGCATTGTTTTTTACCGTAGCCTAACAATCTTTCGACTATAATTCTCAATGCTTGAACATCTTATTGGCAAATCAAAACATTAAAATACTGTAACAAACATGAGGCTATGAGAAAAAAAAAATCTAATACCAGGCCCTAATGCCAGCAAAAGCCATTAAGATTAACAGTAACTACACTTCCTTAAATCAGGGAATACCAAGTATCACATGGAATGTTTTTCTTGATAACACAGTAATAACTTGGCGGCAAGCTTAATATGGCAAATATTTATTTTCAACAATACATAAATACAGTACACATAGCATATATGGATATGTACAAAGCTGTGAGTTCCCAGAGCCCTGACTTCTTCAGGCCTAGAAAATACAGAGTTCCACCCGATATCAATATATAAAACATGTTAAGAGGGCAAAGAAAGCACCTGTGTCATATCAAACAAGGATCCTGCCTAGGAGTAAATCACTCTCTTAAGCCGACGCTAGATGAATTGGGACCTATTTCACTATTCTAAAAGAGTGCATCACAAACAAGGAAAAAACGTGTTTTTGCCTGTAAATCCACATTTAGGAAATCATTTTTTTCCCAACAAAGTAAGACAGCAAGTCCCTTTCTTACTTTTCTGGGTTATCCTCCAGTGCTCAATCTATTAAGTGCTCAATGGACAGATTTTACTTCCTGATGCTGTTGAAGAATGTGTTTCTCTTACAAGCCTTTGAGATGACTCTCCATTATTTGTCTGTTTACTGTGTGTTCTATTTATCTTGATATGAGGACCACTGTCTCCCATTCCAATAAAGACTGGCTTAATGACCTCACAGAGAGTGCTCCCTTCAATATGGACAAGATGTTTCACTTTATTACTTTACCATTTAAAAGAGACAGACAAGGCCATTCTTTGATGTTCTGTCTTCTTTTAAAGGTAGTTCTATACAATTGCACTAATAAAAAATCATTAAGATTCAACTGCATCAAAACTCAAAACACCTCTGCTTCAATCTCTGGGAAAAAAGGTTTAAAAATGTATTAACTAATAAATAAAAAAATAAATAGCATCTATAAAACACATTTAAAATTCTAAAGCCATCCACATTATGACATTTTATTAAAACTAATGCTTTTAAAAACTTTATTAGAATAACTAACAACTGGATTGATGCTTAGAATCTTATTCTTTTTAAATGCATTATTTTTTTTAAGTTTACAATTTGTTAATGAGTATGACAGCCATTCAGCTGCAACAAATAAAATATCAGCATTTGTTTCAACTGCAATTCCTAGACATATGACTTACTGCAGCAGTGAAATAGATCTATGCCTAACAGTTCAATTACCCTTTATTTTTTTGTTGTTTTTAATCAGAGCCAGACAGCATTTTTTAAATCCAAATTACTCAAGTAAATACATATGAAATGCTATAAACTGAATTCCAATTTTAGCAGTGTGCCAGTTTTTGAACACAGTGAACATTTTCCTGTATGACTCATTCTAACCAGCCACAGTTTTTTTCCATGGTTGCTCGGCCAACTATCTTGGTTTTTACAAATATTCTGCCAGTTTTGAACAAAGTAGTTCACTACTTAAAAAAGCTTACATATCACAAAAAAAACATTTGCTGATAATTTCAAAACACCTACCTGAAGAAATCATTCTGATACGACGTCCTCTCTCATATGTACCATGCCATAATCAACATCAGAAAGCATGGCCATTAAGAAACAATTTTATAGCTGACTCAGGGGCTCACTTTATCCATTTATTTTTAATACCTCTGTATTGCTTTGTCCTGCTGTGTCACAGCCTAACCCAGCAGGAGACAAGGCAGGACCACTCCTGGACAGGATACCAGTCAATCACTGGGCATACAGACACACATCCTGGTAGCATTGTGAAGAGAGCAATTAACTGGCCAGCAAGCCTTTAAACTACAGAAGGAACCCGGAGCACTTAATTAAAACGCACAGTGCCAATTGTGGGGGATAATATGCAAATCATCTTGTGTTCCAAGCTGGAACTGAACCCAAACTAAGAGCAGGACTGACCTCCATGCCACAAGATGCTTACTTTTTGTCCCTATGAAATGCTGGATTCTGCTTTTAAAACCTGTCATATTCAACTTCTGAGTGTACCTGATGCAACGTTTAAAAAGTGTATTGGTATTGCAGTTTAAACATTTTATTATGAAACCTTACCAGCATACGGAGGTGCTGTGTAAACAGAACACGATAAAACTGCATGCTACAGTACGTTACTACAATGGCAGTTCTGCCCTTCAAAACGGTAAATCCAAATGTCAGACCCTTATAGACATAAATGGCATAAATAAATGAAAAACAAGATTGATCGATGAAAATAGAACTTAATCTATCCACTATAGTATTTGTGATGTCCACAGTACTTTAACTTAAACCTTGCCCATGCTGATGTAACGAGATTTTGAACGATCACTTGCCAAGAGAAAGTTCCTCTAGTCCCTCCCAGTCCTTGCTATCTGTTAGGACAGATGAAGGGATGTAAATACACAACTTCCTCGTTTTAGTTTTCGCTTTGCAAAATATTTTATAATTGCGGAAAACACATACCAGAAACGACGGGCTTTGTCGCAACAAAAGCACTTAACTGAGATTAAATCTGAACGTTTCGGAGAACACAAATACCTCCCGGACTGCTTACAGTATGAATGGAAATTCAAGGAATGCACTGAACGTTTTAGCGCACGTTGTTTTAATTTGGAGTCTCATGCCCAACTGCTGCGTCTTTTTAAAAATAAACTGGACCTCATATGACTATTCTAAGTGCAAGCAGATTGTCTTACCTTACTACCTGGACATCTATACTGCGCTATGATTGGTGTGTCGCAGACCGAAAATAATCCCCAGCGCAACGCGGTCGCTCTCGCCCACCCGAGAGCAAGGGCAGGAAGTGAGTGTCCTGCCCTGCTGAGCACAGACCCGGGTCTGAGCACAGCGCCACATTTCCAACAGCAGGCATGCCCAGTAGATCAAAGCACACCGCACTACTGTACTTCTGTCGTACAGACAAGATCAATACCCGCAGAGCAACCGATCGCCTTGCAGTGTAGTTGATTTTAGGACCGTGTTTCAAGTCCCAACAAAATGCAGGAACTGTAACATCGTGAGGTATAGTCGGCACCGAAAAGGGTTGCGTAGTTGTCCAAATATAGGGTTCATTAGTGGAAAAAACTGGATACTGTTTAAACTAGAGCTTAAATTTGCATTACATTTGCATCCCTGTTGCTAAATTATCAGAGAAATATAATTTGAAAGCTGTAAGCCTTACCTTTGGCGCGATATATGTAAGAAGGGCTGACATCTACTTTCAAGCAATGAAATACATGCTGTACCAGATGTAAGCTATATAATGCTGTAAGTCAGATCCCAAAGTCTAGGACCCAGAAGCACACATTCAGCAACAGCACAGCTCAGGACACAACCAGATGACATTAAAATTAAGAAGGTTTACAACCACTGGGAGGATAATAACCTGTGAACCGGGCATTGGTGAACCGGAACAAAAACTCTGGAAAAAACTACAGTGAAATGAATAAACTAAGCAGTATTATTATAACTGATTAAATAATGCTTTAATTCCTTAAACTGGCCAAGGTAAAAAAATAAATAAATAAGACTTTTATTCACAAATTTCAAAGATGACATAATATCAGCAAATACACAAACAAGAGATAGTAAATAAAATATCCCACAGCACCCATAGGTGATCAAAAAGATGAGAAACATGAAGGTCAATGTAGAGTCTCAGACTATGACCCTTCTGTGCCCAAAGGCCTCCTGTGAAACCACTGCTGGGGGCCAGTAACTCCCTGGTACTGGTGTGAAACTCAAGGCCAACCAACATGGGAGAAAGCTGTGAACAAAGACTCGCTGGAGAACATGACAAGATCACTGATGCACTATACAGTGCTGATGATACGTACAACACCATGTTCCTGTCGGGATGCAAGTTATTTATAGTGATTAGTATAATGCTGAGCTAATTAAGTGATTTCATACTGTCTGGGTGGTCACTCCTGTAGCCAATTCTGTGGCATTCAGGTACCTGAATTACCACTAGTTGTGACTGGACTCAGGCTTTGACACATGGACACCCACTATGAGGCAAATCCATCATGTCTGGTTTGTCTATTCTATTCTACAGCCAACTACAAAACACAAAGCCCTGAAATGTCTGGCTGAGTTCCTCATCAAGAGATTGATTTTAAATTCAACTGTATCATGATAAAAGGCTACATCAAAACTATTAATGCTACTAAACCTTCCCCGATGTCATCATTCCGATTTTTTCACTAGCACTTGGAACAACCGTATCCACCTATTAACAAAAATAAAAAACCTTGTGTTAAACTTAACCTTGAATACTTACAGAGGTGCAAGCCATACAACTTCAGACTTTAGTTATTAAAATGAACATGTAAAGGTTTATTCTGTGCTGAAGAGACACCCGAAGAAGGCTCCACAGCCGAAACATTGCGTTTCTTTTCTCTTCAGGACACAATAAACCTTTACATGTTCCTTGCAGCCTACGCATGCTGAGGCAGCTACCTATCGGAACTACTTTAATTAGTTTAACAAGACCTAATATGGGTCTTTTCAAGATTCACAGAATACAGGCTTATCTTAAGAATGATTCTAGTTTTGGTTCCATGTGCAAATACACCATGCAAACCTAGAGATTCCAGTAACAGATTACAACAGAGATAGACAACATGCTTGCAAATGATTTCACGTACAGCCAATGAATATTGGTTGTAAACTTTAGTCATGTGAAAATTGATATGCATGCATCTTAAATATGTTGTGATACAGTACATTTTTGCAAATCTTTCCTGATGTACTTCACAAACCAAATCCCATGTGTCCTTCGATCTAAAGGCGTCCAACATACAGTGTCACTTTGGAGATGCCTTTATCTTCCTGTTAAAATAAAAGAGGTTGAAATTAATTTGTATGACAACTCTTAGACATCATGTATTATCCTTTACATAAATAAAGGACTCATGATTATTATACTAAATTATCATGAGTCCTTAATTTATGTAACTTTACCTCTAGTGTGGAATTAAACTAAACCATTCACAGCAATTCCTTTTCCTAACCTTCACGCACAAGACTGCAGACACAAGGGGTTTGACAGTTTTATAGCAGCTTTGAGTATCTGGTAGAAAGAGCTCGCTTCACCGAACAATATCAAGCTGCAGCTGTCTTTGCTCTGCCTGTCTGCAGATCGATGACAGAACTGGACTATCCGCCATCTCCGTGGAAACAGGGCTCGAGTGTAGGGAGAACATCGCACGTGGGGCTGCGAGTCTCGAGCAGTCACGCCTTAGCTTCTCCCACTGCTATCCGCCATCCTGACAAGCCCCAGGCTCAGACTCCAGGGGCACCAGCAGGACGGCAGGGGAACCGGGGCAGCACACCACCAGGCCCACAGCAGCCCTTCACACACCCACCTGCATGCCGTCCGGCTCAGCCTCATGGGTCAACCGCAACGAGCCCGCAGAGGCGCCTGCGAGAACACACCACCAGCTCCACTGCACACCACCTGTGGACCAAAGGGAGACCAGCTGATCCCGCTCATGTCATAAGCGGCATGTGTGTGCAGTCCGTCAGAAGACAGCGTTCTGCTGGTGTCTGGTTAAGCCTATGTATCTTAGAGCCATGCCGAGACTGTGGAATGGGTAGTTGTCCACAGCTTTGCTGTTAACTGGAATAAATCACTGGTTCAGTGTCCAGGACGCTCGACTCACGACGGGTTATAACTGGAACACAAGAGCTAGATTGAGTAGCCATCAGAAACCGTTCCAGAATTCATTAAAAAAAAACGATAAGAGCGCCATCTTTAAAATGCCCCTGCGTTTTTAAGCATAAACCAACATTTTATCCACCTTTGACTCTTACCAGATCTAGTAATTTAGTACAGCAATTCACACTATCTACGGAACCAGTTAGTTAAACGCTGTCTTCAACTTGTTGCAACTGACTGCGGTAAAAGCTCAGTAAATGCATATAAATGTAATCAATACCAGTTCTGATTATAAGCAAAACATATTACACACTTAAAACCTAGTCCGATTACACGAATAAGAAGCTAATCTAAAATTAACGTCTTTTGGATATTTAAGAGTTCGTATCATTCGATATAACCAATTCACAAACAAAGCACATTGCATTCTAACGAAAGACAATCCGGCACCGCAATGCAACAGCAGTATGAAACTCGAGGCTCCCGGACTCCTCTCCCCAACAACACACGCGCACAACCCCCCGCAGGAGCACGCGGAAGTGACCCCGCAGCCCCTGAGGTTTAACCGCGATTACCGGAAGCGCTTTTGCGAGTTTTCAGTCCTGGATTTTAGTTTCTAAATTAAAAAAAATCATTGCAAGATTAAAAATTATTAAATATCGTTAAACCCAATACATTTGGGAAAATAACCGGTTACAGTTAATTCGCACATATCAGTATTTTCTTAACTAAGGAAACTTCAGCCCTGATTGATCGCGGACACAGCGAATCAGAACGCGGGGAGTCCGGCGGCAGCCAATCAGCGCCCGGCGCTGCGGCGGACCCTCCCTGCGTGACCTGCGTGGCTCTGCTCTGCGGGAGGCTTGTTGTTATAAAATAGGGAGGTGCGGGCTGCCGGTTGTTAATTAGTGAATCTTGTGCGATTGCCTATCACCGAGGGAAGCCACAGGCACGAAGCAGAGTCCGTCCCCTCGACAATGAACAGTCTCGTTCGGTTGTCCGGCAGGTGTCTGCGGCGGCGGGCCCTGGTCACAGCCCTGCCCCGGCGCCTGTGCACCCAGCCGGGGAACGTGGAGCTGGGCGAGCTGGTGAAGAAGGACAAGGTGGTGGTGTTCATGAAGGGCACCCCGGCGCAGCCCATGTGCGGCTTCAGCAATGCGGTGGTCCAGATTCTGCGGATGCACGGCGTGGACGAGTATGCCTCTTACAACGTGTTGGAGGACCAAGACCTGAGACAAGGTCAGCAGCTGCTTCAGTCGCAGGCAGTGCGAGTCGGAGCACGACCCTTAGAGATCTTGTGGGTGCCGGTGTTGCTGGAAAACAACGTACAGATGTCTGGCTGTATGCATTGTGAAGTTCCACTGAGCTTTTCCAAATACGGTCTTTGACGGCTTTGTCATATTAATTTAAAAATGGTTCAGGTTACATTGAGGCGAAGCAGCCATTCATGGAAAACTTTATCAGTCAGGACAGCTCTGTCCATGAATCTACAGACTCTCCTCCGTTCTTATCACTGAGGGACACCTTGGAGAACAGGGCAGGTCCCTAACTCCTTATGAGATAAACGGCGTTTTGTCTCTGCAAGTAATGGTGATGGACGTCTGCTTTCTAAGCTTCTGTTGGTGTGTAACTAACAATCCTGACTTTCGGCGAATGTGCAGCGATCTAAGTGGTGATCCTAGCCCAGTAATTTTAAGCTTTTGACGTTAACTTTTTAACCCAAAGCAATATGTTGTTTTCCCACAGTGCCTGGTATTTCAGTTTTGAAACGACTCGGGTTTGCTCTCGTTAAAACATTAATTAGATGAGAAGTTATCAGTATGCATGGGAACTATAACTGTTAAAAACACACCAAAGGTGTTTACATTTTTGTATTAAACACTCCCCAGGAAACTGAACGCCTGTCTGTAAGGGACACTGCTGAGTGTACCCATTCTAGCAATGTAACCTGTGCCTAGAACTGAGGTCAGGCTTACAGCACGGGGCACATAGTAACAGCCTCAGTCTGTAGCCAAGGCAACTAAGCTAAGTGATGGTAGACAGCAGTTTTGTTTTGTCAGTAATGAAACCTTAATTTTGACTTTTCATTTTTTAATGAGCTAAACAGGTTGAGGTAATTCTATGCAGTGTCTTGTATGTTTACACTTAAATCAATACATATTAAAATTGTCTGAAAGCATTCTATGCTTTTAGAAAAGATTCCTATAGAAGTGGTATTTCTGAATGAATAGTCCTTGTATGGCTAATCAGTTGCCTATAACTTTCTTTATGATAAAAAAACATGTTATGAACATTATTATTAGTTTTTTGCAAAGCAATTTATGTTTGTACCTATTTGCACAGCTGTGCTGTTTACAGGTTGGTGACTCAGTGTTGTTGGCTTTAACTTGCTGTGTGGTTGCTGTTATTCCAAATCTCACCTCCTCTCTGTGCCTGTGCTCTGGCAGGAGTCAAAAGCTTCTCGAACTGGCCCACGATCCCCCAGGTGTTCTTCGACGGCGAGTTTGTGGGCGGCTGTGACATCCTGCTCCAGATGCACCAGAATGGGGACCTTGTGGAAGAGCTTCAGAAACTGGGGATCCGATCAGCTCTACTAGATTCAGAGAAAGATGAAAATAAAAAGTAGCTCTAGAGATATGGGCTGGGCTGGTATTGTGCCCAACACTGCTTTCCTCTGAATAGTGAGATGGATGTGCTTATGTCTTGAAAAGCATTTTGTTTTCAGTAAGTAATGTCAAGTTACCAAAGTGCTATATATGAACAATCATACTAAAAAGCAGGTATCCTGCACCTGATTTTCTACTACATACTTCTTACTATTTTAGAAATACTGGTTCAGTAAAATAAAAAAATAAAAAATAAAGAATATATCTCATTATGAAATATATTTCAAAAGAAAATAGTGTAAAGAATTAAACCCTTTATATATATAAATAAAGATTTTAATGCATTTTTGCTTTGCAAGTAGTATCCTCGATTATGTTGGTACTTTAAACTCAGATGTAGAAACTGGAAACTTGGATTTTTGGTTCTGAAATCTGATTGAACGTACATTAAAATAAGTGAGGTTTTTTTTGGTAAATGTAGTCCCATGTAAGGGTAACAAAAAAACAAAGCAGCACAGTGTGCAAGATGTTAGGACTAGTTTAAAACTTATAGTGACTGAGAAAAATGAGAATTCTGTAAGTTAAGAAAGGTAAAGTAAAATAAAATTAGATTTTGCTTTCAGATAAGGTTTAAATCTGTTATGCTTGTAAAACAGTACTATAAGAAATACTGTTTTTAAAGATGTACTATTTGTCTTCTACAGGATTGTCCATAATAGTCAAGAAAACTAATCTTGCAGGTAAGAGTACTGCAAGTGTAGATGTAGACAGATTACCAAGAGTGAACAGAAATAGACCCATGTTTCCAGAAATCTGATGGTACTCTACTGGGGCACCTGCTTGGGAGAGATAATATACAACATATAGTGTAGTACAGTATAGTGTATGTCCTGAGACATCTGATATTTGTAGCACTTAAATGAGTGAGGTACAAAGAGAGCCATTTAAAAAATGTGGAAAAAATAAGAGAATACACACATTTTTCCAATGTTCTTCTAGTCAAAAGTTTGGAGTTTTATAAAATGCAGTAGAAGACAACCTCCACCATGTTTATAGAGCTGAAAACACTCACACAGCTCCAACTTAGTCATTATTAATTCAGTTAAGGATTCAATAGTGTAACTGGGAGCTCAGCTGGAACAGAATCCAGCAGGCGTGTGGGACTGTGGGACACAGGATGTTCTCTGGTGGGTCTCAGCGGAGGTTGAGGGAAATGGGAGTTTTGTGCCTGAGAGCATGGGTGTTGCCCTGTTTTCTTCTCCACCTGACCTGCTGTGTGGTGCAGTCTGGCCAGGTGCGCTTCAGCGGCGGATAGAGCAAGACCCCTCCTATACTGTTTGTGAAGCTGCAAAGGAACATGTTCTGGATAATTCTAGAGTCGGCAAAGTCTAATTTTAAGGCACATATCTTCATATGTATTTATTGTGAGAGTCTGGAAAAGTGTAATGAAACACTAGGATTTAAACTGTAGCATTTTAAACTAAATAATTTGCATACTCTTCAACAGCAGTGAAAAGATTCATTGAGCAAACCAGTGGGGAGGCACGGAGTTGCTTTGTAATGAGTTAGTTTTCCATGGGTAGGGATGTCAATGAAAATGGGCAGCAGCCATATCACTCTGCAGCTCACAACTGGCAGCCCACTGAAGCTAAGGAGGTGTGAGCCTGGTCAGTACCTGGATAGGAGACCTGGGAAAACTAAGGTTGCTGCTAGAAGAAGAAGGGGTCAGTAGAGGGTGCTCACCCTGCAGTCTGTGTGGGTCCTAATGCCCCAGTATAGTGAAAGGGACACAACAGTGTATAAGGGTGCTGACCTTTGGATGAGCCATAGTCTCTGTGGTCATTAAAAATCCCAGTGTTTCTTGAAAAGTGTATGGGTGTAACTCTGGTGTCCTTCCCAAATTTCCCATTGTATAGCAAGTATAATAATAATAATAATAATAATAATAATAATAATAATAATAATTATTATTATTATTAAAAGGTAACTTGCTAAAGGTTTTATAAGGGAGTTGATATAAACCATTTGGGGAAAACTGGATTGCAAAGCTCAAATTGTCCACACTTTAAATAAAAGTGATTCAGAACTGACACTTTTTGCACTGTGGTTGCCTTAAAGGGGAACAGTATTTTTACATTTTGGGGTTATAAAGAATCAGCATTGATGAGTGCATTTTAAACTAATGTAAAACCTCCAATTTGCGTCATAAAATAGACTAAATTTCCGGGTTTGTGCAGCTTCATCTTGCCATCATTGAGACTCAGAACAAAAAAACAAAACGGCCCTAATTACATTGTAAACAAGCTGGCTTGTGAATACATCTCTTTTAATCCAATAGAAATACAGCTATTAGTGGTACAACACAGTGCTACACACAAGTTAAAACACATCTTAACTTAGGTCTTGTTGAGAGAGTCATACTGAACTGGTTTGAACTGGATTGGAAGAATGCTGAACACAAGGACTACTATGTAATTCTATACTGTTATATAGGAATGCATGCTACGAACCTAAGTAACCAATTGTGTTAAAAGAAGAGGAAGATGTGTGTGATTTTGGAACACTGCCAATCTGCTAAGCACAGGGAAGTGTGATAGCAGAAACATATTCAAGGACAGTTCTAGTTTAATTACTTTGAGAAAAATACATCAAGTGTGTGTTTCACTCCCATGCACATGACATAAAACTTCTTTTAACTCCTGAGACAAATTTCTGACTGTCTTTTAGGGGGAAGAAGGAAAATTTCTCCAACAGTCTTTAACATAACTACGATAAAAAGGGTCACTCAAATCATGAAGATTTTTTCCATTTTTTCTCTCAAGCACTGAGATCACCCTCTTGCTGCATTCTCTTTCCATCCATTGGTATTTATGGGTAAAAATGGTAGGAATAGCATTTAGTTTGAGAACACGTTTTGGTTCAGTAAATAAAATGAAAATGTATTTCATTTTCCGAACTGTCATGTTTCGTAATCATCTAAACTCCAAAGCAGAGAAAATTTCAGTGCACGTCCTATCCCTAATTGACAATATTTGAAAAACAATTGTTTTCTGTTGCAATAAAGCACATGCTTTTGATCAAGCGAATTTTGCTGCTGTACTAATTTATATATAATGTTATGAAACCGACACATACAAGATGACGTGTTTAGATACTTTAACTAGGCTGCTGATTGAATGAGTGAATTGAACAGTACTTTCAGACAGTTGACAGTTCCAAATTTCACAATTTTGTTCTTTATTCATAATTTGCAAAATTTTGTGATCCTGTCAACTAATTTATTTTGTTACCTAGACTTAATAACTGGTCTGAGGTCATGGGGCTCAAAAGGCCTTTAGCTATACAATCATTATAGAACCTAGACAGTTTTATGTCCACATTTTTGGCATTTTATAGATGCCTTTAATAGTTACGTGTCAAAGTGTGATTTTAATTAAATGACTGAGACGTGATTTAAAACTGACACTGTTTTGGTTTGTTGTGCTCTGGCATAATAAAAATTCCAGTTTCTCAGGCTGTACTGATGTTTAGATAAGATGATTTACTATGAGTAGTGAATACAAACACTAGGGGGCAGTAGTAGTTCATTCCCAATACTGAACTGAGCCACAGTCTGAACCATTGCTTGTTAAAACCGTACATCTCCCTCCTGACATGAATGACAGAAAAATATCAGCTTCAATCACTACACTAGTTCTGGGGAGAGGTTGCTAGGGGGACACTCCTGGCTGCCAGTGGAGGCTTGTGTGTTGTGTTCATCTGGCACAGTTCAGCTCTACAGATGGACTGAGCTATATTGGCTCATTGGCGTGTTTGGTCTCATTGGCCAGGTTTATTCCATAGCTCAGCTTACTGAGCTCCAGCACAGACACATTTTAGATAAATATGTGATGCACAATTTAAAGTTGCAAATCTTATTTTTGAATATATTTATTAAAAGCATTACTTTTCTGTTTTTCGATATTATACCACAGAGGACTGTGATGCCAGGGATGAGGCTCAGTCAGCTTTGTGGAACACATTTTTCATTTACCCAAGTCCTTCCCAAGAATAATCAGTGGCATGAACATTGAAATATCTTCAACAAAACCGATCTGTTTAAGTGGTTGAGTCTGCATTATTAAGCAGATTTTGTAATTAGCTATTACACAGCACACAGCTGTGAGACAAGAGTGTGCTATGTGGTTAATGAAATAATGATACTCTTTCGCAGTTAGCAGCTTTAGTCAACTTCTCTATTTTTAATTGTTCCTTTTCCTTCTCTGTCCTCCTATTTTCTTTAGCAACATTTTGTTGCTTTAGAACAGTGTTTTATTTAGACTGATACAAAAGCTATCTGCAATGATGTTACCTCTGAAGCAATTATTGCAAAAGCTAAATTGTCATTTCAACTCATCTTTTACCAGCTTTGCTTTTGGAAAGTTAGTAGACCAAGAGATCTAAGAAGTGCAGTCTGATTCTCACATTTTTTTCATTCATTGTTGGAGTACTTTGCCTGTCTCAGTCTAGATTCAATACAGTACCTCTATAGCAGGCAAGAATCAAGGATGAGACAATGTGCATGCTGTTTAATCTTATAATGATGCCCTTATTTCTATTCCCTTTATTCAGAGGTATGGGATTGAGCAAATAGCTTTCTGAGTAGAAAGTCTGAAGACCAAGATAAAGTTAAGCTAAGCCTTTACGAACCCGTCATTCTTCATTAGATTGTGCAATTGATTCTTGAGAAAGATCCATTTTGTCTCCTGAATGAGCAAGTCATGCATAGCATGTAAAGTTCTTCTGTTTAAACACTGGATGGTGCTGTAAATCTAATCAAGTAGAATGCAGAGATTGCCATTTCTACAACAGTAGAATTTTAATTTATCATTTATAGATCTGCATAGAGCAAATAAAAGATGAAGGGATGGATTTGATGGATTTGATATGATAGAGATTTCATTGATATATTCCCTCAAGAAATATCTTGTTATGAATTTCAAGATTTTGTGCTTAATTCTAATCTGTAATAAAACAGCAGATGGGGAAGGGATTAGAGAGACTTCATTTGGTGAAATCCAACTTGGTATTTTACGGTGTTGGTCTTCATTTCAAAAGGATGAACTTTTAAAGACGACATGTATTCTGATTTTGGAAAAAAAGCTTTTAAGTTCAGGTTCAGTTTTTAAGGGCCTTATAAAATTGGAAATTTTGTAAGCATTGTAATTTAGTTTTGTTCTTCGTTGTTAATTATAAGCACAACTATGCAAATAAAATACTGAGATGAATAATATTTTCTCCAGGATTCTTAGCCATCATCCAAGTTCTTTAATCTATGCACTAGAATAACCCTTTCTTTCATATGATAATAAAGTAATTAATTTTTCATAATCAATAAAGAATGTATTAATTGAACAGAGGAGCTATTTTGTTTCCTTGCTTAGAGTTCCATATTAACTGTGCTTACCAATGGTTTTACTTTAGAAGATATACTCAGTAGAATTATAATTAACTCTGCATTTTAATTAGTGACTAATTATATAGTTAGATATATATGAATATATATCCAGTTAATTTAAAAAGTCAAAGTAAGGATTTTACTTTGAAAGAGAAACACAAAATAATCTTAGCTGAAAATGGCTTTTTTATTGTAGTAATATTATAGTAATCATTAAAAAATTGTAAAATGGAATTAGTTAGAAACAGAAAATATACTTGAATTTAAATTAGTGCTAATGTAAGTGCTTGCATTTATCACACTAATGCCATACCTATTTAACTTGAACATTTCTGATTAAGTAAGCTTTGCCAGTTATTTTACGCAGCTTGTTTGCAACCTGCAAGGTCAAAACAAAAAAACCCCAAAACAAATACTACAGTAGTAGTTTGAGCACTGCTGAATAACTTAAGCATTAAAGAAATTGAAAGATTGTTGTTAATGTGAATGATTTAAATGGTGTAAAGAACATGGTTTAAACTTTTACTTGTTCATTCTCTGGATAATCATCGGCATCCTCCTGCGTTTGCTTTAATTGTCTATATATATATTTAATATCATTGCTTCATTATTATTTAGCATTTCTGCAGTTCATAAAAATAGTATGCTTTAAAGAATTGAAACCTTCTGGAGGTTTTAATGAAACAGAAGCCTCTTCCTTCTGTTTCTGGGGTAATGTGACTCCTGAGACATTCTGAACTACAGTTAGAAACTACACAGTTGGAGAGTTTTACGTGTTATGTAACTGAGGGTGGATGACAAATCTAATCATGCAGGAAATGCATAGTCCTCTTTGGAAACTGATTTACAGGTATGAGATCTAATGGAATATTGCAAGCTGAAGTCTTCATGCATAAGACCTAGATATATACCCAGAGTATTTTTGTTTTAATACTTTAACAATTTTAAAAAAAAATAATTTTTGAATTTTCATTCGTGTATTGTGTTCACCATGTTCTTTGCTTGGATTGTTGGTAGCCAAAAGGTGTGGAGACCACAGCACCCCAAGCTGCTGCACTGCTAGACACTTTATCATATTCAGTGAAATTGCAGATTGCTTAATCATGCTCTTCCTTCTCATCAAGCTTGGCTTGCTGTCCTGTGGTGATGAGGTTATTGCACTCCTCTTGGGTCAATATACTGTACACCTCACAAAAACAACATTTCTGACGTGGTTTTTGCAAACCCTGAAATCCAGTTTGTACAATGTGAGAAAACAGTTCCTATTAGCTCACTGGTATCTCCAACAAGCTTTCCTACTGTGGTTTCAATGTGGATTTATGAACTACTGCATTTACATTTTACATCTAAATTAAAATATAAAATATATACACATAAAAAGGATCAGAATATTATATAGCATTTTTAGGGGCTTATTTTTTTCCATAATGATCCTAAGGTCACACATTACCCTCAGTGTATTTTTTATGTTAGGGAGAACCTGAATTGAATACAGAGCAACTAGTCCAAATTTCAGGCTGAATGGTTTCTTTTTGACATACTGTACATCTTAAACCAGGCACTTGATGTGTATATCTTTTGAGTCTGCAGTTGGATAAAAACTTGTGCAATATGTCAGATTGACCAATCAGCCTGTTGAAAGAGAAATGAAACAACATTACAAATTATAATCCTAAGAAATCGTTACATATTTGTATGTACCGTACATGACAAATTGAGGTAATGGATTTCAATGCATGGAGATGTCATTTAGATTTTAAAGGTTTTTTATTTCTCTGAAGGGGACCATACCCGAAGAAGGCTCCACAGCCGAAATGTGTTCCTTTTCTTTTCTTTTCAGCATGGAATAAACCTTTACTTGTTCCTTTACTGTTAAGTAATAACACCAACATTTCTGTATCTCATCCTTGGATCTTTTCTGTCTACATTTAATAATGGAACTCAAAATGACTTCTGATGTTTAATTTAAGCTTGTAATTCCAGGTTCTTCACACTGATCACACTGAGTGAGAGGGCCTTAAAGCTGGCCATGTACTGTGCTGTTTGAGTTTGGGTAACTGACCAGACATTTGTTTAGAATGAAATGAGACAATAAAAATTATCATTTAGGTTTTTAATTATGAGTTAATTGCAATGATCAAGTTCATTATCAGCATCTAAAGTAGAAGTATTGAACAAAATCTAAAGTTATCTATAACTTCAAAAAGCCAAAGCAATGTTATTACACTTGGCTACAGCAACTCAGCTTTAATGTTGACTTCATTTTATTGCTATTCAGTTAGTAAGAGCTACTGAATATATAAAGCTGTGCTGATCAAAGTTCAATATTAAATGGATTATCCAAGGGAAGGATGTATTTGCATTTCCTCATCTTTTTCAATTTTGCTTCATAATGAATAAGTAAAGACAATGGGCCACAGCACATCCCCTGAAGTATTCATCTCGTCAGGTATGTTTACTCTGAGCCCCCACAGGAAATAGTAACATAGGCAGCCAAAGCCAAATAGGAAATACATTTGCAGTCACAATTCCAACTTTAATTACTTTCCGCAGTTTTAAAATAATTCCTACATGAAGTAATTACGCTGAAAGATAATAAGCTTTTCTATAATTCCATTCTACTTGCAGAGCATGGTTCTCCTGTGTGATTTCTTCCTATAAGAAGGCAGAGACCTCCTCTTTCCTGAATGTTGCGATACTTATCCCAGGGGATAAGGTCATATTGCACTATGAATTAGGGTCATTAGTGTAGAGCCATAATACATCATTTCTCAGTAAAACCCTTGCAGTAAAGTTAAACTTTCTTTGAAAGTGGCTTTCAGTATTTTCAGTATTGTTTGTTGTTGTATTTTGTTGTACGAAGACTCAGCAAATGTAAATGTGTCGATGGATAATTGCAATGCAACAAAAATGTTACTTGACCACAATACACACAATACGGAATGATCTACTGTAATTCACTGTAAAGGATGTGACAGAATTGCTTACACTTTATTTTTTTATTTTCCATTTTTTACTAGAAGGAAAGCAATTCTTTTTCATGAGAAATTTTTTTTCTCAATTTTGTATCCTTCATTTTATATCTAAAGGGTCTCTTGAGTGTTACTGACCTTTGCTCATGAACTCACAGCTAAACCCCAGTCTTATGATGATGCCTATAATCATCCTGCCCATTATGAATTTTCAGTTACCTGGCAGTTTTTAGAGGAAGAAGAGACATTTGTATCATGAAGTTTCTGAAGTTGTTTTTGTTTATTTTTTTTAAATCAATAATTCAGTACAATTTATAGCAGCAGCTAGAAATCAGACCAAGGAGAACCTACAGAATATAAGCATACCTGTCCAATTTATCATTCTAAGCTTATTTAAAGTGCAATGTCACATAATGTTAGTAGCTGTTGATGCTTTTGTCTGAATCTGTGTTTTTATGTTCTTGAAAAGCCAATTCTAGGGTAACAGCATAAAGCATGAAATCAAGATAGTCACATTTGGATAAAATAACAAAACTAAATTCAAAGTAGTTTCCATTACATATTTTACAAATTCTTATTTTACGAACACAAAGCTCCACTGTTAAAAAGCTAATGTAATCTGATGTGTTTATTTCCCAACCTACAACATTTTCTTTAACCAAGTCCTGAATTTTATCATTGAAAATTTAAATTAATTTAATTGAAAATACTTTATTTATCCCCAAGGGGGTGAGGGGAAGGCAATTTTGAGAAGCAAGCAATGCAAACATTCCTTGTAAAGACCTCTAAGAATAAATAGTAAGAAGATAAAAAATAATCAAAAACAGCCAAAGGTCTGTTAAAATTATTATGAAAGTAGAGTTAGAGAAAAAGAGTGCACGTGCATTGCAAGGACTCTGTCCAGTACTACACAATGTAATAATACTCAGGTCATTACATATTTATGAAAGTATTGAAGGTACATGTACAATACATTTGTAGAGGGGTCTCTGATGACAGAGAATAACAGTGATGACAGAGAAGGCAAAAGTTCCTGAAAGCAAAAATTCAGAAGGCTGAGATGAATCTTCACTGATGGCAATGATAGCCTTCCTCAGGGTCTGATGGACATAATGCTGTGCCAGGGGTTTTAGAGGCTCACCAATGATTTTATACACGTGGCATCACTAACTTCACAAACAAGGATGCAATTAATGTGGATAATGAATAAAAAACAACATTCTTATAAAGTATTATTCACCTTCAGAGATTATTTGACTTTTACTGCACTGAATGGCCAAATAAGCAAACTCGATGTACATTCTCAGGATAGCATAGCTCAATTTAGCATTTAGCACTTCTTTGACTTCATTATTTTTTAATCAAAGCTGTTGTGTTGTTTTTGTAAAATAATGTAAGAATGGTTACACACAAGAGGAGGCTACTCCACCCATCTAGCCCATTAAGCACTTAGTAGCTTAATGATCTGAGGTTTTTATCCAGATATTTATTGAAAGTGGCCTCAGTGAGTATTGGCTTCAACAACATGGCTGCATAGCTTGTTCCAGACTCCCACAACCCTTATGTTTTCAGTTACCTCATTTTATTTCTGTACAGTCTTTCCTTCAAGGAATAACCCTCTGCAACCTTTCTTTCCAAGACTGTCAGACTTGCAAGACATCTTATACTCACAGAAGATTTCCCAAAGCTGTGTTTACCACAGCTTTTCATTGCAAGAGGCTCAGCAAATGTTTCAGTCTCTGGTCTGCACATGCTGCTCACTGTGTGTGCACTGCTTCTGAGCTGCCTGTCACAGTTTGCCTCCCAGCTCACAGTCACAGAGGTCCACTCTTCCTTGTCCTGAGGCATTGGTGACATGCTACATCTGTTCTTACAATGAGTCTTTCATGTCCTACATTTATGAGACAGTATGCCTTGAAAGAAAACCTAAGTATAATTTACTGTAAAACACACCCATTTACTACTGTTATAACAACCTTATTTATAGGGACAAGAGGCACTGGTCTCAACTCTGACAAGAACAAAGTAATGTTTATTGGCTCTACTTATCAACTCCAGACTTAGCAGTTTGACTATTGATGGTACTGGAATCAGTCCAAGTACTCAAATAAGGAATCTTTGGCTTATTGTTTACCTGAATTTAACGTACACAGTATAGCTGTCTTTTTTTTAATCTTTGTAACCTTCCTGGTATCCGTGCACATGTCTCCCAGTCTAATGAATGTTTTATCTTTTCAAGCTTTGATAATTGTATTGCAATGCTGTTGGGTGTATCCAAACATGTTCTTAACAAGCAGCAGCATGTTCAGAACTAAGATGTCTGGATTTTAAAACTAACAATGCATGAGCACATATCACTCGTTTTGCACTTCTATGAATTCAGAATAAAACCTACTGCACTGCTGCTTACCTAGAAAGGCTTGAATACTTTGTCTTCTGACTATATCAGTGAAAAGCTAATCCCCTACATATCTCTGAGCTATTTGTGCTCTTCTTAACTTATTTCAGTTAGTTATACAAGGATCCAAACACTGAAAGGCCACATATTTTGAGAGGTTTATTTAATTCTAAAACAAAGGATGAAAATCATGGAGCGCATGATGTAAAATGAGCAACATCATCACAAGGAAAATTTGACTCTGGGAGACTTGTATTAAGAGTAGAAAAAAACAGAGAAATGACCGTAGATAACAGAGTGACAAATAAAATATCATACAAACCACAAAAACTAAATAAACAGAGGTGTAACTAAACAAAATGCCATGCCAACATACTGTGAGTTTGTCTATTAGAAAATGACTGTTATTTGAATTCAGAAAAAGCTCTTACAAAAGACAATAAGAATTAATAGAACAGACAATTTGTTTGTGAAAGAAATGGGAATTGGCAGTCTCAGGAAGCAAAAGTCAAGGTTAAGGAAACACAACAAAGCAATGGAGCATTTTGCATTGGAAATCAATACTTACCTTCTCATTAAAACACTCACAGTCTTTCATAGATGACAGCTGAGCCAGTAGAGGCAGAAGAAAAGTTTTTATTTCCACAAACAAAATTAAAATAATTAAAAAACAGGCTAAAAACAAATTTCCAAAGAGGTGTTAAACTGTTCTATATATCTATATGCAGGAAGTAATTGTTAGGGCTCTGGACTAAGATTAGGAAGATGGTGGGTCTTAAACCAAAGTGCTTTACTCATAATTCTCCAGTCAGTGGCCTGCTTTATAAATATGTACAAATATACGTTTATTTGAATAAAAGCTTCAGCCAAGTCAATAGGTGATAATATAGCATATTTAAAATTAATGTGAAAAAAATGCTATTCAGTTTTTGATTTAGAACAAACGTATTCCTGTATGACTATATTATATTGTGGTGTACACTAATGTATCTAATACAGTATGTACACAGTGTGACACCATGCTCTACACAAAATAAATATACTACATAAATTTGTGTGAGTTGCATCAAAATTATTTTCTTAATTAAATACTTAAAACTAATGTACTCCTCAAAAGGCTTTAGCAATAGAATTAAACTATTTGCAATAAAATTTAACTTATCTCAATCAACATGATTTGAGATTTTTCTGCTTGTTATATGTGCAGCCCATTTTAATTAGTCTCTTTTAGTATTTCATATTTTGTTAATTCTGAAGCACATTACAAAAGTTGTGTAAGTAAGTAAAAGCTGGGCACTGCAGCTGTCAACTTCGCAGAATTGCTGCTTTGTACTCACGAATTCTGATGTGGGTCTTTTGCTTATTCTTATTTTATATCCACACTACGGTAGATAGAGTACCACATGCCTGATATTCTCCAATGTAAATAAAGAAAAAGAACTTGTCTAAATCACACACAATACAACCCTCCTTCCATAGTTCCTTAAGCACTAATCTGCTAAAAGAGACTCATTTATATTTTTACCACTGTCTTCATAGTGTAAGTGCGATCAGATTCATTGGAGAAAGCAATGATGCTTGGAATGGTCAGTGGAACAAGAAGACGAGGCCGCCAAAAAACGCGGTGGCTCGACGCCATCAAAACAGACACTGGCTTAGGCATAGAACAGCTGAAAGGGAAAGTCCAAGAAAAAAAGTGTGGCGAGAGATGGCCTATAGGATCGCCGAGAGTCGGATCCGACTGACCGGATAACATCATCATCATCATAGTGTAAGAGGGTGGTAGGTTCTGACAACATGGAGATCCTTGTCTGAACCACATTGACCATTCAATGCAGTGGAATTGTGAGTTTTTGGTGAGTACATTGGAAGTTAGTTTTAGAGAGAGACTTAGTTTTGAGAAGAGTAATTAAAGAGAAGGAGAGTAAAAGTGTAAAAGAGACCTTATTGAGGAAGCTGGTAAACAGCTTAGGGATCTAGCATGAATAGTGAGAGGAAGTTAGTTAGGAACTGAAAGAGAAACTTAGTTTTTTGTGTTTTGATGGTTTTGATTATTTTCCCACACTATACATAAAGTACAGTAGTTTTGTACCTTATGACTGCAATTGTGTGGGTTTTACCTTAACCCACCTACTTAAAAATCACTTGTTTTTGTACCCCAGGCATTATGTCACAATAAAAAGCAACGATGTGTTTCCCTGCGTGATGCATTCGTTTTTCATTAATATGCTGAAATTAGTTTTAGAGATTTGTAATTGAACTCATGATAATGTGCTTGAACACTTAGTTCTCGTTCTCCACAAATGGAGAACCTCTGTCTCAACCAAAAAGGAGAGGTGATTTTGGACAAAAGCACATTTTCCTAGGGATGATGACAAACAGTCTTTTCTTTTCTAAATAGTTTTTAATGAATTCATATCTGCATGTGAAAATTGAAAAATAATTTCAGAATTAGAGTAAAACAGCTGAAGTCTTTTAAGACTTTGGCTAAAGAATGTTGTGTGGAATGCACTAATATACAATATTGTTAGTCTTTTTACTCTAATATTCCTATAATAATTAGTTCATTTTACAATTCCTTTAATGACAGTTCTACGCAAAGATAATTACATTTATCTGCTGATAAAAGTGCACACTTTGAGCAAGAGTGTGACAGAGATGACAGCACTGCTGGGACACAATTACTGTACTCTGTATATCAGCATGTTGAGGGCAGTCTGTCATTTCATGGTTCATTTATGAAAAATATTTTAATTAGAATTGAGCATTTTTTGTAATAATAGTAAAGTGATGTTTATATAACACAGACGTTATCGCAAATATTAGATTATGCATTGTCCAACATTGCATGCATTTGGCTCATAGAATGAACATGCATTTTGCCCAGGCTCCCTTTTCATTTTTTCCTTAAATCTTCAAATGAATATGTAAGTTTTTCCAATATATCTTAGGTTGAACATGTATACAATATATATTATATCTTTAACATTTAATAAAAATAGTAGAAATATATATTTAAAAACATTAATAAAGCGAGTCAGGTGTCCACAAATTTCCTTATGCTGTTTCATGTCACCCTTCCTGTTCAGAAAGTGAAGTTAATCAATTCTTCTGTTTGAACAAAGCTTCAAATGACAAATAAAAAGTAACAAAAAAGGCTAAGAGAGCAGATTTTGCACTTTCTTTTACAATTAAACAGCCCTTGAAACTTGCAGAACATTATATATGTAATGCAAGCATTAGTTAACACCTCCCTGCCCATGATATATATTGCTCTATTACATATATTAATATATATATATATCTGCTTTTTAAAAAGATATGTAGAAAATTAACAACAATCTGAAACGATTACTTATACAATGTATAGAAAATAAATAAAAACAGTTTTGTTTTGACATTAGTAAGAGCTGTAGGCTTTGGCCCAATTATACAATGCTTTCTAATTTTTAATAAACACATTAATGGGTTTTTGCAGTTTATAAAAATCCTATCACATATGAGGTATGTCTTTTGAGAATGTTGTAAAATAATGACATTGTTTCAGACAAATGATGGTCCTGAAGCATTCTTTTATTACAGGGAAAGGAATTGCTACATTATTTTTGTAATTAGATGTTAAACATTCATCAGGAAACAGCAAGCAATGAAATGAAAATGAATGATTAAAGAAGAGCTTTCCCTCATCCCTTAAGGATTGAGTCTTGAACTGGTGAAGTTTTGATATTTTATTTTTTAATAACATACTCCAGATTTGATCATCTACTGTTACATTTTTTGGTGAGTGAATGAAGTTGGGCTAAAGCCAGTTGTCTAGTTCCTGGCTTTTGCAGGTCTTGTAACTCATCCTCAGTCTTAGCTTCATCTCTTGCCAGAAATGGGGAGATGTATGTGGAAATTCCTTCTTTATTTTTAAATGTTTGACACCAAGGTGGCTGCAAGATTCTAAAAAGTCCACTGTGGACTTCCGAGTTCACTGACTAGATACAGGATAATACCAATATTCAAAACTAAATTTATTTTTTAATTAAGAAAATTAATTTTAACTTTTAAAGATATATAAAAAATATATTAAAAACATCTTTCATTTACAGGAATGGGAAAGGAATGCTTGTCAAGACTGAACATATGTAACAAAGTACGGGCAGATCTTATAGGAAAATTTACTTCAGACCTAAAACTGGAATAAAAATTCCAGTTCAAGTCCTTGCTTGAATCTTGCAGAGAACCTGTGGAAGGACTTGAGAACTGCTTTTTAAAACCACACACCAAGCAACTTGACTAAGCTTGAACAGATCTGAAGAATGGGCAAAAAGTGCACCAAGCCAGTGAGTATAATTGGTAGAGACCAACCCAAAAAGACTTGCGGCTCTAAATACTGCTAAAGAGGCTTCCTTTAATGAATATTAAGTTCACAGGACTAAATTTATGCAGTCAGCGTATTTCATTTTTTCTCTCTAGATTTATCTGACATTTACTATAACCTGTCTTACCCTTGGAACAATATTCTTAGGGCTGACATTGTAAAAACGCCTGTTTGTTTGTTGTTGTCCTGTACACTGATTGTTTCCCATTTTCCTGTGTTTTAGTCTTCACAGCCTGGTCTGGTTATATATTCAATGCATCAATAGTTTTTTAAACCATTATTGGTTGTTTTATCGTAAATTGATCTGCTGAGGTGGAGCACAGCCATTCTAAAATGGAAGACAAGCAGCGACAAGAGCTTGTTTGTTAATTTATCAGGCTATTGGAATCACTGCAACCCAATGATTAGAACTTTCAGGGGGATTCTGATTCTGATTCTGAGGTGTTCAGTCATAATCCCACAGATGGGATCTTCACACCATTGGCTCCACAGCCAAGCACAGACACGACATGGAATCGTATACTTATCATTTACACTGACTGAGACAAGCAATGCTGAGAGCATTGACTCGTGTGCAAACTTTTATCCAGGACTAAGTGATGACTTCATATTTTTCTTCAGAAAATCCCTTTAATGCAATATTAACCCCTTTTCTAAACAGATTATATTTGTTCTCCGCTGGACAATTAAACCCTATTAATTGGGTTGTGTATTGACCTTTTTGTAGATGAGTGAAAACCCTTAGAGTTATTTTTCTAATAGAGATATTTTTCTTGTTCAGAATGCCAGTGAATGTAAGGTCACTGTGGCCCAGAACTGTTCATCCTTGAAAAGGTATCATGAGTGACCTTTAATGTTGGTTGACACACAAAGAGACAAGAGCTGTAAAAAGTCACTGGTATTTAGAACAAGATTGCATAGCACTAAAATTGCTGCATCCATCTGTATACTTATTATTTCCCAAAAGAACAACATTAATAAATGTATTGTGCTTATTTAACAATGAGGCAGGCACGGATTAATGATCAGTTTCAGATTTACTATTGGTTTACGCTAGCATTTAAACTGACAAACCCAAGGCAGATATTCTACCTCACATTACACCTCAGACATGGATGTCTGTGATTGGTCCACTTCTTCCCTCTTGGTTGAAAGAGTTGAAGCAGCTACTGAAAGGCAATAAAGCAAGATGCAGTGGAGGATGCTTTTTCACAACTCCAGTGTCCAAATGCTGTAGCTGGTAATGCCAATATCCAGTGATTTTGATAACATACACAAATTCAAACTAAAAAGCCTGAACTCAATTTCAACCAACATTACTATTATAGTAATATAGTAAGTTATATTGCTGGATGGTGGCACAGTGGTCAGCATTACTTCCTCACATTTCTGGGGCCCTGGGTTCAGTTCTGGACCTGAGGTGCTGTCTGCATGGAGTTTGTATGTTCTCACCACGTTCATGTTGGTTTCCTCTTGGTTTCCTGATTTCTTTCTACAGCCTAAACACATACTGGTAGATTAATTGGCTACGGGGAATACTGGCCCTGGTGTGAATCTGTGTGTGTCTGTGTCTGCCCTGTTTTGGGCCCGTTGCTTGCTGGGATTGGCTCCGACTCCTCCGCGATCCTGAATTGGAAGAAGTGATAACACAATGAAAGAGCATTACTAGATCACTTCTTGTTACAAAAGTTGTTTTTTTAGCAGTGTACACTTTTAATTTAATTATTCTTGGTTATTAGTGTTTCTAGAAATTCAAATGTCAGGGTGCTAACTTAGAAATGCTTTCGGTACAGTAAGTGAATATGGGTTTCTCACAGTATGCCCATTAGATGTACTGTACTGAACAGAACACACTTGCTGTTCTATTGGTTTCCCAAAGTTTCCATCATGAATTGCACCCTGTCTTAATTATTCTTCTTGTAGTGATAAACCTGTATCATCTGAGTTTCATTTAAACAAACAAAAGTACAAACTTCAAGAAATTATGTTTAAGAATAAAAGAGCACAGAAAACATAACTTTTAAAGTCTGCTTGGTATTTTTCAGAGTGGTGGCTTGGTTTGTTTTTAACAAGTGTACTACTTCCCTCAAAGGAACAAACTAAATTCCCCAAACAAGTCAAAAGAACAGACAGCTTGATTTTGATTACATTTGGCATGTAGCACTTACTGTACATAGCAGCCTCAATAGCATGAAAAAGATCAAGTTTTAAGTGCTAGCAAAGCGGATTTCCATACATTTTATTCCAAGACAACACCCTCCTGTCAAGTGGCTACAGACTCACAGTTTTGTTTCAAGGCTTCATCAGATCAAGTGAGCAAAAGTCACAAATTGACATCTTTCTGTCATTCAGTATTACAGCAACTGCACTCAATGGCCACACTGCTGCTGAGGTATAGAAATCCCTACCCCATTCTCTTATAAATGTTGTAGGTAGCTAAAAAATTAATAATATCACTGAGTGGAAACTATTTCTGTGGTGAATTATATTATTAATTTCAGTATAATTTTTTTCCATCGTGAAAAATACATTTAAAAAGTATGAATTACACATAAAGGCATCTGAACATTTTCACCTTTCACTGATCTTACAATATTAATTATTTTCTGAATACATTGCATTATTACTGTGAGAATGTTTAAAATTACATTCTCACAGTAATATATCTCAGTATTTGAATTCACATGTTAAAACTTTCTTTTAAACAAAAGGTTACATCCATTGAGCTAAATATCATGAAATGCATGATGACTTAGATTTTGACTATTAGAAATTACCTTTGTCCTTCTTGGATAAAATCAGAATGATTTGCATGAAAACTAGATGAGAATCAACCCAGATATTAAATAGACTGAGAGGTTAGCAAACTCCACATTTCTTTAATGATATTTTAAAGAATTTTAAAGAACAACAAAATTTATAAATGAAAGGAGGCTGTTCAACCCAGTTAGCGTATTTGGTTTTTAATAGCTAATTGATCAGAGAATCTATGATTTCTTGTCAAAAATCTTATCATCTTAAGTAAAAGAATAACACTTTAACATATCAAATATCAAAACCTTTCTGCTCCAATGTTAAATTTTTAATTGTCTAAAAATCACTTATAGTCACACCAAAAAATGTGTTCAATCATGTAAAAAATGTCCCAAAACGCCCAAAACTCGAAAGATAAAAGAACCCTTCTGTTTATCACCTCAGCCTGCTATTTTCCACAATTACCTCGGACACCTTGAGCAGCAGGCAATCAGGGCTTTAACTTTTGCAAATGAAAGAATAAGTTTGGATGTCTGTTGACAACTGATATTTTAAATATTTACACAGCTTCAAGTCTAACTCAGTGCCAGCAGACATCGTGAGTAAATTTAATATATTGCTTTTTCTTGTAGATTAGGGCTAACATTTCCCACTTAGTTATTCACTGTTACTGAATGTAAGAAGAATATCTTAGAGCAGTGTCTTTAATCTACAAAAATAAAGTAATTTAATCAAACCAGAGACTGATGTATACTTTTATGTAGTTTTTCACCTAGAAGTGGAATTTCCAGAACTTGCAGTAAAAACATGAGCGTTACAATACATTCCAAAATGTGTGGATCAGGACAAAAAGAGAAGAGCTGAAGAATGAAACAAGACAGTAGGAATTGTGGGGTTCATACAAACTGAAATGGGAAGGGAATATTGCACCTTCATAGTGTTGAGTTTCGAGCATAGTATCTCTGTCAAGATGTTGATTTGTTAATTACATTGTAATAAACAGTGAACAGAAAAATACTTTCTTTTTACTAATACTTCAAAATCTGTATTCTTCTTGAACTATTGTACATGATAGAGAACTGAGAAAAAAATTCAGTAAGTTATTATAAAAAGAGCTCAAGATGCTAAACAAGCTGAAAGAATTTTAGGAAGTCTCGTAAAAAAAAGTTTCAATTATAGAAAAAAAATAAACCAATATAATTTGGAATTCAGATACAACATTACAAATTTCACAGAAATAACATAGAAACAAAGAAACCAACAGAAGAAATACAATCCCCCACTGTCCAAAAAAGAGACCTCTTTCACTGTAGCAGAACAGTCAGGAATGACATTTGAAATTGATAGTGTTCAGGCAGGCTTCATCAAAAGTTATCTGTATATTGATGCCAAGACCCAAAGGAGGAATAAGAATAAATTATACTGAATGCAGAGAATATCATAGCAAAATTGTGAATATATTAACCTTAATAATTTATCTATACATGTTAACAGAGCTATTTAAAATTGTGATAACTTTAATATGTAATGGTGCTGAAGACACTTTCCAGTCTGTACAGACACTCAGTGTCCAAATCTAGTACTGTTTTAGTTGCAATTTCTTTACTGGATTTGAATGTCTCTGCACTACATGGATTGTTATTTGAAAAGGCAATCAGGACCGAGTTTTCAGTGCTGAGTCTGTTTGTTAGAGCTCCTGTGTGATTTACTGTACCTGAATGCAAAGAGTCCTATTGTACCTCAAGCTCTATCTCATGTGCGTGTCACACTATTAAACAGTGTTTGGCAAAACTACTAATTTAAAAGGCAATTGGTCCTGGAAGCAAGTGTCACCCTAATTATTTATGATAGCAGCTGTCATGTTTTAAGGCAACGCCCTAGAAAACTATTACTGCTAAACATTTCTGTTTCTATACTTGAAAAAAACATTTAAGTAATTTATTAACACAGTGTATCAAAATATTAAAAAGAGGGAGATTTTTAACTCATGCAATTCTTTTTTTTATTTGTTTAAGATAACAGCTGGTAAAATTAACATTAGTTTTGTTCTAGTTGTTCTCACTGTAGGAAAAAGTTATGAAGGATCTAGAACATTTAAAAAGGACTACCAAACAAATTGTATTTTTTTCATATTTCTGAGTTGTAAATTGTTTAAGTTTAGTATATGTACAAAAAATGTGCAGTATATGATATACAGAAAAAGGTGCCATTATTATATGAATGTGTTAATTCTGAATTTATTTTGGATGAAAATATGACCAATTATAGAGTTGTCCTTATGTGTTCCCTACATTAGAAAAGTTTAAAAAGGTTTATTATTCCACTACCTTTAAGTTAGAAAAGAAAGCACTCTTGGGTCTGTTAGTGTGGCACCAGAATTAATTATTTTCTTCATGGAAGTTATCCAAATCAGCAGCTTGAAATTCTACCTTCTAGTTCCAAATCACGGTTTTCAATTCTGTAAGTTCAGTTGAGAGGTTTTCTGTAAAAGGTCTTGGATTTTTACTTTTATTATAGGAACACTGAGCCTTAGAACAGTCTTGTGTGATTCTGCAAAGCTGTTGACCTCGTAGTAGGTTTAGAGATTTCACCATAATCTATTTTGCCTTATGTCAAGTAAACAAATGATACAAAAAAATACACATGCAAAAATATTTCCTCCCATGTAGTCAAGGTTCTGCGATAACAGAAACAACTGTTTGAGACTAATCCCTTCTGGCTTCTACAATTTAAGCTGCTCTGTCATTGTGGTACTTCCTCACAGATTGACCACCTCGGCCCCTCCCATCTGCCTTGTAGTAATCAGAAATGAAGCAAGGTCAGTGGGCCTTTCATATACAGTACAGGTACACCAATTTACTAGTAAGATCAGTGGAGAATCAAGTGAAAGACGTTTGAATTATACATAAATAAAGATCATCTGACCTTATTTATGTCTAGTTTTGGTATGGAACTATCTGTCAACTGCAGGTCCCTTAAATATTAATACATCATGAATAATTTCTGTATAAATTAGTTATTTTCCCTTTTCAACGTTTAAATAATCAGAATACCTTTTGGTGAAGTTAAGAATGTTTTTTCAGCCATGAATGCATGAAAATCCTGCTACAGCAGAAGTCAAGTTAAGCCACACTTGGTTATCGATTTTGTTCCTCCACAAGATGCCTGTATTACCGAGGTGTCACAGAGGTTTCCACAGTGTGGAGTCTTCATCTCTTTACCACTTTTCTACGATATGTGACAGCTTGACATATCCTCTGTCACAATGTCATGCAGTTTGCAGGAGGTTCTCTTACTAGAACAGGACACTCTGGTAAAATCTGAACGAGACAGATTTTGACTGTGAATAGATAATGGCAAATAGCAAGTCCCGAAGGAGCCAAGGACTTCAGGCTAAATCAGTTTTCCGTGTCTGAATCTGCTCATGCTATAATAGCAGGGCCTTTTGATGTGTGCAGAAGGGTTTGAAGTCTGTAGCTGTCATGGGAAAATATATTTGACAAAAGCATTGATCCTCAGAGTGTTTTGAAACATGCAAGCTTTACAATCCCACTGAATATTCAAAAGGTATTAGAAAAGTGGCAATAAAAAAAGTTACTTAAAAACAGAAATCTTACAAAAAAAATATAAATGTATAAGATATAAATCACATATATGACTATAAGTGACAAACCTTAAAAATGTTTTAAGCTTGCAGATAAGGTCCTTATAAAGTTATGTACACCCCATACTTAATATATTTTAGAACTAATTTATTTAGATAGCAGCTGTCCCACGTGCCTTTTTACCAGCCGTTCTGGCACAGATCCAGATGAGTCCCGAAAGGGAACTCTGGAGCAAGCTAAACTCACATCCACCTGAACACACTGTGAAAAAAAATGGATAGTATGAACATTAATTCATTTAAAAACTAAGGGGAAAAACTGAAACATGTCGATTGTGTAAGTGTCCATACCTGTGAGCTCATTATTTGATGGACAGACCTTTACATCCAATTACAGCTGCAAATCTTTTTGGGTAAGTTTCTACTTTGCACGCTAGCTTGGTTGAATTTGTGCCCATTCTTCTTGGCAGATTTGCCCAAGCTCTCTGAAGTTGCTTGGGGATCACTTTTCAAATCTTTCCACAGGTTTTCAATAGGATTCAAGCCAGAACTTTGACTGGGCCACTCAAGGGCACTCACTTTCAAATTTTTAAGGCACTTCAATGTATCATTGTCCTACTGAAAGGTGCATTTTTGCCTCAGTTTTAAGTCTTTAGCAATCTGAAACAGGGTTTCCTGTAGTATCTGCCTGTACTTTGCTCTGTTCATGTAACCTTCAATCTTAACAATTTTGCTAGTTCAAATTTCCTCTCTGCCATCATTGACTGAAGGGTTGGTGTTGACTAGGTGATGTGTTGTGCTGGGCCTGCGCCAAATTTAAAGCTTTGTTAAAAAACTCTACAGTATATGAGCTTTGAGACTGGCTTATTTTTAGTAATTGTTTCCTTCTTGCCACCCTGCCATACCATCTAATCTTCATGAGGTGTTCTGGATCTTGTTGACTGGTGAACATTTTCTACCATCTCAGCTCTAAAGAGCTCAATGTAGCTCTTTATATGTTGCCATTGGCCTCACAAGGCCACCTGCTACCAGTTTCCTCCTTGCCTGCCTTGTCTGGCATCTCAGGTTGGAGAGTCAGTCAGTTCTAGGTATTGTCTGGGTGGTATGATACACCTTCTATTTCTTGATGATTGAGTAGACTGTGTTCACAGGGATATTTAGAGACAATTCAAGTACCTTTCAATTACTTTGTTCTTAACTTTCTTTGAAAGACTGTTAGTACACTTCGTGACCAAGGAATCTCGCAGAAACAGATATTTTTGAAATCATGAGAACCGTTGTTATTGCAAATAGCCAAAGACCACTGAACTAGTTATGTGGCTTGTTAAAGTATCTGTTTGCACAGCAAATGGTTTGAAAAGGGATACTGAGGCAATCATAACTTTCCCATTTTTGTTTCATATTATATATTTACTTTTTGTTTCTTGATTTAAAAGTGTGGAGTGTATGACAAATATTAGTTACTACTTCAAAGTGTCATGACTGCAAGATACGAAGCAAGAAAATATGCAAACTGTGCAAGGATCTGAATAGTTTTGCTGAATACTTTGTAATTAAAATGTTTTATTAAAGGGAAACTTGCTGCCTTAAGTACCTGACATTTATTATTTGTATACCTTGTTAAATTTTAATAGTTCCTGAAATAACTTCATAAATCTCAAATTTTCCTTTTCAGAAGCAAAAACTTTACTTCTATTTGTTTGTTATTTGTACTGATGTCTTTGCTCAGAACTCCTGACCAAAATCATTATAGTCTTGCCTTAAAATGGACTTACAGGATCATACAGAAAAGTGAGCTCTACGTATCTACATGGTGCCCGTACATTATAGTAACACCAATCTGTGATCTCCATTTTATGCACATATTGTTCATGTAATATTTAGTACAAACTCTCCGGTAATTCCAAAGTGAATTACCAGCAGTGCACTTTCCTCAGGGCAGAGCCAGCTGGCATTATACATGCTGTACAACAGTGTTTCATGCAGATGAGCCCAGTAATTGTGTCCTCTTCAGCTCCATTAAGGGATCCTATGGGATGGGATGGGATGGAGAGCTCTGATAGCAGAATGGTATAAACAAATAGTATATATAATATAATATATACATTTCCCACTAAAAAAACATTGTACTGAATCAACAGAACCTGCTTGAACCTGCTTCCACATGGAATCACATGTTAACAGGATAACACCCTTCACAGTAGTAGTTATGTAGCATAAAGACAGAATCTTGTCATTAATATTACTTTGATTTTGAATGAAAAACAGAGATATGTAACAGAGGAAAATAGAGCTGACATTTGTTTTGTTCAAGCACTTTATTTGCAAGTAAATAAAAATGGATTTGGACTGCTTCTGCCAACACTGAAATTCTGAGAGCAACTGGAAGACATAAGAGCATCCCTATGGGTCTGCATATAGACCGTAAGCCCAGTCTTTCTTGACAGCCATTCAAACTGGCTTCCTGCCACTATCATAGCACACAGGTCTTTAGGGTGCCAGGGGGAAGCAGAAATCCAATGAGGATGAGAAACAAACTTTTCTGTTTACAGTGGTTAGATCATTAAAGAAATGATACTAATGTGTCAATATAATGAATAAATCCTCTAATGATTAAGACTGCGACACGGAGAGAGGTTGTTGGAGCTCAAACAAAAAAGCAGGGTTAATGGAGTTAAGACAACACAATGACATGTTTACTGGTAGCAATAATGTCATAGCCATGTCTCCTACAAAAAATGTGATTAGAAAGGCTTAGATATAGAAAATAAAAATAAGATGAAATTCAAAACTTGAAATCTTACTGGTAGTTTCAAACCAATCCAGGATGAGGATTCTGAGCTAACTCTTTTCATAGTGCCATGGTGTGCCAGTGAGCCAAATTACTGGATGAGATCCCCCAATCAGCAATGCGCACTACTTTACTGAGAAGGCCGTGGAGCTCTGGAATACACTATCCAGCCATATAATTGAAGCCAATTGACTGGTTTCTCTCAAGAAATACCTACAGTAGATGATTAATTCCTGAATTAATTATTTACAACAAGCCAAATGAACTAGATGGGGTGAATGTTGTTTTGAAAGCTTGATTAGTTCTACTGTTTTTTAACACCTTGTACAAACAGGCCTTCATGTCAAGACAAACTGTAGATTGAGATACTGAAATTTTACAATTATGACTGGTTTGCTAAAGTTCTCTAAATTATGAGGTTTTATACATTTAAAGAAACATTTAAAACTACTCACGACTCCAAATTGCACCACACCTTATCCAATCCAAGTAAACATTAAGTAATTTGAATTTTTAAACATCCCCTTAATGTTATTCATATACATTGTTAATTATTCAGCAGTTCCTAAAGACTAACAGCAGCACAGGATTTTTTATCTGGGCTGGGTGGTTGAGAATGGAAGTCACACAAGTGAAAGCTTGTGAAAGTGAAATCAATGTGTGTTTTGTATTGATCCTGCACCTAGATATTACAATATATTCCAAGTAATATTGGACATTTGAAAAAAACTAGAGAAGTGTCTCCTTTTTTATATTCCTGGGAAAACCCTCATTTTCAGATTTTTCTGGCCGCTCAATGCATTTTTTTACCTTAAGGTAAATAATGTAAAATGTAAAGAAATGGCTCCTTTCAAGACCATAGGGATCACTGGCATTTGAACAAAAAATAGATAACTCCATCTTTCATACCCTTTCTTTTCATTGCCCCAAACGTACTGTAGTATCTGAACGGAAATGTATGCCTTGGGGTGTGCGTGCTATTTGCAGATAAAGCTATAGGTTTGTGATTAATATAGAGATCCCAACAGACCTTTTAGAAAGACAAATTTAGGTTACAAAAAGTGAAAGTCTCCTGACAGCTTATTTTAGAGATCATTTTGCAGGGTTAAAACAGAGAGGAATGGCACATATATTTAAAAGCCAAAGTGCTACAGGCATTCCTCTGTTATTGTAATAATCAGAGTTTGTTTACAATGTTCTAATTTTGATTTTATTGAAGTTGAAACTTTAATTTTTTATTCATTATTTAGTTCCCGGAGGATGACATTAATGGGATACTGAGAATTCATTGCTGATGTACTGCATGTTTAACTGAAATCATGATATATTAACTGTTCCTGTTAAGCAGAATAGTGCAATGGGAATTGGAATATTATACAGTATACTGTATAGTTAATTATTTACAAAAATTGTTAAATTCAATAATTCAGGAATTTTTCTCGTGCATTTCACAAGCCTTTTTTGTAAAATTTGTTTTCTGTGCAGCTAAACATATATACAGTACAGTATGCAATGCAGTCAGCTTCAATTTCAGTCCATTTCTAAGATTTAGGTTGGACAATTCTACCTTGTAATTGTGTAAAATCTTTCTATTACCTAATATTTGAAGCTCGAGATTCAGATTATTTGGAAATGAATGAACAGATTTTAATTAATCTTTACTCGTGTCACCCATTCCATAGCCCCTTTCCTTTCTTCCCCATATCCCATTTTTAAAGCAGGGAGGAATGGGTTGTCTTTAAAATTCTAACTTGTTAATGAACCACAGAAAGATTCAAAGAATGAAATATTGAAAGAATGAAGACTTTGTCATTCTGAATGTGTAATCCACTGACTACATGATGTTGCGTGCCCTGGGGTCACTGTTACTCTGTGGAATATTGGGTGGGTGAGATGACTCTAGCAGTGAAGCTGGACTGTTTGCTATTATAAAGAGCTCAAAGACAGTTGGGACCAACCAAACAAAACTGTTCATTAAAGACAATGGGCAGTTACCCTGTCCTGATTTTCTGAAGTTATTGTGATTATATTATAAAGTATTGCATTCATGAATCATGACAAAAGCACAATATACAGTATAGCACATTAATGAATAGTATTCGAAGTGCAGTTTGAAGAGCATTTAATATACATTTTCCTTTTAAAATTCCAATTTTATTATTCTACTTGCAGTTGATTTCTCTTGATCTGGGTGTTGAAGCAAATGCTTACTACAATAAACATAAAATGTGGACCTGGAATGTGGATATTTTAAAAGTTATGGAATTTTATCAGTTAACAGCTCTTGCCATTATTTTCCCTGTCAGTGAGCTGTGACTGAACTAAACTGCCAACTGTAATATATTAATTAGGTGGCCACTTTTCCCAACAGAAAAAGTCCAAAAGTATATTTTCTTAAAAGTCTGCAAAAAACAACTTTTAACTTTTTCAGAGTGATAGTTTATGTATGTGTATAACTAAATTCTTCCTGCTCCTGAACATTGAAAATGAAGAGCATTGAAAATTAACTTTAGATGTTTTTAACCAGAAAGCTATTTCATTATATTTTAAATCTCAGCATGGGATATATCTTATTATTCTTATTATTTTACAAAACCTTTTCTTCAACAAAACCTATCTACGTCCATGTCATTATTAATATGTGATTAATATTAAACCATTATCTACTCAGGAGTTTATTAAAATTAATAAATAGCAAACAGAAACAAAGTCAATCAGAAGAAACAGGTGGCATATGAAAGGTCTCAGGCTGAGAGTGATAAAAATGTTATTCTAGTGAAATAATGAGAAGGAACTAAACTGATTTATTACTGCAGCCACTTTTCTGGGCTTAAAAATATGAGGTGTATTTGCTTTAATGGCAGTAATAGTTGTCCTTTTTTATTACTACTACATTTTCGGACATAGATTAGGTTTCTAAGCTTTAAGTCTGTAAATCAAGATTTATTGCACACATTTAAAAAATCTTTGTGAACGTTCAAGTACATTGAATACACTTATACTGTATATGTGTGTGTTACATAGATACTTCCATGTTTTAATTAGGCACTTTTTAGTTTAACTAGGCACATCACAGGTATAAACATTTTACTGCAGTATTTAGAAATACAGGATTAGTTCTTGGTCACATTATGACAGAAGTGTGTCGAAAATGGTACAGTACAGGATATGTCTCTCAGGTGCTTACAAATTAATCAAATATCTTTTTATTCACAATGGTATCCTCTGACTTGAAAAACAGAAGACATGGACATGCCAAGAAGCAGCATTTAAAATGTCATTGTTACAGGTGCTGTTAAACTTACTGTAATGATGAAAAATATTGTCTGTATTTCATGGTTTCACGGAACTTTCAATTATGTTTCTGAATGCCTCTCCTGAAAAAGTTACACAGGCTAAACTTAATGTATCCTGGATGAAGCTAGAAATGAGCAAAAGCACTCACTTGATAGAGTAAACTAGTTCAAGATACACATTTGACATTTACATTACTTGTAACATAATGCGTAGTCTCAATTACATCTAGTTTCCTACTGTATACAGATCTGATTTAGTAACTACTGATAGGATTGTACCATACCACTAAAGTGATTTCAGGATAAACAGATTAATAAAGCTGAGGAGAAATGCTTTTGTGCAGAAATATTATCCCTATTAGGAATACATGTTGACTTCCAATGGTATAGCTCAGCTATACTGGTTCAAAATTGCAGTTAGTTGCTTTTTTGGGAAGATTAATGATCATTGATCCTGTATAAAACCACCAAAGCAGCATGTATTTAAATCCTGACCAACTACTTTTATGAGTCAGAAAGATAGAAACCTACAGTATGCATTCTGAACCACGATTGTTAGTACTTTTCCCCTGCACACATCTGCAGAACTTGAGGTCTCATGACAATTGTCCATGTCAGCTTCTTAAAATTAGGATGCAATGCAAGATCAAACATACTAAGCACTTACACTCTCCCTAGTCAATTTCAGTCTGCTTTAATGGTGGTACAGTAAGTCAAAACGGACCATGTGGAACATAGCAGCACAAAGGCTGTAGAATGTTTTTTCACAGTGGGCTGGGTTGCCATGAAACAGTTAGATATTCAAGAATACAATCAGAAGATAACTTTTATTTTCCGTGTTATGGAAAGAACAATCTACAGCTGATTTTGAATGAATTAGTGATGAGTAACTGACTGTAGCATCATTGCTCTCAAGCCAGGTTTTATCTCTGATGTCACCGCCTTGAGACAGGAAAGTTGCTCATGGTGCATGACACTAGTCAGTAGCTCTTCCTCTGCTGTTGTCACTCATACACCTGTCATTGCATTTATTCTCACACGATCGAGAGACAAATGTTTTATTTTCGTAGTAGCGAAGGAATGAAATTATTGAGGCCAAAATACTATTTGTGTTATTTAATTGTTTGAGGAAATCGGTTTACAGTGATGAAACTGCTACACATGCAGTTCGTAAATAACAAAAAGAGAAACAATCCAGAAAAAATAAAAAAATGTATATTTTATTTATATAGATGTTTAGCAATTTATTAAATTTTTTGCTAGTAAAATTAAAAGTAAAGTAAAATTAATTAGTCTTAAATAACAGTAATAGCCCAGAAATTATCATTAAATTAAAAATACATCCAGAATAAAGAACAATTTAAGTGTTTAATAACATTAAATTTAGATAAACATAACACCTAAAGACTTGACTAAATATATATATTGACAGTATATGCAGTATACTGTATATTTGCAGTGGCCCAAAACAAAGTGTTTGCTAACATGCACTGAAAGTTATTAGGAAACCGAATACACAGACTTTTCTGTGACAAAGCTGAATTCCACTCCAGAGAGACTTCAGTTTATTTTGTTTGCTTGTCCATTAAATCTTCATATCTAAGACGATCATTTTGCTTTGCCATCAGGTCAATCCTGCAAGCTCACAAAAGCTGATATAACAAGTCTAGAATTCTAATGGTGATTTTACTTAAAAAATTGCATGTAACGTGTTTATCAGAAGTGATATTTCTAAAGGAAATAATTGATTTAAAAGATTTTTAAGTTTCAGACATTTACATTTTTAAGGCAGTAATAACAATATGTAAAGACTATTAGAATATGATAAAACAAGGAACAACTGTGTCTTTTAACAATTTATGTTAATAAGCAGCTCTAAAATAAAATACTTATTGTTTCTTTTACAAGAAATATTGGGGATGCCTGATAATGTCAGTTTTTCTTTAAACATGAGACAGGTATGAAATTTTTTGTTTACTACATCAAAAACCCAATTAATTATTTCTATACATGTCTCATATTTTAATGAAGAACGAGAGAGTGTTTTGATTAAATCTAACACAAATTCTAACAAAGCACAGAATGCTGACTGGTAGATTCTTGCGTCTTGCAGTACTTTCCCCCTGTAATACTGGGGTCAGAACTGACCTGAATGTGAGAGAAAAAAAAACTAAAATGAGTGCCCATAGTTAAATCAGTAGAGAAGCTAAGGAGGGGAGTTTTGGCAGGTGACGTCCAGCAGGCTCCAATTACAGTATTTATGGATGACAATTACAATTACAGCTAAGTAAGTACCAAAAGCCGGGTGGATTTTGGAAAACCTTGGAAAGCTCATCACCTGGGTGAGAATGGAGTTTAAGCCTGCAAAATCTAAAAGCATCTGGAAGCACTGTGAATATAAGAGAGTGATCGTTGACCTGGTAAGATATTTGGAACACTGAAGAGCAACACATCTAATGTCTACTTTGCTTGGTTTATGATTTAGAAGGAAACACAACCAGATACTGACACATCTTGCAACCAGACTAGAGATGGTTAAGAGGAAATCAAAACTTACCCAGGGATCTTGTTTTACCCACTTTGTCAGGTCAGGAGAGGGTGTATAAAGGGGCCAAAGGCCAAGAGGATCTAGTGACCGAGGTCACTAACAGAGGCAGCATCCAGATGTAAGTGATGAGAGGTGGCAAACTAAAAAATGCTGCAGAGAGATGGAGCTGTGCTGAGTGGTGTACTGAGGGGGTGACTCCAGGTTGCTGGGTTCTGCCGTTGAGCCCTTCTAAGGTTGTGGGTTTATCAATGAGATACTGGTGAGACAGGGTAACCACCTGAAAATCTGGTGAAGACCCCACTTTGACAGGTAAGAGGGTAGTGTTAAATGGGAGTTAGTGATTGCGATGCTATCAGGTACTCAGGATGTAGAGGAAAAGGAGTACTTGTCAAAAGTCCCTGTTGCAATGATCCCATTGCATTTACGATATCTTAAGCTTCTATGTTAATTAGTACAGCAGGCTAAATTAAAAAAAAATCATAACCCAGATTCTGCATGCTAATGGTGGTACGTCCTTTTGTGATCTTGTAATATTTCATTTCCACTTATAAAAACATACCTAAACATAACATTGTTTTCTGGATACTACATACTCACATTCATCTACCAGCTTGTAGAACAAAAGTGTTTGATCTGTTATTTGCTCACATCTATAGATATTGCTGCATATTGAAGAGCTTATAACATTTCTTTGGTTAATGTCTGTTTAAAATGTTTGTATTTTGCCATTTTTAAGTACTTGTTCATGTTTTGTTACAATACCATAAGGCTTTAAACGTCATTAATCATTTTGAAACATTATGATCATGATCACAAATTTAGCAGGTCCCATTCACAGGTACCTACTTGTAAAACTCTCCTGGTCCTGGTCTCCTGGTCTTTTGATCTTAGTTATTTGGATTTATTGAGTGCACAGATGAAAACTTATAATGGGTGGCTAACATTTGCACATTAATGAAATTATTAACTGACACCTTATTTTTAATGAAATGACATATACATTATAAAAATATATTAAAAATTAGCGAATATATTTTCTTCCATTGTATCTTGAAAGCTATACCAAGAGTGATGTCTTATTGCATTGTCCTTCCAGTAAAAGAGAGAATATCTGCTGTGAAAGTTAGTATGCATGTCTATTATCATTACTACTGAATGTGAGGAGGTTCCCTATGAAATGTTCTTTACTAAAAAATAAAACTTAGCGTAGGAATACATACATTTTAAAACATAATATATATTTTCAGACCTTCATAGATTGATACAACATAATTTTTCATATTCTAGTAGAATAAGGAAGGTGTCATATACTGTAGCTGAAAAACAAAGTTTCATTAATAATTGTACAGTAAAACAAATACAAACATATTTTAAGAAACAAGACAATTCTACAAAAAAATGAATTTAAGTTTGGGATCTCTCCTCTGCAGTACAACTCACTGAAAATAACTATTCTTTTGTCAGTTACTGTATTTTATCAGATTAAAATTAAACATTTTTAAGCCTGGATTAAACCGACTGCAGGGTTGTTTATTCAGCAGGTCGCTTCAGTGATCTAGAACCATGACTGAATTTTAAAATGAGCAATGATACAGCTGGAACAGAAAGAACTCCTCTGTTGAAACACTGTTAGATTCCAATTATTTAGGATCAATCAGAACGTAATCACAACAGAAGACATCTGCTGCCAACTCCATGGAATGCCATATGACTTAATGAACATACCATACACTATACAAATCACAGTAAAATGTAACCAGTTACATTGTATAAAATATATACAAAGAACATACATGGAAAGAAAAATTAAAATTTTTGGATTGGTTATTTTAGGGCATCTTAATATTTCGTGTGTGAATTTTGCTCACATTGATATACACATGGTATACCATCAAAATGTATTTTTTGTTAGATTTTTATTGGATTGATATTTGCACACCCTCCTTATTAAACGGTTGTGATAATAATCCATCAAAGGCAGCCCAATATTCTTATAATTCTCCTTCTCAACATACCATTTAATGAAAGAAAGTTAATGCAGAACAAGAAAATCACATTGCAGGAAATATATAGGGAATCAAAAGTTTCAGCTAGACTGTTTCACCTTAATTTTTAGTTGCTTAAGTAAAGTTGCTTTAGTTTCTGTTCATGTGTTACAATGCAACATGAATCACGTTAGGAAAATTTGAGTGTTCCCTGTATACACATATGATACAGTTGTTTGTAAGTTTCCTTTAATATCAAAGAAGCAAAAATAAAAGTAAAAGGAACATGATACAGGTGTGATTTCAGATTTTACCCTGAGAACTTGGGATCACAAGTGATATCTGTAGAATATTTATCTTATACAGTGTCAGAAATGACAGATGTGATGAATGTACCTCGTATCAGTAAAAACAATTTGGATACAACAGTAAAGATATAATTAACCAGTTTATAAGACAGTACTGGATATTTACAGAATGGCCAAACATTTATTAATAACTAATGACCTCAGTTGAAAATTTTACAATTCTGTTGTCCCACAGAGACATGTGCTTCAGTCTGCCAACCTAGAGTTTAAAAAGTAGTAACTGTGATTCAATGATGAGTTTTGAAGTGAGGAGATACAACAGTATAACATTTTGGAGGAAATTGGATTGTATTTAAATGGCACAGGCTATTTCCTTTTTTTGTAGTCCTTTATATAAGAAGCAGATTTGCAGATGTGAGGGCAGGGATTTCCTGTTAGGAGGAGATCTGAAGACCAGAAAGGAATACCCTGATGTACTTGGTTCATGATTTGTTATAGTGAGGATATAAACAAAGACAATGTTAAGAAGTTAATCACAGTTTATGAATGTGATCCAGTTTTACTTGTGACAAAGAAGTGCCAAAAAATGATTATTGAATTAAAAATGATTCATACACATTCCATGGAAGTGGAGTGGCCTATATTTCTCTCTATACTAAGAGAAAAATGAGCTTGAGGTGGGGGGTTTGGATGGAGAATCGATGAGAAAAAAATAATCCAGAACACCAAGAACCGAGAGGAGCTGAGGAGTTTATATGAAGGAGTTTCTGGGACATAGGTTTGGGAGTGAATTATATTTATTTTGCCCAGTAGGTGCTAGAAGTTGAGATCAACTGGAACAACTTTCAAAGAATTAGTGATGTTAGCTTTTACAAGCTGAGTTTTTCAAATGGCCTCTTTGATCAAATAAACAACATGATCAATGGTTGAGTAGCACAGGTAGAAATCAGAAACAGAAAGTTGGTTGTTTTCTATTAAGTGTGGAGAAGTAGAGAGAGAAGAGAAGGCTTATTCTAGTTCTAGTTGGAATGAAAAAAGGTCATTTCCACCACTTCTTCAGGGTCCTTTGCAGATGAGCCAATGACCAGTCTCTCATATTGGTTGAAACGTATTTAGAGGAGCAGTGTGCGGGTGTATCAATGCAGTGCAGAAGACGATGGGTGAATAGTGGAGCATTCAGAGCAGAAGAGGGTTTGTGGCTGGAGAGGATCACCAAACTGGAAGTGAAAGTCAGACCAGGGTGGCTGGTTGTAAGCAGTAAAATGGTGGTTAGAGTGTAAGGTCCAACTGGGCTTGTAAGGCTGATGAGATTGAAGTGAGACAGTGAGAACACCAGCTGCTGTGGAAACTGCAGGATGGGTGGTGTGGATTAGGGCTTCAGAAGAAGTTGGACATGAAGAGAATAAGACTCTGCTGAATACATTAAAATGTATTAAAATGTAATTCCTGTAAAATAAAGTTTCAAAATGTTTATATGCTTAACATATACATATACATAACAAACAGTACACCGCTAGCAAAACATTTTCTTAGTTATCTGTTAAATAAAGTTGATAATGCATCCTTAGCTAAAAGCTTAAAAAGGCCTTTTTCATGTACCTGTTCTTGTGTATTTCCTACCACTGACAGTTTACATAACCGATTTGTTCCACTGAAGTAGAAACGTGACTTGAGAATCAAGAGTTTTGTCAGTTTTAATTTGTTGGAAAAATTTTGAATGAAATTAATTTTGTTCTGCATGACAAGTGTGAAATAAAACCAAGAAAATCTGAATAATAGCAAAGTGGATTTGTCCTCTTAATCGAATTTCACCATTTCCACCACTTACTGCCAGGCATCTTTAGAGACAAAGTACTCCATGGCATTCCAGGAGATCAGTTTTGAACAGACTTTTGTATAGATACAGATATATTTAGTCAAACTACTTCTCCTGTAGCCATTCCCCTGTGTAATACATATTGCTTATATGTCTTTTTTTAAATGACTTTTTTTGTCATTGGCAATGTCAGAATTCATCATTCCAATACTCCTCAACTGCACATAGCAGGAAGAGAGATAAAGAGATGCATAGATTCATAACAGATATAGAAGGACACAACAAATCAATCATTCATACACACTTTTGCACAACTTCTTATTAGGTACCTTACAGTTTTTTAGAAAAGTAGATATTTTTATCATATACCAATCTCATTGGAATAGGAAGTTGTTTAGGATAAGCTTACAGCTCTCCACGTCTCAGGACCATTCATGTTTTGACTGCAAACTACACAGCATTTCATAGGAGGAGAGTAAGTGTCATCTGGAGGAGTGGTACTTTTCTTGGTGATGTTACACCAGCTTGCAGGTGCCCAACAAATCCCTGGATGTGCAAGGAGGACTCTGGCTGACTAGTCCACCCAAAAGTAAAGACTTTCTTCATTTTGTCTTTTTTCAGTTTTTTTTGTACTGCATTTTATTTCCACTAGCAACTGAGTAATAAATAATTTCTGCCAGCTTTAAAATTCACAGGAGGTGTATTCTTTAATGTTAAAGTCCTGTATCGTCTGCAATGGGGTAGATGAGGGAGAAAATGACTGGCTGTGAGGTGTTTTGACTGTGGAAAACAGTAAGCAGGTTAGTTGCAAGCTGTGTTTGTGAAGGGACAACAAAAGTGTCTGTTCGTACTGTACCTTAAACTCAATCACATATTGATCGAACAGGCTTTTTTCACTTGGTTTAAATTATATAACATATTAAATAAACATTTACAATATTTGTAAATTAAACAACTTGAATTAAACTGTTAACCTTCTTTGATTTTCATGTATGAGCAAATAAGCAATATCATCGCTCATAGAGAAGGAGTTCTATGTTGTAACAATTTTCAGCCTATTTTAAAAATATTCTAAGGACTTTCCCTCTATTAAATATGAAAGACATATAATCTATTGTACATTGCAATAATCATCAACCATAAGAATTGCTACTATATTTTTACATATTCAAATGCAGTGGTTAGAAATTCTATATTTTTAAATAACAATGTAATTCTTTCTAAAAAAATATTTTTGGTATATACAGTATGAGAAAAAATACAGCTGTCTCAGCACTGAAAAGTGCTCATATACATTTTCTCTTGTAGTCCAGTGTTGCTGCTCATCCTGATCAGCACTCTGATCTTTCACAGAATGCTAATTACATGTGAATCCTGGGACATGTCAGCAGTAACTGAGGCAGGAGTCTGCAAGGTCAGATCCCACAAGCCCTCGCAATCACATGAAAAGACCTTTAGGATTAACAAGGCTTTTTACAATGGATTAACAGTCTGATTTTATTGTATGATTGCCTTTTCTTACTGTATTCTGCTCATAGAAAGTGCTCATAGGGTTTATGACAACTTACCTACTATATAAACTCAGCAAGATCAGCTCTGATACTCACCTGACATGTTTGGGAAAAACAGTTATTTCCTGATTGAGATATGTATTCAGGATATTATGTGGCCGTATAAACCACGTTTCCAAATAGGACTGTGGACGATGCAGTAGCTCTTTTTTTACACACTGCTCTCCAGCACCTGGAAAAACACAACACTTACTTTACATTCATATGTTGTTTTAAGATTGTAGCTCAGCTTTTAACACCATAAGGCCCTCCAAGCTTGTGCTGAAACTCACTGGGCTTGTCCAGCCTAATCCTTTGTGCAATTGGATACTGAACTTTTTGAAAAATAGACCACAAGTAGTGAAAATAGGTGGAAATACCTCTTCCCCAATTACCTTAAGCACAGGAGCATCCCAGGGCTGTTGCCTAAGCCCAAAACATTTCTCATTATACACACACGACTGTAATTCCACCTATGACAATAACATGCTTGGCCTTATTCAACACGATGATGAAACTACTTACAGGCAGCTAATTAGAGACCTGACCAATTATGGTAAGGATAATGACCTTGATCATAGTGCTTTTAAGACAAAAAATTGATCTTGGATTTCAGGAAAAACATCAATCCTCACCTATCAGTTTACACCAATGGTACTGAAGTTGAACAGGTTGACTCCATCAAGTATCTTGGCCTACATATTACCAATACGCTGAGCTGAGCTGAGAATACTAGTGCAATTGTGAAGACAGCCCACCAGCGTCTGTACTCTCTGAGGTGCCTAAAGAGCAGTGGCATCCACAAAAAAGCAATGGTTAGTTTCTACCATGGTGCCATTGAGAGCATTTTGACTGGAGGTATTACAGTTTGGTTCGGTGTTGCTACTCAGAAGGACAAACTCCAGAGAGTGATTAGAATAGCTGAATGCATTATTGGAACAGAACTTCCTTCTTTGGAGAATCTCGATACAACCCGCTGCAGGAGCAAGGCTCACGCTATCCTCAAAGAACCACTCCACCCTAGCCACAGTCTGTTTACCTGGCGAGACAGTAAATATAACCTTCGGTGTCGTAGGCCAGAAGTGTCATGACTTCCAGCCAGAAGAGATCGATCCACAAAAGATCTAACCAGTGCCAGCAGCGGATTAATAATAACAAGCACCGTTTGACTACGGACTCGCTTATCGTTTTGGATTGGACACGTGTGTTTCTGTATTTACATTCTCCCTCACTGCATAGGATCCTCAACCTCATCACTTGGATTCGTTACACGAAGGAACAGGTTTATGAACAGTTTTTTTTTCCCAAGGACAGTGCGCCTGATTGCCAAGGACATGCAGACTGGCATAACATATAGGAGGCCCATATTTACCTCAGCTCCATAGGCACAATGCCTTTTATCATGTGTAACATAGGAGCCGTTCTTCTTATTGGCCCTTACCAATCATGCCCTCCTAATAATCTCCATCTATGAATTGGCTTCATTACACTGCTCTCCTCTCCACTGATAGCTGATGTGTGGTGAGTGTACTGGCGCACTATGGCTGCCATCGCATCATCCAGGTAGGTGCTGCACATTGGTGGTGGTGGAGAGGATCCCCAATAATTGTAAAGCGCTTTGAGTGGAGTGTCCAGAAATGCTCCATATAAGTGTAAGCAATTATTATTATTACTTTTAAGTTGTTTTATTATTTCTTTCTTGGAAATATATTGTGCTTTTAAAATGCATGGCAAAACATTTATTTTTAGGGCTATGTGTCGTCTTGTCATTGTAACATTTTCATGAGACGAATTATCTGTTCAGTTCCAACATTCTGGATTTTTTACCAAAGCAGATAACAGAGATTTTGCCTTCTTATGTAATAGGTGATAAGATTTACTGTCAACACTTTCCCCTCAGTACTTAAAGTAAAAAAGACTTTAATATGTATTGTAACATTGAAATATTGACATGAAAGCAATGGCAGCTGGGCATGAATGGCAAAAAATCAAGTTCAAGTTGATAGTTTTAGCAGTGTGAGTTAGTGAGAGGTGGCTATGTGAGAGGGGAGTGAGCTGACTCACGGGCCAGTGGGACCCAGTGATTTGGTGAATGTTAAAAAACACAGTTTAGGCTTAGTTTGCACCTGGAAGAGTGAGGCAGTGCTTGGCAAGGCAGCAGCATATTTTGTCTTCACAGCTGAGCGACAGGAGTCTTGACGGCACTGGCTGAGTCCCAAGTACTCCCTGGGCCTTCCCATCAGGAAACATATAGGAGAGTGGTCAAAGAGTTTGAGATGAGAGGGGAAAATGACAGACCAACTGCTTCTGTATCAGGAATGCAAGTGGTGCTTACATGGAAGAGGAACAGGATCAGCTGTGTTAGTTACGAGAAGAGTTACTGGTTGTAAGTGAATATCTGGTGCTTAGTGAAACATAAGAGAAAAGAAAAGCAAACTCACATATCAAACTGGATTTATTCATATTAAAGTTTTAGTCTGTCTGGCTGTTGAATTATTTTAGATATTCTCAACCGAGGGCTGAAAGCGTTGATGCAGATTGGTTGGTTTTGAATTGATAGATAGATACTTTATTGATCCCGTGAGGGAAATTGCAGTGCAACAGCAGCTTAACACAGACAACACAGCCACAGTGTAACGAATGATACAATAATAATAATAGTACAACACATACAATACAATCAGTACAGTGAGGGGTGCACTAAAAGAGTTACTCACAGTCTGGACACACAAAGAACAAACTAGAACAGAACAGTACACAGAAAAATCGTATCACACATATGAATATAAATATATATTTGGCACCTGTATGTTCAGTGAATGTCTCTTGTGTTTTAAAATGCCAGCGATGATTCCTTCTGAGTATCTGTCTATCTTCAGTTTTTATTATATATAAAGTTATATGCACTTGCTGTAGAACTGTAGTTCTTTTATTCCACAAATTTGTATCTTCAAAACTTATGACAATTTTTTCACATACACACACTAAACCTACACATTCTTTCTCTATCTGTATGTAGTGACTCTCAGATTGTGTCATGGTTCTTGAAGCATATGCTACTGGCTTCCATTTGTCACTGTCAGTTTGTAGTAGTATAGCTCCTAAGCTCACTCTTAGACGCAACTCTGGATTTCTTTGTTTTCCTAGATGAATCAAAGAAGGTCAGCACTGGATCTGTTGTTAAAGTGGTCTTCAGGACCTCATGTTTATCAATCCAATTCAATCAATCCATTTGAATCCAGTTGTGGATCCAGTTACGGCATGGTAACTAATTCTTTTAAAAAATCAGTGAATCTCTGGTGTATAGCATCAACCATTTCACCATGTGAGACCATAATACGGTACACTCTTTTCACTAACTCCTTTCACTAAGTTCTCATACCTCATCACCTATAGTGAGTCATGCTGTCACATTTCAGTTATATAACCACCTCATGACACATAACCTTTTCGAACCCCTCCAATCTGGCTTCCGTCAACTTCCCGGCACAGAAACTTCCCTGGTCAAAGTCACTAATGATCTTCTAATAGCTTCTGATTCTGGTTCTTTCTATACTCATCTTTCTTGATCTCAGAGCTGCTTTTGTCTTGAGACTGTGTTTGGAGTTTCTGACACTGCTCTCAAATGGTTCAAATCTTATCTCACTGATCGCTGTCACTTTCTCTCTTAAGGGGTACAGGTCTGAAATTGGTCTTGTTAAGTCTGGTGTTCCTCAGGGCTCAATACTGCGCCCCTTGCTCTTCGACATTTACATGTTTCCACTTGGTCAGCTTCAGTCTGAATTGAAAAACCTTGGGGTGATATTGGATTCTGGCTTAGCATTTGACCCACATGTGCAGCATATTGTCAGAACATCTTTTTTTCACCTAAAATATATCACTAGACTACGCCCTATGTTATCACTAACTGTGACTGAAAAGCTGATCAGCACATTTGTGTTCTCCCGAATTGACTACTGTAAAGCTCTACTTGCTGGCGTATCTAAATCTACATTGAACAAACTGCAGTATGTCCAAAATTCGGCAGCCAGAATCCTGACCAGGTCTAGAGAAAGTGATCAAATTACTCCTATCCTGGAGTCCTTGCACTGGCTTCCTGTCAAATTCTGTGTGGACTTTAAAATCCTCATGCTCACCTATAGTATAAGGCTGTGTATGGCTTGGATTCTCAGTACCTGTCTGAACTATTATTGCCCTACTCCCCACCTTGCAACCTTCGCTCTTCTAATTCTGGTCTCATAACTGTCCACCAAGCCCGTCTACATTGTATGGGTGACAGGGCCTTCTCCTGCTATGCCCCCAAGCTCTGGAACTCTCTCCCCAAGGATATCAGAGAGTCACCTTCTCTAAACTCCTTCAAATCCAGACTCAAAACCTTCTTCTTTAGAAGAGCCTTTACTTAACTGGTTCCAATCTTTACCCCTCTGCTCCTTCTTTGCTTTGTACCACCATCCACAGTCTCCTCTGTGTATTGTAATTGTGTTTAATCTTGTATATTCTTTTATTTATTGTTGTTGTCATTCTTAAAAGCACTTTGAGAAGCCATCTTGAAAGACACTATATAAAATAAACTTTATTATTATTATTATGCCCATCTGGATCAACTACAAACATAAAGTGATGCATTTTTTTTTTAGTCCTTTAGTGGGACTTTTCTTGTATGAGTGTCCTTTCTTTCATTGCTCTAATGTCACTCATATTAATTAGGTTAGTTTTTTCCCCAGTGCGCAATTCCATTTATTTACAGAGACACTATTTGTTTCTGATGATTGCATTAATATTTGTCTGTTCAGTATTCTGAATATTTGCATTGGTGTTCTCTTCCTGCTGCAGATTGTCACATAAAATAAAGCCTACAAATAGTTTCTCACTTAAATCAGCATCTTCAACATTATGGATCTTTTGTCTTCTTTGTTGCCCTTTTAGAAAAACATTGCTTAGCAAATTAATGTTTTCCTTTTCATTTTGTGCACTGTTTGCTATATGCTAGACATGGCCTTGGTTGGTGTTGCGTACCACATTGTTTGCAGTTAAAAGTGCTACCATCTGCGTGGTTTGCAATTTTGTTACTTGCATCTTTTATATCCTGACCAGCACAGCACCAGCAGCCACGCCTCCACTTATCACTGATCTTTTTATATTCTCACTGAAAGTCTTTACGTACTGCTGAGCAAGTTCACTGGTATGGCATATTTTAACAGCATCGGCTAAAGTAAGATCAGTTACTGTAAGTAGCTATTCTAGGACTTTTTTATGTACCCAAAACAATCTGGTGGCATATCACAGACAACATTAAATTTGAGAAATAGCATGTTTGTGCCTTCTGTTTAAGATCAAAACATACTACAAATAAATGTTTAATCAAAAGTTGCAGGGAAGAATTCAAGAATGAAACATATGCTCACACCCGAAGAAGGATCCACAGCCAAAACATTGTGTTTCCTTGCTTTTCTTTTCAGCAGGGAATAAACCCGTTACCTGTTCCTTTGTTACCTCTCATATGTCTCATTATCTTTGGTGAGCAGTGTTCATCAGATTTCTTTATCATCTTTTTAACTTTGTCCTTGTCCTCTGGATTTTTAAATACACAAATGTGATGAATACCTCAATGGCTGTCAGAGTGGTTACTGTGAGCAGCAATGCTAATTTCCTTGTGTCTGCCTTACTTTCTAACCTGATGGCTTGGATTGCTTTTTGAATGCTCTCCAGTTGCAAACAACATTTTCAGTAAATTTTAATCTTTTGGGTGTTGTCAAAGCATCCATGTTGATTGGATAAACTCAGTGATGTATTTATTTTTTCCTCCTGATATGATGCAATGTTAATTAATTGTTCATGAATGAAACGTATTTTAATGAACAAATAGCTTGTGCAAAATCATTTATTTACATGTGCTCACTGAACTTTCATTAACCCCTTTTTTCCTAAGTGTCATAAAGCAGTCTGGGATACCTCCCTATATTGACATCAAGTAAAATACTGCAATTATACCATATATACAGTTCATGGGCAATAGTATATTTTGTTACTTAAGAACCAGATCAGTACACAATTTTCAAAACTATGTCATACAATTTTAAAATTGTAAATCTTCACTTTCAGGTGTACAGTATATCCTTACTGTCTTTATTGATTGCCCATTGTATGAAGGAGTCTTTCATTGGCAACATTTACAAGCTCAGTGTTTAAAATCTTATTTATATTTTTGCTACTAGCATCCTGCTCAACAGCTCAATCTGCATTAAATTCAGAAACACAGAAAATTATAGTACTCATCTGCAAAGAAAACATCAAACATTGTATGTGTATTTTTTCTAAAAAAATAAATAGAGCAGTATTAAAAAACACTTTTAGAATCAGCATAATATACTAATTGAACTTAAGATTAAGATATTTTTAATGTTAATGTACTGTAAAACACCAAAAGAAAATGAATTGGCAGATGGAATGAATGTAAATAACTAGAGCTGACATTTTGAGAAATATATTATCAGTCCTTTGTATGAAAATTATAAAGGATAAAAATTTCTTAAGGCAATCATAATTTATCTTTTATATAATTTATCCACAACTCAAAGCATTCTTAATGACTTAAGAATTCAGAAAACTGCTGTGGAAAGTCACTGTTCACTAAATAGAACATTTCTTTTTAGAAAACACTTGTCTAATACGTGAGGCCATAATTTCAGGATTGCAGAATTTAGCTTGTATTTGGCCCAGGATATTTATATACTTATAACAATCACCTTTAAAAATGTTGTTGATAGAAATATTCTGTTTTAAAAGTTATAGATGTTTAACCCTTGAATCTTTTGCCTTTTGTGTATGAATGGCAGCATAAACCATCACAATTTGCACAAGCGTCAAGGTCTATCTGCTTTCTCCTCGGATAAAGTTTCTTATAGTGAATCATTGCCGTTAGGAGCTCATTTACAGTATCATGCCAATTTGTGACATTTTTTACTGGGGCTTTGTACAGCTAATCCTGAAAGCCATTCTGACATTGTGGTAAATAAAGCTGATCTTTGCATCCCAGTGTATCTGAAAGATGAACAGGTACAGGTATTTTCCTTTCTTCTGTAACTCTTGGTTGGGTGTGCTTTTGATAATTTAAGGTTTCTAAAGTATAGACTTTAGAGTATGGTGGTAAGTGGTGAAGAAAGATATAAGATGTGAGAAGGGGTTAACTGATTCCTTTCTGCACAAGGACTGGACTTCTTGTGACACAAGACATTCCAGGCTTTAAGTTATGGCAGGAAAGGGGGATAACTGATAAGGATTCCAGATGCCAGCTTCCTTCCCAAGGAAGGAAGCCTAAAACTGACCATTAAGAGTGGTCAAAGCCTGGGGAATTGTCCGAACACTGTGATCTCTCCCCATTACCATGGTAACGAGCTACAGTGTACATCAGAAGCGGCAGAAAAGGGCTATATAAACTGGAAGTTTTGCATCGGTACTTCGAACAATACTTCGGTTTTATTGTTCCTTTCATGCAATAAAACTCATCTGTTTAAACTTCATCTCAGGATCCAGAACTTATTTGTCTGTTACAACAGTGGTAATGTGCATATCACTGAAGAAACAAGCACCATTTTACCAGCCAAATAAAGAGTGAGGTTAAATAAAAGAAAACATTACTGAGTGTTTAATATGTTAAGCCATTGCATATTTCAAAACAAGAAAAAGCACAGACAGCATTAGCCCTCTCTGAATTTTTCTTTGTTTTTCTCTCCATTTCCTGCTGTTACATCAGCTAGAGAAATGTGCTAAAATACAAAAACAAATTGACATTATACATCAGTCAAATAGACTAGAGAGCACTAGCATAGTAGAGTGTCACAGTCTAGTTGTTAACGCTTTGTTACTCATGGCTATGCTACAGAACACCAAAGTATCATAACCCTGAGACATTATTACAATTATTATTACAGTGAGCACCAACATTCAGTGCCAGGTTATATGATGGAACACCAGGAGTTACGAGGAGCTGAAGAGCTTGGTGCGATACTGTACCTCCTGATTAAGATGCAAAGCCATATCCACTACTTGCAGATTTGTAGTTTCTTGAGATGCCCGGGGGCTGGTTGTGGATTGGCAGCTGATGTTGCAGCAGTCACATGCAACACAGACATATATGATTCTTGTAATTGTAATGAGCGCTGGGGAACACTTTTTTGTCAGGCAAGATGCATACTTTTGCAGAACCTGTGCTCATCCATAACCTTTGCTAATGTTGCACATAAGAGACAAAACTGTGCAAGATTTGCTGGCAATGTAGAAGCTGAATGCATCCACTTTCAAACAGTTTGGATGCAACTCCAAATGGAACTGGAACTGCTGTGGTAGCTTTTATTAGGCCAGGAGTAAATTAATGTTAAACGTTTACCTTGTACTGTGAGGAACATTAATATAACATTAAAGATAATATGGAAATGTCCATCTCGTGGGCTTAATAATAACCACATTCCTGTGAATGTTTATATAAAATGTTCCTGGTATGCAGCAAGGAAAAAAATACATATAACTCGCATGCATTAAAGTGTATCCAGTTATTTGTTATTGAAGATTGAAGACTGTCATGTTCTATGCACCAAATTGGTGCAGATTCATAAAAAATGCTAGTTATTTTTCCAAGAAAAGCTGGGTAATACTGTTATACTGGAATAGTATAAGCTGGGTATACTGAAAAAGCCTTTCCATGAACTACAACTGCAAATAGAGGAGTCTTTTCCTAAAGAAAAATAATAAAAAAGGAGTGTGTGCTGCAAGTGTGCATGTGCACAGATCTATACAATGCATTTTCTGCAACATTTCTCGTGTCAATCTGCATCTGTGTGCAAAAAGTGGACCTCCACTAGCTGCCTTAATGTGTTAGGAGTTCATTTGCGTTGAAAAATTCTATATGAATGCAAGAAGTATTATATTTCATCATATCACGTTCTGCCTTGAGCATTCAGCCTTTATTTATACTGTTTTTATCCATGAACCAATTTATAAATTAATCCTTTTTTGAGGAACTTTATCAAACACCATCTTAAAATCCTTAAAATCTACATATGCTGTACCTTATCAATTACTGCCTCTTTTAAAAATTGACCAGCTGGTTAAGCAAGACCTAGCTTTAACCAATCCATACTGACTATCCACTAGGATTTTATTACCATAAAACCTCTAGTGTATTGCTTCCATAGCCACGAATTTGATAGGTCAGACTTGGTTGTCTGTAAATATTTGGTTAAATTTTGTCAACCTTTTATAATGTTGGGCACTACCTTGACAATTTTCTGGTCAATGGGTATCACCCTTCTCTTTTGTGACTGAGTTTGCTGAGGGCCCTGGAGATTTGTTTATTTGCAGTGCTTCTATTATCATTAACACTCCTGCTTTGCCTGTACTAAATATATTTAATATGGTAGTCTCTGTCCTCAGCTTCGGGTATCCTGTTTACTATCCTTTCTTTGTGAAATACCTGAATCAAAAGCTATTATATACATGCATAAGATGAAAAATAACATAAAACAAATTACTTTTGTAAAAGTATATTGGCATGTTTAATGTTTTGAGTGCCCACAATTTACTTTATTATCTTGTTTGTTATTATTTTTCTAATATCTTTATATATATTTCACCCCTTGTTCAGCCTTATAGTGTCTTTCATTACTAGTTAAAAAAGAAAGAAGAAAGTTTCACATTTTCACAAAGAACCAAAGTGTATCAGCCATCTAAACAGGATAAAGTCAGAACATTATTAAAACTGCTGAACCAGAAACTTTATATCATACCTGGAGGAAAAGATATAGACATGCCATGGCCTTGCAGCTTGTAATAGAAGGTGCTGGAGAATTGCAACAGTAAGCACTGGAATTATTAGCATTTACTGGTGCCTCCCTTTAGTGCTTACAAGACAAAATTAAATCTTGGTAAGCAAAAAGAACAAGAGGAGGAGCATTTAGTTTTTGATCTTTAGCTTAATGTGTGTCTTTTTCAATACCAGAAACAAATGTTCTTTTGGTTAATTAAAATTCAACAACAGACTTTTAAAATGAATAAGGAGTCGCTGAATACGTGATTTGTAGTACATGTGGTCATGTTCTGATTTTTGTAAGATACTGATGTGCAATAAGCACTTAATATTACTTTGAAATACATATTTTTTAATAAAGGATGGAAATAAATATCTTATCCATTCCCAGTCAGGAGAACTTGTGCAATTTCTGTGTTGAAAACATTTTCCATCGAACTGGTCTAAAGGCCCTGTTTTTCAAGGTGTCTCTGCCTTCTAGGCCACTTTACAATCTTAAACAATGGCAAGTGATGCAGCATGAGAAAACTTTCTTTCTTTTTCATCCATTAAATGATTCATTAAATGTATTATTTATAGATAAGTGCTTGTTGATCATCATAACTGGTCCCCTGTCTATCTTTCAATTTTTGTTCCAGGTACATCATGGTCAGCAGTCATATCACACTGCAACTCACAACTGCAGGTGTGATCCTGGTCAGTACCTGGATAGGAAACATCCTGGGAAAAACTAAGGCTGCTGCTGGAAGAGGGGTTAGTGGGGCCAGCAGGGGCCGTTCACCCTGCAGTCTGTGTGGGTCCTAATGCCCCAGTAGCGATGGGGATACTATACTGTAAAAATGCGCTGTTGTTCCGACCCCAAGTGCCTAGGGGTAAAGGGGTGTCACAATAACTATGACACTAAAACACAGCTGTCATGCAGCAGTATTTTTTGAACTAACATAAACCTAATAAAAATGCTGCATTTTATTTCCTAATAAACAATTATATAGAAGAAACATACAGTAATTTAAGGGAGATTAATGTCACAATCAGACCTAAGAAAGTGGCTATGTTCAAACTATCTAAAACCCTTCAATGGACTTTCCTGATCTGACAGATGAGAAGTGAAAGGTGAATCAATAGTTTAAATGAAGACTGATTTTAATTGGCTTAGTATTATTGACTGGTGCCTCTTCACACCTGTGTTTTATCAGCCTAGATGTTTTTCAGAGTCTCCTCAATAAGGATTTGTTTTTAGTCATTTGGGCATCATGCTGAATAAATTTAAACTATGCACTTTGAATAAAGGGTACTAGAGGTCAACTGCTGTACTCATATACTGTACATACTGTACCAGACAAATAACATGGATTGACTGGATCTCCATCACTAATTTTCTTCATTTCATATTGTATCATCTGTAACATACAGTATTTGTCTGAAACTGTGTTATAAATTACATTACATTGCAGTCAATAGAATAAGTCAGAGGCAAGACAATTTAGCATAATGACATTTGTTGGTTCCTAAATTCCCAAGACTTGACCACATATTTAACAGCTGACAGTGGTCTTTTGATTTCATTTTGTGATATCTCTTCGAGTTATGCTATAGAAATAAAGTTTCCACAATGCTGTTTCAATTATTAAATAGCACTTGCCATCTTAATACACTTCAGTAACGTGCACAAATCAGATATAATATGTAACATCTTTTCATAAGGTCCTGAAACACAACTATTGAATAGGTCTTCAATTTAATTATTGCCACACCTGTGCTGTTTAAGTTTAACCATATATCTTAGCACCAGTGTTCAGTTCTCTTCATTAACAGCAGAAGGAGTTAACAACTTTTACTCATTAACTAAATATATAGAAGATATGTAAAATAGATAAATATTTTAATAAGATTCAGAAGGATTCAGAATGTTATAAGAGCAAAGATGACAGTTAAAATGACCGAAGGTCCTTAATGGATTGGTAAAAATGCTGATGAAAACATTTTACAGATAGAATAGGAAGCTTTGGCTTCAGAAGCTTAATACTGAAGGACCAGAACGTGTGAGGAATTGTAACTCAAATGCAGAACAATCAAGGTTTTCTGTTTCTTCTATTAGATGCAGGAGTGTTTTGTTACTCACTTATATTCTGAATTGGAAAAAGATTGACTTTAAGAAATTGAATTCTTAGCTCATTAAACTATTATAACTCCAACAAGCAAGACAAGATGAATGCTTAGCTGTTTTGTAACCATTCTTATGTTTCTGTTTGCACAGATCTCAGCATAATCATTTTTTTGTAATAGCCCCTTTATGATCACCTAGTTAATGAAAATACTACATTTTACAAAACATCCAGCTTCATCACTGTTTTATATAATATACTGTATAACTGCAGTAAATCCAATTGAAAAGAACAGTGCATTTGACACAGGTAATCTTTAGAAACCAATTAAAATAAATTATAATCTTAGAACCCATATGCCATTTTCTCTCAATTATATATATTTTCCATGTAACTTAAACACGTTAGATATGATTTTGAGTAAATTACCCGTTTGTCAAGGCTAAAGAGTCTGAGACTTTTCAACAATGGAAAAAGGCAAATTAACTTCTTTAGGGAAATCAATTATAATCACTTGGGACCCAAAATCCAGCACTGAGCATAAAAGCAATGTTTAAGTAGTGTGTGAATGCTAACCCTAGCTGGGGTTTCAACAGAGCGATCCTGCAAACTGTCTCTGAAGCCCTCCAGTCATCAGATTTGAAAATGTTCCTTAAACCAAAAAACATACAGTAAGTCTAAAACAATCAAAGCCATTGAAAAAAAGCCCTTTGGAATGTATCTTTTTCAGTAATGTGCCTTTTTTAGGCACATTTTCAATCAGCTGAAAAGTGTTATAACAATCATATTGAAATGAGTGTGCATTTTAGGCCAGTGTAAGGTTTGGGTTACTAGAAGAATTACTAAATGTTGAATCCAGTTTTACATCGCGTTGTTTGTTAAGTGACAAATTAAAGAGAGTTTACCCCTTAGAACAGGTTTAACTTTTGATCTGACTAAGTTTTGGAATACAATTACCGAGCAGTGTAATATATTGACTTGTACAATGCAAGCAGCCAAAGGTCATATGTGTCTAAGAAGTATGTGTCTTAATACATATTTGTATCCAAAACATAATTGATGTTTATTATACACTGTATTTATGCATAATAATATTTTATAAACACACTACTCTACGTTCACCTTTTTATACCCAAATAAAAAGTACTGGACTGTAACTGACAACAGTGACTTAAATGGACTAATATGTACTGGGAAAGTTCTATTCTTTGATTAAAATTTGCTAATGAAACAGGACATAATTTTGCATAGACAAAGCCATTTGTTGGTATACAGTAAAGACTAGAAATAATCCTTTTTTCTGTTGAGCTACTAAATATAAACAGTTTATTAAAAATATAGTTGAATATGGAGGCATATAAATCTCTTGAATAAATAGAAAGAAATGCATTGAGAGTCTTAGTAACATTTTCATTTATGTATGTATTGTTGTGGAAAGGGTTGGAGATCTCAGTGATGCCATACTGCCTAGAGATTTTCTTTTCTCGTAGGAAGAAAATCTTTGTTCTCACAATGTATTTGATTTTCTTCTCTCCTCAAAGTACATTTTTCTTGTATACCTTTCTGGAGTTTGGATGGAGGGAGGAAATGCCCAAAATATCCCTAGGCAATATTCGGACAGCTCAGCGGTAACGCCAAAGCCATTTCTCCACATACGGAGACGCTGAGATATGAGAGATTTGGAGAAAGGTCTTGAATTTCTGCCAACTTTAGCAACAATTCCCAGTTTGAAGTGAACACCCAAAGCTACATTTTTCTGCTGGAGAGCAATACAGTATTTTATCTTCACAGCATAAATACAGAAATTAAAACTCAAATCATTCCAAACAGTCCACTCTGGTGTTCTAGAATTTTATAATATCTTGATTCTTCAGATCTAGAATCATCTTTTGCTAATCCTGCTCTGTGATATTATCATTTTAAAAATAGTCCTACTTCATACATATCTGATGGTTCTTGTATTAATTGGAAGATTTTGCATTATTCCTGGCATTTAGAACTAACAAACATCTCAATCCTTTTATTTTTATTTTTATATGTTTGAATTCACGTTTTCATAAAATATATATTCTTTCAGTAGATGAACATTTGGAAACAAACAGCAAGTTAATTAATTTAAGCCATATAAAAATAGTATCCAAAATGGGACAACACATTGTGCATTTTGTAATTTCATTAATACAAAAAGAAACAAATCTCAAAATTATGTCCCTTAAACAAACGTAATAAATAAAAGTAGATTATTTGTTAATGTGTATAATATTTTCTATATCTAAAAAAAAACATTGAAAAAATCTTCCAGTTGGTACTTAGCATTTAGTAGGTATGGGATTACAATGTTTTATAGATGCATTTAAATTCTAATAAAAGGATAAAACAAGAGATCTTTTATTGATGAACAAGCCTTCCATGAGGGATGGTAAACTTTACCTTATCTCAGCTTTTCATCACTATTAAATATAAAAAGAAAGAAATATAAAGAAATTACATTTTTGCTGATATTTCACTAATCATGACCAAATCTGAATGCTGGTTTTGCATTAACTTTTTTATTTGCTATTCTTTAATGAGCCATTTCAAATAAGCTCTTATAATGCTCTAAGAAGGTTAATGATTGACTGCTTATTTCTGGATGGTGAAACAAAATTACAAATAACCAAATTATCTTCTCTGTCCAAGCCATTAACTTGTTCTAATAAACAAACATAATTTAACTTCACAGGAACTGAAAACAAAAAAAAAATTAGAAATAAATTGGGCTGGTGTCCTTGTGTAACCAGCCCCTCACACTACTGTACATCTGAATTAACATGCCTGAACTAGTGCAGCACCTTAATACAGCACTCCGAATCCCCAATGATCTCCTCTAAAAATAAATTGCTCCAACTAATGTGAGGAGAAATTTGACAGAAAATATACAGGAAATCTTATGCATTATTTTAAAATATTGTATGGTGTTGATATCCATTAGGTATAAAATAAGTTCTGGCATTACAGGTATGGCTAGATGAACATCATGTTATTTTTATATAATTCTGATATTGTTTTACCCAACTTTTTTTCTCTTGTTCTTAAATAGGTAAATTATCTATTAATAATTATATAAATTATACATAAAAAGATATTAATGGTGTTTATGTGGTAAAAAAACATTTAAAACAGGTTTAAACTGCAGATTGTGGATATACTGTAGTACTGATGCCAGGGCTGTGCTTGTCATAGGGGAGTGAGAAGAGTGCTCACATCTTCTAAACTAATGGGGTCAAATCAAGGTATTGACGACGCCAAGAAGGAACCCTACAGTACTGTATGCTTCTTAATAGTTATTTTGAATCATGTTTGCTGTTCAACTGTTAAGCACGGTTTTGTTTTTACAAGAAAAAAAAGGAACAGTTTCTACTGGGATTTCACATATTCAGCGGTCTAACAAGTTTAAATAAATCTCAATGTATTCCTATCTAGTCACTGTGAAAAATGATCCATTGGTGCTCTTATTTTAATTCACATATAACTATCATCTTCTCCATCACCTAGACTTCTAGACAAGATAATTTACACACAGAGCTGTCTCAGTGCCTTTTGAATTTTAGCAATCTTCGGCAAAAATTGACCATCAAAGTTAAACAGATTCAAAAGTTCTTTTGATTGATGTTTGCATTAGAAGAAGTATCACTTGTTTGTATCATGGTGTCTTATTATTATAAAGTGTAATATATTCTGCTTACCGTACCAAGATGCAATTAAATGAATAAATTTGAATACTATTTTAATAAGATTAAAACTTTTTTTGGAATATGTATTGATCTTACTGTGTGTGTATTTCAGTAGGAGACAAATTCAAATTTCAAACAAATGGAGTCATTCCTTTCATGTTTCCTAGGTTTGATAAGAAAGAGGCTATCTGAAATTGAGCAGGAGAAAGAGTTTTGTGTAGCATAAATGATATTTATAATGGATAATGGAGCTATATTTAAATAAAAAAACTTTATTTAATCTTGCAATTAAAATGACACTATCATATGCTAAACACAGTTTTTGTTAAAAATGTTGATATACAATTATATAGTTACAACTAAAGTAATTATTTTGATAAAAACACATTCTGTAGTCATGATTCTTGATCATTACTGATGAAATTATGATACTCCAATCATGACAAAAGTTCTCTAAGGCTTGATTTCTATCACTTGACTATCTTAATTAGCCTGCTTCTATACTGTTGTTTCATTAAAAAGAACATTCGTTTAATATTTTAAAGTTTAAAATCTAATTAATATCTTAAATATATGTTTCAAAAGCAAAATATAGTTGAAGTTCTAATGATCTAAAGTTCTAAAGAAAAGTTCTAAAGAAAATTTTTAATGATACATTTTGTGTTGAGTACAACTGGTCAACCCTTTATGGTGCTGATATTACATGGTTGAGAAGTTATTTTGATCATATTTACTTTATGAGTTGAAAATATTGTTTTATAAATGCATAATATTGTTTTATAAATGCATAATAACTAAGTCATTAACATGCATTGTAAATCGCTAAAGCATCTTGTTAGTGGCATCAATCATTAGTAGAGGTCATGTATGTAACAGGTTCATATCGCTCTGTGAGTACTGTTAATGTAATGTTTTGTTCTGGATTGTTAATAATTTGGAATTCTAATTTAGTGTTCCTTTCAGAAGGTGCAAGACAAAATTAGAATTCAGCAATGTTTTTATTAATATTATAGTATAGTTGTTTAATAGTAAATTCATCATATTACTTGTATGCATTGTATCCATTAGAAGAGATACTGTCATTATCTCTTGCATCATTTGTTAGGTTTCCATATAACGCCTGTCTTAAAATACTGTAGTACGAGCCACAGCAGGGAGAGTCATCTCCAGTCTTTGGGATCAAGCCACAACAGTCTTTCGAAGGATCCAATAAGTTATTGGTTAAGACCTAAAAAATAAGAAGGCGTAAATTCACAGAGGACCCTCTGGCAGTGGAGGAACTGATAAATAGTACCGGATCAGAAGAAGACAGTGGAAGAGGGATCTACACACTAATACAGCAGCATTTTATAATCCTCCTTTCTTCTCTATGTTATTAGTGTTATGAGTGGCTACCATTCAGTCTTTCCTCACCCTAGCATTGTATAATAGACACTGCATAATTTATTAAACAAAATCTGCAAATACAAATGCAACATGGAGACAGATCTTTCAGAAAAAAATCTGAGGAGGCCACTTGGCCCACCTTGCCTTTTTGGAAGAAATTGCACTGGAAGCAGATGTGAAATATGGATTAATCGCAACCATGATTTACTACATCATATTACACATGCCATTCTTTTGCTCTTGTGTTCCATGAATCTGACTCTTGCTAATAACTCCAATTGTCACGGCTATTCTAAGTAGTGTTACATTTCTGTATTTTGTAAGTTCAACACAATTTGAAATATTTTAACCCTCTATGCAAGCTTTTAAGTTACCTTTTGGAGCTTTTCTACAAAGTGTATTGCTGCTGGCTCTGACAGTTCATCAATGGCTTCTCCAAGCTTTGGTTACTCATTCTTGACACTCCTATTACATTCAGGTTCTCTTGTTCTCCATAATGGCAGTAAATGGTATTTCATTTCATTCATTGGTTGCCACTTCTGAGAAAATGAATTTAACCGAATCCATGTTAATCGTAGATGCATCCCGACCTTGAAAATGTTCAGCTCTGAATTCAGAATGTTCGGAAACACTGTCACATTGAATGGTCATAAACAGAATGAACTAGTATTAACTATATAAAGTTATAAAAGGAAGACTATTGTACCACCATGGAGCCTGGTAGTGAAAGTATTAATAACTGTGATTGTTGCTACTTTTCCACCACCATGCACCAGTGGCTAATTTCTGCTTTCAAGTCATACAGTTAGCGTCTTTTTTCTAACTGTAACTTATTTGCTTTTGCAGGAAAATGAAAGCTATTGTACGCTCTTGCCAGTGTATATTCCTTAAGGATGTTCCTATGCACCAAAAAAATACTATTTCTATGATAGATCAAAGAATTTCTTGAACATGTTAGATATTGCTGTTTACTGACCCCAGGGTAAACACAAGAATAGATAGAAGCAGTTTTCTTATATGCTTTCTGCATTGGGAATTTCTTTCATTGGCCTAGTGGGAGTTTTGTTATAGACTATCTTGAGAGCACTGCATTTTTTATACTGGTTTTCACTGTCTATGCTGCATTTTTCAAGCAGGTCAGATATGTGTTGGATGAAAGATATAATCTTATTGCTTCAGGCAATTCCTGGGTTCTGTGAACATACAGTATACTGTATCTCAGTCTTGCAATGTACCCACCTTTGTATAACTTACCAAACAACAAAGGAATGTTAGCTCGGAGAAAGACTCTTGCTTCTATAACTGTTAGAGGCATAGCAATAAAGTGTTCTCTTTCTCCTTATATTTTTAGATTTATTTTTATCCTTATTTTTAATTAGCACATTATAAGGAGAAAGAGACCAATACATAGAACGATTAAAATGCTGTTCAGCAAAAGAACAGTAAAATACATTTGAAAGAAAGTGTCAAAGGTTAATAATAGCAGCCTTTTAGAAGATAAAAGGAAACTGAGTAATGTTTAAATTAGGATAAGATCACTTTATTGGCCATATACAATTTCTTGTATTAGGAATTGGTCTTTTCACATACCCTAACTTGCTCTCCACAAGACACACAGACAGGGAGAGAAGCTAGGGGTCAGAGCACAGGGTCAGACATTTATACGGCAGCCCTGGGGTTGGGGTGAAGGGCCTTGCTTGGTGGCCCAACGAAGTAGGATTCCTCTGTCAACTGCAGAATACAAACCGGCAACCTTCCAGCCAGAGGCCCTTAACCACAGAGCTACTGCGCAGCGCCATTACATTAATGTTTAATTCAGGCATTTATCAAGGAAGAAAACAATAACATATACTCTAATGTTGACAAATTCAGAGTATTGCATGCACGTAACAGAAACATAAATTCTAAATACAAAATGGGAAACTGAGCTTGAAGTAGCTACAGTATGTCTGAAAAATATTTAATTTAAGCTGACATTGTCTTCTAGGTAACAAGGGGAAACAATAAAAAGGCAAACTATGTTATAATATACTGTATAGTTAAAGTTAATCAAGGGGTGTTGTATATTGTACAATACAATAGTAAGACTTTATTTAAAATATCATGCAAAAAAGATGATACTGCTATGGAATCAATCCAGAGGTCACATACAAGCAAGAAAATGACTGACCTGCTAAGAGACCTGAATTGTTCAAGCTTTGATCTACAAAAGGATCTGATTCAAAATACTGAAAGTACTCACAAGCATTGAAAGAGCCAAACTAGGGGTGTTCTACAGGATCAACTTTAAAACATTAACCAGGGGACATAAGTGGAAACCACATTGAAGTGCTTGGATAAGGTGTCTGACTACAGATCAGAAGATTGAGGGCTTAAGATAACATTTAAAGAGTTTGATTCCCTGTGTGGTTGTTTTTCTTAAATTACCTTCCTGGCATGAATAAAGTATTTTGAATTAAATGGAATTTGAATTAATACTGTGATCAGGAGGTCTTTTTCTATACAGAGGTTTGGGAGTGTCTGGATCAAGCTTCCCAGCTACATTATTGAAGCTGATACCTAGCTTTTTTGAAGAAACAAGTGAATGAAAAATCTCAGAGCAAATTAGTTGCTATTTAGCAGAAAAGCTATACTGGTCTTATGTCCTCTATTCTTTCTTCTTATGAGTACCTTCCAAGATGGTGTTGAATTGATAGAATAATTGTTTTGAAAAGGGGACATTTTAAACATATTTCAATAATGTTTTAAAGACAAACATAAGTGACAAATTTCTCAAACTGAATCTCAAGTAGGAATCATGACAGAACAATGTATCCTCAAGCATGATGTTTAATTACGGAACTGTTCTTTTTTATTAGACTGCTGGAATTTGTGTCATGCATTAGCATTTGCAAAGTATCCGGGCCCAGGGATTTGAATTTGCAAAGTATCTTCATGCCATTCCAACTTGTCTGAGTGAAGGGAAACTTTAAAAAAAAAGTAAAGCATGTAGGGGATATGAAAGGTATTCCTTGCAATTTATTGAAAAGAATATGAATAGGTTGTGCTTTGTGACTACTATCAATGCATCAGTAAAAGAACCCACTTCAGTATGTTAAACAGAAGAAGCGGAAGGAAGCAATAAAATTATGCACATCAGTGATCTGGAGATGCAGGAAATGTTGCCCATATATTTCCATCTTTATTGCTGTCCATTCCAGACCATTTAATGTGCAGACTAACATCAAGTTTAAACCAATTTGTTTTAGCTGTTTCCCAATTTTTTCATTAATATCATCCACATTATGAAATATTGTCTATGTAAAAATGGGGGCACATGGTTTGTGCAAACTATAAATCTAATCACAGTAAGGATCACTGAGCATGACTATAAAGTTAGCTAATTTGTATCTACTTTATGAAGCAGAAACCTGAGTTTGATCACCTTTCTATAACTAACATTAATCAAAAATGCCTTTGTGGTCTTAAATACTCGCATTTCATATTTAAAAAACATTTCCAACTAACTTTAAAAACAACATCCTTCAATATATTGACATTTTTTTGGAGGACATTTGAAAATACCTAATGTAATTCATATCAATGTGACTTTTATTGTCACAAAATGTTATTTTTATTTGCGATACAGCTTCATTGAATTTCATTGTGGTTCATAATTCGTAAAGGCAGAATTAATTCAGTGTTCAGTGTAGATTGTTTGTATGATTAACAATCACAATGTCTTTGCACTCTGTAACTACTATTATAAGAACAAGTACTAGTATCACTTCTGAAGATCCGGGGCAGGGCACCACAGAGGGAAAAGCATATCACTGGAAGAGCCTCACATAGGAAATTCAACAGAGTACTGTCTACCTATTAAAGTAGCTTTCAAACTTGGTCTCTAAAAGTGAAATGTGAAGAAGGTTATTCTGAAACTGTCACAGATAAAATGGAAATTTGAAAGCAGATTTATCTACAAAACCACAATCTGTATCTAAAGAGCACAAGTTTTTCAAAAATAGAAGAGTTATTATCAAATATACCACTAACAAATAAAGAGAGATGTAGCAGAAAATTAAGAAATCCAGATATTTTGTGTTGATTAATTAATGTTATAATTTTATTTTTATAATTTAGTAAGATTAAGTTTCCAATAATACATGATCTATGTTTTTTTTAATGTTTAATATTTTTAGGAAATACAATTTGTTGTCAGTATTCTTTGTGGTATGCATGTACAATATACAGTATATAAATGTGTGCAGTGCCTATAGCATGGTTCCTAACTCCTAAATCTGAGCTACATTCATAATCATTTTTTGTTTAATTCTTTACACTTAATTTGTGATACACAGTAAATTATTGCAAGAACATTTAAAAATGCCAGTGGTTAACAATGAAAACCCATCTGCATGTCTGGGATGTTAATATGTTAATCCTATGCTAAATTTCTCCCAGTGCAGTACAAAGTAATTGCTTTGGGAAAATAAAAAAACAAAATAACATTTAATATTGAAGGGGAGTTGTAGGACAAAGAAATGTTTCTTTTTCTTGCTCAAGCCATTATGATGTTTTTGGGATGGGTCTCCATGATCAGAAAACAATGACTTTCTGCATTATTGGAAACACAAAGGAAAAAACCCTAATAAGCTGTAACAAGAGTAGCTAATTAAGTCTAAAATTGCTCTGAATTACACACCATTGCCCTTTTGTGAATTTATCAGTTTGTTTTTATAAAAGAATGGCCCCACTAACTTACACTCACACAGTGCAAGTACTGATCTCAAGTGAATTTAAAAACCAAGAAATAAAAAAGGAAAACATTGGATTTGGAAAGACTAGTATTAGAGAGCAGCATCTCAGCCTCGCAGATTTCATGTCCAATCAGTGTACTGTATGCATTCCTTGCCGAAGTCCCTTTAGTTACTGTAGCTCCACACTTTGGCTGAAGTGAAATCCCTTTAGCAGCATTTTGCTGTCATTCTGAGGAAGGGGGATTTGTTTGAGTCTGTCATCCCACATGGCCCCAGTGGCACTACATGGACTCTTCCTGAGGTCGGAGTAATTGCTCTTGTTTTAAGCAGCAGAGCAGACCCCGTGAATTACAAAGCAGCCGAGGAGACCCTCCCCTCCATCACTGCTGTCACAAACACTTCCTGTCGTCAGGCGTTCTGTGGCTCCCCAGAGCTTGTTGCCAGGCAACCTGGCTCAATTAATATGCGAGGCAGAAAGAGCAGGGAATGCCTCAGCTCCTGGAGCAGCACAGCAGCATGGTTTGACTAACTAACAGAATGTGTTCATTCAGTGTGGCATCCAGGAGACACTTAACACTTTGCTACTGAACTGATGCCAGGGTGTAGAGTCAGAAAGTCTGTCAAAGGAGATGTTGTCCTATGCCAATTGGTGTATACTTTCCTTCTTGCCCACGCCTGGCCAGAAATAAGAGCAGATAGAAACTCTTAATACTATTAAGTATCTTTTAATTAAGAGCTTTGTTTCAAAATAAAGTACTGGATGGATATTTGGATGTGTGAGAGACACATGCTACAGTGCTGATGAAGGGTTTCAGACATCCTGTGCTTTCCTACTGAAAGATAAGCTTTAATATAATCAACAAGAAAACACAGACCTCAGCAGTAGATCTGGACACATGGTACTGCTTTCTCTTTTCCTGCTTGTCAACTCAAAAGGCTTAAGTCTGACATCATCTTAAAAAAGGAGTATGCCTTTTCAATTGCTTATCTAAGGATGAAGTACTTTCAGAAGAGATTGAACCTGGTGCTCATACGATAAAACTGAGGGAGAATTAAAGTTCTGAGATGAAACCAGGGGAAGAAAAGCCTAACGAGTCCAGAGTTTGACATCTTTGAATATCCAAAGGCTCCTAGTCCTTCAGTCTTTTTTCTGAAGAATGTGTGTTGCAGCTTTTTCACATGGATGCCTAGGATGTTTGTATACCACAGAAAGGCTAATTCTTGCAGCATGTGCTGTGTTACATTTCTTGTGATGCAGTACCAGGTAAATGCTGTTTTAAATATTAAATATTACAGTACGTTACATAGTTATTATGGTTTCATTTTTTCTGCATGTCATGTATCTATGAGACTTCCTGAAGTATAGTGCAATATGATGTTCTATATAATTAAATTTTGTTAATAATGAATGCTTGGTGATCTCACAGGCAGAAAATGAGTTACATTATTTTTTTTCATTCATTGTTTCAATTTATGTTCATAGTTTTCAGTTCAAGACGGGTGTCTTTTTAAGTCCCTTAACTTCCTATCATGCTTCCTCTCTCTAAAACCTTTTATGCATTTTCTGTAATTCTGTTTTTTATTTTAAAGCTGTATTCAACATAAAAAAAACAGATTTCTCCATTTTACATACTTTCATTGTAATGATGAAAATGACCCTTACTTAGATCACAGTTTTAAAAATGTAAAGTGTTTATTATAACCTCTGAAAAGTAATTACAGAAGGACCTGCATATCTATGAGTTTATTCTGTGCTGTGTAAAATGTCATGCCTTGGAACTATGTATATATTGCTCTACATTTATTATCACTGCATGCACCAGTCTGCTCAATCAAAACTTGAAACACTAAATAATAAGTAACAACACAATTTTAGCATTTGCATTTTTGCCAGCTGTTCAAATGCTGTACTTACATATTCATTAATTTAAAGAAAACTGACATAAATGTATAGTACAATTATGTATAAAAATGTTTTTTGTTGCGATTAAGATCAGGCAACCAAAGTATGATGTATTGTAAAAACTAAATGTTGGTATGCTATATTACTCCTTTATTTTAAATTATATAACTAATACAAATTATGTGAAATTCAGTTTCAGTTTATGTGAAATTTCCATTTTAATAATTATTTCACATTTTGACTACAGTATATTAAGTTTTTATCATTTAGCTTTTCCCCAAGGAGATCAACAATCTTATACTAAACCTAAATGCTTCAAACCATTTTACAATTATTTTGTAATTATTTAATTATTTATTTAACTATCCTGAAACAAGTGTTTGTAAGCAAGTTCAATGTTATTTTTTGCATGTATTTTATTAATGTGTACTGGTATTATAGAAATCATTTTTGGAAATAGCACAAGCGTGTAAATGACACATTCTGAGTTTCCTTATTAACATATAAAGCTTTGAATTTGTGCTGTAATAATAAAACCATAACATAATGATCATTATGTCTTGAAAACCTAATGTGGATTTCATTTGACTGTCACGAGTCTTTTCTTTCTAACGTATTGAATCTCCAGTACAAAAGTAGTTACAAATATTACTAAAATAATAAACAGTTGTACAGTAAGGTAATTTTCATTTGTTAACTATAGTGATTTTAGTTTTAGTACTAAATGAACAGTAAAATGATTCCTTTATATTCTAAAACTTTCTTCAACACCTTCAGTGATTATTTGGGTATAAACTCATTATATGTGTGCTCCGTCTGCAATATTAAAAAAAAAGTTGCTTGTGTGCTTTCTTGTTTTAATTCCACTTCAAAAGAATGCCAAAAGCCATTCTGTTTGTCAGACTAGGTTAATGTCTTGAACATTTGACATGTTCTGAATTATTCAAGTGGAAGAAAGCCTTACACTTCAGCGATCAATAGGACATTTATTCCAGAGAAGGTGTGCCATACCTCTCTGTTGCCGTGGTGCTCGATTTTACTTAGCACCCCTTCAGGGTGCAGTCCACAAGCGCAGATGAGAACCTTGGAAAAAACTTCCCTGACAGTTTGAAATGCTTTGTTGAACAATAATCATGTTAAATTAAAGGTTTTTCTGTTTATCCCCCAAGATGTTTGTGTAACAGCTACTACAGCACAGTAGTGCATGCTAAAAACTTTTGCAACTGGAAGACAGTGTCCCTGAAGTAAAGTTAAACTTCAATCACAGTATTTTTGTGATGGTGCTAATAAACAAGATAGAGTAAAGGATAGATCATCTAAATTCGATTTTCAATTGATATTGTGAATAGCTCTGTTTCACTTGATTCATCAAATATTACGCTAAAGTTGTTTCAGGAAGAAATTATTTATATGCAGAAACCATGGACAATTACAATAGAAATGTTTTTCTGAGAATCCATGACTACACCATCCACTTCAAATCCATGAAAAACACATGGAAAACAATTTCTGATGAAAGCCTTAGGCAATTGTCCCATATTTATCACATTTGACATTGTAGTAATAAGTCTTTAAAATTAATTAAAAAAGGCTTAACTTTTATCTAAAACATGATGTAACACTGAATTTAAACCAAACTTAAAAAATGAAATTAGTTAATTTAGTCTTTTTTGCATTTATAACAAGCTGCTCTATTAAGTTCTCCTGTAGTAAGAACTCCTTTTGCAAGTAAACCTATTAACTTTTCACAACCCTGAAAGTTCTATTTCTGTACATTATGTATGTGCAATAAATATTTCACAGTATTCATCTTGTCTAGAATACGTTTTCTTTTTTCAAATGTATTCCGCTTTTTGTATTTATGATAGTGGATATGGGTGTATGGGTGTAGTACTATTGACAGAAAGTGCTAAGATGGGCTTGTTTTATCCTCTGTATTTCTGAGAGACCCAAAAAGAGTCTAATAAATAAATAAGATCTCAAAGTTAACAAGCTTGATTGTATCTGTCCTATTTCACTATGCATTTATACCTTTTTGAAGATTTAACTAATGAGTAAAATAACAGTGTAGGTAATTTTACCAAGAAATAAGAAATGAATAGTAGGATGTTACAACACTTGAAACATACATGGAATTATTAGAGTGATATGGATAGCTGTCTTCGAATCACACTGTCTTTTAGAAGAGGAAAATACTGATTATACTGTAGTTTCGATACTGCGTGTCTATTGAAATAGCTCATTTTAATTTCACAGGGCAATGTGAATTATTTAGAAACATGTAAGTGCCCAGAGCTGTCTTACTAGTGTAAAATTGCCAATACATAGGGTTTAACAATACTATTGCAGACTCCTACAGTAGGTATCATTTCTATGACTGATATATAAATAAATGTTTCCATAAACACTATCATAGCATTGCTTTTTTCAATAATAAATAAGTATATTGCTGTGCATCGTCCTTATCATGAAGCTTTGCTCTTGTACAAAATATTTCTTTACAAAATACAAATGAAATATTCACACTTACACGCAGTTAGTAGCATTCGATAAAATCATAAATGGTTTTGTAATGCCAAATTTTGTAAAGCATAGTGGAAGCAAAAAATGAGGGGCTAACAAAAACAAAACATTAAATTATTTCAAATACTGTTATCAATTAATTCTTATGAATATTATGTAAAGTTAAATAGAAGAGGGATACAATTGTTGCATCCATTGTTGAAGTGTAACTACAGTATGAAAAACCCTCAGTAAGTGGTGATTTGACAGTGGGCTGCACGTCAGACATATAAAACATTTTATGTCTCATTGAAGAGTAAGACGATAAATAGTAAAAATATTTTGGTTTTAACTATGATACCAGGAAATTGAATGAGACTACCAACTCAAAGCCTCCAAAAATATGGTCTTGTTTAATTCTGTGCTTCATGTCTAATTCCTTATAGGCTCTGCGCAGACTGATGTGATTGTCTTTGTATGGCAGGTTCTCTGTGCTCCCTGCTCCTCCTCTCCTCCACCAGTGGCCCTGAGGCCTCGTCGCCATGCGCCCCACCCGGCTTGCTCTGTGACAGGAGCTGCAGCTTCTCATCAGTAAGTTCCTCATCTTCTCATCATGGCACTGTTCGGGCTGCTGGCTAGAGCTGGCTACTGGCTGATCTAGTTGCTGTTTCCGTTACTTACAGTACATTTTCAATGCATTCACTCATGTAGAATAAACGTTTCTGGTCTACATTTATACATTCAGTATATATCGCCTGTAGCGTGGCTCATTCTGTAGGGGCACTGATCTGCAAACAGTGAGAGATTGGCTTCAAATCCTTTTTTAAGCACTTTGAGATGCTACTTTTAAATGCACAACATAAAATAATGTATTATTAATAATAATTTTGGAACAGAAATAGACATAGACAACTACTTCCATGACATTGAAGGAGCTTCCTGAAATGGGAGAGATTGCTTAAAAGCATCAACACCTCATTACCCCTAAGGCTATTTATGCAATCTTTGTTGGCATAACCAAACAAATGCAATAAAAGTGGGAAATTATGACAAACATTAAACTGCTCAGTTACAACCTAGCATTCCACTATTAAAGGTTGAAACCACAGCCAGCTCTGGCAGTATAGCAATTGGGCTAATGCTTTTAGTTGGGTTAATGTTGCTGCCCTTTACCTAAAAGGAAGCAACATGTGGATGAGGTCAACCGTCCTGTTTTCAGGATAGAACTCCTTCCTGGCAGAGAGCCTATATTGCACAGTCCTGCAATAGAGAATCTTCACAGAACATCATGTCCATTGACTATCCAAGTCACAACAGATACATTATTTTGGGATTCTCCATTTCTGTATTGCAATGTGAGGTTTTACTCAATCTTTCATGAAAAGGTTCCCTGTTTAGATTGATGATCATGGGCATCGACCCCCTTTGCAGGGTCTTGGTAAATCTAGTAGGGTATCTTTCTTTGAACAAATCCATTTCCAAAACATATTCTGTGTGTGTTTCACACTTCAGACCTTGAAAGACACAGAGGTTAAACATGGAATCCTCTGCAATACTCGTATACCACCATTCATGTTTCTCTTTAGGAAGCATGACAGAGTTTCCAAAATCAAAAGGAGGAAGTGCCTTCTGTGTTGCCCAATGCATTAGACACTGTTTCAACTTGTATTTAGAAATGGTATTGTAGGTCTTGCTTAACAAACATGTTAGAGCTCTTTGAACGAGCAACGCCAGTATGTCATGATGTTTTTAGTAACCATCTCAGATTGGATTCTGAATAAATCTGGAGGGAACTGTAAGTAAATTCAGTATACTGATTAACATTTGATTTGAGGTACTGGTAAAATCTCAGAATTTTAGTAGTGTGTGTGGCAACCATTACAATTAGTACAAACTGTGCATCTGTCTTGTACGCTTTACAGTACGTTGCAGATGCTGTCTTGCAGGATTATATCCCATTCTTTTTGTTGAGCATGCATAATCATGAGGCTAGTCACAGGTCTCTGAGCCCTAGATGCCACATGTCATCCCACAAAGTTCAGTGGATATCAGGTCAAAGAGTGGATTGAAAAATCATAAACCATCTCCTTAATCACTGTGATACAACAAGAGCAAGATAATATTCATACCCATGATTCATATCGGCTACAAACTGATACAGTATGACAAAGGATATTCTGTGTACTATATACAGTATATATATAGTAACACAAGCAAGTATTATACTCAGTTGACTATGATTTTACAATATAGAAAGTATACTTTAGAAGAGACTATAACACCAGACATTTTCCTAGTTTCATTGAAGGTACAAGTGCAAACCAAAGCATTTGCCTCAGGTGTGCATAAAAGTATAAGTAACAAAATATCATATCGTATGTATTTGCTTCAACAACACGACTGGGTAGCTTGATCCATCCTCCCTTTGGATTAAGAAGTACCTCCTGGTCTAAATTTTAAATGCAATAGTTTTTAGTAGTGCTCTCTAGTTTGTGTTTCACTTCATTGTGAAGAAATCTGCTGTTTTGACCAAATGGAAGTACATTATATAGTACATTGTACACTGTATGAAAAATGTTGACTTATTCTGAACTATTGAAAATGTAATTCTAATAAAATCTCTTTTATAGCTACACAAAAATCTGAATACAAGTCATGTACAGTAGCTTAAGCAATATATACAGTATATACAGTAGTTCAGGTGGGTAGCTGTGTCAGCATGCGTAGGCTGCAAAGGAACAAGTAATAGGTTTATTCCATGCTGAAAAAAAGAAGAAAGAGAACACAACGTTTCGGCCGTGAACGTTGTGTTCTCTTTCTTCTTTTTTCAGCATGGAATAAACCTATTACTTGTATATATATATATGTATATTTATGTTCTATGGTTTTTTTTCTATAACAAAAATTGTTGCTATTTTATTTTAACAATTTTCTAAAGTCATAAAAAAGGATTAGTATTTGTATCTTTCCTCTATGAGTCTGGTAAAGCTTCAGAAGACTCTGAATAGGATTGCTACCAATGAGTGAGAACTGCAAGAGGATAAAAACAGAATATCAGAATACTGTTTGGCATTGTTCTGTTGTAAGGTTTAATGAGGTTTAATCAGTAAGTGTTGACTCTTGAACAAACAATTGTATGAAACACAACCTGAATGCTAAGTTGCACCTCAGGTTCAATTTGCACCACCTTCAATTCAGAAATTAAAATGTGTTCCTACAAAGCTACAGTGAGCTCTAACTTGGCTGCTTTATTATTAAAGTTAAAGCTTTTGTGGAACTGCTTGAGCTATTTTGGTAGATCATGATTTCTATATTGAGCATATATTTTGTCACAGGGCACAAGGTCTGGTGCCTGACCAGGAGTATTTGTTGAATCTAGGGTTTTAACCACCCATTGCTGCTATTATGTAGCAACTTCTGCAAAGCAGGCATACTGTATTCTTATAAGTCACAACAATTCCAGCAGTGGAGTCTAAACAGATTTTTGTCCAATGTTCAGTAGCGATGGTCTTGAAGCTTTTGCAGTATCTATTTTTATGTGAGATGATTGTATGATCTCTGATGCTGTATGTAGTCAGGATTTATTTTTTGTAAAAAAAAGAAAAATATGTTTTGGGGAGTAACCATTAGTGTAACAGTTACTCTCTATGTATTAGTATTAATACATGCTTATACTGTGCCTTTTGTACACGTGTTGCCTAATATCACACCATCATATCACTTCAATAACAGTTTATCCAATTCAGGGTCATGGCGGCCTGGAGCCTAATCCAGGAAAGCATTGGACACCAGGTGGGATACACCTTGGATGGTCTATCCATTCACACACAGACACACACACTCATGTCTGGGAGCAGGTCTTTGGACTGTGGGGGGAAACGGGAATACCTGGAGAAAATCTGCATGGACACGGGGAGAACATGCAAACCCTGTTATCAAATACAAATGAACAAATGTAGAGATTTATGATTTTATACATGTAACATGTGCAATAAGCTTTATATTAATAATACTGTTACACCTGTGGAAGAAGTACAATTTGTATGCATGCACAAGAGAAAAAAATCCCTCATAACAAACTAGGAAAACAAAACATTAAATTGGCTACTTTCGTTTTCACTTAGATAAATATCAAAGTAAAGATCAGATCTTTTATTTCTTTTTTATTTCTCACAGATTTACTTCAAGTATTTAATTGCTTAATACTATAAAATGTATTTTGTTTAGCCTGGCAAAGAAATTCTTAAGGCAGCCAATATTAAATTTGGTTAATTGTAAAATAGATTTTTGAGAAACTTTACACCACATTTAATGTTTCTCTGCTGTGACCTAGAAATTAAAGCACAGTGACTCACTTTATAGCGAAAGTCATGTTCTATAAATATGATTATACATATCTGTTGTGACTTTATGTTCTGATATTTTAAGACTGATTGAACAAATTAGATGTAGAGGAAGTTTAGATATATATGTCCCAATGTTACAAATGTAGCCAGTGTATGACTCATTCAAGGACAGTTAAATTATTTTGGCATTATTTAAAAAAAAAAACTATCCCTAGATGGAAGTGTTTATTTTGTAAGAATTTCAGTCATTGCATGGAGAGATACAAATACAAATCTTACAATATTCTGAGCAGAATGTTTTCCAAAAAAGTAGTGAGCTGAAGTAATTATATTGGATGGTGAGCCACAAAATTCCAAAGATCAGCACAAGCCAGTGTGAGTATATATTTTAAAATTAATTAGAGGTTAATTAAAGCTTTGACAAGGACAAGTATCAGGCTGGTAAAAAAGGTCTTGTTTGCCTTGTGTATGTGGTAGCAGAAGCAGAGGATTTAAACATGATGGATGTGACTGCCTGTGAAATTAGAGGAACAGTGTTTATAAAAAGTGGCCTGACACACCTCTGATCCTACAGTCCCAAAGTGTGTATCTTGTGTATCAAATACAATCATAAACACAGAAAAGTGCAGGCATATGTAACTGCAGCTACTGTATCTGAATATGAATAAAACATGTTTTTAGAAATATATCTGCATAATGCAAAGACAGCACTTTATGTTGTAAATGGAATACAAGGAGAAAAAAAAGTCAAATTACTTAATAGAAAGAAAGAACAGCAAGTGACTGTGGTAAATGCACTTATTTAATGTGAAATGTAATGTGCTGGGATAAAGTTCATATGTTTAAATATTTGTTCTAAAAGAAGTTGAAACAATGTTGAATAGCTCTACATGCTATCAGATCTTGGTTCCTGAGTTTGACTCCTGACTAGGGGTACATTGTGTGTTTAGTTTGCGTGCAAGACCAGCTGTTGGTCTGTAATTCTAATAATTTTGTTCTTTCTGTGTGGTAGAATAAAGGGAAATTGTTAAGCTGAAATGGTAATGCACTTGGACTGAAAACCCCCTCCTCAGCACAAATAAACATCCTACAATCACCTTTAAAGATATTACAGTATGTCACCGAAAGGACAGTATCAAAATGGACTTAACTGAATAAATGAAGAAAATACAGGTACAAGTATTGTAGTACAGCATTCAAGTAAATTTATTATAAACATTTTCTCTGTTGTGCTGCTTTCTGTATATACTGTATGCTCATTTTAACCGTAATCTTCCTCTTTCTGTGAATAATTCATAGGAAGGAAAGGCTCATTTGCACTTTATTATATTAGAAAAACTATTGGTGCAGACTAAGGTTTACAGGTTTTATATATGGTTTTAGGAAAACAGGTGTACGTTTACATCATACAACTGGCTTTGGTCAGCCAGGTTCAAATGTCCTGCAAGGTGTAATACATTTTATTTTGGCTGGACGGACACAGTGGCCTCCTCTCATTTGTAACCTTTTTCTGTTCTTAATCACGTCTTTGATTACGTATCAACTGTGGCATTGCTACTAGTGCACATCCATCAGGTTGACTGCTGTGAATTGTTGTGGTTCATTGTCAGAGCACCATTTCCACCATTTTAGCTGATCTGAGAAATTGTTAACTGACTGACAGATTGATTTGGTTGGTGTTTTAATCTATAGTAACTTACATTTATATCCATTCATAAAGCTGGGCATTTCTCTAAAGTAATCTAAGTGAAATGCCATGTTAGGCATATCAAACAGGGATCCAACTAAGAAACCCACATTTGAGTCCAGAGCCCAAACAGCATTGCACGCGATGCACTTAGAAGACCAGTCTACAAGAGTGATTCAGCATTTACTGAAGTAATTAAATTATGATAACTTGTCCAGAAATTAGATTTTAAAAGTTGTAAAAAGGTCCTACGGACGGCATTCATTGCCTATACCAAGACCAAAAGTCAGATTTTTTTATTGCTGCGATTGTTTGGGTTTTAAAATTGTCTTATTTCTTTTTTAAGCTTTAAGGTTAAATGCTTTCCAGCACCATACCTAAGACCAATGTTAAATTCAAGAGCATCAGTGTCACATTGAACACCATGCAAGTACCTATTTAATACTCCACTGTCATAAGTACTTATAAGTGCAGTACTGTGATAACCCGCTAATTACTGTACATTAATAGTGCATTTTTTTGTCTTTAAAATTAATAAACATTTTTTTTCTTTTTGAAAACTTCAATGAGATTTTTTCTATAAATTACATGGAATATCACATGGTGTACTAATAAATTGTTTTTGTAGCACAACAGAACACTAGTTTTGGCTATTTGTTCTGATCAGTATCTATAAGTACAAACCATGACTAGTATAACATATTTTGTTATATCTTTTCTGCATGTTGCATAAGGAAGTCGAGGAAATAAGACACATTTGTTCAAATTCTACCAGATTTCAGTCATCTGCATTTTTACCCATCAGTTTTCAATTAAATTTGAAATATTTCTTTCACCAACAGGCTAGTCTGAGAAGGAAGCTGCAGACGTTCACTGTGACAATGGTTAACACTGCAGTCAGTGATGAAGAAAAAGGAGCTCAAGAGAAGGAGAGCAAGGAGGAATCCATACTGGCCATGCTCGGTATAATTGGAACCATCCTTAATTTAATTGTAATCATTTTTGTGTACATCTACACAACACTATGAACTGGACAATGTCAAGACATTACCAAGAGGACTGATGCTTAGATGGATACTAAATGGATACTAGGTTTTGTCTTCTTGCTTTATTAAAATTTACCAGGACTGTGTAATTACACCATAAAACATTACCTTGCCTATGGGCACAGTGGTGAGAAGCACAAAAGAGTTTTGAGACTTCATTTCTCAAAATGAAGAACTGGCCTCTTTAAAGCTTATTGCATTGTTCCTAAAAACACATAGCTCAATGGCTACAATACATTCTATTTCAGATGGAAAATACCATCTTTTCAGTTATCAGTTTTGTTAATAATAAAGGATTCTGAGGTATAAAAATATATTTTTACACAAGAATATCAAATGATATTAATTGACTGAGAACGAAAGTTATAATGCCTTGACTCTTCATGAAGTAAATCCCTGTATGAATATTATACTGTATATACTGTACTAAGCAAAATCTATGGACTTAATGGTACCCAATAGGCACACATTAAATTATTTGAAGGAGTTTGATAAAATGTGCAATGAAATGATATGGTCTAAAATTGATTCAGGTGGAGAAATCAAACCACACTGTAAATACTAAAATTGTTCAGTGTTAAATGTTCTCTTTTTTAAAAGAAAATATCTAAATTCCACTTAAAAATATATAAAGATAATTTATGATATTTAAAATAACTGGGATCATTATAATGGTAAAGAGGAAATTTTTAACACTTTCTTTTTGGTGTTTTGTGTTACCGTAGGTTTCCCAGAAACACAAATGGAAAGGATTTCAAGTATTTTGACTTTAATAAAAAATGTGAGGTTTATTTCTTAAATGATGGGACCCTCTTAATTTAAACAGAACATTTTGAAAACCACTGCGATAAAATTCTTCATTACGCAATTTAGGGAACTGCCAGTTGGAACTGATCATTGTTCTGCCTTAAAATAGAAACTAACTGTATATCTTATCTGGAAGCAGACTTAGAAGACCAAACTTAAAAACCACAAAATAGTGTAACGCAGGATGGTATTTCCAACAGTTTTCCTTAAAATTTGTTCAAAGTTGGATAGTTTTTTAAATGTTTCATGTCTTTGTGTGAAGTAGTCCACAAATTCTGAATTTATAGACTGAAAGAAGACACATTGAAAAAACAAAATTGTTAAAAAAATAAAATTCACAAGCTTTTGAATTAGGATCTGACACTTCAGCAGTGGTTCCTTCACAGCATAATCACTGAATAATCATATAATTCAGACCATGTATTAGTTTTTAAATACTTCCACCAAATACTTTGAGGCAAGACAAGTTCTGAACAGGATTCACTGAAAATCATGACCAACATAAATAGTGCCAACATAATTAAACAGCTGACAGGCTGTTTGGATTATGCAAACCAAATTGGTCATTTAAATATTAGTGTTATTTTCCCATGTTCTATAAATATGCTTAGTATTTAAAATGTGATCAATGTGGCAAAATACACCATTTTTGTTAAAGCCGAATTGGCCTCAGTTTTGGGCCAGGTTTACATTTTGTCTTGTCTTAAAGTGTCCTTGAATAATTAGGCCTAGTGACTTAAATGCTCTTGTATGCAGATGTTGGGGTTTATTCCCATAATCCTTAGGCAGGCTGGTGACGTAATCTACTGGACTGGTGATAATCTACTGAGGACATTAAAGAGTTTTTAATTTTGCATGACTTAAATGCTTATTTGTGTTTATTTCCAACTATGGGAGGACAGTCATGACGGTCTTCAGAGTTTTCTAGAGAAAATTAAGGGAAAAAGGTAATCTGTAACATATAGACAATGTACTATTTACAGATGGCTAAATTAATTTATAGTTACATGCATATAGGCACATCTGATTCAGCGGAAGCCTTTTATTCTTCAGTAAAGTGCCTATGACATTGCTTCAGGTCTTCATGTTTTATGAGAGATAAATGGTTTGAAAATTACAGTTTTCTATAATTCTATAGAAATCTGTAGGTCATTTATAGGTTATTTTCATAATGGCACACCCATTAGTTACATAACATAGTGCTGAGAATGTACTTCAAAATATGGATTTGTTTTTTGTACTGGCTTTTTGTGTTTGGTTTCTGCATCTGAATTCAGGTTAAAAAATCAATCAATTAGAAATTGCAGGTCCACACATGAAATGCACTATTTAAAAAAAACTGAGCTGAGTGCCTAAGGTCTCCAATCCTTTACTTACAGTAGTTTAACAATTTCTGTGGAAGGAATTCTGACCTTCACATGGGATTTTGCAGCACAAACTGAAAATAACAGTAGATTTTTTGTTATTTCATTTTTGTACTCTTTTAGGTTACCATTTAGCATTATGTTGTTTAGATTGTGTCCCTGTGTGTCGGAACAAGAGCCTGCTGCTTCATTATTTTTATTTTGCAACTGCAAACAGTTTCAAAATGCCAGTGTTTGTGAAATATCCAATGCTTCTTCCTGAAATGCACTTGATCAAGGTGGTTTAATTATGCTTAAATTGCAATATGATAATCTACTGTAAACATTAAAGCCTGCTTTTGCTAAAAAAGAAAAGAAAGAAAAATTAAAATAAAGGAGTAATCTTTTCAATAGCAAATCTGTCACTCAATATTTCTATGAGTCCAGTTTGCTGCTAAAAAAACTATAGATTTCTTCCGGGTACTGATCAGATCCAATATATTCACATTGTCATCAGTTTTTCTGCATATACTGTATATATTTAACTGATGGATCATTCTTTTTAAGCACAATTTAATCAAGTCAAAAGGCTATACGACATTATGTATAACAATTGTGATATGAGGACAAATAGGAACATCATCACCTACTGTTTACCATCATGAAACATTGCAAATAATACAGTAAATTGTTCTACTTTATTTCTTTGTCATAAGAACTCTCTATGTACAGAGCTGTTGAGAGCTTTAAAGAGTATCTGAATAATGAAACCAGCTTTTTAGTTGTCATTTTTTAAAGTAATATGGAAGGACACAGAAACTGCAGTAATGTTAATACAGTTAATATATTACTTATTACAGTAATACTTTAGAATAAGGCTTGCAAATGCCTATGAATGCATGTAAAATATTCTATTAATACTCTAGTATACATTAATAAAGTTTTCATAGAATGAATGAGAAATGACTATTGTTAATAAACATACAGTTAATCATTAGTAAATATTAGTTACTACAAGGAATATAACACTGTTATTTTCTTTAAATGTGTTATAGGTTCCATAGAATTTAGGAAACTGTAGCCATTAATCTGAAAATGTATTGTAAGTGATTTTAGTAGTAGTGAGTAAATCTGTAATACTAGTAGTAGAACTATTAATGAACAGAGGAGTTACTGTCAATATACTTATATAGTAAGATCTAACTATTTAGTTGTATTTATATACTGGTACTTAAAAGTATCTTTTGTCAAGCAGCCAGTGCCAGTTATATAACAATAATAATAATGCAATCAAGTGCTTTGGTGTAATAGAAACATCATAGTTACCCATTGTTGCAGCTTGATAGCTTTCCCTCAATTTACAAGTGTGAACTGATAACCTCTGTTCTGGTAAATTGCTCTCCAACGATTACAAAATTTGGAGACTGGAATTATATTCAACTTCCCAGATGCGCTCTAAACAAGATCAATAGGGAAAAAATGAGGGCATTGTTCAGTTTTAGGACATTGAATATAGTTTAGTTTGATCTACAAATCACTAAATGGCTGTGAGTTAGAATGAGTAGTCAAAATACTTCATTAGGCCTATTTTCACATATGGTTATAGTGGTGGGATCCAGGCATCACAAAAAGTGGCTCATAGAAAGAAACACTTATCCTCCCGAGGAAAATGAATGATGTTGTAAAGGCTAGCTTATAAACCCATTTAAATGTTCATCGGGAAGCAGGAAGTGTCCAGCAGGAAGCAGTGATAAACCAAAAACATTATCTGAACTTAGAGATTGAAACTACCCAAGACATGAATAAGTTTACATTTCTTCTGGAAAAGCACATTGTCACCTGAGAACTGGTGGCTACGAAGACGGGATTTCTAATGAAAGGTAGTTAATTAAAATATTTAATTCCAAGGGTGCAACACAATGGCACAATCTGGGAGGGATTCTATGTTCAGAGTGTTTTTGACTACCTTACTGCAGTGAGAGCTGCATGTTTTTGCACATCCATTAATTCTACGGTTGAAAACATATGATCTACAAGTCACTAAATTGCACAAAAATCGACAGTCGAGATAATCCACACCTGCTACTTAGAGAAGTGAAAGGACTTTGCTACACTTTGTGTAAACTACTCAAACTTTACAGACAACCTAAGCAAATGAACTAACACAAGACATATCAGACTTGAGGAAATAATTATTGTGTCAGAGAAAAAAAAGAAGATAAGCATATTACAAATATTTTCACAAGGAGGTGCAAAGAAGCCTCAGCCTAAGCTCCCACCATTTCATCTAATAAGACAGTTTATCTGCTAAAGTCTAAATCAATCTGAAGGGCAGAGAAGGAAATCTGAAAGTTCGGGGTACAAAGAGATTCCAACACACAGTCTCTAATGTACCTATTTTTACTCAAGCTCTTTTGTTCATATCATTTAGGTCATATATGTGTCAAAACAATTTTACATCCAAATGAGAATCTCTGTGGATTTGTAGCTGAAATAAGCCCCTTATAAAAATAAAAAAGCTGAACTGCACATTTTATAAATGTATTGGATTAGGCAATGAACCAAGTAAACAATGTTGTTTGAAAACTCACAGCTGCTTAAATTCACAAAAAGCCCAGAAGCCAATGCTGAGGTATTGTTTCACCTTGATAAAGAAGGCACAGTGACTGCAGATTGCCTTTAGGTTTATACTTTAAAGTTATCTTAAATATGTATCCAGTTTAGTACAGCCATATTTAACTTTTTATGATAAAATGTTTAGGACGATTTCTGAAGCATTTTATTTCCAGTTTATCGTGAGCTTTCTTGATTAGCTTAGTGACTCGTAGTTTGTTTCAGCTTAAGACACTGTAGGCTCTGTGCCTAGGTTTCTTGCTGTGCAGCATTCAGAGCCACTTCATAATAAGGAATGCCTAGAGTCTGAAAAGCATAAGCAAGATAACAGATGAGACGTAAAGGTAAGATGAAGCTATTGGCAGTAATAGATGATCTTAGGGGAATGTCACATGGAATCTATAGTACCACTGTTACATCATATATTCAGATCTAATTAATTGCGTTTGCAATTTTTTGTAATTTATCAATTTTATTTTAAACATACATCAAGTTTGGACACAGAAACTGTGTCTAATTGGATATTGTCTAATTTAGATTCACTATTCAACTTGTGTTCAAAAGTGTCTCCCTTATGAAGGTACTATGATTTTAAATGATGTTTACAGATGACTGAACATACAGTATACTCTCTACAGTCTCTCCTGAAGTTCTAAGAGTCAATATGGATGAACAGTGATTGTTAAATAGCTTCTAAAGTATATAACACTTTGTGCTGTGTTCATTATCTGAACATCCCTCTAGCTCAAACAGATTAATAACAGGAAGTCAAATTTTAGCATGCCTGTGGCTTGAATCTTAGTATAAATATCATTTAAGTAGCTGTGCGTCATCAAATTTTATATATAAAGTAAATCTTTCATTATTCTTATAATTCCTTTCCCCACATCTTGAGATATAGTGCCAAGAAAAGAAAAAACTTTGTGAAATGTGTCTTTGTTCTCATATATTTTTTACCAAAACAAAATAAGGTCTCCATGAAAGTCTTCATGAAATATGATAACCTGATTAAATGTGTTACACAAAGACATAAGAAATAAATTAAAAAAATAAGCTTACACTTCTATACACTGTATATAGCGCTTTTCTGGACACTCCACTCAAAGCACTTTACAGGTAATGGGGACTCCCCTCCACCACCACCAGTATGCAGCATCCACCTGGATGATGCAACGGCAGCCATAGTGCACCAGAACGTTCCCCACACATCAGCTATCAGTGGGGAGGAGAGCAGAGTAATGAAGCCAATTCATAGATGGTGATTATTAGGAGGCCATGACTGGTGAAGACCAGGGTGAAATTTGACCAGGACGCCAGGGTAACACCCCTACACTTTTTGAAAAATGCCCTGGGATTAAAGAGAATCAGGACCTTGATTTTATGTCTCAGCTGAAGGACGGCACCTTTTTTATTTACAGTACAATGTCCCCATCACTATACTGGGGCATTAGGACCCACACAGACCACAGGATGAGCGCCCCCTGCTGGCCCCACTAACAACTCTTCCAGCAGCAGCCTTAGTTTTTCCCAGGAAGTTTCCAATCCCGGTACTGACCAGGCTCACACCTGCTGAGCTTTAGTGAGCTGCAGTTGTGAGTTGCAGGGTGATATGGCTGCTGGGTTTTTAGCATATATTGGGATAATTTAATTAAAATGTGTTTGGATAAGTAATATTTTTAATGATCACACATCAGTTGTTTGATTAATCACTTTATGTGAATGCTTAGATTCAGTATCTGGTGGCACCTCTTTGCAGCAATGACTTCAACTAAACATTTCCTGTAACTGTTTAGCACTCTTCTGCATCGGCTTTTAGGATCTTTAGCCAATTCTTTTGCTTCACGTTGGGGACATTTGAGGGTTTTGCTCTTAGCTTGCTTCAGGTCATGTCATAACAATTCAATTAGGTTTATGTCCAGACTTTGATTTGCTAAATGTGACACAGCCATTCTGTTGTAGATCTGCTTCTGTATTTAGGATGTATTTCTGCCTAACCCACTTTAAGCTCGTCTTCAGTATTTAGTTTTTGCCATAAAAAGGTGGTATTTGGTTTTTGCCACACAACACTTCTCACCGTGGCTAAAAAGTTCTACTTTTTACTCATCTGTCAAGATAGCATTTGTCACCACAGCCGAAATGTTGTATTTCTTTCCTTCTCTTTTCAGCATGAATAAACCTTTACTTGTTGCTAGTTTCTCTTTGTTTGAAATTCAGATGGGCTGAAATGTTCTTTTTGGAGAGCAAAGTTTTTTTTTTCCTGGCTATCCTTCCATGGAAACCATTCCTGTACAATCTTGATGTTTTAGACATGAATGCTACAGTTAACATTAGCCACATTGAGAGAGGCTGCAGATCCTTAGATGTTATTATAATTTTTTGGATGAACTTGTACGTTGCTCTTGGGAGGTCTTGTGAGGACGACCAGTCCTGGCTAGGGCCACAGCTTTTTGAATATTTTATATATGTAGACTATCTATGTGACAATGGATGGATGATGCCCAAAGTGTTAAGAAATGGTTTTGTAACACTTTCCAGACTGATGAGCATCTACTGCTCCTTTTCATCTGAAAACCTGTATAGTTAATACCAAATTCTCAGTCATTATACAGAACAACGCTGTACATATTACATCTGAGATCTAATCTACACATACAGTATACAGTATCATGTTCAGGTGGGTAGCTGCGTCAGCATGCGTAGGCTGCAAAGGAACAAGTAATAGGTTTATTCCATGCTGAAAAAAAGAAGAGAGAAGACACCTGAAGAAGGCTCCACGGCCGAAACGTTGTGTTTTTTCTCTCTTCTTTTTTTCAGCATGGAATAAACCTATTACTTGTTCCTATACAGTATCATGATAAATGCATAAACTTCCATAACACAAGTATAACTTAAATCTACACTTTAAGCTGAAGAAAAGAGTTAGAATTTAATGACCATTGCTGAGAACAAAATCCTCTCCCCCCTACAGGATTGTAATTTGTCTTTAAGCCAAGATCCTCAATATAAGAAACTCAATATCCACCTTCATGATTAAGCATTTAGTAGAGCATTCCACTGGGTTAATATTTTCCATTTCTTTTATCTCCTCCAGCAAAGATTCATTGGGTGAATATTAAAATACCACTTCAAGGTTCTACATCATTTTACACCATCCAGGGTAGCTTGTGTATGCAGCCTTCATGGTTAACAGTGTCTTCACCAAGAACTTGTCTGTTATTTTTTAGGAAAATACATATTTTCCAGGTTTAGAAGCAAAATATTTAGGCATTTGTGTACATGTACAGTATGTATTGATTTGACTAAAATGAGTATTAAGTGAGTCAATGTTGTTATTTTCAGTTTCTAAAAGAAGGGAATATCATTTCCTGTTTTTTTTCTTATTTTTTCTCTAACATGACAAAATTACACATGCAATAGAAATGTAATTGTAGGGCCGTAACGTTCTTCACAGATTAACTGTTGTGGTATATCAGTAATTATCCACAGTGTGCTCTTTTAAACTCTAGATGCCTATTTCAAAGAATCTGGTATGATTAAATAGCAGACTCCAGTAAAATAAAAAATATATGATGAAGTACAAACACGGTTAAAAAAGTATATTAGAAGGCTCAAGAGGGGGGTTGATAATGCTACCAAATAACTACATTTTTTTCAGAAAGCATTATAACACAAATAGGACTGTCAAGTATGAAATGAACTCTCAGAGGTAATGCATTTATTGGAAAAGCAAATCCCAATCTTAATCTAAAATAGTTTTTAAAAATGTTCTTTGATCAACCAACACCAGTATTTAATTAACAGTTTATGAACATTTAATGAATACACATTTGTAGAATTTCCTGAGGTCTTCAAAGCAACAACACCTGAAGAGCTGAATAAAGTTCTTAAATTAATTCCATAATAGCATAAAAGCTAATAATGAGATGATTGAGGATATTAAGAGTTGAAAAGGAAAACTTGCAGAGATGCTGACTCCTTAGGATTGCCCCTGACCTAGACTCTAAAATAGTTAGAAAACTAGTTACTGTAAGTTTTCAGATGATACCTAATTAGGAAGATTAGCAGATACTGTGGAAGATGCACAGGAAATTCAAAATATTTTAGATAGAATTCAGCACTGGGTAAACACCTGGAAGACAACATACAGTATAATGTAGACAAATACAGAGCTCAGTGACATTCAAATAGCAAAAACATGAACAGCTACAAACGAATGATATGTGTCAATATGAACACTCAGGTTTGCAAACTTTTTCAGTCTACAATTCTAGCTTTAGGATAAACTAAAATTTAAGTCAAAATCCCTGGCTTAATAGGAATGTTTACATTATTAATGGAGTTTTTAGCTGATGATCGAGGCTGTCCCTCAGCCAAGCATGTAAAGACAGATGTCTCTCTAAGAAGATACCCAATAAATACCCTTAAAAGCATCTAACTCTTAAATGTCATTATTCTTTATGAACACTTCTTTATAATAGAATGCCGATTAGCTTAAAACTAATGTCTCTTTCTGTTTAGATGCCTGAATATTTGATAATGGTTTGTTAAATGATATTACATATTTTGTACATGCTATCCTAATGTTTTTTTCTTTACCTTAATAAATGCAGATGTAATGTTATGAAGTTCTGACAAACATCTTGGAGCTTAATGATGATATTTCAGAATGATGAACAGTGCCTGGATATTGTACACTTTAGGATCATATTTTATTTTCCATAATGTAATTTTACCATATGCCATCTATAGCAGACAATATTAATTTGTAAAAGATTGTGATGCTGTTATGAAATCAAGGGCATGCCTGCAGAGTTTTTAGAAAAGTTGTCATCTGTTGAATGCAAATATCTGAGTTCACCAACTTATGTTCCCGATTTCTTATATCAGGTAAAAAAACAAATGTGCAGAAACCCTGTTGTGTCAATTAAAATTTCTGAAGAAAAATTATTAATTTCCTGAGTCATTGATTAGTATTGCAAATTGAATATAATATTTAAAAAATAAATTACAGACATTTTATTAAGGCATTCAAAACATTTGCATTTTTTGCACCAGAATAACAGAACTCTCTGATAAATTAAATAACAAGTCTGTTTAATCGGTATTTGAACTGTACAATGTTTTAAATCCCTTTTAACACAGAATTGGAGTACTGTTTTGAATATGGTTTTCTATAGTTCTTTTCTTTCTACAGTGTCTATTTGTTAAACTGATTATTTTTAGCAACTCAGTTGGGGAAAAAACAAACATCAATATTGAAAATGTTGGCCAAACAATTAAATAGCAAGACTTAATAAAAATATATTTCTGTTTAAATAAAGGGTGAATTCCACCATGTTCAATCTTGATCTATCTAGATTAAGTTTGTAATGTGGAATACATTATTCTAAAAGGCCTTTATTGAGAAACACAACTGTTTTGCATTATTCATACTCTAGGTATATAAAGGTTAACCATCCTATTGTCCTTAAACAGTTCAATTATGCCAAATCTTCCCAAAGATGTGACATTTGAGTTTCAGCTGATTGCCAAACAACAATACTATTTGTACTCCTGTAATATAAAATAAATATGATAATTACTATGTGGATGCTGTTCAGCTATCAAGTTTACTCAGCTTTTCAGAAGACTGAAAAAAATCATGTTGGCTGAGGCATATGTTTCTGTGAAAGTTTAATGCAAGTTTGTCATTCATTATTTAAAATATGTATAATTCATATTAATTTCAAGTTAAAGTTAAACTAACTCTGTAAGAAAAGTGATACAGACTTTTACAGGACAAGCCAATTAGTTCCTCCACAAATGAATCACATTCATATTTTATGCAGTACTTAGCAAGCCCAAGATTGTACTATATTTCAGGGAAAAAAACACATTCACATAAACACACATACATATATATACACATACAAACATGAATACACACTGAAGAGAATTTTTGTAAAAATGTTAGGAAGTCCTCTTATGGCTGGGAATGAGTTCTTTGACACATACCTTCTTCAGCATGAACATACTGTATAGGAGCAAATCTGAGCAACTATGAAAGTACTTTTTTTTGTCATCAAGTATATCAATCTTAGTAAATCAAAAACATTTTCCACTGCAAACATAAATATACTAGAGAACTACAAGCATCAACAATAAGTTAAGGTACTATAGATCCTACAATTTTTACATAGTTTTGCATGCAATGACTACAGATCCATATTAATTCTGTCATCTCATTCATTTGCTGAATTTAACACAGCAGGAGCAAAGAAAGTGTGCAATTTTAAATGAAAATTAAATGTTTTTATAAAATAATATTTATCCTGTTGGACCTGTCTGACACAGTACATAAATGTTTATACACAAAGATGCACTGTATACCGAGACTATTGCAAAAAATCAATAGTGGTAAAAAATGACTACTTAATTTTCTGATTCTCCCTCACTCTATTAAGATGCATCGCAATAGAATATTAGAAAATATAAAACCTTTTTCAACAACCTTTCAATGACAGCCACTCCCTGTTATTAATATAGTGTATATTGTATTATGATACAATATTTTAATACATTCAGTCTATCATGATAGTTGCAGCAAAGTTTACTCTTTAGAAAACTGTTTTCAGCCTTATGTTGAATACAACTACAGTTTAAGTGTTTGGGTTCATTATAAAAAATGAATATTCTTAGGCTACATTTCATTAGGTTGCTCTTTTGTAGACCTCTCTAACTCCGATTTCTCCCCATCCTCTTCTTCTCTGTTTGAGATTGACAAATTGCATTTGTCTATATTGCATTATAGATATTGTGGCTCTTTTAATGGATCTGACATGCTTACAAAAAGCTTTTGTTTTCTGTTTTAGGCCTCAAAGACTTTTGACCTGGATTTCTTTACTTCACCAACTAAATTGTTAGTGGGGCTTTCAGTCTTTTTTCATATCTCTTCTACCTTAGCGTGTGCCATTTTATATTTATAGCTTAGTTATATTTTTACTACATGCATGTTCTTGTCTATTAAACAAACAAAATCACCTGCCAGGTGTTTTCTCAGTCTTTAATTTCATTTTAATATTTTTAAATTTCAATTGTTCCCTCTGCAGGGTTTGCAAATCCTCTAATTTGGTATCATCTGCAGAATTCAATAGTTTACTATTCGGGAATCTATATCATTTTTATATATTAAGAAGAGCTGTGGTCCTAGTACAAATCCCTGAGGTACTCCACATAAAGTATCTGTACTGTTTTCTATTTAATAACCAATTCTGAATCCAAACAGTGTCTTCCATTTGCCATTTGAGAATCAATCGTTTATGAGGAACTTTATCAAAATCTAAATACTGTAGCGAATATGCCCCTGCGCATCTCTACACGTGGAGTTCTCCCTTGTGTGGGTTCTCAGGGCCTGGAACGGGGACAGCACAAGGGACTTTGTTACATTATAGTTAGTAACCACTGCCAGATTTAATCAAAGACAAGATTATAATGGCATATCTAAATCACAGTTACTGCATGGTAAACAATTTTTAGTTTACAGTAATCTAAATCTTAATATAATATTATTGGTGTAAACAAATAATGTGAATGCAAAATTCTGTTATAACAAACACAGAGGACATAACAATGTAGTATAAATCTGTTTCACATATCTGATGTTGTCTGGGTCAGTCCTCTCAAGAGCACTTTCTTTTTAAGTGCAGGTCAGAGATGTATTCTTTGCTTACATACAGTACATTTTAACATACAGTTTCTGTTTACCCTAAAGGAGCCTTATAATCTTCACTTGATCATACCAGCTTGTTTTCATTTGCATTTTATATGAAGATATCTGGATTCTGTAAGACTATAACCTACTGTGCCAAAAAAACAGTGGAAATGTCAGGATGCTGCCTGAGGCCTAGAGGGAAAAGATGTAAAAGCTTGAGACAAATCTGGCATCAGACTCCAATCTCTTGTGTAGAAATGACAGGATATCTTAACTTGAACGTCTGCCTGACTCATGTTGCTTCCTCCTGTCACAATAATTATAAGATTCTGCCAATTAAAAATAATGTCAGCTTAGCTGTGCCCTAGAAAGCATTAGCACTGATACCATGCATTCAGAATTCCGATAACGAGCTTCTGTTCCACAACATTTAGTCCCTCCAGCCTGTTTCCAATCCCATGTCCTTTAGTCTTAATTACAACTCATTGCTGTTAAAGGTTTAATTATCTTTAATATGCTTTTTTAAAATAAAAAAAAAATCAATCAAGCCAAGAGCACAAGTTGTCTCAAAAATAACCTGTAGTCTGTCCTCTAATTTGTCAATAGGACACTTATCAACGGTTTCCAAGGTTTATCTTCTTTTAGTTCACCTTAGGGTACTCATGAAATTAACTTAAATTAAGAATATAAATTCATAATCAACAGATTAAAGTATATTTCAAACTTCACAAAAAAGCACATCATTTCAATATTGGTAAATTGATATTCTGCTACAAATATATGCCTTCCTAAGAATATAAATGCACAGTACATATAGACAACATGAGTGAATATGAGACTTTATGCAAAGATTTGATATCTGACTATTTTAAAAGAGTGGAATTTGTTCAAATAAACCCTAAACATTGTAACAACACTTAAATTGAATCAAAGAGAGAATGTGTTCTCAATTTAATTCTGTGTTCAACACTTTGAGAAAGTGTCCTGATTTAAATTAACTCTCCTTCAGGTGTGTTACATGAAAAGTAAATTGAGCTCAACAGAAGAGGAAAAAACTGGTTGTAGGAAAGTCTATTTTATTGTCATACTCACCTGTTGCTGATCTTCATAAGTGCTGTTAAGTCAGAAATTAGGGTAGGGAAGTTGAAAACAGTCCTTGTCAAATATTTTATTTCTTGTTAATTTACCAAAACAAAATCAATCTGTAGTTTTGGAAATTGTCAATATTCAGTGAAAATAAAATGTCACTGTGAAATTCAAAACTGGGTATTTTTTCATAGAAAAAAAAAACAATTTAGAAAGGATATTTAAAATTCTCTTCAATTACATTACTTTTTGGTTTTAAAACCATAAAAAGTGTGAAACCTGAGAACATTTATTTTAATTAGATGCCTGTGTGTTTAGGAGTACTTACATTTAACATGAATTAAATTAACATAAATTGGCTTAACTGAAGCACTTCACAGGAAACCTTTTTTTATTTTTCAACAAAGCTGCTTCTTGACTGACTAGAATTTTTTAATTAACTCTTTTCTTTTTTTTTATTATATTGATTTATATTCAATTTTTCCAATATATTATTCTTATCCCACAAACCATTTCCATTGCTTGTACAGACAAATAAATATATATTTGTCACGCATGGGCTGGCGGCAGCTCGCAGTCCACAGTTTTCCCAGGACATGGCATCATTCTCATGAGTGATCGCTTTTGAACATGTTCAGGTCATTTGTCAGTAAGCCCCACAGCCTATTAATTATCCTATTTGTCCACTTAATTGTCCAGTTTGATTTTCCCTACTTAATACCATTTATGCCACTTGATTAGTGCTCTGACATTTGAGCTTCCTCAGGAAGTGCTGCACTCCACTCCGCTCCGCTCTGTTCTGAGAGACATGTTGAGTGAAGACCTAGAGAACTGGAGACCCAGAACCTGGCATGTGGATTCTGCCTGAAGTCCTGAAAACTAGCATTGGTCTGGTGGCATCATCCCACTACCACCTGCCTGCAGACTTCACAATTCAATCCCTCTCTCCACCATAACCCAACTACAAGTCCATTCCTCTTCAGGTGTCCCCAGCAGGTCCAAAATACCTTCAGCCTCGGCTTTCTGTGACAGCAGCTGAGGATCACCGAGTCCCTGCAGTTCGATTCCTGCTTGGCTGTAACTGCAGCTGTCTGCTTCACCTACTTAAGTTGTAACAATATTTTAGTTAGTTGGTCCATGTATATTCTGTGTATATAAAAAAGAAGTTAACATGTTTACAAGGTCATATTTTATACTTAAAAGGGAACAAATTTTTATATTTTTATATTTTACGGTTAAAACAATCAGCATTGATTAGTACCACAAACCAATTTAGATTACAAAATAAATTACATTTCCTTGAGCAGGAATATGAGCAATGCCAAATTCTGCAATTTAGACTGAAGCAACAAAACGTACAGTGATACGTTACATTTTAAGCAAGTAGGCTTGTGAATACATCTCTTTTAATCTCATAGAAATATTGCTCTCGACTTTGAGATGGTTTTGCTGACAAATAGTACTTCATTGTTAATAATAATAATCGCTTACACTTATATAGAGCTTTTCTGGACAATCCACTCAAAGTGCTTTACAGGTAATGGGGACTCCCCTCCACCACCACCAATGTGCAGCCCCACCTGGATGATACAACGGCAGTTATAGTGCACCAGACCGCTCACCACCCATCAGCTCTCAGTGGGGAGGAGAACAGAGTAATGAAGCCAATTCATAGATGGGTATTATTAGGAGGGCATGATTGGTAAGGGCCAATGAGAAATTTGGTCAGGACACCAGGGTTACACCCCTACTCTTTTTGAGAAACGTCCTGTGATTTTTAATGACCGCAGAGAGTCAGGACCTCGGTTTTATGTCTCATCTAAAGGAAGGCTCCTTTTTACAGTATAGTGTCCCTGTCACTATACGGGGGCATTAAGACCCACATAGACCGCAGGGTGAGTGCCCCCCGCTGGCCCCACTAACACCTCTTCCAGCATCAACCTTAGTCTGTCAGGACCGCCAACCTGCCCAGACCAGCCCACAAGAGAGCTAACCAGTGCCAGCAGCGGGGCGATAATTACAAGCAGCAGTATTTAAGCCATTCTAACCTGCTTCTTGCTGCTCGGTATTGAGTCTTCTGATTGAGAGCTCTACCTCGCATTTACTGTGAACCTCATTTATTGGATACGGAACTCCCTTTCGCCTCTCGATCTCAGACCTCGCCTTCTGTTTTGGATTGTTTGCTTCTCTCAGTACTTCCTGGATTTTGATCTACCTTTCGCCTTTCGACTACGATCTCGCCTGACATTCCTGTTTGTTCGCCTGTCTCAACATCTACTTGCTCCTGCGTCTGCACAGGATCTGCATAGCTTCTCATTGGGGATTCCTTACATAGTCTTTCCCAGGAGGTCTTGCATCCAGGTACTGACCAGACTCACACCTGCTTAGCTTCAGTGTGTTGCCAGTTGTGAGTTGCAGGGTGATACGGCTGCTGGCATAGTTAGTGGTTAGGTTAGTGGTGTAAACGCTTTTTAAATCTTACCTCAGTAGATTTCAGATTTTTCTGAATAATTATTCATATATTAGAAAGTGTGAAATCTGAAAGCATTTTGAAAACAAAGCCACAGTAAGGTAAATGCTAAAATGCCTTTCAGGGTTATATGAATTTCACAAAGCCCACTTAAATTTGTATTTTATTTCTGATTTTTCTGCTTATAAGGTCACAGAAAAGATCAAGGACATGGCAATTGAGATTGGGTGTTCTCTCTGCTTCATGGCACACAATCTTGTTGTAGTGTTTTATCACCCTGACATCAGCTTCAGGGATGTTTATGAGAGCCTGTTTTTAATATTTAGATGCTGATGTCTGTTGTATTGGAATAAACTGAATATAATAAAATAAACTGTCTTGAAGTCATAGTTTTAACCAACACTATATATTTCAATATATATAACACAACAAAAGGAAAATTTTTCATTTTTACATTATACTGTATATTTTTAGAACTTCATGTTTCAAATAAAATCTCATGGAAGTCATGCTATTAAGTTATTCAAGCTTGAAACATTTTCCAATTAGTATCAGTGTTTTCTGGAAGTTAAGGGGCTAAGGGGCATCTGGTCTCTCAAATCTTTATGCCCAGAAGGTACATTTGTGATGCTGAAAATTATTCCACTTTGGTATTTATTTATTTCAATGAGACAATAAGATGAATACTGTACTTTTGTCATGGGTTGTCGAACTGTGTTCAAAATCTAACTCTCTCCCCATCGGTTCAAATTTTCGAGACCTGACGTGCTCAAGATCATGTGCTCCTGTGATATTGAACAACGGCCTTTCTGTTATTCAGGTTAAAGCTCAGCTTTGCACACATCAGCTGTGTAATTGTCATAACCGGCTTTCCTTATTAAGATGTATAATCTAATCAATTGACAGCACAAAGCACGTTATTTGAATCTTCTTCCTACTGAACATATAGTATAGTAAAATGAAAAGCACCTGCTTGACTCCCCAGAGTCTGGTAGTAGTATTCTGATATTAGTGTGCTGTTATGTAAGATAAAAGTATTCCCATCCCTTTTATAGAATGGAGAATAAGGAATGCAAAGGTCTGGGAGAATCATCGTCCAAAGTACATCTATCCTTATAAAAAAAGCTATTTAATTTAACGTATTAGATTTAAGAAAAGTATGATTAAAAATATCAGCTCACTTGATTTAAATACATAACCCAGAAAGCACCAAATTGGTGTATAGTGCATTAAAAATGATTTAGTCATATTCGGACATTAATATGTAAAAGGTTATTTGTTTGTATGTTCTCATACTGTACATTGCAACACGTTTTTTTTTTCACTTGATAACAAATAGAAGTTATGACATTCCAACATAATCTGTCAGATTACATTAATCATAGATTTATTTTACAAAACCAAATATTATAGTCACAAGAAGGATCTGGAATATCATTCCCACAGAAAAAGAAATGATTCACTCTTAAAACATTTATGAAGAACACAATTTGAAATTCATACAGAATATAGTGGATCTCTATGTATAGTTTCATTAATATTTCTGAATGACTGGAAGGAAAATCACAATTGGAGAAAGGTTTACCTTAATTATTCAAATATATCCATCTCCTTCCCCAAAGGAAAATCTTGCATCGTCTTAAAAAGAAATTTGAGATACAGCTCTTTACATTCAGTGTCTATCCCACAGCACAATGAGAGAGACATTTAAGTCTGTACTAGACAGTGTTGCTACAGTTTTGCTTCAAACATTTACCAACAAGGATACAATGTTGATGATTGCTTCATTTCACACATCATGTTTTGCTGCTCAACAAAATAATCTGTTTTTATTTTTATTCTGATTACAGTTATCTCTAACCCATCATTTTTTCCATTTAGTAAACATAAAGACAGTATTTTTGTGACTTGACTTCTTGTGATAACATAACAGTTTAATTGCTTAATAAGACTCAGAACAATTACTGATTTATTGTCCAAAGTGATAAACATTGTTTTTGTTTAGTCAAGTGTAATTATGATATGCAATTAATTTACTATTTTTATGCAAGCCTTCACAATTTTTAAGGAATTACACAACACGTTTAAAACAGAAACACTTCTTCTGACTATAGATTAAAATTATCATTAAATTCAAACTGCCTTTAGAAAAGAAGATTCATATTAACATTAGATGAAATACAACATCATAATAAACACCCTCACATTACACGTTTGCTGCAGAAACAGTGTCATTGTCTTACAAAGGTTTACCACTGCTGCATGAAAACAAACTCAGAATTCTAGTTCCACTCTGGCAGGAAAGTTCTCTGGGAAAGTGCTTGTTCTTGTTCTTGCTAATGCACAATCAGGAGCTATGACATTTGTCATAATGTTGCCAATTTAGGGCTACCTGATGGATGTTCTCAGGTGTATATATTATGATTAAATTCTTTAGTTACTATAAACTATAGTTACTGAAGGGTTCAACAATCTCTCAGCTGATCCATCTCAGTTTGTCGATCCTTGTTATACTTGGTTGACTGGGACAACTGTTGAATCTGGTATTAGTGAATTCATGTACTGTACATTGAACTCTTTCCATCGGTAGAATTGACTAGCATGTTCTTTCGCTTGCAAGAAGCTATGACATTGCTGCAGTGTGATCAAAACCAGAAAATGGGTGAGACTTATTTTTGATCATGTGCAAAGTCACAAAAGTGCACTTTGTATCAGGAATACAGTATGCTGTCACTTCCTCTCAGGAGCTAACAAACAAAAGAAGGAACGGAATGAGACTATAATCAAATAGGTTAATTGAGCTGTATAATCTGCATTTCAAAAGTATTATGTTAAGATTTGTCACTTATTTCACTGGTGAAAGTGCTGTATTTTGGATAAACACTGTACTTAAGTACAGTACTTAAGAAATTAAATCCTTTTTAACCAGTATCTTTCTGATGAAATAAAAAGAACTCTGTAGGAAAGAAATCAAAAAACTTTGCTAATCTCTCTGAGACCATTCATATTTACAGCATTGACTAGATTAATTAATTTAATCAAATTTGCTCATAAAGCAAATTATATACTGGAATTTTCTAGAGACATCCATACAGAGCAATTAGCAAAGGTTGTTTAAAAGTCACTTTTAAAGACTTCCATTGAGATGTATAGATGGTTTTTAATTTCCTGATTATGATATTTTAACTAAGGGATGCAAATCCAGAAGGACACATCAGGCAACATGTATTCATTCACCAAGGGAAGAGTGTGCTAAATTGGAAAAAATGACCTTGACAGAATTAATTTTTGCCATGCCTTCAGAAAAAAAGCCTAGAATGTTTACACAATTACAGGAAAGCTCTTTTAATATGAATGACAACTTGACAATGATTAATTTTGTTAATATTTACTTGGAGCTGTGTGGTACATTATAGTGTGATTAAAGAGTTTCTCCTCTTCCACTGGTCTTGTTTGCATTTAATTCCCTGAATGTGAATTTGACAGTTGCTATAAATCAGGCATCTTCTCAAGAATATTAAGAACAATAATCAGATTTAGATTTTGATATAGTTAGCTAAATTGTCAAGATCATAGATGATCCTCCATTCTTGGAGGCTTAACAAACACTTGAAGCTGAAAAATTATTTAACAAGAGAACACCATGGTTGATTTGTTATGGCTGTCACTATTACAGTATGGTAAAAAAAAATCTAAATAAAATTTTACTTTAGTGTATTTATTCCAGAAATTACTTGTTGTTGACAATATCTCTAAATTTAATTATAAACAACTAATGAAATATTTAACACTCTCAATACAATGTTACTAATTCAGAAAAAAAAACTAGTGGTTCCCATGGACTTTTTATACAGCCCACTGTGGTATTATGTACAGTATATGTAACACATACTGTTCTCAGAACACATCCTATATATGGGCATATATTAAATAACATGGTTATGACATTTAGGAACTTGAAATATAATGACTTTTAAATGTTTAATCATTTTTAAAACCTAAAGTTTGGGGTTTTATGCCAAATCCCACCTTCATTACAGTATAATTAGTTAGAGACTTACTGAATATAAACGATACACCAAAACAGTAATTAATGTGCCATTTTGTTATTATTTTTTATCAACAGATCACTAATAGTAACAGTCAAAATACAATGAAAGTTGTGTACATTTTCTTTATTGCCTGATAATTTTTCGTTCTGTATTAATTCCCTCTAAATTGAATTGAATTAATGTTTAAGCAATTGGAAAGGACAGATCTCAGTATGGGGGGCAGTGCGGTGGCTCTGTGTCTAAGGATCGGTGCCTGTGGCTGGAAGGTTGCCAGTTTGTATCCCTCAGCCGGCAGAGGAATCCTACTCCGTTGAGCCCCTGAGCAAGGCTCAGCAACTGCTCCAGGGGTGCCTTATAAATGGCTGACCTTGCGCTCTGACCCCAAGCTTCTCTCCCTGTCTCTGTGTCTCATGGAGAGCAAGTTGGGGTATGTGAAAAGACAAATTCCTAATACAAGAAATTGTATATGGCCAATAAGGTGATCTTAATGAACGATGCCAGTGGTAGTGCCAGACCTTGCACAGCTTTCACAGTTTTTCTTTAAAGCTTGTAGTCATTACACTTTGAACTAGTAATTAATATTTGTTCTATACACCACCTACTCCAAACATTCAAAGCAATGGCCTCAATGTGCAATGACTCTTGATTTCAAAATAAATACATACATCTAAATACATACACATCTAGGGAAGGTACATCAGTCTGGCTGCAAATTTCAAGCAAAGATTCAACAATGATAACAAGGGTATGAAACAGCAAAGATCTTTCAAAACAACTAAGGAATAGTTATATAAAGAAAAAGACCAAAAGAAGAGTTTAAAAACATTTCTAAGATATTTAATATCATTTTGGGTATGGCCAGGTCATTTATTAACAAGTGTAACATATCCAGATTCTGAAAGACCATGCTGTCCATGATCTATAAAATTTCCATGAAATTTTCCATTCTTATTTAGAATCTTAGAGAATGTGATTGGAAACCAACTACTTGATTTCTTTATGTCAAATACTATTTATGAAGGTGTTCAGCCTTGTTTTCACTATGCTCATTCAGTAGCACTGAAATGCTTCTGTTTTAGACACACATAATGTTACAGTTCTTTCAGCTACCTTATCTGGTCTCCAACTGTATCCTTTCCTGGTTCAATTTGATTCCACTAAGCATGTTCATATTTATCACAAGATGTGTGCAGGGTCCTATGCTTCCACTAGGCTACATCATGGGGAAACATAATATAAACTTTCAACTGTGTCAACAGCATGACATTGTATTTGTCATGAAACCCCATTAAACCAGAGCTATAAAAAGTCCATAATCCCACTTTAGAGATTTAAAAAAACATGACAAGCAATTAGCTTATGTTAAATTCAGGTAAAATTGAGGATTCACAATGAGGAAAAACTAATCTTTAACTGTCTAAATTAAACACAAAAGGCTGTAGTCTAAGCCCCAATAACTCAAAATATTTAGATGACCAGTTTGGTGAAGAACGTGTTTGATTCACATGTAAACAATATGTCTCGAGTAGCTTTTCTGTATCTTAGAAACATCTCAAAGAAAAGATTTCTTTCAACACAGAAACATCTCAAATAAATATATCTCTCAAATACCATAATTGTCTATTTCTGACATATTTGCATTAAATAGTTTCCTAAATTGACCAAAACCAGTATGTCTTCGAATTCTACACAAATGGACAATTTACAGTAAGAGTGACTAATTGTATAAGACCTGCTGGATTATGGCAACCCAAGACCAGTAATGCCCACCTCTGCCCAATGGATTTGATCTCAGAAAACATAAATCCTAAATAAATCCTAAATTTGAAGGATGGCTAAAAAGTGTTTTCTGTAGGAGAAGAGTCAGCCTTGATCTACATTTAAAATACAGAAGGAGCCTATAGCTTATATCCTTCAGGGCATTTTAATTACTTATCTTAGTGTAGCTTTGTTCTTAGATGACAGAGTTTCTTAATTAAAGTATTGAGCACCAAATATAATTTATTATTTGGCTGCTGCCTTTGGACACTGAGAAAACTGACAATTTAATTTGCTCTAGGCATCAGGGCTTGGCTGTTGTCTGTACATTGTACTAGTAATGATATCACTATTCTGAAATGAATATAAAAGTAGAAATGGCTTTTTTATAACCACACACATCTCCCTGCAATTAATACAGATTTTTACATTTAAAGTGAAAACATAGTTGAAACAAATCTAAATAACATTTGAAAATCTGTAAAACTGCAAGTTATCTATTAGGTACACATCGTTATTTTGTGTTGTACATTAATATGGAGCACACTGCCATCTATGGGTTTAAATGGTTGTTTTTACTTGTTGTACAGTTTAACAATACAATACCTTTTCTGAACTGTGCTTTTTAAAGAAAGCAAAGCAAAGTTTTGTTTGCAAATGCATACAGTATGTTGCTTATTTTACTGTAAATGATGGTAGGAGTCAGAGTTGAGTCATTTTAGTGAGATAGCTGTGATTTCAATTGGTTTATAAAACTATTTTAACTATGCAGATATAAAAAAGATGTTTACAAAACCAGAAACCATAACCTGACACCTTACACACAGAAGAGTGCTGTTCTCATTAAAACAAATAGCTATTAGTAGTAGATGGATCTGTGCTGTGTTCAGAAGTAATTACTCTGGGTGTAGCTTTCAGAGTACCTATCATGGCGTCTTTGAAAGGTGGGAGTACCTAGCAGAAGTCCTGAGCTGAGAGGGAGCATTGCTGACAACAATTCTATAGTGTAACCCAAGGATCACATCATCACCTAGATATCTTCTTCTGGATTATTCATCCAAGACACTTATTCAAAATGCACAAGTAATATGGAGGAGTTCACATAAAATAGAGAAATGATCAAACCATCCAGTCCCTTAAGGTTGTAATGCTGTTGGTAACAAGATTTTCAAATCTAGAGAAATTACACATTGATGACAGAGTAACTGGGAGTGGAAGGAGTAAGACTGATTTAATACTTGAAGAAAGAAATTACAATTTCCATCCAGTGAAAAGTATGCTAACATCTTCAGTAATATAGTATTTGCACATGAGAAATGAAAAACTCTAAATTGGATTCACAAATTAATCTACTGGTGACACCTAGTGAAGCAGAGAAGTACAACAGATGCTTCTAGACCCATATAATTGAAGCACAACTGAATTACTGGGTAGGGAACATCAGGGTGAAATATAAGAATATAGTCAGTGTTTAACACGGATATACAGGTCAAAAGTATACTAAAACACCCATTTGGAAACAGAGGGTATTTTCCTGGTAATTATAAATGAGACAGTAGAGGCTCACTGCAAGCTTTCTGTGATTCATCCATGCCTTTTCTCTGTAAATGACACCTTCTTGTTACAGTGTTCATTCAAGACACTGCGTAGTGCCTCAGCATGGTCTACTGGCCATAAGATTAATCACTGTAACATTTGACTTGTGGTTCCAAATTTGACAATTAATATTTAAACGTATTTACAGTGTGAGCATTGTTGGTCATGTAAACAATCCACACTTTTCTGTTTTTCAAATATATAAACTAATGTAATGAGATGTATTCCTCTGGCCTGCATTATCACAATGCTCACACCGGGACAGCACAAAGAAATGTGACCAGGATGTTTTCCCTGCACTCCCATATGAGACATGCCATTTCTGGACAAAGTGAATAGCAGATGAGTCAGTGAAAGTAGGTCAGAATGTGCCATTAACACAGAGGCTTGTAGACAGCCATTTTACATATCTACAGGACATGAAAGCTAGATTGCCATAGGTATACGGACCAGATTGTAAATCATTCATAATGTGCAAGAGCCTGCATTGTACATTGTATCCACCACTGTTTGAGAAGGAAGATATACTCACAGCAATCATAGTATACTTAAAATTGTCTGTTGTATTAAGTATTTTTAATGTTATAGCTTACAACAAGTTACAGTAATATTTCTAAAAGTTTTCCTTTGATAGAATCCATATTTGGGAGTGGCAAAATAATGCTGTTTAGTACCATTTACTCAGATCCAATTAGGAAACCATTAGTAAGGTACATATAGAGAGGAAAACCTTTCTTTTAACTCTGGCAGAACAGGCCAATTTTTGTTTCTGTAGACGTGAGTACAAGAGCATGACTGTGTATTCCACCTCCTTGTCTTTCCAGTTTGCACTGATCATTTTAAATAGTTTGCATTGACCATTTTAAATAGGTAATGTGCCTTTAAGAAGTATCAGGTTTGATGCTACATTTTGATCTAATTCATTAAGAGCTGTATAGAGTATAAGGTGATATGTAGAAAGCTTAGAAAAATCTAGCATTGATGGGCCATGGGGTGAATGCAGAGTAATGTGGATTTATTTATTGCATCCTTGAACCAATGAATATGAATGATATAGGAAAAGTATGATGGCGTGCTATCTCTGAGCTTAATCAATCACCTGTTTAATTGATCTGCTGTGTTTGTACCCAATAATATGCATACCATTTAATCACTCTATGACACCTACTAACTGTAACAAATTCATACAGTTTATGATAAACAAGCCTTTGAGACTCATTTACTGAAAGAGAAATGTAGTTCAATAAGAAAATAAATATGTAATTGCTTTTCCTAATCTAGACTAGAAAACTGCTACTGTACATTTAGTGTCACAATTATTATACAATAGTCAGATTATTTACAGAGATATAATTAGAGGTTCTAGGGAAGTGAAGAGGACATTTCTCTCCGCCTACTTATCTATTTTTAATCTGACAAGATCCCAGGAGCTTTGGGCATGAAGGAATCCCACAGAAAATACCCTCTGTTTCGTCTGTAAGAAGAACTTGCCAGGCGTATTTGAGACAGAATACATAAACATCAAGCAGCTACTCTTTGCAATATTTTTTCCTACAAATTCAAATTAATTATTGTGTATGTTTTGTGTATGTGTCTATTGTAGAAGTATAATAATATCCCATGACAAACATTAGTGTAGACAATGTCTCTTATCAACTCTTATTAAAAATTCAACAGCCCCCCTGGGAAAAATAAAGAGATGAATTGAACTATCATGTGTGCATGTATAATAATGATTATTTTTATTTACTTACAGCACGAACTTAACACCAGGTTCACCTCATCTGTATATTGCGCCCACTGCTCCTCTGTTCTTAAGAAAAATGAAATTCTTTGAATTTTCTAGAATACATGACAGGCTGCAAACTCCTATTATATCTTTCATTATAATGAAAAACAATTAACAAAACCTGTGTTATCACATCTCAGTTTTAGGATATTCTTTTACATCCATTCTGAAATATTAAAGAAAAAGTAGGTTTTGGATAACATTTTTTATTCACAATCAATATGACAACAGGTTTTCCTGAACACAGCAAGAAACTTTCTGACCAAGGGGTAACATTTAAATGCTGAGCAGTAGAGGTTCTGAGAACAAGCCTCTGGAAATACTGTACCACACACTACAGTAGTTACTGTATATATCAGATTTGAAACCTTATATTCTAAAAGACTATAAGATACACATATATACAGTATGTTGCTTAGCTGGAAAAGTAAAATCATGAAAACATTTGTTAAACATCCAAAATATCTGCCTGTATTTTCCAAAGCAATTAATCTCTTTAATCAACCTATTTTAAGCAACATTTCTGGCTATAACCAAATATACAACTTCTTTGACACTGCATTAGTATCTATAGTAATGTATTCCTTATTTTTTCTAAGCAGCTTTCATTGATCTTTTAAAATCTATTAATTTTTTAAGATCTCTAACCCCTTCAGTGAAAAGGTATTATAAATGTAATAGCAGGGTACAACACCTTTCATTTCAAAATTTCAAAAGAGAAACAAGCACACAATCTGGCAATACTGAGTTGTTTGTGAACACCAAAAAAGCTATGCATTTTTCTTGGCAATAACTTTCACATACTGTATTTCACATTGTTTCAATTTTTGTTTTTACATTCAGTTTTCCAGCCTCTTTAAAAATCAGGAAAATGGTATTCTGTTATATTGATCAAGACAGAGAATGCAGTCCTTTGTATCTTATATTAGTATCCACCTAAATATCTGTACAATATTGATTTAATTGTGACGTGTGGTTATCTTATGCTAATATTACATGAGAAAAAGTTATAAAAGCCTGCTCATTAACATCAGATCTTCTTGTTATTTAATGTAGGAACATCATGAAATAAAGATTATCCTTATAAAGTTAACACAATTATTCTCTTAAAATATTTTATTAGAATATACTATAAAGTATATGAGAATATCTGAAATAGCAATATATGAAATATACTATTCAGTATATGAAAAAAGATAAGGGTGCAAAAATGTTAATGTAAAACCAGTATTTAAGATTACTATCAAGTATAATATATTCCTCTTGGGAAACTACCTTCAAATTTCCCTAAGACAACGTGACATGGTTTGTTGTGTGCATGAAAATAATTAATTAGTGTATAAAAGAATATTTCGAGAAAGTTAGTAGATCATAGGCACTCCTGTAACAAAGCATCACAAGAACAAACTCAGACAACAGCAGTCAAGACCTCTCTCAGTTTTGTTTGTCTGTAAAAAAAATGCAATCCTGAACAGCACATCTATAAAATGTTGTTGCATTATTAAGTTCAAAGGTACAGATGTTTTAAATCAAGAACAACTGCCATGATATAAAATGTAGGAATTAAATTATAAAATGTAAAATGTAGGCTTTCAGTGTCATTGTTTGAAGAAAACTACTGTTTTATGTTACATAATAAACCTTAAGAAAGAATATTGTTTTTTTTTTCATTCTTTTCAGAATGTACCAGATAGCCAGCAACAAGATAAAGGTTTAAAACGTTTCAGTTAGATGTTTTTTTAGATGGCCCCTTTTAAATGATTAAACTTTACTCTAATTAAATTAATATCCCTATACAATTCATCCCTTTGTACTCAATTTCTTCACCTTAGTATAGCTTTACATTAATTCAAGTGAAGGTCCAATGATAAGAACAGTGTGCAGCATCAGGTTATTGTAAATCATTTTACCACTTGGAGGCAAAGAATGATTAGAGAAAACACTAGTGTGATTGGACAAGTTCCAAAACATTCAGCTGTTCAAGTCATTGTGGCTGTTCAATAGAATCCTGTGATCTTGAGAGTTGTTAATGAAAAGCCTGATACTCACACAGTTCAATTCTTTGTGCTACACTACTTTGACAAATCCTTTTGTTATTAGTACATTTTCTTGACATGAAATAGTGATTGATTTTATTTCTAATAACTACAGTAAGTGCCTTACTGAATATTTCATGTAGTAGGGCAATCAATTAAAGCATCTGCAGATGGTAAAATGCAATGCATTCTTTTTTATTAGGTATAGTAAGGTTAATAACAAGGCAGATGATCTGTATTACTTTAGACCTGGATGGTGAACATAACAACTACCTTAAAAACATTCTCATTCTCTGTCTTGGTCAAAACAAACCTCCAAACACATTGTTTAGAACAATGTAAGATATTAGATATTTTGCACAACTCATCAAGAAAGCATTCTTGCACTCATCTTATGCAGTGAATCAGCACCAGCGCTGCTCAAATGTAGGCAGATTGCAGCTGTTAACTGCAGCTGAGATCATGAAATGTGATTACCATGGCGAACATGGGGTCATGGCAGTAACAGTTAGCCCTAGACATCTTTTTCCTGAAGAATAGATTCCAGCTAACGTGGGATTCCCAAGTGTTTTCAGGCCAGCCAAAATATACAGTTACTATACAGTACTGTAATTCCTCCATCATGCCCTGGTCATCCATGCTAGGCGTCTTAAGCATGTAAACTGGCTGCTCTTAAAACAGGACCAGCTGCTCCTAATGGATAGCTGTGTTTTCAGCCTACAACAGAGAGTAAGCACATTTCTACCCCTTATAACCTTTACCTTGTCTATTACCCAGAATTCATGACCAAAGCTGAACATGGAGGCATAATTGTAAACCTGCAAACCAAAAACTTTGTCTCAGATCTCAGCTCCTGCTTTCCCACCACAGACCAGCGTGTCCAGACAAATCTCATCTGCCCCTTCTGCTGCATCACTAAGGCAACAGCGAGAGATCTGATCTCACCTAAGGTTTGAAGGATGTGTCTTCTGTGTTGAAAAGCTCCTTCATACTCTTGATATCCTTAGTCAAGGTCAGTGTTTCACCACCCCTGCTGGGAACATTCCAGGCAATAAACCACGACAGACAGCTGTTATTGTCCATTACTTGAATGCTTTTAAATGCATGTGTATATGTGTATAGTCCCAGGAATTAACTTGTAAACAATGTTATATTTTGATGCTTCTTGGCAACAGCATTGATAAGTCCAAGGAAGAACAATCCCCGCTACTGTACATTATGCCAGACATTTTTAATCAAAATTGTTCAACAATAACCAAAGAAAGAGCTCTGATAACACCTTTTCTCTTGCAATGGAATTTTATTTTCTGAATTTCTGAATATGTCATAAGGTGTTATGCAACAAAAAATATATTTCAGTTTTATTTTTGTAATTGTGCTCCTAAATTTAATTTTAAATGTGCTTTCAAAACTAATTTTAAAAGGGGGATGATAATTAACAGTAATTTCCTATTTTGCCTCCATGATTGAAAACACCGCAGTGGGTTTTATTTCTGACTTCCTTATGTACCGCATCCAAAGACACATTCTCCAGCCCTCTGATCCTGCTCCCTTGTGTGTCCGCATGACAAGAGTACAAACAGTGGGAGCCTTTGTGGGAGCCAAACACCAGTCCATTTCAGGGCACACACAGACAAAAAGACACAACCTTTCACCGCCAGGGCCAGTTTTCCCAGAAGCCAATTAACCTACAAGTAAGTCTTTGATGGTGGGAGGAAACTGAAGCCCATAGACGAAACCCACACGAACACATGGAGAACAAACTGCACACAGACAGCATCCCGGGTCCAGAATCAAAGCTAAGGCCATGGAGCCGAGAGGCAGCAATGATAACCACTCTGCCACAGTGCTGCCTTCCATGTCCTTTTTCCCTCTTGAAATTATTTATTTTTTCTTGACTTCATTTACAATATCTCACAAAGAATGTCATTTTCTGTGATAAATGTGAACTATAGGGCCAACAGCAGTGAAGCAGTGAAGGTTTGTGAATATCTCTAAACACCTTCATAAAACTTTCCAGTCTGAAGCCACATTTAATTCCCTTGAACAAATATATATATATAGAAAATACATCCACATCATGACCTCTTATTTAAAATGTTGTATTTTAAGGTATTGCAGTACCTTTATAAATATGACCTTTTCTAAAAATATACAGTATAGACTTTATACTTTTTCTGTAGATTGTCAGAAAACAGGCTTTTATCTAAAGACTTATGTTATATATAAATTTTCAAGATAATCTGCTGAGCATGTAAGGGAAAATTTTCATTCCAAACAATGTCAACTCAGTGAAAACTGAAGGGTTTGTCCTCTGTCATCCCAGTAGTTTATATCTCTGTCAGAATGGATATAGTGTCTGGCAGGTAGAACAGGATTACTCATGCTTCTCAGTTACGACGTCTTGATGACCTGCCAAATTACTAGATCTCACTCTGGTTTGCACCCTAGGGATGTATTTGAGAGATAGAGAAGAATATCTCCCCAGCACAATTGAATACAACTGGAATGAACATATAAAGAAGGCTCCACAGCAAAACCGTTGTGTCTCTTTTCTTTTCCTTTCAGCGTGAAATAAACCCTGACCTGTTCCCTGAATTAATACATGCTTGTTACTTTATGGAATGGGCCAACCTAAAGGTGGAAGTTGAGTGGAGGGAAATTTATCAAAAGTAAATAACTTCCTATGGTGAAACAGCTAAATCAAATTCTGTTTCTTATATCCTACCATCTATTAAGAGATCTGTGCATCATGAAACCCTCATCAATTCCTCTTTCATTTAATGTATATTTTTTGGAAAATGTTTACATATTCATGTGCTGGACATACTGTATGATCAACAGAATTGGGAATAAAATTAAACTGAGGTGCACGACAGGGCAGTGGTTAGCACTGCTGCCTTGCAACACTGGGGCTCTTGGTTCCATTCCTAGGGTGCTGGGGAGTTTATATGTTCTCCAATGTTTGTGTGGGTTTCCATTGGGTGCTCCGGGTTCCCCTCACAGTCTCCCGGCTGAATTGACTACTACCAGCATGATGAGATAGGTAGTCAAAAATGCCTCCTCTCTTTTTAAAACATTGCATAAATTGGAATGATTATATTGTGATCCCTACAGTACAATATCTATGCTAGAAAAAGACTTCACCTCTCAGTCAGATTACGCTACAGTAAGATTAAGTTACAACCATCCCCTGCTCTCCGTTTCCTATTTTAAGACGTGTAGTGCAATGTAGTGAGATCTGTCTATACAGAGGTCATCACTCATAATTTATTTATATAATGTTATAAACAAATGGTAATAATTTTACATTTTAATTTTGTTTTTGTCAAATACATTTTATGTCTGTCTTCATTCTCCACTCAAATTTAAAAACGTACAAATAAATTATTTCAATAATAATATTTCACTGTGAATGTACAGTATGATTTGTAAAATGCTGGACTGGTGGGTAATGCTACTGTGTATGATTAATATCTGTGCCTCTGTAACCAAAACCATCAATCGTTTGTAATAAATTTACTATATACAGTATAAAACATACTGTAGTCCACAGAATAGGACACAAGCTGCAAACATTACTGAAACTAGGCAATATTGCACCAGGTACAATTACATTCTTTCTCAATGTTATAATTAGAAAGTTTTAAAGCTTCAGCACAAGCCTTCTTAACAGTGAATAGTGTTTTTATTGTCTTATAATAAACCATTATGGACAAGTAAAGAAATTCCAGGCATGAACGAAATCCTCACAAACTGACTGACCTTGGGATGTGCTATGCATGACATCATCATTAAACTAGGAAGTGCCCAGTTGTTAATGCCCAGCCATTCTTTATACCCAGACACTTTTAATAATTGACCCAGGCCTCCAATGCATGATACTGAGAAGAGACACATCCTTATGCTAGCCTTGTCTCAGATATACAGATTTATGGATCATAAATACCAAGAATCTTGCTATATTCATTATGGCTGCATAATGACAAAGCAGCATTAAAACAACATACAGGTATATTAATGTAGCAGTTATAAACTGTTTTTTTTTCACAAATTCTTTTTAAACTATATTAAATGTTGAATTCCGAATTCCCATTATGAGATACCTTATCCTGTTTAAAATTCAATAAAATCAGAATTTGGAGCAAGCCATGTATTCATCATAAACGTCTCACTGCTCTCATTTATCATAGGACAGATATAAAAAAGGAGAACAGACAAGACAATAAATAAAAAGACTTCACTTTTTTATCAGCAAAAATGATCAGAAGTGAACAGACAGACAAATATGTCCTCATACCAAAAAATGAGGTTCGTTAGTTCTGATGTTTTTAAATTCATTCTAATTTCCAATATCTGAATAGTAAAAATATGCATGCAACTCTTCTTGCACTGCTGTCTTGGACAAATTAGCACCAAATAGTCCCAGAAGATAAAAATGGTTTGACACTAGAGCCAGCCTGGCGCCATGCAGACATACAGCACATCATTTCATGGTCTGTCGGCTTTTCTCTCTTTTGCCACTAAACAGTAGAAATGTGTCCAAGCACAAAAATATTTATATTTAATTTTACTTTCCATCCATCCATTTTCTAATCAGTTTATCCAATTCGTGGTCATAGGGTTGCCAAAGCCTATCCCAAGCAAACAGAGACACAGGGCAGGATGCACCTAGATAGGATGCCAGTCCATCGCAGGGAACACACACTCAAAACAGGGACAATTTTCACAGAAGCCAATTAATCCATCATCGTGCCTTTGGACTGTGAGAGGAAACCAGAACACCCAGAGGAAATCCACACACATGTGAGGAGAACATACAAACTCTATGCAGACAGCACTCCAGGAGTTAAACACGGGTTCCCAGCTCTGTGAGGTAGCAATAATAACTACTGGGACACTAGCCCACCCTAAGTTTGCATAAAAAAAAATATTATAGAGATGCATATATACACTGTGTCACATTTAATGTCTTGTCATCTGAATATTTCATAGGCCTTATAAACAATCCGCTTTAACACAAACCAAGTGAAACTCAGCCTAATACTTTTGCCACATGCTTATCTCCATGAGGTGTATAAGCCCAGAAAACAGAGTAACCCATTTTCCTATAATTGTATAACGCACAAAGGAAAAAAAGATCATACTATTTTATTGATTTAATTTTTTATAAAAATGTCAAAGGTTTTATTCTGAATTATATATCTTGTGCTTACCTTATACTGTATTTGCAACCATTAGCAAGAGAACCTGGAATAACTAAAGCATGGCATTGAGCCATTGTTTAGGTTCATGTGTCATATGGGGCCTTAATGGAATCTAAGGTACAGTATAATCTAGATACTCTGATAGATTTCAATTATAGACATACAGTATTTGTCAAATACCTTTGGCTAGTTCTCTTAGACACTTTCTGTAATAACATTATTGAAACAAATCAACGCATACACTGTTCAATTAGATGTCTGTAGACGTCCAAATGGAAATTAGCCAGATAAGGAATCTTTTCATTTATGTACTGTATTGATGGTGGTATTATGTAAATGATAAATAACTGTTTGTGAGACTGAAAAAAAATCCAGTTTTCCAACCTATTTTCAAATTGTTCATACACACTTGAAGTTAATTAAATTTTACATTTTTTACATTTAAGTCACACCATTAGGTAGAAATCTAGTTAGGTTCATTCTATTTTTCTGTTAAAAATAGTGCTTTAAAACCAGTTGAAGATTCACATTCACTTATATGCTATCAAAATATGAAAATCTCTTTAGTTCATAATAAAGATACCTCTTGAATAGATAAATAAGACTTTATTGATCCGGAAGGGAAATTGAGGTGTTACAGCAGCCCATCCCAAGACGAGCAAAAACAGACATCAGAATAGACGAAAAATTAAAATATGTACAGTAATACAAAATAAATATAAAATAAATACATAGTTAGGTGTGTGCAAAATATGCTCCAAGTCACTGTAAAAAATATATATGTATATGTGCAAAATGTGCATAGGTATATACAGATTGAGTGTCCAAAAAGTACAATAGTGCAACATGCTGTCCATAGATGAGCAGATCAAGGGCTAGCAGTCCTAGCCTAGGGCCTGACAGCCGCCAGGAGGAAGGACCTGCGGAAATGTTCCCTTGAACACTGCAGCTGGAGCAGTCTGTTGCTAAAAGTGCTCCGCCGCCTAATAACAGATTTTGTCACAAAGATTAATTTGCTCTTTTGTTTTTCTAGAACTCCATAATTATATGTGAACTAAGTCTATGCTTGCACATTTTGCACATCTATCTCTTTATATTATGTATTGATAATACATTAATAAATACTGTAACTTGTCCTGTGGGTATACTCAAAATGTTCTATTTGTTCAGATGAATGAATGCCTAAACTCTTTTAAATTGCAATTTTTAAATTAAACTGCTTACGTGCACATAAAACAAAATAGGTTTGCTTTTGTTTTAATACAGTATGTTGGCAAAACTCATTATATAGCCAAATGAGTCAGACTCAGCATGGTAACTGCTCTGGAGACCAAGCTGGGGTATGCAAAAAGATAATTCCTAATGCAAGAAATTGTAAAGGGTTAATAAAGTGATGATATGTTAAATATATTGGATATGAAACCATTTGGATAATCAATTACACTATCTATTCCATTGAGTACTGCGCAGCATGATAAATGATATCACAGAACAGATTTCCTTATTATTAGTAGGAACTTGTGGTTTTCAAATTCCTTGCTTTGGATTTCTCGCGTCTGGAATCCAATTTAATGAACACACGACAGCGAATCTGCGTCTGGAGTATCCCGGAAACTCCAGACCAGGAGTAACCAGCTCGGTCCTCAACGTCAGGAATCGAGCACGTTTTCTACGTTTTCTTCCTTAAATTATATACAGCTCTATACTTGTAAGAAATGTTTCATTGGCCCAATTAAGCTGAACGGGAGCATTTTATCCTTTCTCTATAGCATTAAGCTCTTGATAATTTATGGATTCTGGACCCACAGGTCTAATATTGTGGAACCCTGCACTGGACACACACCGACGACTCTAACTAGTGGCTGCTGATTTTCAAGTATAGCTGTGACAAAAACGTAAAATAAATAGTACTGTTAGAGCCCTTTTTATCACTTTAATTTTCCTTCCCATAAGCCAGGCTGTCGTCTTGTGGTTTGTAACAGGTATCGCTTTTGCGCAGGCAGAGCGGTCGACTGTCATCGAGCTGTTGTTCTCGACAGGCTTCTCTCTGTGGATCTCGCCTCCCTCTCCATCCCTCTCTCTCTCATTCCCCGTCTCCCTTTCCAAGAGTGAAGAAGAGAGGAGAGGGCAGCTTGCTCACACACTATAATGCTTTACTCATCGCGCGGTGAAAGTCATGAATGCAAGTTGGATCTGAAGACCTGTTTTTGAAGGAGCAACAACTAGCCAAATGCTGGGCTTGAAAAGTATCACTGGTCGTTTCTGATTAATTTCTGGCTGTATTGGCCTGCATCGAAAACCATCATGGATCTTTCATTTATGGCTGCACAGGTAGGGCACTGCCATTTTTTCACTGTTGTGTGCTTAGTTGCTGTGATCCGTGCTGCTTGACTGTGACTAGTGTGGCGTCAATGAACTTTTGGCGTTATTAAGGGTGTGGCAGTGAATAAAAAGTTATTTCAAAACCCGGTAACAGATTTAGTTCACGAAACAAAATCTGACAGCTTGCTTCTTATTATCACGAAATTAATGTTTCTGTTACGTATTTTCCAGCATGCATGCCGTGCTATTTTTAGGAACTAGGTGGAAAATTAAAGTACGAAGGTCTACGTTGTTTATTTGCTATTTCTTTACAATATGGTACATTACAGCGCCAAAACATATAGCCTTGCGTGATAAATATTAGATCCCATCTCAGCCCTTTAAAGATTGGTGTTTTTTTGTTTTGTTCTATTGACGTCTTCATAACATCGAAGAAAATCGTCAATATATCTTAAGGGTGACTTAAAATTACTTACCGTTCCAGTTTGTACAGTATACAGTATATAAAGGGTGTTATTAGTCCCCTTTGTCATTTGTCCCTTTTTTCTCTTTGAAAAAGGGCCGTGGTAGTCTCATGTTATTGTAGGTAGTTTGTAGGCGGTGTTTTGCGTCGCTCTAGTGGGCAGTAGTGTTCTACTAATCCGACGGTCAGGACACGGACCTTCACTCGCAGAATAGCTTGAAGCTAAAGGTACTGTAACCATGACAGCGATCCCTGCGGTCGAAGTGTCTGAAGTCTTCGGATCAGCATCTGGAATTCCAGGATCCTGGACGTTGTTAAAAGAGATACCCTCTATATTGTACTAGGGTGTATTAGAATACAATTATATTTATTAGCGATTATTATAGCCTCATGCAGTAGGTTGGAAAGATAACTGAACAGTCGAAATTAAGGTTGTGCGTAGTTTGTAGATTTTGCTATTTACTTGTCATTCGATTATTATAATTAATTATTGTTAGAATATTGGATGTTTTGGTACTAATGCGCTTCAAGAACTAAAATTACCTAAAGTACACTGAAGTGTTTGTAGAACGATATACAGGTGGAGAGAGAACTGTCAATCTACAGTCTAGCTCGTTTCCTTTCTGTCGTTGATAAAAACGAATAGCGAGATTGTACAGTAAGTACTACCGTATTGATATAGCATACTTAACGCAAAACTAATCCTTTATTTTAACAGTATTCCGATTTACCCACGATTAATATATATATATACAGTGCGTTACTTGATATTGTGGTGAGTGTTTAATTTTTAAAATGTGTTATCAAACTTTTAAGATTATTGGCATTGATTATTTTAGGAAAAGTCCCTTATTTAATTAAATGTCCTTTTCAGCAGTTATAGATTTTTTTCTATTAGGGATCAATATATTTTACATATTTGTTTTCTCTAATATGTGTATTTGTAATTTTGTGAAATTGCAAAAAATAATTAAAATGTTACCCTTGAGTCTTTTGTGTAATGAGGTTTCTAATTAACAAAACAAAACGAAAATAGTTTTAAATGCATTCAGTTAATTTGATAGTAAATTTAGTTTGCTGATGAATAAATACAATTATGAAACGTACTTGCTTTCATAAAGTTTTTTAAACAGTTATTTTTAAATTTATCTTCTGCCTTTAATGCATAACTGTCCAGTTCTGCAGCTGGACAGTGTTGGGTCCAGTTGTCATTGCAGCCTAGCTTTCACCTGCTTAACTATACCAGTCACTGGTCCAGTTGTTTTAGATAAATATTATATTTCACCACTGACTGAAGACACATACTGTATGAAATGAATGCTACTGGAACCCAAGGACAGTGAAGTCTGCATGTAAAATGCACCTAATTGCACATATGATAAAAGGTGCTTTGTAGCACCAGTCAACAGATATATTGATAACTGTATTACAGTATATTAAGTATTCTAATGAATAAAGGTTGGAGCTGTTGGGAGAAAAAAAAGTATTTTTAATGCACAGCATTAATCTGCAGTATAGTTTTTCACTACGTCATTCTCAGTTTAGGATTTTTATACAGTGTCAGATAAATCCCCTTTACTTATAGACAGAGGTAGAATATATTTAGGAATCCATCTGTTTCCTTGGATGGCTGGGGCTGCAGAAGACAATTGTAATTAAATTACCCTAAATTATTACAGTGCTGCTCCAAGGGGCAATGGAGATGAGCAGCATCGCCTGAATTCTGTATTAAATGTTGCTGCTGTCCCTCTGAGTTTTTTCAGTCATAAATCTTTAAGGGTGTGTTCCGAAGCTAGTGTGGAAGCTCCCAGACAGGACATTCTTCTGTGCCTTGTGTATTCATTAGATTAAGTAATATGTAACTGACATTTGGGGTATTGTGTTTATATATCTATTTAAATAATTGTCTTTTTAGACTTAAACATACTGTTTTTTTTCTTGACACATTCCGCTTTGTTGGTTATTCGTTAAGTGGTGTGAAGTATAAGATAGTAGTGTGGTATCATGTACACTAGTAGTAGACAATGTACAACAGTAATTACGTGAGGCAAAATACATGCTTCTAATGCCATCAGACGTCAGATACTGTATAAATGTGTCTTCCAACAGAGTGTAATAAACATGACACATGAAAGGAACCCATTCAACCCATATGTATTTTTTCAGCAGCTAATCTACGTACCTTCAAGCATTAACAACATTGCTGGGCAGCTTTTTTTCTGTACTCCCACAGCTCTTTGTATGAAGAAGTGCCCCTTATCTCAGTGTGAAATATACATCCTAATGGTTTCCACTTCTTTCCTCTGGGTTTTATTTCACTGTGAATGACCAGCACCTTTGATTACTTAAATCAGGTAAATTTGTAATCTTCTCTACAAGGAAGTTCAAGTATAAAAATATTCAGTTGTTTAATCTTGTAACTGTAGAATCTTCTTTTGAGCCTGTAAGTTATCTGGTTTCTTTTCTTTCTGGACCAGCAATAAGCTTCTAGTATCTTGGAAACTAACATTTTGCACAGTATTCTAAATGAGATGTTACTGGTACTGTACATTGTACAATTTTAATATAGAATTCTACACTTTTAATTTTATATTATAATATTCTCTTTACATTTGTATTGCTTCCCCACATTGAAAGTTTAAAATGATTTCCGTGTAGACTTTAAAATCCTCATGCTCACCTATGAGGCTCTGCATGGCTTCGCACCTCAGTACCTGTCTGAACTATTATCGCCCTACTCCCCACCTCGCAACCTTCGCTTTTCTAATTCTGCTCTCCTTACTGTCCCCCAAGCCATTCTACATTGTATGGGTGACAGGGCCTTCTCCTGTTTTGCCCCCAAGCTCTGGAACTCTCTCCCTAAGGCTATCAGAGTCACCTTCTCTAAACTCCTTCAAATCCAGACTCAAAACCCTCTTCTTCAGAAAAGCCTTTACTTAACTGGTTCCATTCTTCACCCCTCTACTTTTCTTAGTACCACCATCCATGGTCTCCTCTATATATTGTAATTGTGTTTTATCTTGTGTATTCTTTTTATTTATTGTTGTTGTCATCCTGTAAAGCGCTTTGAGAAGCCACCTTTAAAGGCGCTATATAAAATAAAGTTTATTATTATATTTGTCTACATAAACACGTTAGTGTTTTGATGGTTTGAATTTAATGAAACTCAGGGAGTACCTTACTGCTGTACAGAATCAATTTGAAATATATCAGGTGGGTAGCTGCATCAGCATGCGTAGTCTGCAAAGGAACAAGTAATAGGTTTATTCCATGCTGAAAAGAGAAGAGAGAAAACACAACGTTTCGGCTGTGAAGCCTTCTTCAGTTGTGAGAAAGACAGGGCAGACAGCAAAGATTAAATAGCACAAAAGAACAAAAGCCAAAGTGCAGAAAGGTGAAGAAAGGTGTGAAGTAAAAACCTGCATGAGAATAGAGAAGATTACACAAAAAGTCAGTCACTGAGAGAAGGGAGATGGTGTGAACCTAGTTTCAGGATGAGTGTTGTTTTTATTGTTTTTCTGCTGTGGAAGTTGAGAAACCCTTCTTTGAGAACAGAGACAGAGAGATCAGTGTGATCATGGCCGTCTGAGGTGAAATGAGAAACTATGGGCTTGGAGAAATAGTTTCATAGTTTCTCATTTCACCTCAGACGGCCATGATCACACTGATCTCTCTGTTACTGCTCTCAAAGAATGGTCTAGCCCTGTCAGTGGGATAATGAGCTCCAATTCAGGGTTCAAGTCCACATCTGTTCCTTAAGGAGAGGAGACAAAGAGACATCAAAGTGATGACACTTCATCACTGGAGGTGTCGTGATGAGTCCAATTTATTTGTTTTAACAAGCCATCTCATCCAGTCTGCCAGTGTCCAATCTCCACAGCTTTTCTAAGAAACTGGCTAAAAGCATAGCATCGCATCGATGTCTAAGCATAATTATAACCTTGCTAATACGCCACCTAAGTCAGTCTCATAAATAGCCTCTTCAAGCTCTGTATTTTCCATGTTATATTTGTATAGTAGTTTGTTTTTGCTGCATGCATGTGTATCAATGTGGGAGTGGGAGGAGCTGCGGCGAACACCGATGAAAGTCGACGCCCCTTCTGAGGGGGAAGAGGCACCGGTGTGAGGTTGGCAAAAAAACCCAAAAAACACAAAAAAAGAAAAAAAAATGAAAAGGAAAAAGAAAAATGCACAGCTTTACACAGCGGCTTCCAGGCTGGACTGTCTCTATTCAGTGAAGTCCAGCCTGGGAAAAAAATAGCCTAATAGGACAGTAGTATCCAGTCTGGATTATCCTTATTTAGGGGGATTCAGACTGCAAGAAAAGGAGAAAGAGACCAAAACAAAAACAGAACTCAACCTGTCCCAGTGGAGATACACGGCAGGACAAGAGAAAAGAAAAGAAAACGAAAATAAAATGAAGAAAAAAGATTACCTTAGGCTTGGTCACAATCCCCTCCGGGACTGTCATGGGAAGGTTCTCCCCTTGCGGGGTCTGTTCGTCCCACTGGGAGGTGCTCAGTGTATCTTAAAGGGCCCCACAGCTGCAGCGCATCCTTAAGCAGCCAGGACAGCTTTGGTTGCTAAGGCAACGTGCCGCCCTTAATCCAGGGCTCCGCCTCCACATTGAACACGCCCCTGTGTAATGCTAATGTAAACAAGCCTCTATTTCTGCTACACCAAACATCTATCAGGTGCAAATCAGCTGCCAGGTATTTGGTCAGTTCTGAATTTTATCTGTGTCATTTTGAATTTAAATTGACATCTTCTAGAAAGAAGAAAGAAGACTAATCCTCTTAATTTGGTATTAAAGACACTGACTACGCCGTAGTCACATTAATCAAAGTTACCATACTTTTATCATGACAAATTGATCTGTTATGGCTGGTTATCAAAAAAACTAAAGTAGGCTATTTTTTAAAATGTATTCCTTAGAAAATGGGAAATATTTTTTTTTGCATCTCATTTATTAAAATATTTGTCAGTGGTGAATGCAGAGATAGAAATTGCATTTGCTTCAGGAACAGGTGTGTGAGAGCCTTGTCTGCTACAAACAAGACAATAAGGTAACCATTTCATTAAAAATTAAATTGCTTGCAGCCTTCTTGTTTTAAATGTTTCCATAATGGACATTGAGCAGAAGTTAAATCTGTTTTAAATCAGAAAAGCATGGATCATTCTATTAATTTCTCCATACTGGCAAACTCTCATATGTTTAACTATTTTCCAAGGTTTCCAAAGTGATTAATTGCACTGGAATTCTATTTTTGCAGTATCAAGGATACAAAAGGCCAGAGGCTTAGTTAGTCACAGTTGCTAGTATTTTATATTTTGAAATAAAAAATATGTTCTCCATGGTGGTTGAATAATGTTCTAAAATCAAATGAGCTATTAGATAACACTTACTTAAGGAAAATGTCTTAAATGACATCTTGACAGTTTTATTTAATATCTTTAGAAAAATAATTGATTTATTCATGCATTAAAAGAGACGAAGAAATATATGAAAATGCTTTTCATAGCCATTGACAGCAGTGTGACAGTGACAAGCGTTCAGAGGCCATTTTCAAGACCTATTTTGCAGATCTGCCATAAGCTGTAAGAAATAGTTAAGTTAATACCTATCAGGAATATTACAGCAGGTTTCTTCCTTGTGTCACTGAAAGCAGACAGTAAGGAAAAATTTACTTTAATAGTAATGCATGATGATTGTGTTTTTAACTACAGTTTTTTGTTGGCATTTTGGCAGCATCTAAAAATGGTAAATTTGTATTTGATTATTATACAATTTCCAAGTTCTTTCAATCATGTGAAGATAATTATGCACAGCAGGGAGTTTTAGAGCCTGTTACTGTTGTACATAATTATTGCATTTGCCTTCAGTGGAGATTTTAGCTTGCTGTGAGCCAATGTCTATTTTATAGCTCATTTAGAACTTCACCTTGTACGACACATATCAGAACTTAGCCTGAATAATGACTTGGAAAGTTTACGTAAGAATGTTAGCAGTTGAGTTAGAAAGAATAGTTATGTGATGTAGTATTATGAATTAACATTTTGCACAAGAGGCCTCAGGCTGTCTTTGTGACTAGTTTTTGTACTTTAGCATTGATACTTTAGAACTGAACATACAGTGTATTTAAGGAACGGGAATAATGTAGTGAGCATTGTTAAGGCAAGGAATCACTCTTCTAAAGCAGCTTAGTGAAAAGGATATATCTGAATCTCTGGATATCTAACATGATGAGTGAGCATTTGGTGTGAAAATTCATCTCATATAAATTGTCTCACAGAAGAAATATATACAGGGTGGAGTTGTTTCATAAAAATAATCCTTCCTCTGTAAATGCGTTACACCAAATATATACAAATTTATATAAAAGTCACAATATTTGTGTGTTTGTTTTTTATGCATTAGAAGACCTATTATCAGATTGACTTCAATGTGGCACACAGATGCAGATAGAAGGAAAGCATTTGGGCATGTACAGTATAGGTTACAATTCTCACATTTATGACCAGAACATTTTTATTACTCATACAGTCTTTACCAGATTTAGTAAATAGGTGCATGGTGAATTCTTGAATCCTTATAATCTTTATTAATATAAATAAACAAATTTTCCTTTTCATTCATATAATTTTCTTTGCTTTCAGCTTCAGTACATTTACATAATCATTTTCCCTTTCATTAATCACCTTACCAAAGATATATTCCTCAGGGAGTTGGGAGTACATCACCAAAAAAATTATATTATTCAATGCTAAACATGCCTCCCAAGGAAGAAACAGTGTCTAACAAGAAAACCAAGAATATGAGTCCAAAAATACCTGCAAGGACAACTCAGCCCCAAAAAGACAGGAAGATTTCCTTTCCTTGGCAACACCGTGTACTTCAACCGTGTACTTCAGCTGGTCCTTAAGTGAAACTGGATTTTACCTGTACTGCAAGAAGACTCATCCCCCACAGTGCACAGTATCAGAAAAGTGTTGAGATCACGTGCCTCCTGCTGTTTACAATCCTGTTTGCTGTTTGTTTTGCTTTATCTTTATTTTAGTTAATGATTTAAGCTGTTGGGTACTTGAAAAAATTCCACTCTCCACAAGCTAGCTTAAAATGGCTGCTCTCTTGGAGCAGTCAAAACAGCCAGAGGAGCTTTTTGCTAGAACTGAGATGACTGTGGCAAGCACTTTAACTCAGTGGCCAATAATTTTCAAATGACCGGTTTTAATTCTTAATATCAAATATATTAGCAAATATAATTTAGTTATTTACTGTATATTAAAGAAAAATAAATAACCATAGACCTCAATAAATTGTAAATTGTTGAAATAATGAGTACTTTTTACATTAATCCACATCAACAATGAGCACCTGAAACCATGAGTATCCTGTGAGTCTTGAGGGTGCAGATGTGCTGCTCTAGAAATCATGTCTTCCTGCTTACTGAGCTTCGGCATAGTGAGACAGAGTCAGAACATCACTTGTGTCCTTCAAGAGCCCTGATGCTTTATTGCCATGGCAACACTAGATGAACATTCCCTGTGCTTAGATAGAAACTTACCCATGTTTGACATTTTAACTACAACAAAGAAAGGGGACCTTTGGATTGGCATTTCTACTGGCAACTGATTTCTAATCTCGAGCTTTTAGTGTCAGCTTTTCAAAGTTTAACGGAAAAAAAAAGTTATCCACAAACCAATGGCAGATCAATTGGCATTCTGAGCATAAAAACACTAGAATTTAAAGAAATAATTTAAAATAAAGCTTGAAAGTCATGACTAAGAAAGTATTTGCATGTCAAGATGCATTTACTGTAGTTTGTTGATGAGCATGTGAATGAACATTAATGTCAATTCAACTAAAATAACGTAATATTTTGAACTGCAGGCTGTCCCACCTAATTTGGCTTTTTCCCATGTTGAGCATTTTACTGTGGCTAACATCCTACTTCCATTGGTGAGAATACAATTTTCAGCTGTCACCAGTACTCGGATTTCCCTTTTGTGATTATAAACAGTGTCAGTTTGCTCTGTACGCCTGTCTCCTGAAGAGGGTGGCTCATGATGAAATGACAGTCACAATTCAGATCAGCTGTTTGGTTGCTAAGCTACAACACAAAGCAGCATAGATAATGAGAACATAGTGTTCTCCTTACCTCAAGACAGAGCCCTAATATCAATGTTTATTTATAAAGAGAAATTGCACAATGTTATGTATGATGTAGAATTATGATATGTGTTTCCTGTTAATATATCATTGCATTTTCCTTAAACCATCTGACTGGAATCAGTTCATCATGTTTCTGAGTCTAATACGAAAGCTTATTAGCACCACAAAGAAAAAATCTTGTTCATATGAGATAGTATTGTGTTTACACAAGAACATTTATGGCATTTAAAAAAGATGATTATTGGATTTAAATGAGAAGAATATTGTGAGAATATGCAAATATATTATCATAAGATAATAATTTATAATGTCCTATACATGCAATATTTTTATTCTATGTATCACTAATAAGCTTCCATTGTCTAAGCTTTATGTATATTGTAACAACACTTGAGAAGACATCTAAATGTGACTATAGCAGAATCACATTTTGATAATGCAATTAAAAAAACAGTACTGGCTATTGGGATTTGAAAATCAACAGTGTTGATTATCTCTTATCGGAATATATTTAACTTATTAAACTTATTTAACATATTAAATTTGTATTACGATTTTTCATGTGAAATTTGTACTTCTATGAATTATCAACAGTTATGGACATCAATTAATCAACCAATTAGTTAATCAATATATTGATATATACAACCAGAATATTAATATATATATATATAGACTATAATGAGAACTAAATGACATTTATATTCACCACATTCTTAATGATACATAACATAGATTTATGAACCTCTATGTCACTCTTAATAAGAGCATCTGCCACTTATTTTTGCTGTGCTTTGAATTGCAGTATGTTCTTATTGTTGTAAGAGTAGAGTTTTCTGTACAAGTTGTCTTAATGAACCAAATAACAATTGAAGATAAAGCTGAAATTTTCAGTTATACAGTCTTATGAGTCAGCTGTTTTAGTCACAGGCGTCCATGACAAGCAGCTTAGTTCTCCCTCTTAACAAGCTTCTTCAAGTTATATTGATGAAATCTTGAGGTCCTGTATGAAGTATCAAGAAATGTATTTTAAAAAACCTGTGCTACAGTTGAACTGTTATGGTGTACATTAGAAATGGCTTGAAAGTGCCATTCAGCTCTGACTTTCCTTTAGTGACTTTTTACAATAAGAATTGGACACTTACCAGAGACCCAGAGCTTCCTCTCCAAGGTGCTTTGAGTGCTTCCTATTGGCTCTCAAATTCTGATCGGTGATATAGACAAATGGGTGATGCAGTTCTACAATATTAAATGATTTAAAATCAAGAAATATGATGACAGGTTCTGTCACAGAGTGAAACAGATAGTTTTCTGAAAACAGAGCTCAAATTTCAATGTTGAAATTGTGGTTCTTTAAAGATCCTTTGTGGTTTTGGTCGCTTGGAGACATTTTTGTACATCATAATTTAAAGCAATCATCTGAAAATACGGTAAAGACAATAGTAAAACTGCAGGCATGTCTATATTTTATTTCTACAAGGCTTTGCAGTGTTTTATATTTTTTGGTGTGTAATTTCTTTTATCTGTGTGTTGTGTTCTGCTGAAGATCCACATGGATTTGTTTTGAATTTGTTAACAATCAAATTTTTTTTCTGAACCTACTGGACTAGTTATTGTTTTCTATTCTTGATTTTTTGGATTCTATGTATTGTTTTGAGATTATTCTGTTTCAGCAAATGCATGCCAAAGAGTTCAAGATATATGACTTCTTATAATATCAAAAGACAGAATACTGTATATTAGACATTTTAACCCTGGTCAATTGTCCATTTTGTAGATTTAAAGGTGATTCAGTATTTTCTTAGCTACCCTTTATCTGTGAATCTCCTTAAACTCACAAAAATCCGAAAAGGCTGTTTTTTATCTTGGCCTTCTAACATTTTCATTTTCTTCTAAAATGTATCATTTGAGATGTTTAAGGACTAGCTGGTGTTGCTAATATCAGGGTTGTTGAAGAAGTCGGCTTTTCTCTAGAATCATTTGTATCTGTTGTCAGATATCTGTATCACTTCTATTAAAATCTTGATATTATTACTAATTATATTCATCTGTTGATGCATATTAATCAATCTTTAACAATAATCATTGAAAGTTATTTTAAATATCCTTTTATCTTCTTTTTATATGTTGAACTCAGTCATGCATATTAAACTATATACATTTTTTCAAAATCAGTTTATGTTCCCTCCATTTACACATTACGGATTTTTCCCAAATCTTAATTAAAGCATTACAGTTTCAGTATTAATAACCAATAAGTGAATGTATTACCTTAAATGCTAATCATTACAAAATACCCAGTGTAAATTTATCTTTCTGATTATGTAGTTTGCATAGGGTATTGGAAATAATCAAACTCGAGCTGAAGCAGTTATTATCAAATTAATAATATAATGAAGTAGTTCAAGTAAGGGCCTGTGTCAGCATCCGTGTGCTGTATAGGAACAGGTAACGGGTTTATTCCATGCCGAAAAGAAAAGAAAGGAAACACAATGTTTCAGCTCTGTAGCTTTCTTCAGGTGTGAGAAAGACAGGGTAGACGGCAAAGATTAAAAAGCAGAGAAGAACAAAGCTGGAAAAGTGGTGGAGTAGGGAGAAGGGAGAGGGGAGGGGTAGAGAGGCCACTCAGGAAATGCAAAGTGGAGAGGGGTGGAGAAAGGTGTGAAGTCAAAACCTCCATGAGAATTGAGAAGATTACACAAAAAAGAAGTCCGTCATTGAGAGAAGGGGGAAGTTGTGAACCTAGTTTCAGGATGAGTTTCATTTCTGTTGTCTTTCTGCTGAGAAAGGGAGTTGAGAAACCCTTCTTTGAGAACAGAGACAGAGAGATCAGTGTGATCATGGCCGTCTGAGGTGAAATGAAAAACTATGGGCTTGGAAAAATCTTTAATCTACACAGCCCTAACATGTTCTCTGAAGCGGTCTACTAGTCTCCTTCCGGTTTCCCCAACGTAGATAGCTGGGCATTTTCTGCAAGAGATACAGTAAATGAGGTTGCTCATGATGTCGTCTGGGTGATCCGGAATTGACCTGAGGGGCCTTGAATGAGTGTGGTGTTAGATATGTATTTGCAGGTGAAGCAGCGGGTTCTGTTGTAGGGGAAGGTGCCTGGTGGGGATGATTGCCGAGTGTAGTCGAGGGGGCTGTGAACCAGAAGTTTACATAGATTGGGTGGTCGGCAATAAGAGATAATTGGGCGGTCAGAAAAAAGGGTACCGATGGAGGGATCATCCATAAAATAGTAGTTGTTAATGATGGTCCTGGGGGTAGAATGTGTGTTGGGGTGGTAGGGAAGCACCAAGGGAATGGGGTTGTGAGATCAGGAGTTCCTGATTGAGTTAATGATCCGAGGGCTGTTTTTGGCCCGGGTGAGGGCCCTATTGATAACCTGGGTGGGGTATCCTCTGTTAATGAAAAAATAATGCATTTTGAGTGCTTGGTTCTGGAAATCCATGTTGTCACTGCAGATGTTCCTTAATAATATAATATAATATAATATAATATAATATAATATAATATAATATAATATAATATATATTATTGAATTAGATTGAATTATAAGTAGTATTGTACATATATCACATAATCTTGTTTATCTGGAGAATAAAGGAGATTTCATAACAAAGATTACCAAGAATGACCTTGGATTATTTTAGGTATGTCCTGAGGCTCTGAGGATTAATGTCATATACATTTTTGTTTATCAATTTTGGCATTAGTGTTATACACAGAGCCCAGATTAAAATCTGTGCCTTTGCAGTAATTACCTATGTGTCCGTAGAGTAGTTTATTGTATATCTCTGCCAATATGTGGTGTGTTTAAACTAGAGGGATTAACTTCCCTGAAAGTATTAATTTAAAAATAAAATATTGGCAAAAGGCACTGTAAGCAAACTAGATTTGCCAATTTCAGGACAGCGTTAAAATAACTCTGTCAAAAATTGAATGTGTTTAATTATCTGTTTGTTACATTGGAATATGAAAATCAATATAATGTGTTTCTCTGGTCATAAAATCCAAAAAGATTTTGGATACTTATTCTTGAAATAAGACAATTTGAAAATGTGTCCATAATCTTTATTAAAAAAATAATTTTCTCATCTTGATATCTATTGTACTTTATGAAATATTCACAGATGGGTTATTGATAATACCTTGAGGGGGTAGTGATTTTCAGTTGAATTGCTTCATGTGGGTTTAAATGTGTGAGGTTCACTGATGCAAGAATGAAGATAACACCGGATTTAAAGTGCTTTACTTACTCTGTAATTTATTCCCACTGGAGCTGCTGGCATGAGAGAATTAGAGTAACATCTTCATCTTCTCTCCTAGGAGAATCTGCTATGTGTATTACAGTATTGAAGAAAAAAACAAAGCCTGCATGAAAGTAAAACAAAATGTGATCCTGATTAAAAAAGATCACCAGGGCAAACACACAGTAATCAATCTACATTTACAGTAATAACAAGATATTACTGTACTGTTCTGCAGCAGTATAACATTATGTAACATAAACTGAGATTTAGCATGAAAACCAGTCTTCCTTACTGGTATAGTAAAGAAATTCGATTGGGAATTTTCCTACTGGATAAATTAGGCCAATGGTATGTTAACAGTGATTTCTAATTGTGAATTTGAGCATGTACTCTAAAACTGTTAATTCAAGAATTGGAAGAATAAAAGATAATTTTCTAATTAGAAACTGATTGTAATGTAATGACCCTGTCTAGATTCTCTTTAAGTCACTTTATAGCCTTCATGAAAGTTCATACCACCTGAAAAGCTAAATACACAGTAATATTTTTATCCAGAAAGATTAAAACTTTATTGTATTTCATTTTCTAGTCATATGTACAACACAGATTCAAACTGTTAAGTTTGTCACAAAAAGGTTCTGAATTGTGGGAGAATTATGGAACTATGATTATCATATTGTAGATTTGTTTTCATAAAGGGGGTGAAGCAAAGATGTTACTTTCCTCCGGAAAGAAATGGAGATGACTACAAAATTAGTGAATACTTATAGTGATGCTGAGAGAACTGTTTGATATTTGTATTGATTATGGTATAAGATCACTTTATTGGCCATATACAATTTGTTGTATTAGAAATTTGTCTTTTCAGATACCCCAACTTGCTCTCCATGAGACACCCAGACAGGGAGAGAAGCTGGGGGTCAGAGCGCAGGGTCAGCCATTTATACGGCGCCCATGGAGCAGGTGGGGTTAAGGGCCTTGATCAGGGGCCCAACAGAGTAGGATTCCTCTGCCAGCTGTGGGATACAAACCAGAAACCTTCCAGCCACAGGCGTAGATCCTTAGCCTCCGCACCGTATATAATGAAAATAGCGTGAAACCTTAAGTCAAACTAGAGGGGGTGATATCTGGTGATATCCAGTAAAAATCAGTTAAATATTAATAGTTGTTAAGAAAAAAATATTTTGGGGAAGAGTGTGTGCATCCTGTTAATTTTGCCACTTCTACCAATAATATGGATAATATGTAATATTAACTTTTGAAAGAAGAGATTTAGAAGACACCTTGCTGCTATGACTACAAATCTGAAATTTATTTTATACTATGCTTATAAACATCACCACAAAAACACAGTACAAAAAAAAAAGAAATACTGTAATGTGTTTCACCCAGGTTTGGTATATTATGATTATTGTATATTCCCCTACTGTAGCAACTCATGCAAAAAATAACTACACCTGAAAAATAATTTCCCTTTTCGCTGCTGTCTCTTCTTCACATTTTTATTTAACTTAATTATTATTTTTATATATTTTAAGTTTGCTCCAAAAGGGTTTTTTTCTTCTCAGATAGCAAGTTTGATCATTAGCATTAGACATTTGGATTTTATTACTTAACTTTTACATATCTGTACTTTTTTCTTACAACAACATGTATCGTGTCATATTCTGTATACTTCAGCTCTGCATTATCTGGACTTTTACTTGATATTCTAACTTAGTAAAAATCTGATTTGAGAAATATTAAGTATTAAAACAAATGTGGAGCTCTTACAGTATATCACTTTTGGATTGGTAATGTTTAAGTGCAGATAATTTTATTAATTTCTACATGTCATTTTTACATTTCCATTATAAATTTGTACTAACCTGATTGCAAATATTAAAACACTCTGTGCTGGGCCAGATGGGAAGGCTCTAAATAGGTTTTCATGACAGAATATAGTTTCATTTTAAAAAGTATGTTTAGGGAAAATTTCAATTACAAGTTGTTACCAGTAAGGGGAGATGAAGAAGAATCATTTTCTCTAAGCTATTTTTTTTTCATACAAAAGAAAATAACATTTTCATGTCTCATTTCTCATCATGATTCATGAAAAAAACATTTTAGTTAGGGTTAGGGTTAACCCTGCATGTCAGCAGCCATATCAACCTTCAACTCACAGCTGGCAACCCACTGAAGTTAAGGAGATGTGAGCCTGGTCAGTACCTGGATGGGAGGCTCCTGGGAAAAACTAAGGCTGCTGCTAGAAGAGGTGTTAGTGGGGCCAGCAGGGGGTGCTCACCCTGCAGTCTGTGTGGTTCCTAATACACCAGTATAGTGATGGGGACATTATGTGAGTAAAAACCTTCACTTTTGTGTACAACCCTGGTACACCTAATAGCTGGGTTTGCTATTGCCTTCTTTTCTAAAGTCTGGACTACATGGTTCCCTTTTCTCTAACTATGATGGAATTCCTTCAGCCTAACCCAGAAGTTATAAGTAGAACCATGATTCTGAGAGACTAATTTTAACCAGCTGATTAAATGGGCAATCACCGAACCCTCAGTCTCATCACACATGTATCTGGTCCTAATTTATCGGATTTTCTAGTCGTATATGAGAATCCTTCTCCTGCATTTTTCTTTTTTTTAAAAAGGTAATGTGCTGTTATAATCAGAATTCATTCTGTATGCAGGCACTTGGAAATGACTGTATGAAGTCCAGAAACATCTAATCCCAAATTACATGCACTGAAACAAACATTATTTATGTTGATAATTTAGAAGCAGCTCTCCTGCACAGAAAGGGAAATTAACATTTGTAAGTATCCCCTGGGACCACTTAGGACACAGTTGGCTGTGATGCTCAGATCAATAAGATAGAAGCAACAAAATTGGCCTTATGGATCAAATGGCCTTCTCATATTTGTAGTCATTCATATATGTTTTACGTTCTTTAATAGCTCTGAAGCACTGTTAAAGAACTTGTCCCTGAAAATATATGTAACAAATGTAACACTGATTTAATTGTTTTCCTTTATATATTTATACAGAGCACATTTTAAAACACATTCATTCTGTATAGCGGAAAATTTGAAAACAAAAATACTCTACTTGTTTTGCATTTACCTCGCATTTGTATCTCTTTTATTCTGTACATGGACTGCGCTTCTAACCACAGGCAGGAAAGCGTAAACAGAAAACAAACAAAAGAGAAAAATGATGCTATTTTTTTAAATGTTAAAACATTTCTTTCAAAGTTACACTATTCCCTAGAGGAGCAGAAACCCCAGCTGTATGTTCGTATCTACTTAATTCTACATACTGTGAATCTGAAAGGCTTAGAGGGCTTATATATGATTTTATAAAAGCAAGGTCAGCCAGCCATGTAGAGATCCAGACCACAGAGCCAGTGCTTCTGCTGGATTCAGTTTTCATTTACGATGAAAAAAAAATATTTTACATGTTACATTTGATCCAGAGCTGACAAATGTACCATTAATTCACAGCTAAAGTACACAAATATACAGATAAATGATTCAACAAAAAATATTAAAGAATCTTGATATCAAGTTAAATGATGCTGGTTATATTTGTAACCTTCACCACATTTTCATAATTAATCTTCCTACTTAGAAAAGGTTATTTAAAAAAAATTAACATGAATTTGAAAATATTAATGTAATATAATATGTTATATATATATATGAATTTGAAAATATTCATGTTATATGAAAATATAGAATACATACTGCAAATCTCAGTTCCATGTGGTATAATTCCACATGGCTGTGTCACAAAAGAAAAAAACATCCAACCGCTTGATCCAGTACAAGGTCGCAGGGGAGTCAGAGCCTAACCTAGCAAGCAACAGGCACGAGGCAGGATACACCTTGGAAGGGACGCTTGTCCATCACAGGGCACACACAGATACACACATACACACACTCACACACTGTCATGGGGCCAATTTTCCCAGACACCAGTTAACCTACTAGTATGTTTTTGGACTGTGGTATCTCAAGTATATCTCAAGGTGTAAACTCAAGTATCCGGTGAAAACCCACATGAGCACGAGGAGAACATACAAAATCCACGGAAATAGCACCCCTGGTCCGGAATTGAACCCAGGCAGCAACACTAACCAGTGAGCCACCTTGCCGCAAAAAGTTTGGATGCACAAAGATGGTTTCATAATCTAAAGAATTCTGCAAGTAATAAAGAAAAGATTTTAAGAATTATTTTATGTTTCCCTAAGGTCTGCTCTGTTGTAAGGCTGTGAATTGCTTGTGGGAGGTCCTGAAACTTGCTGCATGGACAGACATTCTTGCACTAGATTAAAGATGTTGATCAATAGCTGATGAACACTAGCAATAGTCTAACATGTTGAAAGCAGCACAGTTCAGAGAAACTACCAAACAAAAACAAAAGTACAACTACAAATGGTGCACAGACCCAGTGCTGATACATTTACTGTCCTCTTTTAGAAATAGTACCAGTAAAAGCAGATCTATGTCAGCCTCTTCCTGGCTGACAGCACTTTAACAGAACAGATACTTGGTCTAAAATCCTAGCTCTTAACGATCAGGTTTTACTGAATTACTTGTGACATTCTTACAGTTAGAACTAAGAACTGGATGGTGTGGTTCAATTATGTAACAGTGATAAAGTAAAAAAGGAAAATTATTTTTTCAGAATAACATTGCTACAGTATTTAAATAATAATGATTACCGATAGATGACTTTTATTTTCAGAAAAATTACTTTTTAATATGCCTTATGATTTTAGATTTTGAATAAATAAACGTTAGGAGGTTTTGTGATCAATATCTTGTTTTATCACATTTTATTTTTTACTTTTTTAAAGAAATGCTGGCTTATTTCAGCTTCCTGAGATGTTCTGAATTCACAGTTGCTTCTGCAACCTTTGATCCTTCTTGTCAACCCTACCTATCTGACATCAACATCTTGTGTCGTGTCTTTTCCATCTCTTAATGGAAATTAACCCTCCATGTCAAGAAATGCAAAACTGACCAGTTCAATTCCACATCTTCATATAATACTTCAAAATTCAATCCTACATAATCCTGTATGAATCCCTATCCAATTATGTCTCCTCCCAGTGCTCTTATTGTTAATCTGGAAGGCTTTATTGTGATCCATACCTGGTGTTACGACCCCAAGTGTCTAGGGGTATCGGGGTGTAACATTTAGGATAATTCTTTTGGAAGCAGGTGGGTTTTGGTGAGGGACTAGGAAGCGTGATAACAAGGGTAAGGAGCTAGAGTGGTGCCAAAGAAAAGAAAATAACAAACAAAATGGAGCTGGCTAGGACAGTGAGGGAAAGCTAATCTGACCACAAAAGAAAACCCGAAACACACGGTCTTCTGCGACACGGTCTTCTGCGACTTGTACCCAACAACCTAAACTAACCTTATATACAAAAGTTCACACAAAAACACAAGTGAACCAGGAATACAAATAAGGGAAAACAAGAGTAATCAACAGGAGCAGGGTACAAAAGAACACAAAAGTTGAACATGTAACACGTTAGGGCAAGGTAATGGCAAAACAAGGATAAACACACAAACAAACGAAAATACAAAGAAACTAACAGAAAAACAACAAAACAGCAAAGCCGAAGCTATACGAAAATACACACACAAAAAGCAAAACAAAACAAACCGACGAAGCCGAAGCAATAACCAGAAGCGAAGCGATAACCAAAACCAAACAGGACCGAAGTCAAACCAAAGGCCTCTCCTTGCTGAAAACTTCCATGTTATATGCTGAATAAGATGTGTTCTGATTGGCTGAGAGCTAATTGATGATGACGTCATACCTAAAGTGTGATGTAATGGTGGGCCAATGGGGAAGGGAGAACAATCAAGGGTCAGCAGTGTGGACATAACAGAAAAAACACACGCAGAACACACACTGGGACGTAACACCTGGTTTCTTTCTCACCTTCATAAAGTACTCTTAAACACTGGTTTTCCTCCAGAACAATTCCCAGGCCATTCTTTCAGGATAGGGCCTGCTATCTCTGCCACTCGCCCAAACCTCCCAGACTATTTTGTTCAACAGCCCAGCCACTGGTCCTCGGAGGCGTATCATGCCCACATTAAAACCAATCCTGTCATTCTTCAACGAGCATTCATTTACTCCAGATGAACTGAAGGTGTTAATTGCACTTTGTTTTTCTGCATTGGTTGTTGGGGTCCCACTTGGTTCTTTTGGGGGTTCTAGACTCCCCATCCTATTGTGGGAAGATTGGCCTTCAGCCAAGTTTTCCCAATGATTCTGCTTTCACACAGTCTTCGGTAGTCTTTCTCATTCCTCATGAAAAAAACTTTTGTGGTCTCAAGGCTGTTGCGGGCTGGTGATGGATAGAAACTGAACATGTTTAGGAGCTTTTATATAAACAGGATATAATTTATTTTCACATGTGATGTACTGAACAGTATATAATGTTGTTGCTCCTTGTTTTTTACCAGTGGTTTGTTTCCTTTACAGATCCCTGTCATGGGAGGAGCTTTCATGGACTCACCCAATGACGACTACAGTGCAGATCACTCGCTGTTCAACTCCTCGGCTAGTGTCCATGCTGCAGCTAGCACGGCCCACAGCCAGCAGGAGGAACCACAGTCAGTGTCCAGCGATGCTATCTGGCTGTGGATCGCCATCATCGCCACAATAGGGAACATTGTGGTTGTAGGGGTTGTGTATGCTTTTACCTTCTGAAAACAAGGCATTTTAGTTAAGCAGGATGTTTTAAACTGAATCCAAAGTATTGCAAAATTGCAAGGCAGGGTAAACTATAGGCCGCTGTTGTGGCTCACCATTCTATAGAAGGATATAGTTTTGTTGTTATGTTTGAGATTTCTTCTGTTCACATACCTATAGCACTCAAAACCAATAAATTGAAAAAAGGTTTTACATTTTTTATCATTACGTTATTGTAGGATACATTTTCCATTAAATTATTTTTATACCAAAATCAAGACACTTGAGATATGTCACTTAATTATAACTTAGATAAACAAAGCAGTTTCTCCTAAAGTGGGTGTGTGATGTGAATTTACGTCAGAATAATGAGATACCAGGTGTTAAATAAAAAAATAATCCAGAAATCTGTTTTTCGTCTCGTAGTACAGTATTTCACACTTCATAAGGAATAATGGTTAATAATTACTGCCACAGAGTGCAAATGAAAATGAATGTTGTAACATATTTATTCTATAACAAATGTACAGTACATAATTTAGAAATGTCTTAACACTATCTTAAGTAAATGCTACTAAAAATTAACTATAAAATAAACAGTAACGTAATAATATTTTGTCTGTTTTTCAAAATCACATCCACATCCCTGTCAAATATTGTTTAAAATCATCACCGTGCAGAAGTTAAGGTTGCTTTGCTTGCCAAAAAGACAGTCCTGTATATTCTTATATATTTTCAGTTTGGATTTTAAAAACTCTAAGACAGTATTGCTGCTACAGGTCCTCTGTAACATCTCCTTGTTGTGTTTTTTTTTCCACAGGATATTTGTTTTCTTTAGAATAAAGGTCCACCAGGAAAGGCAGCAGACTCAATTAGTCTTACAGACAGAATTTACAGTAAACTTTTCTAGTGACATAAAATTACTATAGTGGTTAAAGTAACCTTAGTACTCCAGGGTGCTATAGTTCATGTTGGGCTGACCTGTGCAGTTCCTGGGTTTGGCAAATCTGATAATGAGTGAATTTGTACAGCAATGTGCCCAGTCTGCATCAGATACAATAACAATTAAACCATCCTTGTAAATATGAAAGTAGGCTTTTTCCAAATTGGGGAAGGCAAACAATATTTTAGTACACATACTTCCCTTGCCATTAGTAAGGTCTATGAATATTTGTATTTTAAATAACAGGGAAAAGAAAAGTGTCCCTAGTACAGTACACTGGAATATACTTTTTTTCTGTTCATTCATTTGAAAGCGTGGGTGAGCAAAGTTGGTGTATGTTCACATACATCCCTACACCTCACCCTTGTCCTCTAAGAATTGGTGTGCCCTGAATTTATTAACAGGTGCAAAAGCCTTTAGATATTAGTATTTATGAACTCCTTACCAATGGCTATTGTTATACAGAGGTTAGCAGCACTCATGTTTTCATCTACATTGATTAAGACCCATTGTTACAGGACTAACAGATGTGTAATAAAGATAACTTTACAAAGCAGATACTGTGCATGAATATTCTAACATATTTTATCACCTTTGTTGATTTAAGTACTATTATAATGTAGGGACTGAAGCTAACTGTTGTCTCTTAAAGTGAAATATATACAGACTGATTTGCAACATTTAATTCATTGCATGTGATTTTTTATGCATTATTAAATATATCATTATTAATTGTTCTCAAGTAATCCGTCCCTTCTGATGCTAAATGCGGGTGTAATGTTGCAACTAAGATAATCACTGTTGATTTTAATGTTATTGTATGTTGATTAATATTACATATTAAGCTTAAACATAACCTTTTGCCAAAAATAGATAAGATTGTTTAAATTCAATTGGCAGGTGCCATGGGTTTGTTACATCTAGTTAAATGTTGGAGTTGAAGTTTTCACTGTGTATTTTTCTTCATATTAAAACTATAGGCTTTATTAATCTTTTCAAAGAAAACAATGTGATTTTTGTTTTAAAATGTTTATGTTTTGAAATATTACTTCTGAATAAAAAAAGTTTATATCTTTTCTTTGGTGACTATGTAAATAACCATATTTTTGAGGACAAAAATGTGTGAAGATATATAGGTTGTTTCTATTGTAAACAATATATTTACTAATAAAATAAAATTGGTGGAAATCAACTTACATTTTAGAGTATTTGTATAATATTTTAAATGAACATAATGATTTGTACAAGAAAGCTTTGAGTAAGATGTACATAACTTGAGAAAGTTTATTATATCATTGCACTTATTAAGGTTGCAAAAACCTAATATTTTTAATACAAATGAAGTATTAAAATGCATTGTCTTCACTTATATTGGTTTGTTTTTGTATCTAAAGCACTTAATAAACATTCTTTGTTAAATGTTTCACAGTGGAAATTTTGTTTTCGGAGCAGGAAAAGAAAATTAAAAGTTTACATTCAATATTCAGAACTAAGGAAATATCTGTATAACATAAACATTTATTGAAACATTTATTTTTTACACCATTTTAGTTTGTATGCTGTAGTTGAATTTCTCTAAAACGTACAACATATAATTAAAAAGTACATGATTCCATGATGGAAAATAAAGAAAGAAGAAAAAGTAACATAACTGATGTGATTCAAGTAGGTACTGTAGCTGTGTCAACTTGCGTAGGCTGCAAAGGAACAAGTTAAAGGGTTATTCCATGCTGAAAAGAGAAGAAAGGAAACTTTCGGCTGTGGAGCCTTCTTCGGGTGTACGAGATGTGATATCTTCATATGTAATATACAAACTAGAAACAAACTTCGTAGTTTATTTATTACAATAAGATAATAAATCACAAACAACTTCTAGTTTTATAATTATACATTAGCATTTCAGCAGAAGTTTGATTAAAGTATTTGCCATAAGCATATTATTTCTTGAAAACCTTAATATTTTATGGTAACTGCACTTTAGATATTTTTTATAAAAAAGAAGCTAAAGCTACAACTCATACAGCAGATTAAAGTATAGGGGCCTGAACTGGTCCAGTGACATGATATTATGTTATTGTAAATCCACTTTCTGACAACATGCATTCAGACAGCATTTCAGGAAAAAAATCAAACTGATGCAATCACTCTTTGTAGAAAGCCTTAATAGAATTACTAAACTAAAACCATACACTTTGGATATCATCTTGTTTTGCAGGTAAGCACAAAGCAATGTGTGTTTACAAAAGATACAGGGGTGGGGCCGATTGTAGCTCTGTAATAATAATTATAATAATAAATACGATGGCAGCCATAGTGCGCCAGAATGCTCACCACACATCAGCTCTCAGTAGGGTGGAGAACAGAGTGATGAAGTCAATTCACAGATGGGGATTATTAGGAGGCCACGATTGGTAAGGGCCAATGGGAAATTTGGCTAGAACGCCAGGGTTACACCCCTACTCTTTTCAAGAAACGCCCTGGGATTTTTATTGACCATAGTCAGGACCTCGGTTTTATGTCTCATCTAAAGGAAGGCTCCTTTTTACAGTATAGTGTCCCTGTCACTATATGGGGGCATTAGGACCCACACAGGCCACAGGGTGAGCGCCCCCTGCTGGCCCCACTAACACCTCTTCCAGCAGCAACATCAGCTTTCCCAGGAGGTCTCCCATCCAGGTACTGACCAGGCTCACACTGCTGAGCTCCAGTGGGCTGCTATTTGTGAGTTGGAGGGGGATATAGCTGCTGGCCTGAGAGCCCGTTGTGTCTTACTATACTATACATTGTGACTTGAAGAGAAAACAAGAAGGCTTGAAGAAAATGAAAGGAAGCATTACAACCATCTCACTCATCAGGTTTCTAATACAGTAGCTCATGACTTCTGTTAACTTTAAGTTACAGTATATAAAGAACTTAAAGTTCATAAGAAGTTCAAAAGGCTGCATTGTTTTAGCAAGTCTTAATTCTCCATGAGCCTTTGTCAACATTAATTTAAAACAATAAACTAAGTGCATGTCTTGATGGAACTGCTAAATGTTTCTTCTTAAGTTGTATTTACAACTCAGCAGACAGGGTGAGGAGCTCGGCAATCCAGGACAGCCTCAGAGTAGAGTCGCTGCTCCTCCAGATCAAGAGGAGCCGGTTGAGGTGGTTTGGGCGTCTTACAAGGATGCACGTCCCACTGGGTGGAGACCCTGTGGCAGACTAAGGACACACTGGAGGGATTATATCTCTCAGCTGGCTTGGGAGCACCATGTGGATCCCCCAGGAGGAGCTGGAATCTGTTGCTGGAGACAGGGAAGTCTGAGCAGATCTACTTGGCCTGCTGCAACCGTGACCCTCACCAGGAAAAGCAGAGTGAAAATGGATGGATGGACAGACACTCACTTCCAGATCTTTCTTTCTTCAAATCAATAGATGAAGCTTTAATTAAGATAGTTAACATATTTGATTTTCAATTTACAAGGAAAAGACAAGTAAATCAACTGTTAAGCAAGGTTATGGCCATAGTATAAATGAGAAATTGTATCTGTTTTTAAATTGGGAAATCTCCGTATGAGGGGATTAATTGGAATTCATTAACAAAGGGTGTGAAGGGTGATCTACTGTAGGTTGAAATGTGTTTTACGTAAAGCTCGTAACTGATAGACACATGATAGGGTTGAAAGATCAGCTTCAATGACTTTCTGACGTAGTTTAACAATGCTGCCCAGTTTGTTCTTACTCCTTAGATTCAGATTCCCAATCCAGAAAATCAAGTAATAGTTAAATTGAATGCTCAATTCTTACACCAACATCACTCAATGGAAAATATTGGCAGCTCCCTGAATGTTAATAAGCTTTCACCTGTTTCAAAACAATTTATCCTCTTCATGGGTTATGAGTCCTATATCTACCCAGGCTGGTATACAAGAAATGTTATGCTCTTGATGACAATCTGATGCACACATTTTTAGGATCTGTGGGAGACTTATTCCCCGCCAGGTTTTAATGTTTTTATCTTTGACTTTCCTCAGCCTGTGGTGTGCAATGTGACACTCTTTTACCCTTTGACCCATTAGCTGATCTGGCTGTTTCCACAGTCACTTCTATTTTTGCTTCTAAAATTAGTTCCCTTAAGTTATTTTCACATAGTATCTGGAAATATTACAATCTGGAACTATACTTTTCATTCTTCTAAACAATTAACACACTAGTTAATCCATTTCAAAGATACACATGGAATGAATGCAATAATGTAACTGTACTTCCAGATGAAGATCTCAAACCTCTCTGTCATAGATGAGCGAGATATTATCCCCAAGGAACAAATTGTTTTACAGCAGCAGACAATACAAAAAACCCCACATAAACAAACAATAAATATTAATTCCTAAGCAAGAGAATCAACTGTGAAGCAAGGTTATGGCCATAGGTATAAATGAGAACTTGTATCTGTTTTTAAATGGGGAAATCTCTGTATGAAGGATACTGTATTTACATAATGCTCATAACTGATAGACACATGATAGGGTTGAAAGATCAGCTTCAATGACTTTCTGACATACTGTAGTTTGACGACACTGCCCAGTTTGTTCTTACTCCTTAGATTCAAATTCCCAAACCAGAAAATCAGGGTAAAAGTTCAAGCAGATTCAATTAAAGACTTATAAAACATGATCAACAATGAATTATTAACCTTAAAATGCTTAAGCTTTCTTAAGAAAAATAGTAGCAATTGCCCTTTTTTGAAAACAAAATCCATGTTTACCTTAAAAATTTACTGTAACTTGCAATCCAGGGCAGTCCTTGTATTTACCAACCAACTCCACTGATTGTGGCCTGATAGAGGTTTGAGTTGGGGGTGAGAGGGCTCTTCCTGAAATCACTTGCCATGTCTTTGGTCTGAGTGAGATTCAGCTTTTTATATTTTTGTTCACACCAAGTGGAGGCTCATCTACAACTGGCCCATGGACCCCATCAGCTGCATGCAGCAAACTGGCAATGACAGAGTAGTCTGCAGATTTCATCATGTGTCTGAAGTGGTGGCCTACTCTTACAGTCGTTTCTGTACAGGACAAAGGGACAAGACGTGCTCATTCTGTGAACACAGTATGTTTTGGGTGCTTGGGACTGAAATACAGCTCTAATTTGGATGATGCAGTTAGAAAAGGTATGGATTGAATTTTTGTTTGCACTTCTTTACTTCAGTTTATCAATAGTTGCCACTAGGGGGTGATAATTTTTTTTTCCCAATCTTGACAGGGTTACAGTAACTGCAGTTAAAAAATATTTTATGGTTGGTTGAAGATGGGGATACCCATAAATTGACCTTTACTTCGTTCATTTATAGAAGTTGTTGAAGTGTAAAGAAGCACAGGTAGATTATATGTTGCTTGTTCTGAAAAAGAAAGATAGAATGTTCAAAAAGACAGTATTATCTGTTTCATGGGATAACTCATGGTGTTATCATATAATGTAATGAAGATTTTTATTTATATATACATTTGTTTTGACCTGCATCCTTTCAGATAATCTCACTGTGGATTATTCTTTATTTCAAAGTCTTCATTATACACACTGTATCATCAAAAAGACAAAAAATGTTTTAAATTTCTTTAATTCTCTAAATAGTTTATTAGAAAGCACTGTTTTTCATCTGAAATGTCAAACATTTTCTGACTAGATAGAAAACGACCTCTATCAATAGATAAAATAATTGTTTATTCATTTTTTATCAGAAGAGGGCAGTAAATACAATGAAACATTTTGAGAAACAAAAAATGCTGGTGATTACAATAACTGCATGCCAAAACAATTTAATTGTATACTCTAAAATCCCTAAAATAGAAATCCACAATCTATTTCCCTTACACTTATGTAATTTGTACTTGTAGTGTCATGCGGTTTTGTATTTGTAGTGTCATGCTGTTCCATTAATCTGTTTATTTGAGAAATCATATCAGTGACTCATTTAACATTTAAGAGTAGAGCTTCTGAAGCCACTATTATCTTTTTTAATACTGAACGCACCAACTAAAAGAGCTTCTTTAAAATTGTTTCTACAGAAGCTTCTTCAAAAGCTTCTGTAACAATAAGAGGTATAATAATATATCAAATTACTTTTAATGATGAGTGTTTTACACACTGTTTCTCTAAGTCTGATTCAGGAATACCATTGATCTATAATTATTCATTCACTAAACATTCACTGTTTCTTACAGTCATGTTACAAATGCAGAACCTAATTAAAACTTTGGGATTTGGCTCCCTGTTACTGAGGGTCCAGTCTGTTTCAAGAGATAGAAAACGGCAAGCCAGATCCTGAGCTGAAGCTTTTCCAACCAACAATGGCTAAAGCCACACACAGCTGCCTCAGGGAGAATAGCAGTGGTCCCAGCCAGCAAGTGCTAACAGAGAGTAGGTGACAGTGGTCCCAGGCAGAAAGGGCTATAGAGAGGCTCAGATTTAAAAAAATATATATAATTGGGTTTAAAACTCTAGTGTCAGGCAAGTACTGAGATGAGAGGGAGATAGAGAGCCACTGCTGTGTCATGGACATGTGTTGGTTACAGAGAGACATCCCTGGATAAACAGGTTTGGCCGGGAAAGTTAGTGATCTGGTCCTTGGTGAAAAGTTGAGTTGAAGTGAAGATCGAGACTTTGTCGATATGGCATTAATCAGACTGACTGGTAGTGAAAATCTAGTGAGCGTTAAGAGCATGTGTGTGAGCACAGCCAAGGGAAGACCGGTGCAGAAGGAAGAGGTATGTGCAGTATTCTGTAAAATAGAAAGAATATGGAAGAGCTTGCATCACAAAGGTGTTTTGAAAGAATAGGACAGACCATTTAAAATGTGAAAAAAACAGATGGTACAGGATTGTGGTGGTGTTTGTGCCAGTGTTTGTTACAGTTGGACTTTGAAGAGTCTACCCTTTAAAGCAGCTTTGAAAAAAAACATTTTGGCATCTTATGTAACATACTGTACTGTTAGTCATGCAATCTGATATTAGGGTAGGTTTTGCTCAGAAACACATCTGCGTGCCTCCCCCACTTAGCAGATATCTCGGAATAATGGTGAATCTGATCTCCCTGTTACGCCTCAAGGTGATAGACTGTGAACCACCTTCTCAAGGAAAGATAAGAGTTGCAAAGTTACCATCACCCCTCTGATACATAATCAAAACCCCTCTGATATGTAGGAATGCTAATTTAAAATTAAAACTTCTCCTCAGAGACCAGAAAGAAGGGCCATAAAACTGGTAGGGCATGCGAGAAATGGTTAAATAATGGCATTCATAATCGTTATTGCATAATCATTATACCGTAATTGTACAGTATGAATAAGCATGCATTTCTGCTCAAACTAAAATTCAAGTTTTCTAATGCTTAGTTGTTTTATTTCTAAATAACTTTCACTTTTCTAATGTTTCTTTTTTTCAACCATTTCTTTCAATAATTCTTCAATTTGTACTATTTTTAGTAGAAGTAAGTGTTTTGTGGTCCTATTTATGTTTGGCTATCTATCATCACTGATAATAGAGCATTCTATTGAATACACAATTCACTAGGCAATATTAATATGGGCTTTTTGAAAATATTAACATGTTTCTTTAAAAATGCAAATAAGTAAAAAAAAATAAATCTTTATTGTATTCCACCCAGTACCGATCAAGCATTCATTTCATAGAGTTGCAACCTTTTGAAGATCACTGCCCCTAGGATTGACTAGGTTTCAGCTACAAACAGGAGTGATCTTCATTCACCTTGTCTTATATATTTATTTAGAAATATCATGGTAGTTTTGTTTCCCAGCCTATAACCATCACACTATCTGATAGAATACCGTTGATCAAATTATTTTATAGAAAAACTGAGATTATACAGTGTGTTGTGGATGGTGATATGATGTGTGAAGAAAATGAGGTCATCTATTTTGATATTTACTTAACAAAATTCCAACAAAGAAATTTAACACTATAATTTGTTTTTTTACTCATTTATTAAAGCTCTGTTAGGCCTCTTCTTTTTGCTATTTTATTCTTGGACATGATCTGGACTTCTTTTAAATTAATTTTGGATTGTTAGATTAAAAATCCAAAAAAACAAGGATGTTAGTTCCTTCTTCATTTCACATTACTGTATATACTGTATATCTCCACCTGAGAAAATAAAGGTTTCTTTTTCAGTTCTTAGTTTTAATGATCTCACGGCTTGGTGGGACTAGCAGTGGGCTGAGAGCTATATGGGAGAATCCACTTGTTGGGTAAAAGGCGGTTTAAACCCAAAGGAACTGCAGGCAAGAGTCCTGACAGGTTTCCAGGCAGCAGATAAGATGCTGTAGCAACAGTGCAGAGATTGCAGGCGGTCAGTCATACAGGCAGGGATTCGGCTGTACAGCCAGTCAGCCACACAGTGGCTCGGGAGTTGCAACCATGTCATAGTGTTGGAGACAAGCGAAAGCACCAAGGGCAAACCCATTTTGGGTGGTCAGGCAGGGGAGATGTGGAAAAGAAAACAAAGCCAGGGCAGATCCAGGAATTGTGGTCTAGGAACAAAGCAAAGTGAGGAATCCAAAGAAGAGTACAGGTGACAAAGCTAAGGAAAACTCCAGAGACTCAGAGATCAAGCTCTGTAATGGAGCCCAGAGCAGAGTGTGAGCAGACGAGGTGGTAACTGCAGCCACGTGCTCTGGCTCTCCTGTCAGTTGTGTCCATGGCAACCTGTGCTGAGTGGCAGGTGGGTGGATCAGAGGCCGGCTGCCATCCCAGAGCAGCAGCCAGGGTGAGCACGAAAAGTTTTGCAAATGTTCCTTCTTTGTATTAACAGCATATTATCACATATCTGTTCCAACATCATTTAAAGGAAGGACATAATGATGGTGACAGTATGTGAAATTAGAGGTTCTGTTTACCGGGAGCTATGTGATACTCAGGTTTGTCATTTCACAGATGTATTTTTATTCACAAAATGTCATACCAGGAAGTAAGATAGGTTTTATATATTATTTAAAATGACAATGGAGCCACTCTCATTACTTTATCCAATTCAGATTCAGTCCTGCACATTTGTGTATTTAATACAAAAAGTAACTGTAATACTTGTGTTATTCTTGACTTAATTTCTCGTAAGTCTGAAATTTTGTGGTAAGCATGCCTATACAGATTTCTGCCTCTGAATTAATGATGCTTATAATTCTTAAGATTTGGTATTAAAGTGGCTTTCATTGTTTTACAACACAAGATCTAGGTCCAATTCATTTGTTTTTGTGTTTTTGTTTTTGTGCACTCAGCTCAGCAATTGTTACTGGCCTGCAGCTGGAAACTATATATTGTCAGATTACAAAAACTAAAGATTTACTCATCCATCGTACCATTGCACGGCAAATGGCAGAGGTGATAAAATGCCCTGAAACTCACTGGCACTCCAAACATGCGGACACATGGTGGAGTGGAAAGTGAAGTGAGAAAGGCCAAGAGCTCAGAGATCAAAACCCAGCTGTTTGAGATCTGAGTCTCGTCAACATTCCTCACTTTGAGCTCTGAGAAAGAACTTTTTATTCCAGCAAATTAACAAACCATCCTTATATGGTAAAGCCTGCTGTGATTAAAGAGAGTGAGCAAGGAATTTTTTGCTTGGAGCAAGACTTTTCTACTGAGCTATATCTCTGTTCAAAGGGGTATGTGTCAAAACAGTTTTATTTTTCCATAAAAAAACAGTAAAATCAAAATAAATGTAATACCATAAGTCTCCAAGGTCTGTGTTATTGATGTTTTGTTTAGTTGTTGTGGTAAGGCGGGGGCTGAAGGGCAGCACTCATGTAAAATGTATCACACTGTTTGTATGGTCTGAGCTTCTCCTGTTTATATTAAAATTATGTGGGTGCAGCGTCTATCCCTTTCTCTTTTAATACAGTGTTGCTTAATTCCTGGCAAAAGAAAATGTTAGTTTTCAGCCCTGGAAATGTGCCTGGGTAAACACCACACTTGCCTGCTCTGACTCTTTCCTGGGGGAGGAAGACAAATGTTCCAGCTTAGTGTGGTGGTGAGTCTCAACATCACCACTGAAATCCAGAAGCCAGTATGACGACAATGGACTAAGCAGGAGACAGGAAGAGAAGCTAACACTAAAAATGTTTAAAACAGAACAGATGGAAAAAGACATGCAATTTCCAGACATGAATGCTGATCTGCTACACCCGTTTTTATAGTTCATTTAACCACAGGCTAGCCAGCTGCTCAGACAAGGGCAGATCATAAAACTGGGAGTTTTCAATACAACATTTCATAGCACATAAAAAACCCCGTAACATTCATTAACATGCTTCATTTGGAATAATGTAAATGACAGTATTTTTAATAAACATTCATTCATTATTTTTATCTCATAGGGATAAGTTACTTACTGTATTTTTAATGACATAAAAAATGTACAGTATATGATCATCTGTTTAAAGTACATCTATAACATAATTGTTTTGTGTTTAGACTGGGTAGTGGAAAGTTTTAAATGTCCTGGTCAACCCAATTACCACAATTACCTGACACTTTCTAGAGTATAAACACTCCACAAAGAATAACTGTCATCCCTTTAATGAAAAATAAAGTTAATACAGTAGCACAAAGCACAATAAAATATTCTTAACAGATGTCTTTTGCAATCAATTAATCTTTCCATATGCATATATTGTAAATTTGATGCAAATGAAAAATGTTTACAGTGCATTAATAAACATTTATTTGTGCGAGTACTCTAGATTTAAATATTTTGTTGGAAAAAGGTGAATGTTTCTAAATGTCTTGAACCATTCTAATTATAATATTAAAAATGTAGAAGTAAAACATAGGAATTAGCAAAATATAGTGTGAGGAAACGTTTTTTTTTTAAATCAATATACTAATTTTCAAAGGAACTCATTTTTTCCTGCATGCATACTTTTTGAAAAATAAAAGGAAATTTTATACATAATATTTCAGACAAGGACTTACTGTTAAAATCTAATATACTTTACACCTCCTGATTTACAGAAACATCTATGCTTTTAACTATACATATACAGTAGTTACATAGTAACTATACTATTTTTTGCTTTTTTGTAACCACATATTGTCTAGAGCACACACAATGATACCCTTGAGTGACTTTGTTTCATAAGCATTAAATCAACTCATTAGTGTTACAGTTGAATGGGCACAGATAATGAGGTGCTTTAACCTGTTGAGTGTCAAGTTTTGTAAACGTCAAGAAACACACAGGAAACAGTGACTACTCAGCTGTACATTGATCAAGATCTTGAACCTCATGTGCTCTGTTTTTCCTGACTTGAGGAAATTCTAGCAGGACAATGCTTGTCTTCATGCTGCTGTTGTAACAGTATCTGTTTTGGAAGGTGAGAATGCGACATGCCATTGACATTCCTAAGCCCCATTGAGCATTTGTGTGATAAATTGAGATGGTGTGACACCTAGGGCTCAGAGACCAGTGAACTGGTACTTGCTTGACCAGCCTGTATGAATAGAAAGGAACAGAATTCTACAGGATAGAATGTGACGCTGATGCAAACCATGCATCACAGATGTACTACAGTACTTGTTGTTTCCAACAATGGTCACAGGTGCTACTTATTTTTACTGTAGACCCCTGTGTTGATCAGCCCTGTTGATGACAAATGTTAATTAGCTTAATGAATGTAATGATAACATGTCTGTTCAATACAAAGTCAGTGCACTCACTTACTTTGTTAATATGTTGAAGTTAAGTGATAGGCTTCTTTTTATACTATCTATTTATATATATACATTGAACCATACCTAAGTATTTCTTAACAATATCAAGAACTCTATGTGCCAGGTGAGAATCTACTGTATATTGCAAAATGTAGAGTTAACCTAAGTAGAGTCTTTGCACACTGTTTTGTTTTAGATATGGAATGACACCATTAAAAGAATGTTTAATAAATCTTTCAAGTGTTTGTAATGTAATGCAATTATTTAGACATTTATTCGATAGCCTGTATAAACACAATAAATGTAGTTTGCATACACAGAAATACAACAGAAGTGTTTTGATGAGCATACCAACAGTGCCAGGCTTTAGTTTACTTGGAACTAAAATATATTAAGGCCATTACATCATTGTTTATAATTATTTACAGGGCTGTTAGTGCATTAGTGAAATGACTGTTTCAGTAAACCTGTGTATACTGTGTAACAATACATAACATTCTGTTATATCTTTAAGCAATTTTATACTGTAATTCACAATATCAGAATTGTACAGTATTTGTACAATGCACGGGATCTATAGCCAGAAATCATATATACTGTGTAAACTTATAAATACCCTGTAGTGTTTTCCCTAGATGTCTTTCTTTGTTTCCATACTTCTGTGTGACTTTTAATGCCTCTAGCATTTTAAATCCTTGATACTACAAAATAGCAACATTTCAGTTAAAAGCTTTGTACCTTAGCAGCTATTATTTGCAACAGAGTGTTGAATATTATAGATGAAAGTTTATGGAATTTCATGGGATGTTTGAGACAATCACTTAGCTTCAGATTTTCCGCACACAGATAAAATGGCATCCAGTACTGTCCTAATATTTAAAAAAATGTCACACCACAAAAGAGGTGCAAACTCTACATATAGAAAGGAAAGCAAAACAAGGTTTAATGAGCTGAACTCTTTTCTATTAAAAAAACAGGATAAGTTCTTTTCTGTAACAAAAAAAGAAAGCTTTAATATGGTAATCCACACAGAGAAGTACAATAATTCAGCATTAAGAGTCTAGTGTGTGATCTCTCTCTCAAATTAGTTTTTTTTCTTGTGCTATTAAGCATTATTTATTTATTTTACTTAGCTTGGGTTACCTGGATAAAGCAGTGCTCTGAAAGCCCAGTACCATTAGGTTTCATGATCATGGTTTTGAGTATGCAGGACTGTATACTGAGTGGCATTAAAATGCCAAAAATAAGTAATGGAACCAGTAGCATTTTTTACATATTTAAAGCTACTCAGTATATGATAAACGAAGCAATGCTTTTAAGTTGCTCAGTATTTGAACCCTGATATCTGGGCTGACAGCTGTCATTGTGCTCAGCCATTTCCTGAAGAAGAGGCAGAATTACTGATGGAACAATTGTGTATGGTAATTCGCAGGTACACAGTGGGCAAAGGAAGGTTAGGGTTCATCCAGAAACACATTTTAAAATGGAACTGGACATTTGTTAATTAGAACATTATTTAATCTGTGAATGTTCTCTTTAATTCAACTTGTATCAGCCACAAGTTAAAAAAATAACATCCACTCTTTTTTGAATGACATTCAGTACAAAAGCTATAGTTTACCAACATGATGGTGACCACAGGATTTTCCACAGACTTTCCATCCTTTTGTGCACCTTTAATGTGACCCTCAAAAACATTGACTCCGTCGAAGAGGTTTGTGAATAACAACTGCCAGTCTGTTAACAAATTTCTCTGGGATAATTATAGTTAACAGAAGTTAGAGTGACAGAGATTTTAACCGATCTGTTACATGATGAACATTGTCAGCACCATGTGTAAAAACAATTAAACATTTGTAATTACATTATGTGGCCACATAGTGAACATGAACATGCAATTTGCAAAAAATCCAATATCAGAGATCAGATTATTGTTTTAAGGTTTTACAATGTTTTACATTTTTAAATAAACACATGTATATATTAGGCAGTCTTTCAACACTACACATCACTTAAGAACAATAATACATGGATAAGTAAATTTAACATTTTTGTATTTTTTGCATTAAAAGAGCAACATTTTTTCAAATGCATAGCAGGGGCGCACAATTTAAGAGCAAGATTTAATTTTCTTACATTCTTGGAGTATTTTAAAGTTTTGATGACAATAACATGCATATATACACTATGTATATTTTATTTAATATAGCTGTCTTCATCCACAGTAGTACTGTAATTGAAATTAAGTCTTGTTTAAGATCAAGTGGGAATGCAAGTGGGTTTTTCTCAGTCAGCATCTGAAGGTAGGTGTTTCACTAACATAAAGTATAAGTGCATGATTAAGGTCTAGAGAATAGGAGTCATTCTAAATTATACAGATTATCGTCAGAAAATCTTACTGTCAGGTGCAATTTACCACATCCACATTTTTACATTTATAATCATGAACATCCAACTGTTTTGCAGGGTTCTGCAATCTGGTGAGCTATGCCTGTTACCACCAACTGTGTTCTGCATCCAAAATATTAGAATATAGCCAAGAGATTGATTGACATTTTAAGCTTTATGTTCCACATGTAATTACTGTGTCACAATTGTAATCCCTCCTCTTAAGGGATCTTTCACATTTTAGTTGCTTATGTACACCTGCCTCCTATCCTGCCCCTCCTTATTTAAGTCAGACACTCTTACTATTCCGGGCTCAGCATTTGGAAGATGGACGCCCGGAAGCCCACCTACTAGTGGGTCCTGGAGTGACCTGATGGCATAGGCTTCACCACGGCGTCCTGACCATCTGAGTCCGGGGCTCGGAGTCTTGGCCCCGTTAACCCGTTTTTTATTCACAATCCCTGCACCGGATCCCGTTCCAGTTTTTAAATCTTGTCTTGTTTTTGTCTTGGATGGATCACCCGGCTCTGGACTCTTGGACATCGCCCTAGATTTTCCCTTGGACTCCTCTGGACTAGTTCGCCATGGCCACACCCCCCCGAGCAACAGTGCACAGTTGTCACACCCCCCTGTTTGTCAACCTGCCCAGTTCCTCGTCGTCTCCTCCCTGCGTCCATTTCCACTTACTCCCGGGTTATACCTTCTGCATAGGGTCCTGACCTAAGCATCGCTACAACTGTTAATGGCTTCATGTGTTTCATGTTTTCACTCTGTATACAGTACATTCATGTGTATACAGAGGACAGGCAAACAATTAAGTGAAAACTCATAACAGAATAATGTGAGAGAGCAGCTCCTACCTCACTGTGCTTCTTTACTTATCCAAACACATCCCTGTGTTATCAGTTGCCTTGGAAACTGCTGTTGATACTGTACCTATCCAGCAAAAATATGTGAGATGAATTCAGAAAGTATTTTTTTAAACAGTTGTTGTGAAATCCTATAATCCTGTATTTTTTTTTAAACAAAACTTTTTTTTGTGGTACTACAAGGATTGACTATCATAAGTCTAGTTTTTTATTGTAACAGAAAATTTACCTTGTGATAATGATTTGATTCCTTTTCTAATATAGAGGAAAACTATTAATATAATCAAACTATACAGGCCACCTTATTAATTTGTATGCAACAGTACTTAAAATAACTTTAAATGTGAAAGCCTCATCTGATTGTACCTTGTTTTGTGCTGATTTACTAAGAAAAACAAATGCATTGTTTCTTCTTTACAAATAACTCTTGAATCCACATTCATACTACAGAATAAGCAGTATTTATTGGAGTGGTGGCTCTGTGGCTAAGGATCTGTGCTTGTGACTGGAAGGTTGCCGGTTCAAATCCCGCGGCCGGCAGAGGAATCCTACTCCGTTGGGCCCCTGAGCAAGGCCCTTAACCCCAACTGCTCCAGGGGTGCCGTACAATGGCAGACCCTGTGCTCTGACCCCAAGCTTCTCTCCCTGTCTCTGTGTCTGTGTCTCCCTGGAGAAAAGCTGGGGTATGTGAAAAGATGCATTCCTAATGCAAGAAATTGTATAGGGCTAATAAAAACATTATACATTATTATTTGTAATATGCATCTGCTAATTGTTAAAAAGACATTAATTGGGTGTTGGATCTGAATTAAGTAAAATGAATTTCAGTCAATTGCATTAAAGCCAGATCCATGGAAACAGAACTATGCTAATGACACAGACCAAAGAGCTCATCAGCCTAGATCAGCATGAACTGACGCAGCATCAGTTAGATATTTCAAGTTATTCTAAATGATAAAGTACACAGAAAACGTTTGCTGCATACAGTCTCTTTTTTCACAATAATACTGTTAATGTTATTACACCCCACAGTACAAAAACACTCAGTGCAGTCAAACAGATGTGCACTTTAGTTTAAAGAAAACTACATGAAAAGCTTTTTAAATGGTTAGATGATGGTCATATACTGTATTAACTGGTAAAAGCAATGACATAATTCATGAAACTTATTTTCTTTACCTTCAATGTACATTTCATAAAAGTTATTGTTCACAGTGTTCACAAAACAGATATTTCTATGAAACTACAGTATATTTTCTAAGAATGTCTTTCAGTGTTAATGTTTATCAGTCCTTACTTTTCCTATAAAAAAGTCACTATAAATGTTTCAACCTGCGAAATCTTGTAGAAGCTGTGTTCCTGGTAAGGTCTACCACAGTCCATGAAAGCTTGTGTCTTGTTATAATTTTGTTCTGATTAAATAATTCAGCTCAGTCCAGCTGTTTTTGATTTTTTTTTGTAGTTTCACTGTCAATTCCACGCATACGTTAACTATATGGAACATCAGAATTAAAATATTGATCTATTGATAAATGTATGTTTTTAGAACACCATTGTATGCAGATTATGGATATTGATTGATTGACTGAATATTGATTGACAGTATTTTGATTATACTGAATACATTATTTTGATTATTTGGTCATTCATTTATTTAGGGTAGTGGAAGGTTTTTCATACAGATAGAAAACACAAACAAAAATACAAAATAGAAAACATTGAGGCAGAAGAGCCTACTTACTTGCAGTAGGTATTTATGTTGAAACTTCAATTACATCTTCTAGGAAAGGCGGGAAAGCAATTACATAGGGAAACAAAGTGTTAGTACAATTAAAAGCTTAGAATTCAAATCCAGGGAAGTTATATTAAAATGCTATAAACACTAGTAAGACCTATTTTAAAATGTTAAGTATAATTTCACTCACCACGTTATAGAAAATATATTACTGCTCTGGAGACAGTTCATAGCAACCAGAAGACATAGTGTATTCTCTCTTGGGCTTAAGAGAATGACCTTCATTGACAGGCTGAAATGATATAAACATTTTTGGTCTTGAACAGTGAGGATTATGAGGTTACCTGACACAAGTGTTCCAAATACTCAAAAGTACTGAGAAAGTTAACCCACTTTGTGGCTTGTCACTTTAGAATTAACAGTGGATACCAGTGAAAATGCAAACCAGAAGACACAAATGGAAACTACATGGGAGTGCATTTAAAACCTAGTACTGGAGTCACTCCACGCAAAGGGTGGTTGGAACATGGAACAAGCCATGCTGTTGAAGCAGAACGTTTGTACCTACTTCCTGATGCTGTTTATGTAGCAGTGAATTTTGTATGGCATGAAAACATATACCACTTATATCCTATGATTCCTTCTACAGTACCTTAATTTTCAATTTTTATGACATTTTCTATGGAAATTGTTGATGTTCTTTATCTTTACACTGTTGCTTGTTTGTGTCATAATATCCAAATATACCGAAAACAGGCTGGTCAGATGAGCACTGTTTCAGGCATGTTATTTTGTCACATGATTCCAAAAGATAGAAAAAGAAATGGAAATGGGATGTTGAAATTTTATTGTATATAGTTTCATATGAATTATTGGTTTATAGAACATAATTATGTTTTTTGCATATATGTTTAAATAGAATTCCTGACTTTAAGACTAAAAACATGTCAGAAGTCAACTGAAACAATTTATGTTCTTAATTTCCAAAAGTAGTCATTACTGGGGAAATAATTTCCATTCCTAATATAAATATTTCCTAAATATTAAAAAAAAGTATTTTATTTTGTATTAAAATTGACATTCTTATGCTTGGGATATCCGAATTGTACTGTATGGCTTTGGCTTACTATCAAATCTGAAATATTTGAGCAGAAGCAGATTACACTAGAACTGCTGACACCAATAATATATTAAGAATGTTAAAAAATGTTCACATGAAGTATGATAAACATTAAAAACCAAAATAAATCACCCAGATAGTAAGTGTCTGCTACTATGTGTTTATTTACGTAATATATTAATTTTCTCTTTTCTTTTAAATGAAAAGCCAAGTTTATACTAGATGCTACAAAAAAGCAGACGCTGGATGACATCACATAATTAACAGGTCCCACCTCTCTTAAGCCTGGATGTTAACATTAAGATGATTCCAGAAGAAAGAGCAACACTGAGGGTGAGAGAGCAGCTGTGCTGAGCTTTGGGTATAACATCTGCTTCCAGAACTTATCGATCATTTACAGCAAGGTATGCAAACTACAGAGTACAAAGATGTACAGAATAATATATATTTACGTACTGTATATATTTCTGCATCACTGAAAGTGATTTCACCTTACTTTGCTTGTATACTGTACTTGTAATTGTGACTTCAGAATAGACTTCAATGTCGAAGAATGAAAGTTTGGATTTTAAATGTCTTATTTAGTTTTCTCTACTCCTATGACAATATTTGAAATGAAAATGCTTACATTTATCAGTCATTTTGAAAAATATTTTTTATATTTTGTAAATATAAATCAGATACTAAACCATCTAAATGAATTAAAAAGAGGTGAGCAGAAAAAAGGGTTTAACAAAAATGTTTCATTCTGACGTACAAAGGTTAAATTGACAGAATACAACGATACAAAAATACTAAGATTTGCTGTCAAAATGCCAAATCATAATTGTTTTTAAAGCCTCAGCTGTAGCTCTCCAGTTCAAACTTCTGTGGACTAAAGATAGATGTAAATTAACAGTCACTCTGGCACAGAGATGAGATCGCTATTGTATTGCTTTGTTTAGGGATAGCATATAAAGCATATAAAGAATCAAGTGATTTTATTTTTTCAGCAATAATCAGCATCATGTTGGTGTTCTTAAATATGAACCTATAAGTTGGAGTCAGGATGGAGACTCTGATATCACAAACTAAAAATAAAACTAAGTTAGCAGAATATGTACAAGTGTAGATAAATAATTATTTATTATAATATTTTGTTTTGTGTAACATTGTGAATTTGGCAAATTATTAATATGAATGTCTCTCACTTTTATCATTTTTTTCATTACCATGTAATTTTAAAGAAAGCTGCCTAGTAGAGGAGGGTGATCAAAACTAATTAAAAGGTTTAGTCTAAAATAATTAAAGTGTCAAAATTCACATTGAAGCTATAATTTTCTTTGCATATATTGTAGTAGAAGCATGCAAATTGACCGTCAAATCATGATGCAAAGCAAAAAGTACTAAAATGACTGATATACAAATATCTGTCACCAGAACTCCTATAGATATAAACGCGGCTGCTGTACCTGAAGCCACAGTATTTAACACATTAACAAATGGAAGGTCTGTTGGTACATCTTTCATACAGATGCCTTGATGCATGAAAGTCACAAAACCAATTGAAACCTAACTAAAACACACCTCTGTGGTTGGGAAACGGGTATTAATTAGACAAATAATTCGAGTTAGAATAACATTTCCAAAACAGGACCCATTATGGGTATATGTGAACATTTCACAAGTCTGTTTTATCATTCCCTTTCTGCACTTTATATTAAGCATTAAGGAGATAATACACTACATCTACAATATACATCTCAGTATAGGCCTACAAATATTAAAATATTAAGACAATATAAAATGTTCTCAATAAATACCTTTGAAATACCCAAAAACTAAAATTGAAAGTCTGGCTTTATAGAGAAGTACAGATTAATGCTATTACTACTAATATGTACAGTATTGGATTTTTTGTTCTATTTTTTCTATAACTAGAAATAAAATTGCTATTTTGCTTCCAATGAACAAGGGAACAAGATATTTTCTGGTTTGTTGATCTTTTTAAATTAATATAATAATAAAAACACATTTAATTTATTAAATTTTTTTTACAGTACTAGCTCAAGTACTATTATTATTATTTTTTTTTTAATGGGATTGTTCAGAACCCTGAAAATATATTCCTCAGAAATGCATGTTTTAATATTGTCTTGTTGTATGGAGTAAGGAGCCTTTAAGGTTAAAATGTAGGCTGTTCTAAATAACAATGATGAATCTTTTATTTTGAAACTCCACAACACACATCAATCACATAGTGCATCAGAGTAGGAACATCTTGTCCAAAAGATTGTATTGTTCTAAAGGGAGCTCTCACTGCTTAAATAAAATTTTAGTTTTTATTTTTTTTAGGTTTTCATTAAGTAGCTCTAAATTTTCTACCAGATCTAAACTGCAACTATAATGAAGAAATTGTTTTTTTTTACTTTATCCTAAAAAAACTACATTTTATTGCATAAAAATCACACTGTGTTGCAGCATGTTAGTCTATATGATGGACACCAATTCTTGCTTTTTTCATTTGACTTTTAACAGAACATTTCCTTATACTGAAGTTAATTTAGTTTTTGAGTATCGTTAAAACACTGCAAATTAGTTTGTTATTGTGAACTTCCCTTTCTATAATGTATTTCTCTCTTTCTGTAAAAAGGTGATTTCATTAGGTAACATATTTCTTAACAGCTTCCTAATGGGTTCCAACACAACAGAATGTACTGCATTGAGCCTTATTCCAGACAACGCTACAGACATCCTGAGCAACCAAACTGATTCAAGCCAGTGCCCTTCTTCTGAAGCCTGGAACTGGCTCTATGCCATGCAGCCTATTTACATGGGAGTCATTTGTGTACTGGGATTCGTAGGAAATGCATTTGTCTTGAGTGTTTTCTGCTTCCACAAAAAACATTGCACCGTAGCAGAGATTTACCTTGGAAACCTTGCAGCTGCAGACTTGTTGATGGTGTCCTGTCTGCCCTTCTGGGCCATTACTGTAGCCAATATGTTTGAATGGCACTTTGGGCATTCCCTGTGCCAGTTCATTAATGTTGGTATTAGCATGAATATGTACTGTAGTATCTATTTCCTGGTGCTTGTTAGCATTGATCGCTACCTGGCATTAGTAAAGACTATGTCTCACGGAAGAATGCGGAGTGTCTCCTGTGCCAAAATAAGCTGCTTTACAATTTGGATGTTTGGTTTTATAATGAGCATCCCAGTCATGTTGTTTAGGACGCCAAAATACTTCCCTGAGTATAATGTTACTGCATGCTACCTTGAATATCCTAGTTTGAAATGGGAAACCTCTTATAATCTTTTGCTCAGTCTGATTGGATTTTTCATACCATTATTGATTATTTCATATTGTACATACAAGATCATTGAAGCCCTGAGGAATAAAAAGATGCACAAGTTCAATACAGTTAAAACCGAGGGAAAGGCATCATTTCTGGTCCTTTCTGTGCTCCTTGTCTTCTTCTTATGTTGGATTCCTTTTCATTCAACAACATTTCTACACATTCTTTTTAACAACGGACTTTTCGGTGGATGTGTTTGGGAAGTCTTCCTTGATATAAGCAACCAGGTATCTAGTTATCTTGCTTATAGCAACAGCTGTTTGAATCCTGTACTGTATGTCATTGTGGGAAAGAACTTCAGAAAGAAGGCTAAAGAGGTGATTGAACAAATGTTTTTCAAAAGGGGTTCAACCAGTGAATCTTCTCGATCTCAGTATTTGTCAACATTGAAAACCTTTGTCTGACTTACAGTACATAATACTGTATATCAATTACTTGATGCTCTGTCCTGTGCAACCTTATTAACATTCTATGGAGTGATCAATTAATAATCTTTTTTAAAACACTTCTGTTGAACAATTTTCTGGAAATAATATTACATCAATCTACTTCAATATTTTCTACTGTTAATACAATACATACTTTTTATGTACAATATTTATAAATTGTGTAAGGAAGTATAAGATTTTATAAACAAATGACACAAGTTATAATAGATTTGTCTTTGTGCTTAATTTTTTTAATGGATGTGATGTATTATCCTTAAAAGAACAAATAAAACTCTTTTGTACTTTTGTTCTTTGTATTACAATATGTTTGATAAAAGAAATCACATTAAAGATACTAGAAACAATTTTGCAAGCTTCACAATATTATTTCCAAAACAAACAGTGGTCAAAACCATATTTTGCAGGGCTCAAAGAGACTGGGATTACTTGGGATTTCATGAACAGGGCAGCAGTGAGACTATAGGCTGAGATTCAAGACATGTTGGTGGCACAGTATAACCAGATAACCTGTGTAGCTCAAAATTGTTGCAGGGATCTGCTGTGATTGGGTGGCATAGATTTAGCTGGGTGGTTTTGGCCAGTGATCACATGCCAGAAGTGTTGTTTGGTATCTGTATGTGAGTCCCCAGAACAAATACAAAAATCGCGTTGCATAAAGAATCAATATCACTATTAGATTATCGGATTTTTGATTACTGTTCTTGAAACAGTTCAGAGGGGAACAAAACAGAAATGCGTAACTATCAATAGTTTAAACAAGTAAAAATAAAAAAATGCTTCTTGCAAATTATTAAAATAATTAAACAAAAATCCCCAATTTCCTCTGAGGTACACAATCAAATTCACAAGTACCTTTTGTGTTATGTTTTCCAGTTCTTGGAATTAAGAAAGACACACTCCTTGGCAGTCAAGAAAATAGCATTTTCTACCATCATTAATTTACTTTGACTAATTAACAGAGTTATCATCTTTAAGGTGCATTTCATTCACTACACATCATGTTGGTGTACGCAAATAGCTGTTTGGTATAGTAACCAGATTGTCTTGGAAACTGTATGCATAGATCATAAATGCAAATAATCTACACAAATCCTTTGTTTGGCAAGTAAATGTATTAAATAAAATGCAAACTGAATTTTAAATTTCAGGTTTTAAAAAGATGCACAAAATATGTTTCAAATCCTTCAAAATATTTTGTAAAACCATACATGAGTTTATGTTACCGTATATGAGGGAAACAAGTTTGTTTCAAATCAGGTATCTTTTCCTTGCAAAATTCATGAATGTGCTTTGATAATCATTTAATTACACAATTTTCTTTTGACAGTTTCCAAATGGCTTTTAACATAACTCACCCAACATCAAGCCCTGAGAGATACTCGAACAGCAGCCAAGTGGATTTCAATGAATGCCCTTCATCTGAAGCTTGGGAATGGCTCTATATGATGCAACCAGCATTCATGGCATTTATCTGTGTTGCGGGTACAATAGGCAATGTGTTTGTCCTGTGTGTATTCTGCTTCCACAGGAAGAAATGCTCAGTAGCAGAGATCTACCTCAGCAACCTTGCAGTCGCAGACTTGGTAATGGTGTCCTGTTTGCCTTTTTGGGCTGTGACTATAGCCAATGAGTTCAACTGGAACTTTGGTGATTTGCTCTGCCGACTGGTAAATGTAGCAATCTCAATGAACTTATTCAGTAGTATACTGTTCCTGGTTTTGGTCAGCATCGACCGCTATCTGGCCTTTGTAAGACCTATGACTGCTGGCAGAATGAGAAGAGCAACCTGGGCAAAAAAAATCAGCCTTGGCATCTGGATCACTAGTTTTCTGTTTAGTTTGCCAGTCCTGATATTCCGCTCTGTGAAGTATTTCCCTGAGTTTAATGCACTTGCATGCTACCTGGCTTACCCACATGAGGGATGGAGAGTCAGACACAACCTAATCATTAATATAGTAGGTTTCCTCATCCCTCTTGTGGTCATTTCCTTTTGCAGTTATCAAATAATCCAGACTTTAAAGAAGAACGAAATGAAACAATTCTCTGCTGCAAGAACTGAAAGGAAAGCCAGCATTTTAATTCTTGCAGTTGTCCTGGTCTTTTTGGTCTGCTGGGTTCCATTCCACATTGTGATGCTCCTAGACACGCTCTTTCACTACCAAGCCATTTCAGGGTGCCATTGGGAAGACATACTTGATGTTGGAGAGCAGATATCTACATATTTGGCATACAGCAATAGCTCTCTAAATCCGATCCTTTATGTTATTGTTGGAAAGCAATTCAGGAAAAAAGCTAAAGGATTGTTCAGACAAATATCAAGCTGGGATGTAAAAGGTAAAGTGTCACAAGTATCAAAATTTACTTCAACCCTAAAATACTTTGAATCCACTCAAGTATGATATGGGCACTGTAACAATAATTTAATAAGGCACAGTTGTTGAAGGTAAACACTACTTAATTTATGTATTTTTATATATTGTTAAAATGAATGCTATGGGACTATTAAGTTGCCTTATTTTGATGACACTGTTGTCTACATGTGAGAGAGAATGTATAATAGTATGTAGCATTTTACTTAAATTAAGTGTTATATTTGTACAGTACAGAAGATTTGTATTTATTGCAAAGATTATGAGAATTTTAATGAATACTGTCATGACATAATGAATTGAAATGTATTTGGTTGTATGAGGTGCAATCACAGCCTTTAAAATACTAATATCTTAATGGACTTCTCTCTTTAAAACCACTCGATGTACTAATTTGAGACAATTACTAAGTGACATGTTTAGCTGTGAATTTGCTTAGGCAAGCCAGTGACACTGGATTCCATGAGCAAAAAGAAACAAGAGTTGGTTTAAAAATACTGTATTTGGGGACATGGTGGAATTTATAAAGGTATATTTCTGTTCAAATAGTATGTATTCTAATACAGAAAATGTGAATTCTTCTGTTTTGCCAAAAATTGATTTTTTATATAAATCTATTTATAGATCTTAGCATTGATTGCTGAAAGATTTCTGTGAATTTTATTATGTTTTTCTCTTACTTTAACAGTTTTATTTTTCACATAATGCTATATGGTGAGCAAAACCATATTTTATTAGTAACAGTTCCATTTGGACACTGAATTATTTTTATGTACTGAAAACAGCCTTAAGATGTGGTTTATTCCTTTATTTTTCCATTTGTTTCTTTGACTGTGTAAAATAAGCTACATTTTGAAAGTCAAATTAAAAGGTCTTTTTGCCTACACATATATTGCAGCTACTTAAATATTTCACTTGGATGAAACGTTTAGCATTAGGAAATAATCTTCAGTTATAACTTACAGAATTGCAATATGTTGCTGTACTTTTGGCATTTTGATAATTTATACAGTCATTTTACATCTGTAGCACAGTCGGTTGGAATTTCAGTCCACCGAGGCCACAGGCTTCTGGTTTTCATTCAATCTCAGATCTTAATCTCATAACTAATGTAATAGCTTGGCTATAAAGTCTGATTAGTTTTTTTCTGCTGAATTTCTTCTGTGGTTAATTCAATGATACTGTAAAAACTACAGGATCCAGGGCACTTAAGGCCTGGGGTACCTGCTAATCTGTCCTCTGCATTCTGCCTGTAAGAACAGTTATTAGAAAGGTATTCCATGTCATCTTTCTGTTATTGTACAGTGTATAAATAAATCACAACAAAAACAGTGTTGATATGGTTTTCTTTTTCATGACATGTTGCATTTATTTCATACTGCTTGCATTGTTAAGATAAGATAAGATTACTTTATTGGCCATATACAATTTCTTGTATTAGGAATTTGTCTTTTCGCATACCCCAACTTGCTGTCCATGAGACACACAGACAGGGAGAGAAAAGCACAGGGAGCTTTAGCACAGAAGCATTGTACTGTGTACTAAACATTTCCCTTGTCCTTCCAATTGGCGTACTGTATTTGTAATACTTTCCCTACAAGCCGTGACACTAAATTTAGATAGGAAAAGTCCAAGCAAACTGTGAGAAAAGTAATATGGAAAATCATATATTGTATTAATTTCAGTGTTTCTGTGTCATTCTTCGGTGGTGAAATTATAGCAAGTCATTATACTGTACAAAGGGCGGTTTCTTATTATTTTAGGGTATTAATAAGGATATCTAGAGACCCTTGCTTATTCTCTGTTACATCTACAGTAATATTACACAGCAAAGCATGCACCAGGCTTTCTCTTTGTTTCTGTAATAATGTTCTTCCGGTAAATAAGCAGAAATATTTTTATTTTATTTATTCCCATATGATGTGTACTGTTTTTATCCCTGAGGTTTTTAATTTAACACTCCTTAGATATCTTACACATATTACCCAGTTATGACAGTCTCATTCCCTTTTTTAGAAAAAACATCTGCCATACACCCACTGAATCAGACATTCTGTCTCCTACTGGTAACATCCACGTACTCTTTAAAGATATAATGGAATTTCCTGTTAATCACTGATGATTTAACAACTGTTCATCCCTAAGGAATGAAATTTAGGAATGAAAATGTTTACAAAAAAAGATGTAAACAATAGAGTGCGATTTTTGGAAATTATTTTCAAATTATTTACAGCAAGAATTATTTATCCCCCTATAGTGTTTTAACAGTTTAATTTAGATTAATGTGCAACAGATATCTGGTTTGGGGCAAAAGAAACACTAAGAAGGGGCTATTTGGCCTATCTAACCCATTTGGTAGATAGTAGATAATTGATCCAAGAATTCCATCAAGCCTTTTATTAAAACATGCCAAAGTATCAGCTCCAACAGTCATGGCTGGGCAGTTTGTTCCATATGCCCTCAACCCTTTGAATAAAGAAGTACCCAGTGTTTTCAAATTCGTTCTTGTCAATCTTTTATGGACTCAATCCAATATTATTTTTTTAAAAGTCCTAGTCCGCTTAGTCATGGTCCTTTATTATCAGTAAAAAGTATGGTTATGTACTGCAATGAAATTAAGTTTAAAAATGTTACTTAAAATGTCCAGCCCTACTTCAGATGCCTAGTGAAAATTGTAATGTCTTTTTCTGTTAGCAGCTGCATAAAGTAAAAAGAATCTTGGGCTAGAAGATAAATACAATACATTACAAGTAAACCTATTTATATGATCGTGTAAGTCTTCCCTCTACTGTTAGGCAGTAAGGGGATGAAATATTGTTCACATTCTTTGCCGCACTATGTTCTTCTTTCCATTCTCTGGCAGGAGTGAACAGAAAACTCAGTCCCTTTCACATAGCCCTCTGGACTGTTGCTGTATTACCAGCTATATCAAAATTATTGCACCAGCAGTTTCTTTTCTATGAAAGGTAAGCTACCGTAGTTCAGTTTTACAGCATATATACCTTTGACTATTTTTATGCTTTTGTTCCCTTCCAGAATGCATGAGGAACTTCAGATCACATAGGCCTTTTATAATTTAGTGTTTAGCAGTATGACGTTTGAATAAAAGGAATGGTAAATGAGTAGTATTAGCCATATGGTTACATTGTTAAAAGTTAATATACAAAATATGTAAAAAATGCAATTCTGCTACATATTAGGGTTAAAAATATAATTTACTTTATTTGTAAATAGTAACTGTTTGCTATTAACTGTAACTGTAACAATTATTACAAAGTAACTGTAGTCATTTCTTGGCAGATTAACAAATGGCATTTTTGGACATGACAGCAACCCTTTCCCAAGCCTCTCATGAGTTTTTAACAACACAAATGCCCCCAATTACTCCACAGAATGCCTGCTTTTTCTTGATTCAAGAATTCTGTATAGTATTTTGCCAATCCACCTTTTCACTTTGTGCATGATTGTGTTGCTTGGAAATATGTTTGTCTTGCTTGTGTGGCACAGTGGCTGAAATTTACCTATGAAACACAGTTGTTGCTGATCTTATACCCCTCACGTGCCTTCCTCTCTGGGTTATAAATATCATGAACCACTTTAACATTTGGGTAGCTAATGTGCTAATGTGCTGGACCACCACCATAACTATTATAATAAAGTCCACCAGTGTTTACTTAATAGGAAGCATCATGTGACTATTTGGTTCTTGTGGACAGTGACTGCTGGAAGGATGAAAATAACTTTTTTACAGATCCATGAGACATATCCCACAACTGGACACAGTGGCAAACATTCTTAAATTTCCAGAAAAACTGAGACTTCACCACAAAGCATTATTACGTCTTATAGGTATTTTATTATATGCCAACACTTATTGACTTATTAGATTCCAATGCTAAGGATGCATATAATTCCACAGCCCTTCCCCGCCTTGGCAGATCAGATCACAACCTTGTCTTGCTTACACCACTATACTGTACACGCCTATTGTCCAGCGCCAACCTGCAACAATGAGGACTGTGAGGAGATGGTCGCAGGGGGCTATGGAGGATCTACGTGGTGCTTTGGAGGCTACTGACTGGGATGTGCTGTGCGAACCACATGGGGACGACATAGACAACACGGTGGACTGTGTCACTGACTACATTAAGTTCTGGGTAGACAACACCATCCTCACCAAAGATGTACACTGCTTTTCTAATAAACCCTGGATCACCAGTGACCTTAAGGCTCTTCTGAATGACAAGAAGAGAGTCTTTAGGAGGGGGGATAAGGAAGAGGTCAAGCGTGTACAGACCTCAAGAGAGCAGAAGTCAAGAGAGAGCAAGGACGCCTAAAGGAGGAAGGTAGAGGACAAGTTGCAAAGGAATAGGGTGAGGGATGTATGGAGCAGCATGAGAGAGATCACTGGCTTCAAACAGGCTGGGGGTGCAATGGAGGGGAACCTGGAGTGGGACAATGAGTTTAACTAGTTTTTGACAAGATTTTATTCAGGGCCCTCTGTGGCTCAACACCCATCCCCGCACAGCCACACGCTCACAGCTGCGACTGCCCAACACCTCCTCCATCCCCCCACAATCATGGCCGCCTACAGCTTTAACCCCCAACAGCTACTCACCCCCCCATCCCCCACAGCTGCCACTCTCCAACACCTCCGCCATTAACACCTGCGGCACTGACAGTGCTATGAGCACCATCCCCCAGGCCAGCCTGACCATCACGACTGACCAGGTGAAGAGGGAGCTGAAGAGGCTGCACCAGGGTAAGGCCACAGGACCAGATGACGTCTGTCCCAGAGTTCTGAGGGCTTGTGTTGATCAGCTGAGCAGAGTGCTCCAGCGACTGTTCAACCTGAGCCTGCACTTGGGAAAGTCCCTGTGCTCTGGAAGACATCATGCCTGGTCCCAGTACCAAAGAAAGGGTGCCCCTCTGTCCTCAATGACTGGAGAGGCTGGTCTTATCCCACCTGAGACCCCTGGTTAGTTCATCACTGGACACCCTAGTTTGCCTACCAGCCCAGTGTTGGTGTGGAGGATGCAATCATCTACATCAGGGGTGGGGAACGTCCGGCCATTTGGTCTGGCCCTGCCAAGGCAACCGCAGGCGTAGAGCCTGGCGATAATTCAATAACGATAATTATCGCGATATAATTTTCCTCAATATAATTTTAACAAAAGTTCGATAAATGTTCATGCCTTACGCATGATACGCGCATGCGCACTAAATACTGCGCAAGTGCGCGTGCGTGTTGCAGACCGGGCAGCTAACAGATTTGTTTAATGTTTCTGCTGTTTGGCAAGTGATGTGTTCTTAAAATTATGTTTAATTCACCAATTAACTGTCTGGTTTCTTCAACTTTCACTCAGGAGAAAAAAAATCTGCCTTTAAACTTGAAAGAAATAATGATTTGACATTTATCGTGATAATTATCGATATCAACTGATATGAAATTTTTTATCGTGATAATGTTTTTGGCCATATCGCCCAGCCCTACGCAGGCGGGACTTGAAATTCAATAAATCTAGGAGCTTTTTTCATAGCAACATAAATTTATATTAAGTGAATCATAATAATAACGTTAATTTTGAGGGACAAGCAAGGAACGTCCATTACGGGATAGACAGGACACATACGAGTACATGACGGGACAGACACGCATGCTTCTCGCCGGCTGCCCGGGGCCCGTCTGCCTGTATTGCGGAGACTCAGAGGGCAGTCAGTGCCAGGCAGGCTGGGAGTGTACACGTTGCGAAAGTGTTAACACACTGTGTTTTACGAACTGCGGGATGAAGTCAAGCAGTTCATGGAGGTGAAGGGAAAACCTGTCAGGGAACTCAATGATAGCAAGTGGCTGTTTGATCGACTGGGCTCCAGACTGACCGACGCAAACCTGGAAAAGCAGTTGCGAGTAGCAACATCATCAATACCAGCTAACATCACACGCCTCACCAAAGAGAGGCAGTTCCAGCCATCACATTAGGGGTGAGTTAATTAAATGTTTGACCAAATATAGCAGGCTAATTTTTAAATTGATAATTTTTTATGGCCCGCGAATGATGTTATAAATATCCAAATGGCCCTTGGCAGAAAAAAGGTTCCCCACCCCTGATCTACATGCTGCAAAGGGCCTACTCACACCTGGACAAGGTTGGCAACACTGTAAGGATTATATTTTTCGAATTCAGCCCTTTCTTCAAAGGAGGAAGCTGGAGAAGGTGCAAGTTGGTGCCTCCATGATCTTGTGGATCACTGACTATCTGACTATCTGACAGGCAGACCACAGTCTGTGAGACTTCAGAACTGTGTGTCTGAACAGGTAGTAAGTAACACAGGGGCTCGTCAGGGGACAGTTCTTTCTCCATTCCTCTTCACACTCTATACTTTGGACTTTAAATACAACTCAAAGTCATGCCATCTGGAGAAGTTCTCAGATGACTCTGCAATTGTGGGATGTATCAAGGGTGGGCAGGAGGAAGAGTACAGAGGACTGGTGTGCAGCTTTGTGGAGTGGTGTGGGGATAACCAACTGCAATTGAATGTAACAAAGACGAAGGAACTGGTGGTAGATTTCAGGAGGAAAAGGGTCAAACCTACTCCTGTCTATATCCATGGGAGTAGCATGGAGATAGTGGACTCGTACAAGTACCTGGGAGTGCACATCGACGATAGACTGGAATGGTCTAAGAACATCGAGGTCATCTACAAGAAGGGTTAGAGCCAACTTTACTTCTTGCCCTCAATGGGAACTACTCGGGCTCAGGTCCTTCAATGTATGTAGTAAGATGCTACATATGTTCTATCAGTCGGTGGTGGCGAGTGCCATTTTCTACGCAGTGGTATGCTGGGGCTCTGGGATTAGAGCAGTGGATTCTAACAGGCTGAACAAGCTCATCAGAAGAGCAAGCTCCATCATTGGTTCTGGCCTGGACCCCCTGGAGGTAGTGGCCGAGAGGAGAATGGTGTCCAAACTAGAGGCCATCATGGACAACGTCTCCCATCCCCTCTATGACATGCTTGTAGAAATGAAGACCACGTTCAGCAATAGACTGATCCATCCACAGTGCGACAGGGAGCGCTACAGGAGGTCATTCTTGCCTTCTGCCATCAGACTGTACAACACATCCATGTTGCGTCTGGGCAGAGGCAACATTGACAGTGACCTGTTTCTGGACTAAACAGTAAACTGCTACATCTGTTCTTTTTCTTTTTCCCATTTAAAACCATTTTTGGGCAATATATGCCAGGGACCTGTGCAGTACATTTATATTTATATCTATATTGTGCAATACGACTTTTTTGTGTACTGTTCTGTTCTGGTTTGTTCTTTGTGTGTTCTGGACTGTGAGTAACTCTTCTTAGTGCACTTCTCACTGTACTGATTGTATTGCATGTATTGCATTATTATTATTGTATCATTCGTTACACTGTTGCTGTGTTGTCTGTGTTAAGCTGATGTTGCACTGCAATTTCCCTCACGGGATCAATAAAGTATCTATCTATTGACAGTAACAGCAGTTTCTTTCTGAAAGTGCAATGTTGTCAGAGTTTAGAAAATCTAAAATATCTAATCTCATTCAAGACAGAAATGATTGTAAATTAACAAAATTAATTTTGCAGTTTTGTTGGTGTTATTCATATTGAACACCAAGACTTCCTTGCTGATTTATATGGTGCTCTATGGTGCAGATAGTGCAAATATTTTACAAGAAAGGCTGGACATTACAAAATAGTTATCTACATAATTTTTAAAATGTCAGCTTGAATCTCATACTTTGTGTTTGGTGGCAAACAATGTATTTTAGAGGAAAAATCAATATTTATTGACAGATGAAGCCATGGAGAGATTCAGATACAGCAAGCATTCAAAGCTTTCTTGAAAAAATCTAAACAAATAAAAATATTTTAAGTTAGTACTGTCATGTGGTTAAATATTTGTATTTTATTTTGGTTTAATCTCTTCTTTTTGATTGACATATATATATATTGGCATCTTCAATAGTCGATATATCTTATATATATTTCTTATATCTTAACTACAACAGAACATATGAAAATGAACATTTTTGTCACAAAGTACTGTATATTACCATGGCTATTTATAATGAGAATGAAAAAAAGAATGAAATCAAAATGCTTGGAAACTTAAGTCAGATTTTTTTCAAAAAAGGCTGCAAGGTTAAATAATTCCTTATGAAGCAGCTGATCTGAACACCATAATGTTGCCAAAAGCAGTAAAACAATGTATCATATTTAAACTGGTTTGGACAGTCATGGAAGTCATAAAAGTAATGTAAAAAAAATTAGATTATGGCTTATTGTGTGTGTTACTGTACTGTATATAAATGGCTGAAGGAAATGAGTTGGCTGGCAGATTAAATGGCTCTGCATAAACATCATTCAACATAAAAAATCTCTTACATGTGCTTATTTTGTATTCCCGGAGAATGTTTCAATGTTCAAACCCTTCAAAACTGAGATTAGCTGTGTTTAATTACTGCTTGTCAAGTTACACTATTGATATTTTTTCTCACTTGCTAAAGAAAATTTGAATCCTAAAATAGCACTTTATAATTTTGCATTTCTTTAAATATAGGAGACTAGGGAATTTATCATCAAATGTAATCAAGAATGTATACCTGTACATCGATGCATGTAAATTCTTGCTGGTCTGATCCTGGTCTTTTTATTTTATTTCATGCTCTTTCTGTCATTGTGTTTTTGTTTAGAAGTGAATGCTAAACAATATTCCAGCACTTTAATGTTTTATTGATGGGGATAAATACAAATTCTTACTGATAAATTAGATTTTTTTTAAAATTTTGATTCATATTGAACCAGCAGTGCAATTAAATTGTGTGACATAAAGTATAACATTTAATTATTCTGGATTTTAAAGTAATGTCTTGTAGGAACATTGCTGTAAGAAATTCCTGCACTGGAACAATACATTTAAAATGTAAAATGCTTTGTAAATTACAATGTCTATATTTGTGCTTCATAGTTCAGAATAGTTCAGATTGTGAAGTTGTAAAAAAGGTAGCAAACCATTCACAGAGCACCTTTATCGTCAGTGAAAGGATCAGAGGCAGTGTGTGTAATCTTATTTACTGTGATCTGAGACATTTCTTCCTTTTTGTACCATTTCCACAAAGGGCTGGTTTACTGACCACCCAAGTACAGTCTGGTTATTTTTGAACTTTTCTCAATCTGCATGTCTGTCTCCATTGAGGATGCCACAAATGATCATATAAAAAATGTCCTGGTATATGATTCCAGTAACTAGCATTCCAGAATTTACATGGTTATGCATTAAAAATTTAAAAAGCAGATATTGGTAAAAGCAGCTTGTTTATCCCTGTTGTACACAAGAATAAAATCCAACAGCATATTTTTTACAACTGTACTGTATGTCACAGCTATAAACCTCTTGACTGCACATAAGGGAGAATGAAGACACCACTCATCATTTACCATGTCAGAGGCACCAGAGCCTCATGTGATTTCATGTTTTTTAGTTTGGAGGACTATCACCTTCCTCGCCTTCCTCACTGACAGCTCTACATGTCTGTAGGTGTGCTAAGGTTATAAGGGGCACATGTATTACAGAGATCCAAGACAGCCATGACTAACTAAACCATACTGTCCTTTGTGGCACTCCCAGTGTTGTGCACTGCCAAATAATGAAGGCCAGTCACAGGGGACATAACACAGGCTTGAACCCATGATCATCAACTTCAACCTGTGCTCAAGCAAGCACCTTTACAAGTTGAACCACTTTGAAGGTTTATGAACATTTATACCTTTAATTATAGGCTTATTGGTATAACTCAGGATTGCAGAAGAAACTAATAAAGCAAAGGATAGGCAATATATTGTTATAGCTTTAGGTGACTGAGAAGTGTGTCTTAGATTTTAGATAAAGTTTGTGACACTGGGAAGAGTAAACACTTCAAACTTCAAAGGTACTGTCCTGTTGATGTTGTCACTCTGACATAAATCCCAGAGTGCCAGAGAATTTGCTCAAATTTGAAAGAGAGTGACACAGCTGTACTGTATGCCACCTCAAACAAATTTGAACTGGAGAAATACAATGTTTTTTTTCAGTTATCACATTGTTTAATAGTTAGAAATATCACTTTGGTGCTACAAAAAATAATCAAATACATACTACAATAACATTATGTAGAGTATGAATTCAAGCAAACATTCAACAAATAAATAAAGAAAAAATAATGTTCCTTTTCGAGTATTCTAAAAACATTACAAAAAGTTAAATGATCCCATTGTATTTTATATCATTCCATAATTTGTGAGTTTAGTCAATAGACATTACTTATTAATTAAGACTTTTAGCACATTTAAAACTCTTGTTTTTTTATTGTGTATCCTTAGTAAAATAAATAGAAAAGGAATAAAAATAAATAGGATAAACTGTAGCCATGAGAATGAAATTCAATAGTTATTTAAGGCCAGCTAGGACTGGGGAGGAAGTCTGTTGCGTGACTATTAACAGCATTGGATGTTGACTTTTGAAATACACTGTACTCTGCTTGTTGTCTTCTGTTTGCATGGTGACGTACATTATTAATCAACATAACTCCATCTCTTGGTGTTATATTTAAATATTTCCAAGAACTAGAACTGATCTGCCTATGTTAAGTGAGACACATTTTAACATGAACAAATAGCTGTTTTAGGACAAACATTTACTCTTTGAGTAAATTAAAAAGTTTTCCAGTAACTAATGTATTATTAGCCCACACGTGAATGTTGTCTTTCCCATAAATGTGGGAGTGATTAAAACCCCCTTTAGTGATTATCGAGTCCTGCAGGTCTTCTACATTCTACTCCTATTTTAAATTTTAAATCTAATTTCTTCTGGGCACAAAGTGCTGTTGATAAACAGCTGACAGATATGGATTTTATGGTAGGTTGCAGACCTAAGTCTGTCACAATTAAAAAAAACAACATGAAGTCCCACGAAATGCCAACGGGAACATATACAATATTCTTTAAATATATTAAAATATACTTTTCATATATCCTTCACTATTTATTTGAATCTCCTAATTTATAACTTATCTGAAATAATTATGAAAAGAGCAAAGTGGGCATTTAGATTTTATACCACATAGCTTAATAGTTGTTGTGAGTACAGGTTATATTCTATATGTTTATATTTTAGAAGTATTTTGTAATTATTACTAGTGATTTGTACTAAATGTTCTTAATATGGGGCGGAGCGGTGGCTCTGTGGCTCTGTGGCTAAGGATCTGCACCTGTGACTGGAAGGTTGCCGGTTCAAATCCTGTGGCCGGCAGAGGAATCCTACTCCGTTGGGCCCCTGAGCAAGGCCCTTAACCCTAACTGCTCCAGGGGCGCCGTACAATGGCCGACCCTGCACTCTGACTCCAAGCTTCTCTCAATGTCTGTGTCTCCATGGAGAAAAGCTGGGGTATATGAAAAGACAAATTCCTAATGCAAGAAATTGTATAGGGCTAATAAAGAAACATTATTATTAATACCTCTATTAAATGCATTGTCCTTAGTAAATACCTTCAGGGTTTATGGATGATGGGGACTTTTGCACATATGATACACAGAAAACACAGAAAAGGTCTAGGGTTATTCCTGGAATTATTTAAATGATTATTTTTACCAGAAAACAAAATAAAAAGAACAAACTGAATGACTGTAAAGAACTACTGTACCTTTTCATTACCCATTGGTGACCTCTAGTGGTGAATTCATGTTCTCTGTGCTCTTCAGTCTAACTCAAATCAGGCAATTTGAGTTAGACCAGACCTAGTATCTGTGTCTATAACTATTATTAATTATTTCTGCTAATTATACCTCGATGGTGCTTAAACACAGTAAAGGCCCTGTGTGTTTGTTGATTTTTCTGTTTGACTATTTGTGGTTTTGAGTCCAGAGCCTCTTACGCAAGAAGCTATTCTTAATGGTTGTTCTCTTTTTAATATATTGTTATTAATAAATTGATTTACTGAATTAAAGCAACAAGATTAAAATTTCAATCTGTTTATTTTAAAAGGAAGAGCTTTTCAGATTAGTGGAGATTATTAGGAGGCCATGATTGGTAAGGGCCAATGGGAAATGTGGCCAGGATGCCGGGGTTACACCCCTACTCTTTTCAAGAAACACCCTGGGATTTTTAATGACCACAGAGAGTCAGGACCTCAGTTTTACATCTCATCCAAAGGATGGCACCTGTTTACAGTATAGTGTCCCCGTCACTATACTGGGGCATTAGGACCCACACAGACCGCAGGGTGAGCGCCCCCTGCTGGCCCCACTAACACCTCTTCCAGCACCAAACTTAGATTTTTCCCAGGAGGTCCCCCATCTAGGTACTGACCAGGCTCACACCTGCTGAGCTTCAGTGGGCTGCCAGTTGTGAGTTGCAGGGTGATCCCAGGTACTGCTTTTATGTTTCTTTTAAGCAGAAACATACTGACAAATATGTTTATAAATGCACAGTTCATAGCCCTATTACATTGACAAATATATTTGCATTTACAAACATATTACAAATTTCAAATTATCTATCACACTTTCAAAAGAAGCTTTAGTGAACTTGTTTAGGGTGCTATATCAGGAACAGCCTAATCACATGAAGAGAAATTAGAAAGACTGAACACCTCACAGGCAATTGAATCACAAAAATGTCCGTGTCCTTTTCATAAGGAGTGGGATTAGAGGTCAGAACAACAGGACCAAGAGTCCAGGTCCAGGGGTGGATCTTGTGTATACGCAGCTTCTATCTCATATGTCACTTTGTGAGCACAGTTTGAGCCCAGTGGTAACAAGGGATACGATCTTTGTGCAGTAATTCCTCACTTACAGTAAGTATTCTATTTCTCTGTGATTGTTATTGTTTTGGGCACCTTTACACAGCCTGTAGAGTGCTCTCTTCAGAATTTCTCCATGAATTATTTGAAGCCATATTTTCATAGACTTAGACTTAAAACATAGGAATGATTACAAATTATTAATAAGCCTTTTGATCTGAGGATCTCAAGCAGCCAATTGTTAAAGAAGATTAGCTTCAAGAATATGACTGGGTAGTCTGTGCCAGGCTCCCACATACCATACCATACCATACCATTTGTATAAACAAATGTTCAATGTTTTCCATTTGGAATACCCTTTCCATTAGTTTCAGGATGAATGTACAGTATTTGGCCCTTTAAACATACATGTTTGATGTACAGGATAACCAGTTGTCTATTCACTCTATATCCTCCTGTTTACAAACATTCTTATTCGCAGTCCACTTTTCCAAATTATTATATAAACCACAACTTTAGACTCAGCCTTATCATTTTAATGTATACATCAAATGTTACCATATTACAATAAAAAATACAATTTAATTTAGTATATTCAATTATAATTATATTAATTTATTTAGTTTATTTTATATACAGTATATAAGCCTGGCTATAGTAAGTAGGAAAAATGTGAATTTTTAATTTTTAACAATGTGACATTACAAAAAAAGGTATCAAAAACCATAATGAATAATAAAACACAACAAAGAGTTAAAAAAAAAAAAATTCAATGGACCAATTCAGTTGACCAACATTAGAGACCATGACAACAGTTTTATGATGTTTCAAAAGGGTTAAGGTACATTATACATTTTATACATTTTAATATAAATGACGCCTGACTTATTTTACAGAACATGAACAAAATAACATGCGTTTCAAGCTGTGGGCTCTAACTCTTTCCCTTGGCTTGAGAAAGAACATTTTTTCCTAAAGAGCACTATATTTAGAACTTCCATCCTGCCATGGGTGCTTACAAAACAGTAGAGAAAAGGATCAACAACACAGTTCAAGGCAGAGAGAGCCACAGAAATTTTGTGGGGATAAAACAGTATGTGGGCAAAATCACAGTTTTCTGGTTCCAGTGCACTACGGATCACCATAATTACATGAAATGGGGCAAAGCAGAACAAAAACATTATCATTATGCTGAAGAGCAACTTATTAATTTTTCTCTTTTCACAATCTACTGTGGCTCTGTTGCTTTTTACGGCTTTGTAAATTCCTTGGCAGCAGAACATTATCAGCAATGATGGTAAAAGGAAGCCTGCGAAGAATCGGATAAAATTAAATTTTGCTTTCCATGCAGGCAGAGGGTGTAAGTCAAAGCAAATTAAATAAAACTCTTCACAAGTATATGTCTCCTCAATATTCAAAATTAACACATTGCACAAGAGTCCTGTTGCCCAGATGATAACACTGATGTACCCCGCGTTTTTCACTGTCCTCAAAAAGAAATATCTCAGTGGGTGAACAACAGCCAGATATCTGTCTAATGAAATGCAACACAAAAAGGCTGCACTACTGTAGATATTGGTATACATCACAAATACACAAAGCTGACAAATGAAAATTCCATAACTCCAAACATCCTTCAGAGCAAAATCCACCCAAATTGGCAAAACCATTGTGTACATCAGGTCTGCCAGAGATAAATTAAGAAGATAGACCCCCAGTTCATTTTTTCTCTTAATTTGTTTGTAAGACACATACAATGAAAATAAGTTTGCTGGAATGCTAATCAGAATGATTGTAATATAAAAAGAAGAGAACAAGGCATTATTAAAATGATAATGAATAGTGCAACTGTTATAGGAGCTCGGAATCACAAAGCTGGAATTTCTTGTGAGGCATGGATTGTCCAGCCGGTTTTCTGTGTCATCTTGTGGAGCTAAAACAACAAAAGTAAGTATATCAGATTTGCATTATATATGAAGAAACTGTCATGACCGTAAACCCCTCCTCTTATGGACGCTCCAGCCCTTCCTAGTTTATTATTTATCTCCTGCTCCTGCCTCTGGTTCCAGCCCCCCTTCCTTAAAAGCCAGGCGTTTCTGCCAATCTGGGCTCAGCTTTGGAAGATGGATGCCCGGAAGTCCAGGAGTGACTCAAAGGCATAGGCTTCACAACGGCGTCCTGACCATCTGGGTCCGGGGATTGGAGTGTTTGGTCCCATAACCCCCTTTTATTCCCCCAACCCTTCGCCAGATCCTGCTCCGGCTTTTAACTGTTTGTCTGTGTCAGGATGGATCACCCGGATTTGGCATTGGCTTTCCCTGGATAATCTTATGGACTCTCTTGGACTTGTTTGCCCTGGACACCTCCCGAACACCAGCGCACCTTGGACATGCCCCCTGTTTGTCTTCCAGCCCCTAACCTAGTCTTTTTCCCTGTGTTTGTCTCACTCCCTTCCTGATTGTGCTGTCTGCATATGGTCCTGAAAGACGCTTTGTGACAGAAACATAAGAAAGACTGAAAATAAGAGTAAGTTTGGGCAGCACTGGAATTATTGTTGTATTTGCATTTTAAGTATTTCATTTAAGAAATTTAGAAAAATTTAAACAAAACTAACAATAATAAGAAATGTAAAAATGACAAAATTACATCAAAACACCTAAAAAAACAATGCAAAGAAAAAACAGCAGCCAGAGAAAGAACATACAGGTAAAAGTTGCTTATGTCTTTTTACAGTATTCTTGTTTAGATGAGAATAAAGTTAAAATCTAAGACAAAAATAATCACAGTATAATTGGATACACAAAATAATCAGGGATATGTACAATGTTCAGTTTTTTTTCAAAGCTTTCAAAAAAGGAAACCCAGATCCAATAAGGTGCCTGTCCTATAGAATGATTCTTCATTGTTGCAATTGTAAAGAATATATAATTGAGCCAGCTCTTGAAACAGGGCAAAGTTACAGAATTATATTCTTCAAGAATACTTTTTATGGCCTCAGCCATTCCAAACATCAGTGCTAATTATCGTTCCTTACTTAGTCTGAGAGTTGCCTCTGAATAACTTAAGAGGCTAGTTCAGGATCTGGGGGTACAGTGAATTTTACCCAAAAACTTGAGTACATTTTCATGTTAATTTGAAAAGTAATCTGGTAACCATTTTTTAGTTTCTCTTACTGGAAGTACCCGTCATTTCATTTATCCTTGTAACCAAGTATTGTTTTGATTTTTGTCTAAATTCTGACTTGGTGGAAAGTAAGAAATATGAGTCTTAAATACTTTACAGAAACATGATTCACCCTTTAAACATTATACAAAAACATTTTATTATGCTATATAGTTTATTTATAAACTGATAACACTTTGAAAGTTTATAGTAAATTTATCACTTTCACACTTTAATTTTAGACACTGTTTTAATGTTTCAGTTCCAGTTTGTTTCAGTGCCACAAATTGTTTTTGAAATTCTCCTTACAAAACCCTTCCCTATCGAAAGCATTTTCTATTTTAAACACAGATCTTTTGATAATTCATTTTGCATGTTCCTGATGATAAAAGCAACTTTAGTAAATGTTTATCCTTCTAGAACCCAAATTATTTGCGAGTTCAATTCTATTTAAATCATTAAATTGTTTCAAGAAAACAATTTCTAAATGATTTCTAGATATATAATTCATATATGCAGTATATACAGTATAAGTCACACAGGGTCAATTGCATTAAACAATATCAGTTATTTAGAGTAAACGTAGAAAACAAACCAAAATATTATAAAGCTTCAAAGAAAGATGGTAACTTTTTGACACAGCATGTACAACTCTTTTGATAAGCTCCTTGAAGCAAAGCACTGACAAACTGAACTCCAGCAACACTTACCTCCTTGAGTGAAAGACATCAGGAAATAGATATCTAGATTATGTTTTTGAACTTGTCTTTTCATATAAAACTGTTTTGACTATAGAGAATACAGTATAAATAAAGAAAAGAACTGTACAAAAAGTCTAACAAGGCAGTATTAAAGAACACGGAAGAGACTTGTACTGTATGTGATCAAGGATGTTTCCTGTGTGGTTATAAATGGTATCTCTCTTGAATAAGGAAATGATCATCTTCAAAAACATTTCACACGTATAAAGTTCTTAGCACATCAAATTGAGATTATTTCACCTCTGCAATGAATCTTTTGATCAGTTACTTCAATTCCCATCAGAGATTAGTAGATATTTCACACTCATTGAGGAATGGAGGATTTATTTGAATACAAAAACCCATTCTTCCCCTGTGAATCTGCAGTGTGCTATTGTGATTTGAGGATGTTTTGATGGCTTGTTCATCTTTTTATATATATATTTTCACTCAACTCTATGAGAATAAGTAAAAACTCCATATCTGTATCACATAGGATACTTTTGTACTGTAGCTGAGAAAATACTGTCCATTTTTGAGTTTGACAAGTGAAATACTCTAGCTTAGATGAAGAAGGCTTGAACTCAGGAATTCACAATTACTGTATTGAACTTGTAAATGGTAATTTGTGTGTTTAGATTGTACTTATGTTAAATTAAAAAGCCATTTATTTTTTAAGCCCACACCTCTTCATTCCACTGCAGTCATAAGGTGGCAGGAAAACAAAGACAAAAACCATGTGATACACTTGGTCCATTTTCATTCTTCACTGTGGGCTTTTTATCTTATATTGTAATATGTTATGTTGGATATTACACAACATTGGCAATCTCTTACAATATGCTAAAGCCTTGCGCAATACATAACATGTCTAGTTCAGACTGTTGTTGTTCCAGCTCACAGACTTGGCCCACATGTAAAACCTGTATGTCTTTCCGAGAAAAGAATGATAAAGATACAGCAAAGCCAGTATTCCAATGAAATAACACCCTCTTTAAAATCTTTATTGCAATTCAAAAATTGAGATTTTTTTCTTGGCTGAGGTAGGCTGCAGTGTTATAGTGATGTCTTGCTGCTTTTTTTTAACAGAAAATAACAACGTTTCAGGAGAGAGAAGGAAATAGTGTTTTCTGCCTAGAGGATAAATTAATTGTTGTTTTTATATATTATGTTAGCCTGTTAGCAACTCGGTTGTTACAATATGTATCCCTGTTCTGATTGTGAAACAAAAAGTAATGCAATACCCATCCTCTGAGTCATTAATGGATACATCTGATATACCACACCCTGAACAAAATTCTCTTCTTGTATTACAAAATATTAAAATTTACAATTAAAAGTATTTCTGCTGCGATGCTTTTAGATCACTTAAAATTATTCCATGTAAGTTTTTAACCTGTTAGTGGAGAAGACCCTTTTAGCCTATGTCCGCCTGGAATTTCCTCCCCTTAAACATTTTGTTATATCTCTGCAATAGAACATAGCAGGAGCCTGGTTCAGGTCTTTAATTGAAGCTAACCCCCTTGGCTTTGAGTGTGAACAGTTTCTTAATGTGTCCACTCAGCAGACAAACGTATGAAAAACAAACCCACAAAAACAGCAGGCGGAAAGTTTGTTTTGGTCTTCAGAGGTCAGAAGTTTCAATTCTAGGCCTGTCAGGTAGCTGGAAATGCTTTGAAAACCTTGTTCTTGTGTCTACTTGCTTGGATAAAAATCTGGGACAAATTGATCAATTTGAAAACATTCTATATAATGTTTTGTGAAGACTGGACCTGGAATGAAATTTCTCGCATATAATAAATAAAACAAAAATATTGAAATTAATAACAATAAAAACCATTGCAATTGCTATAAAAACCTTTAGACACTACTAGAGAGTTTTTTTCTGCTGTAAGGCATTGAAAAAAAAAACCTCAGAGTTGCCTTCTGGTGTGAAAAAAAGGAGCACTGATAAGAAACTGACTGATTACCCCTTCTGAGTCAATGATTGACAGCTAGAACGCAAGTGGCATGCAGGAAGTCTTACCCCCTAAGGGTTCTGAATGGCTGAAAATACAATGAATGACATCTACTACATAGTCAATAATCTATCAGTAGCCTCCAGGTCTGGAGGAGGGTTAGTCTAGGCTCTGTGAATATATATCGTGCTTCACAATAAGGTAAAAACATGGGATATTTTTTTTTTGCTGGTTTTTGCTTTTGCAGTCTTATTTTGCTGGCTTATTAGATAGATACTTTATTGATCACGTGAGGAAATTGGAGAACTTTTTATTGATTACCTTATCGATGCATTTTGGAAGTTTGGAATTGTATCATCAGATAAAAAGTGACTTTGTGATCGATCATCTTGTTTTTTAAAAATAAACTGTTTTTTTTAAAGCTCCGGTTGTCCTTTTTCAATTGATAACATGTTTTTGTGATTTTGTTGGTAAAAAACGATTACAAATGATGCAGGAATCAAAAGTAGGTATTGATTTACACAATGGACGCTTGTGATTACGCCAAGCATGGGATACGTAAGATTCTATGAACGTTTTTTCTTTTAGTTCTAATAAAGGTTTTGTGAAGCTCTAGTTGAACTTTTTTCGATTGATAAAATGTTTTCTGCAAAGGTTTTGTGGTTTTGGTGATGTAAAACAATTAAGTGAGACGCTCCTTTTGAGTCAAGTTTTTCTTAGAATGTAGGTGCTTGCATCCATGACCAGCATTAAGAGGACATTTCCCAGAATGATAATCAAGTAAATAAAATGGATTACAGCTATTTATCTTAACATGCCTGTAATTTAAACATGTTTATATTGCTGCAATGCAAACAATGTCTCACAGCTGGAACCTCTTCAGGAGCAAGAATACAAACTATACTTCACACCTGAAATATTGTGTGTTTGTCTCCATTGCTGGAGTAATTCCCATTGACTGGAAAACTAAGTTTCCAAAAATGTAGTGATCTTGTTACAGTCACTTCATGAGGACTTACACATTGCATCACAGACATCAAGCTTCAGGGCAATTGACAGCTGCCACTGGCATACAGTGGACTTTCTCCTAAGGAACCATCTCCCTTCGTCACACTAGCCTTAACCTTACCTCTGATTTCAATTTCAAACTCCTTCCTGAGTTTGTAACCCTGTTGATGTTCCCCACCCTTTAGAGGGTACTAGAGAGATGTCTCCAGTCTCAGACCCCTTTTAGGAAAGGGTTCTCTTTAGACTTCTCTTTAAACTTCCTGCAGCTACCTGGGTGTTACAAGCTACGTTTAACTGCTGGTGCCGTGATGGTGCCTTGCTGCTTCTTTTCCCTTGGTTTGCTTCAGAGTCACCCAGCTACTCAACTCTGCTTTCCTGAATATTTCTCAACCCAGTCTTCTAACCTGTAGAACCAAGACACGTTACCTAACTCCCCTTGAGCATGTTCTTTAAGACCTACAGTATGCTAATTCACGTTTATTACTCAAACTTCCTCCACCGTTTTTAATCTTAATTGTTTCTATTCCTCTGCCAGAAAACCTCAAATGCTCTTTGGGTTTTATAATCATTCAATATAAACCTATAACCAACATAAGTTACTTTGCTCCTTTTGGGGTAACCAAATCCCCTCCATGATTTAAAAAAAAATTGTTGACTGATGTTATTGTCCCCTTTCTGGGTACTAGAAAGAATCTGAACCTGTCCTCTGGAAGCAGTGCAAAACCTTACATGGTTGATTCTGTTTGGCCAGGTGCACTCTACCACAACCGTTATCTTACCGGCCAACGCGACACAGCAACAACTGAGTCTGCTGCTATGGTAAACCCTCATTATAATAACCTAATGTGGGAGAAGGAGTGTCTGATAAAAGTGGAAGTCCAGAGTATCTCAGAGGTGTCTAGCCTAGGGCTTGATAATTGTATGTGACCATGTTTTAATGTTAATATTGAATGCAGCATATTCAATAATTTAAAGGAAACTGCATGGTTGCTCAGTGTCTCTTGCACTAAGCTTACACTATGCACTATGTACACAATCTTACACATAATCTGGGTATAAATCAATTTACATATGTAATATTAAAACCACTATAATATATTAAGATTGTATTTTTATTCACTTGTATAACTTGAATACCGTATTGATCATACGGTAAGACATTGTGTTTAGTGATATAAAAAGCTATTTGTGTACAGTATGGTATTGCTTCACGTAAAAAAAAATAATATTTATAACATAACTTTACAGTACTATTTATGCAATACAATACATATAATTTATGTATTGGATATTGCCTTGAGAATGATCCAATTCAAATGAGCTATGTAAGAAAAAAATTGATTGACTGTTTGACTTGTGTTAAGATCTTTTTGCTCATCAAGACATTCTTTATTGTAAAAACATCCAACAATCTCAGTTGATAAAAATACTGTGTGAAGTTAGGAAAAGGCTTTATAGTAACATCTCCTTATGTCACAGTAAATATTGGTATTATACATTATTATTTAAATGCAACATTAGAAATTTGACAGGACCACTGATATAAAAAATGAACAAATGTGTACCTCTCATTACACTGCAAACCCAAGTTTCTGACAATTATTTTAAAAGCATACCATAAAGACTTACATTACGGTAAATTAAATGATGAGTATTCAGTTCAGAATTTACTTATGAAGAGAGTAGTTTCATCTCTTACTATGACGAGTATAGTTCTGTTATCAGAATATGCCACAGACTAAAGTAAGCCTTGCCACAGAGTCTGTATTTCCTGATGCTATAACTGATAGTGGTTAACAGCCAAGAAGAGAACTGCTTACGGAATGTTCATGAAATGTTTATACTTCCTGTTATTCCTGTTACTTTCTTAAATTTTCAGTAAGGTATAAGTATTTGTAATTTGTAAAGCTTGTGATATATTTAAAATATAAAATACAAAATACAAATTTAATCTACTTTTTAAGATTGAGAGATGTTTACTGAACTCAAATGTTAGTACCATAATATACTGTAACACAACAGGGAAAGTACTCTTTTTATTTTGAAATATCACTGCTTCATGTTATTAGTGCCATAATTATGAATTGTGAGATGTGGCAGGCATTTCTGGCAAGTGTGAAGCTCACTTTTATAATCTTCTCCTGAAATTTTTACTTTTTCTGTTCTTACCCTGCATCTGTATTGTGAGTATCATAACTACTGTATGTTGAATTACTTTCCTTACTCTGAGATATGATGAAAGGGAAATATTTGCAACAGTTGTTTCTTATTCTTCCTGTCAGCAATATTCCCAACACAAATCCCAGTAGTCTGAGGCAATCCCTAGACTTGTAAATTGATTTTACCTTGTATACTGTAAGTTCTTCAACATGATGTCCCAATGTAGGACTGAAGATCTTGTGAATACTAAGAACCATTTGACCTTTCATTTTATATCAATTATACTTGGGCATCTTAAAAGTTATGGTGATATGTTTTCGAATGATTTAATACACTAATGTGACTTCAGTTTTTGTTATCAAGTAAACTGTTCCTACCCTGTTCATGATCAGTTAAAGAAATACATTTATTGGAAACTCAGGAAAAGAATATGAAAATAGACTTTAAATTAGTCACAATTAACACTGATTGAAAGATTCTTGTAGAGGTAGTTATGTTCTAAAGGAAATTGTAGTCCATATCTTTAGGTTTGGTTGCAACAGTTTTTCACTTGGAAATAGTTTTTCCATATTTTTGTTTTGTGTTTTATCAATACAAAAATCTTCAAAAAAGTGTTTTTCTCAACAATGTCTTGTTTCTTCAAGTACACATTTGCACTTTTGAAGACTGCAAAGAATTGTTCTATCTGAGTTTCTGATCCCACAACACAACATTAACTCTTACACATTCATTACTAACATGTATCTTACTACATTAGAATAAGACTTGAATCTATATAATGGTTATATATTAACCATTGGCCCCTATACAGAATTAATTGAAATAGAAACTTGAATGACAATATAATGTGTAATGTTAAGTAAGTGGTCTTAGTTTTATTAGTATTAACTAATATTTCAGGTGAAATTGTTGTTCCATCTCCCATCTTCAGCCCCCTGTTTAGGATTGATTGATTGGAATTTGCCATTTTCTTGGGAGTGCTCTCCCTGCTCTGAGCCCATGAGTGTCATGGATGTTGGAAGGGCAAGCCGTGGAATTGCCAGGAGAGCAGTAGAGACCCTATGCGTAGCGGTAAAAAGGGGGCAACATGGAGGTTAGCCCAGGCTCAGGAGGTCAGACGATGTAGGTATAGAAACCTGTGCCCTCAGGCCACGGACGTGGGACGACCTGGTGCTAAGCGGGTCTCAGGAACGAGGAGCAGAGCAGACACAGAAAGTAAATAGCCTACACAACAAGACACACCGGAAAGACATGAATAATCATAGGGAACTAGGAGCAGGACAGAAGTAGAGCGCCCTCTAGGTGTACAGGATGTGATTATGAGAACCATAAGCAAATCCCAACAGGGGCAAAACTGCATCTGTCATGCTTTGCAAAACTTTGCATCTTGAATGGAAAAGATACATACACTTTTAAATTGTGATTTTTCTGATTATTTTTATTTGAAAGATTACATAACCAACTCTTTAAAGGTGGAACTATCCTCCTTATAGGAACAGAAAAGCCTTTCTGACTCCAGTCAGATATTTGGCTCTATCTAGTGGTTGCATCTGAGAATGCAGCATATGATTTATATTGGCACTCTCTACTGTTTCCAGATTGTTGAAATGCTCAGAAGTACATCTGTCATGTTATGCGTTTTTATGTTTAGTTTCTGTTCTATTTTTAATTAAGGAAACCTTTACCCCTTAAAACATTACACCAAGCAAATCAAGGATTGGAGTTTGCAAAGAATACATTAAGAGGTGTTTTTAAGGGCACCAGGTAATAAACAGTGTAATTTTGTGAATGACAATATAATTATAATTTCTTTAACTCTATAAATCAGAACTGCAATAAGTCATTATTGTTATATATTTGAAATTTCTAGTTTCTTTGTGAATAAAACCTACATTCACAAATTGTGCTTTGTTAAAGTAGTATTTCTTTTACACTTATTTTTTGTCATGTCAGAAAGGGAAAGAAAATAGCATACTTGTTTACTGATGTGAATTTTAAGATAATTTGTAATTAAAAGTGTATACTGCCTGAAATATTGCAGAGAGTTAAGAATCCCCAGTGTTCTGGTAAACCATTGGAGATGGAACAGGGGGCTCATCCCAGTTGATAGCAAGGTTGTGTAGGACCTCACATGCTAAGTGACAGTGTTGGCTCTTAATGGACTTGTACGCAGACAAGCAAAATGTGGTTTTAAAATTCCAAAGGCTCACAAGTTCAGAGAAACGGCAATGACCTTAAAAGATCGGTTACAGAAGTCTCCTATGCTTACCTATTTAGCTGCAAATGTATTTTGTTTTTTACTTATAGATGAATTCCACTCCAATGTACCAGCACCTTATATTATTGTTAATTGTGCTTAGCAACTATTTCTTAATTCTACTAGGCATTAGCTGGTGCTTTTGTAATGATTCGCTAACTCTGCTGTAAGGAATATGCAGTACAAACCATTGTGTTCTGACCAATACTATTGTTCAAATTCATAATTTTGTGATTAATTCTAAATTTGTAAACTTTGGCTATATTGTCAATGAATTTTTGTTACTGAGATTTCATACCTGGTCTGAGAAATTGGGATTGCAATTCCCCTTTAAAGATATCTAATTTTAATTGGCGAGGTATTTGTCCATGCAATAATTTCATTACTTGTGTCAGCTGGGTATGAAATACTGGATCAGCAAAGATAGCAATATGTATCATTCAATGGTTCTGCATAGAAGTAGAAGAAATACAAATAACACACTGATTGTCTAAGACCACAGTTTGGAAGCCCCTGTTTATAATACAACAAGACACTGCAATTATATACGGTATCTTGAAGCATCTTGTCAAGATATAAGGTATAAAACTTTTAATTTCTGATGTGAAGAATACCCAACATATTTTTTAATATATAATATGACAGTACAGACTTGGTCCATTCCATCTGAATTGAACACAAAGTTAATACTCACATTTTGAAATTATTTGCCAGTATGAAATATAAGTAACAAGAAAGGACTTTTAAATACAAAGTGACAGTGGCTGCACCAAAAAAGACTTGATTATTCTTTCACTTTGTAAGGCACACATCTATTTTCACCCCACACAGTAGAATATGGACCAGCTGCTATCTGCAGTACACATCTAAAATTGTGGTCAAAGTTAAATTAAGTAATATTTCAAAGTTAGAGCTCCTTCTGCTTTTTTGTAATTCAAGCTGACAGCAACTTGACACGAGGTTCAATAAAGGATATTTATAATCATGTTGCTGCTGAAAATCAGATTTGTTGCCTGACAGTGTATGGCAAGTTTAATTACCTTTAGATCTCATCCTCATGCACTTTTTCTTCCTGACAACATCCAAAATTCTTGCTTTTAATGACAGAGCTGGATTCCAGACTGGGAAGAGTAGTGTCAGCCCATAGGGATCAGATGTCAGCTTTTCTCAGTGTCAATCATTGCTTACTGCATCCCAGAAGAATTTATAATCTCACCACTGCCCCCAGGTGTTCACAAAAAGTCAGAGATATTTGAGTTTTTCTGAGAAACTAGAGTGATTGCTAAACATTTCTTTGTGGTAATCAGAGAAGAAGATAATGTCCTCAAAAAAAGTTTGCATGTTCTGTTGGTGTAGGTTTCTCCTGGATGATCTGGTTTCCTCTTACCTTTCAAAAGCATATTGAGAAGGTTATTTGGTGTCTGAATTGTTCGTGTATGCTTGAAGTTCTCTGAGTTTCTGTCCAGGGCTACTCAAATGTTTGTCCCAGGTATTTTAACCTTTAGAAAATTTGTCAAGTCTTTCAGCAAGTGAAAAAAAATGAAAACAGAAATTCTACTCTCATACAAATGGGGTAAAAAATAGTCATCTTTAACTGTATGTGAGAATGTCCAAAGCAACTGTTAGCCTTAATAATGTATTTATGTGAGATGCAATGGATACAGCAGTATTTCTAATGCACAGAACTATGACTTTTCTCCCCATGAACCATTTTCATTCCTCTGATGGTTTTAATGGAGGGCAGTCTTAGAAATTTATTTTATGGTGTCTAATTTCTGTCTCCTTCTGAAATAGAGAAACCTTTAAATTAAAAAAAAACTCATGCTATAGAATTTAATGTAGTATTTCACAGAACTGTAAAAAGTGTATTTCTGACAGTGAAACAGAGTAATAGAAGAGCAGTCTCAGCTGTCCAGTCAGCCCTACATATCATAATGGGAATAATAAGATTATAATTGACTTTTTAGTTTCCCCCTTGAACTATTGAATACTACTACGTTTCTAAATGTTATGTTTCCATAACACTGCATTTCTCAGCAGAAGAACATCGTGTTTTAAGGTTTGAAATCATGAATGTTAAATAAAGCAGCATTAATTTGAATACATTCTTACCCATTAGATTGTAATGATTTTCCTTTTGAAGGTCGATTGTGCAAAAGCCCCTTTCAGTATACTATACATTTCTAAGAGTAGAGGCTTCTATATTTGGCAATATTCTGCTGTCCTGATGCCTTCATTAAATGTACTTACAGAATGTCAAGCTTCCATTTAAATTGGCCATATTTGATCCTGCTAACCATACAGAATTCAGCCATGACTACACACCCTTTATTACAAGCTGATCTTCTGAATCAATGCTCTGTATTTTTATTTTTAGCACTTCAGATTCATTCTTGTATGGCTACTCCGTTGTTCCGATGCTCTGGAAGACATCTTGCCTGGTGCCAGAACCCAAAAAGGGGCACTCTAAAGTCTTGAATGACTACAGACCAGTGGCAAGGGGCACCCTAAAGTCTTGAATGACTACAGACCAGTGGCATTGACATCACACCTAATGAAAACTCTGGAAAGGCTTGTACTAGACCACCTCAGAACCCTGGTGAGTACAGCACTGTACCCCCTGCAGTTGGCCTACCGGTCACACGTGGGAGTGGAGGATGCAGTCATCTATCTGCTACACAGAGCTAACTCTCACCTGGAGAAGACGGGGAGCATTGTGAGAGTTATGTTCTTTGACTTCTCCAGTGCCTTTAACACCATCCATCCACCTTTACTGAGAGATAAGCTTAGGGTGGCGCAGGTGGACACTCCCCTGGTGTCCTGGATTATAGACTATCTGACCTGCAGGCCACAGTATGTACGGCTACAGAGCTGTGTGTCCTAACAGGTTGTTAGCAGTACTGGGGCTGGATGATAAACTGGAGTGGTCTGGTAACTTTGATGCCCTGTACAAGAAAGGTCAGAGCCAACTCTATTTTCTTAGGAGGCTCAGGTCCTTTGGTGTGTGTGGAACACTGCTGAACATCTTTTATGAATCAGTGCTGGCAGCGGCCATCTTCTACGCTGTTGTGTGCTGGGGTAGCAGCATCATGACAAAAGATGCAAATAGGCTCAATAAACTTATCAAGAAGGCTGGCTCTGTGTTGGGGATGAGCCTTGACCCCATGGAGGTGGTGGCTGAGAGGAGAATGCTGACCAAGCTCACAGCCATCATGAACAACACCTCTCATCCGCTTCATGGGACTGTTACTGGGCAGTGGAGCAACACACCTATGTATTTATTTTTTATTTATTTATTTTTATTTATTTTGTTGTCTTTTGTTTTATAACTATTCTGAAGTCTGTTTTTGCTTGTCTTGGGCTGGACTGCTGTAACACATCAATTTCCGGACAGGATTAATAAAGTCTTATCTATCTATCTACTCTGTCAACCCTTTGTTTAAGTCTGTACTTTTTGCTCCAAATATAATGGTATAATGTTAAAATATACATTCAAAATATTGTCTGTTATTTTTGCTGTGCAAAAGATGTACTTCGACTATATGTGAGCGATGATGGATACATAAAAGAGCAACACTGTTTCACAGCTGATTCCTTTTTTTACAATCAATTGTTTACCTTAGAAAAATGTTAGCAAACTCAATATTATTTATTGTTTTTAAGGTTTGGAACTTGAAGTGAGAAATCTCATTTTGCACAAATCAATTTTGTACAAGTTAATAGAAATCTCAGGAAAGACCTCCATCGGTCAGAATACATTACTTTATATCAGCAAACCAGAATATGGAGGAAAAAATAGAGGGTTGTGTTTTATCCATCCATCTAGTTTCAGGAGCTACTGTAACTTTAAAGAGTCATGGTGAGTCAGAGCCTAACATTGCAAAGCCAGGGTCAGGGTTAACCCTATCCACACTTACACATGGAGAAAGATATTGCTGGATTGTGGGCACAATGCTTAAACTGAGAGAGTGTATAAAATCCACACTGACATTCTAGTTGCTCATGAGCCAAGAGCAGTAATGCTAAAGTGCTAACTAAATATAATTATTGGAACAAACACAATCTAATTTTTGTATTATAAAATGCTTCTTGACAAAAAATTGTCAAAATCATCCTGGAATTTAATTTTACTTCATGTGTGAAACTAGGAAACCATATAGTATTAAAAAAAACAATATTGTGTGGGGATAATAAGCAGTTTTATACCTTTAACAAAATATTTTCCCAGCTGATAAATAACAAGACATTGATATTGTATTGTTATCATTATAATAAGATATTTGCAAATGTTGCAAAGCCTAAAGACTATCTGGACTAAGAAATAAACCATTTGATCCAATTACTGATCCATTTTTAATATTTGCTCCCAATGTTAATTTTCTACATACATCTTATCTGTTAATACTTTATCTTCACAAATCTTTTATGCAGCAACATTTCAAATTAAGTGTGTCAGATATAGATATGGTTAGGGTTATGGTTATACTGTATACTGCCAACAATAGAAAATCTATGTGAAGTATTTTTTATAATAATTTATTTTCATAATCTGCATTAATACTGCACTTGTAAGATAAATGCCTGTATTGTAAATTGTATGATCATTTAAGATAGTTTCTATGGAAACTGCTCCCTGCTCTGTGAAAGATCCTACAATTCACTATCACATTTCCAAGGACTTTATTGTGACCTCTGTGTTTTCTGCCAAGAGTCTTTGTATGACTAATTTTGCATCTGTTAATATAATAAAACTAATACATTGCAGAAAGTAATGAATGTAAGATATTGAAACAGGCTCCGTATGATTTATTTTTTACAATAATCTATGACAGAATGAATTGTCAAGGAGTTTATAGGATGCACACTAATAACCTCTATTCGGAAAAAGGAAGAGAGAAAACACAACGTTTAGGCCGTGGAGTCTTCTTCAGGTGTGAGAGAGACAAGGCAGTAGGCAAAGGCAATGTAGCAGGAGAACAAAGGCTGGGAGGGAGGAGGAGTGAGAGGCGGGAGCAGGGGACAGAAAGAGAGGCCAATCAAGAGGTGTGAAGTCAGAATAGGTGTAGAGAGGTGTGAAATGAAACCCTCCAATGAATGGAGAAAATTTAAAAGAAGAGTAGTCTGTCATTAAGAGATGGGGGAATGTGTGATCCTAGCTGCAGGATAAGTTTGGTTTCGGTAGTCTTTCTATTGTATGAGTTAGGAAAACCGTCTTTGAGAACACAGACGGAGAGATTAGAGTGGTCGTGGCCGTCAGAGGTGAAATGGGAAACAATGGGCTTGGAGAACTCTTTAATCTTCACAGCCCTGACATCTTCTCTGAAGCGGTCTCCAAGTCTCCTTCCTGTTTCTCCAACGTAGATGGCTGGGCACAAGTGACGGCACCGACGCAGTCATCAATATATTGCTTGTAGAGGTCAGGGACATAGCCAGTGTAGGAAGCGAAGAAACGTTCTTCTACCCAGCCGACAAAAATATTGGCATAGCTGGGTCCCATTCTGGTGCCCATGGCAACTCCACTCACCTGTTGGTACAAAATGGTCAACATACAGTTTCCCTCAGCCTTACAGCCTTGTTGGCCTAGTCCAGCAGCCATATCACCCTGCAGCTCACCACTGGTAGCCCACTGAAGCTAAGCAGGTGTGAGCCTGGTCAGTACCTGGATGGGAGACATACTGGGAAAAACTAAGGTTGCTGCTGGAAGAGGTGTTAGTGGGACTAGCAGGGGGCGCTCACCTTGCGGTCCATGTGGGTCCTAATGCCCCAGTATAGTGACGAGGACACTATACTGTAAAACAGGCGCCGTCCTTCGAATGAGACGTAAAACCGAGGTCCTGACTCTCTGTGGTCATTAAAAATCCCAGGGCGTTTCTCGAAAAGAGTAGGGGTGTAACCCCGGCATCCTGGCCAAATTTCCCAATGGCCCTTACTGATCATGGCCTCCTAATAATCCCCCTCTATGAATTGGCTACATAACTCTGCTCTCCTCCCCACTGATAGCTGATGTGTGGTGAGCGTTCTGGCGCACTATGGCTGCCGTCGCATCATCCAGGTGGATGCTGCACATTGGTGGTGGTGGAGGGGAGTCCCCATTACTTGTAAAGCGCTTTGAGTGGAGTGTCCAGAAAAGCGCTATATAAGTGTAAGCAATTATTAGTGCGGAATGGTGAGTGTGTTGTAAAAAACATCAAGGAGGATGAAACCCTGCTTTCAATTTATCCACAAGGTTTTCATATCAGGTGAAGGTTGGTATTAGCTACTAGAATGAGATGTTTATATTTCAGACTTTTGAGTGGGAAGCTGCATCAGTGTGCGTAGGCTGAAAAGGAGCAAGTAAAGGTTAATTACATGTTGAACATTCATAAGGTTTAAAAAAAACACAACAACTAACACCTGAAGAAGCATATGAATAATAAAAACCAATGGGCCCAAGACTGAACCCTGTGGCACAATATGATTGACTGAGGCCATGGGAGGTTTATGAGGAAACAAAATGGAGGATTACATCATACAATTGAAAGATCCCAATTGTGACATGGCGTAAGTCTGGTGTTCCTCCAGACGTTCTGGAAGTCAAACAGAAGGAAAAAAATAAAAATTAACACATTCGATTATATATTAAATTTGTGGAGTAACCAAAGTTTTGTGTTGCATACTTGGTGTATATGAACTGTATGACAGAATCCAAGCTATAAGACTGTACACAAGGGAATATCGTGAGATACAAGTTTTTTAAGACTGTCAAACATTGAGGGCCTATGAGCAACAACACCATGTTTCTTTTTCATCAGTTCCTGAAAAAATAAGGTTACTATCAATCTCAGATTAAACATCAAGATACATTTTGTTTATGATGTTAAAAATATTGTGCTCAGGCAGGTAATGGGTATGTGGAGAAGGGGGTAGTGAGCTGCTGTTTTTTTATATATGAAGTATGTAAGTATCCTATGGAATGGAAAAGGTAGAGAAGTTATACACAATCTATAAAAAAAGAGGAAAAAGATTTTTATCTAAAAAAATCTGCACCACATCCGATCGTAAGGCACTACAGCGGGTGGTCAAAACTGCCCAACACATCATCGGCAGTGCCTTACCATCCATCCAGGAAATATACAACACCAGGAGTCTGAAAAAAGCCACCAAAATTATGTCTGACCCCACTCACCCCAGTCATAACTTGTTTGTTCCCCTACCATCTGGCAGAAGGTTCCGGTCACTCCAGTCGCACACAACTAGACTCCAAAATAGCTTCTTCCCCAGAGCTGTCAAGTTGGTGACGCCCCCACCCCCTCCCACCATATTATGATCTCTCCTAACGTCTTCCTGTACCCACAATGACTGTACTCCTACACCACTACACACACATGTAAGCCGAAATTGTACTGTCCCCTCGATAGCCCAGTAAAACTGTACCGGTCGTAATAATATTTAATATTTATTAATTAACCATACTATTTTTAACCATACTTTTTTTGCACTGTTCCAAGAATTACCTTGCACTGTTTTTGTCCTGTTATATTTTCTCTGTTTGCGGAATTTTGCACAGTTTTGATTACTTGATTACATGTTATTTATGTTATGTTATTATTATTATTTATGTTACTGTTTTTGCTATTGTGTTACTGTCTATTGTCTTATCTTTTGTCCTATTTATATAATGAGCAGTGACTAATGAGAAACACTTTTCATTATACTATGCATCTGTGCAAGTTTAATGACAATAAAGTTGAATTGAATTGAAAAATATAAAAATATATACTGAATACTTTATTTTGTTAGAGTTTAACAATTTACTGGAAAACATTACTTTTCCCAGAACATTTGGCTATATAGTTTTGGAAAATTGCTTCATTTATTAATTTATTATCATATCCACCTGACATTCCTTATTATCCTCTTGTACTACAGTGACACTACAGTCAATATGTTGATTGTCCACTTAAGCTTTCATGTCTTTTTTTCAGTGGACTGCCATCTTGCCTCTTCTCCACTCCTTTGGGATCTTCCTATTGTGGTGTGGCTGCTGCTGTATGGTGTGAGGCTGTGGCACAGCAGTCTCTATTTACTACTATGGTGTGGCACCGTAGCAGATGCATGGGGCTATCACAAGATAGGCACAAATGACTATGGAATCTGAAGACTTGCAGACATTTTAATATTGCACATTGTATTGCTCAATACTGTAAGTTCAAAATAAACAAAAAAATGTTCCTGCCTCAGGTATCTTTTATAACTCCCTTCAAGGAAACCAGGATAAAAAAACAAAAAGGATGAAATAAATCAACAAACTAACTGTCTGGAATGATGGTCCCATCATAACTGTGCTGGCGTTGCCACTGACAACAAGCACATTCGCACATGGTCTCAATCCCAATCTGAAGCCATATGAACTCAGTCTGGACGTGTTTCCAGACAGCCATCCTTTTTTCAACTGGGCAGCCAATAATTAAATTATCTGTTGCAGGAGCAGACTATTTAAGGCTTTCTCTCTGTTCACCTCACTGCTCTGAGTTTGAGTGAGCTGCAGCATCAGCAACACTTCTTCAGTGAACTGCACCTCAAGCCTCTTGTCCTAGATCCCTGAATGAGCAGGTATTTTTCCCCTGCTGAATTTTTTCCTTCTTTTATTTCTGGTTATTTCTGACTCCTGCAGTCGTCTTATCAGATTTGATTCGCCAACCTTTCTCCATTCACGGAGGAAAGGCAGTTTTTTACTCTCCCCTGCCCACTTCTTGCTAATAGCTTTCCCTTCTTATTCACACCTGCCTCATCCATCGGCCACTTAGCTGATCCAAAGATCCTGACGCTGCTCCAAGACCCTTTGTGTGGAGCTCGGCTTGCTGTTTGTCACAGCCCTGATTCTCAGAACTGCAGGACCACAAAAGCTGTTGCTGCGTGGCTCAGTGGCCTGGCAGGACAGTTTTGCCATGGTTACATAGCCTGAAAGTTGGGCACTTTTTTCACAACCTAAGGCTACTCCTGTGACATATACTTATATCAGAATTTACAGATGTGCTCTAACTCAAAGTACCTACGGTACATAAAAATGGTACATTTTATTTCAATTAAATACTTACGAATGACCGTGTCTGACTGAAATCAAAACTATGTTTAAGTGAAAAATATAACTGTTCAATGTCTAAAATTTATTTTTCTTAAGAGTTCTTCACTTTATGAATTTTTGCAATCAGTCTGGGGAGAAACAAAATTCATTCAGTAATCCTATGCACCTTTATGATTTAGTTTAACAGAAGAAATAATATATATTCTATTAAATCCATATTATGGATCAACATAACTGGTACAGATGTACTGTAATTCATTTTATTTACAATGTGAAGATTCTATTATGAAGTTAATTTTTCACCATCAAAAAATGCTGAATTGAGATAGCAGTGATAGGGTGGTAGACTGTGCTTCCAGTGCTGAACTAGCTCTTCACACCAAACTCTTTTATACCCAGTCCTTTATATTTTTGTAGCCATAGAGCCAATACATGTCTAACAAAATTAATATACACTATTCAGTATACTTGTGGATCTGGGAATTGTTATGGGTAGAAGCACACTAATACAGTATCTAAAAAATATTTACACTTGTTTTTTTTATTAACCAAAAGACACCTTAAAAAATCCAAATATACATTCCACTAAAATTGTTAAGCTCATGTTTTGATGATCAAATAAATCTCTACACCCAGTTCAGAAGAAACTGAAGTTTGTTTTCTTACTCTCAGATACCTCTTAAGTCTTAAAGTACATTTTTCAAAAACAGCAGAGAAAGATACATCCAGGCAGCACTACACTCACTTAACATCTGTTTCTTAAAAAGAAGACACTTTGAAAGAAGATTGCATGTTGCACAGTAAATGGTTAAAAATAAAGGAGATTAATGGGTCAAAATTCAGGATAAAATGAACAGTCAGATGTAGCATATCATGTCACTAAAAAAAAACACTGTGAATGTGATCATGTCCCACAGTACAATAAATATGAAAGGAGTTGGGCCAGTTGTATACTGGCATTGCCTCATGCAGAACTGACACTGTCATAGATCACATGCAAGCACTGCTAAATTTTCCCATTTATCATATTTATTTCCAAAAGGCACTCAATACATTTAAATGTAATGGTTGCACAAGTAATATTTTGAACAACACAAAGAGTAAGCGTGTGTGGCCCACTTTAATGATTAAAAACCTTTCAAGGCAAACTTGATCTCTTTTAGCTTGTGGATACAATTAATACCATAGTAACATTTTAGCAGAATAGCATGCTATATTTCCATTTCTTTATTTTTTTTTGTATTTTTGTTTTTGTCTTGTATATGCATTGTTAACCAATATTTAACACATGTTAATCAATATTTGCTGCATTCACACTATGCTTTTGCCATGTAGCTATATAGGCTATACGACTACAGCTTGGCAGATTGTTCAAAAGCTGTAATAACTTCAGAGCTTTTGATCTAGGTATGGCTTTGAATTCTTTTTCCACATGTGAAAATCTAAAAAAAAAAGAACACATAATAGTTATAAACCTGTACATCAGCAAAGGAGCAACAATATGCCAGTTAGACAGTTAAAAACCGTAGTATTTACTTTAAATGAGGCCTGCAATGAAAATCCAGGAAGAGTACAAGTCTCCATTCAACAAATTACTTCTTTCACCAGATAAATAAGAGATTTCAGCCTTTGCCTCCTGGTGTTTTCAACTCAGCAACCTTCCAATTTGCCCTTGTTGCATCGTTTTGGCTTAGCCACCTCCATTTGGCCAGGCTGTCAGGATGTCCTAGGGAGTTAAAGTCATTAATACATTTTCCTTATTAATTTGTAGATACATAACCAAGCCCTCAGCACAACAAATCATGTGACTTTTGAGATTCTGTCAGTACAATTGACACCTACTGTATAAAATCTCTTCAAAACTGTGGATACTGAATCAGATCAGATCTTAGTAGAACATTGATAAATTGATTTAACTCCAGTTGTTTTCTTTTAGCAAGCAGTTTTTTTGGATGTGCCAGTACATTGGGATCTTCAAAAGCAACTTTTTTTATCACAATCCATCCTCTTTTATTTCTGTCTGTCTGTTATTTCATTGCATAAAAAATGAATGGCAATGAGCCAAACAGGAAAAAGTCCATACACTGTAAACAAAACTAAAGTTTTGTATTTTATTTTTAATAAAGTCAATTTAGTTCTTTTTTATTTTGAAAGAGCAAAAGTATTGAAAAAAATTAGATTACATGGGTCTCTTGCTAGTAAAGTGTTTCTTGTTTTGCTTTGACCTCAGTGCTTGGAGTCCATTGTTGAAAGTCATAACAAAAGCCAAAGAATTGTTAAAGAAAAACAGGCAATGTTAAGATGATAAGATAAAGAAAATAAAACCTCATTCAGAGTTCTAGCATAAAAACCGGGCATACCAAAATCAATTATTTGGAATATGCTGAAGAAGAAGAAATTACCAATCAGACAAAACCAGATTTTTGGTAAAAAATGTTGATGTTGGTAACAGATAAATTATCAAAGCTGTCAACGAAAACCTTAACAAAACTCAAGTTATCAAAATCTACTTTAAAGACCGAAACAGCAGAATTAGAATGAAAAGACAGATTCGAATTTGTTCAGAAATACAAAAATGAGGCAGTAGAGGGTATCAAGAGATTTATGGATAGAGGAGACCATACTGTATGTGACTTCGATCACACAATGCATAAGGGAGAACTCAAAGTTTTGACACAGTGTATCATATAATTCCACAAAGAGTCTGGGTCATAGACCTCACGCAGTTATTGACTCAAATGGATATGCAAACAGCTACTGACTTTTACACTCTGAAATTTTCTGAAATTTAATTTGTTCCATTAAAAACTATTGAAACGCACACATGAACATAAACTAAAAATGAAATGCATATTATTTTTTAATTATTTTATATTTTAAGTATTCATATTAATCTTATAATTACTTAGTATCTGCATTGTATATAGTATCATAAGGAATATAAAAAAATAACTGTGTGAAATAAATTCAAGATAAATTTAAATTAAACTTTTTAAGTGTAATTATTAATTAGTCTAGTAATTCCATTGTTTTCCATTCAAGAATAAAATATTGTACATACACACATATAACATACATAAAACACATGTTTTCTCTATTGAACATCTCGACATCAGGGACAAACTTCCTAGTCAGGTGGTTGCAGGTCACAGTCTGGACACTTATAAAGCAATGTGTGACCACAGAAAAAAATCATTTTAACTAAACCAAAATACTTAAGTCATTTCACGTATCTGACAGAGGTCTTTGCACAAACATATGACATAAATACAGAGCGTGTGATAAGGTACGTTTAGATTTTTAGAAGGTGTTTGTTCAATCATCTTAAAAGATTAATCTCCCTACATAGAGTTAGGCATTCATGGAAATGCATGTGTTTGGATGAAGAACAGATTAATTGATAGGAAACAGAGTGTACAAATTTGAGATGATTCCTCAAATTTGAAGTGATTAGTGGAGTACCATAGACATCTGTATGAGCACCACTGCTCTTCTTGATTTTTGAATGATCAAGATTGTGTTGTGCTTAGGAAAATAGACAAAACTATAAGGATTAGCAAACTGTAGAAGCAAAAACAAAATTCAGAAACAAAATGGTAAATACTTGGCAGGTGACATTTAATGTAAACAAGTTTGAAGTGTTACATGAAGGTAGAAGAAACATAAATTATAAGTATAAGATGGGAAACACTGAGCATGAAGAAAGTTCCTATGATAAAGACTTTTTTGTTCATTGTGGTATATCACTTTCATCTTCAAGACATTGTGGTGAACAATAAAAAGGCAAATCATAGAATAGATATAAAAAAAACTTGTACATTAGATTAAGTCTAAGATTAATGTTAAGTCCAAGTGAAATATTTTGTACCACTTTGTTTGCTACATTACAAAAGAGATCAGTCACTCATATCATCACTGAAATCAGTCCAGAGAGGAGCAGCAAGATACATTCCAGGCTTAAAGGAATGTCCTACTATGGCAGTTTGACTGAAACGTTTTGCTATTGTACAAAGAAGAGTATTTCAAATACTCAAAATATTTAAAGTTTTGTCAAAGGCAGCCCAAATAGATTTCAACACTGAAGAACCATGCTCCAAAGGACACAAGAATGAACTACAGGAAATGCATTTTAAGAACAGAGGCACAATTTAATATAAATTGCTATGGGTATGTAGTACATGCTAACGAGCCATGTTGATGAAATTCTTACCCTAGCATCCTTTAAAAAACGTCTGGAGGCTGGATGAGATCCCTGTATCCAATGCTAACTTTCACATGTACCATTTCATGTTATTATGAATTTAACATTCTGGAATACAGGAATGTTTTATCGGAAACCAACTGTAACCCAGAGAGCACATTTGAAGATTGGTTTGTCCAGTTCTTTTACTTTGTATTATAATACTAATTTGCATTATATACATAACCTTCATGGTATTTACAGCTTCAGAACCACGTTTTCTTAACCCAACTAACAATGCTGTTTGGGGAAACTATCATTTTCATGGAAAACTTTACATTTAGGACTTTAATATTTATTTTAAAGTAATTTTTTTCCTTTGCATGCATTTAAATATTTAAGCGTGTTTCACAAGGTCTATAAATGTATACAAAAGCACAATTCTAAAATCTTAGTTTTACAGGTGGGGAAATTATGTGAAAATATGTTGAGGCATGTTCCAATTCATTCTGATACTCAAAGTTTTACTTTCAAGATACCAGCTGTTTTCAAAAGCAACTTTATATGATTATAATGCCATTACACTTTTTTATATTTTTACCCCAAATCTCAACTCGGCCTGAATGTTAGAGGACTGCTGGATCTTATACAGATCTTTGAAAGACATACGTGGTGTTCATCAGATCTGTAATAGTATAGCACAAATAAAAAATACATATTGACCACTGGAACAAGAGTTGTGTGTGGTTGCAAATAAAAATGTTTCTACACATGGATAATTTATAACAGAGTAAAAACCAATCATTAATGATAACTTGGTTTATCAAATTTAACAGCCAGCTAGAATGTGTGTATCCAAACAGAAATAACATGGGATCCCTATTAACGTTTTATTTATTTTAATGACTTTTCCATAGGTTTAGTAAAGAAGCATGTTATAAATTTACCTATAGCACTTTTTTCCTAAACTAGTTAGAGATTATCCAGATAATGATACAATACACTATATAGTAATATCTACTACTCGATTAAAAGAAAAACAAAATCACATAAACATCCATTAACAATTCTGTTGTACTGTACTGTAGATGGTCACAATGATGTGAATGTTTGACAAGTATCCATAGCTTTCTAAACCGCTGTTTATTTCCCCCCTAACTACATATGTTTGTGGCAATGGGAAAACTTATTAAAAAATAAAGTAAAAAATTGATTGTTTAATGATTATGTATTATAAGGCTTGATCCAAGGCTATATCAACCTATCGCTTAGAGGCTGCAAGACTAAACTGCTTCTAGAAGTACACGTTGTGTTATCTATTAAGTTATTTAAACTCTGCAAGTATTAAACTCATCACACAAGAGATGAAGTATTAAGCATGATACCTGAAAACACTCCACTCCATGAAATTAATATACCCTTCACATACTTTTTTATGCATAAACACACAATTGTTGTTTTCACATGTGTTTTAAAATCAGTCTCAGAAACAGGTAAGAACCCATCTCCAAATTAAAATTAGATGTCTTGGTGTCTGACAGTCAACAAATTCTACCGTATCCAATTCAAACTTAGCTATACAGCTTCTTTTCACCTTTTAAAAAGTCCCTTTTTTCATTTTTTTAAAGAAAGTGTAAAACAAATTGAGCAAGGAACATTGTGTCTATATCTGTGTAACATCACTGATTATTTGTTTTCCAGAACTGTTTCGTTTTAATAGGATAAAACACATATTAACACACCTTTTTAAATATATGGCTTATCTCTTACATACTACTGTTTAAGGAAGGAATCCCTTTTACATTTAAAAAAGCCTATCCACAATCTGCCAAACTCAGTTATTCAGTGTGAATGCAGCATGTTTCAGACAAGCATATTCAAACACAACAGTAGGACAAAAAGCCCTGAGATTTTATTCTCATAATCATAAGATTGATAGCTTTTGGATATACTTAATGAGTCAGGTTTCAAAGACCATGCACAATGTTTTTTGCCCTTTTTCTGTTTAAGTTTTGTTATAAGTTCCTAGAATTCATACTGCTTTAATCAATGTAATGGAAGTTTCCAATAGATGTCTTTGTCGTCTTTCAGCACAAATTCAAATAATTTCAAAATCTTCGGGTATTTATGATCATCTATTGTTCGTAAAATTGTTTATCCAGGTTTTTTTCTGTCTTCCTGTACAAATCCACAATTAAACAGTGATTAATTCAAGGGTCAGGATTTTGATAGTAAAGCAGGCATGCTTATAGGAATCATAAGTCTTAACACACGTCATATGGTCTTGCTACTCTATGTTGCAAAATGCATGGCTGGCATAGCTATGCTCTTTAAATTTCTTCTTCTAAACATTTATTGTGACAGCTATCAAATAATAAAATATTTTGGCAGCTACTATCTGTCATAGCTTTGATGTCAAGTTAAACAACTCATTTTTGGCAATTGAAACTTAAGTCATTAGGGCACAGTGAACAATTATTTAGTATGCTGTAGACTAATGTCAACCCCAAGTCTACGTATGAAGGATAAGGCACATTTTGAGATGTTAAAAAACCTTTTCTGCATCATCCCCTCTAAGGGCTTGTCTGTTGGTCCTTTTCCTCAAGTAATTGTTTGCTCTCTTTTTCTTTGGTTTGAATAGGTATACTTCCATTTTCCAGCTTGGGGCTTTCTGGGTACTCGGGTAAATTTGATAGACTTGTGTTGCACTCATTTTCCCCTTCTTCTTCTTTCTTCTCTGCATCCATCGGGTTGCAACCAAAGGTGTCATAGATTTTCCGAATATCTTCTGGAATGTTCTTCTTCAGATCCTTGTTTTTGTTTCGTTTAGCCAGTTTTGTCACGGAGCCAAACCTGTTGAACAGGTTGTCATCTGATGAAGTTTGCTCATGCTTGTCGTACTGCTCTGCCTTGAGGCGCAGGTTGTTCAGTTTGGAATCAATGCTCTCTTGCGAGGATGTTTTGAAGCGGTTAGTGTCCAAACTTGCAAACATGGCTCTCTTTTCTGGAGACAGCATGTCAAGGGAATGGGCTCTTTGCTCCAAGCCTAGTCTCCTGCGTTCCATGCTTCGAATAGTTGCAGCTCTCTGAAGCTTGTCGTGTATCTCAACACTCAGTCGTCTTCGGGTTTCCCTGAACTCAGCTCTCACATTGGCCTTCCACTCAGCTGCATGAGCTTTTATTTCTTCAACCTGTCAAAGACACAAGACAAAAGCATTTACATCAAGATCTATCAAAAATGAGTTTATGTTCCTACATTTTCTGAAAAGACATACAGTAAGATGCAGTTTGTAGTAATGTACTTGAACTTAAACCCAGTTTAGGTAGATGGTGATGTTGTATGTCCAGAATTTAGATATGACAGTAATATCATATAATGGTCCTTGAGCTACTTTTGTAATGTGTTTATATAATATAGCAAGCCAAAATCCAAGACAGAGATGGAGTCATTCTTATTGTTGACCTTATCCCTCATTTCCTGTTTTTTCTTCCTCTTCTTCTTATTTCTTTCACCTATTAAATTACATTTTTATGATATACAGGTAAGGTATGAAATTTCAAGAAATATAGGTATTTAAAAGCTGTAAATTTAAAATTGAAATCAGACATTTCTGTAGTTTGTTTTTAGAGATTCAGGCTTTCTATTTGATCCTGCTTTAGTGGAATTCAAATTACTTTTTCAAAAAACTACTTGCATGTCTCAGTTTTTTTTATTTTTCATCCCTATCGTTGAGAAAGTGAAAAACAGAAAGAGATGGTCTGTCATGGAGATAAGTGAAAATATTTCATTTACCGTTGGAAAAATGTTAGATTTATTCATATTAATTCCCATAATCCATCACAAATACATTCCCTTGAAAAAAGACACCATAGCCCTTTAAAGTCTGTAACAATCTTATATATATATAAATATATATACTGTATACTGTACATACCTTTTTTCTGGTCTGAGTTAGCTGTTACGCTAATGAGCTACAATTAGAGCTATTATAAGGACTGCAGACTTTAACTTGATATATGCATATATGCAAGTGGCATTAGAAGTACAATATATTTAGATGGTTCTAACTCAGAATTTTGAAAATGCAAGGAGCTCAGTTTTAAGTAATAATATTAATAATGTATTAATAATTGCCATAGTGTAAAGACAAATATGTGTAATAACTATGTGTAATAGTACTATTAGTAAAGATAAAGTTTACTCCATAAGCATTTGTTACTTAGCTCACTCCCACCTCTTCTTTAGTCTTCTTGGATATGACTCTCAGCCAGTCCCCAATCATGCTCAACACAGCTGCAAAGTAGGCAAGACCCACAAGAATCCAAAACCAAACCAGTGGCTTGTACCAGTCCTTATATGGAATTGTTCGGTTACCACCTGGGGACATGGTGTAAATAATACATTAAATAGTAAAAAGCACTTTTAAAACACTAATGTCAGGACTGATGTAACGTTACCATATGCAACACAAACTGTTTCAATTTCAATTTAGTTACTATTCACTATAGTTACTACAGTGTCTCTGCTGATCCAACTCAGTTTGTTGATCCTTGTTAAAAAATGTATTTGTTCCCAACATATAATTTCTGTGGCTATAAAGTTAGCCTGTTTTCAAGCACACATAAATCTAGATATTGTGGTTTTGTGAATAAAAAAAATGAAACATTAATTAAAAAAAAACTGCATTAATAATAATTAAAATACACACAAACCAATGTCTTATTTTAATTCAGTAGATACTGTAATTAGCAATAGAAATTATGTTTGACATACAGCTTTAGCTCTGAATATTACTTCAGTACCATAGAAAAATATAGGGTGTCGGCTATTCAGTGGTTTATGAAAGTATTTAACCCCTTCCCATAATGTTCCAATTTTTTTAATTATAAATGATTCATATGCATCTGTGTTAAAGTGAAGATTTTTACTCATGACTTAAAAGCTGTGTGACTGGGATATTACTGACTTGTGGACATTTTCTCCCATCTCTCTCACTAGTGCTAATCAGCAGCTCCTTCAAAGCTGTCATTGGCCTCACATTTGCATCTCAGACCTGTTTTCTCCTTTCCAGACTAATCCTGTTGATAGGCAGTGTCTAGATAGTATATTGCATCTTCCAGTTCTTAATGATGAACTTCACTAGCTCATAGAGACATTCTGTTTCTTTAAAAGCTCATAATCTTCTCCTGATCTGCGTCTTTCTATAAGCTGTGTTTTTGAGTAGTTTTGAAAGTTCCTTGGTCTCTACAGTTCAATCTTTGCTTGAAATTCACTACTTGATGAAAGGACATAATGGAGACAAATATAATTTTTGTGACATCATGAGAATCACTGTTCTTGTACACAAAGATGTAAATCAGCTAATCTGTGACTTGTCAGTGTTATTTTTTTGCACCTGAACTAGTTTAGGTTTGCCAAAGCAAAGAGCAAGAATATTTATGGAAAACAATCTATTGATTTTTCTTGACAATGTTTGCAAAAATTTAACTTCTTTCTCCCTTTAAAATGTTCAATGAGTATTCAAATTAAAATAAACATTGTGTTAAAAAAATAATATTAGTGTGTTATGTCAATTTTAATTAAGGAATGTAGGACATCATTAGAAGGATATGAATACTTTTACAAGGCACTCTTAAGTATCTGTTTCTAAACAGTGAAATTTCACTCAGTGAATTCAAATAAGTTACTGCTGTTTCAATATATCTATTGCACCTCTAAAGTTTTTCTTAACAGCCTATAGTGCATGTATAAATGTCTTTGTGATTTATTGATGTGATTGACTGTCACATTAGTCTATTTAGTGACATTCCATTCAATACTAGATGACACTGACATGTAGTTGGAAAATTTAAAGAGTACAGAAAACTATTCTCAAAATATTCAATGATTTACTTACCTGCCACATAATCTCCAATTCCTACAGTTGTCAGGGTGATTACTACAAAATAGATAGCCTCTAATGCCGTCCATTTCTCAATGTGTTTGAAAATCACAGCTGGAATAGTGACAAATACTATGCAGCCTGCCAGGATGAACAGGATTGTGGAAATCACTCGTATTTTGGTTTGACTTATCTGCTTGTGCTGAAAACAGAGGAAAAGCAGTGTCAGTATTGGTCAGTAACAGGAAAAACAATCCACACTTTCAGTTTTGTCTCCATTTCGCCATATACTCAGGATAAAGCTGTGGTTTCAGAACAATAGAAGGAAATGTACAGTATGTAGTCTTGACATATTTTACAAAGCTGAAAGGTTAGCTAAGGAACAGGTGAACATGCTCAGAGCTGAGTTTTCAACAGTATGTTTTCTAAAGAACACAACACTATAGTCGTGGCTTTCCTCCTTTATTTAATCTTCAACATATACCTCTTGTCCATGTTAGCGTCCTCCTCCATAGTTTACAATATTGAAAATGTGCTGAGAGATTCAACCAAGAGGCTTTAACATTTCAATTTTTTTTCTTAAAAATGTCATTTTGACCATTATTAGAGGTTTTATTACTAGGGTAAATGCTCTACATATCTTGAAAGATCTGAAAGCTTAACAGTCTGATTGGAATTTATTCTTTTTTAGGTTTACTTTTCTAAGGAACTCAAATCTTCTGTTAAATATTCTGTCTTTAATAGAAACTTCAAAATAATGTACTTTATGGCAATTTAACACTTAATGGTTAAAAATATTATATTATATATTATATTAAAACTATCAGGTGAGGTGGTAATAAACATTTATTTCTTTTTATGAATGACATCTCATATATTTCAAATGTATTCAATCTATGTACTGTACTATATATACAGTAGCTGTATGTAACTACCACATACAAGGAAATAAAGTCATAATAACTTTAAATGAAGTTTAACTTACCCTTAATACCTTTTCTACCTTTGCTATGCTTTTCACAAATATTGTTCCAAGCTGGTCTCCTATTCCAGCCAAAAGAAACCCAAACAGAGGTATTCCAAACAAGGCATATAAAATGCAGAATATTTTGCCTCCTTCGGTACTTGGAGCAATGTTTCCATATCCTTGTGTAGAAAGAGAAGAAAATTGATTCAAATTGATTAAGAAAAGAAACAAATATAGCTCCTTCTGAAGCATTTCAGCTTCAGAGCTGAATTTGCTCCTAAATTGATTAAAGAAAATAAGATACCAAAAATATAGATAAAATAAGAATAAAAAAATAAAATTAATGTTTTCAGTTAAATATAAAGAATTCAAGTGGATTCTATTTTGTGAGAAAAAAGCGTATTTTGCTTGAGACAAATGACGTCTCAATCATCTCTCTTTAGATGATTTGAATATGTATTGCACTGAATAGCAATCTGACAGCCACATGGCTGAATTGAAACTCATTACTTTAAGCTCATCCATGGACCTAACAGTGTAAAGTGTCCACCTGTATACTGCAGTAGCTTCATATTGTAGTATTAATTTGGACACAGTTCTACCTATATGACTACTTACATAAACAATAAAATAAATGAACTTTTTAATTAATGCTTGGGAGGATTAACAACAACATAATTTCCCATCATCTTTGCTTCTCTAATTTGTAACCCTGCCACTTCCCAAAATACCCTAAAAAATCACAATAGGTTCTTCACCTCTTCACATTTCTTTTTCTTGTGCATACCCCTTCCAACCCATCTCCCTCTTTGCAATCTTTGGTTCATTTCAGTCAGCTTGAAGGACCCAATTTCCTTATTATTTGGGTAGCTAAAACTAAGCAAATTAAACCAATGTTCTTTAAGCCTACCATTAGGCTAAAAACAATAAACGTTTATAATGTGTTTACTGATTGGTTATCATTATTCTTCAAGAAATACAGTAGGATTATAAACAATAGCACTAAAAGCACTGCACTATCTCTTGTAACTGTAGGCAGGTTGGACGTAGCAATACGAAACTAGTAATAGGTGGCCTTTACAAACAGGGTCTTAGACCAACAGAACTGAGTTTTTTAAGAGTACCTATTGTGGTTATCACTGTCCCTGCAAAGAAAAAGGCACTCCCAAGATCCCAGTAGCTTGAATTGTTAGATGTTTCTCCAATAGGACTAACTCCTGCACTGACAGCGTCAATGGCATGCTGAAAAAGAAGACAAATTAAAAATTAGTTTACCAATACTCAATCAAATCCTAACATATCCAGAACAGAACAGTCTTTGTTTCTCATGTTAATTTGAAAAAAATCCTATTAATCTTAATCACTTTTGATAAGATAATGATGTGATTATAATACGGCAGTGTACATGTTCCTTAGGATTGGGAAGTAAATTCCAATTAGTAAACATATCTGGCATAAAATATGTTTTAAGATCACTTTATTGGCCATATACAGTTTCTTGTATTAGGAATTTGTCTTTTTGCATACCCCAACTTGCTCTCCATGAGACACACAGAGAGGGAGAGAAGCTTGGGGTCAGAGTACAGGGTCAGCCATTTATACAGGTCCCCTGGAGCAGCTGGGGTTAAGGGCCTTGCTCAGGGGCCCAACGGAGTAGGATTCCTCCGCCAGCCACAGGATATGAACCGGCAACCTTCCAGCCACAGGTGCAGATCCTGAGCCACCGCACTGCCCTATACATTAATTCCCTGACTGAGAATCGAACCCAGGCTGCGACTGTGAGAGCACCGAATCCTAACCCTAACATTGCTAAATGTTTTATAATAATGAACAAAGACTTCAGCGGATTTAAAACAAAACAATATTAACCTTCTGTAAGGCTTTACAGGGCTCTGGTGCTCTTTTCACTACTCATTCATAGATTCTCCTGTTTTATTACTCACTTTGTACTACAGCATCTAACCTTCTAATGTCTAAACAATGGCTATTTTGAAGTCAAAGCTTTTTGTCTATGTAATACTGATAATTTTGTAAATCCACAAAGCTGTTTTAAATAAGTAGAACATATTATGTTAGACCCAACACATAACATACTATTATGTGTTGGGTCTCACCAACAAATGTGGAAGTTGGTTATTTTTTGTCCCTCATCTTGATTAACGTGTCTGGCTGTTGAGGAGAGTGTGTCTGTTAAGGTGTTTTTGGATACCATTTTATTGTATAAGTAACACCATCTTCAGACCAAATAGCGTGAGTATTAATAAGCATTACTGAACCTCTTCAGCCTTTACAGATATCCGTTCCTCACATAACAGTAACAACTGTATTGTGTGATGCTTCATTATGACAAAAAACTTTTGTTTCCTGAAATATTAAACTTGATTTTTGTAACATATATGATTAAACTACTTACTGTAAATCTATTCTGTAAATATTTTTTTCTACGAGCTGCAGGCATACAAAAGGATATGCTGCTGAATGTCCCATTCAAGTAAGAAACGTAAGATCAAGCAGCAGGATTTCCTGTGAACAGATGGACATTCTGTGTGTGGATAACAGTCGATGATACTGCCAGATCCTGATGTATATTTCAGGTTTCAAAGTTATGTGATTATGTTAATGTATTATGAAGAAATAGAGGGAAATCAAAGTGTAGTCAAGTAGTATAAACTGTAACACAGGGTTTACCACATTTGAGAAGCAACTTTGAAATTAACCCCTGTTCTTCTGCAAATATCTTTTGAAAATGGTATGAGACGATTCAGTCCATTTAGGTCCTTTGGTTGAAAATACATACAGTAAATGATCTGAAGACCTCAAACATTTCTTCAAAGAAGCCATAGTTTCAACATTGAAAACATAATTGGGTATCTTATTGCAAAATCCCATTAAGTGCCTCCTGTTTTCAGTTTCAAACATACTTTAGTTACTAAACTTTGTCAAAGCTTTTTCTCAATGCAACATTTTGAATATTGGAATCTAGTTTCCTTTCAGTTATCTTTGCCTGTCAGAGTAGGAAATTATTTTGAATACTGGTATTTACGTGGTTGCTTTTCTCTAAACCGATTCCAGAGCAGCAATAGTTTTTTATAGCATATTCACAACCTTGCCCTGTATTCAGCATTATAAATTAGATACATTGTACACTTTTAACTTTACACCTCTTGATTAAAACTTGACACTATTAATCAATAGCTAAATGTTAAAAGAGTGTGACAAAAATAATTGACACTCAATCTGATATATCCTTGCTAAATCTTACAGCTGAGAAATGTTTGCTTTCACTCATTTGTGTTAAACAAAGTAACTTTTATTAGTCTAAGAATGATAATAAAAATACATTTTAAAATGAAATTAATTCATGATAATTCATAAATTTACTCATTTAGTACTCATAAGTTTTATTAAGTGTAGCACTGACTCATTGCTAGAAAGCCCAGATAAATAGGAAATAAATAGGCGAGTCTGACATGATTACAGTGTGAAGACAGTAATTAGGGGACATACATACAGGAAAAGCATTTTCCTTATGATTCCTTTCTTCTATTTGGGTCCAAGGCTCAAGTAAGATTGTATATTACACAACTGAAAGACCCTGTGTAATGTTTACAAGACATTATGAATTAAACAAATTTCCTACATTTGAATTATTTCTGGATTCTGGTTGTGTAGATGATTTAAATGTAAATAAAATACCCTTATTAAGAATGAAACCTATGATATATATGTAAATGTATTACTTTTTAGTCGTTTCTCCATTTTACACATTGGTGATCCCTGGAAATGAAAGAGTGGTTTATTAACCTGCTAGGAACATTTACAGCCATACAGCATTGTATGATACTTGTTTACTGAAGTCCTAGGCTTTCAGCCTGTGTGTCCCAATGCTGCATTGTTCTGAGGCCTGGGGTGAGAGCTTATAGATAGAGGATTCTCTCCTTGCTCTCTAGTGTTTCTCTCACAGTCATGCATCCTTACAGCAGTGCGTTGCTGGGCGAGGAGCCTTGTTGAGGACAGATGAACCACATCAGTGTGTATCAGTATACCTCTTAGCACTTCAACCACATCACTTTACTGATAGGAAAGCACTCAACCCTGCAATGAATAATTGATTTCTCTATGAACATTCTGGAATCACAATAAAGATTTGATTTCAGAATTCAGAAAGATTTTATTGTGAAAACTGGAGGGTTTTGTTATACCTAGACTTTGTGGTTTTCTGTTTATTCTTCAAAAAAGTACATGAACAGAAAAGTGTTAAGCTACATTTCCTTGAACTCTAAAATGCCCAGTTTTTTCACTCATCCTTCTTCTGTTACACAGAACTCTTGCTTTATAAAGCTGTCCCAGGAGACTGATTGACACATGTTATTTTCAAAAAGAAGCCTGGTGCATGAATTATACAGTACATTGAACTTATATTAAATGTACAGTATTAGAACTTTTAATTAATTATCATTACATAATGATAATTATCACTACACAAATCAGTTATTGTTGTTTATATAAAATGTAACCTTTATGTATGATGTTTTAAATATTTAAAAAGATATGGAATACATAAAAAAACACCTACTGTAACAATTGTTTTGTATAAAGTGATAAAAACAACAAATATTCTGCAAAGAGAATCAGTGTTTTCCAAGATCTCCAATATATAATTTTCCATTTTTTATCATTTCCATTTCCATTTCAAATCATTATTGTGCATTTTCCAGTCCAGACAAAATTAATACGGTGATATTCTAAATTGTTGCTACAAAGGAATAATTATTGAATTCACACACATAACACATCCACTTTTTCTAAAACAATAATCTTGATACCAGTTAATCTTGATCCAAAAATTGATATATTCACAGACTGAACATCAAAAGAAATTTGCCACACTATACATATATTGTTTTTCTAAATAAATATACTATTTTTTTGGTGCCATTTTCATCAATTTATGAATTCATCCTAATCATGATAACAGAAAAGAGGACAGAAAAGAGTCCATATGCACCACTTATCAAGAGAACAATGCCTTCACGCCATCTGTATGTTGAAGGCTGGACTACCAAATGTTCTATAGTAATGAATTAAGATTTTGTGTTGACTACCCAGATGGACATCAGTGAGTGAGGCACAAACTTGTAGAACGAAACATAATTGTTGCATACCAAAGACCAATTGATAGAGAGGTTTAAGTGTGATGCTCTGGACAGAGGTATCTTGTTCACATAGAACTCCACATTTAGTGATTGATGGTCTGCATGGCACTACTCTGATCAAGCCTTAGGACCTCCCTTCCTGCCCTTGCTGTAGGATCATCCTAATGTGACAGTATTTCAACAGGACAACATATGCTCACATGCAGCCTGTGTTACTGTCACACCTGGGTTGGTGGCAGCTCACAATTTTCTAAACCACAACATTCACATGAGTGCTTGCACACTTCCTAAATAAATGTTGGGACATGGTGGGATCACCATTCACCTTGCACCCTTTCCCCTGTCAATCACTCACACAATCAGCTAATCAAACCTCAAGTTGAACTGCCTTTTTAATCCTCGGTGCAACATTGGAGTGATGCTCTGACACTGAGTTACTGTACTGTAGGTACAGCTGTGATGAGCTGTGCTCTGAAAAATGTATAATCCTGAAATCCAATGATCCTGAACACTTGAACAAATACCAAACCTCAGCATCTTGATATCATGGGTGCTCTATTTGTCAGAATTGAACCCAATTGAACAATTGTATAATAAGCCAAATTTAGAGAACAGAGACCAGTGAGCAGGCACTTGTTTGTCCAGGTACAATGAAAGGACAGGGACAGAATCCTATAGGCCATATATATACAGATGATCTGTTCTATAAAATGTCTGCCCACATGCTATAATAGAGGTTTTCTATTATTTACCTATAATACCTTTGCAACTTAATTGCTGTTTCAGGACACAAATGTCTTTCAATGACCTGTATATTGTAAAAGTGCTGTTTTTGTAAAGTATTGGAATAGAACGTATCAGCATGAATTCTTATGTAGCTGAACGAAAACTTTGATGCAGTGGTTGAAGTAAAATGTGTTGCTCTGCAGAGTGGCCCTTCCAAAAGTGTGATTTCCTTGGAAACTCAGAGTAGACATGTTATGCCACAGTTAGTTCCCAGATAATCAATAGGTTAATGAATAGGCTGGGGAGACAACTACATAAAATACGTGCCTTCAATGTCCAGCATGAGTTGCACCAAGCAAGAATAGCCAGTGCAAGACAGCAGAGTAAGCAACAAGGGCACACTACAGCATGTAAAACACGTGTCATGTCATGCAAGATTGCCACACTAACAGATGTAGAGTCACATAGGGAGGTAATTTATGGCACATCTAAACATCCCCCAAGAAATACGGTAGCATGCATACAGACTTGGTACACATGGGTTTTGATCAATTTATTGAGTTAATTTGTCCAATTACACTAAATTATGAAAGGCCAGTTGTAGTCATTAAGACATACATGATGTTGATATTTTCATTTCAAATGATCTTTAAACTATTTCATTAAAAACAATCACCAGCTTCAGTGCCCCAGGCATTTAGATATTGTTGAGTTAAAAGTGGCCTGTACCATTTGCTGGAGTATGGCTCTCCAGAAGCAGGGGTGACCACTCCAGTTTATTTTGTAATTGCACAGATAAAGGATTGGTTCCTCATGGACTTCCAAATAAAATTAATAAAACTTTCTTAATACTAAGATTCCTTTAAGAAGGTTAAGCCTTTTCTACTGTTTTCTTACCTAATCATTTGTGAATAATGGTTCCAAAAATGGTTCCATCTTAATAAATCCATTCGTCCATTTTTAATTGTTTTATCCAATACTGGGTTGTGAGAGAGCCATACAGTAGTTTACAGTCAATTTTAATTAAAATGTTTATACATTTTAAATAAAATTATTTTTACATTATTTTATTTAATGTTTGTAAGTCAAAAAAAGGAAATATTAATCTGAAATGCTTAAAGTCCACCATTTAAGAAAAGACAAATATTTAGCATGATGATAAATTGAGTTCATCACAATAAATATGTCAATGTTCAAATTATATAATTTAGTGTTAAACTAGCTTATGAATTTTAGCTTTTCCAGCTCAAATATAAAGAAAATGTAATACCAATTTATCCTTGGTATTTGTAAATACAGTATGTTATGTAAAACAAGAAAACATTAATCTTTTGTTTTGTTCCCTAAAAAAATTGTAGGAAAGAACATAAAACAGCCTTGATGCTTCACTAGGAAGGTTGAATAAAACAGCATAACTGTTTACCAAGTCTAGCTTGTTTCATCACTAATGTCTGGGATCGTACTGTACATACGTACTGCAGCAGAAAACCAGCTCAATGTGCGGCAGATTCCTCAGTTCACATAACATCGTGTTTCTGGATTGCCAGTCTGTTACCCATCTAGCTCCACACGCTGATAAGCTGATAGCAGATGGTAACACACAGAATGCCAGCCCGCTTAAAGCAGCAGTGCCCCTGTCTCATGTTCAGTTACACAGAAATAGAATAATAATCCACATTATTCTTTCATATTTGCAATAACCTAATTTCTCTAATGTGAATTTAGCCTGTCAGAACTGAGAAAAATACTAAACTGCTACATTTTCATAAACCTTACACTAAAAGGGATTATTCAAATGTTATTTTTTTAATTTCTTTATTATTCCTTAATTATTCTTAATTATTCCTGTACAGTTTAAAGTTTCAATTTTGTACTATAGAAATCACGTTAAATATCATATGATCATTATACTGAATATATTTGCTGGAAACTTAAAAATGGACAGGTAATGAAACTTGTCCAATAGTGTGTTATTATGTGAACAAAACATACTACTTGTTTCTGAACTTCAAGGCTTGTTGAAAGAGTGCACACAGCAGCATAAAAACTGTCCAAACGTTTAAGTGAACTATTTTTTCTTGTGATTATGAAAGTTTCAGATTTGCTCATGTCTCTAACGAACTAAGGCTGTGCTGTCCATTGCAGCATGTTTTTCAGGATACTCTTGCTTTAGTGGCACAGCCAATCTGAACACCTAAGGGTCAAGAACAAGGTTTCTTTTTAAATCACTAACAAAGCGTCCATGGCATTGACAATTGTGGAAATAATTTCAAAATTATCAAAAGACATTTATGAATTAAAGGATACCTAGATGTACACTCAGAACCTAGACTGATCTAATGCATAACAAATATTGAGGAATTATTTCCTTGAAACACCAAAAAAAGAATAAAACTTCAGTTAAATAAAATACACGATACCTATTTATGTTTCCAGTAACCATATACATAGACTTCCTATTAAATGTTACAGAAAAATGTACTGTAGCAGTTTAAATGCTGTGCCAACATTCATCACTAAACATTTCATAATTTAAAAAAAGGGAAATAATGGAATATTCAGAAAGTCTAATTTATTTAGTTTCAATTTTAGAAATGACAGTGGAATGCTCTATAACATCACCAATGGCTCCCTCTTCTCCCGACACTTTGTTCTATTGTTTAGCTGTGATACCTGTACTAGTATGTAACTATATACTGTCAGAGGTTGTAGTACAGTACGTTCAGACCTTACAAAGATTCAAGCCTCACTACATGAGAAACTGATCTCAAGGAAAAGCTGTGGTTTTTTATTGATACAGGAATCCATTGTTTCATTATACTGCTGTTCAGTATGTCACTGTAGATTAAAACTATATGAAAGATCATTATGTATTAAAAGTAGAGAAATATGAATATGTGTTAAACAGCTTGAAGAAAGCAACATAAGAACTTAATCTGAAAACAAAGACTGCTCTTGCACAACGAATGTAGCCAACAATTCAGCTGTGTATGAACCAGACTACAAGTCATGATGAGTCCTGGTACACCATGATGACACATCTGCCATGATGAGACATATGGATAGCAGGACATTCTCAGCCTGCCACATGACCAATCAAGAGAACCACAGCATTCATACTCATTCACTTCTAAACAGCTAAAATTGACAACAGCACTTTGTTAACTTTTACTTTACCTGTATAAGCTTGTCCAGTTGCTCACGTGTGACACAACTATGATTTTGAAGGAATTCTGATTTCTCCAGTATAATCGTATTCTTCTGGCTACTTTCAAAGGGCTGTTCCAGAGCACTGAACACCAGACCTCCAATTACCAGGTATACCACCACCACCACGAAAATGGCCAGCACTGTTTTCCACTTCATTACTGTCTGGAGGTAGGGAGTACTACTGTCAATACTGGCGACTACTGTAGCCCTAGATGATATGGACAGCCGTGGACGAGGAGAGGGACCGTTGGGCTTCACATCACTTGCAGAGGAGCTGGACTGAACTGCCGCTGCAGAAAAAATAAATAGTCATAGATAATAAATAAAACCATTCCAAATGGTAAATGTCATCAAGTCTACATCAAAATATGTTTTAAGATCCTATACTACAAGTTCATACACAAAATGTCAATACAATGTGACTGAGTAAAGATGATAATATTAAAATCTTGTAATTGTTAAGGTATTGCTGAATAAAGCAATTCATTTTATACTAGTTTCTGACAGTTTGCTTTAAGAGCTTTTCCATATTTCTTTAAGTCCCATTTATAATATTGGAAAGCATTAAAGAAATATTTTTTAAATCTACATATTCTGATTTAGTAAACAGGGGAAATGCAGCAATCAATAATAAAAAATAAATTGCTAATAAATTGTAGGAGACACAAAAATCAATGGGAACAGATGGAAAGAGTGACTAATAAGGTTCAAGTCATATTCAATGGAACAAAAGCAAGTGCACAAACAGTGGATCTAAGAAATGAAAGACTTTGTGTATAAAGTTATTGTTTAAATAGATTTTGAGATACTTTTGTAAACTACTGTATGTACTGCTGTAGAAGACAGCAAATTAAGGAATTGCTAAAGAAAATAAGCCCAGTGTATTGAAAGACTTTAGAAGAAAGACAACTTAAAAGCAGAAAAGTGAAGACAGAGAACAATGTATTATGCCTTTTTTGGGGTTTTCTAGACCATAAATTTGTACCACTCCTAGATGTATGAGAAAAACAACAAATTATGTGTCATCCATATTTAAGTAATCGTTAAATGACTGCTGTTTTCTGTTTCAAAAAACTTTAAATAAAAACCAACCACTTGATTTCCTTATTAGCAATACAAGCCTGTACTGTTTGGTAAGTTTAATTCATTCCAGAGCACAGTTTTATGATGCTAAGTGAAATGAAATATCAAGCAGCAACAGATGGTGTATTCAAGTGCAAAGTTGATGGTGTCCCCGAGTGACATCACTCTCCAGAAACCACACACAGCATTATAGCCCTTCCAAGCCCCAAAGAAACTCTCTCTTTCACTTTAGAAAGTATTTAAATATGTAATGGTAGCAATACAACCGTTGCTTACTCAAACCATACACTTCATTAAAAGTACAGCTAGCTATAAAAGTATTTTGGATAAGATATTACAGTTCTTAGGTAATTAAATACTGTAAAAAATAATTGAGCGCTCAGGTGCAATTAAAACAAAAAAACACTGGAAATTGCATTTAGTACTAATAGCTTAAAAGTTGATAAAGTATACAGTACATTTGAATAAGTAGCATAAATACTGTATATTAAGTAATAGAATGTTGCTCATGGTAGTATTTCTGCTGTGTTATAATCATATTTAAACAACATAAGACCCTAGAGCTGTATTCCTGTACCTTCAAAATAAAGTAGCAGAATCAGGTAAAGGTCAGGTGACAGGTCATTGAATTGTCAGAAACTGCTGAATGAGTTCACAACCAAAGACATCTGAAGGAGACCATAGAATTACTGAGACATTCACACCAGCAGCAACACACAAAATAGCTTATTTTCCTCCTACTCTGAGATGGAATTACTGCTTTACAGCTGACATGGATGGGCAGACAATGAAATGAGAATTGTTACTTTGAATCATTTATTTTCTAATGGGCTATGTAATTACTTATAAAGTTCAAGGCATCATTGAATCTGAAAGGCAAACCAAGGATCTGACAACATACAAGCATTTAAAAAAAATGTTCATTTTAAAAAGAAGAAACATAATGTTTTATCTGTTCAGCCTTCTTCAGTGTACTTGTTCCTCTGCAGCCAATACATGCTGCTCCAGCATAGACTGTTACTCATTATGTATTGCACAATACCTACTTTTATTTGCAAAAGTCAAAAACAAGCAAACATAAAGGCAAGCCTACACTTTGATACTGTTCGTAGGTAATTCAAGAAATTTCCCAGCCTCTTTCATGTCCACTATTTTTTTGCTGCCTTTCTTCTTTTAAAGGCCTGCTTGAACAAATGTTATTAGTTTGTTGTTCATAGCAGATTTCAACGATATTCCTCATGGATCCATGTATATTCTAATATGTTTAATGCATATCACATTTACTTTATGATTTAAATATTTTAGAAGACAAAGGACACTCATAAGTCCGTTTTTTATATTAGAATAATACAAACATTAATGGCTGCACAACATGCTGCTAAAATCCTCTTGTCCTAAGACTGCTCTATCATCAAGATGCTAACAGAAAGACAATAAATGGGAAAGGCTTGACCTATGTTAAGAACATGGAGTAAATAAATACAAAGAGTTAAAAATATACCTGTAAGGTCAGGTGATTTTCTGTATTTTTTATTCAAAAGATAGTAACATTTTGTTCAGTTAAAATTCTGTATATATTATAGTAGCCTATACTGTATATGTATGGGTTTTATATCAATATACAGTAAATCTGTTTAGGTGGTTCACCTTTGAAGCATTGTGAAATAGAGAGACTTGATATTCATTCCTATAATTCATATTAGTTGCTCTTAAAAGACAAATATTAAACTGAAACTGTCTCTTCCTATATGAATTAATATATACTGTATGAAACAATGAAGACTACACTGTTTTAACACACACCCTAACCTGTAATGGTGTTTTGTTCTAAGATATCCAACAATTCCATTTCATATTCCATTCTCATTCACAAGTACCTGTGTTATTATGCATCACTGATAAGGAACATGTTGGGGTGTTTCAACTCATCACTTACAAATATTAAATATAGGAGTAGCAAAAGTTCTGTTCACTGACTGTGTAAAAACCTATAAGAAGGAAAATAATAACTTAATTTTACTGAAGAATTACATGAGTAGTTGGCTGATATGGCACCCACATTGTTTTGTATCTATGAGTGAAAAAATGTTCTGTACATGGCCAGGTCTGCCCTGTGCTCAGGCTACAAAGAGATCAAGTTATGTAATTCCCGGCTTTCCTCGATCAACATAAGCTACTAATCATTGTTAAAGTGTAAAACATTTGGTTACAGCTGGAAAAATGAAAATGAGTTCTAACTCCACTAAAATAATTGTAAAATAGCTTACATCTGGGCATTATTTTTTATGAGTGCACTAGGAAATACCCCTCAATCATTACATTTAACATGTTTAGATATATTTTTTGTGAATTTGAAATCGCTTTGCATTATCTCACAAAATGGATTCTAGGAATTATTTAACGATTACCAATGTATTGTATACTGTACATTGTATTGTATGTATTGTAGCAATTATATGTTTATTAGCAACAGTCGAAATTAAATTTAACCTGTTACATGCGTATAGACAAGAACTGATACCACGACTACGAAATTAACCGTCCCGAGCTGTGTTTGGGAAGGATTTTATACGCATGCAAATACAATAAACCCAATTTAATTGTAAATCTACCCGGCTAGTCGGTCTCATCTCAGTTCTTTATCTGTACACGCTCTTGTCGCCGTGTTTGTCCTTCCTTTCCCCGGCAGTCTACTCCCAGATATCCCCCCTGAGACCATTGAAGCACACAGACATCTGAGCCCACGGAATACACCCACTTCAAGTCAGGACTTTAAAGGGTTTTAGGACGGCTTTGTTTAACTGGACAATTGTAAAAAAAATACGAAGACAATAATACCACATAGTATCATGGTTAGACATACCTCATTTTCATTCAAAGGATATTAGAAGGCATCATGCAGAGCTCAGCTCACTATTAGATACCCAAAATATCCTAATTGAATTTCAAAATGTAATGAATTAAATGAATTATTTTTGCTTTAATTATTGAATTATAATTTTGTCTGTTGTGTATAAGGGTATCCAATTTGCATTTTCATGTCCGCAATACAATAAACGACAAATACGCAAACAAAAACAAATGGATAAAAAACAGAAAACACCACGCAGCTTAGAATAAATGTCCTAATAATGTTAATGTGAAAAAATATTCATGAACTAACCTTGTTGAGGATCCCAGTTCACTTGCTTTCTTGGATTTTCAATGGGAAATTTCATCTTGATGTTTCGCTTAAAATTCAAAAAAGAAAATCTCTTGCCACTGTTTCTTCCAGAAATTAATTTCTAAGATTACTGAGGCTGCGCCCTTTTACCAGATCTTCTATTTTGCACATCGGAAAACGAAATGAAGGGAAACGTCTATAAAGCATCATTCGTAGTTTCCTTGCTCCCAGTGGTCGAAAGAGTGTGCTGAACCCTCGGGCGAAGCGATCGCAATGAGCGCTCTTCGCTCCGGGGATGCGTTAAGAGCACCCATGCACAACTGCTTCTGTGCACTGCACCATATTTCCCACGTCGTTTATTTCCTTTAACAGTAAACAAGAAAGGTACAGGAACAAAAATCGTTACAAAGAATAGCAGCAATGTTTAACTTCACGCCAATAGGAAACCATCTATGAAGGCATCACTACACCGCTCTGGCCGCCGCATTACAGCTCTGAGCTAGTCATCTACAGATCCTATCATTACACAGCTGTCTCCAATGCAGCAGCAGTTTTTTTTATTCCCCTGACTTTTTTGTGTTGGTTTAGATTAAGTATTTCATAGTGTTGTAGAACAAACACCAAATTAAAAATCGAAGATAAGAACCAATCCTTCAGGATTCTAAACAAGAGCAATTTTATTTTTTTATACGTCAATGGAATTTCGTTTTGTTTTTGTAAAATATGCTTTAAAATCTAGATCCGTATATATATATATTCCTCATTATACTCGACACATTCAGTTTGTCCAGACCAACACCTTTGTCTGTGTAGTGGGGTGAGGGATGTTGTTTCCAGCACCTCGTTGCTAGGTGGGGCTGAAGTCAGGAAACACGCTCCAGTGACCAGCAGCTGCAGCACACGGCAATCCTGAAACTCCCTGCGGCACAGATCCTCATTTGCAATTCCTTCAGTTACCAACTAACGGCACTTCACAGGGATGTGATATTTTGCTTACACTACAGAACCATGCAGATCTCTATTTCATTCTTTACAATTACGTTACCTAGTAAAAATATCGTCATATACCTCCTTTTTTTAGGTAGTACATTTTTTCTGTCATTTCCCTGTACAGACCACAAACCTCACACTTACAGCTCTGTAAATGTCCTTCCTTTGAGGGGCTAATTCAAGCAGCCTACATTGAATGTGATGACCAGAAAATGATAGAATGGTAGTTTATTGAATCTGGTGAATGCATTGAAAAGAAAACATCAACTGATCTTTTTCAAGAGATTTTGCAAATGTATTGAGGTTATTCATTTAACATCGAGTCATAAATCACTGAACTGATTTACTTTTCATGGTTTTCCAAATCTAACTCAATTTCCCACTTTATTAAAAGAAAAAGATGTATAATTTCTATATAGGATAAATATTCATGATTAATTTCTGGAAAAGCTTTTGATGCTACTTCAAAGAATAAAGTGACATCAAAAACAAATATTCATGTAGGTAGCTGCATCAGCATGCATAGACAAAGGAACAAGTGAAGGTTTATTCCATCTGAAAAGAAAAGAGACCCAACGTTTCGGCTGTGGGGCCTTCTTTGAGTGTGATCTGTTGTCTTCATGTGTCACACGAAACACAGTGTCTCTTGGAATAAACATGGAATAAACTTTTACTAGTTCCTATGCATGTCTTATACATGTGTTTATGGAATACTATGTAGTATTTCTTTGGACACTGAAATGACAACCTTCTTTTAAATAAACTGATTTTTTAATTATGCTTCCTATAATGTGGGCATATGTTTAAGCGCTTAAATAAACACCTTTTTCTTTATGAAATCAAAAATCCAACATGGGTTTGGATTCTCTGTTCACAGGAAGGTTAAGGAGCATGTTGTACATTTATCTAAAAATAGAAAATCTTAAGAGGATGAGAAGGGTACAACCGAGAGGAGCCATTTGGCCCATTTGGGTCATTTGGTAGTGAGAAGCTTATTGATTCAAGGATCATATCCAGCTCATTTCTGTAGGAAGGCAAAGTATCATCTTCAATCTTAAGTGGTTTAACCAAACCCATCTACAAAATACAAACAAATGAATGAATTTCTTGTTTCCTTCACTTTTACTAAGATCTAATCATTAAAAATTTCAAAAGCCTAAACCAGACTCATGACTTTAGGAAAATCACTTTATAATCTTTGAGAATTAAAAACACCTAATCTAGGAATCAGGTTATCTTTTTTTTTAACTTTGGCATTAGTTACAAGTCTGTAGAATACGATAATGTGTATTTGTGAATCTGTTCCCTGGTGTAATAATCATTATTACCTATTAGATTTACTTTTGTAGTGTTTTGTTTCAATAGATTGAGTAATTTTAATTTGAAATCTGACAAAGTGACATAGGAAAAGAAACCGGATACAAAACAAAGGACACATTTTTGAAATTATGGATATTAGAAGTAGATCCCACAATACTATTTAAGGTTTTACACCTGTAAAAGATGTGTAAGTATCTATAAGATCTGTAATAAATACAGCACCTGATTTTGCCCAGTTTCCAGAACATGATAAATTTTGACTAGATTATTACATTCTTTATGATTTAAATTTATCAAAATACTAAATATTTGCTATGTTCAGAAATTTCCCTTTTTTAAATTAAGATTTGTTGTAAGTCGCCAAGTTATTGGATAAACACATAAAAGCGAATTCTATCCCCTTATACTAATTATGTATAAAATAGCTTATGCTTCATGGACCAATTATAAAGTTGATGACTCATTATAGCATGGATAGACAATTCATACAGAAGCACTCATACCATCATCTAAAATTATTTTAAAAACAAGATAGTGAATGAAAGGTGGTGCAGTGATTAGCCTTGCCGCCTCACAGCATTGGGGTCTAATGGGACTCAGTTCCTGGGGTGCTGTATGCACGGAGGATATATGTTTTTCTGTATTTGTGTGGGTTTCCTCCAGGTGCTCTGGTTTCCTCCCACAGTCCAAAGACATGCTGGTAGGTTAATTGGCATCTAGGAAAAGTGGCCCTAGTGTCAGTGTGTGTATCTCTGTGTTTGTGTCTGTGTCTGCCCTGCGATAGACAGGCATCTCATCCAGGGTGTATCCTGTCTTGTGCCCGTTTGATGGGATAGGCTCTGGTTCCCCTGTGACCCTGTTTTGGATTAAATGGTTAGACAATGGATGGATGGATTTTTCCAAAATATAAACATACTTTAAATAGTCATACGCCAAGGGGTTAATACTCAAACAATGTACAGTAATGTACTGTAATCTAGTCTAAAGGTCTAAATTTTGGTATGGTTAATTAAACAGTCGCATGTTTAATTATACAAAGATTATACAAAGCAGGAAATGTTGTAAAGGTTGCGAATGAAATTCTAAAGAATTTGTATGAAATTCAAGTTTTGCCCAACACTACGAAGATACGTTTCTATAATTTAATATTTACGTTTGTCTTTGCCACTAAATACTAAAAATGCGTTTTTATTTTTCCATAATTGTTTCTTTCAAATTAAGTAAAGAAGCAGTCTTCGTTTTATGTATGGTTTTACACATGAGAAGCGTTTGAGCCTGTATTGTGTAGAGCTTTCTGTCACTTTTATTCTACTGCAGTCAGGAGGTGTACTGGGCAGGGAAGTCAGTGCGCTGAAACACTCAAACATGGGCTGAATTTTAATAAGTTGAACAGATGACGTGGCAGCATAAACAACGGTCGATATTCAAGCGATATTGAAATGACCAGACGAACATATCTTCTTCAGGTTTTAGAATTTATACAATGTAGCCGATTATTCTGTGCATTGAATGTGGTTCTGTGTACGTATGAGACTTGGAAAGATAAACTCCTTTCAGGACCGCGGACAGGTCATTTTTGTTAAAACTCGCAAACATTTTGTACACGTAAGTGACGAGAAGGGTCTTAAGTTAAAATTTAGGGATAAAAAGTTAAAATCTCATAATAGACTAATTAATTAAATATTAAAACGACTAAATCTAATAACTAAACATGTCCCTTTAAAAATAAATGCGTGACCGGGATTTTGTGCACATGGTTGTATTGATACATCGGTGAGCTCGTAGAAAAGACATTTCATTGCCAGCAACTACTGCTGCATGCTGTATTGTTGTGCATTTGATAAATAAACTTTGATTTGATTTGATTTTGATTTTGATTTTGATTGATATTAAAATGTGCATGTACTCCAAACCATGATGTGCTTTCTGGAAAGCGATAAAATGAAGCAATGTATTAATTAGTATTCAAAATTAGTGAATTCAAAATTCACATTTAGAGTTTTTTGTCTTATTTTTAGTTTCATACTAACCCTAACATATTTACTGTTATACATGACTACAACCATTAAGATGATTCGGTAAACCAATACCGAAAGAAAACAGAAGACTGGTGCAGGGTCTTTTCGATGTAGCGAAAGGGATGCCTAGGGCTTTTCCGCGTAAACTCCTCCCTCGACTGCAGAAACCCATCCGGGCACGTAGCCTCCACAGTGCAGGAGAGAACGCGTGTTCTGCATTCAGAGAACAAGCTGCCCTCTTTACGCACCAGCCGCGTTTGGTGTGGAACGTAGTGACGTCCGCGTAGCAACCTGCGTGGAGACGAGGAAGTTTTAGTTTGTCAGGAAAGATCAGAAATGGCACATAACCGTAGACAGAAAACCGTAACAGACAAATAAATGGTTCGTAACGAAGATAACAGGAAAAGCATGGGATATATCCACTGCACCATGGAGACGACGAAAGGTGTGTTACTACAATTTCAACAGCATCTTTTAAGACTGTACCGAGTCGCATACATGAATCACAATCGAAACGTTGCACTGTAATGCGATACATCTTGTACTTCACAGATCATGTCTAATCCCAGCGGTACAGGAAAAACTAATTCAAGAAAAAAACACACGAGATATTTAGGTTGCTTCAATTTTAGGTTACTGTATGAAGTGCACTAGAACGTACATAATATTAGTTATTCGTAAATGCATTCTGTCGAACTCAGTTCTTACGTTACTTTAGAGGAATGAATTACAGCAGGCCTACTCATTTCTCTGGTCTTCTCTGATCAGCATGTTCTTTTATAAATCCAAATGTATGTTAATCACATTCAGCGATATTGTATAAGACAACTTATTATGTGTATGTTGTTTGTGTTTCAGTAAACGTGACACCAGTCCCACGGTATTCTCTCGCAGGACCTTTTAAGGGACACATGAGTATAAAAAGCAGCCGTAAGTCAGCAGGTTCGAGAGGAGGGCGATTCTGTTTTATTCTGTGATTCTGTAATGGGAAGATTTATGTGCACGTTTTACAATTTAGTCTTAATAATAATAATAATAATAATAATAATAATAATAATAATAATATAATAATAATAATAATACACTATTTTATATAGCGCCTTTAAAGGTGGCTTCTCAAAGCGCTTTACAGGATGACAATAACAATAAATAAGAAGACTACAACAATAATTAAGAAGATTTCACAAGATAGGACACAATTATAATTACAACAATACAACAATAACAATAGAGGAGACCGTGGAAGGTGGTATTAAGAAGAGCAGAGGGGTGAAGAATGGAACCAGTTAAGTAAAGGCTTTTCTGAAGAAGAAGGTTTTGAATCTAGATTTGAAGGAGTTTAGAGAAGGTGACTCTCTGATATCCTTGGGCAAAGAGTTCCAGAGCTTGGGGGCATAACAGGAGAAGGCCCTGTCACCCATACAATGTAGACGGGCTTGGGGGACAGTAAGGAGGGCAGAATTTGAAGAGTGGAGGTTGCGAGGTGGGGAGTAGGGCGATAAAAGTTCAGACAGGTATTGAGGTGCCAAGCCATGTAAAGCCTTATAGGTGAATAAGGCTTTATTCACCTATAATATTTATTCACCTTTCCTTCTTTTTGTAGAAGGAAAATAAAGAAGCACATTTTAACACGGGGTCAGTTTTAAATACTATTTTCATACTATGGTATACTTGAGCTTAGGTGTTTATTGCTCTGTGTGTCTTGAACATCTTTTATTACAATTATCCTAGGAAATTATAATTTTGATAATATTTGTACAGGTTTATTTAAAGTAGCTAGTACATTTTTTGTACAAGATCACCAGAATATTAGACATTATTTATATTATATTATATTAGACATTATTTCTGTTCTTTCTTTTGATGTGTTTTTGATACCCAAATCTGTATGCATTCTAGCCTACTGCCCTGGATCTTCAAACAAACTTACTAACCAATACATGATTCAGGATCATATGATGTTCCACTACAAAAAAGTACTCTCAGCCAAAGGTAAGATCATGTCAAATGAAATTAATGCAGAAACGCAGCTCAGAAAAATATCAGTAAAATTAAATATAAGATCTGAATGTGGTACAAGATTTCATGTTTGTTTCTTGGATTTGAAATGATATTGGTTAGAATGTTCAGTTATAGCGATTAATTTCTAAACTTTTCTAAAATCTCAGTTTTTGATAGCATTTTGGAATGTATTAGTCTTAGTCTTTATTTTGTAGTTAATACATAGGTTAAACAGTGAGGTATAGGATATATTGCTGAGAAGTTTCAGGATCTTTAGTTTTAATCAGGTTCTTTTAAATTACAAAAAAGCTTTTAATTTTTTAGATGTATCCATTTTTATATCAATGTATTGTAAACATTTTGAACTGATAGCCCAATCAAATAAATCTTAAGTGTTATACATTTATTTGTCTTAAGCTTGTTTGATATGTTATACAGTATGTAGCTCTAAATTATTTTGCTGTTTCTATGCACTTTTTTCAGCTGCAGTGGACTCAACAGCACCAAAAAGCTTGCTGAGCAGTGTTAAATGTATGTATGGGATTAATATTTTAAATGAGCAAATATTGAACTTTAAATAGTTAAATCACGGTTTGCTGCATAGTTTTTAGAAATAGACTCTAACTGTTGTCTGTTTTAATCATTTAGTTATATTGAATATAATTTTTTTTACTTAATGTTTTTCCCAAAATAATGCTTATCATAGGTATTGTATAACTAGACATCAAATCCTTATCCATGACCATTGCTAAATTTTTGCTGGGTTTCATGGCATTAACTATTTTTTAATTTAATATTTTTGTTTATACAATTTATAAAATGTTTTGTTAATGTTATATATAAACAAAAACATTGATTAATTGAGGGAATATTCAATTTATTTTTACATAGCACCTTTCACTACAAAGCACCTAACAGTGCTGTGTGACAGTGCATGACATTACAATCCAGAAAGAGAAAAAGCCAGAAGACAATGGAGGAGAGGAACCAAAAACTCCTCTGTAAGGAGAAAAAAAACTTCTAGGGGTCCAAGGTCAACTGGCTGCCCAACCCCTCTAGGCATGCTAACGTATGAATTTGAATATTTTTATATTTGCATTACTGTTTTTGTCAGTGTAGTTTACAAAATGATTGGAAGAATAAAAGTACCTTGATTTTTACAGCATTCCTATGACTTCTGCTGTTATGTAATATGACATAGTCTTGTATGACTGCAGATAGTGACCAACAGCGAAGGGAACGCTTGAAGAAGAAGGTTAGCCAATGTGAGAGCAAGGTGCTTTCAGCCCAGACAGGATTACAGAAGACTTCTACAAATAACACCAGGCCTTCTTCTGCTGATATTGTTCAGGTATTATTCTTTTTACAATTATTTTATTCAAATTAGTAATTCTAATTAGTTCAGGTGGGTAGCTGTGTCAGCTTGTGTAGGCTGCGAAGGAACAAGTTAAAGGTTTTTTCCATGCTGAAAAGAGAAGAAAGAAAATGCAACGTTTCGGCTGTGGAGCCTTCCTCGGGTGTCAATTTAGGGTCGTTATTCTAATAACCCTAATTATTCTTTTAAACCTTCTTGTCTCACTCTGTCTTGTGACATGTTTGTTTGGCAAGATCTATAGAAACATTTTTTCTTGTAGATGTTCTGGATTAAAGGATAAGAAAGCACTCATCATTGTCCATTTCAAGCTGTTGTATAAAAAAAGAGCAGAGTAACCAATCACCTCTAAAATTAAAAATTGTAAGGAATCTATGGAGGGTAAGGAATGAGAGGAGAGAGTGTAATCTGAACATTGTCAGATGACAAATGCTTTAACGGGATGTTTACATGACTGAAGTTTAAAATTGAATATAAGGGTGTAGAATTAACGTTTGATTCTGTGTTGCGCCAAAATGTTTAAACCCAAGCTTCTCAGGTATGTGAACCATCATTCGGCTCTGACATTTGCTGTATTAAATTGCTAATGCCTAATATCTAGCACACTGCTGTAATATGTTCAACATGTTCTTTCCTCATGGCTGTAGGTAAAAAATAATCATTAGAGATTAACTAGATCAGGTTTTTTCTTTTTTATGAAGCGTGTTCCTATTCTTTAATAGTATTCTAATTTGCAAATAGTTCATTCAACAACAACAAAAAACATTTTAAATTCTAATCATTCTGTTCACCTGTTTTAGGAGAATGAAGTTTTAAGCGCTAATACACATTCATATTTGAAGAATATCTCAAATGTGGCACATCTAAGCAGTGCTTAAATACCGTTTATTTGTCAATATGATGAAAGCATCAGATGTTATTCATTAAAGCCTTATAAGTTTAACATTTTTATTATTTGTTTTCTCTCTTTGTAGAGCTGTGCATCCTTGCAAGGCAATGATGAGGGGGATTGTTTTCATTACCTGGAAAGTCACCTGATTTCATCACCCAGATTTGCAGCATCATGCCATTCATCACAATTTTTGTGTCAATCTAGCAGGAGCGGGCAGAACGCTACAAAGCCTTTTTACCGCTCTTCTTCAGAATTAGGTTTTAGAAGTCCCTTTACTAGAAGAGAACATTCAACACAATCTTATACTTCTTCCAGTGGCATTTTCAAATCTAAGATTTCATACAAGTCTTTTCATGATCCAAATCAAAAGACGTATAGTGGTGACCTTTTACAAAAACATTCTCATTGCTTTACTGAAGACAAACCCTTCACTCCAAAGACACTGAAAAAAGAGACTAAGTCTTCTCTTTCACAGTACAGGTATTACACTCCTCCTAGGAGAAAACCTGCAAAACACAGAACTCCTTTAATGGTAAATCAGGACACGCAAACGGATAATAATAGGTAAGTCCATGAAAATATCTTTTACAAAAAAAATGTGTTCATTTTGTTTGTCATACACTTGCGAAATGATTTAATGGAAAAATAATATTTCCTAAAGTACAAAATTAAGTACAATATATTAGGTTTCTCTCTAATATGTATTTAATATGAATATACTGTAAATTACTGTATATGTACTGTAAAATATTGTCCTAGCACAAGAATTATGCTTATTTAAAAAATAAGGTGTTTCACATTTGTGCATATGCCAATGGGTTTTATTTCTAACATCTGATTTTTTTTCTTATATTTCTAGTTTTTCTGATAATGTGGGCTCACCTCAAGAAAAATCGATTTTACCCCAGGTAAGCTGTGTATTCTTCTCCAATTATTTATAATTGATTTGTTTAACTATGTTTTCTTATATTTGCAGATAGTTTCCTAAGTTTTAATTTGTACTTTTATTTTTAAAAAATCAGGTGTAAAATCCAGTTGTAACATTTACATGCTACATCATCTAGAGGCTATAAGCACTCAAGGTTTTACATACCTTGTATTGCAGGAAGTATGTGTTCCTCTTGGATGTCTGCCACAGTACAGGATTTATTCTACAAACGGTGAAATAGGATCATGGCAAACTGCAGCTTCTGACAATAATCATACTGTTCCTATATAGATTTAGGAACTCTTATTTGCAGAAAATAGGCCACATTGATTGCTTTATTAATCTTTATTAAAATAATAATAATTTTAAAAAATGCATTGAACTTTTATTTCCTTTAATCAGTCCTTTGTATAGCCTGGCATTACTTATATTACTTCACTGAGTGAAATGTTTTATTTTAAAACTTCTATTAATTGGATATGATATAGTCTGTTGGATTGAACACATAATTTGCTGACTTTAATTAAATATAGAATCTCTGTGAGAAGTTACATGGAAATTATGTTGATGTGTTGGAGGTATAACCCCACACTTTGAACAGACAAACATCTCTTCTGTGTTTCTATAAAAAACTTCTAGAAAAAAAATATCAAGGGTTTCAGAGCATCCTTTTCAGTCAAGTGTTATTGATGTTTAGCATTTCAACTTCTCCTGAATCTGCACAAAACTGAAACTGTTACAACTGGCTTGTCTTGTGTGACCCACAGGCATGGTCACATCTGGTACAGCTGACAGTAGACAAAACTAGAGACATGAATGACAGATGGATTGCAGCTCAGTCTCCATTCTCCGCTTTTTAGGCTATTTCTTTAATTTTATCATGATCTTTTTTTCAGGAGAGTATTATGATTAAGCCCTAACAGGTCCTACTAGCAGAAACTTCTGATGGGAGATAGGCACATAGGTCATGAACCAAAAGCTTGAAGAAATTGTGGATTTTTTTGTATTTTAAAGTTGCAAAACTTAGGCAAGCTCACCCGAAAAAAGAAAAAAAAACTCTTATTAACAGATGTGAATACCATACAAAATAACAATGAAAACAATAATATAGCAGAAGGATGAAGCCAGGGAACATAAACACACAATAATTCAGAAGCTAAGGATCTCAAGACTTTTACTGTCACTGGGGTTTTTACACAATATTACCATTAAAAGAAAATAAAAGCATCATGCTCTTTCAGTAATCTTAAATTGATCATTACATTAAAGGGAGGACATCTACTGATGATTTGAGCAGTTCCAACATATTTAACTAGGGAAAAGTCAAATTATCTGTAAGATTGTGTAGGGCCTATAGCACCCATATTGTGCTTGCATGCAACTATGCAAATCTAATAACTAACTATGCAAGTAATACTGGTAACTTTGAAAATAGATCATTATCTAAGCTGTTGTAACACTTTTATACTTTAAGATGCCCAACTTTCAGAAACTACAAATGTCATTTTAAATTACACAGGATTCCTTTACTGATCATGAATGGTCAGTTGAAGAGCATCTTATTGAAGACCACTTGTCTTATGAAAATCTCAGCAAAATACAAAATACTGGAATGGGCAATACTGATCAGTTATATTCTTTATCAAGGTATGTTTTGAATTTAACGGGCAAAGAGGTATTGGTATACAGTATGTGCTGTTAAAACTATAGGGCATGTTGTCTTATTAATGAGTTCCTAGCCATAAAAGCTATGCAAACATTTGAATATTGTCAAAAATAAATATTGGGAAGTCAGCAGTTTAGCTAGCTAAAAATCGGGCAAATTTTATGAACATGCTTTGAATACTGTGACATTAAAAAGTATCTAGAAAATAATCTAAACAAGGTTTATTTTCTTCTTCAAAATTATATAATATATTCATTTAATATATAATCACATACAATATCCATGATTATATATACTGTAACATATATTATGATCATAGTACATAGTTCTATATTTTAAGAGGGATTTTAAGGATACATTTGAGACTGCATTTCATTTCAGGATTCCTCCAGAAAGGATGAAATCCCCAACCATGAGAAAGGTCACTGCTGAGTAAGAATAAATGTTTGCATTCTGATTTTCTGTTTTACATTTTATTGTAACAAGCATCTAAAAATGTTTTTATACAGTATATATACAGTATTTTATACAGTTTTATTCAGTATTTTGTGTGCAATATTATAAAATTGTTTTAGACATTTTTCACTCCATCATTTATTTTTCCTACAGTAGTTCACTGTTATTTGCAGTATCCAAGCTGTTTGAATTGGGCTGATACACCTATGTGTGCAGCAAGATTAACTGCCCCTCCTATCTGGAGTAGAGTGCATATATTTCTCCAATGAAATACATTTTCTTAGTACAGGTATGTCTATGATTAGCTTAAAAGTTGTTTTTATTAAATGGTGTTGTGTAATAAACAGATGTCTTAATAATGTGTTCTAGGGCAGCTTCTAATTACCTGTACAAAAAATGACATCAGTAGTTACATATATATTAGATAATTCCTTCAAATTGTATTGATTATTTTTTTATATTTGAAAAAAAAAATTAAACCAAAAAAGAAGCTAGTATATTGTTTTTTTTTCAGGGAAGAAGAGCTGAGGTACCTTGAATTTATTGCAGATGTAACAAATGAAATCTTGACAATGGGATTGTATTCAAATAGGTATTTTGCATCTTTAGTCATTGATTCTATATATATAACAAAACCGAATAGAAAAATATGTTGTAATTGCATTTTGCCTTTTAAAATAATTCTCTCTTTCAAAAAAATATTTGTATTTGGGATGGAAAGTAAGGCTAAATGCATAATATAGTCTGCCATGGTTAGTTTTCCAGTACAAAATAGTTTCAGGACTGGTAACTTAAATTTGAACATTTGAAAGACTATACTTGGATATCCAGATACATGCTAATTTGAATAACTTTCTATTTTTGTTCTTGTAATCTATTTTCTGTTAATTCTTTATTACTTCTTAAGGGTTTTAGAGCGTGTTTTTGAGCGGCACTTTGAAATGAACAAACATCGATTGGATAACGTAAGTATAATATAAATGAAATAAAATCCTTGCTGTAATGCAGTCATTTGTTTTCTGACAGTGGTAATGATACATGACGCTTTGGTCTCTCTTACTATTTGTCAGTGTATTTGTAAACATTAGGCTACCAGTATTTGTTTTCTCTGATTCTCAATTATGTCAAGTGCTTTTACTTTTCTCCCTCCATTGAAAACCTTTTTTCATGCATAGTTTTACAATATAAGTATATATTAATTAATATATAATATATCATTCATATATATTCATATAATGTATATATACATTAATATATATATATAGACAATAATACTGTAATGTTATACTGTATATTACAATATCATATAGATAGTAGCCAGCAGCCATATCATCCTATAGCTCACAACTGGTAACCACTGAAGTTAAGCAGGTGTGAGCCTGGTCAGTACCTGGATGAGAGACCTCCTGGGAAAAAATGAAAGTTGTTGCTGGAAGTGGTGTTACTGGGGCCAGTAGGGGGTGCTCACCCTGCAGTCTGTGTGGGTCCAGAGTGACAGTTATTCAGGTCATCAGTGTTTACACCACTGCTCTTACAAACTTAATGCTAATGACCAAGTAATTTGGTTTAGCATAGCATTGAAAGAACAACACCTTTTACAGCACAGTGTCATGCACTCTTCGGGTCTCTTTTTTAATTGAAGGTGGAAATGTTGCTTAGAAATCTAAAGCTTGAACATTATACTGTAATAGCATGAATAAATGATGCAGTTTAGAAAATACTGATTCTCCTGCTGTTGTTCTCACAATGGAATTCACAATGGAATACATGTGCTGAAATTTGGTGTCTAAAAGGGTGGTCTACTGTAAATTCCTTGTTCACACTTTGAAACGTCACTGAAAATGACAAGATTTGTGTATGGCAACAATTGCAATAGGGTTCATGAAAGTTTAATGCGAAACATGTTATGCTGTTTCCACAGTAATAAAGTACCTATTAGCCCACATGTGCACCAACTCTGAAATGAATGCAAAGTGTATTTATTAACATATATCTTTGTTATGCCGGACAGAAATATTGTCAGGTTCTGATCAAATCTTAGAAGCAGTAAGTAGGGCTGGGCCTCGTCAGCCATGGGCTCAGGAAAGTTTTAAGTAATATCAGGTTGCTGCTGTAAATGATGTTGATGAATCAGTAGGTAGTATTTATCTCTGTAGACCAGAATTTTATAGCCAGTACTTTATTATGGCAATAGGAGATACTGATGTAGGATGGGCCATTCTGGGAATTAAACTGAAATCCTGACCACATGTGGTCATTACATAAACTCTATATACTGATGTATGTATATAAAGAGGACCTATATACATCAAGATTTCTGTTTAAACTGTACTGAAGCAAACCATACTCATGTCTTTTTTTAAATTTCTTTAGGATAAAATGCGCCATCTTCTGGATGTGCTGAGGCATGACCTTGGTTATACATCTGATTCCGTAGGGGTCATTGTGGGCAAGACCAAGAGCCGTAATGTTTTGTTTTCCAAACATGTGCAGTCCAATGAACAAGACACAACCAATATGAAAAAAAGTGAAAATCATACATTAGTTGTAGATTTATCAAAGGAAGACTGTGGGGGTACTGATGACTTAAACTGTTCTACCTGCACACCGTTAGAATGTGAAGAACAGTCTTGCAGCACTGATTTACCACAACCAGTAAATGGAACTCAAGAATTTGAAGAGGCAGGTGCTAATAAGACTGAGAGTGAATTAATCCCAGGAGCGGTTGACAAACTGAGTACCTGTGAAAATGACTTCAAAAACCCAAGGCAAGAGATAACAAGAGATATAGAAGATCTTGAAAAGAATTTAGCAACATCCTTGTTTGTATCCAATGAAAACAATTCTTGCTGTGTCACAGACGACTCTTGCACATGAGATGTTAAGAGGAATTGCTAGTTATCTGACAAAGAGTTATAGTTTTAAACAGCGAGAAGTTAACAGTATGACTTAAAATATCAGATTGTTGTTACCTATGGTCTGAGACACTGTCCCCTCCATTGGTATTCTACAGTTTTGTATTAGGTATTTTACAGTTGATTGCACAGGATTTAATACTGTTTACAATTTGCACATTAATTTCATTCAGGATAACCACACATTTGACTGTGTGGAAAAGTTTGTATTACTAAAAATACACATTACAGCATAAAAAATTCTTTATTGTTTACAGGCTACTATTTTTAAAAACTTGACCTACACACTGTATCCTTGCATTGCAATATACTAATGTCCTTTTTTAGAAATGAATAGCTGCTTGTGTTACAACAAATATTTGCTGGATTTTTTATCATTCTTAAAGCAATAATCTTTATTATAATGTTGAGATAGTAATATAAAGTTAACATCTGTTTTCCTTTTTATAAGGATCAAACCAAAGATTATTCTAGTGTATATTAAAAATCTGAAAAGGGGAAACCCACTTTTCTTAAAATTACTAACAATTCTCTATCCACATATTCCAAGAAACTGACTTAAACCAAACAGAGTTACATAAAAATGTTTCTTTAGTGCAATATTTTTCAATGCACAATGTACTGCCAGTCAGCTATCAAACAATAAAAATCTAACCTTTTATGTGTGCTTTGTTTTTCTTTCTCTTTCAAAAGTTATGATTACTTACAAAAATGAAAAATGTATTACATTTAGCAAAGTCAAGAACCTAAAGCCATATTTAAATCAAAATCAGGGTTGCTGAGAAGCAACATCTTCAACACAGGTACATCTTAAGTAGAATGAGAAAAAATACTTCATATACTTTTAAAATCTAAAATACAGAATCATTAAAAAAGTCCACTGATTAAGTTTCCAGTAAGTGTAAGTATTAAAAAAATAAGATTAGTTTATAATAAGCAATTGTAGGAAGCACAAGATTTGTCCTTTGAAGGTAACAATCTGAGGCAAATTACTATTTTGAATATGCAGTAAGAGCTTCATTCACAGTAACAGCTTCACTATAATTGCCCGCACAATTGCAATACAATCAAATGAAGCAAATACTAGAATGTTTTCTGTCATTAATGATGGGTGTGCTCTGTCATCTTTCCTTGAGATCATCTGAAAGGCCAGAATCGAGAGGAGATGATCCAGGCTGTTGTAGTACTCCAGGGCCTCCCAGTCCTGGTTCTGGGAGCCCAAACAGCTCTGGACTTTCATTCCAGCTGAGCTTACTTACCTAACTGAAACCTTAATTGAAGTAAGAAGGTTCTTGTTTGGAATATTTGCAAGCTTTTTTCTACAGAAAAGTTTGGGATTTTAAATTATAGACCTGTTTAAGATCTCAAAACAGGCAAACAGTACAACTTAATCCCATTATTAAGTCACATTAGGATTCAATAGTGTAACTATTGCTTGTCAACAAGAACCACGATGCTAACAGCAATTGTGTGAACATTGTGTGAACATCCAGGACCAGGATGTAGTGGAATAAACTCCCTATAAATCCCAGTGAGGGAATAGAAAATCACACCCAACAAGTATCTGGGAGGTGGGAAAAATTTGGGCATGTGTTGAAAACCACATGAACATGAAAAAGCAGTATTAAGTCCATACAGTCTGGGATCGGACACAGGTCCCTGGACTGATAATGCTAACTACTGCGTTGTTGTTAATTGTTTTAAAATTCTTTATTGAAAAGGGTAAATCAATCGAAAATAAGATCAAATATGGTTCTTGGTCTTTACACAATTTTATCTCGTGCAAAGGATGTAGTCAATACAGTGCTAGTTATCAGGTTGAAAGGTTTTATGTTTTAATGCCCCAATAGCTCATATTCATATAATAATAATAATAATAATAATAATAATAATAATAATAATAATAATAATAATAATAAAACTTGAAAAATATCCTACCTACAAATTTAAATTCCTTATCTTTTAGTTTTTTTCCCGAGAAAAGTTTCTTAGTAATGTCTGGGATCCTTCCTAGCGAAAGCGGCTTTCTAAAAAAATGGTGCGATCTCGACCGAGGATAGATAAAAAAAAACAAAAGCGAAACATCAGTCATACGGCAAGGTTGTTACAAATAAAAGAACAAATAGCTTTGACGAGTACTTTCTAGCGTTGTTGTTTCAAGTGCTGAGCTGCTACTGTGTGCAACAATATCGCTCGCTGCGAGCGAACCAGCTGCCTCATTCCTGGCGTGTCCCTGCCTGGGCATTCCAGCTCCCTGAGGTCATGGGCTGCAAACGCCGCACGGCGCTTGTGTAGTACGCCGCCTGCATCAACGCGGTACGACAACACTTAACTAACCCCATAAACTCTTTCAATTACTAAACACAGAAAGAATACTAGTTACGCACATTTTCAAGCTCATTCGCATTTGAACAAAGACGGACCTTCGTTAAAAAGGCAAAAGTAAAATAGTTCCGTGGATGAATACACAGACGGTCTGTTCACCATGGACAGGAAGTGAAGCGTGTTTTCGGAGTGACCTGTTGATTTCCAGCATGTTGATTCCGACTGAGAAGGGAATTTTTTTTTAAATCCAAGTGTAGTAAATGTAATAAGTAAATCGAGTGACAGGAAAAGATGAATGCATCACATAATGAAGCCAGTTTGATTGGGGTAGATGGTATGAGCAGGTAATTTGTTTAAAGCCTATTTCAACCTATGTTTTGGTGCGACTCGGAAAGTCAGTCACTTGAGAGATTAAAAAAGATTTAGCTTTGCAGTATAGCCATTTTGTTTATGTTTTATCATTGCCAGTAGTCTTTTGATATACATTGTTATTTCCCACTTTTCCCTGATGTAATATTCTTTACTTAATGCGCGTTTTGTTAATATCACGGGCGGAGTTATGATCTTGTTATTGTAATATCGCCAGTTACATGTATGAGTTGGGAAGAAACTACTAGTATAATACTCGCTTTATTTGTTTTCGTGTTCAACGACCAGGTTTTGTTTACGGTTATATTAATATAAGCCACTGCTTGCAATCCGAAATATCTAAACCTGGACAGTTTGGGGATTTTTCTTCACTTTAAAAGTGTATATAATTTATCTTGGTCAGAAATTGGTTCCTACGCATTGTTTTGTTTGGTGTGCTGTTTTCCAGTGTGTGTGCTACACAAATATCACAAATCTTTCAAGAAAGGACTGACATATTCTTTGTCTGATATGCTGATTGTAATGGACTGTACATGATTTGGAATCGGAGGTCTGTACGGATCGAGTAGCTCTATCCGGTGATGCCTGAGGTGGACAAGTTAGGTCGGTTCCTCTTTTCTCTGCGAGTTTCGAGTTTCGGCGTGATCGAATTCCTATCGAAATACTGACTGCAGGTCCCAGGATGTATTATTGGTTGATGGTATTGTCAGATTTGCAATACTAGGTAATGTATTTGTTTTCAGTTTTTCCATACAGATATAAATATACGGGGTATATATGTTTGATGGGGTGGAATCCAAAGTAGGAATATAACAAGAAAAAAAACATTTATAAATGATTCAAAGAAGAACAAGATCCAGTTAAATTATTATTATTATTATTATTATTATTAATTGCTTACACTTATATAGCGCTTTTCTGGCCACTCCACTCAAAGCGCTTTACAGGTAATGGGGACTCCCCTCCACCACCACCAATGTGCAGCATCCACCTGGATAAATTAAGTTATTGTAATGAACTCCATGCACGGGCTAGAAAGGTTATTAGGAAGGCCAGGAAACAGGACTATTCTTAAGGAGCATAAAACTAATGAGGCTTTTACAATATTATAATAGCTGATGAATGGTAAAGGCTGAAGTAAAAGTTCTTAGAGAAACATTTAATTGATCAAACAGAAATTGCTGATTAATTAAATGTTGCTCAGGTATTTCTCAAGGAAGAGACAGCTAGCTGCACGTTGAGGAAAGACACAGTTCCATATTAAATAATGTTGAAGTAGAGACAAAAAAAACAGAAGTATTACAGGTACTAGAAACACAATATCAGGTCTGATGGTATTCTTCCAATTGTACTTAAGGACATTGTACTTAATATCAATTGCATTCATTAACCTAACTCTTTCACTGGTCTTTCAAACTGGATAATACCCACTGATTGACAGATTGCTAATGCGGCATCCTTTCATAAAAATGGTGACAAAATAAATTATAGACCAGCATGTCTAGTTTGCAGAAGCAAAAATTTAAACAAAGGGAACACCTGTATTGCAATAACATACTATTGGCTAATAATTCATATGAATTTTGAACAGTCTGGTCTTGCTTAACTTAAGTTATTTCTTTGAATGGGCAACAGCAGTAATGATGCTTGTGATGTGGTGTATTTAGATTTTCACAATGCAAACATAGTTTCTTATAAAAGATACATTATTAAATGGCAAGTGTTAGGCATTCAATATCATGCATGTACTAGGGTAAAGAACTGATTTATAAGCAGGAAACTGGATACAGAAAAGGGTGAACACTCCAATTGGGATGGTGTAATTGGCGTACTGCCATAGGAATCTCTGTGCACTACTACTCTTTCCAATTTATATTAATGATATAAAAGTTCTGGTTTCACTGGCAAATGGCTAATTTAAAGATTCTGCTAAACTAGGAAAAATAACCACTTTAGAAGATGCAAAAGATTAAAAAGCTCCAAAGAATTCAAAGATATTTAGACCACATGCATGATTAGATAAACACTCAGCATATGACGCTTAATGGAGTCAATTGAAGTAGTTGAGTAGGATGTTGCATGCATGTAATTAGCATTGTTTTTATCGTTGTTATGGCTAAATAATAACAGTATATGAAAATGTTGTGGCATGCACATTAAAGTGAAAAATAATATGGCTTACAATTGAGCTGAGGTAGACTTTTCATTGTGAAAGTAAGATAATTTTCTGTGGTGTTTGTAAGTGTAGTTTTTCTAGGAAAAAAAATATTTTTTAGCCTTGAGTTGAAAGACCAGGTTCTTTAATTGAATATGAGCTTTTTTTATTCTTGTAAAGCACTGTGTAGTTCTTTATTGTTCATATTTTTCTTTGTATCTTTTATTTCATTTGTTCTAACTGCGTGCTTTTTCCAGTTGCATTCCTTTAGAATGTGTTGGGCATGTATTATCAGATAAATCCAAAATAAGAAAGCGTCGCTCCTTGGCTTCGTTGTAGTCTTGCCTTCTGTTATGGTAGTTCAGTATTTTACTGGATGTGGTGGCAACATTAATGAACCATATGCTTTGTGAATAATGTTATTTTTCTTTTTTCTGCAGACACATATGTTTGTGGTGCATAAAGGCCTGATTCTCCTGTCACCTGTTACTGGACAGTTTTTTAAAGACAGAGACAGAGATATTTTTGGTTAATAAAGGGCCATTTTTGTGGAGGAGAGAGCACAATGCCCTTACCATTTGGATTAAAGCTCAAGAGGACCCGAAGGTACACAGTATCTAGCAAGAGTTGCCTCGTAACTCGTATTCAGCTCTTGAACAGTGAATTTGTGGAATTTACCCTTTCTGTGGAGAGCACAGGGCAGGAGTGTTTGGAGGCAGTAGCACAACGCCTAGAGCTGCGAGAGGTATGATCATTTTTATCATATTTAATTTGTTTTGTAGTTTGGAATTTCTTTCTTCATGGAAGATGTGCCTGTTCTTTCCTGATATATCATTAAGAGTTTTAACTTTATAAACAATTCACTGTCATATGCCATAAAATGAACATGGAAGAAATGAATTAAGAAAATGGTATAGCAAAATGTTTTTTTCCCTTTTGGTAAAAAAAAATGGTGAGTCAAAACCACTGTATGTGATTGACCACTGACTGTTATTGTCGCAGTAAACATTTCATATTACATACTGTTATGCTATATATTTTTTTATGTTGGCAGTGTATTAAAAGAAACCACTAATAAGATGAAGAGGTGGGATAGTATATGGTACAGAAAACCTGCATTTACATTGTTAATGTGCAGAAAAGGAAGTGTTGTCACATGAGTAATTAAATGCTACTAATTTCAGCTACTTGAATGTCAAATCCATTTAGTCATACAGTTATATCATGTGGCTACAATAAGTTCGGAAAAGAAACTTCAAGATGAGGAATAACACTGGCCTTTTAGGTCTTTAATGTGCGTGATTATATTGCTTGTTACAGTGAGATAACTTTGATTTAGTCATAATTGTTTTTGTGAGGGGGGTTATATTCACATATAATTACAAAAAGGTAAGCATATTTGGTGCTAAAGGCATTGTAACTGTTTAAAAAGTTTTCTTAAGTATTCCCTTGTGTTGTACTACACATTCACTGAAGGATTATTTAGATGGTAATGGTAAGGTTCCCATCTAATTCATTTAGTTTTCCTAATTATAAGTGAATTGTATAGAAGGTATCATTACCTTTTATTATCAAATAGTTTTTGAAAGTGCTGGTGTTATTGTAATCATATCTGATTCAATTTACCTTAGTTGGTTGATGAATTATGCCATTAGTCACCTAAGCAGATGTGAAAGGACCTGGATAGCAATTTGCATTATGTCTGGAGTCAGTATGTCATTGATACTGTATCTATGTATTGACACATGACTTTTAGATCTTTTCCTGGAACGAGGGCGGTTTGAAGGTTTGTTTTCAGTATAAACCTGTAAACCAAGTGAAACAGAATAAAATGCTTTAAAATAAAAAAAAGTATTCTTTTAAATGTGTTGATTTGTGTGTATGTTTCCCATCTACTAAGCATCATTTTTATGTCTGAGTAGTGGCTGTTCTTTTATTGTTATATATCTTTATATACCACAGACTTGAATAGATTTTCAATGGACTTTTATACAAAAAAAATATGAACAAATGGATCACAAAATACAGTACGTTTGCAGTCTGTTACAAGTATTTGGTTTTTCACTTTTATTGTTCATTGTGTATTTTTACAACAAATTGCCATTTTACATTGAAACTATTAAAATTATTATAACTAGTGTACTAATAATAATAATGTTCCTTTATTAGCTTTTCTCCATGGAGACACAGATACACAGACAGGGAGAGAAGCTTGGGGTCAGAGTGCAGGGTCTGCCATTGTACGGCACCCTGGAGCAGTTAGGGTTAAGGGCCTTGCTCAGGGGCCCAACGGAGTAGGATTCCTCTGCCGGCCGTGGGATTTGAACCGGCAACCTTCCAGTCACAGGCGCAGATCCTTAACCATAGAGCCACCGCTCCGCCCCTAAAGTGATACTAATATCACTTTTATCTCAGGGAGTGCTGGCAACACGAGAGCCGTGAGTGATAGCCCCAGAGTGATACTAATATCACTCTGTACAAAAAATACATAATTCTTAGATTTAATCATATTCAGATTGTCATTTAATTAATTAATTGCTTACACTTATATAGCTTTATACTTAGAGTTTATACTTATATATACACTTATATTCTGGACACTCCACTCAAAGCGCTTTACAGGTAATGGGGACCCCCCTCCACCACCACCAATGTGCAGCATCCATCTGGATGATGCGACGGCAGCCATAGTGCGCCAGAACGCTCACCACACATCAGCTATCAGTGGGGAGGAGAGCAGAGTAATGTAGCCAATTCATAGATGGGGATTATTAGGAGGCCATGAATTGGTAATGGGAAATTTGGCCAGGATGCCGGGGTTACACCCCTACTCTTTTTGAGAAACGCCCTGGGATTTTTAATGACCACATAGAGTCAGGACCTCGGTTTTACGTCTCATCCGAAGGACGGTGCCCGTTTACAGTATAGTGCCCCTGTCACTATACTGGGGCACTAGGACCCACATGGACCACAGGGTGAGCGCCCCCTGCTGGTCCCACTAACACCTCTTCCAGCAGCAACCTTAGTTTTCCCAGGAGGTCTCCCATCCAGGTACTGACCAGGCCAGTTGTGAGTTGCAGGGTGATTTGGCTGCTGGCGAATTTAAAGTCTCTTTAGTGTAATTTCAGTCCGGAAATGACTACTAAAGCCTCAGATTTCAGTACAATTTCTTTAAATTCCTATTCTCCACCTAAAATAGTATATTTTTCTCTGCTATAGCTGGTTTCCCTCATTTAAAAAAATAGACTACATTGGACAGAAGGTCTTGATTAATTTATATAGAATCACTGCTTTTCCATTCTTGGCATCAAAATAATATCTTTGCATTTTGTCTTAACAGGTGACCTATTTTAGTCTTTGGTATCTCAACAAGCAGAGTCAACAAAGATGGGTAGATTTGGAAAAACCTCTGAAGAAACAACTTGACAAATATGGCTTAGAGCCTACAGTTTACTTTGGGGTTGTGTTTTATGTGCCAAGTGTGTCTCAGCTGCAACAAGAAATAACAAGGTGAGCTTCTTAATAAAACATGCTGTTGAGTGTTGTCACTCTTTATCAGATATATTAAGGAAATAATATTTAATTTCCTTAATATATCATCAATTTCCCTATGTGATTAATGAAGTATTATCTATCTAACTGAGCTGTTTGCTTTACAAGTTTATATTTTTACTGGAATATATAACTTTTCTGTTCCTTTGCAGATACCAATATTATCTTCAGCTAAAGAAGGATGTTTTGGAGGGGCGGATCCCTTGCTCAGTAGAACAAGCTGTTCAGTTAGCTGGTTTAGCTGTTCAAGGTATGGTTTCATAAGAAAATTAAAAAATATATATTTTTTATTGTTTGAACTACTTTTGAGAAGGATCATCTCTTCAGCTGATTCCTTGCCCAATGCTATATCACCAAGATCTCATTTCTCCCTGTCCTGTAAACTTTTCACAGTAGATTTCATAGTCTCTAGCCATTGTTATTCATTTTAAATGTTTTGAATATTTTAACACCAGTTTCTAGTAAGCCTTCTTGAAAAGATAATGGGTAGTCCAGTTCAAGCTTGATAGACATAGCATTGCATTCAAAACATTGTGAATGTCATTTACTTTATTGGCAGGATTCTTTTAAGGTGAGAAAATGAGTGGTTTCTACAGCCCTAAAAACTTCACAACAGAGTCTAACAGATTTTAAATCGTCAGGCATTGTCTTGACGGCTAAGGTCTCGCGCTAGATGTTGCAATGCGTCCATTCATTTCTGGAGCAACTTCTCTTAATTCATGCAACCACACCGCTGTGTCGGCTTGTCATCGCTCTAGCACCGTCTGTACAAACTCCGACACATTTTATCCAGTCGATGCCATTCTCTTCAATAAATTCATTCAGAAGCTGAAGTATGTGCTCTCCTGTAGTTCCTGTTGGTAGCGGTTTACAGAACAGAAAGTCCTCATGGGATGTTCCCTCAAACTCATACAGTATCTAACGTGAACAAGCAAATTGGCCAAATCGAATACAGACTCATCTAATTGCAGTGAAAAGCATCTGCTCATTTAACGCGCTCTACCAGCGTACGTTTGATATCATCCGCCATTTCAATAATTCTGAGTGACTGTGACTTTCAGAAGGGGGCAGCAGGTCGAGCTATTTAGCAGCTTTTTCTCCAAACATAATACGTGTCAGCTCTTTTGCCAACGGTAAATAAGGTTCTTCAAAAATAGTGTGGGGCTTACCTGCTTTAGCAATCCGCAAGCTTGCATTTTTCCCCGTTGCCGTTTCAGGAGTCTGTCTCAGAAGTTAAAAGAAGTTTTTATTTAATGCGCATAGGAGCGAAACACAGAGATACTCGGTGTATTTTTCTCAAATTAACCTAGAACAGTTCTTAAATATTTTTCTATCACGCTTTCCCGTGCTCACAAGATTGCCAGCGTTCCTAGCATGCATTTCTATGCATTCCTGTGTTTACAACATTGGCACTGTTCCAAACTCACGCACATTCTTCTACCTCTCTATTTGTTGGAGGTAAGTTTTTTTTAAATACAATTGGTCACTTCCGTTCATAGCACGTATTCCTATAGAATGGAATAGAATTACATTGTAGCTCTGTGTCCACTTAAGTATTAGTGCGCACTGTATCGTAGTATGTAGGCTGCGTATTCGACACGTCTTAAAATAGTAAATATGAAAACCAGTCCCGATTTTTCAGCGCACACAACAAAGTTCCAGGGTCATATGGCGTACCAGCTGGCGGCGCTCCGTACCACAGTTTGAGAACCACTGCTTTAGGGATATAGGCAATTTTGTCCCCTAGGGGGTGATGTAGATATGGATTGCACAACAGAGATGTACCAGCAAGGACCATCCTTATTGAAAATACAGTGGTGCTAGAAAGTTTGTAAACCCTTTAGACTTTTCTCATTTCTGCATAAATTTGACCTAAAATGTGATCAGGTCTTCATCTAAGTCATAAAATAGATAAAGAGAACCCAATAAAACAAATAACACACAAAAGGCTATACTTTTTCATTCATTTATTGATCAAAATGATCCAACATTAAAAGTCTTTGTTGGAAAGTATGTAAATCTCTTCTTTTAGTTTTTTCCCTTTTGTTTGAGGTTTTCAGATGCATAAATATCATATATGAGGGCGTTTACTGTACAGTGTTGAGATTTGGAAGAAAACACTTCATACAATGTTTAAAAAAATGATCCAGAAAGGTAAAAAAGGAGCAGAATGAATTTTAAGTGCAAGTACCATAAAAAGAATAAAGAACAAAATATCAGTAGAAGGTTGAGTGCTGGATATAAGTGGGAAACTTTTGAGATGAGTAAAATAATGTTTTGTAAAATTTAATATTTTGTATTAAATTAATATTTCACTTGCCTTGGAAAACATGCCTCAGGCTCTGCAAAGTCAAAGATCAATATTAAATATTAGCATGAAAAAAGAAGTGTTACAGGCACTGGAAGCATTTAAGGTAAATTTACATGGCTTGATAGTTTTCTACCAATTGTATGGAAAAAAAACAAAGAAATGTTGAAGCATATAAACAAATTACCGGAACCTGGATGTATTCTATTTATTGTACTTAAGTAAAAAAAAGATGCAATTCTTTTACTTTTTTTGCAAAGCTTTTATAGTAGTAGATATGTAAATATACTTACTGGAAAATGATTAATGTGGCATCCATCCACAATTAAAGGTGACAAAAGCGAGAAGTAAGTGATCAATAGCTCTTGCGTCTATTGCATGTCAGGTTATTGCAGTGGTAATTAGAGCTAAGCTAGAAGATCATCTGCTTGGCACAAGGATTCTAAGAGAAAATCACTATGGGTTTAGATAAAGTTGCTTAATTAACTTAAGAGCTCCACTAATACCCCATTTAGAATGCTTGCATTTTTGGACACTGTTCCAAAAATAATTTTGTTGCTTTAGAGAAGAGCAAACAGATATATTCCTTTGCTGGAAGAAATTTTGATTTTTTTTTAGCCTGTAAAATTATTTTAATCTTAAATAATAAAGAATATTACATGACCTTGTTCAAGTACTCAGAATTTTCAAAGGCCCCAGGTTTTTTCAAATTAACAGTGAAATACAAATGGGCGAGGGGCCAAATGGCTTCCTCTTGTTTGTAAATTTTTTATGTTCTTAATGAAGAATATGACAATTAAGAATCTTGATTTAGATCGAAATTGGAAGATCCTTTAGCTGCCCAGGAACAGACGCTGATAGCCTTGCTTTAAGCATGTCTTAGAGGTACCCTGGTATTCTTATGCCATCTGAAACAGGCTTTTTATTTAAAAGCAAAATATTGAAATTTTGTAAATTGAAGAATTAAATAACTTTTTTTTTTCAGCTGATTTTGGTGATTTTGATCATTATGAATCCCAGGAATTTCTACAGAAGTTTGTGTTGTTTCCAATTGTAAGTCCTTTCTTTTTTTATTTGATCATTTCATTAATGTGCACTGGTTTAGTACAACTTACAACTATTGCATACAACATCCCTTTTTGTATGAAATTGTTAGATTAGGTTATCGGTTATTTTACTTTTTTTTTGTTTTGTCTTTTGTGTCCAAGGGATGGATTCAAGATGAAAGAATGCTTGAAGAGGCCACACAGAAAGTGGCCTTGCTACACCAAAAGTACAGGTAATGTAAAGAACAAAAGAAATAAATCTGAGCTATAAAGCCAATATTTAATTTAGTTAGTTATTAAAGACATTGAAATGATCTCAGATTAAGATTCTGTAGCAAGGACTTGCTTTAACAATGTTTTTTTTTATTTTGGGCTGTTAATGATTTTCATTTGTTAGAGGGCTTCAGCCACCAGAGGCAGAAATGTTATACATGCAGGAAGTTGAGAAGATGGATGGGTATGGCCAGGAAAGTTACCATGCAAAGGTAAAAAAAAAACGTATTCATGCAGATTTGGAAGAAATTGTGAACTACAGTGAGAAAATTCATTTTAATAGTAGTGCAGACAGTTCTGCTACTTACGTAATAGCTACATTCCTGAGGAGCCCCCCATTATGGAAAACCTGTGCAGTAATTACCATTGATTCAGTGGGAATAAAGGGGTAAGGGAGAAGATGTCTAAAAAAACAGCTGTCATGATTGAAATTTTCTATACAATTTTTTACATGCTTTACATGCTTTGTTAAGGCAGACATAACCATTTATTTGTAGTATTTTGTGACTCGATTGTTTAATAACAAACTAGCTCTTGTGTAGTAAGAATTAGTGGTAGTGGAAATCTTTAAATTTATTGTAGAAAACTGACTGTATTGTTCCAAACATTAAACTATTATGTGGATATTTTTACTTTATTAAATTATTTTTAGTGATGTCAAAAGAGTCAACAGTAAAAAATATATATATATATATTTTTTATTTTCACACCCTGAACTTTACATAAAACTACATAGATATCTCTTCTGAAACAGTAATTCTTCAGAAGTATCCAAAACAAAATCAGGCAGCCGTTGAACTGTGTTGAAACTTGAGAAGAATTGTTTGAATGTTTAAATAGGACTCAGGTGAAGCGTGATCTTGTGCTTTTTATCCATGTCTTTGCTCTGGACACAGGATAGCCAAGGGAATGATTTAGTTCTTGGGGCATGTCTGGATGGGATCTTTGTGAAGCACAAGAATGGTCGGCCTCCTGTTATATTTAGGTAAGAAATAAACATGTATTAACTTTTCAAGGATGCAGTCATAAGAGATGTGATCAGGTTCTAATGTTGTGAGTCTCATACAAAATATAGGCTCTAAAATATAGGGTTCTGATTTTTTGTTTGGCACTTGGTTATTTTTAGCTATTCACATTAGTTTGAGGTTTGTTCTCATTACAAAGGCTGTATACTTTCTTTCATATACTATAATACTAGTATGGTTAACAAAAGTATTGGTACTTAATTTTATTTCACTGGGCTTTCTAGGTGGAATGATATTACCAGCATGACTCACAACAAATCGTTCTTTGCACTAGAGCTGGCAAACAAGGAAGAAACCATTCAATTCCAGACTGTAAGTTCTGCATTTTGCAGTGTTCTGCAAATGTCAATATGTAATATTTAAGATATTAATTTCTTTCAATGTGTAATTTAATATATTTAATCATTGGTATCTGTCCTGTTGGTGAATCATAGTACAATATGTATGTGTTCTTTTGTTTGCCTTATGGAAGACATACTGCATTGTTGAAATCATTTCCTCAATAGTTAGCCCTGGCATTTGATGTACAGGTACTTTTTAACTATGTGCAAATATTTTTTACTTCTGTTTGGTTAACTGTAAAATAATTTAATAAAATAATTTAGCTTGAGAAATGGTATCAGCTTAAGAATGGAAATTGCATTAAATTAAATGTTTAAGAGTACACTAAGACCTCTAGAGTGAATTTAATGAGCATTTTAGAGCAAACTCTCAAAATATCTTATTTCTTCACTTTATGTAATGTTCTTGTGTCAATTTTTAGTTCAGTTGTAGCCTAATTTGTGTATTTGTGTTTGCTATAAAAATGTAAATATGATAAAGTCAGAAATTGTACAAGAAAATAGTTATCAGTGCAGTTCTTCATACTGCAATTCAAATTAAATTATGTGACCTATGGACCTCTAGTTCTATGGTTGGAAACCTATCTGTAAATAACCAGGAATTATTTTCTGCAGTTTGCCAAATTGTAACATCTGGTACCACCTGTGATTGATGGACAGTATTGTATGAACTTATAAACAAATGGGATCCCATTCTGCTACTTTGAATTTATTTTTTTTCTTTTTTAGGATGACATGGAAACTTCCAAATACGTTTGCAGGATGTGCCTTGCGCGCCATAAATTTTACAAAATTAACAAAACCAGTCTGTAAGTGTTTGCAGTTTTCCTGGTATGACAGTGATTTTGCTGAGTCATTAGTCCCCTTATTTCTGTCCCCTTCCTGTCTCCAGAGAGCCATCTGAGTCAGCACCTTCTGAGGGCTCCCAGAAGTCTTTACTCACTATTTCCTTTCCTCGCTTACCAATGCTTTCTCGTCCTTCTCTGCTTAACAAAGGGTGAGCAACCAACTTTCATAAGCACAAACCCTTCCTCTCCATGATATTGTCCATGCTATTTTATAGAGAACATCTTATTTTCTTGACAGTGCCGTAGAATTATGCGATTGAATAGGAATGCAAGCTCCACTATTATACACCTTAGTCTTTGCATAGTGAAAATACTATCCCCTAATTCTCCAGTTGTATTTTCTGTGCTTTATGCAGCATTGTCAGATTTTATCTTTAACAGTCGTCTGGGGCTACAGAAAATTATATATTTTTAGGACTTTCAAGAGTGGCTGATTGATATTTTCTGCTTTACAGACAAACTCAGAATGCTCCAGTTAATCCTGTAAGAAGGAGGTCTTCAACAAGGATGTCTCTGGTATGTTAATATACTGGCAGAAAAAAACTATATGACAAAGAGGTTAATAAATTCATTATATCTTCCAATTAATTTTTGTGATTCATGCGTTGTATTTACTGCAGACATACATTATTTAAATGAAAACATGACAAAGGAAAATATTAAAGCATGTCTTGAAATCCTAAATTGCATGTTTATTTTGTCCATTGGAACAAGTATTATATATATGCAGTGTTAAGACACGTCAAGCAACCGTACATTTACAACAAAAAGTAATTCTGTTCATAAACATGGGTGACACAATTTATAGAGTATTTGGGTATGGTGCATACTTTGGGGTGAAATGTTCCAAAAGAGATGTTGCACACTGCTTTAGAAGAAATGCCATTGTTAAAATGAATGCAACATTAAAGTTCTGATCATAATGTTAATGGTAGGACATGTACAGGATGAACACTGGTAAGGATTCCTCTAATTTCTTGCAGCTGTAGCACCAGGACACTGCCAAACAAACCACTGAATCCATCCATCAACATTCATGAGTGACTTTATGATTTGAAATAACACCTCTTGCAGTGTTGTGAGGTCTGAGATGTAGAAATTGTTTTGTGAATGCTTTATGTAATAGAGGTTTAAATATTTTATTACATATTCTGTATCTCTGCAAAACACCACTTTGGCATTATGTTGATTTTCTGGAAAGTATGCGCTCTTAGCCTGATCTCAGAAGCTGAGCAAGACTAGGGCTGGTCAGCAGTAGGATGGGAGACGCAGGTTGCTGCTGCAAGTCGTGTTGAACCACAATTTCTAAACCACTTTGGGGATTGGATACGACATGCTGTGGGAGATGCCATACGTCGTAAGACATATTAAACTATGATCCTGAGTACATAATCATTAAAGGTCACTGTTCATTTTCTGTGAATTTGAACATCCCAAATAGAATTTGCTCTACTTAAGCTTCCACCTTAATTTAATTGGAGAAGATGTTCCACACTTCCGTCCCTGATCTTCTGTGCAGAGGGGCTGTTAGGGTTCAGCAGGATGAATGCAGAACTTCAGTGGTGGAAGAAGTGAGTCCCCACTTATATGTAAAGTGTTTTGGGAACCTCTGATATCCCACGAATTTGTACCAATTTTTCGAAAAACTTGTTTTTACTATAGTGGGATAATTTTTTCATTAATGAGCATCCTATTGTAGGGGGTAGAATACACTTTAGTGTAGCCTATATCCAAGCATCCTACATCGTCTACAACGTTCTTATTAAGGATTTTGCTATTATGAAGTCCGCAAATGTATACATATTTATAGAAATGCAAACCTGTATTCTGCTGTAACAAGCAGAATTTGTACCTAGACCCTAATACCTCTTCCATGGTTAGTAACCGCTCATTGACAGCATTACACCACCAGCAACATCAGTGCAGCTCCTCCTGTTTATCAGTGTCAGTTTTCTAGTGTGTGTTCATTTAAACTTTTTAATAAAATCTTAATTTTGATTCTTAATAACCAAAGCTGTGTGCTCTTAATTTATTCTTTAATGAATTTACCAATGTAAAAAGTTAGATTATATTAAAATAAGGTTTCATTAAAGAAAGCTTTTGCAAGTTTTCTTAGAGTGTTTATATTACTTTAAAAATCTTAACTACTGTACAATATAAACATCATTTGACATATGAAAAGGTCTGTTAGGTTAACCAGAATTTAAAGGTCAAAGTATCATAAATATCACTGTTGTCATTGCAATGCTTTTGTACTACACAAAATTAAATTATTGGTAAAGTATGTTTTCTTGTTAGTACATACTGGTATTGGTAAAGGTATGGTAAAGTGTGGTTTTTCTAGGATTTGGGAACCAATCTGAGCGATTTACATAATCTTAGGAGAATGAATTTGTTCCATTAGGACTGTGAAAAAGTAAATACACATTTTTGTTAATAAATCAAGGGATAACTGTAGTTTAGATTTTGAGCGTTTGTTGAATTAATTGCAATGTCAAATGGTTTGCCTTTGAACTTTATCAGATTAATATGTTTTAGTTCATAACTATTTGATATATCAGATCAAACTAACAACCAAGTATATACATGTATTCAGTGGTGGAAATGGAAAGCAACTACAATGTAAGTTGAGAGGACTGGCTAATAGTGTTATTTAATGAGGCATGTAGAGAGAAAAACGATGATTTAGAGGTGCTTCCTTTACTCTGTAACAAAAATGAACTATAACATTTTACTTAGGATAATACTTAAGCGCTGATTATTTTAGAACTGTAAAATCCTAAAACTGAGGTAAGCGCAAATCAGTATACTGCCAAAATGCATCCATGTGGATTTAAAACCTCAGCAGTTTGAAAATGGCAAGCCAATCAGACATGAGAAAGAGGGAATTGGCTTTTTGGTGACTTTGTAGTATCTAAATTGTCAATTCAAAGACTAGATAAGATCAGTTCTTGATAATTAAAAGTCTACATAAAATCTACCTAGGTTTTGAATAGTTAGTGCCTGGAATAATAAACAACAATCTCCACTAACAACAAAGTACACTAAACAATTTGTTACTTGAAGCAGCACAATCCTAATCATGAGTCAACAGTTTTCAAAGCTCATTTCAAGCAAGAGCTATTCTAATCAGGCCATGTGTAATAGTGCTTATCTTCTTTATGTAAGAGGAATATCAGTGAAGAATGGGCAACCCAAGACCCAAGATTTACTGCAGCTGATGTACAACAACATACCAGTACTTTAGAAAAGTACAGTTGTGTGTGCACACAGATGTCATTTTTTTATTATTTTGTTGAGGTGAGAGCTGTGTTTGGGTCTCATGTTAGCTTATTGGTTACCAAGTGTGTAGCCAAAACTGTTCAGCCTGGTAGTGGGAGAGTATATAAATATTAATATCTATGAGCCATGAGCCAAGGTACTGCAGAGAATAGAATTGTGAAATAAGGCTGAATGTTCTTTTTTCTAGAGTACAGTCCAGCAGTAAGTTTTCACCTTCTTCTGGCTTGAAGAACTTACACACAGTAGTGGATGATAAAATAAAAAAATGTTAAATTACTTTTTATCTTCTTTTTAAGCCAAAACCCCAGCCTTACATGATGCCTCCACCTCAGGTACACTACAATGGACACTACACCGAACCCTACACATCGTCTCAAGGTAATCTCGTCATCCCTAATTGGCTGGTAACAGGCTGTTACATAACATCAGGTTTGCAGGCTCACTCAGGATGTGTCATTGGGTACAATGTTGGGTTCAACAACACTCATATTACCTTTAATGGTAATTTGGGATTACAATTTATTGTAGACGGCAGCATCTGCTGGACTACTGACTATTCAGGGGCAGATTGAGAGAGCACACGTTTCAATTGTACTGTTTGATAATGAACTGTATAAAATTGTTTTGACACCGTGCCGGTTTGTAATTTTTTACAGTAGTTTGTAATGGTTGGATTTGGATGTTTTTTTTCTAAAACAGCTCTGTTGATTTTTGTTTTTTAAGATTGCTTTTTATACAATATATAGTTTATGTTAATTTTGTATGCAAATAAATGTAACAATACTTTCTTGGTTACCATATTTGAGATCATATTTTTATATTTAGGCATTTAGGAAACCTTATTCTGCAGTAACAAATTTCTTTTTTCCCTACAGACAATCTTTACATTAATAATCAGAATGGATATTACTATCACTCTCAGACAAGCTTGGATAGGTCTCCTCATGAGTACAATGGCAGAATTAGAAATGGGAGTGTCTATAGTGCACATAGCACGAGCTCTCTCAATAACCCACAGCATTACATGCAGCCGTCTCCCATGTCTTCCAACCCCAGCATAACAGGAAGTGATGTAATGAGGACAGACTACATACCTTCTCACCGCCATAGTGCTCTGATCCCACCCTCCTATCGGGCCACCCCCGACTACGAAACTGTCATGCGGCAGAAGAACCGGGAGATGATGCAAGAAGATCGACAGAGCCACTCAATGAGGAACCTCAACATTGGCAACTCGTATGCTTACAGTCGTCCTGACCCTTTGGTATACAGTCAGCCGGAGATTAGGGAGCATGCCCAGTTTAACTCTCATAACACCAACCAATATCCTTTCCACCTCAATTACAGTTTCCATAGTCCCTCTCCTTACCTCTATCCTGCTGATAGGCGACCAGTGGTTGGTGCAGTGAGTGTTCCTGAGTTGACCAATGCTCAGCTCCAGGCTCAGGAGTACCCAACTCCCAACATCATGAGAACACAAGTTTACCGCCCACCCCCCCCCTATCCTTATCCTCGGCCAGCCAACAGTACACCTGACCTCTCTCGCCACTTGTACGTCAGCAACAGCAATCCGGATCTCATCACAAGGCGAGTTCATCACTCTGTGCAGACCTTCCAAGAGGACAGCCTGCCAGTGGCACATTCATTGCAGGAAGTGAGTGAACCCTTGACCACTGCCAAGCATGCACACATGAAGAAGCGCAACAGCATTGAAATAGCAGGGTTGGCTTATGGCTTTGATAGCATGAAATTGAAAGAGAGGACTATGTCAGCTTCTGCTGCTGAGACCCCACCTCCCAGGGTGACAGCTTTGGGATCACAGGTTAACGTGTTCCTTGAAAAAATAAAACCAGATGACTGCAACAGTAAAGAAGACCTGCATTATGGACACAAGAAGTCCCTCTCAGATGCAACCATGCTGGTACATAGCAGTGGAGAGGAGGAAGAGTTTGACGATGAAAATGGCAGGCACACACCTCAGTCCCAGGATGCTACTGGTAGCGTTGAGCAGCATGTAGCCTTGTTGGGTCAGTCATCTGCTGACCCTGTCTCTTGTTACCCTTATAATGCTGTTCCCTCCCTGCCAGGGCCTCTTACTTATCAACCGCACCCTCTCGTGCGGGAGCTGGAGACAGATTGGCTGCCTAGAGAGGGAAGCCCTGTGTTCTTGGTCATTGATGGTAGGCCTCAGAGAAGGGAGGAAGGTGTGCTTTTGCCATCCATGTCAGAGTCGGACCTTAGCTGCTCTGTGAGGCAGAAGGCCAAGAGAGACTCTGCCAAAAAGAGACCTAACTCTGATGTACCACCTGGGAAAAGAAACCCTGCGGAGGGACTCCCTCCTCTAGGAGTAAGTACATTTTCAGCTTCTTTTTAAGTTGTAAACTATTTTTCCTGCAGTTGTTTTGCAATAAAATTGGTTTAATGTAAACAAGTATTTACACAAGACAATAGAATCATTCTTTCAATGTCCTTAAAAGTCTTAACCATTAATAATAATAATCAGAAAAATAAATACCAGTTAGTGCTTTATTCATTTTTACCTGAAGTGTAAAGACAGATTCTAAGTGAATAAGAGTTTGAGAATATTCAAACTTTGAGGTTTTGATAATTTGATAAAAGTAAATGCAGTAATAAATTATAAACAAGCACAGATGGCAATTATGGTTAGGTTAAATAGTCTGACACACTATTATCATTTTGTGATAATGGAATAATGTTATGTTACTGAACAGAATAACTTTTTAAGCTGTTTGTGTGTGTAGGAGACGCTAAAGAACAAAAAACAAATGTTCTTGATGAACTGAAGGCGTTTCTTGTTTACATTTTGAATTTGTTAGGATCCTCCATTTGTTATGCTGCACTTTAAATTTTCTTTTTTGTGTCATTTAAAGTTTTTTTTTTTGCATGCAGTTTCTGTGGTAAGGAAGTACAGTTGTTAACATTGTTGCCACACAGTGCTTGAACCCCAGGTTCAACTCCTGGGGTGCTATCTGCGTAGCGTTTGTGTTCTCGCTGTATTCGCACGGGTTTCCTCCAGACACATGAGTAGGTAAATGGTGGTCCTGGTGTAAGTGTATGTGTATTTGTGTCTATTTGTGTGACTACCCTGCAATGGAAAGGTATCTCATCCAAAATGTGTCTTGCCTTGTGCCCTCTGCTCACCAGGATAGGCTCTGGATATTGAATAAAACATTGGATGGCTTTTAGTATCTGGCTTATTTCATGTACCTTTCAAAAAAGGTGGCATCTATAGTTTTGTTAATAATAACATCCTTTCATACATGTGGTAATATTATTAGTGTATTAAAATATATTTCAAAATTGTTTTAAGTACATTTGGTGCACAATCAGTACTTTATTTCCAATAAGATGTTAATTCCCTTGACCCTACACTAGACAAGGCTGTTAGGAAATGGGTGGATAGATGTTCATTTTCCATCACAAATTCATTTTTTTTGATGATCATGCAAAGTCTTTGTTCTAGAGAAGAAGTTGTTTTGTTGATTGTTGATCACCAAGGGTGATTCGAATACTGTTATATCTTATTATTGTTTCTGAAATTTATGGGCTGCATATCACTGCCAAATCCCCAACTGTAGCTATTTTATACATATATTTTTCTATAATTATATTTATAACAATAAAAGTATCTACATTGTAATTTTTGATTAATTCACAATGCAGGGTGAAAAAGCTTTAACCTATTTAAAGATAGTCACCATTTTTTTCCCATAATCTACACCACATGCCTTACTTATTTAAACCTGACGGCAAAAGATTTGCAGTTAGTATCTGCTCCTTTTAGTGTACAAGTTTGACAACGTTGGTGCTAGGCTATGCAAAGTATTTGAAAGATTTTAACTAGGAATACACGTAAATGCAGTAGGATTCTTTGTAGTTTCTGGGTGTGGGTTTTGCATACCAGTGTGCTGTACCTGTGACAGAAGAATGCAGTATGACAACAGGGATTGTGTTGTACATTCTTGACATTTGAATCCTATTGCAAGTTCTTTTTGTGGCACTTGTTACATTATGCTTAGGTTTGGTTGGTGTATACGGATGTCTTCATCTTAGTTCTGTGTTTTCAATGTTAGGGAATGAAAAAAGGAAATAAATCTGATATCAAGAAAATGGGCCCACTGAAGCTGGCAGCTCTGAATGGACTAACGTTGTACAGGATGACCATACACGATGACAGTAAGGATGAGCCTGAAATGGCATCGAATGATGAAAGGGTATGCCTTTTTGTGATGTACGTTATGGGAAACCTAGCTCATTATTTCCAGAATGTCATAGCTATTTATGGTGTTTTTATGTGCTGTATGTACACATGTATTCTGAAGTTTTTTTTGGAAGTGGGAGAGAACGGATGTTACTTGTACATATTAAATTATAGAATTTTAGAGACTGTCATGATTGGTCAGCTTAAGTGTTTTGTTCCATTGGTGGTTTTAATAGCGTAAATTCTTAAAAATGCTTAAAAGTACCCTAATTATTTTATTGTGAATTTTTTTATGACTTTTAGTGCAAAATTTTGGAGGAGAGACTAGAGAGAGGCATGGTTTTCACAGAGTATGAGCAGGTGCCCAAGAAGCGAGCGAATGCAGACTGCTCTGTCGCCCAGCAGCCCGAGAGTGCTGAGAGGAATCGCTTCCAGGATGTGCTGCCTTATGATGACACCAGAGTGGAGCTTGTACCGACCAAAGAGAACAACACAGGCTACATCAATGCTTCTCATATCAAAGTACTATTAAAATAACTTTCAGTAACCTCTGTAGTATGGTGTGAACAAACACAGATGATGTTTGCTCATGACAGAAAAAAATGTACTGCATTCTACATAAAAATACAGTTCTCATTTCGTAGGTCAGTCTTAATTGAGCACTGCATTGTACCGGGTTTATTGTACAAAATACGGAAACAGTAACTTTTATTTTTGTAATAGTTGTTTTCTTACATATCTGAATACCACAGAATAAACGATTGAACTACTGCTTTTTTGGTAAAAAATAACCAGTCAAGTTTGTATGTCAAGATCTTGAATTTTTAATAAATATTTCCTGCTTTCAAAGGTGACTGTAGGAGGAAATGAGTGGAATTACATAACTACACAGGGTCCACTACAAAATACCTGTCAGGACTTCTGGCAGATGGTATGGGAGCAAGGAGTTGCTATCATAGCAATGGTTACAGCAGAGGAGGTAAGTTTTCTGAAGCATTTCAACTCCTCTTTCTTCAAATTTAAAATATCTTTTACACAAACAGAGTTTAAAAACATCATTTGCTTTCCTGTTCTGATTTGAAATAAGGCAGTGGCACCTAAACCTTCCTGTTTATTTCACAAGCAAAGGATATATGTTTAAATGTGTATATATATAAAACTGAGTATACCACCGTGTATATAGTCATGAAAGAAATGGGTGCAATAGGAAACTGGTGTGTTAAAATAAAAGAACCACCTGATCATAATGTAATTCTTTTTGCTAATATTATAGGAGGGTGGCAGAGAGAAGAGTTTCAGGTACTGGCCCCGACTTGGATCAAGGCATAACAGTGTGACGTATGGAAGGTTTAAAATCACTACACGATTCAGGACTGATTCAGGCTGCTATGCCACAACAGGCCTGAAAATTAAGCACCTGTTGACCGGCCAAGAGAGGACAGTTTGGCACCTACAGTACACTGACTGGCCAGATCATGGCTGCCCAGAAGATTTCAAGGGATTTTTAGGTGAGTGTATCTGTGCTTCTCTTTCCATGCATTAGTGTGATCTGACCAACTATCTGTCCAATTATCTGTAGGACTGTCTATATCCACATTATACATCTTAACCCTTTTAGTATTCTCCAGATTTATCAACAACACTATTGCAATCACTTGCAATCTTCATTCAGAACACAATAGTTGAGATAAAAGACTGCACCTTGCAGCCTCATTCATCTGCAGCCATTCATCTGACTGGCCTCTTGTCTGTCCCCAAGCTCTTATACATTCTTTGGGTGATGGGGCCATCTCTTACTATGCCCCAAAGCTCTGGAATTCTAGCCCCAAGGATATTGGTCATTGTTCCTCAACATCTTCAAATTCAGGCTCAAACTTTTTTTAAAAAGATTTACTTTATATTTAAGTTAGTCTATTTACCCCTTTGCACTGATTACATTATAAACCTTGGTTTCTTTGTTAATTTTATCTTCCATCTTTATTGCTGTTTTCATTTTTAATTTTTTTTTTTAAAGTTGTTTTTAAAGCTGCTATATGAAATATTTATATCATACAATGAATATCATACATTGGCTTGCAAAAGTATTCACCCCCTTCCAGTGATGTCCCATACTTAACATTTTAGTGTTTGATTTTTCTTTGCAGTTTTGCTTAATTTAACCTTTTTGACCATTTAAGTTTTAATTAAAATATTATTTCTACAAAGTGTATTTGGAATTAAAGAAAACATTGAAAGGAGGTGAAATCTTTTGCAATAAACTGAAATGTGATATTGTAATAATCACTATTGCATACAAAAATAAAATTTAAAATACTAGGCTGAAAAGAGAAGAAAAGAAACACAATGTTTCGGCTGTGGAGTCTTCTTCAGGTGAAGAAGGCTGAAGAACCACCTGAAGAAGGTTCCTCAGCTGAAATGTTTCTTTTCTTCTCTTTTCATCATGGAATAGACCTTTTCTTGTTCATTTTCAGCCAACGCATGCTGACACAGCTACTTAATTGAACTACAATAAAATACTAGTGTAATAATGGAGAGCTATTACATGCTCTAATTGTTTAGTCTTGTTAATTGTGTGTATCTTTCAAATTCCAGCATACCTGGAAGAAATTCAATCAGTACGACGCCATACAAACAGCACCACAGACCCTAAAAGTACTAACCCTCCTGTATTGATTCACTGCAGTGCTGGTGTGGGAAGAACAGGGGTTGTAATATTATCAGAAATTATGATTGCTTGTCTGGAACACAATGAGGTATGTGGTTGCAAAAAATTGAACATTTTTCTGTGTAAGTGCCATAAATAGAATTGCAGATAGTAGAAAAATAAAGTTAGTGGCAAATACAGGAATAGCAACAATGCATGGATATCTTGAAAAGACTTAGATTGGTCACACATGTAACAGATGCTCCTGTTCTTGAAAAGAGTAGTTATTCACAGATGTAGCAGGAGCATAGATTATACATACAGTATGTATATGAGTAAGTCTGAGTTTTAAGGAGGTGCTGGTGAATGGGCTGAAGGCTTCTATGTCCTCACCAAAGCAATATGAGGAAGCAATAAAAAAAGTGTGGAATTTAAAACAATGGATGGAATTTATTTGATGTTGAAGCTTTACAATGCATTGATAATACTTCTCCATTAGAATTATTTGTTCAGTTTTAGTTTCTGTCATAAAAAAAAACTGTTATAGCATTGGAGTTAAAAGAAGAACAGGAGTTCTGGTCTTAGGGGTTGTCATATACAGATCAAGCCATTCAAAATGCATGATGAATAATGTAGCATAAGGTGGTATGCATACCACATTGTCCCACACTTTTTAAATAAATATTCTGTTGCAGGACTGCACTACTTTGTAAAACCGCCAGGTGACTCAGTGAATGCTTAACATGGCGTGTGGAAGTATTTGGCCTCTCACATGAAAATACCTTGTTTTGAATCCCGGTCAATGCTTTCTTTAATTTGTATACTGCTTTTACTTGTATTAATTTTATACTGTATATTACAGTATTTTAAATATTAATATTGAAAAAGAAAGTAGGTCTGTAGCAGTAAGAAAACATGGTAGACCTTGCAGAAACTGCATAGTGTAGATGTGTATTGAGTCTGAGGCATTATAGTTAGTTGTTGAAGATGTGTACAGCACTAGAATAAAAGCTGCTCATGGGCCTAGTTGTCCAAAATAGTTTATTATTGGACCCATTAAATGGGGGGGCTGTGTATAAAAAGGGCTGTGATTCCTATAAGGTTCACCCAATAAAGACGTAATTACCCTCGAATTAAAGCGACATTCTACACTTTAACCTCATAGTCATTGTTTTATTTATCCAATGTGTTGGCATACAGAGCCAAAACAGTACAAATTGTGTCACTGTCCAAATGCTTATGGACTGCACTGTAACTTAATGTAATTTGCGCATGTGGCACATTGGGAATGTAGTCTTTGTTCACATTTTAAAACTTTGTTAAAGTATGATATAATTGGTATATAAATAAACATTATACACAGTAAATACAGCATTGTTTTAAAGCCACTAAGGTACAATATGTGTGAAATATATTTTTATAATCAAAATGTAAAGTTAATTTCTTTCCTGATTACTGTAGTGCTAAAATGTACATTAAAACAAAATATACATTTTCTTAATGTGGATATAAACCTGAAAGAGGCACTTCAGATTCACAACAATCTATGATAATAAACTATTTTTTTATCTGGCTAGAGCAAAGTGATGTCCTGCACAATGAAATGAAAGATACAGTACAGTCAGGCTGACAGATTTTAAATTCATCAAGCAAAATTAGCTGTTTAAGTTTGTCAAAATGAATTGTATATATATGATTAATTTTGTAAAACAGCACTTCTTTCTATTTTAATTATTTTAATATTTAATATACTGTAAAACAGTTTAAAATGTATATAAATATCTAAACAGTAAGCAGTTTAAATTCTATAACTGGAAGAGGATTGTCCCTTAGCATTGACTGGAATTTGAAAACAGGTGTTTTCTGGCAACAGCCCAACTGCTTCCACACTCCACGTTAAGCATTCACTTCTTCACATGGCAGTTTCACAAAGTAGTGCAGTCCCACAACTGAATATTTTTACAAAGGGGCATAATGCTGCATTAAATTGTGGTATGCATGGCACATTGTGCTGCATTATGTGGCCTGCATTCTGAATTCATACATTCAGAATGCAAATTAAGTTCTAAATTTAATTAAAAAGTCAATATAAACATAATGATAATTAAATTGTTAGAGATGTCATAATACATTTTATTATTAGAGAACAAGTGCTTATTTCAGATTTTAATTAAAAAAATATATTAGACATTTCAAACTGAAAAGAACCTGAAATTTAATAAATATTCTAATTCAATCTCTATAGCTGACCTAGTGGTTATTTTATTTACAATTAGTTTAATTTACCATAACACTTCAGAGTGATGACGCAAGAAAATAGTTACAAACTGATCCAAAGCCATATGAGCTTGTCCTTCCTTAGTCAAGAGTGAAAGTAAAATTCCAGCACAATGCCAGCATTCTTGGTGATAGGTGAGCACTTAAGTACCATACCTATGCATCGCTTGGGTTGAGCAAGAATTATTACAATGCATGTAATATGTTTCATTGTCCATCTCAACAACAATGACAGCAAAACATAGTAAAATTGACGTTTTGTTAAGATATCAATTATCCCCATGGGTATGGATAAAGTATTTTGAATTAAATTGATATTGAATTATAATATTTCATTAATCTACCAAATGAGCAAGATGTGTAGAATGGCCTCTTATTTGTAGTCTTTTCTGTGTTCTTAAACATGAAATTTTTATTTGTTTTAAGTAATTGTTGTAATTCTTAGTAATTTAGTTTTATATATTCCTTTAATCACTCACATGTAGAAATATACGTTTTGTTTAGATTGCTTATTTTACACCTAATCTAACTTTTTTTTTCAGATGCTGGACGTCCCTACTGTTCTAAATAGACTAAGAGAGCAGCGTATGATGATGGTGCAGACTGTGGCACAATATACTTTTGTTTACAAAGTGCTCATTCAATTCCTAAAAAATTCCAGACTTATTTAGTTTTTTTGCATCACTTTGTGATCCGAAGAACAGTATCTTTAGTCAACAATACGGTTACTTTGTTGACGTGACATGATTGATGTGTCTTTTTTAGAATGCCATTTGTTTGTCAGAGCAGTACTTTGTTTATATGTTTAGCAAGATAAAAAACTTGGTGTCAAGAAATCATTTTTCAAGTGTCTGTGTGTTGTGTAGACACTGAGTTGCAATGCTACTCAAAGCCACTTTATTTTTTCTGGAAGTATTACTGATTGTTAGAAGGTCTCTTGCCGTCAATGAAGGAAGTACAGTGCTCATTGGTCAGGAAATTTTGGAAATGAGAAAAGATTACAGATCAATGTGCCATTAATCAATAACCTGGAAGCAGTATTATTTTCAGATTTTGGGTTTAGGGTTTTAACATTAAGAATGGACTTTTTTCCAGCACTTCTGTATATAGACAATGTTTTGTCAGTAGTGTGAATATTAATTGCATGACTATCTTTAATTTTTATCTTTATTTGCTTTTAAGTAGTTTTTAGCTTTGTGGAAATCAGAGTGAACTAACAGGCTTTTGGAATCTGTTAGAATTATTTTGTTGAATGTTAGGTATGGGAGGTGTGAAGTAATAGTTTTTATGTTGTTTTCAGGAATGCCACTCAATCGGTAGAATATTGTCAGAAGCCAGCTCTTTGGCTATGTGACTGAGTACTGAGTACTTTTCTCAGTTAAATTATGAACATTCTTTGCAATGGGATTTTTATAATTGCTCCCCCCAGTCCAGGAAGAGTATGTCCTCTGATTATCACTTTTCAAAGGGTTCACTTGTAAATTACATTGCTCCCAAGATTTTCAGAAAAGGGGCACATTGGTTGAGATGGCCCAATGATTCATGGCACTATGGAGAGGTGTTTGTACATAGCATAAAGTAACACAGTATCTTTTTGGGTTGTCCTTACCGTAAGTTTTATGAAAATGAAAGCCAAATACTAGCTGCATTTGTTTAGACCTAAATCATCATTAATGGTAGATTCAATTCATTATCATAGTAGTGAAAAACTCACTTGAATAAATTAAGCATACTTTTAATTGGTTGTAATTTTTACAGTTCCTGTAAAATGTTTTGAAATGTGACTAAAATCTAAAAGCTATGAAGATCTTAATAAGTGTACTTTAAATCTGTATTGAAGAAATCAGGAGAGGCAAATTTCCTAACAAGTGGAATGTATAATTTAATAAAATGCACTTTATGACATATTTCGCATATAATTAAAAAAAACTACAGAATTTAAGAAAATACAGAAAGACATTTTCCCTCAAAGTTACTTTTTTAAAGTATAAGGGGGTAAACTGTGAACTTTGTCAGTCAATACTATGCCTTCTGAAACAAAGAATTTACTTTTGTATTTGTTTTTTAAATTGTACAATTTTTTACAGGTAGTATCTTATAGAACAGTAATTTGGAAGATGAGTAATTAAGAGTCTGGGGTCCAAACACCAGCTAGATGACTTCCCAAGTGGCTACCAAAGGAAAAAAAATATTTTTGAATGTTATTTAAGATGCTGCTGTAATTCTGGCAAAAAAACATAATTGAACATCTAGAAATCAAAAAGAAGACTTGTGTGTTTATTTTGTGTTGTGTATCTACATATTGCAGCAATGTTATTTAAATGCCAGGATTTTTTTAATAGTAATATTTAGTGATTTTATAAATATATTTAGTATTATTATAGTGAAACAGCAGTAAAAGCAGATATTTGTTATACCCATTAAAAGATACGTTTTTTTTATTTTTGATGTTCTGATGTATCATAAGCTATATAATAATAAGCCTCATCTTTATTTTTAAGCCTTGATCATACATGGGATAGTTAACATTTGCTTGTCTACTTCATTCCTTTTTCATATTAACTTTCCGAGATGTCCTTACGCCTTTGTCAGTTTACTTAGTCGAGCAGTTAAGACCTGTTTTCCATCGAGGGTCATTAACATTTGTATGGGAAAATGGGTTTTCCCTAACTTTTAATAACTTTTAATAAATGTGTCAGCTGAAAAGTGCATTTTTTTCAAAATTGTTAAAGAGTGACAGTTAAACTTGTCATTTTTTAAAATTTGATGTTATTTATGCAAAATATGTACTGTCTGCATTTATGAAAATAATATCCAAAGTAATGTACAGATTATATTTACTTTTTTTCCCTGGTTTGCTAGATATCTAGTTTACTAGATACCCAGTTTTGCTATTGGTATTTCTGGAGCAATCTAGGTAAAGTATCTTCTCGGAGATCTAGTAAAGCAGCAGTGTCTGGAGTACAGAGCCTTGAGATATGGAGGTAAAAGGAGATTTTTTTAAATGTGGGGGTGGTACTAGTTATTAGTGTTTATCAGTAATAGGGATGGAGGAATTGTATTTATGTACTTAAGGTGGAAGACTAGAACTTCAAAAGAGGAAAGGCAGATTTTCTTTACATACTGTAGCAGCTCCAGTAAAGCCTAGAGTTGTGAATAAGCAGTCTTGTGAATACATCTCTTAATCTGATAGAAATATTGCTCTCTACTTTGAGATGGTTTTGCTGACAAATACAACTTATTTATTAACTCTGCATTCATATCACGTTGAAACGTTTCTGCAGTAAAATGTCTGCTGCACTTACTCGCTTGTACATTGCTTTACATTAGTCATTACACTGACTAGTGAGTAGGAATAGGTGTTTCATATCAAGAACTCTCTCTCTCAGGCCAGGAGTTTGCGACAACTATGGCGACCATACAGTACTTTTACTAAATTAACGACAACATGCTTAAATCTGAAATTTATTTATAACCAGTCTGAGAATTTGGGATTGCAGTTTCCCTTTAAATTTGTACGGACTAGTAATATCTTCTAGTATCCTCATTTTACTCAATAGAGAGTATTAGGTGACTAAGATGATGAAGTGTTCTGTAAAGTGTTATTTGAAGTATTTTACTTATTTGACTTTGTTTCAGAAAAAAATATTGCAACTATAATTGTTGAGAAATGCTGCGACAATGTTCTTTAAGGCATATTGGTTGTTCTAGTGTTTACTATTCAGTGCTAAGAGTAATATCAATTATAAGCAGTGAAAGTCACTTATGCATTGTAATTATGAACTTTTGAATAGAACAAAGTGCAAGTGAACAATTATACTGTTTTAACATCTATTTGGTTATTAGTTTTTAATATTTTTCAATTTCTGTATACCACTTTTATTTGGGCAAAAGTTTAAGTGATGCGTAAGAATTTCAGTAATACAGGTAATCGTGTCTTAGCAATGCACAGCACTAAATTAATAATATTAAATGATTACACCATACATAAACATTCAGTGCATGAAGATGGAGTTGCACCTTTGACTTGGACTCTTCTGACTCTCAGACTGTTTTAGGTTAAACAGTAAGTCAAAAACTGATTCCATTGATGATTTCAAGTTTTACAAGGGAGCTTTACCTGTGCAATGAAGGAAGGTGGAATTGAAATGTATTCAGTTGCCTAAAATGAGTCACGTGACCAGTTGGCAATCTTCCCTAAGACTCCATCTTTTTACAGTATTATTATTGTAATTTGATGCTTTTATGCTACCTAAGTTAGCAATTTGTAAAGCAATGTAAAAATTATAATGTGCAAAAAATGTAAAGACCTGTCTGTTTCGACAAATTTGGTTTATTATAACTATGAATAAACATTTCCAAAAGTTTTTTTGTGGTCATTTTTATATTTTCTTTAATATATGAATGCTATTTACTTTTCCTTAATGGCATCGGTGGTGACATCCTTAGGCAGTTGCAGTACATGTAATCACACATCCTGCTTATTTTAAGTAAGCACGAGATCTGAAATAACACATCAGTTTTTTTTTTGTTGCATTAGTGACATCTACAATGAAGGAAACTTGTAGCTGCCTTTGTCACAAGTTTTTTGTATTCCCTAGAACCAACAATGCACATACAGGCTGGCACAAGACAGTTCGGTATAATTGTAGTTTAACTCCTCTAACAATGTCGTGAACTATTCATAAAGGCACTAGCTGAAAACAGTATCAATAATGTACACCCAAGAACAAATATTTGGACATCACAGGCCCTAGAATCTGAAAAAAAAAGTCCCAAAGGGAAACAAAATCCATTAGTACCACTCTCCCGAGTAAGCTCCATCCAGTAACCTGAAAGCCTCCTTCTGCCACACCTAAGAAAGAGACAAAACTTTGTGTAGTCTATTGATTGCCAGTCTTCTTCTCTCCATACCTGACAGTCCTGGGCAGTATCTCATACTGGTACTTTAAATACATTGGTTACATTGCATTGAGTACAGTGGGTGCATTGAGTGAGTACATTAGGTGCATGACGTTTATGAGGTGCTTATTACGTATTGGGTACTTAGGTACATTGAGTACAATGAATGCAGTGGGTATACTTGATATAAAGGGTAGTCTGGTTATACTGAGTACATTTAGTACATTGGGAACAATCGGTCCATAAATGGTTCTTGTAACCCTAACCCTACACTTGCCTGAAATAAGTGCTCATGACAATACAGTTTAAGAGTATTTTTCAACTGATTGAAAATTTGTCTAAAACTGATATTAAAGAAGACACATTTTAAAGATCTTTAATAAATGGTTTTGAGTCTTTCAGATATTTTTTGGATTGAGGAACATTTTCAAAATAATGAATGTAGTGATATCATATTTGCTCAGATAGGTTATGGTTTTGGCTGTGTAGCCTTTTTCGGGTGTGAGAATGGGCAGACAGCAAAGATTATATAGCGTAGGAGAACAAAAGCCGGGGTAGTGGAGGAGGCTGGAGCAGGGGAGAGGCAGAGTGGCCAATCAGGTAATGCGAAGTCGAGAGAAGTGTGAAGTCAAAACCTACAAATGAATAGAGAGGATTAGAATAAAACAAATCTGTTGGGGAAGGTGTGAACCAGGTTTCAGGATAATTTGAGTTTCTGATGTCTTTCTGCTATAGGAGCTAAGAAAACCTTCTTTGAGATTGCAGATGGAGAGATCAGTGTGATCATGGCCATCAGAGGTGAAATGAGAAACTATGGGCAAGGAGAGATCTTTAATCTTTACAGTCCTAACATTCTCTGAAGTGGTCTACTAGTCTCCTTCCTGTTTACCCAATGTAGATGGCTGGGCATTTTCTGCAAGAGATACAATAAGGGTTGAAAGTAAACTGATTGTTTTACTTTGGTTTGAGAACCATTTTGAAATCTGGCTGGTGCGCTTCAGAGAGCATCTTCCATTTGTTACGAACCACTACTGATGTCCATTCTGGCATCTCTGGCTTTCCTTCTCCTATTTCACTTTCTCCCCAGTGGGTAGACACAAGTTTTGCGGCTGAAGACCCAGAAACTTCAGCTGCTTCTGTCTTCCCTGGACCTCCTTCCTCCACTTCTCCAGCTCCAGCTTCTTCAAAGTCAAGCAGCTTTGCAGGTTCAGTAATTTTGGCCACACCTCCAGCAGAATCTCTTTTCTCCCATCGTAGGTCCTCTATCATTTACCACTGCTGCAAAAGTTCTTGTCTTTATTGGACAGGCTCTATAAACATGCCCGTCGACCCCACAGATTACAGATCAAGAAATTGTTACAGTCCTCTACAACATGGCCAAACCTACACCTTTTGCAGATTACAAAGTTACAGGTTGCTGCAACATGGCCCAGTCCATTACATTTCCTGCAGATAAGTGGTTGACCAGGGTAAAACAGAAGCCCCCTATTCTGCCCTATAGAAAAATATGCTGGGGGGGCACTACACCACTATCCTCTGATGCATTGGGTTGTAACCTCAACACGTATTTTCATGTGCCAGTCCAAATCCACTCTGCATCTAGAATCTTCTTTATGTCTCCCTGAAAATCCACAAACCGTTTTAAAAAGGTGATTATGTCCACTTCTGTTACGTGCGGATTAAAAAGTTGTATAGTTAACGGTCTCAGTTCTCTAGCAAAAAAGTGGTTCCATTAAGTACTCCGTTAAGTGGAACAAGTCTTTCCCAAACTTCACTTTTTTTTTCAAGTCTCAGCACACACTCTCAGAAGACAGAGTAAGATCTAAAAATACATCTGGAAAATCATGTAAACAAAAAATGTCCATTCTTTATAAGTCCCAATGTCTGAGAAAAATAGCTTTTTAAATTTTTTTCCTATCCATTCATCATTCCCTTTCTTCCAAGTTTCTCAGCACAAAGCACACTGAGCACCTCATGTGCCCCTCACGGGACAAAGGATACTCAGCCGCCATCTCCAGGACCATGTCAACCAAGGTTTTCGCCATCATCTGGAAGCCCCAGTTTCTCCCCCTGGGCTTCGCCCACAGCGATTCCGGTGGTGGCTTGTTGTTATCTTCTTTCTTTCAGGCTCTCCTCAGCTTCCAGTCGTCCGATCTTCCCATGCTCTGCTCCTCCATCACCTTCCCATCCTGCTGACCAGTCTCCCAGCCAAGTTCAAGCCACTTGCTGTTCGATCTTAGCCAAGAAATCAAGAAGCACCCCCCTGGTTTGGGGAAAGTTGAAATCCGATGTCCAGAAAAGCTCACTTATAGGTAGCATTCACACACTAATTTTACACTTTTTAAGCTCAGCGCCTGATTTGGGGGCCCAAATCATGTTTAGGACAGGTATTTTTCTTGCTCCTATCTGAATTTTTTTTCAGAAACTCTCTGGGGCCTGGATGGTGCGGTGCACTGGCCGGAAATTGTATCCAGAAACTGAGTTGGTCGGATGAAAAGTTGTCACCAAGCACTATTGAATCTCATTTAATTGTAAGAGCATTGATCAACAGTCAGGATTGTTTCCCATTCATACTTTTTGGTTTGGCGAACATATCAAAATCCGATGCCCAGAGAGGCTCAGATACAGATCGCGGAAATGCTCATTTGACACCCAAACTAAGGTTAAGGTAAGCATTTACACCCTACTTGACACCAATTTTTAAGCTCAGCACTGAATTTTGGGGCCCAATTCAGGTTTAGGACGGGTGGTATTTTAATCATATCTAAAAAAGTTTATTTTTCAAAAACTCTCTGGGGCTTGGTGCACTGCCCGGAAATTGTAGCCCAAAACTGAGTTGGTGGGATCAAACGTTGTCACCAAGCATTATTAAATCTCAATTGCAAGAGCTTTGATCAACGGTCTTGATTGTTTCCCACTCATACATTTAGTTTGAGGATCATGAAAAAATCAGATTCCCAGAGATCCTCAGATATAGATCGCGGAAATGCACAGTTGACACCCCAAGTAGGAATAGGGTTGGCATTCACACACTACTTAGACAATTTTTAATCTCCATTTTTAATTTTGGGACCCAAATCAGGTTTAGGATGAGTGGTTTCTTCATCCTATCTGAAATTTTGATCCTATCTGAATTTTCTCTCTGGGGCCTGAATGGTACAGTAATTCTAATCCCAAAACTGAGTCGGTGGTGTCAAAAGTTGTCACCAAGCATTAATGAATCTCAAATAATTGTAAGAGCTTTGATCAATAGTCTTGATTGTTTCCCACTCAAACCTATAGGTTTGGGGCAAATGTCAAAATCCTATGCCCAGAGAGGCTCAGATATTCATCCCGGAAATGCTCAGTTGAAACCACAGGTAAAGATGGGGTTAGAATTCATAGATTATACAGTTTTTACTTTTTAAGCTCAGAGATGGATTTTGGGGCCCAAGTCAACTAGAACGGGTGGTATGTAGTCTTATCTGAATCTTTTTTTTCAGAAACTCTAGGGACTGGATGGCACGGTATACCACACAGCAGTTGTATCCTGAAACTGAGTCGTTGGGTAAAAAAGTTGTCATTAAGCACAATCGAATCTGAGCATTTCTGCAAACTATATCTGAAGATCTCTGGGCATAGGATTTTGACATGTTCCAAAAACAAAAAGGAATGAGTGGGAAACAATCAAGAAAACAGATAGAAGCACTTGCATTTGAATGAGTTTCAAGCATGTTTGGGTACTCGTGTGATCTGAGGGACTCAGTTTTGGAATACAACTGCAGCGCGGCACATCACGACAACCAGGCGGCCCGGAGTTTCTGAAAAAACATTTTCAGCTAGGATCAGGAAACCACTTTTGTTCAACTTGACTTGGACTAAAAATCTATCACTGAAAATAAAAATGCTCTAAGTAGTGTGGAAATGCTGATCCTTACCCTGCCTGGGTGGTCCACTGAGCATTTCCGCGAACTCTATCTGAAGTTCTCTGGGCATGGGATTTTGACATGTTCCCCAAACCAAAAGGAATGAGTGGGAAACAATCAAGACAACAGATAGAAGCACTTGTATATGAATGAGTTTCAAGCATGCTTGGGTACTCGTGTGATCTGAGTGACTCAGTTTTGGAATACAACTGTCGCGTGGTGCACCGCGACCTCCAGGCACCCCGGATTTTCTGAAAAAAAATTTTCTGCGATTTTCACGAAACCACTTTTCTTCAACTTGAATTGGGCTAAAAATCCATCCCTGAAAATAAAAATTCTCTGAGTAGTGTGGAAATGCTGATCCTTACCCTGCCTGGGTGGTCCACTGAGCATTTCCGCGAACTCTATCTGAAGTTCTCTGGGCATGGGATTTTGACATGTTCCCCAAACCAAAAGGAATGAGTGGGAAACAATCAAGACAACAGATAGAAGCACTTGTATATGAATGAGTTTCAAGCATGCTTGGGTACTCGTGTGATCTGAGTGACTCAGTTTTGGAATACAACTGTCGCACGGTGCACCGCGACATCCAGGCACCCCGGAGTTTCAGAAAAAAACTTTTCTGCGATTTTCACGAAACCACATTTCTTCAACTTCGATTGGGCTAAAAATCCATCCCTGAACATAAAAATTCTCTGAGTAGTGTGGAAATGCTGATCCTTACCCTGCCTGGGTTCTCCACTGAGCATTTCCGCGAACTCTATCTGAAGTTCTCTGGGCATGGGATTTTGACATGTTCCCCAAACCAAAAGGAATGAGTGGGAAACAATCAAGGAAACAGATAGAAGCACTTGCATTTGAATGAGTTTCAAGCATGCTTGGGTGATCTGATTGACTCAGTTTTGGAATACAACTGTCGCGTGGTGCACCGCGACATCCAGGCACCCCGGAGTTTCTGAAAAAAAATTTTCTGCGATTTTCACGTAACCACTTTTCTTCAACTTGAATTGGGCTAAAAATCCATCCCTGAAAATAAAAATTCTCTGACTACTGTGGAAATGCTGATCCTTACCCTGCCTGGGTGGTCCACTGAGCATTTCCGCGAACTCTATCTGAAGTTCTCTGGGCATGGGATTTTGACATGTTCCCCAAACCAAAAGGAATGAGTGGGAAACAATCAAGACAACAGATAGAAGCACTTGTATATGAATGAGTTTCAAGCATGCTTGGGTACTCGTGTGATCTGAGTGACTCAGTTTTGGAATACAACTGTCACGTGGTGCACCGCGACATCCAGGCACCCTGGAGTTTCTGAAAAAAAATTTTCTGCGATTTTCACGAAACCACTTTTCTTCAACTTGAATTGGGCTAAAAATCCATCCCTGAAAATAAAAATTCTCTGACTACTGTGGAAATGCTGATCCTTACCCTGCCTGAGTGGTCCACTGAGCATTTCCGCGAACTCTATCTGAAGTTCTCTGGGCATGGGATTTTGACATGTTCCCCAAACCAAAAGGAATGAGTGGGAAACAATCAAGACAACAGATAGAAGCACTTGTATATGAATGAGTTTCAAGCATGCTTGGGTACTCGTGTGATCTGAGTGACTCAGTTTTGGAATACAACTGTCGCGTGGTGCACCGCGACCTCCAGGCACCCCGGATTTTCTGAAAAAAAATTTTCTGCGATTTTCACGAAACCACTTTTCTTCAACTTGAATTGGGCTAAAAATCCATCCCTGAAAATAAAAATTCTCTGAGTAGTGTGGAAATGCTGATCCTTACCCTACCTGGGGTGTCCACTGAGCATTTCCGCGAACTCTAGTTGAAGTTCTCTGGGCATGGGATTTTGACATGTTCCCCAAACCAAAAGGAATGAGTGGGAAACAATCAAGACAACAGATAGAAGCACTTGTATATGAATGAGTTTCAAGCATGCTTGGGTACTCGTGTGATCTGAGTGACTCAGTTTTGGAATACAACTGTCGCGTGGTGCACCGCGACATCCAGGCACCCCGGAGTTTCTGAAAAAAAATTTTCTGCGATTTTCACGAAACCACTTTTCTTCAACTTGAATTGGGCTAAAAATCCATCCCTGAAAATTAAAATTCTCTGACTACTGTCGAAATGCTGATCCTTACCCTGCCTGAGTGGTCCACTGAGCATTTCCGCGAACTCTATCTGAAGTTCTCTGGGCATGGGATTTTGACATGTTCCCCAAACCAAAAGGAATGAGTGGGAAACAATCAAGACAACAGATAGAAGCACTTGTATAGGAATGAGTTTCAAGCATGCTTGGGTACTCGTGTGATCTGAGTGACTCAGTTTTGGAATACAACTGTCGCGTGGTTTACCGCGACATCCAGGCACCCCGGAGTTTCTGAAAAAAAAATTTCTGCGATTTTCACGAAACCACTTTTCTTCAACTTGAATTGGGCTAAAAATCCATCCCTGAAAATAAAAATTCCCTGACTACTGTGGAAATGCTGATCCTTACCCTGCCTGGGTGGTCCACTGAGCATTTCCGCAAACTCTATCTGAAGTTCTCTGGACATGGGATTTTGACATGTTCCCCAAACCAAAAGGAATGAGTGGGAAACAATCAAGGAAACAGATAGAAGCACTTGCATTTGAATGAGTTTCAAGCATGCTTGGGTACTTGTGTGATCTGAGTGACTCAGTTTTGGAATACAACTGTCGCGTGGTGCACCGCGACATCCAGGCACCCCGGAGTTTCTGAAAAAAAATTTTCTGCGATTTTCACGAAACCACTTTTCTTCAACTTGAATTGGGCTAAAAATCCATCCCTGAAAATAAAAATTATCTGACTACTGTGGAAATGCTGATCCTTACCCTGCCTGGGTGGTCCACTGAGCATTTCCGCAAACTCTATCTGAAGTTCTCTGGACATGGGATTTTGACATGTTCCCCAAACCAAAAGGAATGAGTGGGAAACAATCAAGACAACAGATAGAAGCACTTGCATTTGAATGAGTTTCAAGCATGCTTGGGTACTCGTGTGATCTGAGTGACTCAGTTTTGGAATACAACTGTCGCGTGGTGCACCGCGACCTCCAGGCACCCCGGAGTTTCTGAAAAAAAATTTTCTGCGATTTTCACGAAACCACTTTTCTTCAACTTGAATTGGGCTAAAAATCCATCCCTGAAAATAAAAATTCTCTGACTACTGTGGAAATGCTGATCCTTACCCTGCCTGGGTGGTCCACTGAGCATTTCCGCGAACTCTATCTGAAGTTCTCTGGGCATGGGATTTTGACATGTTCCCCAAACCAAAAGGAATGAGTGGGAAACAATCAAGACAACAGATAGAAGCACTTGTATATGAATGAGTTTCAAGCATGCTTGGGTACTCGTGTGATCTGAGTGACTCAGTTTTGGAATACAACTGTCGCGTGGTGCACCGCGACATCCAGGCACCCCGGAGTTTCTGAAAAAAAAATTTCTGCGATTTTCACGAAACCACTTTTCTTCAACTTGAATTGGGCTAAAAATCCATCCCTGAAAATAAAAATTCCCTGAGTAGTGTGGAAATGCTGATCCTTACCCTGCCTGGGTGGTCCACTGAGCATTTCCGCAAACTCTATCTGAAGTTCTCTGGACATGGGATTTTGACATGTTCCCCAAACCAAAAGGAATGAGTGGGAAACAATCAAGGAAACAGATAGAAGCACTTGCATTTGAATGAGTTTCAAGCATGCTTGGGTACTCGTGTGATCTGAGTGACTCAGTTTTGGAATACAACTGTCGCGTGGTGCACCGCGACCTCCAGGCACCCCGGAGTTTCTGAAAAAAAATTTTCTGCGATTTTCACGAAACCACTTTTCTTCAACTTGAATTGGGCTAAAAATCCATCCCTGAAAATAAAAATTCTCTGACTACTGTGGAAATGCTGATCCTTACCCTGCCTGGGTGGTCCACTGAGCATTTCCGCGAACTCTATCTGAAGTTCTCTGGGCATGGGATTTTGACATGTTCCCCAAACCAAAAGGAATGAGTGGGAAACAATCAAGACAACAGATAGAAGCACTTGTATATGAATGAGTTTCAAGCATGCTTGGGTACTCGTGTGATCTGAGTGACTCAGTTTTGGAATACAACTGTCGCGTGGTGCACCGCGACATCCAGGCACCCCGGAGTTTCTGAAAAAAAATTTTCTGCGATTTTCACGAAACCACTTTTCTTCAACTTGAATTGGGCTAAAAATCCATCCCTGAAAATAAAAATTCTCTGACTACTGTGGAAATGCTGATCCTTACCCTGCCTGGGTTGTCCACTGAGCATTTCCGCGAACTCTATCTGAAGTTCTCTGGGCATGGGATTTTGACATGTTCCCCAAACCAAAAGGAATGAGTGGGAAACAATCAAGGAAACAGATAGAAGCACTTGCATTTGAATGAGTTTCAAGCATGCTTGGGTACTCGTGTGATCTGAGTGACTCAGTTTTAGAATACAACTGTCACGTGGTGCACCGCGACATCCAGGCACCCTGGAGTTTCTGAAAAAAAATTTTCTGCGATTTTCACGAAACCACTTTTCTTCAACTTGAATTGGGCTAAAAATCCATCCCTGAAAATAAAAATTCTCTGACTACTGTGGAAATGCTGATCCTTACCCTGCCTGGGTGGTCCACTGAGCATTTCCGCGAACTCTATCTGAAGTTCTCTGGACATGGGATTTTGACATGTTCCCCAAACCAAAAGGAATGAGTGGGAAACAATCAAGGAAACAGATAGAAGCACTTGCATTTGAATGAGTTTCAAGCATGCTTGGGTACTCGTGTGATCTGAGTGACTCAGTTTTGGAATACAACTGTCGCGTGGTGCACCGCGACCTCCAGGCACCCCGGAGTTTCTGAAAAAAAATTTTCTGCGATTTTCACGAAACCACTTTTCTTCAACTTGAATTGGGCTAAAAATCCATCCCTGAAAATAAAAATTCTCTGAGTAGTGTGGAAATGCTGATCCTTACCCTGCCTGGGTGGTCCACTGAGCATTTCCGCGAACTCTATCTGAAGTTCTCTGGGCATGGGATTTTGACATGTTCCCCAAACCAAAAGGAATGAGTGGGAAACAATCAAGACAACAGATAGAAGCACTTGTATATGAATGAGTTTCAAGCATGCTTGGGTACTCGTGTGATCTGAGTGACTCAGTTTTGGAATACAACTGTCGCGTGGTGCACCGCGACATCCAGGCACCCCGGAGTTTCTGAAAAAAAATTTTCTGCGATTTTCACGAAACCACTTTTCTTCAACTTGAATTGGGCTAAAAATCCATCCCTGAAAATAAAAATTCTCTGACTACTGTGGAAATGCTGATCCTTACCCTGCCTGGGTGGTCCACTGAGCATTTCCGCGAACTCTATCTGAAGTTCTCTGGACATGGGATTTTGACATGTTCCCCAAACCAAAAGGAATGAGTGGGAAACAATCAAGACAACAGATAGAAGCACTTGTATATGAATGAGTTTCAAGCATGCTTGGGTACTCGTGTGATCTGAGTGACTCAGTTTTGGAATACAATTGTCGCGTGGTGCACCGCGACATCCAGGCACCCCGGAGTTTCTGAAAAAAAATTTTCTGCGATTTTCACGAAACCACTTTTCTTCAACTTGAATTGGGCTAAAAATCCATCCCTGAAAATAAAAATTCTCTGACTACTGTGGAAATGCTGATCCTTACCCTGCCTGGGTGGTCAACTGAGCATTTCCGCGAACTCTATCTGAAGTTCTCTGGGCATGGGATTTTGACATGTTCCCCAAACCAAAAGGAATGAGTGGGAAACAATCAAGGAAACAGATAGAAGCACTTGCATTTGAATGAGTTTCAAGCATGCTTGGGTACTTGTGTGATCTGAGTGACTCAGTTTTGGAATACAACTGTCGCGTGGTGCACCGCGACATCCAGGCACCCCGGAGTTTCTGAAAAAAAATTTTCTGCGATTTTCACGAAACCACTTTTCTTCAACTTGAATTGGGCTAAAAATCCATCCCTGAAAATAAAAATTCCCTGAGTAGTGTGGAAATGCTGATCCTTACCCTGCCTGGGTGGTCCACTGAGCATTTCCGCAAACTCTATCTGAAGTTCTCTGGACATGGGATTTTGACATGTTCCCCAAACCAAAAGGAATGAGTGGGAAACAATCAAGGAAACAGATAGAAGCACTTGCATTTGAATGAGTTTCAAGCATGCTTGGGTACTCGTGTGATCTGAGTGACTCAGTTTTGGAATACAACTGTCGCGTGGTGCACCGCGACCTCCAGGCACCCCGGAGTTTCTGAAAAAAAATTTTCTGCGATTTTCACGAAACCACTTTTCTTCAACTTGAATTGGGCTAAAAATCCATCCCTGAAAATAAAAATTCTCTGACTACTGTGGAAATGCTGATCCTTACCCTGCCTGGGTGGTCCACTGAGCATTTCCGCGAACTCTATCTGAAGTTCTCTGGGCATGGGATTTTGACATGTTCCCCAAACCAAAAGGAATGAGTGGGAAACAATCAAGACAACAGATAGAAGCACTTGTATATGAATGAGTTTCAAGCATGCTTGGGTACTCGTGTGATCTGAGTGACTCAGTTTTGGAATACAACTGTCGCGTGGTGCACCGCGACATCCAGGCACCCCGGAGTTTCTGAAAAAAAATTTTCTGCGATTTTCACGAAACCACTTTTCTTCAACTTGAATTGGGCTAAAAATCCATCCCTGAAAATAAAAATTCTCTGACTACTGTGGAAATGCTGATCCTTACCCTGCCTGGGTTGTCCACTGAGCATTTCCGCGAACTCTATCTGAAGTTCTCTGGGCATGGGATTTTGACATGTTCCCCAAACCAAAAGGAATGAGTGGGAAACAATCAAGGAAACAGATAGAAGCACTTGCATTTGAATGAGTTTCAAGCATGCTTGGGTACTCGTGTGATCTGAGTGACTCAGTTTTGGAATACAACTGTCACGTGGTGCACCGCGACATCCAGGCACCCTGGAGTTTCTGAAAAAAAATTTTCTGCGATTTTCACGAAACCACTTTTCTTCAACTTGAATTGGGCTAAAAATCCATCCCTGAAAATAAAAATTCTCTGACTACTGTGGAAATGCTGATCCTTACCCTGCCTGGGTGGTCCACTGAGCATTTCCGCGAACTCTATCTGAAGTTCTCTGGACATGGGATTTTGACATGTTCCCCAAACCAAAAGGAATGAGTGGGAAACAATCAAGGAAACAGATAGAAGCACTTGCATTTGAATGAGTTTCAAGCATGCTTGGGTACTCGTGTGATCTGAGTGACTCAGTTTTGGAATACAACTGTCGCGTGGTGCACCGCGACCTCCAGGCACCCCGGAGTTTCTGAAAAAAAATTTTCTGCGATTTTCACGAAACCACTTTTCTTCAACTTGAATTGGGCTAAAAATCCATCCCTGAAAATAAAAATTCTCTGAGTAGTGTGGAAATGCTGATCCTTACCCTGCCTGGGTGGTCCACTGAGCATTTCCGCGAACTCTATCTGAAGTTCTCTGGGCATGGGATTTTGACATGTTCCCCAAACCAAAAGGAATGAGTGGGAAACAATCAAGACAACAGATAGAAGCACTTGTATATTAATGAGTTTCAAGCATGCTTGGGTACTCGTGTGATCTGAGTGACTCAGTTTTGGAATACAACTGTCGCGTGGTGCACCGCGACATCCAGGCACCCCGGAGTTTCTGAAAAAAAATTTTCTGCGATTTTCACGAAACCACTTTTCTTCAACTTGAATTGGGCTAAAAATCCATCCCTGAAAATAAAAATTCTCTGACTACTGTGGAAATGCTGATCCTTACCCTGCCTGGGTGGTCCACTGAGCATTTCCGCGAACTCTATCTGAAGTTCTCTGGACATGGGATTTTGACATGTTCCCCAAACCAAAAGGAATGAGTGGGAAACAATCAAGACAACAGATAGAAGCACTTGTATATGAATGAGTTTCAAGCATGCTTGGGTACTCGTGTGATCTGAGTGACTCAGTTTTGGAATACAATTGTCGCGTGGTGCACCGCGACATCCAGGCACCCCGGAGTTTCTGAAAAAAAATTTTCTGCGATTTTCACGAAACCACTTTTCTTCAACTTGAATTGGGCTAAAAATCCATCCCTGAAAATAAAAATTCTCTGACTACTGTGGAAATGCTGATCCTTACCCTGCCTGGGTGGTCAACTGAGCATTTCCGCGAACTCTATCTGAAGTTCTCTGGGCATGGGATTTTGACATGTTCCCCAAACCAAAAGGAATGAGTGGGAAACAATCAAGACAACAGATAGAAGCACTTGTATATGAATGAGTTTCAAGCATGCTTGGGTACTCGTGTGATCTGAGTGACTCAGTTTTGGAATACAACTGTCGCGTGGTGCACCGCGACATCCAGGCACCCCGGAGTTTCTGAAAAAAAATTTTCTGCGATTTTCACGAAACCACTTTTCTTCAACTTGAATTGGGCTAAAAATCCATCCCTGAAAATTAAAATTCTCTGACTACTGTGGAAATGCTGATCCTTACCCTGCCTGAGTGGTCCACTGAGCATTTCCGCGAACTCTATCTGAAGTTCTCTGGGCATGGGATTTTGACATGTTCCCCAAACCAAAAGGAATGAGTGGGAAACAATCAAGACAACAGATAGAAGCACTTGTATAGGAATGAGTTTCAAGCATGCTTGGGTACTCGTGTGATCTGAGTGACTCAGTTTTGGAATACAACTGTCGCGTGGTTTACCGCGACATCCAGGCACCCCGGAGTTTCTGAAAAAAAAATTTCTGCGATTTTCACGAAACCACTTTTCTTCAACTTGAATTGGGCTAAAAATCCATCCCTGAAAATAAAAATTCCCTGACTACTGTGGAAATGCTGATCCTTACCCTGCCTGAGTGGTCCACTGAGCATTTCCGCGAACTCTATCTGAAGTTCTCTGGGCATGGGATTTTGACATGTTCCCCAAACCAAAAGGAATGAGTGGGAAACAATCAAGACAACAGATAGAAGCACTTGTATATGAATGAGTTTCAAGCATGCTTGGGTACTCGTGTGATCTGAGTGACTCAGTTTTGGAATACAACTGTCGCGTGGTGCACCGCGACATCCAGGCACCCCGGAGTTTCTGAAAAAAAAATTTCTGCGATTTTCACGAAACCACTTTTCTTCAACTTGAATTGGGCTAAAAATCCATCCCTGAAAATAAAAATTCCCTGAGTAGTGTGGAAATGCTGATCCTTACCCTGCCTGGGTGGTCCACTGAGCATTTCCGCGAACTCTATCTGAAGTTCTCTGGACATGGGATTTTGACATGTTCCCCAAACCAAAAGGAATGAGTGGGAAACAATCAAGACAACAGATAGAAGCACTTGTATATGAATGAGTTTCAAGCATGCTTGGGTACTCGTGTGATCTGAGTGACTCAGTTTTGGAATACAACTGTCGCGTGGTGCACCGCGACATCCAGGCACCCCGGAGTTTCTAAAAAAAAATTTTCTGCGATTTTCACGAAACCACTTTTCTTCAACTTGAATTGGGCTAAAAATCCATCCCTGAAAATAAAAATTCTCTGACTACTGTGGAAATGCTGATCCTTACCCTGCCTGGGTGGTCCACTGAGCATTTCCGCGAACTCTATCTGAAGTTCTCTGGGCATGGGATTTTGACATGTTCCCCAAACCAAAAGGAATGAGTGGGAAACAATCAAGATAACAGATAGAAGCACTTGTATATGAATGAGTTTCAAGCATGCTTGGGTACTCGTGTGATCTGAGTGACTCAGTTTTGGAATACAACTGTCGCGTGGTGCACCGCGACATCCAGGCACCCCGGAGTTTCTGAAAAAAAATTTTCTGCGATTTTCACGAAACCACTTTTCTTCAACTTGAATTGGGCTAAAAATCCATCCCTGAAAATAAAAATTCTCTGACTACTGTGGAAATGCTGATCCTTACCCTGCCTGGGTGGTCCACTGAGCATTTCCGCGAACTCTATCTGAAGTTCTCTGGGCATGGGATTTTGACATGTTCCCCAAACCAAAAGGAATGAGTGGGAAACAATCAAGACAACAGATAGAAGCACTTGTATATGAATGAGTTTCAAGCATGCTTGGGTACTCGTGTGATCTGAGTGACTCAGTTTTGGAATACAACTGTCACGTGGTGCACCGCGACATCCAGGCACCCTGGAGTTTCTGAAAAAAAATTTTCTGCGATTTTCACGAAACCACTTTTCTTCAACTTGAATTGGGCTAAAAATCCATCCCTGAAAATAAAAATTCTCTGACTACTGTGGAAATGCTGATCCTTACCCTGCCTGGGTGGTCCACTGAGCATTTCCGCGAACTCTATCTGAAGTTCTCTGGACATGGGATTTTGACATGTTCCCCAAACCAAAAGGAATGAGTGGGAAACAATCAAGGAAACAGATAGAAGCACTTGCATTTGAATGAGTTTCAAGCATGCTTGGGTACTCGTGTGATCTGAGTGACTCAGTTTTGGAATACAACTGTCGCGTGGTGCACCGCGACCTCCAGGCACCCCGGAGTTTCTGAAAAAAAATTTTCTGCGATTTTCACGAAACCACTTTTCTTCAACTTGAATTGGGCTAAAAATCCATCCCTGAAAATAAAAATTCTCTGAGTAGTGTGGAAATGCTGATCCTTACCCTGCCTGGGTGGTCCACTGAGCATTTCCGCGAACTCTATCTGAAGTTCTCTGGGCATGGGATTTTGACATGTTCCCCAAACCAAAAGGAATGAGTGGGAAACAATCAAGACAACAGATAGAAGCACTTGTATATGAATGAGTTTCAAGCATGCTTGGGTACTCGTGTGATCTGAGTGACTCAGTTTTGGAATACAATTGTCGCGTGGTGCACCGCGACATCCAGGCACCCCGGAGTTTCTGAAAAAAAATTTTCTGCGATTTTCACGAAACCACTTTTCTTCAACTTGAATTGGGCTAAAAATCCATCCCTGAAAATAAAAATTCTCTGATTACTGTGGAAATGCTGATCCTTACCCTGCCTGGGTTGTCCACTGAGCATTTCCGCGAACTCTATCTGAAGTTCTCTGGGCATGGGATTTTGACATGTTCCCCAAACCAAAAGGAATGAGTGGGAAACAATCAAGACAACAGATAGAAGCACTTGTATATGAATGAGTTTCAAGCATGCTTGGGTACTCGTGTGATCTGAGTGACTCAGTTTTGGAATACAACTGTCGCGTGGTTTACCGCGACATCCAGGCACCCCGGAGTTTCTGAAAAAACAATTTCTGCGATTTTCACGAAACCACTTTTCTTCAACTTGAATTGGGCTAAAAATCCATCAGTTAAAATAAAAATTCCCTGACTACTGTGGAAATGCTGATCCTTACCCTGCCTGAGTGGTCCACTGAGCATTTCCGCGAACTCTATCTGAAGTTCTCTGGGCATGGGATTTTGACATGTTCCCCAAACCAAAAGGAATGAGTGGGAAACGATCAAGACAACAGATAGAAGCACTTGTATATGAATGAGTTTCAAGCATGCTTGGGTACTCGTGTGATCTGAGTGACTCAGTTTTGGAATACAACTGTCGCGTGGTGCACCGCGACATCCAGGCACCCCGGAATTTCTGAAAAAAAAATTTCTGCGATTTTCACGAAACCACTTTTCTTCAACTTGAATTGGGCTAAAAATCCATCCCTGAAAATAAAAATTCCCTGAGTAGTGTGGAAATGCTGATCCTTACCCTGCCTGGGTGGTCCACTGAGCATTTCCGCAAACTCTATCTGAAGTTCTCTGGACATGGGATTTTGACATGTTCCCCAAACCAAAAGGAATGAGTGGGAAACAATCAAGGAAACAGATAGAAGCACTTGCATTTGAATGAGTTTCAAGCATGCTTGGGTACTTGTGTGATCTGAGTGACTCAGTTTTGGAATACAACTGTCGCGTGGTGCACCGCGACATCCAGGCACCCCGGAGTTTCTGAAAAAAAATTTTCTGCGATTTTCACGAAACCACTTTTCTTCAACTTGAATTGGGCTAAAAATCCATCAGTTAAAATAAAAATTCCCTGACTACTGTGGAAATGCTGATCCTTACCCTGCCTGAGTGGTCCACTGAGCATTTCCGCGAACTCTATCTGAAGTTCTCTGGGCATGGGATTTTGACATGTTCCCCAAACCAAAAGGAATGAGTGGGAAACAATCAAGACAACAGATAGAAGCACTTGTATATGAATGAGTTTCAAGCATGCTTGGGTACTCGTGTGATCTGAGTGACTCAGTTTTGGAATACAACTGTCGCGTGGTGCACCGCGACATCCAGGCACCCCGGAATTTCTGAAAAAAAAATTTCTGCGATTTTCACGAAACCACTTTTCTTCAACTTGAATTGGGCTAAAAATCCATCCCTGAAAATAAAAATTCCCTGAGTAGTGTGGAAATGCTGATCCTTACCCTGCCTGGGTGGTCCACTGAGCATTTCCGCAAACTCTATCTGAAGTTCTCTGGACATGGGATTTTGACATGTTCCCCAAACCAAAAGGAATGAGTGGGAAACAATCAAGGAAACAGATAGAAGCACTTGCATTTGAATGAGTTTCAAGCATGCTTGGGTACTCGTGTGATCTGAGTGACTCAGTTTTGGAATACAACTGTCGCGTGGTGCACCGCGACATCCAGGCACCCCGGAGTTTCTGAAAAAAAATTATCTGCGATTTTCACGAAACCACTTTTCTTCAACTTGAATTGGGCTAAAAATCCATCCCTGAAAATAAAAATTATCTGACTACTGTGGAAATGCTGATCCTTACCCTGCCTGGGTGGTCCACTGAGCATTTCCGCAAACTCTATCTGAAGTTCTCTGGACATGGGATTTTGACATGTTCCCCAAACCAAAAGGAATGAGTGGGAAACAATCAAGACAACAGATAGAAGCACTTGCATTTGAATGAGTTTCAAGCATGCTTGGGTACTCGTGTGATCTGAGTGACTCAGTTTTGGAATACAACTGTCGCGTGGTGCACCGCGACCTCCAGGCACCCCGGAGTTTCTGAAAAAAAATTTTCTGCGATTTTCACGAAACCACTTTTCTTCAACTTGAATTGGGCTAAAAATCCATCCCTGAAAATAAAAATTCTCTGACTACTGTGGAAATGCTGATCCTTACCCTGCCTGGGTGGTCCACTGAGCATTTCCGCGAACTCTATCTGAAGTTCTCTGGGCATGGGATTTTGACATGTTCCCCAAACCAAAAGGAATGAGTGGGAAACAATCAAGACAACAGATAGAAGCACTTGTATATGAATGAGTTTCAAGCATGCTTGGGTACTCGTGTGATCTGAGTGACTCAGTTTTGGAATACAACTGTCGCGTGGTGCACCGCGACATCCAGGCACCCCGGAGTTTCTGAAAAAAAATTTTCTGCGATTTTCACGAAACCACTTTTCTTCAACTTGAATTGGGCTAAAAATCCATCCCTGAAAATAAAAATTCTCTGACTACTGTGGAAATGCTGATCCTTACCCTGCCTGGGTGGTCCACTGAGCATTTCCGCGAACTCTATCTGAAGTTCTCTGGACATGGGATTTTGACATGTTCCCCAAACCAAAAGGAATGAGTGGGAAACAATCAAGGAAACAGATAGAAGCACTTGCATTTGAATGAGTTTCAAGCATGCTTGGGTACTCGTGTGATCTGAGTGACTCAGTTTTGGAATACAACTGTCGCGTGGTGCACCGAGACCTCCAGGCACCCCGGAGTTTCTGAAAAAAAATTTTCTGCGATTTTCACGAAACCACTTTTCTTCAACTTGAATTGGGCTAAAAATCCATCCCTGAAAATTAAAATTCTCTGACTACTGTGGAAATGCTGATCCTTACCCTGCCTGAGTGGTCCACTGAGCATTTCCGCGAACTCTATCTGAAGTTCTCTGGGCATGGGATTTTGACATGTTCCCCAAACCAAAAGGAATAAGTGGGAAACAATCAAGACAACAGATAGAAGCACTTGTATATGAATGAGTTTCAAGCATGCTTGGGTACTCGTGTGATCTGAGTGACTCAGTTTTGGAATACAACTGTCGCGTGGTGCACCGCGACATCCAGGCACCCCGGAGTTTCTGAAAAAAAAATTTCTGCGATTTTCACGAAACCACTTTTCTTCAACTTGAATTGGGCTAAAAATCCATCCCTGAAAATAAAAATTCCCTGAGTAGTGTGGAAATGCTGATCCTTACCCTGCCTGGGTGGTCCACTGAGCATTTCCGCAAACTCTATCTGAAGTTCTCTGGACATGGGATTTTGACATGTTCCCCAAACCAAAAGGAATGAGTGGGAAACAATCAAGGAAACAGATAGAAGCACTTGCATTTGAATGAGTTTCAAGCATGCTTGGGTACTCGTGTGATCTGAGTGACTCAGTTTTGGAATACAACTGTCGCGTGGTGCACCGCGACCTCCAGGCACCCCGGAGTTTCTGAAAAAAAATTTTCTGCGATTTTCACGAAACCACTTTTCTTCAACTTGAATTGGGCTAAAAATCCATCCCTGAAAATAAAAATTCTCTGACTACTGTGGAAATGCTGATCCTTACCCTGCCTGGGTGGTCCACTGAGCATTTCCGCGAACTCTATCTGAAGTTCTCTGGGCATGGGATTTTGACATGTTCCCCAAACCAAAAGGAATGAGTGGGAAACAATCAAGACAACAGATAGAAGCACTTGTATATGAATGAGTTTCAAGCATGCTTGGGTACTCGTGTGATCTGAGTGACTCAGTTTTGGAATACAACTGTCGCGTGGTGCACCGCGACATCCAGGCACCCCGGAGTTTCTGAAAAAAAATTTTCTGCGATTTTCACGAAACCACTTTTCTTCAACTTGAATTGGGCTAAAAATCCATCCCTGAAAATAAAAATTCTCTGACTACTGTGGAAATGCTGATCCTTACCCTGCCTGGGTTGTCCACTGAGCATTTCCGCAAACTCTATCTGAAGTTCTCTGGGCATGGGATTTTGACATGTTCCCCAAACCAAAAGGAATGAGTGGGAAACAATCAAGACAACAGATAGAAGCACTTGTATATGAATGAGTTTCAAGCATGCTTGGGTACTCGTGTGATCTGAGTGACTCAGTTTTGGAATACAACTGTCGCGTGGTGCACCGCGACATCCAGGCACCCCGGAGTTTCTGAAAAAAAATTTTCTGCGATTTTCACGAAACCACTTTTCTTCAACTTGAATTGGGCTAAAAATCCATCCCTGAAAATAAAAATTCTCTGACTACTGTGGAAATGCTGATCCTTACCCTGCCTGGGTGGTCCACTGAGCATTTCCGCGAACTCTATCTGAAGTTCTCTGGACATGGGATTTTGACATGTTCCCCAAACCAAAAGGAATGAGTGGGAAACAATCAAGGAAACAGATAGAAGCACTTGCATTTGAATGAGTTTCAAGCATGCTTGGGTACTCGTGTGATCTGAGTGACTCAGTTTTGGAATACAACTGTCGCGTGGTGCACCGAGACCTCCAGGCACCCCGGAGTTTCTGAAAAAAATTTTTCTGCGATTTTCACGAAACCACTTTTCTTCAACTTGAATTGGGCTAAAAATCCATCCCTGAAAATAAAAATTCTCTGACTACTGTGGAAATGCTGATCCTTACCCTGCCTGGGTTGTCCACTGAGCATTTCCGCGAACTCTATCTGAAGTTCTCTGGACATGGGATTTTGACATGTTCCCCAAACCAAAAGGAATGAGTGGGAAACAATCAAGGAAACAGATAGAAGCACTTGTATATGAATGAGTTTCAAGCATGCTTGGGTACTCGTGTGATCTGAATGACTCAGTTTTGGAATACAACTGTCGCGTGGTGCACCGCGACATCCAGGCACCCCGGAGTTTCTGAAAAAAAATTTTCTGCGATTTTCACGAAACCACTTTTCTTCAACTTGAATTGGGCTAAAAATCCATCCCTAAAAATAAAAATTCTCTGACTACTGTGGAAATGCTGATCCTTACCCTGCCTGGGTGGTCCACTGAGCATTTCCGCGAACTCTATCTGAAGTTCTCTGGACATGGGATTTTGACATGTTCCCCAAACCAAAAGGAATGAGTGGGAAACAATCAAGACAACAGATAGAAGCACTTGTATATGAATGAGTTTCAAGCATGCTTGGGTACTCGTGTGATCTGAGTGACTCAGTTTTGGAATACAACTGTCGCGTGGTGCACCACGACATCCAGGCACCCCGGAGTTTCTGAAAAAAAATGTTCTGCGATTTTCACGAAACCACTTTTCTTCAACTTGAATTGGGCTAAAAATCCATCCCTGAAAATAAAAATTCTCTGACTACTGTGGAAATGCTGATCCTTACCCTGCCTGAGTGGTCCACTGAGCATTTCCGCGAACTCTATCTGAAGTTCTCTGGACATGGGATTTTGACATGTTCCCCAAACCAAAAGGAATGAGTGGGAAACAATCAAGGAAACAGATAGAAGCACTTGCATTTGAATGAGTTTCAAGCATGCTTGGGTACTCGTGTGATCTGAGTGACTCAGTTTTGGAATACAACTGTCGCGTGGTGCACCGCGACCTCCAGGCACCCCGGAGTTTCTGAAAAAAAATTTTCTGCGATTTTCACGAAACCACTTTTCTTCAACTTGAATTGGGCTAAAAATCCATCCCTGAAAATAAAAATTCCCTGAGTAGTGTGGAAATGCTGATCCTTACCCTGCCTGGGTGGTCCACTGAGCATTTCCGCGAACTCTATCTGAAGTTCTCTGGACATGGGATTATGACATGTTCCCCAAACCAAAAGGAATGAGTGGGAAACAATCAAGGAAACAGATAGAAGCACTTGTATATGAATGAGTTTCAAGCATGCTTGGGTACTCGTGTGATCTGAGTGACTCAGTTTTGGAATACAACTGTCGCGTGGTGCACCGCGACATCCAGGCACCCCGGAGTTTCTGAAAAAAAATTTTCTGCGATTTTCACGAAATCACTTTTCTTCAACTTGAATTGGGCTAAAAATCCATCCCTGAAAATAAAAATTCTCTGACTACTGTGGAAATGCTGATCCTTACCCTGCCTGGGTGGTCCACTGAGCATTTCCGCAAACTCTATCTGAAGTTCTCTGGACATGGGATTTTGACATGTTCCCCAAACCAAAAGGAATGAGTGGGAAACAATCAAGACAACAGATAGAAGCACTTGTATATGAATGAGTTTCAAGCATGCTTGGGTACTCGTGTGATCTGAGTGACTCAGTTTTGGAATACAACTGTCGCGTGGTGCACCGCGACATCCAGGCACCCCGGAGTTTCTGAAAAAAAATTTTCTGCGATTTTCACGAAACCACTTTTCTTCAACTTGAATTGGGCTAAAAATCCATCCCTGAAAATAAAAATTCTCTGACTACTGTGGAAATGCTGATCCTTACCCTGCCTGGGTGGTCCACTGAGCATTTCCGCAAACTCTATCTGAAGTTCTCTGGACATGGGATTTTGACATGTTCCCCAAACCAAAAGGAATGAGTGGGAAACAATCAAGACAACAGATAGAAGCACTTGTATATGAATGAGTTTCAAGCATGCTTGGGTACTCGTGTGATCTGAGTGACTCAGTTTTGGAATACAACTGTCGCGTGGTGCACCGCGACATCCAGGCACCCCGGAGTTTCTGAAAAAAAATTTTCTGCGATTTTCACGAAACCACTTTTCTTCAACTTGAATTGGGCTAAAAATCCATCCCTGAAAATAAAAATTCTCTGACTACTGTGGAAATGCTGATCCTTACCCTGCCTGGGTGGTCCACTGAGCATTTCCGCAAACTCTATCTGAAGTTCTCTGGGCATGGGATTTTGACATGTTCCCCAAACCAAAAGGAATGAGTGGGAAACAATCAAGACAACAGATAGAAGCACTTGCATTTGAATGAGTTTCAAGCATGCTTGGGTACTCGTGTGATCTGAGTGACTCAGTTTTGGAATACAACTGTCGCGTGGTGCACCGCGACCTCCAGGCACCCCGGAGTTTCTGAAAAAAAATTTTCTGCGATTTTCACGAAACCACTTTTCTTCAACTTGAATTGGGCTAAAAATCCATCCCTGAAAATAAAAATTCTCTGACTACTGTGGAAATGCTGATCCTTACCCTGCCTGGGTGGTCCACTGAGCATTTCCGCGAACTCTATCTGAAGTTCTCTGGGCATGGGATTTTGTCATGTTCCCCAAACCAAAAGGAATGAGTGGGAAACAATCAAGACAACAGATAGAAGCACTTGTATATGAATGAGTTTCAAGCATGCTTGGGTACTCGTGTGATCTGAGTGACTCAGTTTTGGAATACAACTGTCGCGTGGTGCACCGCGACATCCAGGCACCCCGGAGTTTCTGAAAAAAAAATTTCTGCGATTTTCACGAAACCACTTTTCTTCAACTTGAATTGGGCTAAAAATCCATCCCTGAAAATTAATATTCTCTGACTACTGTGGAAATGCTGATCCTTACCCTGCCTGAGTGGTCAACTGAGCATTTCCGCGAACTCTATCTGAAGTTCTCTGGGCATGGGATTTTGACATGTTCCCCAAACCAAAAGGAATGAGTGGGAAACAATCAAGACAACAGATAGAAGCACTTGTATATGAATGAGTTTCAAGCATGCTTGGGTACTCGTGTGATCTGAGTGACTCAGTTTTGGAATACAACTGTCGCGTGGTGCACCGCGACATCCAGGCACCCCGGAGTTTCTGAAAAAAAATTTTCTGCGATTTTCACGAAACCACTTTTCTTCAACTTGAATTGGGCTAAAAATCCATCCCTGAAAATAAAAATTCCCTGAGTAGTGTGGACATGCTGATCCTTACCCTGCCTGGGTGGTCCACTGAGCATTTCCGCAAACTCTATCTGAAGTTCTCTGGACATGGGATTTTGACATGTTCCCCAAACCAAAAGGAATGAGTGGGAAACAATCAAGGAAACAGATAGAAGCACTTGCATTTGAATGAGTTTCAAGCATGCTTGGGTACTCGTGTGATCTGAGTGACTCAGTTTTGGAATACAACTGTCGCGTGGTGCACCGAGACCTCCAGGCACCCCGGAGTTTCTGAAAAAAAATTTTCTGCGATTTTCACTAAACCACTTTTCTTCAACTTGAATTGGGCTAAAAATCCATCCCTGAAAATTAAAATTCTCTGACTACTGTGGAAATGCTGATCCTTACCCTGCCTGAGTGGTCCACTGAGCATTTCCGCGAACTCTATCTGAAGTTCTCTGGGCATGGGATTTTGACATGTTCCCCAAACCAAAAGGAATGAGTGGGAAACAATCAAGACAACAGATAGAAGCACTTGTATAGGAATGAGTTTCAAGCATGCTTGGGTACTCGTGTGATCTGAGTGACTCAGTTTTGGAATACAACTGTCGCGTGGTTTACCGCGACATCCAGGCACCCCGGAGTTTCTGAAAAAAAAATTTCTGCGATTTTCACGAAACCACTTTTCTTCAACTTGAATTGGGCTAAAAATCCATCCCTGAAAATAAAAATTCCCTGACTACTGTGGAAATGCTGATCCTTACCCTGCCTGAGTGGTCCACTGAGCATTTCCGCGAACTCTATCTGAAGTTCTCTGGGCATGGGATTTTGACATGTTCCCCAAACCAAAAGGAATAAGTGGGAAACAATCAAGACAACAGATAGAAGCACTTGTATATGAATGAGTTTCAAGCATGCTTGGGTACTCGTGTGATCTGAGTGACTCAGTTTTGGAATACAACTGTCGCGTGGTGCACCGCGACATCCAGGCACCCCGGAGTTTCTGAAAAAAAAATTTCTGCGATTTTCACGAAACCACTTTTCTTCAACTTGAATTGGGCTAAAAATCCATCCCTGAAAATAAAAATTCCCTGAGTAGTGTGGAAATGCTGATCCTTACCCTGCCTGGGTGGTCCACTGAGCATTTCCGCAAACTCTATCTGAAGTTCTCTGGACATGGGATTTTGACATGTTCCCCAAACCAAAAGGAATGAGTGGGAAACAATCAAGGAAACAGATAGAAGCACTTGCATTTGAATGAGTTTCAAGCATGCTTGGGTACTCGTGTGATCTGAGTGACTCAGTTTTGGAATACAACTGTCGCGTGGTGCACCGCGACCTCCAGGCACCCCGGAGTTTCTGAAAAAAAATTTTCTGCGATTTTCACGAAACCACTTTTCTTCAACTTGAATTGGGCTAAAAATCCATCCCTGAAAATAAAAATTCTCTGACTACTGTGGAAATGCTGATCCTTACCCTGCCTGGGTGGTCCACTGAGCATTTCCGCGAACTCTATCTGAAGTTCTCTGGGCATGGGATTTTGACATGTTCCCCAAACCAAAAGGAATGAGTGGGAAACAATCAAGACAACAGATAGAAGCACTTGTATATGAATGAGTTTCAAGCATGCTTGGGTACTCGTGTGATCTGAGTGACTCAGTTTTGGAATACAACTGTCGCGTGGTGCACCGCGACATCCAGGCACCCCGGAGTTTCTGAAAAAAAATTTTCTGCGATTTTCACGAAACCACTTTTCTTCAACTTGAATTGGGCTAAAAATCCATCCCTGAAAATAAAAATTCTCTGACTACTGTGGAAATGCTGATCCTTACCCTGCCTGGGTTGTCCACTGAGCATTTCCGCAAACTCTATCTGAAGTTCTCTGGGCATGGGATTTTGACATGTTCCCCAAACCAAAAGGAATGAGTGGGAAACAATCAAGACAACAGATAGAAGCACTTGTATATGAATGAGTTTCAAGCATGCTTGGGTACTCGTGTGATCTGAGTGACTCAGTTTTGGAATACAACTGTCGCGTGGTGCACCGCGACATCCAGGCACCCCGGAGTTTCTGAAAAAAAATTTTCTGCGATTTTCACGAAACCACTTTTCTTCAACTTGAATTGGGCTAAAAATCCATCCCTGAAAATAAAAATTCTCTGACTACTGTGGAAATGCTGATCCTTACCCTGCCTGGGTGGTCCACTGAGCATTTCCGCGAACTCTATCTGAAGTTCTCTGGACATGGGATTTTGACATGTTCCCCAAACCAAAAGGAATGAGTGGGAAACAATCAAGGAAACAGATAGAAGCACTTGCATTTGAATGAGTTTCAAGCATGCTTGGGTACTCGTGTGATCTGAGTGACTCAGTTTTGGAATACAACTGTCGCGTGGTGCACCGAGACCTCCAGGCACCCCGGAGTTTCTGAAAAAAATTTTTCTGCGATTTTCACGAAACCACTTTTCTTCAACTTGAATTGGGCTAAAAATCCATCCCTGAAAATAAAAATTCTCTGACTACTGTGGAAATGCTGATCCTTACCCTGCCTGGGTTGTCCACTGAGCATTTCCGCGAACTCTATCTGAAGTTCTCTGGACATGGGATTTTGACATGTTCCCCAAACCAAAAGGAATGAGTGGGAAACAATCAAGGAAACAGATAGAAGCACTTGTATATGAATGAGTTTCAAGCATGCTTGGGTACTCGTGTGATCTGAATGACTCAGTTTTGGAATACAACTGTCGCGTGGTGCACCGCGACATCCAGGCACCCCGGAGTTTCTGAAAAAAAATTTTCTGCGATTTTCACGAAACCACTTTTCTTCAACTTGAATTGGGCTAAAAATCCATCCCTAAAAATAAAAATTCTCTGACTACTGTGGAAATGCTGATCCTTACCCTGCCTGGGTGGTCCACTGAGCATTTCCGCGAACTCTATCTGAAGTTCTCTGGACATGGGATTTTGACATGTTCCCCAAACCAAAAGGAATGAGTGGGAAACAATCAAGACAACAGATAGAAGCACTTGTATATGAATGAGTTTCAAGCATGCTTGGGTACTCGTGTGATCTGAGTGACTCAGTTTTGGAATACAACTGTCGCGTGGTGCACCACGACATCCAGGCACCCCGGAGTTTCTGAAAAAAAATGTTCTGCGATTTTCACGAAACCACTTTTCTTCAACTTGAATTGGGCTAAAAATCCATCCCTGAAAATAAAAATTCTCTGACTACTGTGGAAATGCTGATCCTTACCCTGCCTGAGTGGTCCACTGAGCATTTCCGCGAACTCTATCTGAAGTTCTCTGGACATGGGATTTTGACATGTTCCCCAAACCAAAAGGAATGAGTGGGAAACAATCAAGGAAACAGATAGAAGCACTTGCATTTGAATGAGTTTCAAGCATGCTTGGGTACTCGTGTGATCTGAGTGACTCAGTTTTGGAATACAACTGTCGCGTGGTGCACCGCGACCTCCAGGCACCCCGGAGTTTCTGAAAAAAAAATTTCTGCGATTTTCACGAAACCACTTTTCTTCAACTTGAATTGGGCTAAAAATCCATCCCTGAAAATAAAAATTCCCTGAGTAGTGTGGAAATGCTGATCCTTACCCTGCCTGGGTGGTCCACTGAGCATTTCCGCGAACTCTATCTGAAGTTCTCTGGACATGGGATTATGACATGTTCCCCAAACCAAAAGGAATGAGTGGGAAACAATCAAGGAAACAGATAGAAGCACTTGTATATGAATGAGTTTCAAGCATGCTTGGGTACTCGTGTGATCTGAGTGACTCAGTTTTGGAATACAACTGTCGCGTGGTGCACCGCGACATCCAGGCACCCCGGAGTTTCTGAAAAAAAATTTTCTGCGATTTTCACGAAATCACTTTTCTTCAACTTGAATTGGGCTAAAAATCCATCCCTGAAAATAAAAATTCTCTGACTACTGTGGAAATGCTGATCCTTACCCTGCCTGGGTGGTCCACTGAGCATTTCCGCAAACTCTATCTGAAGTTCTCTGGACATGGGATTTTGACATGTTCCCCAAACCAAAAGGAATGAGTGGGAAACAATCAAGACAACAGATAGAAGCACTTGTATATGAATGAGTTTCAAGCATGCTTGGGTACTCGTGTGATCTGAGTGACTCAGTTTTGGAATACAACTGTCGCGTGGTGCACCGCGACATCCAGGCACCCCGGAGTTTCTGAAAAAAAATTTTCTGCGATTTTCACGAAACCACTTTTCTTCAACTTGAATTGGGCTAAAAATCCATCCCTGAAAATAAAAATTCTCTGACTACTGTGGAAATGCTGATCCTTACCCTGCCTGGGTGGTCCACTGAGCATTTCCGCAAACTCTATCTGAAGTTCTCTGGACATGGGATTTTGACATGTTCCCCAAACCAAAAGGAATGAGTGGGAAACAATCAAGACAACAGATAGAAGCACTTGTATATGAATGAGTTTCAAGCATGCTTGGGTACTCGTGTGATCTGAGTGACTCAGTTTTGGAATACAACTGTCGCGTGGTGCACCGCGACATCCAGGCACCCCGGAGTTTCTGAAAAAAAATTTTCTGCGATTTTCACGAAACCACTTTTCTTCAACTTGAATTGGGCTAAAAATCCATCCCTGAAAATAAAAATTCTCTGACTACTGTGGAAATGCTGATCCTTACCCTGCCTGGGTGGTCCACTGAGCATTTCCGCAAACTCTATCTGAAGTTCTCTGGGCATGGGATTTTGACATGTTCCCCAAACCAAAAGGAATGAGTGGGAAACAATCAAGACAACAGATAGAAGCACTTGCATTTGAATGAGTTTCAAGCATGCTTGGGTACTCGTGTGATCTGAGTGACTCAGTTTTGGAATACAACTGTCGCGTGGTGCACCGCGACCTCCAGGCACCCCGGAGTTTCTGAAAAAAAATTTTCTGCGATTTTCACGAAACCACTTTTCTTCAACTTGAATTGGGCTAAAAATCCATCCCTGAAAATAAAAATTCTCTGACTACTGTGGAAATGCTGATCCTTACCCTGCCTGGGTGGTCCACTGAGCATTTCCGCGAACTCTATCTGAAGTTCTCTGGGCATGGGATTTTGTCATGTTCCCCAAACCAAAAGGAATGAGTGGGAAACAATCAAGACAACAGATAGAAGCACTTGTATATGAATGAGTTTCAAGCATGCTTGGGTACTCGTGTGATCTGAGTGACTCAGTTTTGGAATACAACTGTCGCGTGGTGCACCGCGACATCCAGGCACCCCGGAGTTTCTGAAAAAAAAATTTCTGCGATTTTCACGAAACCACTTTTCTTCAACTTGAATTGGGCTAAAAATCCATCCCTGAAAATTAATATTCTCTGACTACTGTGGAAATGCTGATCCTTACCCTGCCTGAGTGGTCAACTGAGCATTTCCGCGAACTCTATCTGAAGTTCTCTGGGCATGGGATTTTGACATGTTCCCCAAACCAAAAGGAATGAGTGGGAAACAATCAAGACAACAGATAGAAGCACTTGTATATGAATGAGTTTCAAGCATGCTTGGGTACTCGTGTGATCTGAGTGACTCAGTTTTGGAATACAACTGTCGCGTGGTGCACCGCGACATCCAGGCACCCCGGAGTTTCTGAAAAAAAATTTTCTGCGATTTTCACGAAACCACTTTTCTTCAACTTGAATTGGGCTAAAAATCCATCCCTGAAAATAAAAATTCCCTGAGTAGTGTGGACATGCTGATCCTTACCCTGCCTGGGTGGTCCACTGAGCATTTCCGCAAACTCTATCTGAAGTTCTCTGGACATGGGATTTTGACATGTTCCCCAAACCAAAAGGAATGAGTGGGAAACAATCAAGGAAACAGATAGAAGCACTTGCATTTGAATGAGTTTCAAGCATGCTTGGGTACTCGTGTGATCTGAGTGACTCAGTTTTGGAATACAACTGTCGCGTGGTGCACCGCGACATCCAGGCACCCCGGAGTTTCTGAAAAAAAATTTTCTGCGATTTTCACGAAACCACTTTTCTTCAACTTGAATTGGGCTAAAAATCCATCCCTGAAAATAAAAATTCCCTGAGTAGTGTGGAAATGCTGATCCTTACCCTGCCTGGGTGGTCCACTGAGCATTTCCGCAAACTCTATCTGAAGTTCTCTGGACATGGGATTTTGACATGTTCCCCAAACCAAAAGGAATGAGTGGGAAACAATCAAGGAAACAGATAGAAGCACTTGCATTTGAATGAGTTTCAAGCATGCTTGGGTACTCGTGTGATCTGAGTGACTCAGTTTTGGAATACAACTGTCGCGTGGTGCACCGCGACATCCAGGCACCCCGGAGTTTCTGAAAAAAAATTTTCTGCGATTTTCACGAAACCACTTTTCTTCAACTTGAATTGGGCTAAAAATCCATCCCTGAAAATAAAAATTATCTGACTACTGTGGAAATGCTGATCCTTACCCTGCCTGGGTGGTCCACTGAGCATTTCCGCAAACTCTATCTGAAGTTCTCTGGACATGGGATTTTGACATGTTCCCCAAACCAAAAGGAATGAGTGGGAAACAATCAAGACAACAGATAGAAGCACTTGCATTTGAATGAGTTTCAAGCATGCTTGGGTACTCGTGTGATCTGAGTGACTCAGTTTTGGAATACAACTGTCGCGTGGTGCACCGCGACCTCCAGGCACCCCGGAGTTTCTGAAAAAAAATTTTCTGCGATTTTCACGAAACCACTTTTCTTCAACTTGAATTGGGCTAAAAATCCATCCCTGAAAATAAAAATTCTCTGACTACTGTGGAAATGCTGATCCTTACCCTGCCTGGGTTGTCCACTGAGCATTTCCGCGAACTCTATCTGAAGTTCTCTGGACATGGGATTTTGACATGTTCCCCAAACCAAAAGGAATGAGTGGGAAACAATCAAGGAAACAGATAGAAGCACTTGCATTTGAATGAGTTTCAAGCATGCTTGGGTACTCGTGTGATCTGAGTGACTCAGTTTTGGAATACAACTGTCGCGTGGTGCACCACGACATCCAGGCACCCCGGAGTTTCTGAAAAAAAATTTTCTGCGATTTTCACGAAACCACTTTTCTTCAACTTGAATTGGGCTAAAAATCCATCCCTGAAAATAAAAATTCCCTGAGTAGTGTGGAAATGCTGATCCTTACCCTGCCTGGGTGGTCCACTGAGCATTTCCGCGAACTCTATCTGAAGTTCTCTGGACATGGGATTATGACATGTTCCCCAAACCAAAAGGAATGAGTGGGAAACAATCAAGGAAACAGATAGAAGCACTTGTATATGAATGAGTTTCAAGCATGCTTGGGTACTCGTGTGATCTGAGTGACTCAGTTTTGGAATACAACTGTCGCGTGGTGCACCGCGACATCCAGGCACCCCGGAGTTTCTGAAAAAAAATTTTCTGCGATTTTCACGAAACCACTTTTCTTCAACTTGAATTGGGCTAAAAATCCATCCCTGAAAATAAAAATTCTCTGACTACTGTGGAAATGCTGATCCTTACCCTGCCTGGGTGGTCCACTGAGCATTTCCGCAAACTCTATCTGAAGTTCTCTGGACATGGGATTTTGACATGTTCCCCAAACCAAAAGGAATGAGTGGGAAACAATCAAGACAACAGATAGAAGCACTTGCATTTGAATGAGTTTCAAGCATGCTTGGGTACTCGTGTGATCTGAGTGACTCAGTTTTGGAATACAACTGTCGCGTGGTGCACCGCGACCTCCAGGCACCCCGGAGTTTCTGAAAAAAAATTTTCTGCGATTTTCACGAAACCACTTTTCTTCAACTTGAATTGGGCTAAAAATCCATCCCTGAAAATAAAAATTCTCTGACTACTGTGGAAATGCTGATCCTTACCCTGCCTGGGTGGTCCACTGAGCATTTCCGCGAACTCTATCTGAAGTTCTCTGGACATGGGATTTTGACATGTTCCCCAAACCAAAAGGAATGAGTGGGAAACAATCAAGGAAACAGATAGAAGCACTTGCATTTGAATGAGTTTCAAGCATGCTTGGGTACTCGTGTGATCTGAGTGACTCAGTTTTGGAATACAACTGTCGCGTGGTGCACCGAGACCTCCAGGCACCCCGGAGTTTCTGAAAAAAAATTTTCTGCGATTTTCACGAAACCACTTTTCTTCAACTTGAATTGGGCTAAAAATCCATCCCTGAAAATAAAAATTCTCTGACTACTGTGGAAATGCTGATCCTTACCCTGCCTGGGTTGTCCACTGAGCATTTCCGCGAACTCTATCTGAAGTTCTCTGGACATGGGATTTTGACATGTTCCCCAAACCAAAAGGAATGAGTGGGAAACAATCAAGACAACAGATAGAAGCACTTGTATATGAATGAGTTTCAAGCATGCTTGGGTACTCGTGTGATCTGAGTGACTCAGTTTTGGAATACAACTGTCGCGTGGTGCACCACGACATCCAGGCACCCCGGAGTTTCTGAAAAAAAATTTTCTGCGATTTTCACGAAACCACTTTTCTTCAACTTGAATTGGGCTAAAAATCCATCCCTGAAAATAAAAATTCCCTGAGTAGTGTGGAAATGCTGATCCTTACCCTGCCTGGGTGGTCCACTGAGCATTTCCGCGAACTCTATCTGAAGTTCTCTGGACATGGGATTATGACATGTTCCCCAAACCAAAAGGAATGAGTGGGAAACAATCAAGGAAACAGATAGAAGCACTTGTATATGAATGAGTTTCAAGCATGCTTGGGTACTCGTGTGATCTGAGTGACTCAGTTTTGGAATACAACTGTCGCGTGGTGCACCGCGACATCCAGGCACCCCGGAGTTTCTGAAAAAAAATTTTCTGCGATTTTCACGAAACCACTTTTCTTCAACTTGAATTGGGCTAAAAATCCATCCCTGAAAATAAAAATTCTCTGACTACTGTGGAAATGCTGATCCTTACCCTGCCTGGGTGGTCCACTGAGCATTTCCGCGAACTCTATCTGAAGTTCTCTGGGCATGGGATTTTGACATGTTCCCCAAACCAAAAGGAATGAGTGGGAAACAATCAAGACAACAGATAGAAGCACTTGTATATGAATGAGTTTCAAGCATGCTTGGGTACTCGTGTGATCTGAGTGACTCAGTTTTGGAATACAACTGTCGCGTGGTGCACCGCGACATCCAGGCACCCCGGAGTTTCTGAAAAAAAATTTTCTGCGATTTTCACGAAACCACTTTTCTTCAACTTGAATTGGGCTAAAAATCCATCCCTGAAAATAAAAATTCTCTGACTACTGTGGAAATGCTGATCCTTACCCTGCCTGGGTGGTCCACTGAGCATTTCCGCAAACTCTATCTGAAGTTCTCTGGACATGGGATTTTGACATGTTCCCCAAACCAAAAGGAATGAGTGGGAAACAATCAAGACAACAGATAGAAGCACTTGTATATGAATGAGTTTCAAGCATGCTTGGGTACTCGTGTGATCTGAGTGACTCAGTTTTGGAATACAACTGTCGCGTGGTGCACCGCGACATCCAGGCACCCCGGAGTTTCTGAAAAAAAATTTTCTGCGATTTTCACGAAACCACTTTTCTTCAACTTGAATTGGGCTAAAAATCCATCCCTGAAAATAAAAATTCTCTGACTACTGTGGAAATGCTGATCCTTACCCTGCCTGGGTGGTCCACTGAGCATTTCCGCGAACTCTATCTGAAGTTCTCTGGGCATGGGATTTTGACATGTTCCCCAAACCAAAAGGAATGAGTGGGAAACAATCAAGACAACAGATAGAAGCACTTGTATATGAATGAGTTTCAAGCATGCTTGGGTACTCGTGTGATCTGAGTGACTCAGTTTTGGAATACAACTGTCGCGTGGTGCACCGCGACCTCCAGGCACCCCGGAGTTTCTGAAAAAAAATTTTCTGCGATTTTCACGAAACCACTTTTCTTCAACTTGAATTGGGCTAAAAATCCATCCCTGAAAATAAAAATTCTCTGACTACTGTGGAAATGCTGATCCTTACCCTGCCTGGGTGGTCCACTGAGCATTTCCGCGAACTCTATCTGAAGTTCTCTGGACATGGGATTTTGACATGTTCCCCAAACCAAAAGGAATGAGTGGGAAACAATCAAGGAAACAGATAGAAGCACTTGCATTTGAATGAGTTTCAAGCATGCTTGGGTACTCGTGTGATCTGAGTGACTCAGTTTTGGAATACAACTGTCGCGTGGTGCACCGAGACCTCCAGGCACCCCGGAGTTTCTGAAAAAAAATTTTCTGCGATTTTCACGAAACCACTTTTCTTCAACTTGAATTGGGCTAAAAATCCATCCCTGAAAATAAAAATTCTCTGACTACTGTGGAAATGCTGATCCTTACCCTGCCTGGGTTGTCCACTGAGCATTTCCGCGAACTCTATCTGAAGTTCTCTGGACATGGGATTTTGACATGTTCCCCAAACCAAAAGGAATGAGTGGGAAACAATCAAGACAACAGATAGAAGCACTTGTATATGAATGAGTTTCAAGCATGCTTGGGTACTCGTGTGATCTGAGTGACTCAGTTTTGGAATACAACTGTCGCGTGGTGCACCACGACATCCAGGCACCCCGGAGTTTCTGAAAAAAAATTTTCTGCGATTTTCACGAAACCACTTTTCTTCAACTTGAATTGGGCTAAAAATCCATCCCTGAAAATAAAAATTCCCTGAGTAGTGTGGAAATGCTGATCCTTACCCTGCCTGGGTGGTCCACTGAGCATTTCCGCGAACTCTATCTGAAGTTCTCTGGACATGGGATTATGACATGTTCCCCAAACCAAAAGGAATGAGTGGGAAACAATCAAGGAAACAGATAGAAGCACTTGTATATGAATGAGTTTCAAGCATGCTTGGGTACTCGTGTGATCTGAGTGACTCAGTTTTGGAATACAACTGTCGCGTGGTGCACCGCGACATCCAGGCACCCCGGAGTTTCTGAAAAAAAATTTTCTGCGATTTTCACGAAACCACTTTTCTTCAACTTGAATTGGGCTAAAAATCCATCCCTGAAAATAAAAATTCTCTGACTACTGTGGAAATGCTGATCCTTACCCTGCCTGGGTGGTCCACTGAGCATTTCCGCAAACTCTATCTGAAGTTCTCTGGACATGGGATTTTGACATGTTCCCCAAACCAAAAGGAATGAGTGGGAAACAATCAAGACAACAGATAGAAGCACTTGCATTTGAATGAGTTTCAAGCATGCTTGGGTACTCGTGTGATCTGAGTGACTCAGTTTTGGAATACAACTGTCGCGTGGTGCACCGCGACCTCCAGGCACCCCGGAGTTTCTGAAAAAAAATTTTCTGCGATTTTCACGAAACCACTTTTCTTCAACTTGAATTGGGCTAAAAATCCATCCCTGAAAATAAAAATTCTCTGACTACTGTGGAAATGCTGATCCTTACCCTGCCTGGGTGGTCCACTGAGCATTTCCGCGAACTCTATCTGAAGTTCTCTGGACATGGGATTTTGACATGTTCCCCAAACCAAAAGGAATGAGTGGGAAACAATCAAGGAAACAGATAGAAGCACTTGCATTTGAATGAGTTTCAAGCATGCTTGGGTACTCGTGTGATCTGAGTGACTCAGTTTTGGAATACAACTGTCGCGTGGTGCACCGAGACCTCCAGGCACCCCGGAGTTTCTGAAAAAAAATTTTCTGCGATTTTCACGAAACCACTTTTCTTCAACTTGAATTGGGCTAAAAATCCATCCCTGAAAATAAAAATTCTCTGACTACTGTGGAAATGCTGATCCTTACCCTGCCTGGGTTGTCCACTGAGCATTTCCGCGAACTCTATCTGAAGTTCTCTGGACATGGGATTTTGACATGTTCCCCAAACCAAAAGGAATGAGTGGGAAACAATCAAGACAACAGATAGAAGCACTTGTATATGAATGAGTTTCAAGCATGCTTGGGTACTCGTGTGATCTGAGTGACTCAGTTTTGGAATACAACTGTCGCGTGGTGCACCACGACATCCAGGCACCCCGGAGTTTCTGAAAAAAAATTTTCTGCGATTTTCACGAAACCACTTTTCTTCAACTTGAATTGGGCTAAAAATCCATCCCTGAAAATAAAAATTCCCTGAGTAGTGTGGAAATGCTGATCCTTACCCTGCCTGGGTGGTCCACTGAGCATTTCCGCGAACTCTATCTGAAGTTCTCTGGACATGGGATTATGACATGTTCCCCAAACCAAAAGGAATGAGTGGGAAACAATCAAGGAAACAGATAGAAGCACTTGTATATGAATGAGTTTCAAGCATGCTTGGGTACTCGTGTGATCTGAGTGACTCAGTTTTGGAATTCAACTGTCGCGTGGTGCACCGCGACATCCAGGCACCCCGGAGTTTCTGAAAAAAAATTTTCTGCGATTTTCACGAAACCACTTTTCTTCAACTTGAATTGGGCTAAAAATCCATCCCTGAAAATAAAAATTCTCTGACTACTGTGGAAATGCTGATCCTTACCCTGCCTGGGTGGTCCACTGAGCATTTCCGCGAACTCTATCTGAAGTTCTCTGGGCATGGGATTTTGACATGTTCCCCAAACCAAAAGGAATGAGTGGGAAACAATCAAGACAACAGATAGAAGCACTTGTATATGAATGAGTTTCAAGCATGCTTGGGTACTCGTGTGATCTGAGTGACTCAGTTTTGGAATACAACTGTCGCGTGGTGCACCGCGACATCCAGGCACCCCGGAGTTTCTGAAAAAAAATTTTCTGCGATTTTCACGAAACCACTTTTCTTCAACTTGAATTGGGCTAAAAATCCATCCCTGAAAATAAAAATTCTCTGACTACTGTGGAAATGCTGATCCTTACCCTGCCTGGGTGGTCCACTGAGCATTTCCGCAAACTCTATCTGAAGTTCTCTGGACATGGGATTTTGACATGTTCCCCAAACCAAAAGGAATGAGTGGGAAACAATCAAGACAACAGATAGAAGCACTTGTATATGAATGAGTTTCAAGCATGCTTGGGTACTCGTGTGATCTGAGTGACTCAGTTTTGGAATACAACTGTCGCGTGGTGCACCGCGACATCCAGGCACCCCGGAGTTTCTGAAAAAAAATTTTCTGCGATTTTCACGAAACCACTTTTCTTCAACTTGAATTGGGCTAAAAATCCATCCCTGAAAATAAAAATTCTCTGACTACTGTGGAAATGCTGATCCTTACCCTGCCTGGGTGGTCCACTGAGCATTTCCGCGAACTCTATCTGAAGTTCTCTGGGCATGGGATTTTGACATGTTCCCCAAACCAAAAGGAATGAGTGGGAAACAATCAAGACAACAGATAGAAGCACTTGTATATGAATGAGTTTCAAGCATGCTTGGGTACTCGTGTGATCTGAGTGACTCAGTTTTGGAATACAACTGTCGCGTGGTGCACCGCGACATCCAGGCACCCCGGAGTTTCTGAAAAAAAACTTTCTGCGATTTTCACGAAACCACTTTTCTTCAACTTGAATTGGGCTAAAAATCCATCCCTGAAAATAAAAATTCTCTGACTACTGTGGAAATGCTGATCCTTACCCTGCCTGGGTGGTCCACTGAGCATTTCCGCGAACTCTATCTGAAGTTCTCTGGGCATGGGATTTTGACATGTTCCCCAAACCAAAAGGAATGAGTGGGAAACAATCAAGACAACAGATAGAAGCACTTGTATATGAATGAGTTTCAAGCATGCTTGGGTACTCGTGTGATCTGAGTGACTCAGTTTTGGAATACAACTGTCACGTGGTGCACCGCGACATCCAGGCACCCTGGAGTTTCTGAAAAAAAATTTTCTGCGATTTTCACGAAACCACTTTTCTTCAACTTGAATTGGGCTAAAAATCCATCCCTGAAAATAAAAATTCTCTGACTACTGTGGAAATGCTGATCCTTACCCTGCCTGGGTGGTCCACTGAGCATTTCCGCGAACTCTATCTGAAGTTCTCTGGACATGGGATTTTGACATGTTCCCCAAACCAAAAGGAATGAGTGGGAAACAATCAAGGAAACAGATAGAAGCACTTGCATTTGAATGAGTTTCAAGCATGCTTGGGTACTCGTGTGATCTGAGTGACTCAGTTTTGGAATACAACTGTCGCGTGGTGCACCGCGACCTCCAGGCACCCCGGAGTTTCTGAAAAAAAATTTTCTGCGATTTTCACGAAACCACTTTTCTTCAACTTGAATTGGGCTAAAAATCCATCCCTGAAAATAAAAATTCTCTGAGTAGTGTGGAAATGCTGATCCTTACCCTGCCTGGGTGGTCCACTGAGCATTTCCGCGAACTCTATCTGTAGTTCTCTAGGCATGGGATTTTGACATGTTCCCCAAACCAAAAGGAATGAGTGGGAAACAATCAAGACAACAGATAGAAGCACTTGTATATGAATGAGTTTCAAGCATGCTTGGGTACTCGTGTGATCTGAGTGACTCAGTTTTGGAATACAACTGTCGCGTGGTGCACCGCGACATCCAGGCACCCCGGAGTTTCTGAAAAAAAATTTTCTGCGATTTTCACGAAACCACTTTTCTTCAACTTGAATTGGGCTAAAAATCCATCCCTGAAAATAAAAATTCTCTGACTACTGTGGAAATGCTGATCCTTACCCTGCCTGGGTGGTCCACTGAGCATTTCCGCGAACTCTATCTGAAGTTCTCTGGACATGGGATTTTGACATGTTCCCCAAACCAAAAGGAATGAGTGGGAAACAATCAAGACAACAGATAGAAGCACTTGTATATGAATGAGTTTCAAGCATGCTTGGGTACTCGTGTGATCTGAGTGACTCAGTTTTGGAATACAACTGTCGCGTGGTGCACCGCGACATCCAGACACCCCGGAGTTTCTGAAAAAAAATTTTCTGCGATTTTCACGAAACCCCTTTTCTTCAACTTGAATTGGGCTAAAAATCCATCCCTGAAAATAAAAATTCTCTGACTACTGTGGAAATGCTGATCCTTACCCTGCCTAAGTGGTCCACTGAGCATTTCCGCGAACTCTATCTTAAGTTCTCTGGGCATGGGATTTTGACATGTTCCCCAAACCAAAAGGAATGAGTGGGAAACAATCAAGACAACAGATAGAAGCACTTGTATATGAATGAGTTTCAAGCATGCTTGGGTACTCGTGTGATCTGAGTGACTCAGTTTTGGAATACAATTGTCGCGTGGTGCACCGCGACATCCAGGCACCCCGGAGTTTCTGAAAAAAAATTTTCTGCGATTTTCACGAAACCACTTTTCTTCAACTTGAATTGGGCTAAAAATCCATCCCTGAAAATAAAAATTCTCTGATTACTGTGGAAATGCTGATCCTTACCCTGCCTGGGTGGTCCACTGAGCATTTCCGCGAACTCTATCTGAAGTTCTCTGGGCATGGGATTTTGACATGTTCCCCAAACCAAAAGGAATGAGTGGGAAACAATCAAGACAACAGATAGAAGCACTTGTATATGAATGAGTTTCAAGCATGCTTGGGTACTCGTGTGATCTGAGTGACTCAGTTTTGGAATACAACTGTCGCGTGGTGCACCGCGACATCCAGGCACCCCGGAGTTTCTGAAAAAAAATTTTCTGCGATTTTCACGAAACCACTTTTCTTCAACTTGAATTGGGCTAAAAATCCATCCCTGAAAATTAAAATTCTCTGACTACTGTCGAAATGCTGATCCTTACCCTGCCTGAGTGGTCCACTGAGCATTTCCGCGAACTCTATCTGAAGTTCTCTGGGCATGGGATTTTGACATGTTCCCCAAACCAAAAGGAATGAGTGGGAAACAATCAAGACAACAGATAGAAGCACTTGTATAGGAATGAGTTTCAAGCATGCTTGGGTACTCGTGTGATCTGAGTGACTCAGTTTTGGAATACAACTGTCGCGTGGTGCACCGCGACCTCCAGGCACCCCGGAGTTTCTGAAAAAAAATTTTCTGCGATTTTCACGAAACCACTTTTCTTCAACTTGAATTGGGCTAAAAATCCATCCCTGAAAATAAAAATTCTCTGACTACTGTGGAAATGCTGATCCTTACCCTGCCTGGGTGGTCCACTGAGCATTTCCGCGAACTCTATCTGAAGTTCTCTGGGCATGGGATTTTGACATGTTCCCCAAACCAAAAGGAATGAGTGGGAAACAATCAAGACAACAGATAGAAGCACTTGTATATGAATGAGTTTCAAGCATGCTTGGGTACTCGTGTGATCTGAGTGACTCAGTTTTGGAATACAACTGTCGCGTGGTGCACCGCGACATCCAGGCACCCCGGAGTTTCTGAAAAAAAATTTTCTGCGATTTTCACGAAACCACTTTTCTTCAACTTGAATTGGGCTAAAAATCCATCCCTGAAAATAAAAATTCTCTGACTACTGTGGAAATGCTGATCCTTACCCTGCCTGGGTGGTCCACTGAGCATTTCCGCGAACTCTATCTGAAGTTCTCTGGGCATGGGATTTTGACATGTTCCCCAAACCAAAAGGAATGAGTGGGAAACAATCAAGACAACAGATAGAAGCACTTGTATATGAATGAGTTTCAAGCATGCTTGGGTACTCGTGTGATCTGAGTGACTCAGTTTTGGAAAACAACTGTCGCGTGGTGCACCGCGACATCCAGGCACCCCGGAGTTTCTGAAAAAAAACTTTCTGCGATTTTCACGAAACCACTTTTCTTCAACTTGAATTGGGCTAAAAATCCATCCCTGAAAATAAAAATTCTCTGACTACTGTGGAAATGCTGATCCTTACCCTGCCTGGGTGGTCCACTGAGCATTTCCGCGAACTCTATCTGAAGTTCTCTGGGCATGGGATTTTGACATGTTCCCCAAACCAAAAGGAATGAGTGGGAAACAATCAAGACAACAGATAGAAGCACTTGTATATGAATGAGTTTCAAGCATGCTTGGGTACTCGTGTGATCTGAGTGACTCAGTTTTGGAATACAACTGTCACGTGGTGCACCGCGACATCCAGGCACCCCGGAGTTTCTGAAAAAAAATTTTCTGCGATTTTCACGAAACCACTTTTCTTCAACTTGAATTGGGCTAAAAATCCATCCCTGAAAATAAAAATTCCCTGAGTAGTGTGGAAATGCTGATCCTTACCCTGCCTGGGTGGTCCACTGAGCATTTCCGCAAACTCTATCTGAAATTCTCTGGACATGGGATTTTGACATGTTCCCCAAACCAAAAGGAATGAGTGGGAAACAATCAAGGAAACAGATAGAAGCACTTGCATTTGAATGAGTTTCAAGCATGCTTGGGTACTCGTGTGATCTGACTGACTCAGTTTTGGAATACAACTGTCGCGTGGTGCACCGCGACATCCAGGCACCCCGGAGTTTCTGAAAAAAAATTTTCTGCGATTTTCACGAAACCACTTTTCTTCAACTTGAATTGGGCTAAAAATCCATCCCTGAAAATAAAAATTATCTGACTACTGTGGAAATGCTGATCCTTACCCTGCCTGGGTGGTCCACTGAGCATTTCCGCAAACTCTATCTGAAGTTCTCTGGACATGGGATTTTGACATGTTCCCCAAACCAAAAGGAATGAGTGGGAAACAATCAAGACAACAGATAGAAGCACTTGCATTTGAATGAGTTTCAAGCATGCTTTGGTACTCGTGTGATCTGAGTGACTCAGTTTTGGAATACAACTGTCGCGTGGTGCACCGCGACCTCCAAGCACCCCGGAGTTTCTGAAAAAAAATTTTCTGCGATTTTCACGAAACCACTTTTCTTCAACTTGAATTGGGCTAAAAATCCATCCCTGAAAATAAAAATTCTCTGACTACTGTGGAAATGCTGATCCTTACCCTGCCTGGGTGGTCCACTGAGCATTTCCGCGAACTCTATCTGAAGTTCTCTGGACATGGGATTTTGACATGTTCCCCAAACCAAAAGGAATGAGTGGGAAACAATCAAGGAAACAGATAGAAGCACTTGCATTTGAATGAGTTTCAAGCATGCTTGGGTACTCGTGTGATCTGAGTGACTCAGTTTTGGAATACAACTGTCGCGTGGTGCACCGAGACCTCCAGGCACCCCGGAGTTTCTGAAAAAAAATTTTCTGCGATTTTCACGAAACCACTTTTCTTCAACTTGAATTGGGCTAAAAATCCATCCCTGAAAATAAAAATTCTCTGACTACTGTGGAAATGCTGATCCTTACCCTGCCTGGGTTGTCCACTGAGCATTTCCGCGAACTCTATCTGAAGTTCTCTGGACATGGGATTTTGACATGTTCCCCAAACCAAAAGGAATGAGTGGGAAACAATCAAGACAACAGATAGAAGCACTTGTATATGAATGAGTTTCAAGCATGCTTGGGTACTCGTGTGATCTGAGTGACTCAGTTTTGGAATACAACTGTCGCGTGGTGCACCACGACATCCAGGCACCCCGGAGTTTCTGAAAAAAAATTTTCTGCGATTTTCACGAAACCACTTTTCTTCAACTTGAATTGGGCTAAAAATCCATCCCTGAAAATAAAAATTCCCTGAGTAGTGTGGAAATGCTGATCCTTACCCTGCCTGGGTGGTCCACTGAGCATTTCCGCGAACTCTATCTGAAGTTCTCTGGACATGGGATTATGACATGTTCCCCAAACCAAAAGGAATGAGTGGGAAACAATCAAGGAAACAGATAGAAGCACTTGTATATGAATGAGTTTCAAGCATGCTTGGGTACTCGTGTGATCTGAGTGACTCAGTTTTGGAATACAACTGTCGCGTGGTGCACCGCGACATCCAGGCACCCCGGAGTTTCTGAAAAAAAATTTTCTGCGATTTTCACGAAACCACTTTTCTTCAACTTGAATTGGGCTAAAAATCCATCCCTGAAAATAAAAATTCTCTGACTACTGTGGAAATGCTGATCCTTACCCTGCCTGGGTGGTCCACTGAGCATTTCCGCGAACTCTATCTGAAGTTCTCTGGGCATGGGATTTTGACATGTTCCCCAAACCAAAAGGAAAGAGTGGGAAACAATCAAGACAACAGATAGAAGCACTTGTATATGAATGAGTTTCAAGCATGCTTGGGTACTCGTGTGATCTGAGTGACTCAGTTTTGGAATACAACTGTCGCGTGGTGCACCGCGACATCCAGGCACCCCGGAGTTTCTGAAAAAAAACTTTCTGCGATTTTCACGAAACCACTTTTCTTCAACTTGAATTGGGCTAAAAATCCATCCCTGAAAATAAAAATTCTCTGACTACTGTGGAAATGCTGATCCTTACCCTGCCTGGGTGGTCCACTGAGCATTTCCGCGAACTCTATCTGAAGTTCTCTGGGCATGGGATTTTGACATGTTCCCCAAACCAAAAGGAATGAGTGGGAAACAATCAAGACAACAGATAGAAGCACTTGTATATGAATGAGTTTCAAGCATGCTTGGGTACTCGTGTGATCTGAGTGACTCAGTTTTGGAATACAACTGTCACGTGGTGCACCGCGACATCCAGGCACCCTGGAGTTTCTGAAAAAAAATTTTCTGCGATTTTCACGAAACCACTTTTCTTCAACTTGAATTGGGCTAAAAATCCATCCCTGAAAATAAAAATTCTCTGACTACTGTGGAAATGCTGATCCTTACCCTGCCTGGGTGGTCCACTGAGCATTTCCGCGAACTCTATCTGAAGTTCTCTGGACATGGGATTTTGACATGTTCCCCAAACCAAAAGGAATGAGTGGGAAACAATCAAGGAAACAGATAGAAGCACTTGCATTTGAATGAGTTTCAAGCATGCTTGGGTACTCGTGTGATCTGAGTGACTCAGTTTTGGAATACAACTGTCGCGTGGTGCACCGCGACCTCCAGGCACCCCGGAGTTTCTGAAAAAAATTTTCTGCGATTTTCACGAAACCACTTTTCTTCAACTTGAATTGGGCTAAAAATCCATCCCTGAAAATAAAAATTCCCTGAGTAGTGTGGAAATGCTGATCCTTACCCTGCCTGGGTGGTCCACTGAGCATTTCCGCGAACTCTATCTGAAGTTCTCTGGACATGGGATTATGACATGTTCCCCAAACCAAAAGGAATGAGTGGGAAACAATCAAGGAAACAGATAGAATCACTTGTATATGAATGAGTTTCAAGCATGCTTGGGTACTCGTGTGATCTGAGTGACTCAGTTTTGGAATACAACTGTCGCGTGGTGCACCGCGACATCCAGGCACCCCGGAGTTTCTGAAAAAAAATTTTCTGCGATTTTCACGAAACCACTTTTCTTCAACTTGAATTGGGCTAAAAATCCATCCCTGAAAATAAAAATTCTCTGACTACTGTGGAAATGCTGATCCTTACCCTGCCTGGGTGGTCCACTGAGCATTTCCGCGAACTCTATCTGAAGTTCTCTGGGCATGGGATTTTGACATGTTCCCCAAACCAAAAGGAATGAGTGGGAAACAATCAAGACAACAGATAGAAGCACTTGTATATGAATGAGTTTCAAGCATGCTTGGGTACTCGTGTGATCTGAGTGACTCAGTTTTGGAATACAACTGTCGCGTGGTGCACCGCGACATCCAGGCACCCCGGAGTTTCTGAAAAAAAACTTTCTGCGATTTTCACGAAACCACTTTTCTTCAACTTGAATTGGGCTAAAAATCCATCCCTGAAAATAAAAATTCTCTGACTACTGTGGAAATGCTGATCCTTACCCTGCCTGGGTGGTCCACTGAGCATTTCCGCGAACTCTATCTGAAGTTCTCTGGGCATGGGATTTTGACATGTTCCCCAAACCAAAAGGAATGAGTGGGAAACAATCAAGACAACAGATAGAAGCACTTGTATATGAATGAGTTTCAAGCATGCTTGGGTACTCGTGTGATCTGAGTGACTCAGTTTTGGAATACAACTGTCACGTGGTGCACCGCGACATCCAGGCACCCTGGAGTTTCTGAAAAAAAATTTTCTGCGATTTTCACGAAACCACTTTTCTTCAACTTGAATTGGGCTAAAAATCCATCCCTGAAAATAAAAATTCTCTGACTACTGTGGAAATGCTGATCCTTACCCTGCCTGGGTGGTCCACTGAGCATTTCCGCGAACTCTATCTGAAGTTCTCTGGACATGGGATTTTGACATGTTCCCCAAACCAAAAGGAATGAGTGGGAAACAATCAAGGAAACAGATAGAAGCACTTGCATTTGAATGAGTTTCAAGCATGCTTGGGTACTCGTGTGATCTGAGTGACTCAGTTTTGGAATACAACTGTCGCGTGGTGCACCGCGACCTCCAGGCACCCCGGAGTTTCTGAAAAAAATTTTCTGCGATTTTCACGAAACCACTTTTCTTCAACTTGAATTGGGCTAAAAATCCATCCCTGAAAATAAAAATTCTCTGAGTAGTGTGGAAATGCTGATCCTTACCCTGCCTGGGTGGTCCACTGAGCATTTCCGCGAACTCTATCTGTAGTTCTCTAGGCATGGGATTTTGACATGTTCCCCAAACCAAAAGGAATGAGTGGGAAACAATCAAGACAACAGATAGAAGCACTTGTATATGAATGAGTTTCAAGCATGCTTGGGTACTCGTGTGATCTGAGTGACTCAGTTTTGGAATACAACTGTCGCGTGGTGCACCGCGACATCCAGGCCCCCCGGAGTTTCTGAAAAAAAATTTTCTGCGATTTTCACGAAACCACTTTTCTTCAACTTGAATTGGGCTAAAAATCCATCCCTGAAAATAAAAATTCTCTGACTACTGTGGAAATGCTGATCCTTACCCTGCCTGGGTGGTCCACTGAGCATTTCCGCGAACTCTATCTGAAGTTCTCTGGACATGGGATTTTGACATGTTCCCCAAACCAAAAGGAATGAGTGGGAAACAATCAAGACAACAGATAGAAGCACTTGTATATGAATGAGTTTCAAGCATGCTTGGGTACTCGTGTGATCTGAGTGACTCAGTTTTGGAATACAACTGTCGCGTGGTGCACCGCGACATCCAGACACCCCGGAGTTTCTGAAAAAAAATTTTCTGCGATTTTCACGAAACCCCTTTTCTTCAACTTGAATTGGGCTAAAAATCCATCCCTGAAAATAAAAATTCTCTGACTACTGTGGAAATGCTGATCCTTACCCTGCCTAAGTGGTCCACTGAGCATTTCCGCGAACTCTATCTTAAGTTCTCTGGGCATGGGATTTTGACATGTTCCCCAAACCAAAAGGAATGAGTGGGAAACAATCAAGACAACAGATAGAAGCACTTGTATATGAATGAGTTTCAAGCATGCTTGGGTACTCGTGTGATCTGAGTGACTCAGTTTTGGAATACAATTGTCGCGTGGTGCACCGCGACATCCAGGCACCCCGGAGTTTCTGAAAAAAAATTTTCTGCGATTTTCACGAAACCACTTTTCTTCAACTTGAATTGGGCTAAAAATCCATCCCTGAAAATAAAAATACTCTGATTACTGTGGAAATGCTGATCCTTACCCTGCCTGGGTGGTCCACTGAGCATTTCCGCGAACTCTATCTGAAGTTCTCTGGGCATGGGATTTTGACATGTTCCCCAAACCAAAAGGAATGAGTGGGAAACAATCAAGACAACAGATAGAAGCACTTGTATATGAATGAGTTTCAAGCATGCTTGGGTACTCGTGTGATCTGAGTGACTCAGTTTTGGAATACAACTGTCGCGTGGTGCACCGCGACATCCAGGCACCCCGGAGTTTCTGAAAAAAAATTTTCTGCGATTTTCACGAAACCACTTTTCTTCAACTTGAATTGGGCTAAAAATCCATCCCTGAAAATAAAAATTCTCTGACTACTGTGGAAATGCTGATCCTTACCCTGCCTGGGTGGTCCACTGAGCATTTCCGCAAACTCTATCTGAAGTTCTCTGGACATGGGATTTTGACATGTTCCCCAAACCAAAAGGAATGAGTGGGAAACAATCAAGACAACAGATAGAAGCACTTGCATTTGAATGAGTTTCAAGCATGCTTGGGTACTCGTGTGATCTGAGTGACTCAGTTTTGGAATACAACTGTCGCGTGGTGCACCGCGACCTCCAGGCACCCCGGAGTTTCTGAAAAAAAATTTTCTGCGATTTTCACGAAACCACTTTTCTTCAACTTGAATTGGGCTAAAAATCCATCCCTGAAAATAAAAATTCTCTGACTACTGTGGAAATGCTGATCCTTACCCTGCCTGGGTGGTCCACTGAGCATTTCCGCGAACTCTATCTGAAGTTCTCTGGGCATGGGATTTTGTCATGTTCCCCAAACCAAAAGGAATGAGTGGGAAACAATCAAGACAACAGATAGAAGCACTTGTATATGAATGAGTTTCAAGCATGCTTGGGTACTCGTGTGATCTGAGTGACTCAGTTTTGGAATACAACTGTCGCTTGGTGCACCGCGACATCCAGGCACCCCGGAGTTTCTGAAAAAAAAATTTCTGCGATTTTCACGAAACCACTTTTCTTCAACTTGAATTGGGCTAAAAATCCATCCCTGAAAATTAATATTCTCTGACTACTGTGGAAATGCTGATCCTTACCCTGCCTGAGTGGTCAACTGAGCATTTCCGCGAACTCTATCTGAAGTTCTCTGGGCATGGGATTTTGACATGTTCCCCAAACCAAAAGGAATGAGTGGGAAACAATCAAGACAACAGATAGAAGCACTTGTATATGAATGAGTTTCAAGCATGCTTGGGTACTCGTGTGATCTGAGTGACTCAGTTTTGGAATACAACTGTCGCGTGGTGCACCGCGACATCCAGGCACCCCGGAGTTTCTGAAAAAAAATTTTCTGCGATTTTCACGAAACCACTTTTCTTCAACTTGAATTGGGCTAAAAATCCATCCCTGAAAATAAAAATTCCCTGAGTAGTGTGGACATGCTGATCCTTACCCTGCCTGGGTGGTCCACTGAGCATTTCCGCAAACTCTATCTGAAGTTCTCTGGACATGGGATTTTGACATGTTCCCCAAACCAAAAGGAATGAGTGGGAAACAATCAAGGAAACAGATAGAAGCACTTGCATTTGAATGAGTTTCAAGCATGCTTGGGTACTCGTGTGATCTGAGTGACTCAGTTTTGGAATACAACTGTCGCGTGGTGCACCGCGACATCCAGGCACCCCGGAGTTTCTGAAAAAAAAATTTCTGCGATTTTCACGAAACCACTTTTCTTCAACTTGAATTGGGCTAAAAATCCATCCCTGAAAATAAAAATTCTCTGACTACTGTGGAAATGCTGATCCTTACCCTGCCTGAGTGGTCCACTGAGCATTTCCGCGAACTCTATCTGAAGTTCTCTGGGCATGGGATTTTGACATGTTCCCCAAACCAAAAGGAATGAGTGGGAAACAATCAAGACAACAGATAGAAGCACTTGCATTTGAATGAGTTTCAAGCATGCTTGGGTACTCGTGTGATCTGAGTGACTCAGTTTTGGAATACAACTGTCGCGTGGTGCACCGCGACATCCAGGCACCCCGGAGTTTCTGAAAAAAAATTTTCTGCGATTTTCACGAAACCACTTTTCTTCAACTTGAATTGGGCTAAAAATCCATCCCTGAAAATAAAAATTATCTGACTACTGTGGAAATGCTGATCCTTACCCTGCCTGGGTGGTCCACTGAGCATTTCCGCAAACTCTATCTGAAGTTCTCTGGACATGGGATTTTGACATGTTCCCCAAACCAAAAGGAATGAGTGGGAAACAATCAAGACAACAGATAGAAGCACTTGCATTTGAATGAGTTTCAAGCATGCTTGGGTACTCGTGTGATCTGAGTGACTCAGTTTTGGAATACAACTGTCGCGTGGTGCACCGCGACCTCCAGGCACCCCGGAGTTTCTGAAAAAAAATTTTCTGCGATTTTCACGAAACCACTTTTCTTCAACTTGAATTGGGCTAAAAATCCATCCCTGAAAATAAAAATTCTCTGACTACTGTGGAAATGCTGATCCTTACCCTGCCTGGGTGGTCCACTGAGCATTTCCGCGAACTCTATCTGAAGTTCTCTGGACATGGGATTTTGACATGTTCCCCAAACCAAAAGGAATGAGTGGGAAACAATCAAGGAAACAAATAGAAGCACTTGCATTTGAATGAGTTTCAAGCATGCTTGGGTACTCGTGTGATCTGAGTGACTCAGTTTTGGAATACAACTGTCGCGTGGTGCACCGAGACCTCCAGGCACCCCGGAGTTTCTGAAAAAAAATTTTCTGCGATTTTCACGAAACCACTTTTCTTCAACTTGAATTGGGCTAAAAATCCATCCCTGAAAATAAAAATTCTCTGACTACTGTGGAAATGCTGATCCTTACCCTGCCTGGGTTGTCCACTGAGCATTTCCGCGAACTCTATCTGAAGTTCTCTGGACATGGGATTTTGACATGTTCCCCAAACCAAAAGGAATGAGTGGGAAACAATCAAGGAAACAGATAGAAGCACTTGCATTTGAATGTGTTTCAAGCATGCTTGGGTACTCGTGTGATCTGAGTGACTCAGTTTTGGAATACAACTGTCGCGTGGTGCACCGCGACATCCAGGCACCCCGGAGTTTCTGAAAAAAAAATTTCTGCGATTTTCACGAAACCACTTTTCTTCAACTTGAATTGGGCTAAAAATCCATCCCTGAAAATAAAAATTCTCTGACTACTGTGGAAATGCTGATCCTTACCCTGCCTGGGTGGTCCACTGAGCATTTCCGCGAACTCTATCTGAAGTTCTCTGGACATGGGATTTTGACATGTTCCCCAAACCAAAAGGAATGAGTGGGAAACAATCAAGACAACAGATAGAAGCACTTGTATATGAATGAGTTTCAAGCATGCTTGGGTACTCGTGTGATCTGAGTGACTCAGTTTTGGAATACAACTGTCGCGTGGTGCACCGCGACATCCAGGCACCCCGGAGTTTCTGAAAAAAAATTTTCTGCGATTTTCACGAAACCACTTTTCTTCAACTTGAATTGGGCTAAAAATCCATCCCTGAAAATAAAAATTCCCTGAGTAGTGTGGACATGCTGATCCTTACCCTGCCTGGGTGGTCCACTGAGCATTTCCGCAAACTCTATCTGAAGTTCTCTGGACATGGGATTTTGACATGTTCCCCAAACCAAAAGGAATGAGTGGGAAACAATCAAGGAAACAGATAGAAGCACTTGCATTTGAATGAGTTTCAAGCATGCTTGGGTACTCGTGTGATCTGAGTGACTCAGTTTTGGAATACAACTGTCGCGTGGTGCACCGCGACATCCAGGCACCCCGGAGTTTCTGAAAAAAAAATTTCTGCGATTTTCACGAAACCACTTTTCTTCAACTTGAATTGGGCTAAAAATCCATCCCTGAAAATAAAAATTCTCTGACTACTGTGGAAATGCTGATCCTTACCCTGCCTGAGTGGTCCACTGAGCATTTCCGCGAACTCTATCTGAAGTTCTCTGGGCATGGGATTTTGACATGTTCCCCAAACCAAAAGGAATGAGTGGGAAACAATCAAGACAACAGATAGAAGCACTTGTATATGAATGAGTTTCAAGCATGCTTGGGTACTCGTGTGATCTGAGTGACTCAGTTTTGGAATACAACTGTCGCGTGGTGCACCGCGACATCCAGGCACCCCGGAGTTTCTGAAAAAAAATTTTCTGCGATTTTCACGAAACCACTTTTCTTCAACTTGAATTGGGCTAAAAATCCATCCCTGAAAATAAAAATTCCCTGAGTAGTGTGGAAATGCTGATCCTTACCCTGCCTGGGTGGTCCACTGAGCATTTCCGCAAACTCTATCTGAAGTTCTCTGGACATGGGATTTTGACATGTTCCCCAAACCAAAAGGAATGAGTGGGAAACAATCAAGGAAACAGATAGAAGCACTTGCATTTGAATGAGTTTCAAGAATGCTTGGGTACTCGTGTGATCTGAGTGACTCAGTTTTGGAATACAACTGTCGCGTGGTGCACCGCGACATCCAGGCACCCCGGAGTTTCTGAAAAAAAATTTTCTGCGATTTTCACGAAACCACTTTTCTTCAACTTGAATTGGGCTAAAAATCCATCCCTGAAAATAAAAATTCTCTGACTACTGTGGAAATGCTGATCCTTACCCTGCCTGGGTGGTCCACTGAGCATTTCCGCGAACTCTATCTGAAGTTCTCTGGACATGGGATTTTGACATGTTCCCCAAACCAAAAGGAATGAGTGGGAAACAATCAAGACAACAGATAGAAGCACTTGTATATGAATGAGTTTCAAGCATGCTTGGGTACTCGTGTGATCTGAGTGACTCAGTTTTGGAATACAACTGTCGCGTGGTGCACCGCGACATCCAGGCACCCCGGAGTTTCTGAAAAAAAATTTTCTGCGATTTTCACGAAACCACTTTTCTTCAACTTGAATTGGGCTAAAAATCCATCTCTGAAAATAAAAATTCTCTGACTACTGTGGAAATGCTGATCCTTACCCTGCCTGAGTGGTCCACTGAGCATTTCCGCGAACTCTATCTGAAGTTCTCTGGGCATGGGATTTTGACATGTTCCCCAAACCAAAAGGAATGAGTGGGAAACAATCAAGACAACAGATAGAAGCACTTGTATATGAATGAGTTTCAAGCATGCTTGGGTACTCGTGTGATCTGAGTGACTCAGTTTTGGAATACAACTGTCTCGTGGTGCACCGCGACATCCAGGCACCCCGGAGTTTCTGAAAAAAAATTTTCTGCGATTTTCACGAAACCACTTTTCTTCAACTTGAATTGGGCTAAAAATCCATCCCTGAAAATAAAAATTCCCTGAGTAGTGTGGAAATGCTGATCCTTACCCTGCCTGGGTGGTCCACTGAGCATTTCCGCAAACTCTATCTGAAGTTCTCTGGACATGGGATTTTGACATGTTCCCCAAACCAAAAGGAATGAGTGGGAAACAATCAAGGAAACAGATAGAAGCACTTGCATTTGAATGTGTTTCAAGCATGCTTGGGTACTCGTGTGATCTGAGTGACTCAGTTTTGGAATACAACTGTCGCGTGGTGCACCGCGACATCCAGGCACCCCGGAGTTTCTGAAAAAAAATTTTCTGCGATTTTCACGAAACCACTTTTCTTCAACTTGAATTGGGCTAAAAATCCATCCCTGAAAATAAAAATTCTCTGACTACTGTGGAAATGCTGATCCTTACCCTGCCTGGGTAGTCCACTGAGCATTTCCGCAAACTCTATCTGAAGTTCTCTGGACATGGGATTTTGACATGTTCCCCAAACCAAAAGGAATGAGTGGGAAACAATCAAGACAACAGATAGAAGCACTTGCATTTGAATGAGTTTCAAGCATGCTTGGGTACTCGTGTGATCTGAGTGACTCAGTTTTGGAATACAACTGACGCGTGGTGCACCGCGACCTCCAGGCACCCCGGAGTTTCTGAAAAAAAAATTTCTGCGATTTTCACGAAACCACTTTTCTTCAACTTGAATTGGGCTAAAAATCCATCCCTGAAAATAAAAATTCTCTGACTACTGTGGAAATGCTGATCCTTACCCTGCCTGGGTGGTCCACTGAGCATTTCCGCAAACTCTATCTGAAGTTCTCTGGACATGGGATTTTGACATGTTCCCCAAACCAAAAGGAATGAGTGGGAAACAATCAAGGAAACAGATAGAAGCACTTGCATTTGAATGAGTTTCAAGCATGCTTGGGTACTCGTGTGATCTGAGTGACTCAGTTTTGGAATACAACTGTCGCGTGGTGCACCGCGACATCCAGGCACCCCGGAGTTTCTGAAAAAAAATTTTCTGCGATTTTCACGAAACCACTTTTCTTCAACTTGAATTGGGCTAAAAATCCATCCCTGAAAATAAAAATTATCTGACTACTGTGGAAATGCTGATCCTTACCCTGCCTGGGTGGTCCACTGAGCATTTCCGCAAACTCTATCTGAAGTTCTCTGGACATGGGATTTTGACATGTTCCCCAAACCAAAAGGAATGAGTGGGAAACAATCAAGACAACAGATAGAAGCACTTGCATTTGAATGAGTTTCAAGCATGCTTGGGTACTCGTGTGATCTGAGTGACTCAGTTTTGGAATACAACTGTCGCGTGGTGCACCGCGACCTCCAGGCACCCCGGAGTTTCTGAAAAAAAATTTTCTGCGATTTTCACGAAACCACTTTTCTTCAACTTGAATTGGGCTAAAAATCCATCCCTGAAAATAAAAATTCTCTGACTACTGTGGAAATGCTGATCCTTACCCTGCCTGGGTGGTCCACTGAGCATTTCCGCGAACTCTATCTGAAGTTCTCTGGACATGGGATTTTGACATGTTCCCCAAACCAAAAGGAATGAGTGGGAAACAATCAAGGAAACAGATAGAAGCACTTGCATTTGAATGAGTTTCAAGCATGCTTGGGTACTCGTGTGATCTGAGTGACTCAGTTTTGGAATACAACTGTCGCGTGGTGCACCGAGACCTCCAGGCACCCCGGAGTTTCTGAAAAAAAATTTTCTGCGATTTTCACGAAACCACTTTTCTTCAACTTGAATTGGGCTAAAAATCCATCCCTGAAAATAAAAATTCCCTGAGTAGTGTGGACATGCTGATCCTTACCCTGCCTGGGTGGTCCACTGAGCATTTCCGCAAACTCTATCTGAAGTTCTCTGGACATGGGATTTTGACATGTTCCCCAAACCAAAAGGAATGAGTGGGAAACAATCAAGGAAACAGATAGAAGCACTTGCATTTGAATGAGTTTCAAGCATGCTTGGGTACTCGTGTGATCTGAGTGACTCAGTTTTGGAATACAACTGTCGCGTGGTGCACCGCGACATCCAGGCACCCCGGAGTTTCTGAAAAAAAAATTTCTGCGATTTTCACGAAACCACTTTTCTTCAACTTGAATTGGGCTAAAAATCCATCCCTGAAAATAAAAATTCTCTGACTACTGTGGAAATGCTGATCCTTACCCTGCCTGAGTGGTCCACTGAGCATTTCCGCGAACTCTATCTGAAGTTCTCTGGGCATGGGATTTTGACATGTTCCCCAAACCAAAAGGAATGAGTGGGAAACAATCAAGACAACAGATAGAAGCACTTGTATATGAATGAGTTTCAAGCATGCTTGGGTACTCGTGTGATCTGAGTGACTCAGTTTTGGAATACAACTGTCGCGTGGTGCACCGCGACATCCAGGCACCCCGGAGTTTCTGAAAAAAAATTTTCTGCGATTTTCACGAAACCACTTTTCTTCAACTTGAATTGGGCTAAAAATCCATCCCTGAAAATAAAAATTCCCTGAGTAGTGTGGAAATGCTGATCCTTACCCTGCCTGGGTGGTCCACTGAGCATTTCCGCAAACTCTATCTGAAGTTCTCTGGACATGGGATTTTGACATGTTCCCCAAACCAAAAGGAATGAGTGGGAAACAATCAAGGAAACAGATAGAAGCACTTGCATTTGAATGAGTTTCAAGCATGCTTGGGTACTCGTGTGATCTGAGTGACTCAGTTTTGGAATACAACTGTCGCGTGGTGCACCGCGACATCCAGGCACCCCGGAGTTTCTGAAAAAAAATTTTTTGCGATTTTCACGAAACCACTTTTCTTCAACTTGAATTGGGCTAAAAATCCATCCCTGAAAATAAAAATTATCTGACTACTGTGGAAATGCTGATCCTTACCCTGCCTGGGTGGTCCACTGAGCATTTCCGCAAACTCTATCTGAAGTTCTCTGGACATGGGATTTTGACATGTTCCCCAAACCAAAAGGAATGAGTGGGAAACAATCAAGACAACAGATAGAAGCACTTGCATTTGAATGAGTTTCAAGCATGCTTGGGTACTCGTGTGATCTGAGTGACTCAGTTTTGGAATACAACTGTCGCGTGGTGCACCGCGACCTCCAGGCACCCCGGAGTTTCTGAAAAAAAATTTTCTGCGATTTTCACGAAACCACTTTTCTTCAACTTGAATTGGGCTAAAAATCCATCCCTGAAAATAAAAATTCTCTGACTACTGTGGAAATGCTGATCCTTACCCTGCCTGGGTGGTCCACTGAGCATTTCCGCGAACTCTATCTGAAGTTCTCTGGACATGGGATTTTGACATGTTCCCCAAACCAAAAGGAATGAGTGGGAAACAATCAAGGAAACAGATAGAAGCACTTGCATTTGAATGAGTTTCAAGCATGCTTGGGTACTCGTGTGATCTGAGTGACTCAGTTTTGGAATACAACTGTCGCGTGGTGCACCGAGACCTCCAGGCACCCCGGAGTTTCTGAAAAAAAATTTTCTGCGATTTTCACGAAACCACTTTTCTTCAACTTGAATTGGGCTAAAAATCCATCCCTGAAAATAAAAATTCTCTGACTACTGTGGAAATGCTGATCCTTACCCTGCCTGGGTTGTCCACTGAGCATTTCCGCGAACTCTATCTGAAGTTCTCTGGACATGGGATTTTGACATGTTCCCCAAACCAAAAGGAATGAGTGGGAAACAATCAAGGAAACAGATAGAAGCACTTGCATTTGAATGTGTTTCAAGCATGCTTGGGTACTCGTGTGATCTGAGTGACTCAGTTTTGGAATACAACTGTCGCGTGGTGCACCGCGACATCCAGGCACCCCGGAGTTTCTGAAAAAAAAATTTCTGCGATTTTCACGAAACCACTTTTCTTCAACTTGAATTGGGCTAAAAATCCATCCCTGAAAATAAAAATTCTCTGACTACTGTGGAAATGCTGATCCTTACCCTGCCTGGGTGGTCCACTGAGCATTTCCGCGAACTCTATCTGAAGTTCTCTGGACATGGGATTTTGACATGTTCCCCAAACCAAAAGGAATGAGTGGGAAACAATCAAGACAACAGATAGAAGCACTTGTATATGAATGAGTTTCAAGCATGCTTGGGTACTCGTGTGATCTGAGTGACTCAGTTTTGGAATACAACTGTCGCGTGGTGCACCGCGACATCCAGGCACCCCGGAGTTTCTGAAAAAAAATTTTCTGCGATTTTCACGAAACCACTTTTCTTCAACTTGAATTGGGCTACAAATCCATCTCTGAAAATAAAAATTCTCTGACTACTGTGGAAATGCTGATCCTTACCCTGCCTGAGTGGTCCACTGAGCATTTCCGCGAACTCTATCTGAAGTTCTCTGGGCATGGGATTTTGACATGTTCCCCAAACCAAAAGGAATGAGTGGGAAACAATCAAGACAACAGATAGAAGCACTTGTATATGAATGAGTTTCAATTATGCTTGGGTACTCGTGTGATCTGAGTGACTCAGTTTTGGAATACAACTGTCGCGTGGTGCACCGCGACATCCAGGCACCCCGGAGTTTCTGAAAAAAAATTTTCTGCGATTTTCACGAAACCACTTTTCTTCAACTTGAATTGGGCTAAAAATCCATCCCTGAAAATAAAAATTCCCTGAGTAGTGTGGAAATGCTGATCCTTACCCTGCCTGGGTGGTCCACTGAGCATTTCCGCAAACTCTATCTGAAGTTCTCTGGACATGGGATTTTGACATGTTCCCCAAACCAAAAGGAATGAGTGGGAAACAATCAAGGAAACAGATAGAAGCACTTGCATTTGAATGTGTTTCAAGCATGCTTGGGTACTCGTGTGATCTGAGTGACTCAGTTTTGGAATACAACTGTCGCGTGGTGCACCGCGACATCCAGGCACCCCGGAGTTTCTGAAAAAAAATTTTCTGCGATTTTCACGAAACCACTTTTCTTCAACTTGAATTGGGCTAAAAATCCATCCCTGAAAATAAAAATTCTCTGACTACTGTGGAAATACTGATCCTTACCCTGCCTGGGTGGTCCACTGAGCATTTCCGCGAACTCTATCTGAAGTTCTCTGGGCATGGGATTTTGACATGTTCCCCAAACCAAAAGGAATGAGTGGGAAACAATCAAGACAACAGATAGAAGCACTTGTATATGAATGACTTTCAAGCATGCTTGGGTACTCGTGTGATCTGAGTGACTCAGTTTTGGAATACAACTGTCGCGTGGTGCACCGAGACCTCCAGGCACCCCGGAGTTTCTGAAAAAAAATTTTCTGCGATTTTCACGAAACCACTTTTCTTCAACTTGAATTGGGCTAAAAATCCATCCCTGAAAATAAAAATTCTCTGACTACTGTGGAAATGCTGATCCTTACCCTGCCTGGGTTGTCCACTGAGCATTTCCGCGAACTCTATCTGAAGTTCTCTGGACATGGGATTTTGACATGTTCCCCAAACCAAAAGGAATGAGTGGGAAACAATCAAGGAAACAGATAGAAGCACTTGTATATGAATGAGTTTCAAGCATGCTTGGGTACTCGTGTGATCTGAGTGACTCAGTTTTGGAATACAACTGTCGCGTGGTGCACCGCGACATCCAGGCACCCCGGAGTTTCTGAAAAAAAATTTTCTGCGATTTTCACGAAACCACTTTTCTTCAACTTGAATTGGGCTAAAAATCCATCCCTGAAAATAAAAATTCTCTGACTACTGTGGAAATGCTGATCCTTACCCTGCCTGGGTGGTCCACTGAGCATTTCCGCGAACTCTATCTGAAGTTCTCTGGACATGGGATTTTGACATGTTCCCCAAACCAAAAGGAATGAGTGGGAAACAATCAAGACAACAGATAGAAGCACTTGTATATGAATGAGTTTCAAGCATGCTTGGGTACTCGTGTGATCTGAGTGACTCAGTTTTGGAATACAACTGTCGCGTGGTGCACCGCGACATCCAGGCACCCCGGAGTTTCTGAAAAAAAATTTTCTGCGATTTTCACGAAACCACTTTTCTTTAACTTGAATTGGGCTAAAAATCCATCTCTGAAAATAAAAATTCTCTGACTACTGTGGAAATGCTGATCCTTACCCTGCCTGAGTGGTCCACTGAGCATTTCCGCGAACTCTATCTGAAGTTCTCTGGGCATGGGATTTTGACATGTTCCCCAAACCAAAAGGAATGAGTGGGAAACAATCAAGACAACAGATAGAAGCACTTGTATATGAATGAGTTTCAAGCATGCTTGGGTACTCGTGTGATCTGAGTGACTCAGTTTTGGAATACAACTGTCGCGTGGTGCACCGCGACATCCAGGCACCCCGGAGTTTCTGAAAAAAAATTTTCTGCGATTTTCACGAAACCACTTTTCTTCAACTTGAATTGGGCTAAAAATCCATCCCTGAAAATAAAAATTCCCTGAGTAGTGTGGAAATGCTGATCCTTACCCTGCCTGGGTGGTCCACTGAGCATTTCCGCAAACTCTATCTGAAGTTCTCTGGACATGGGATTTTGACATGTTCCCCAAACCAAAAGGAATGAGTGGGAAACAATCAAGGAAACAGATAGAAGCACTTGCATTTGAATGTGTTTCAAGCATGCTTGGGTACTCGTGTGATCTGAGTGACTCAGTTTTGGAATACAACTGTCGCGTGGTGCACCGCAACATCCAGGCACCCCGGAGTTTCTGAAAAAAAATTTTCTGCGATTTTCACGAAACCACTTTTCTTCAACTTGAATTGGGCTAAAAATCCATCCCTGAAAATAAAAATTCTCTGACTACTGTGGAAATGCTGATCCTTACCCTGCCTGGGTTGTCCACTGAGCATTTCCGCAAACTCTATCTGAAGTTCTCTGGACATGGGATTTTGGCATGTTCCCCAAACCAAAAGGAATGAGTGGGAAACAATCAAGACAACAGATAGAAGCACTTGCATTTGAATGAGTTTCAAGCATGCTTGGGTACTCGTGTGATCTGAGTGACTCAGTTTTGGAATACAACTGACGCGTGGTGCACCGCGACCTCCAGGCACCCCGGAGTTTCTGAAAAAAAATTTTCTGCGATTTTCACGAAACCACTTTTCTTCAACTTGAATTGGGCTAAAAATCCATCCCTGAAAATAAAAATTCCCTGAGTAGTGTGGAAATGCTGATCCTTACCCTGCCTGGGTGGTCCACTGAGCATTTCCGCGAACTCTATCTGAAGTTCTCTGGACATGGGATTTTGACATGTTCCCCAAACCAAAAGGAATGAGTGGGAAACAATCAAGACAACAGATAGAAGCACTTGTATATGAATGAGTTTCAAGGATGCTTGGGTACTCGTGTGATCTGAGTGACTCAGTTTTGGAATACAACTGTCGCGTGGTGCACCGCGACATCCAGGCACCCCGGAGTTTCTGAAAAAAAATTTTCTGCGATTTTCACGAAACCACTTTTCTTCAACTTGAATTGGGCTAAAAATCCATCCCTGAAAATAAAAATTCCCTGAGTAGTGTGGAAATGCTGATCCTTACCCTGCCTTGGTGGTCCACTGAGCATTTCCGCAAACTCTATCTGAAGTTCTCTGGACATGGGATTTTGACATGTTCCCCAAACCAAAAGGAATGAGTGGGAAACAATCAAGGAAACAGATAGAAGCACTTGCATTTGAATGTGTTTCAAGCATGCTTGGGTACTCGTGTGATCTGAGTGACTCAGTTTTGGAATACAACTGTCGCGTGGTGCACCGCGACATCCAGGCACCCCGGAGTTTCTGAAAAAAAATTTTCTGCGATTTTCACGAAACCACTTTTCTTCAACTTGAATTGGGCTAAAAATCCATCCCTGAAAATAAAAATTCTCTGACTACTGTGGAAATACTGATCCTTACCCTGCCTGGGTTGTCCACTGAGCATTTCCGCAAACTCTATCTGAAGTTCTCTGGACATGGGATTTTGGCATGTTCCCCAAACCAAAAGGAATGAGTGGGAAACAATCAAGACAACAGATAGAAGCACTTGCATTTGAATGAGTTTCAAGCATGCTTGGGTACTCGTGTGATCTGAGTGACTCAGTTTTGGAATACAACTGACGCGTGGTGCACCGCGACCTCCAGGCACCCCGGAGTTTCTGAAAAAAAATTTTCTGCGATTTTCACGAAACCACTTTTCTTCAACTTAAATTGGGCTAAAAATCCATCCCTGAAAATAAAAATTCCCTGAGTAGTGTGGAAATGCTGATCCTTACCCTGCCTGGGTGGTCCACTGAGCATTTCCGCAAACTCTATCTGAAGTTCTCTGGACATGGGATTTTGACATGTTCCCCAAACCAAAAGGAATGAGTGGGAAACAATCAAGGAAACAGATAGAAGCACTTGCATTTGAATGAGTTTCAAGCATGCTTGGGTACTCGTGTGATCTGAGTGACTCAGTTTTGGAATACAACTGTCGCGTGGTGCACCGCGACATCCAGGCACCCCGGAGTTTCTGAAAAAAAATTTTCTGCGATTTTCACGAAACCACTTTTCTTCAACTTGAATTGGGCTAAAAATCCATCCCTGAAAATAAAAATTCTCTGACTACTGTGGAAATGCTGATCCTTACCCTGCCTGGGTGGTCCACTGAGCATTTCCGCAAACTCTATCTGAAGTTATCTGGACATGGGATTTTGACATGTTCCCCAAACCAAAAGGAATGAGTGGGAAACAATCAAGACAACAGATAGAAGCACTTGCATTTGAATGAGTTTCAAGCATGCTTGGGTACTCGTGTGATCTGAGTGACTCAGTTTTGGAATACAACTGTCGCGTGGTGCACCGGGACCTCCAGGCACCCCGGAGTTTCTGAAAAAAATTTTTCTGCGATTTTCACGAAACCACTTTTCTTCAACTTGAGTTGGGCTAAAAATCCATCCCTGAAAATAAAAATTCTCTGAGTAGTGTGGAAATGCTGATCCTTACCCTGCCTGGGTGGTCCACTGAGCATTTCCGCGAACTCTATCTGAAGTTCTCTGGGCATGGGATTATGACATGTTCCCCAAACCAAAAGGAATGAGTGGGAAACAATCAAGGAAACAGATAGAAGCACTTGTATATGAATGAGTTTCAAGCATGCTTGGGTACTCGTGTGATCTGAGTGACTCAGTTTTGGAATACAACTGTCGCGTGGTGCACCGCGACATCCAGGCACCCCGGAGTTTCTGAAAAAAAATTTTCTGCGATTTTCACGAAACCACTTTTCTTCAACTTGAATTGGGCTAAAAATCCATCCCTGAAAATAAAAATTCCCTGAGTAGTGTGGAAATGCTGATCCTTACCCTGCCTGGGTGGTCCACTGAGCATTTCCGCAAACTCTATCTGAAGTTCTCTGGACATGGGATTTTGACATGTTCCCCAAACCAAAAGGAATGAGTGGGAAACAATCAAGGAAACAGATAGAAGCACTTGCATTTGAATGAGTTTCAAGAATGCTTGGGTACTCGTGTGATCTGAGTGACTCAGTTTTGGAATACAACTGTCGCGTGGTGCACCGCGACATCCAGGCACCCCGGAGTTTCTGAAAAAAAATTTTCTGCGATTTTCACGAAACCACTTTTCTTCAACTTGAATTGGGCTAAAAATCCATCCCTGAAAATAAAAATTCTCTGACTACTGTGGAAATGCTGATCCTTACCCTGCCTGGGTGGTCCACTGAGCATTTCCGCAAACTCTATCTGAAGTTCTCTGGACATGGGATTTTGACATGTTCCCCAAACCAAAAGGAATGAGTGGGAAACAATCAAGACAACAGATAGAAGCACTTGCATTTGAATGAGTTTCAAGCATGCTTGGGTACTCGTGTGATCTGAGTGACTCAGTTTTGGAATACAACTGTCGCGTGGTGCACCGCGACATCCAGGCACCCCGGAGTTTCTGAAAAAAAATTTTCTGCGATTTTCACGAAACCACTTTTCTTCAACTTGAATTGGGCTAAAAATCCATCCCTGAAAATAAAAATTCCCTGAGTAGTGTGGAAATGCTGATCCTTACCCTGCCTGGGTGGTCCACTGAGCATTTCCGCAAACTCTATCTGAAGTTCTCTGGACATGGGATTTTGACATGTTCCCCAAACCAAAAGGAATGAGTGGGAAACAATCAAGGAAACAGATAGAAGCACTTGCATTTGAATGTGTTTCAAGCATGCTTGGGTACTCGTGTGATCTGAGTGACTCAGTTTTGGAATACAACTGTCGCGTGGTGCACCGCGACATCCAGGCACCCCGGAGTTTCTGAAAAAAAATTTTCTGCGATTTTCACGAAACCACTTTTCTTCAACTTGAATTGGGCTAAAAATCCATCCCTGAAAATAAAAATTCTCTGACTACTGTGGAAATACTGATCCTTACCCTGCCTGGGTTGTCCACTGAGCATTTCCGCAAACTCTATCTGAAGTTCTCTGGACATGGGATTTTGGCATGTTCCCCAAACCAAAAGGAATGAGTGGGAAACAATCAAGACAACAGATAGAAGCACTTGCATTTGAATGAGTTTCAAGCATGCTTGGGTACTCGTGTGATCTGAGTGACTCAGTTTTGGAATACAACTGACGCGTGGTGCACCGCGACCTCCAGGCACCCCGGAGTTTCTGAAAAAAAATTTTCTGCGATTTTCACGAAACCACTTTTCTTCAACTTAAATTGGGCTAAAAATCCATCCCTGAAAATAAAAATTCCCTGAGTAGTGTGGAAATGCTGATCCTTACCCTGCCTGGGTGGTCCACTGAGCATTTCCGCAAACTCTATCTGAAGTTCTCTGGACATGGGATTTTGACATGTTCCCCAAACCAAAAGGAATGAGTGGGAAACAATCAAGGAAACAGATAGAAGCACTTGCATTTGAATGAGTTTCAAGCATGCTTGGGTACTCGTGTGATCTGAGTGACTCAGTTTTGGAATACAACTGTCGCGTGGTGCACCGCGACATCCAGGCACCCCGGAGTTTCTGAAAAAAAATTTTCTGCGATTTTCACGAAACCACTTTTCTTCAACTTGAATTGGGCTAAAAATCCATCCCTGAAAATAAAAATTCTCTGACTACTGTGGAAATGCTGATCCTTACCCTGCCTGGGTGGTCCACTGAGCATTTCCGCAAACTCTATCTGAAGTTATCTGGACATGGGATTTTGACATGTTCCCCAAACCAAAAGGAATGAGTGGGAAACAATCAAGACAACAGATAGAAGCACTTGCATTTGAATGAGTTTCAAGCATGCTTGGGTACTCGTGTGATCTGAGTGACTCAGTTTTGGAATACAACTGTCGCGTGGTGCACCGGGACCTCCAGGCACCCCGGAGTTTCTGAAAAAAATTTTTCTGCGATTTTCACGAAACCACTTTTCTTCAACTTGAGTTGGGCTAAAAATCCATCCCTGAAAATAAAAATTCTCTGAGTAGTGTGGAAATGCTGATCCTTACCCTGCCTGGGTGGTCCACTGAGCATTTCCGCAAACTCTATCTGAAGTTCTCTGGACATGGGATTTTGACATGTTCCCCAAACCAAAAGGAATGAGTGGGAAACAATCAAGGAAACAGATAGAAGCACTTGCATTTGAATGAGTTTCAAGAATGCTTGGGTACTCGTGTGATCTGAGTGACTCAGTTTTGGAATACAACTGTCGCGTGGTGCACCGCGACATCCAGGCACCCCGGAGTTTCTGAAAAAAAATTTTCTGCGATTTTCACGAAACCACTTTTCTTCAACTTGAATTGGGCTAAAAATCCATCCCTGAAAATAAAAATTCTCTGACTACTGTGGAAATGCTGATCCTTACCCTGCCTGGGTGGTCCACTGAGCATTTCCGCAAACTCTATCTGAAGTTCTCTGGACATGGGATTTTGACATGTTCCCCAAACCAAAAGGAATGAGTGGGAAACAATCAAGACAACAGATAGAAGCACTTGCATTTGAATGAGTTTCAAGCATGCTTGGGTACTCGTGTGATCTGAGTGACTCAGTTTTGGAATACAACTGTCGCGTGGTGCACCGGGACCTCCAGGCACCCCGGAGTTTCTGAAAAAAATTTTTCTGCGATTTTCACGAAACCACTTTTCTTCAACTTGAGTTGGGCTAAAAATCCATCCCTGAAAATTAAAATTCTCTGAGTAGTGTGGAAATGCTGATCCTTACCCTGCCTGGGTGGTCCACTGAGCATTTCCGCGAACTCTATCTGAAGTTCTCTGGGCATGGGATTTTGACATGTTCCCCAAACCAAAAGGAATGAGTGGGAAACAATCAAGGAAACAGATAGAAGCACTTGCATTTGAATGAGTTTCAAGCATGCTTGGGTACTCGTGTGATCTGAGTGACTCAGTTTTGGAATACAACTGTCGCGTGGTGCACCACGACCTCCAGGCACCCCGGAGTTTCTGAAAAAAAAATTTCTGCGATTTTCACGAAACCACTTTTCTTCAACTTGAATTGGGCTAAAAATCCATCCCTGAAAATAAAAATTCTCTGACTACTGTGGAAATGCTGATCCTTACCCTGCCTGGGTGGTCCACTGAGCATTTCCGCGAACTCTATCTGAAGTTCTCTGGGCATGGGATTTTGACATGTTCCCCAAACCAAAAGGAATGAGTGGGAAACAATCAAGACAACAGATAGAAGCACTTGTATATGAATGAGTTTCAAGCATGCTTGGGTACTCGTGTGATCTGAGTGACTCAGTTTTGGAATACAACTGTCGCGTGGTGCACCGCGACATCCAGGCACCCCGGAGTTTCTGAAAAAAAATTTTCTGCGATTTTCACGAAACCACTTTTCTTCAACTTGAATTGGGCTAAAAATCCATCCCTGAAAATAAAAATTCTGTGACTACTGTGGAAATGCTGATCCTTACCCTGCCTGGGTGGTCCACTGAGCATTTCCGCGAACTCTATCTGAAGTTCTCTGGGCATGGGATTTTGACATGTTCCCCAAACCAAAAGGAATGAGTGGGAAACAATCAAGGAAACAGATAGAAGCACTTGCATTTGAATGAGTTTCAAGCATGCTTGGGTACTCGTGTGATCTGAGTGACTCAGTTTTGGAATACAACTGTCGCGTGGTGCACCGCGACCTCCAGGCACCCCGGAGTTTCTGAAAAAAAAATTTCTGCGATTTTCACGAAACCACTTTTCTTCAACTTGAATTGGGCTAAAAATCCATCCCTGAAAATAAAAATTCTCTGACTACTGTGGAAATGCTGATCCTTACCCTGCCTGGGTGGTCCACTGAGCATTTCCGCGAACTCTATCTGAAGTTCTCTGGGCATGGGATTTTGACATGTTCCCCAAACCAAAAGGAATGAGTGGGAAACAATCAAGACAACAGATAGAAGCACTTGTATATGAATGAGTTTCAAGCATGCTTGGGTACTCGTGTGATCTGAGTGACTCAGTTTTGGAATACAACTGTCGCGTGGTGCACCGCGACATCCAGGCACCCCGGAGTTTCTGAAAAAAAATTTTCTGCGATTTTCACGAAACCACTTTTCTTCAACTTGAATTGGGCTAAAAATCCATCCCTGAAAATAAAAATTCTCTGAGTAGTGTGGAAATTATGATCCTTACCCTGCCTGGGTGGTCCACTGAGCATTTCCGCGAACTCTATCTGAAGTTCTCTGGACATGGGATTTTGACATGTTCCCCAAACCAAAAGGAATGAGTGGGAAACAATCAAGGAAACAGATAGAAGCACTTGTATATGAATGAGTTTCAAGCATGCTTGGGTACTCGTGTGATCTGAGTGACTCAGTTTTGGAATACAACTGTCGCACGGTGCACCGCGACATCCAGGCACCCCGGAGTTTCTGAAAAAAAATTTTCTGCGATTTTCACGAAACCACTTTTCTTCAACTTGAATTGGGCTAAAAATCCATCCCTGAAAATAAAAATTCTCTGACTACTGTGGAAATGCTGATCCTTACCCTGCCTGGGTGGTCCACTGAGCATTTCCGCGAACTCTATCTGAAGTTCTCTGGGCATGGGATTTTGACATGTTCCCCAAACCAAAAGGAATGAGTGGGAAACAATCAAGACAATAGATAGAAGCACTTGTATATGAATGAGTTTCAAGCATGCTTGGGTACTCGTGTGATCTGAGTGACTCAGTTTTGGAATACAACTGTCGCACGGTGCACCGCGACATCCAGGCACCCCGGAGTTTCTGAAAAAAAATTTTCTGCGATTTTCACGAAACCACTTTTCTTCAACTTGAATTGGGCTAAAAATCCATCCCTGAAAATAAAAATTCTCTGACTACTGTGGAAATGCTGATCCTTACCCTGCCTGGGTGGTCCACTGAGCATTTCCGCGAACTCTATCTGAAGTTCTCTGGGCATGGGATTTTGACATGTTCCCCAAACCAAAAGGAATGAGTGGGAAACAATAAAGACAACAGATAGAAGCACTTGTATATGAATGAGTTTCAAGCATGCTTGGGTACTCGTGTGATCTGAGTGACTCAGTTTTGGAATACAACTGTCGCGTGGTGCACTGCGCCATCCAGGCACCCCGGAGTTTCTGAAAAAAAATTTTCTGCGATTTTCACGAAACCACTTTTCTTCAACTTGAATTGGGCTAAAAATCCATCCCTGAAAATAAAAATTCTGTGACTACTGTGGAAATGCTGATCCTTACCCTGCCTGGGTTGTCCACTGAGCATTTCCGCAAACTCTATCTGAAGTTCTCTGGACATGGGATTTTGACATGTTCCCCAAACCAAAAGGAATGAGTGGGAAACAATCAAGGAAACAGATAGAAGCACTTGTATATGAATGAGTTTCAAGCATGCTTGGGTACTCGTGTGATCTGAGTGACTCAGTTTTGGAATACAACTGTCGCGTGGTGCACCGCGACATCCAGGCACCCCGGAGTTTCTGAAAAAAAATTTTCTGCGATTTTCACGAAACCACTTTTCTTCAACTTGAATTGGGCTAAAAATCCATCCCTGAAAATAAAAATTCCCTGAGTAGTGTGGAAATGCTGATCCTTACCCTGCCTGGGTGGTCCACTGAGCATTTCCGCAAACTCTATCTGAAGTTCTCTGGACATGGGATTTTGACATGTTCCCCAAACCAAAAGGAATGAGTGGGAAACAATAAAGACAACAGATAGAAGCACTTGTATATGAATGAGTTTCAAGCATGCTTGGGTACTCGTGTGATCTGAGTGACTCAGTTTTGGAATACAACTGTCGCGTGGTGCACCGCGACATCCAGGCACCCCGGAGTTTCTGAAAAAAAATTTTCTGCGATTTTCACGAAACCACTTTTCTTCAACTTGAATTGGGCTAAAAATCCATCCCTGAAAATAAAAATTCCCTGAGTAGTGTGGAAATGCTGATCCTTACCCTGCCTGGGTGGTCCACTGAGCATGTCGCAAACTCTATCTGAAGTTCTCTGGACATGGGATTTTAACATGTTCCCCAAACCAAAAGGAATGAGTGGGAAACAATCAAGGAAACAGATAGAAGCACTTGCATTTGAATGAGTTTCAAGCATGCTTGGGTACTCGTGTGATCTGAGTGACTCAGTTTTGGAATACAACTGTCGCGTGGTGCACCGCGACATCCAGGCACCCCGGAGTTTCTGAAAAAAAATTTTCTGCGATTTTCACGAAACCACTTTTCTTCAACTTGAATTGGGCTAAAAATCCATCCCTGAAAATAAAAATTCTCTGACTACTGTGGAAATGCTGATCCTTACCCTGCCTGGGTTGTCCACTGAGCATTTCCGCAAACTCTATCTGAAGTTCTCTGGACATGGGATTTTGGCATGTTCCCCAAACCAAAAGGAATGAGTGGGAAACAATCAAGACAACAGATAGAAGCACTTGCATTTGAATGAGTTTCAAGCATGCTTGGGTACTCGTGTGATCTGAGTGACTCAGTTTTGGAATACAACTGACGCGTGGTGCACCGCGACCTCCAGGCACCCCGGAGTTTCTGAAAAAAAATTTTCTGCGATTTTCACGAAACCACTTTTCTTCAACTTGAATTGGGCTAAAAATCCATCCCTGAAAATAAAAATTCCCTGAGTAGTGTGGAAATGCTGATCCTTACCCTGCCTGGGTGGTCCACTGAGCATTTCCGCAAACTCTATCTGAAGTTCTCTGGACATGGGATTTTGACATGTTCCCCAAACCAAAAGGAATGAGTGGGAAACAATCAAGGAAACAGATAGAAGCACTTGCATTTGAATGAGTTTCAAGCATGCTTGGGTACTCGTGTGATCTGAGTGACTCAGTTTTGGAATACAACTGTCGCGTGGTGCACCGCGACATCCAGGCACCCCGGAGTTTCTGAAAAAAAATTTTCTGCGATTTTCACGAAACCACTTTTCTTCAACTTGAATTGGGCTAAAAATCCATCCCTGAAAATAAAAATTCTCTGACTACTGTGGAAATGCTGATCCTTACCCTGCCTGGGTGGTCCACTGAGCATTTCCGCAAACTCTATCTGAAGTTCTCTGGACATGGGATTTTGACATGTTCCCCAAACCAAAAGGAATGAGTGGGAAACAATCAAGACAACAGATAGAAGCACTTGCATTTGAATGAGTTTCAAGCATGCTTGGGTACTCGTGTGATCTGAGTGACTCAGTTTTGGAATACAACTGTCGCGTGGTGCACCGGGACCTCCAGGCACCCCGGAGTTTCTGAAAAAAATTTTTCTGCGATTTTCACGAAACCACTTTTCTTCAACTTGAGTTGGGCTAAAAATCCATCCCTGAAAATAAAAATTCTCTGAGTAGTGTGGAAATGCTGATCCTTACCCTGCCTGGGTGGTCCACTGAGCATTTCCGCGAACTCTATCTGAAGTTCTCTGGGCATGGGATTATGACATGTTCCCCAAACCAAAAGGAATGAGTGGGAAACAATCAAGGAAACAGATAGAAGCACTTGTATATGAATGAGTTTCAAGCATGCTTGGGTACTCGTGTGATCTGAGTGACTCAGTTTTGGAATACAACTGTCGCGTGGTGCACCGCGACATCCAGGCACCCCGGAGTTTCTGAAAAAAAATTTTCTGCGATTTTCACGAAACCACTTTTCTTCAACTTGAATTGGGCTAAAAATCCATCCCTGAAAATAAAAATTCCCTGAGTAGTGTGGAAATGCTGATCCTTACCCTGCCTGGGTGGTCCACTGAGCATTTCCGCAAACTCTATCTGAAGTTCTCTGGACATGGGATTTTGACATGTTCCCCAAACCAAAAGGAATGAGTGGGAAACAATCAAGACAACAGATAGAAGCACTTGCATTTGAATGTGTTTCAAGCATGCTTGAGTACTCGTGTGATCTGAGTGACTCAGTTTTGGAATACAACTGTCGCGTGGTGCACCGCGACATCCAGGCACCCCGGAGTTTCTGAAAAAAAATTTTCTGCGATTTTCACGAAACCACTTTTCTTCAACTTGAATTGGGCTAAAAATCCATCCCTGAAAATAAAAATTCTCTGACTACTGTGGAAATGCTGATCCTTACCCTGCCTGGGTAGTCCACTGAGCATTTCCGCAAACTCTATCTGAAGTTCTCTGGACATGGGATTTTGACATGTTCCCCAAACCAAAAGGAATGAGTGGGAAACAATCAAGACAACAGATAGAAGCACTTGCATTTGAATGAGTTTCAAGCATGCTTGGGTACTCTTGTGATCTGAGTGACTCAGTTTTGGAATACAACTGACGCGTGGTGCACCGCGACCTCCAGGCACCCCGGAGTTTCTGAAAAAAAAATTTCTGCGATTTTCACGAAACCACTTTTCTTCAACTTGAATTGGGCTAAAAATCCATCCCTGAAAATAAAAATTCTCTGACTACTGTGGAAATGCTGATCCTTACCCTGCCTGGGTGGTCCACTGAGCATTTCCGCAAACTCTATCTGAAGTTCTCTGGACATGGGATTTTGACATGTTCCCCAAACCAAAAGGAATGAGTGGGAAACAATCAAGACAACAGATAGAAGCACTTGCATTTGAATGAGTTTCAAGCATGCTTGGGTACTCGTGTGATCTGAGTGACTCAGTTTTGGAATACAACTGACGCGTGGTGCACCGCGACCTCCAGGCACCCCGGAGTTTCTGAAAAAAAATTTTCTGCGATTTTCACGAAACCACTTTTCTTCAACTTGAATTGGGCTAAAAATCCATCCCTGAAAATAAAAATTCTCTGACTACTGTGGAAATACTGATCCTTACCCTGCCTGGGTGGTCCACTGAGCATTTCCGCGAACTCTATCTGAAGTTCTCTGGGCATGGGATTTTGACATGTTCCCCAAACCAAAAGGAATGAGTGGGAAACAATCAAGACAACAGATAGAAGCACTTGTATATGAATGAGTTTCAAGCATGCTTGGGTACTCGTGTGATCTGAGTGACTCAGTTTTGGAATACAACTGTCGCGTGGTGCACCGCGACATCCAGGCACCCCGGAGTTTCTGAAAAAAAATTTTCTGCGATTTTCACGAAACCACTTTTCTTCAACTTGAATTGGGCTAAAAATCCATCTCTGAAAATAAAAATTCTCTGACTACTGTGGAAATGCTGATCCTTACCCTGCCTGAGTGGTCCACTGAGCATTTCCGCGAACTCTATCTGAAGTTCTCTGGGCATGGGATTTTGACATGTTCCCCAAACCAAAAGGAATGAGTGGGAAACAATCAAGACAACAGATAGAAGCACTTGTATATGAATGAGTTTCAAGCATGCTTGGGTACTCGTGTGATCTGAGTGACTCAGTTTTGGAATACAACTGTCGCGTGGTGCACCGCGACATCCAGGCACCCCGGAGTTTCTGAAAAAAAATTTTCTGCGATTTTCACGAAACCACTTTTCTTCAACTTGAATTGGGCTAAAAATCCATCCCTGAAAATAAAAATTCCCTGAGTAGTGTGGAAATGCTGATCCTTACCCTGCCTGGGTGGTCCACTGAGCATTTCCGCAAACTCTATCTGAAGTTCTCTGGACATGGGATTTTGACATGTTCCCCAAACCAAAAGGAATGAGTGGGAAACAATCAAGGAAACAGATAGAAGCACTTGCATTTGAATGTGTTTCAAGCATGCTTGGGTAGTCGTGTGATCTGAGTGACTCAGTTTTGGAATACAACTGTCGCGTTGTGCACCGCGACATCCAGGCACCCCGGAGTTTCTGAAAAAAAATTTTCTGCGATTTTCACAAAACCACTTTTCTTCAACTTGAATTGGGCTAAAAATCCATCCCTGAAAATAAAAATTCTCTGACTACTGTGGAAATGCTGATCCTTACCCTGCCTGGGTTGTCCACTGAGCATTTCCGCAAACTCTATCTGAAGTTCTCTGGACATGGGATTTTGGCATGTTCCCCAAACCAAAAGGAATGAGTGGGAAACAATCAAGACAACAGATAGAAGCACTTGCATTTGAATGAGTTTCAAGCATGCTTGGGTACTCGTGTGATCTGAGTGACTCAGTTTTGGAATACAACTGACGCGTGGTGCACCGCGACCTCCAGGCACCCCGGAGTTTCTGAAAAAAAATTTTCTGCGATTTTCACGAAACCACTTTTCTTCAACTTGAATTGGGCTAAAAATCCATCTCTGAAAATAAAAATTCTCTGACTACTGTGGAAATGCTGATCCTTACCCTGCCTGAGTGGTCCACTGAGCATTTCCGCGAACTCTATCTGAAGTTCTCTGGGCATGGGATTTTGACATGTTCCCCAAACCAAAAGGAATGAGTGGGAAACAATCAAGGAAACAGATAGAAGCACTTGTATATGAATGAGTTTCAAGCATGCTTGGGTACTCGTGTGATCTGAGTGACTCAGTTTTGGAATACAACTGTCGCGTGGTGCACCGCGACATCCAGGCACCCCGGAGTTTCTGAAAAAAAATTTTCTGCGATTTTCACGAAACCACTTTTCTTCAACTTGAATTGGGCTAAAAATCCATCCCTGAAAATAAAAATTCCCTGAGTAGTGTGGAAATGCTGATCCTTACCCTGCCTGGGTGGTCCACTGAGCATTTCCGCAAACTCTATCTGAAGTTCTCTGGACATGGGATTTTGACATGTTCCCCAAACCAAAAGGAATGAGTGGGAAACAATCAAGACAACAGATAGAAGCACTTGCATTTGAATGTGTTTCAAGCATGCTTGAGTACTCGTGTGATCTGAGTGACTCAGTTTTGGAATACAACTGTCGCGTGGTGCACCGCGACATCCAGGCACCCCGGAGTTTCTGAAAAAAAATTTTCTGCGATTTTCACGAAACCACTTTTCTTCAACTTGAATTGGGCTAAAAATCCATCCCTGAAAATAAAAATTCTCTGACTACTGTGGAAATGCTGATCCTTACCCTGCCTGGGTAGTCCACTGAGCATTTCCGCAAACTCTATCTGAAGTTCTCTGGACATGGGATTTTGACATGTTCCCCAAACCAAAAGGAATGAGTGGGAAACAATCAAGACAACAGATAGAAGCACTTGCATTTGAATGAGTTTCAAGCATGCTTGGGTACTCGTGTGATCTGAGTGACTCAGTTTTGGAATACAACTGACGCGTGGTGCACCGCGACCTCCAGGCACCCCGGAGTTTCTGAAAAAAAAATTTCTGCGATTTTCACGAAACCACTTTTCTTCAACTTGAATTGGGCTAAAAATCCATCCCTGAAAATAAAAATTCTCTGACTACTGTGGAAATGCTGATCCTTACCCTGCCTGGGTGGTCCACTGAGCATTTCCGCAAACTCTATCTGAAGTTCTCTGGACATGGGATTTTGACATGTTCCCCAAACCAAAAGGAATGAGTGGGAAACAATCAAGACAACAGATAGAAGCACTTGCATTTGAATGAGTTTCAAGCATGCTTGGGTACTCGTGTGATCTGAGTGACTCAGTTTTGGAATACAACTGACGCGTGGTGCACCGCGACCTCCAGGCACCCCGGAGTTTCTGAAAAAAAATTTTCTGCGATTTTCACGAAACCACTTTTCTTCAACTTGAATTGGGCTAAAAATCCATCCCTGAAAATAAAAATTCTCTGACTACTGTGGAAATACTGATCCTTACCCTGCCTGGGTGGTCCACTGAGCATTTCCGCGAACTCTATCTGAAGTTCTCTGGGCATGGGATTTTGACATGTTCCCCAAACCAAAAGGAATGAGTGGGAAACAATCAAGACAACAGATAGAAGCACTTGTATATGAATGAGTTTCAAGCATGCTTGGGTACTCGTGTGATCTGAGTGACTCAGTTTTGGAATACAACTGTCGCGTGGTGCACCGCGACATCCAGGCACCCCGGAGTTTCTGAAAAAAAATTTTCTGCGATTTTCACGAAACCACTTTTCTTCAACTTGAATTGGGCTAAAAATCCATCTCTGAAAATAAAAATTCTCTGACTACTGTGGAAATGCTGATCCTTACCCTGCCTGAGTGGTCCACTGAGCATTTCCGCGAACTCTATCTGAAGTTCTCTGGGCATGGGATTTTGACATGTTCCCCAAACCAAAAGGAATGAGTGGGAAACAATCAAGACAACAGATAGAAGCACTTGTATATGAATGAGTTTCAAGCATGCTTGGGTACTCGTGTGATCTGAGTGACTCAGTTTTGGAATACAACTGTCGCGTGGTGCACCGCGACATCCAGGCACCCCGGAGTTTCTGAAAAAAAATTTTCTGCGATTTTCACGAAACCACTTTTCTTCAACTTGAATTGGGCTAAAAATCCATCCCTGAAAATAAAAATTCCCTGAGTAGTGTGGAAATGCTGATCCTTACCCTGCCTGGGTGGTCCACTGAGCATTTCCGCAAACTCTATCTGAAGTTCTCTGGACATGGGATTTTGACATGTTCCCCAAACCAAAAGGAATGAGTGGGAAACAATCAAGGAAACAGATAGAAGCACTTGCATTTGAATGTGTTTCAAGCATGCTTGGGTAGTCGTGTGATCTGAGTGACTCAGTTTTGGAATACAACTGTCGCGTTGTGCACCGCGACATCCAGGCACCCCGGAGTTTCTGAAAAAAAATTTTCTGCGATTTTCACAAAACCACTTTTCTTCAACTTGAATTGGGCTAAAAATCCATCCCTGAAAATAAAAATTCTCTGACTACTGTGGAAATGCTGATCCTTACCCTGCCTGGGTTGTCCACTGAGCATTTCCGCAAACTCTATCTGAAGTTCTCTGGACATGGGATTTTGGCATGTTCCCCAAACCAAAAGGAATGAGTGGGAAACAATCAAGACAACAGATAGAAGCACTTGCATTTGAATGAGTTTCAAGCATGCTTGGGTACTCGTGTGATCTGAGTGACTCAGTTTTGGAATACAACTGACGCGTGGTGCACCGCGACCTCCAGGCACCCCGGAGTTTCTGAAAAAAAATTTTCTGCGATTTTCACGAAACCACTTTTCTTCAACTTGAATTGGGCTAAAAATCCATCTCTGAAAATAAAAATTCTCTGACTACTGTGGAAATGCTGATCCTTACCCTGCCTGAGTGGTCCACTGAGCATTTCCGCGAACTCTATCTGAAGTTCTCTGGGCATGGGATTTTGACATGTTCCCCAAACCAAAAGGAATGAGTGGGAAACAATCAAGACAACAGATAGAAGCACTTGTATATGAATGAGTTTCAAGCATGCTTGGGTACTCGTGTGATCTGAGTGACTCAGTTTTGGAATACAACTGTCGCGTGGTGCACCGCGACATCCAGGCACCCCGGAGTTTCTGAAAAAAAATTTTCTGCGATTTTCACGAAACCACTTTTCTTCAACTTGAATTGGGCTAAAAATCCATCCCTGAAAATAAAAATTCCCTGAGTAGTGTGGAAATGCTGATCCTTACCCTGCCTGGGTGGTCCACTGAGCATTTCCGCAAACTCTATCTGAAGTTCTCTGGACATGGGATTTTGACATGTTCCCCAAACCAAAAGGAATGAGTGGGAAACAATCAAGGAAACAGATAGAAGCACTTGCATTTGAATGTGTTTCAAGCATGCTTGGGTAGTCGTGTGATCTGAGTGACTCAGTTTTGGAATACAACTGTCGCGTGGTGCACCGCGACATCCAGGCACCCCGGAGTTTCTGAAAAAAAATTTTCTGCGATTTTCACGAAACCACTTTTCTTCAACTTGAATTGGGCTAAAAATCCATCCCTGAAAATAAAAATTCTCTGACTACTGTGGAAATGCTGATCCTTACCCTGCCTGGGTTGTCCACTGAGCATTTCCGCAAACTCTATCTGAAGTTCTCTGGACATGGGATTTTGGCATGTTCCCCAAACCAAAAGGAATGGGTGGGAAACAATCAAGACAACAGATAGAAGCACTTGCATTTGAATGAGTTTCAAGCATGCTTGGGTACTCGTGTGATCTGAGTGACTCAGTTTTGGAATACAACTGACGCGTGGTGCACCGCGACCTCCAGGCACCCCGGAGTTTCTGAAAAAAAATTTTCTGCGATTTTCACGAAACCACTTTTCTTCAACTTGAATTGGGCTAAAAATCCATCCCTGAAAATAAAAATTCCCTGAGTAGTGTGGAAATGCTGATCCTTACCCTGCCTGGGTGGTCCACTGAGCATTTCCGCAAACTCTATCTGAAGTTCTCTGGACATGGGATTTTGACATGTTCCCCAAACCAAAAGGAATGAGTGGGAAACAATCAAGGAAACAGATAGAAGCACTTGCATTTGAATGAGTTTCAAGCATGCTTGGGTACTCGTGTGATCTGAGTGACTCAGTTTTGGAATACAACTGTCGCGTGGTGCACCGCGACATCCAGGCACCCCGGAGTTTCTGAAAAAAAATTTTCTGCGATTTTCACGAAACCACTTTTCTTCAACTTGAATTGGGCTAAAAATCCATCCCTGAAAATAAAAATTCTCTGACTACTGTGGAAATGCTGATCCTTACCCTGCCTGGGTGGTCCACTGAGCATTTCCGCAAACTCTATCTGAAGTTCTCTGGACATGGGATTTTGACATGTTCCCCAAACCAAAAGGAATGAGTGGGAAACAATCAAGACAACAGATAGAAGCACTTGCATTTGAATGAGTTTCAAGCATGCTTGGGTACTCGTGTGATCTGAGTGACTCAGTTTTGGAATACAACTGTCGCGTGGTGCACCGGGACCTCCAGGCACCCCGGAGTTTCTGAAAAAAATTTTTCTGCGATTTTCACGAAACCACTTTTCTTCAACTTGAGTTGGGCTAAAAATCCATCCCTGAAAATAAAAATTCTCTGAGTAGTGTGGAAATGCTGATCCTTACCCTGCCTGGGTGGTCCACTGAGCATTTCCGCGAACTCTATCTGAAGTTCTCTGGGCATGGGATTATGACATGTTCCCCAAACCAAAAGGAATGAGTGGGAAACAATCAAGGAAACAGATAGAAGCACTTGTATATGAATGAGTTTCAAGCATGCTTGGGTACTCGTGTGATCTGAGTGACTCAGTTTTGGAATACAACTGTCGCGTGGTGCACCGCGACATCCAGGCACCCCGGAGTTTCTGAAAAAAAATTTTCTGCGATTTTCACGAAACCACTTTTCTTCAACTTGAATTGGGCTAAAAATCCATCCCTGAAAATAAAAATTCCCTGAGTAGTGTGGAAATGCTGATCCTTACCCTGCCTGGGTGGTCCACTGAGCATTTCCGCAAACTCTATCTGAAGTCCTCTGGACATGGGATTTTGACATGTTCCCCAAACCAAAAGGAATGAGTGGGAAACAATCAAGGAAACAGATAGAAGCACTTGTATATGAATGAGTTTCAAGCATGCTTGGGTACTCGTGTGATCTGAGTGACTCAGTTTTGGAATACAACTGTCGCACGGTGCACCGCGACATCCAGGCACCCCGGAGTTTCTGAAAAAAAAATTTCTGCGATTTTCACGAAACCACTTTTCTTCAACTTGAATTGGGCTAAAAATCCATCCCTGAAAATAAAAATTCTCTGACTACTGTGGAAATGCTGATCCTTACCCTGCCTGGGTGGTCCACTGAGCATTTCCGCAAACTCTATCTGAAGTTCTCTGGGCATGGGATTTTGACATGTTCCCCAAACCAAAAGGAATGAGTGGGAAACAATCAAGACAATAGATAGAAGCACTTGTATATGAATGAGTTTCAAGCATGCTTGGGTACTCGTGTGATCTGAGTGACTCAGTTTTGGAATACAACTGTCGCACGGTGCACCGCGACATCCAGGCACCCCGGAGTTTCTGAAAAAAAATTTTCTGCGATTTTCACGAAACCACTTTTCTTCAACTTGAATTGGGCTAAAAATCCATCCCTGAAAATAAAAATTCTCTGACTACTGTGGAAATGCTGATCCTTACCCTGCCTGGGTGGTCCACTGAGCATTTCCGCGAACTCTATCTGAAGTTCTCTGGGCATGGGATTTTGACATGTTCCCCAAACCAAAAGGAATGAGTGGGAAACAATAAAGACAACAGATAGAAGCACTTGTATATGAATGAGTTTCAAGCATGCTTGGGTACTCGTGTGATCTGAGTGACTCAGTTTTGGAATACAACTGTCGCGTGGTGCACCGCGACATCCAGGCACCCCGGAGTTTCTGAAAAAAAATTTTCTGCGATTTTCACGAAACCACTTTTCTTCAACTTGAATTGGGCTAAAAATCCATCCCTGAAAATAAAAATTCCCTGAGTAGTGTGGAAATGCTGATCCTTACCCTGCCTGGGTGGTCCACTGAGCATGTCCGCAAACTCTATCTGAAGTTCTCTGGACATGGGATTTTAACATGTTCCCCAAACCAAAAGGAATGAGTGGGAAACAATCAAGGAAACAGATAGAAGCACTTGCATTTGAATGAGTTTCAAGCATGCTTGGGTACTCGTGTGATCTGAGTGACTCAGTTTTGGAATACAACTGTCGCGTGGTGCACCGCGACATCCAGGCACCCCGGAGTTTCTGAAAAAAAATTTTCTGCGATTTTCACGAAACCACTTTTCTTCAACTTGAATTGGGCTAAAAATCCATCCCTGAAAATAAAAATTCTCTGACTACTGTGGAAATGCTGATCCTTACCCTGCCTGGGTGGTCCACTGAGCATTTCCGCAAACTCTATCTGAAGTTCTCTGGACATGGGATTTTGACATGTTCCCCAAACCAAAAGGAATGAGTGGGAAACAATCAAGACAACACATAGAAGCACTTGCATTTGAATGAGTTTCAAGCATGCTTGGGTACTCGTGTGATCTGAGTGACTCAGTTTTGGAATACAACTGTCGCGTGGTGCACTGCGCCATCCAGGCACCCCGGAGTTTCTGAAAAAAAATTTTCTGCGATTTTCACGAAACCACTTTTCTTCAACTTGAATTGGGCTAAAAATCCATCCCTGAAAATAAAAATTCTGTGACTACTGTGGAAATGCTGATCCTTACCCTGCCTGGGTTGTCCACTGAGCATTTCCGCGAACTCTATCTGAAGTTCTCTGGACATGGGATTTTGACATGTTCCCCAAACCAAAAGGAATGAGTGGGAAACAATCAAGGAAACAGATAGAAGCACTTGTATATGAATGAGTTTCAAGCATGCTTGGGTACTCGTGTGATCTGAGTGACTCAGTTTTGGAATACAACTGTCGCGTGGTGCTCCGCGACATCCAGGCACCCCGGAGTTTCTGAAAAAAAATTTTCTGCGATTTTCACGAAACCACTTTTCTTCAACTTGAATTGGGCTAAAAATCCATCCCTGAAAATAAAAATTCTCTGACTACTGTGGAAATGCTGATCCTTACCCTGCCTGGGTGGTCCACTGAGCATTTCCGCAAACTCTATCTGAAGTTCTCTGGACATGGGATTTTGACATGTTCCCCAAACCAAAAGGAATGAGTGGGAAACAATCAAGACAACAGATAGAAGCACTTGCATTTGAATGAGTTTCAAGCATGCTTGGGTACTCGTGTGATCTGAGTGACTCAGTTTTGGAATACAACTGTCGCGTGGTGCACCGGGACCTCCAGGCACCCCGGAGTTTCTGAAAAAAAATTTTCTGCGATTTTCACGAAACCACTTTTCTTCAACTTGAGTTGGGCTAAAAATCCATCCCTGAAAATAAAAATTCTCTGAGTAGTGTGGAAATGCTGATCCTTACCCTGCCTGGGTGGTCCACTGAGCATTTCCGCGAACTCTATCTGAAGTTCTCTGGGCATGGGATTATGACATGTTCCCCAAACCAAAAGGAATGAGTGGGAAACAATCAAGGAAACAGATAGAAGCACTTGTATATGAATGAGTTTCAAGCATGCTTGGGTACTCGTGTGATCTGAGTGACTCAGTTTTGGAATACAACTGTCGCGTGGTGCACCGCGACATCCAGGCACCCCGGAGTTTCTGAAAAAAAATTTTCTGCGATTTTCACGAAACCACTTTTCTTCAACTTGAATTGGGCTAAAAATCCATCCCTGAAAATAAAAATTCCCTGAGTAGTGTGGAAATGCTGATCCTTACCCTGCCTGGGTGGTCCACTGAGCATTTCCGCAAACTCTATCTGAAGTTCTCTGGACATGGGATTTTGACATGTTCCCCAAACCAAAAGGAATGAGTGGGAAACAATCAAGGAAACAGATAGAAGCACTTGTATATGAATGAGTTTCAAGCATGCTTGGGTACTCGTGTGATCTGAGTGACTCAGTTTTGGAATACAACTGTCGCACGGTGCACCGCGACATCCAGGCACCCCGGAGTTTCTGAAAAAAAATTTTCTGCGATTTTCACGAAACCACTTTTCTTCAACTTGAATTGGGCTAAAAATCCATCCCTGAAAATAAAAATTCTCTGACTACTGTGGAAATGCTGATCCTTACCCTGCCTGGGTGGTCCACTGAGCATTTCCGCAAACTCTATCTGAAGTTCTCTGGGCATGGGATTTTGACATGTTCCCCAAACCAAAAGGAATGAGTGGGAAACAATCAAGACAATAGATAGAAGCACTTGTATATGAATGAGTTTCAAGCATGCTTGGGTACTCGTGTGATCTGAGTGACTCAGTTTTGGAATACAACTGTCGCGTGGTGCACCGCGACATCCAGGCACCCCGGAGTTTCTGAAAAAAAATTTTCTGCGATTTTCACGAAACCACTTTTCTTCAACTTGAATTGGGCTAAAAATCCATCCCTGAAAATAAAAATTCCCTGAGTAGTGTGGAAATGCTGATCCTTACCCTGCCTGGGTGGTCCACTGAGCATGTCCGCAAACTCTATCTGAAGTTCTCTGGACATGGGATTTTAACATGTTCCCCAAACCAAAAGGAATGAGTGGGAAACAATCAAGGAAACAGATAGAAGCACTTGCATTTGAATGAGTTTCAAGCATGCTTGGGTACTCGTGTGATCTGAGTGACTCAGTTTTGGAATACAACTGTCGCGTGGTGCACCGCGATATCCAGGCACCCCGGAGTTTCTGAAAAAAAATTTTCTGCGATTTTCACGAAACCACTTTTCTTCAACTTGAATTGGGCTAAAAATCCATCCCTGAAAATAAAAATTCTCTGACTACTGTGGAAATGCTGATCCTTACCCTGCCTGGGTGGTCCACTGAGCATTTCCGCAAACTCTATCTGAAGTTCTCTGGACATGGGATTTTGACATGTTCCCCAAACCAAAAGGAATGAGTGGGAAACAATCAAGACAACACATAGAAGCACTTGCATTTGAATGAGTTTCAAGCATGCTTGGGTACTCGTGTGATCTGAGTGACTCAGTTTTGGAATACAACTGTCGCGTGGTGCACTGCGCCATCCAGGCACCCCGGAGTTTCTGAAAAAAAATTTTCTGCGATTTTCACGAAACCACTTTTCTTCAACTTGAATTGGGCTAAAAATCCATCCCTGAAAATAAAAATTCTGTGACTACTGTGGAAATGCTGATCCTTACCCTGCCTGGGTTGTCCACTGAGCATTTCCGCGAACTCTATCTGAAGTTCTCTGGACATGGGATTTTGACATGTTCCCCAAACCAAAAGGAATGAGTGGGAAACAATCAAGGAAACAGATAGAAGCACTTGTATATGAATGAGTTTCAAGCATGCTTGGGTACTCGTGTGATCTGAGTGACTCAGTTTTGGAATACAACTGTCGCGTGGTGCACCGCGACATCCAGGCACCCCGGAGTTTCTGAAAAAAAATTTTCTGCGATTTTCACGAAACCACTTTTCTTCAACTTGAATTGGGCTAAAAATCCATCCCTGAAAATAAAAATTCCCTGAGTAGTGTGGAAATGCTGATCCTTACCCTGCCTGGGTGGTCCACTGAGCATTTCCGCAAACTCTATCTGAAGTTCTCTGGACATGGGATTTTGACATGTTCCCCAAACCAAAAGGAATGAGTGGGAAACAATAAAGACAACAGATAGAAGCACTTGTATATGAATGAGTTTCAAGCATGCTTGGGTACTCGTGTGATCTGAGTGACTCAGTTTTGGAATACAACTGTCGCGTGGTGCACCGCGACATCCAGGCACCCCGGAGTTTCTGAAAAAAAATTTTCTGCGATTTTCACGAAACCACTTTTATTCAACTTGAATTGGGCTAAAAATCCATTCCTGAAAATAAAAATTCCCTGAGTAGTGTGGAAATGCTGATCCTTACCCTGCCTGGGTGGTCCACTGAGCATGTCCGCAAACTCTATCTGAAGTTCTCTGGACATGGGATTTTAACATGTTCCCCAAACCAAAAGGAATGAGTGGGAAACAATCAAGGAAACAGATAGAAGCACTTGCATTTGAATGAGTTTCAAGCATGCTTGGGTACTCGTGTGATCTGAGTGACTCAGTTTTGGAATACAACTGTCGCGTGGTGCACCGCGACATCCAGGCACCCCGGAGTTTCTGAAAAAAAATTTTCTGCGATTTTCACGAAACCACTTTTCTTCAACTTGAATTGGGCTAAAAATCCATCCCTGAAAATAAAAATTATCTGACTACTGTGGAAATGCTGATCCTTACCCTGCCTGTGTGGTCCACTGAGCATTTCCGCGAACTCTATCTGAAGTTCTCTGGGCATGGGATTTTGACATGTTCCCCAAACCAAAAGGAATGAGTGGGAAACAATCAAGACAACAGATAGAAGCACTTGTATATGAATGAGTTTCAAGCATGCTTGGGTACTCGTGTGATCTGAGTGACTCAGTTTTGGAATACAACTGTCGCGTGGTGCACCGCGACATCCAGGAACCCCGGAGTTTCTGAAAAAAAATTTTCTGCGATTTTCACGAAACCACTTTTCTTCAACTTGAATTGGGCTAAAAATAGATCCCTGAAAATAAAAATTCTCTGACTACTGTGGAAATGCTGATCCTTACCCTGCCTGGGTGGTCCACTGAGCATTTCCGCAAACTCTATCTGAAGTTCTCTGGACATGGGATTTTGACATGTTCCCCAAACCAAAAGGAATGAGTGGGAAACAATCAAGACAACACATAGAAGCACTTGCATTTGAATGAGTTTCAAGCATGCTTGGGTACTCGTGTGATCTGAGTGACTCAGTTTTGGAATACAACTGTCGCGTGGTGCACTGCGCCATCCAGGCACCCCGGAGTTTCTGAAAAAAAATTTTCTGCGATTTTCACGAAACCACTTTTCTTCAACTTGAATTGGGCTAAAAATCCATCCCTGAAAATAAAAATTCTGTGACTACTGTGGAAATGCTGATCCTTACCCTGCCTGGGTTGTCCACTGAGCATTTCCGCGAACTCTATCTGAAGTTCTCTGGACATGGGATTTTGACATGTTCCCCAAACCAAAAGGAATGAGTGGGAAACAATCAAGGAAACAGATAGAAGCACTTGTATATGAATGAGTTTCAAGCATGCTTGGGTACTCGTGTGATCTGAGTGACTCAGTTTTGGAATACAACTGTCGCGTGGTGCACCGCGACATCCAGGCACCCCGGAGTTTCTGAAAAAAAATTTTCTGCGATTTTCACGAAACCACTTTTCTTCAACTTGAATTGGGCTAAAAATCCATCCCTGAAAATAAAAATTCTCTGACTACTGTGGAAATGCTGATCCTTACCCTGCCTGGGTGGTCCACTGAGCATTTCTGCGAACTCTATCTGAAGTTCTCTGGGCATGGGATTTTGACATGTTCCCCAAACCAAAAGGAATGAGTGGGAAACAATCAAGACAACAGATAGAAGCACTTGTATATGAATGAGTTTCAAGCATGCTTGGGTACTCGTGTGATCTGAGTGACTCAGTTTTGGAATACAACTGTCGCGTGGTGCACCGCGACATCCAGGAACCCCGGAGTTTCTGAAAAAAAATTTTCTGCGATTTTCACGAAACCACTTTTCTTCAACTTGAATTGGGCTAAAAATCCATCCCTGAAAATAAAAATTCTCTGAGTAGTGTGGAAATGCTGATCCTTACCCTGCCTGGGTGGTCCACTGAGCATTTCCGCGAACTCTATCTGAAGTTCTCTGGGCATGGGATTTTGACATGTTCCCCAAACCAAAAGGAATGAGTGGGAAACAATCAAGACAACAGATAGAAGCACTTGTATATGAATGAGTTTCAAGCATGCTTGGGTTCTCGTGTGATCTGAGTGACTCAGTTTTGGAATACAACTGTCGCACGGTGCACCGCGACCTCCAGGCACCCCGGAGTTTCTGAAAAAAAATTTTCTGCGATTTTCACGAAACCACTTTTCTTCAACTTCAATTGGGCTAGAAATCCATCCCTGAAAATAAAAATTCTCTGAGTAGTGTGGAAATGCTGATCCTTACCCTGCCTGGGTGGTCCACTGAGCATTTCCGCGAACTCTATCCTAAGTTCTCTGGGCATGGGATTTTGACATGTTCCCCAAACCAAAAGGAATGAGTGGGAAACAGTCAAGACAACAGGTAGAAGCACTTGTATATGAATGAGTTTCAAGCATGCTTGGGTACTCGTGTGATCTGAGTGACTCAGTTTTGGAATACAACTGTCGCGTGGTGCACCGCGACATCCAGGCACCCCGGAGTTTCTGAAAAAAAATTTTCTGCGATTTTCACGAAACCACTTTTCTTCAACTTGAATTGGGCTAAAAATCCATCCCTGAAAATAAAAATTCTCTGAGTAGTGTGGAAATGCTGATCCTTACCCTGCCTGGGTGGTCCACTGAGCATTTCCGCGAACTCTATCTGAAGTTCTCTGGGCATGGGATTTTGACATGTTCCCCAAACCAAAAGGAATGAGTGGGAAACAATCAAGACAACAGATAGAAGCACTTGTATATGAATGAGTTTCAAGCATGCTTGGGTTCTCGTGTGATCTGAGTGACTCAGTTTTGGAATACAACTGTCGCACGGTGCACCGCGACCTCCAGGCACCCCGGAGTTTCTGAAAAAAAATTTTCTGCGATTTTCACGAAACCACTTTTCTTCAACTTCAATTGGGCTAGAAATCCATCCCTGAAAATAAAAATTCTCTGAGTAGTGTGGAAATGCTGATCCTTACCCTGCCTGGGTGGTCCACTGAGCATTTCCGCGAACTCTATCCTAAGTTCTCTGGGCATGGGATTTTGACATGTTCCCCAAACCAAAAGGAATGAGTGGGAAACAGTCAAGACAACAGGTAGAAGCACTTGTATATGAATGAGTTTCAAGCATGCTTGGGTACTCGTGTGATCTGAGTGACTCAGTTTTGGAATACAACTGTCGCACGGTGCACCGCGACATCCAGGCACCCCGGAGTTTCTGAAAAAAAAATTTCTGCGATTTTCACGAAACCACTTTTCTTCAACTTGAATTGGGCTAAAAATCCATCCCTGAAAATAAAAATTCTCTGACTACTGTGGAAATGCTGATCCTTACCCTGCCTGGGTGGTCCACTGAGCATTTCCGCGAACTCTATCTGAAGTTCTCTGGGCATGGGATTTTGACATGTTCCCCAAACCAAAAGGAATGAGTGGGAAACAATCAAGACAACAGATAGAAGCACTTGTATATGAATGAGTTTCAAGTATGCTTGGGTTCTCGTGTGATCTGAGTGACTCAGTTTTGGAATACAACTGTCGCACGGTGCACCGCGACCTCCAGGCACCCCGGAGTTTCTGAAAAAAAATTTTCTGCGATTTTCACGAAACCACTTTTCTTCAACTTCAATTGGGCTAGAAATCCATCCCTGAAAATAAAAATTCTCTGAGTAGTGTGGAAATGCTGATCCTTACCCTGCCTGGGTGGTCCACTGAGCATTTCCGCGAACTCTATCTGAAGTTCTCTGGGCATGGGATTTTGACATGTTCCCCAAACCAAAAGGAATGAGTGGGAAACAATCAAGACAACAGATAGAAGCACTTGTATATGAATGAGTTTCAAGCATGCTTGGGTTCTCGTGTGATCTGAGTGACTCAGTTTTGGAATACAACTGTCGCACGGTGCACCGCGACCTCCAGGCACCCCGGAGTTTCTGAAAAAAAATTTTCTGCGATTTTCACGAAACCACTTTTCTTCAACTTCAATTGGGCTAGAAATCCATCCCTGAAAATAAAAATTCTCTGAGTAGTGTGGAAATGCTGATCCTTACCCTGCCTGGGTGGTCCACTGAGCATTTCCGCGAACTCTATCCTAAGTTCTCTGGGCATGGGATTTTGACATGTTCCCCAAACCAAAAGGAATGAGTGGGAAACAGTCAAGACAACAGGTAGAAGCACTTGTATATGAATGAGTTTCAAGCATGCTTGGGTACTCGTGTGATCTGAGTGACTCAGTTTTGGAATACAACTGTCGCACGGTGCACCGCGACATCCAGGCACCCCGGAGTTTCTGAAAAAAAAATTTCTGCGATTTTCACGAAACCACTTTTCTTCAACTTGAATTGGGCTAAAAATCCATCCCTGAAAATAAAAATTCTCTGACTACTGTGGAAATGCTGATCCTTACCCTGCCTGGGTGGTCCACTGAGCATTTCCGCAAACTCTATCTGAAGTTCTCTGGGCATGGGATTTTGACATGTTCCCCAAACCAAAAGGAATGAGTGGGAAACAATCAAGACAACAGATAGAAGCACTTGTATATGAATGAGTTTCAAGTATGCTTGGGTTCTCGTGTGATCTGAGTGACTCAGTTTTGGAATACAACTGTCGCACGGTGCACCGCGACCTCCAGGCACCCCGGAGTTTCTGAAAAAAAATTTTCTGCGATTTTCACGAAACCACTTTTCTTCAACTTCAATTGGGCTAGAAATCCATCCCTGAAAATAAAAATTCTCTGAGTAGTGTGGAAATGCTGATCCTTACCCTGCCTGGGTGGTCCACTGAGCATTTCCGCGAACTCTATCTGAAGTTCTCTGGGCATGGGATTTTGACATGTTCCCCAAACCAAAAGGAATGAGTGGGAAACAATCAAGACAACAGATAGAATCACTTATATATGAATGAGTTTCAAGCATGCTTGGGTACTCGTGTGATCTGAGTGACTCAGTTTTGGAATACAACTGTCGCGTGGTGCACCGCGACATCCAGGCACCCCGGAGTTTCTGAAAAAAAAATTTCTGCGATTTTCACGAAACCACTTTTCTTCAACTTGAATTGGGCTAAAAATCCATCCCTGAAAATAAAAATTCTCTGACTACTGTGGAAATGCTGATCCTTACCCTGCCTGGGTTGTCCACTGAGCATTTCCGCGAACTCTATCTGAAGTTCTCTGGGCATGGGATTTTGACATGTTCCCCAAACCAAAAGGAATGAATGGGAAACAATCAAGACAACAGATAGAAGCACTTGTATATGAATGAGTTTCAAGCATGCTTGGGTACTCGTGTGATCTGAGTGACTCAGTTTTGGAATACAACTGTCGCACGGTGCACCGCGACCTCCAGGCACCCCGGAGTTTCTGAAAAAAAATTTTCTGCGATTTTCACGAAACCACTTTTCTTCAACTTGAATTGGGCTAAAAATCCATCCCTGAAAATAAAAATTCTCTGAGTAGTGTGGAAATGCTGATCCTTACCCTGCCTGGGTGGTCCACTGAGCATTTCCGCGAACTCTATCTGAAGTTCTCTGGGCATGGGATTTTGACATGTTCCCCAAACCAAAAGGAATGAGTGGGAAACAATCAAGACAACAGATAGAAGCACTTGTATATGAATGAGTTTCCAGCATGCTTGGGTTCTCGTGTGATCTGAGTGACTCAGTTTTGGAATACAACTGTCGCACGGTGCACCGCGACCTCCAGGCACCCCGGGGTTTCTGAAAAAAAATTTTCTGCGATTTTCACGAAACCACTTTTCTTCAACTTCAATTGGGCTAGAAATCCATCCCTGAAAATAAAAATTCTCTGAGTAGTGTGGAAATGCTGATCCTTACCCTGCCGGGGTGGTCCACTGAGCATTTCCGCGAACTCTATCTGAAGTTCTCTGGGCATGGGATTTTGACATGTTCCCCAAACCAAAAGGAATGAGTGGGAAACAGTCAAGACAACAGGTAGAAGCATTTGTATATGAATGAGTTTCAAGCATGCTTGGGTACTCGTGTGATCTGAGTGACTCAGTTTTGGAATACAACTGTCGCACGGTGCACCGCGACATCCAGGCACCCCGGAGTTTCTGAAAAAAAATTTTCTGCGATTTTCACGAAACCACTTTTCTTCAACTTGAATTGGGCTAAAAATCCATCCCTGAAAATAAAAATTCTCTGACTACTGTGGAAATGCTGATCCTTACCCTGCCTGGGTGGTCCACTGAGCATTTCCGCGAACTCTATCTGAAGTTCTCTGGGCATGGGATTTTGACATGTTCCCCAAACCAAAAGGAATGAGTGGGAAACAATCAAGACAACAGATAGAAGCACTTGTATATGAATGAGTTTCAAGCATGCTTGGGTACTCGTGTGATCTGAGTGACTCAGTTTTGGAATACAACTGTCGCGTGGTGCACCGCGACATCCAGGCACCCCGGAGTTTCTGAAAAAAAATTTTCTGCGATTTTCACGAAACCACTTTTCTTCAACTTGAATTGGGCTAAAAATCCATCCCTGAAAATAAAAATTCTCTGACTACTGTGGAAATGCTGATCCTTACCCTGCCTGGGTGGTCCACTGAGCATTTCCGCGAACTCTATCTGAAGTTCTCTGGGCATGGGATTTTGACATGTTCCCCAAACCAAAAGGAATGAGTGGGAAACAATCAAGACAACAGATAGAAGCACTTATATATGAATGAGTTTCAAGCATGCTTGGGTACTCGTGTGATCTGAGTGACTCAGTTTTGGAATACAACTGTCGCGTGGTGCACCGCGACATCCAGGCACCCCGGAGTTTCTGAAAAAAAATTTTCTGCGATTTTCACGAAACCACTTTTCTTCAACTTGAATTGGGCTAAAAATCCATCCCTGAAAATAAAAATTCTCTGAGTAGTGTGGAAATGCTGATCCTTACCCTGCCTGGGTGGTCCACTGAGCATTTCCGCGAACTCTATCTGAAGTTCTCTGGGCATGGGATTTTGACATGTTCCCCAAACCAAAAGGAATGAGTGGGAAACAATCAAGACAACAGATAGAAGCACTTGTATATGAATGAGTTTCAAGCATGCTTGGGTTCTCGTGTGATCTGAGTGACTCAGTTTTGGAATACAACTGTCGCACGGTGCACCGCGACCTCCAGGCACCCCGGAGTTTCTGAAAAAAAATTTTCTGCGATTTTCACGAAACCACTTTTCTTCAACTTCAATTGGGCTAGAAATCCATCCCTGAAAATAAAAATTCTCTGAGTAGTGTGGAAATGCTGATCCTTACCCTGCCTGGGTGGTCCACTGAGCATTTCCGCGAACTCTATCTGAAGTTCTCTGGACATGGGATTTTGACATGTTCCCCAAACCAAAAGGAATGAGTGGGAAACAGTCAAGACAACAGGTAGAAGCACTTGTATATGAATGAGTTTCAAGCATGCTTGGTTACTCGTGTGATCTGAGTGACTCAGTTTTGGAATACAACTGTCGCACGGTGCACCGCGACATCCAGGCACCCCGGAGTTTCTGAAAAAAAAATTTCTGCGATTTTCATGAAACCACTTTTCTTCAACTTGAATTGGGCTAAAAATCCATCCCTGAAAATAAAAATTCTCTGACTACTGTGGAAATGCTGATCCTTACCCTGCCTGGGTGGTCCACTGAGCATTTCCGCGAACTCTATCTGAAGTTCTCTGGGCATGGGATTTTGACATGTTCCCCAAACCAAAAGGAATGAGTGGGAAACAATCAAGACAACAGATAGAAGCACTTGTATATGAATGAGTTTCAAGCATGCTTGGGTTCTCGTGTGATCTGAGTGACTCAGTTTTGGAATACAACTGTCGCACGGTGCACCGCGACCTCCAGGCACCCCGGAGTTTCTGAAAAAAAATTTTCTGCGATTTTCACGAAACCACTTTTCTTCAACTTCAATTGGGCTAGAAATCCATCCCTGAAAATAAAAATTCTCTGAGTAGTGTGGAAATGCTGATCCTTACCCTGCCTGGGTGGTCCACTGAGCATTTCCGCGAACTCTATCTGAAGTTCTCTGGGCATGGGATTTTGACATGTTCCCCAAACCAAAAGGAATGAGTGGGAAACAATCAAGACAACAGATAGAATCACTTATATATGAATGAGTTTCAAGCATGCTTGGGTACTCGTGTGATCTGAGTGACTCAGTTTTGGAATACAACTGTCGCGTGGTGCACCGCGACATCCAGGCACCCCGGAGTTTCTGAAAAAAAAATTTCTGCGATTTTCACGAAACCACTTTTCTTCAACTTGAATTGGGCTAAAAATCCATCCCTGAAAATAAAAATTCTCTGACTACTGTGGAAATGCTGATCCTTACCCTGCCTGTGTGGTCCACTGAGCATTTCCGCGAACTCTATCTGAAGTTCTCTGGGCATGGGATTTTGACAAGTTCCCCAAACCAAAAGGAATGAATGGGAAACAATCAAGACAACAGATAGAAGCACTTGTATATGAATGAGTTTCAAGCATGCTTGGGTACTCGTGTGATCTGAGTGACTCAGTTTTGGAATACAACTGTCGCACGGTGCACCGCAACCTCCAGGCACCCCGGAGTTTCTGAAAAAAAATTTTCTGCGATTTTCACGAAACCACTTTTCTTCAACTTGAATTGGGCTAAAAATCCATCCCTGAAAATAAAAATTCTCTGAGTAGTGTGGAAATGCTGATCCTTACCCTGCCTGGGTGGTCCACTGAGCATTTCCGCGAACTCTATCTGAAGTTCTCTGGGCATGGGATTTTGACATGTTCCCCAAACCAAAAGGAATGAGTGGGAAACAATCAAGACAACAGATAGAAGCACTTGTATATGAATGAGTTTCAAGCATGCTTGGGTTCTCGTGTGATCTGAGTGACTCAGTTTTGGAATACAACTGTCGCACGGTGCACCGCGACCTCCAGGCACCCCGGGGTTTCTGAAAAAAAATTTTCTGCGATTTTCACGAAACCACTTTTCTTCAACTTCAATTGGGCTAGAAATCCATCCCTGAAAATAAAAATTCTCTGAGTAGTGTGGAAATGCTGATCCTTACCCTGCCGGGGTGGTCCACTGAGCATTTCCGCGAACTCTATCTGAAGTTCTCTGGGCATGGGATTTTGACATGTTCCCCAAACCAAAAGGAATGAGTGGGAAACAGTCAAGACAACAGGTAGAAGCATTTGTATATGAATGAGTTTCAAGCATGCTTGGGTACTCGTGTGATCTGAGTGACTCAGTTTTGGAATACAACTGTCGCACGGTGCACCGCGACATCCAGGCACCCCGGAGTTTCTGAAAAAAAATTTTCTGCGATTTTCACGAAACCACTTTTCTTCAACTTGAATTGGGCTAAAAATCCATCCCTGAAAATAAAAATTCTCTGACTACTGTGGAAATGCTGATCCTTACCCTGCCTGGGTGGTCCACTGAGCATTTCCGCGAACTCTATCTGAAGTTCTCTGGGCATGGGATTTTGACATGTTCCCCAAACCAAAAGGAATGAGTGGGAAACAATCAAGACAACAGATAGAAGCACTTGTATATGAATGAGTTTCAAGCATGCTTGGGTACTCGTGTGATCTGAGTGACTCAGTTTTGGAATACAACTGTCGCGTGGTGCACCGCGACATCCAGGCACCCCGGAGTTTCTGAAAAAAAATTTTCTGCGATTTTCACGAAACCACTTTTCTTCAACTTGAATTGGGCTAAAAATCCATCCCTGAAAATAAAAATTCTCTGACTACTGTGGAAATGCTGATCCTTACCCTGCCTGGGTGGTCCACTGAGCATTTCCGCGAACTCTATCTGAAGTTCTCTGGGCATGGGATTTTGACATGTTCCCCAAACCAAAAGGAATGAGTGGGAAACAATCAAGACAACAGATAGAAGCACTTATATATGAATGAGTTTCAAGCATGCTTGGGTACTCGTGTGATCTGAGTGACTCAGTTTTGGAATACAACTGTCGCGTGGTGCACCGCGACATCCAGGCACCCCGGAGTTTCTGAAAAAAAATTTTCTGCGATTTTCACGAAACCACTTTTCTTCAACTTGAATTGGGCTAAAAATCCATCCCTGAAAATAAAAATTCTCTGAGTAGTGTGGAAATGCTGATCCTTACCCTGCCTGGGTGGTCCACTGAGCATTTCCGCGAACTCTATCTGAAGTTCTCTGGGCATGGGATTTTGACATGTTCCCCAAACCAAAAGGAATGAGTGGGAAACAATCAAGACAACAGATAGAAGCACTTGTATATGAATGAGTTTCAAGCATGCTTGGGTTCTCGTGTGATCTGAGTGACTCAGTTTTGGAATACAACTGTCGCACGGTGCACCGCGACCTCCAGGCACCCCGGAGTTTCTGAAAAAAAATTTTCTGCGATTTTCACGAAACCACTTTTCTTCAACTTCAATTGGGCTAGAAATCCATCCCTGAAAATAAAAATTCTCTGAGTAGTGTGGAAATGCTGATCCTTACCCTGCCTGGGTGGTCCACTGAGCATTTCCGCGAACTCTATCTGAAGTTCTCTGGACATGGGATTTTGACATGTTCCCCAAACCAAAAGGAATGAGTGGGAAACAGTCAAGACAACAGGTAGAAGCACTTGTATATGAATGAGTTTCAAGCATGCTTGGTTACTCGTGTGATCTGAGTGACTCAGTTTTGGAATACAACTGTCGCACGGTGCACCGCGACATCCAGGCACCCCGGAGTTTCTGAAAAAAAAATTTCTGCGATTTTCATGAAACCACTTTTCTTCAACTTGAATTGGGCTAAAAATCCATCCCTGAAAATAAAAATTCTCTGACTACTGTGGAAATGCTGATCCTTACCCTGCCTGGGTGGTCCACTGAGCATTTCCGCGAACTCTATCTGAAGTTCTCTGGGCATGGGATTTTGACATGTTCCCCAAACCAAAAGGAATGAGTGGGAAACAATCAAGACAACAGATAGAAGCACTTGTATATGAATGAGTTTCAAGCATGCTTGGGTTCTCGTGTGATCTGAGTGACTCAGTTTTGGAATACAACTGTCGCACGGTGCACCGCGACCTCCAGGCACCCCGGAGTTTCTGAAAAAAAATTTTCTGCGATTTTCACGAAACCACTTTTCTTCAACTTCAATTGGGCTAGAAATCCATCCCTGAAAATAAAAATTCTCTGAGTAGTGTGGAAATGCTGATCCTTACCCTGCCTGGGTGGTCCACTGAGCATTTCCGCGAACTCTATCTGAAGTTCTCTGGGCATGGGATTTTGACATGTTCCCCAAACCAAAAGGAATGAGTGGGAAACAATCAAGACAACAGATAGAATCACTTATATATGAATGAGTTTCAAGCATGCTTGGGTACTCGTGTGATCTGAGTGACTCAGTTTTGGAATACAACTGTCGCGTGGTGCACCGCGACATCCAGGCACCCCGGAGTTTCTGAAAAAAAAATTTCTGCGATTTTCACGAAACCACTTTTCTTCAACTTGAATTGGGCTAAAAATCCATCCCTGAAAATAAAAATTCTCTGACTACTGTGGAAATGCTGATCCTTACCCTGCCTGTGTGGTCCACTGAGCATTTCCGCGAACTCTATCTGAAGTTCTCTGGGCATGGGATTTTGACAAGTTCCCCAAACCAAAAGGAATGAATGGGAAACAATCAAGACAACAGATAGAAGCACTTGTATATGAATGAGTTTCAAGCATGCTTGGGTACTCGTGTGATCTGAGTGACTCAGTTTTGGAATACAACTGTCGCACGGTGCACCGCAACCTCCAGGCACCCCGGAGTTTCTGAAAAAAAATTTTCTGCGATTTTCACGAAACCACTTTTCTTCAACTTGAATTGGGCTAAAAATCCATCCCTGAAAATAAAAATTCTCTGAGTAGTGTGGAAATGCTGATCCTTACCCTGCCTGGGTGGTCCACTGAGCATTTCCGCGAACTCTATCTGAAGTTCTCTGGGCATGGGATTTTGACATGTTCCCCAAACCAAAAGGAATGAATGGGAAACAGTCAAGACAACAGGTAGAAGCACTTGTATATGAATGAGTTTCAAGCATGCTTGGGTACTCGTGTGATCTGAGTGACTCAGTTTTGGAATACAACTGTCGCACGGTGCACCGCGACCTCCAGGCACCCCGGAGTTTCTGAAAAAAATTTTTTGCGATTTTCACGAAACCACTTTTCTTCAACTTCAATTGGGCTAGAAATCCATCCCTGAAAATAAAAATTCTCTGAGTAGTGTGGAAATGCTGATCCTTACCCTGCCTGGGTGGTCCTCTGAGCATTTCCGCGAACTCTATCTGAAGTTCTCTGGGCATGGGATTTTGACATGTTCCCCAAACCAAAAGGAATGAGTGGGAAACAATCAAGGAAATAGATAGAAGCACTTGTATATGAATGAGTTTCAAGCATGCTTGGGTACTCGTGTGATCTGAGTGACTCAGTTTTGGAATACAACTGTCGCGTGGTGCACCGCGACCTCCAGGCACCCCGGAGTTTCTGAAAAAAAATTTTCAGCGATTTTCACGAAACCACTTTTCTTCAACTTGAATTGGGCTAAAAATCCATCCCTGAAAATAAAAATTCTCTGAGTAGTGTGTTAATGCTGATCCTTACCCTACCTGGGGTGTCCACTGAGCATTTCCGCGAACTCTAGTTGAAGTTCTCTGGGCATGGGATTTTGACATGTTCCCCAAACCAAAAGGAATGAGTGGGAAACAGTCAAGGAAACAGATAGAAGCACTTGCATTTGAATTAGTTTCAAGCATGCTTGGGTGATCTGATTAATTCAGTTTTGGAATACAACTGTCGCTTGGTGCACCGCGACCTCCAGGCACCCCGGAGTTTCTGAAAAAAAATTTCTGCGATTTTCACGAAACCACTTTCCTTCACTTTGATTTGGGCTAAAAATCCATTCCTGAAAATACAATTCTCTAAGTAGTGTGTTAATGCTGATCCTTACCCAACCTGGGGGTCCACTGAGCATTTCCACGAACTCTATCTGAAGTTTTCTGGGCACCGGATTTTGACATGTTCCCCAAACCAAGAGGAATGAGTGGGAAACAATCAAGACCACGTATAGAAGCACTTGCATTTGAATCAAGTACCCAGTATGAGTTTCAATCATGCTGGGTACTTGTATGATCCGACTGACTCAGTTTTGGAATACAACTTCCGCACGGCGTATCACGACAAGCAGGCACCCCGGAGTTTCTGAAAAAAAATTTTCAGCTAGGATCACGAAACCACTTTTCTTCAACATGTCTTGGGCCAAAAATCCATTCCTGAAAATATAAATGTTCTAAGTAGTGTGTAAATGCCGGAACTGTTAGACGGCTGGTCTGCTCTGGGTTTTACTCTTCCAATCCGGACCTATGGAAGTCTGATCTGCTTCTTGTTTTACTCTAGCAGTCTGGATCACATGGAAGTCTGGTCTGTCTTGGGATTTACTTTACAATTCCCGATTCCATGGTAGTCGGATCTTCTCGAGTTTTTCTTTAAGTTTTAACCTAGCAGTGTGGATCCCTTAGAAGTCTATTCCGCTCCGGGATTTATTCTTACAGTCCGGATCCCAGGGAAGTCTGATCCGTTTCAGGATTTACTCTACTAGTCCAGAGTAAGTGGAAGTCTGATTCCCTCTGGGTTTTATTCTATCAGTCTAGATCCCATGGAAGATTGAACCACTCCGATATTTACTCTACCCTTAGGGATCCCATGGGAGTCAGATCCTCTCCAGGTTTTACTCTACCAGACCTGAACCCATGGAAGTTGGATCTGCTCTAGGTTTTACTCTTCCAGCTTGGATCCCATGGAAGTTTGATCCACTCTGGTTTTTTCTCTACCAATCCGGACCCATGGAAGTCTGATCCACTCCTGGTTTTACTCTAGCAGTCTGGATCCAATGGAAGTCTGATCTGCTTTGGGTTTTACTCTTGCAGACCGGATCCCATGGAAGACTGATCTGAGCCAAGTTTTACTCTACCAGTCCAGATCCCATGGGAATCTGCTCCAGTCCACATTTTACTCTACAAGTCCAGATCTTTTGGAATTCTGATCCGCTCTGGGTTTTGCTGTAGCAGTCCGGATCCCATGGAGTTATGATCTGCTCCAGGTTTTACTCTACCAGTCCGGATCCCATGGAAGTCTGATCCACTTCGGATTTTATTCTGCCAGTCCGGATCCAGTGGAAATCTGATCTGCTCCGCAGTTTTAATCTACTGGTCCGAATTCCTTTGAAGTCTGATCCTCTCCATCTTTTATTCTGCCAGTCCACATCCCATGGAAGTCTGATCCGCTCTAGGATTTACTCTACTAGTCCGGATACTATGGAAGTCTGATCCACTCCGAGTTTTAATCTACTGGTTCGAATTCCTTTGAAGTCTGATCCTCTCCAGCTTTTATTCTACCAGTCCACATCCCATGGAAGTCTGATCTGCTCTAGGATTTAATCTACTAGTCCGGTTCCTATGGAAGTCTGATCCACTCAGAGTTTTACTCTTCCAATCCGCATCCCATGGATCTGATCCGGTCCAGGTTTTACACTTCCAGTCCGGATCCCATGGAAGTCTGATCCGCTCCTGGTTTCACTCTTCCAGTCTGGATCCCATGGATGTCAGATCCGGTCTAGGTTTCACTCCAGTAATCCAGATCTGGTCTGATAAATCTGATCCTCCCCGGGTTTTATATACCAGTCTGGACCCCAATGAAGTCTGATCTGCTCTGGGTTTTACTCTAGTAGTTTGGATCCCATGGAAGTCTGATCCGTGTCGGTTTTTACTTTTCCAGTTTGGATCCCATGGTAGTCGGATCTGTTCCAGGTTTATTCTAGTTACAAGTTTGGATCCCATGGACGTCTGAGCCATACCAGGTTTTACTCTTCCAGTCCGGATCCCATGGAAATCTGAGCCGCTCCAGGTTTAACTCGACAAGTCCGGATTATTTGGAAGTCTGATCCGCTCCGAGTTTTACACTTCCAGTTTGGGTCCCATGGAAGTCTGATCCGCTCTGTGTTTTACTCTACCAGTCCTGATTCCTTGGAAATCTGATCCGCTCTGGGTTTTACGCTAGCATTCCGGATCCCATGGAAGTCTGATCCACTCCGGGTTTTAAACTAGCAGTCCAGATCCCATGGAAGACTGATCCTCTCCGGGTTTTAATCTAGTAGTCTGGACCCCATGGATGTCTGATCCACCCCTGCATTTCGGATCCGATGGGGATCTGACCTGCTCTGGGTTTTACTGTAGCTGCGAGTTCAGATACCTTTGAAGTGTGATCCATTCCAGGATTTACTCTTCCAGACCTTATTGCTTGGAAGTCTGATCCACACTGGGTTTTACTCTTACATTCCGGATCCCATGGAAGTATGATCCGATACGGGTTTTACTCCTCCAGTCCAGATCCCATGGAAATCTGATCCGCTTTGAGTTTTACTGTAGCAGTCCGGATCCCTTAGAAGTCTGGTCCGCTCCTGGTTTTACTCTAGCAGTCTGGATCACATCGAAGTCTGGTCTGTCCTGGGATTAACTTTACAATTCCCGATCCCATTGGAGTCGGATCCGCTCGGGTTTTGCTTTAAGTTTTAACCTAGCAGTCTGGATCCCTTAGAAGTCTGATCCGCTCCGGGTTTTATTCTTCCAGTCCGGATCCCATGGAAGTCTGATCTGGCCCGGGATTTACTCTACCATTCCAGATCCCATGCGGGTCAGATCTGCTCCAGGTTTAATCTAGCTACAAGTTCGGATCCCATGGAAGTCTGATCCATTCCAGGATTTACTCTACTAGTCCGGAGTCAGTGGAATTCAGATCCGCTCCAGGTTTTACTGTATCTGTCTAGATCCCATGGAAGTATTATCCGCTCTAGGTTTTACTCTACCACTACTAAGGTTTCCTCGGCCTGAGCTACATATCTAGTTAGGAATTTATCTGACATTGTTTGTTCTTGTGACCCCCTGGATTTCTGACCTACCGCTTCTTATCTCCGACCTCGCTCTAGCATCACGACTTGGATTACGTTCACCTAGGAATTCAGTGTTCTCTCTCACACTCCTCATAGGGTCTTTTCCCTACCTTTTCCCCTCGGAGTACATAACATTAACTTTTTATTTTTTTCAGGAGTGTCATTAATTTTTTTCTTGTGATCTGTGATTATTTTGACCAAATAAAACAGAGCTACTGTCAAGGTTGCTGTTATGTTTGGTTGTACAACATGTAATCAGTGAAGTGCTTTTTTTTATTGTGTTGACTTTATATATGTCTGATCCGGTTCGGGATTTACTTCACCAGTCCGGATTGCTTGGAAGTCTGATCCGGTTCGGGTTTTACTCTACCATTCCGGATCCCGTTGAAGTATGATCCGCTCCGGGTTTCGATCTACCAGTTTGGATACTAGTCTATTCGGATACTAGACTTTAGCCTACGAGTCCAGATCCCTTGGATTTCTGATCCGCTCCAGGATTTACTCTACCCATCCGGATCCCATGGAAGTAAAATCCGCTCCGTGTTTTACTCTACCATTCCGGATTCCTTTGAAGACTGATCCGCTCCAGGTTTTCCTCTACCAGTCCAGATCCCTTGGATTTCTGATCCGCTCCGGGATTTACTCTACCGGTCCGGATCCCATGAAAGTCTGATTCACTCTGGGTTTTACACTACCAGCCTGGATTGCTTAGAAGTCTGATCTGGTTCTGGTTTTACTCTACCATTCCTGATCCCATAGAAGTGTGATCTGCTCTGGGTTTAGATCTACCAGTTCGGATACTAGTCTATCTGGATACTAGTATTTAGTCAACGAGTCCGGATCCCTTGGTTGTCTGATCCGCTCCAGGATTGACTCTACCGGTCTGGATCCCATGGAAGTAAGATCCGCTCCATGTTTTACTCTACCAATCTGGATAACTGTTATTATCACCGCCGTCTACATCCCCACTGATGCTAATGGTAGAGAAGCGCTAGAGGTACTGCACACTGCAATAAACAAACTGGAATCTGCACATCCCGACGCAACCTTTATCGTTGTGGGTGACTTTAATCAAACAAATCTCAAATCCGTTCTCCCAAAATACCATCAGCATGTCTCCTTCCCAACAAGAGGAGAAAACACTCTGGACCATGTTTACACCAAGATTCAGAAAGCTTACAAGGCAGTACCCATCCCCCACTGTGGAAACTCAGACCACATCACTCTGTTTCTCCTCCCGGCATACAGACAGCTGAACAGGCGAGTGAAACCAGTGGTCAGAACAATGAAAGTGTGGCCTGAAGGAGCTGAATCGGTCCTACAGGACTGTTTTGAATGCACTGACTGGAATGTGTTTAAAGAGGCAGCCACACAAGGATCATACACCGACATACAGGAATATGTATCATCAGTCACTAGCTATATCAGGAAATGTGCTGACGATGTCACACTCACAAAAGAAATAAAAACTTTTCCTAACCAGAAACCATGGATGAACAGTGAAGTTCGCACCCTAATCAAAGCAAGGGATGCAGCATTCAAATCGGGCAATAAATCAGAACTAAGGTCAGCCAGGATCAATCTTAACAATGGTATTAAACATGCAAAAAACACGCTCAAACAGGAATTAGAGGAACACTTCACCACTAATGACCCAAGGGATATGTAGCAAGGTATACAGGCCCTCACAGACTACAAGAGGAAGAACATCTGTGCACCCGCCCATGATGCCTCCCTGCCTAACGAGCTCAACACCTTCTATGCTCGGTTTGAAGCCAACAACACAGAACCAGTCATCAGAACTGCACCCTCCGCAGCTGACCAGCTGCTCTCACTGTCTGCAGATGAGGTGAGGAGATCTCTGCTAAAAGTGAACACGCAAGGCTGCAGGGCCCGACGGTGGGTGTATTCACAGACATTTTCAACATGTCTCTGGCCCAAGCCGTAGTCCCCACCTGCTTCAAGACAACCACCATCATCCCAATACCAAAGAAAACCACAGTGACATGTCTTAATGACTACCGACCAGTGGCACTAACACCTGTCATCATGAAGTGCTTTGAGAGTTCGGTCATGAAGCACATTAAAGACACCATTCCAAACACAGTGGACCCGTACCAGTTTGCTTACCGGTCCAACAGATCCACAGACAACACAATCTCCATTGCCATGCACACTGCCCTATCCCATCTGGACAAAAAGAACACATACACAAGACTACTATTCATTGACTTCAGCTCAGCTTTTAACACTATCATCCCAGAGAAACTCAAACTAGTCAAGAAACTCAGTGCACTGGATCTCAACACCACCCTCTGCAACTGGATTCGGGACTTTCTGACAGGCAAACCTCAGGCTGTCAGGCTTGGAAACCACACCTCCAGCACACTAACTCTGAACACTGGGGTCCCTCATGGGTGTGTGCTTAGTCCATTGTTCTACTCCCTCTATACCCATGACTGTAAGGCCAAACACAACACCAACTCCATCATCAAGTTTGCGGATGACACCACAGTTGTAGGTCTGATCACAGACAATGATGAGAGGGCCTACAGGGAGGAGGTCAATCTCCTTACAACGTGGTGTGATGACAACAACCTCACCCTCAACGTCAGCAAAACCAAAGAGCTGATCATTGATTTCAGGAAACTGCAAACTGGACATGCCCCTATCCACATCAACGGGACTGAAGTGGAAAGAGTCAGCAACTTTAAATTCCTTGGCGTCCATATCACCGAGGACCTCACATGGTCTCTCAACACCACCTGTCTGATCAAGAAAGCGCAACAGCGCCTGTACTTCCTAAGACAGTTGAAGAAGACTAGGATATGTCCCAGATCCTCACTAACTTTTACAGATGCACTACAGAAAGCACACTGACAGGCTGCATCACAGTGTGGTATGGCAACTGCAGTGCTGCTGACCGCAAAGCCCTACAGCGGGTGGTGAAAACTGCCCAGTCCATCACTGGGGTTGCCCTCCCATCTATACAGGACATTTATGACAGACGGTGCTTGAGGAAAGCTTTAAGCATCATCAAAGACCCCACACACCCCAGCTACAGACTTTATGATCTGCTACCATCTGGAAAATGGTACCGGAGCATTTGGGCCCAGACTCCCAGACTCAGAGACAGTTTTTACTATCAAACTATTAAACTCCCAGCCTCTCTCACTCTCACCTCACCTCTCACCTATGATCTGAACCTCACAGTGCTTTCTTTCTTACCAAAAACCCAAACACACATTGAAAATCTACTTCTACCATACATGTCAAAAGCTCACTCCCCGTAATTTCTATCCCTTTATTTCATTCTGTTGATGCATGTTTTTGCACATAACCTGTTACCTTTTTGCTGTTTTGCACATTGCCTGTTGTTGTTTTTTGCACATTGCCTGTTTGTTGTTTTCGCACACTGCCTGTTGTCTCTGTCTTTCTTTTGTTATACAATTGTATTGTTGTTGTTTTTTTCTTTGTACTACTTATGTCCGAGAGCTAGCTAAATAGCATTTTGTTATACCATATACCTGTATATGAGTATAATGACAATAAACTTGAACTAACACTCTGAATCCAATGGAAATCATATCCAGTCCAGATTTCACTCTACCGGCCCAGATCCCATTGAAGTCTGATCCACCTCGGGTTTTACTCTACCAGTCCGGATTGCTTGGAAATGTGATTTGGTCTGGGATTTACTCTTCCAGTCTGGATCCCATTAAAGTCTGATGCAATCTGGGTTTTACTCTAACACACTGGATCCCATGGAAGCCTGATCTGCTCCAGGTTTCACTTTACCAGTTCGGATCCCTTCAAAATCTGATCCGCTCCGGGTTTTACTCTACCAGTCTGGATCCCATGGAAGATTGATATGAGCCGGGTTTTACTCTACTATTCCGGATCATATGGAAGTCTGATACTCTCCGGGTTTTATTCTAACAGTCCGGATCCCATCGAAGTGTGATCTGCTCTGGGTTTTTCTCTACCATTCCTGATCCCATGAGAGTCTTTTCCGCTTCAGGTTTTACTCTACCACTATTAAGGTTTCTTCAGCCTGAGCTGCGTATCTAGTTAGCGATTTTATCTGACTTATCGTTTGTTCTTGTGACCCCCTGGGTTTCTGACCTACCACTTCTTATCTCCGACCTCGATCTAGCCTCGAGGTCGGAGCCTCGAGCCTTCCTAGGATTACATTCGCCTAGGAATTCAGTTTTCTCTCTCACACTCCACACAGGATCTTTTCCATACCTTTTTCCCCCAGAGTACGTAACATTAACTTTTTATTTTTTTAAGGAGCGTAATTTATTTTTTTCATGTGATTTGTGATTATTTTGACCAAATGAAACAGAGCTACTGTCAAGGTTGCTGCTATGTTTGGTTACACAACATGTAATCAGTGAGGTGTTTTTTATGGTGTTGACTTTATACAGATGCAGCCATTTAAAATGCGCGGTACAAACCCGTACCTCATGCAGCTACCCACAAGCCACTGCGGTGTACCGAGGTGCACGATTGGCTGGCCAAAATGACTGACAGGGGCACTCGTGGTGCATTGGTCATTAGTGAAAAGATTTAATCATTTAATCTCTTTACTGTGCAAGTATTGAATATTTATATAGAATTTTACAACTAAAGGGAAATTTTAGTAGCTGAGCATAAACAGAAGAGGAGCATAACGTGTCTGATCATCATAAATGATATTAATTTAGGAACATAAACATATTATGTAATCTGTATATGGCTGGTATTGGTCGTTTAAAGAAAAAATACGCACCAGTATTCCACTTTCTTCCTAAACATTTTAAGCATCAAAGTCTTACATGTGGTTATTTTGGAAACATTTTACCTGCTCCTTCTGACCATATTAAGTTTATATACTTTGTGAAAAGTGATCATGTTTTAACCTTTACTGTTAATACGCTCGTTATCGGAGTAAACAAAAGCATACTTTTAGAATTTGATTAATAGGGAATATAATATGGAATTGCGTATCTAAAGAAATTAATAATGATATAATTAGATTCATATACTGTATCTCAAACAGTAGTATAAGACTTTCTATGGATATGTGTACTTCAGTTTCAGTGTTTTCTGTGTGACTGTGTCTGTGGCATGATGGCTTAAGTGACTGATTTATAAGCCTCAGGTCCAGTGTTCTAACCCAGCTATTGTCATGAGCTTTCACTTAACAAATAAACATTTCTTTGAAAAACTAAAATAACAAATGTTATGGACACTACTGTATATTGACATTTTTTATACTGTTAAATATCACCACTGTTCGAAGCTAAGTCATTTATTAATAACGAATAATTTGAAGCTGCTATTACTGTCGTTATTACTGATAATAAATATTATCGACACTATATTGAATTTGTTGGTCTTTCTAATATCACAAAACATTCAAAGTTAAGTGATTACCATTTTCCATGAATACTTGCGCTCGTTATCACAGTAACAGAAAATCATACTTTTCAGAATTTAATTTTTTAAGCAATAAGGCACTAGTGGCCGTGCTATATCGTGGATATAGTCACAGTTAAAAGGTGTTGTCAGGCCTGATGTAATGCGGAGGGCCGGCAACCTTTTACTGTGACTATATCCACGATATAGCACAGGCCTCGAGTGTCTTATTGCTTTAATAAAACGGTCCCCAAATATGCGAGTGCTGTATAGAATGAAGTTTAATTTAAAAAAAAATATTAAACACGAAAATTAAGACGTTCCTTCACCTGAGAATATAGTCCCTCGTTGCTACACAATGCAGAAACACAGTCACAAGTACCATTAGCTAGCAAAGAGGACAATATGATAGCCAATATGATAAACACAGGGAAAAAAATCAATTGAGATAAAAAGAGCTGCTGATCTGTTCTACATGCATTTTTAACGTTTAATTAAGAAGTAAAAAACTTAAAGCGTACACAAAGATTCTAAGCTGATCACAAGGAAGAAAGATCACCCATTTTTCACACATTAAAAGTGGTTATTAACTATCGAAACCTGTTTTTATAGCTTTTAAAATCATATAATGTCTAAGTTAAGCAGGAACATAGCATTATATCTAATTTTTTATTTCTTTTTTAAAAACTAAAAAAATAATTTGCCGAACCTAAAGGTGTTTATTATATAAGGACTATCTAAAGAAATAAATAACGATGTAAATATATTCATATACTGTCTGGCAGAATAAACTGAAGAGTTAGTTAATGCAACACAGAAGATAGTATTAATAATGTAGTGTTTTCAGGCTCATGCCCTACCAACTGAGGAATTGAACTCAGGCCCCCAGCATCACTTAATAGGGAAGCAGCCAGTTGAGCTACAGTGAGACCTGCCCTCAATGCTAACAGACCAGGACCCACCTATCCATATGAAAGGCAGTGATGCCACTGCGCTGGCAAGCCCTCAGTCACCTGACCAGTGAATGCACTGCATCAGAGAGAGTCAGTATAGCTTCTGGGAAATACATTTTTCCAGCATCAAAGTTTAACTCGTTCAGAGCGCCCGACAAACTCCAAGCGTTTCATTTTGAACTGAAGACCCTCACACCTGAAGAAGGCTTCACAGCCGTAACGTTGCATTTTCTCTCTTCTCTTTTCAGCATGGAATAAACCTATTACCTGTTCCTTTACAGACTACGCAGGCTGAAGCAGCCACTCACCATGAAGTAATGGCTACAGTGATAATAGAAGTGGATAATGTCATCCCTATTAAGCAATGTGCTTATCGTGCAAAACTAAAAACTAAACTGCTAAACTAAAAATTAGCTACAAGAAGAGTTTTATTGGACAATGTTTTGAGGGTCTGGCGGAATTTCTCTGTGAACTGAAGAGTTATAGATGAGACACGTATCACCTCTTTTTACACTTGTAAAAAAGAACATTCCACTCAGTGGGCGATGCATTGTTATCTCAATCACCTGCTAATTCGTTTAACACCACGGGAAGGCAGGATAATGTGATTGTTCTGTAGCTGTACAGAATGTGTGTTGCGTTTACAAAATTAAAGTGTTTTAAATGTATAAAAGTTAAAAAAAAACTTACAGCTTACACAAAGATTCTTAGATGATCACGAGAAAATGTATGTATTGCATATCTAATGGTCTAACCCCACTACACCCATTTTGATTAAAATTGCAAACGTGTTTAATTAAATGCCTTTATTGATTCACAATCTGACAATGTAATGTAAATCGTTATCTTTGTCTTCTAAGTCCCTTAATTAACTTTAAGCATAGCTTTCTCACCATTTAGATTTATTTTTCATACCATTGTTAAACAAAGCAGGAGCGTATTGTACTTCCTCATGGGATCAAAGGTGGAAAGATTAGATTGTAAGGCTAGCTGGTGTCTGTGTGGTTCAGGCCGGGTGGCTGTGCCGAAAAAATAAATAGAACATTAAATAGAACCGGTTTAACAGCTCTTAAGCATACTGTACTTTTTGTTAACACAACTTTGTCAGTGAAAAGACCGAGGGCACTTTTCCTCCCTCCTACATTCTCAGAGTACAATAGGCGAACCTTCGAATGAAAGACAGTCCCCCTTCCCCCCATGGACAGGTAAACAAATGTTTTCACTGCCTATTATTAGAGGCTGAGGTCCCTGCTAGCTATTCAGAGGGAAAGGCGGTGATGTCACCATGCTGGCAAGCATGCTCTTTAGATACTTTTCTTTAGGTACACGATTCCATATTATATTCCTTGTTAATCAAATTCTAAAAGTATGCTTTATTTTATGCTGATAACGAGCAAATTCACAGAAAAGGTTAAAACGTTATCACTTTTCACAAAGTATATAAACTTAATATGGTCAGAAGGATCACATAAAAAGGTTTCTAAAATAACCACATGTAAGACTTTGATGTTTAAAATGTTTAGGAAGAAAGTGAAATACTGGGCCATATACAGTTTGTAATGTAGGGATTTCTTTATTTATGTCTTTATTTAGTGGTTAAATTAGTGACAAAGGCTAAACTTTTAGCTTCAGTAATGCGTACACAAGAACAATAGAAGATTTTTTTTAAAAAGAAACACGTCAAAATGCTTCCAAAACATTCACTTGTGGTACTTTAGCTGCTTAGTTACACGAATCCATATTAATATAGCTATCAAGTGAATTTAACTCACTACAACATTTATCTTTTTACATTAACAGCAAATGGCATTCTTACTACTGTACTGTACGTATTCTTGGAAAATGATCAAATGTTATAACTTTTTTATGAAGTACAGAATATAAGCTTAATGTACTGCATACGGCTGACATTACAGGTTGTGCGAGCTGGCTTACCAGCACGGTGACGTCACCGCCCTTCCCTGTGGATAGTAGAGTCCACAGCCACTGGGTGGAGAGAAGATCTCCCTTTAGCTCAGCTGGGTGGTTCCCTGTGGAGTGATGCTAGAGGCCTGGGTTTGAGTCCCAAGTGGTGAGGGGCCAGCCTGAGGTGGCAGTGGTGAGGGTGCATACCCATGAGAACCTGAGAGTGCTCATTAATAATGTTACAACAAGTACATTAAAGCCAGAACCCATGTAAATTAAGAAGTTAAAGACTTTGATACATAAAATATTTATGCATAATTAAAATCTTTATGACGAAGGTGGAAGGTTGTGTACTTTTGTCCAACAGCAATCTTGCTTTTATAAAATATACCAACGTTTTAATGTTTAATGATTAACATGCTGTAATACACAGTTTAAAATTAAAATGCTAAAGAGTATACAACTTAAATTCTTAATTAGATAAAGATTGTCCCTCAGCAGTGATCAGGATTCGAAACCAGGTGTTTTCTGGTGACAGCTCAAACGCTGTACATGAGAGGTTAAGCTTTATTAGCTCCACCTGGCAGTGATTCTGGATACTATTATCATAGCTGTGGTATGATGTTATATGACACGTTATGACGTGTTGTGATGCAACACGCCCACCGCGTTTTACCACAGCGTACCTCGCTCGTTTTGAATGGCTGCATCTGTATATGTGATATACAGTATGGATACATACACTTTGAACATTTGGAGTTATGTAAAGGACACTTTAAAGATCTTGAATAATTTGAAGTTTGACTTCAAAGTCACTTTTCACCATTTATGGGTTAAGTTGAAGTGATAAATCACTAAGAAACTGCAACGAATTGAATAATTGGAGCATATTGCTATTTAATGAGTGTTCTTGTAAGTAATTTGGAAATTAATTTGGCTTTGGGATGGAGAGATCAATAGGTTAGCTGGCTAATACTTGTTTGGTCATAGGAAGCAGGTGTGTGTTGTATTAGAAGTGGTGGGGATTTGGTGTTTGCACTTTGAGGAGATGTTAGGATTGGCTCTTGGTGAATTAGCTATTCCCCTGAGGTCATCGTGAGGCTTATATCAAGGCAACCTGGGAAGCTGTGCTCTGTTTGTTTCTGTCTATAGCAAGAGAAAGATCTCTTGAGGCTTTGTGGTGTTGGGCTGGTGGTTGTTAGTTTTTGGTGTTACTGTGCAAGGTGAGTGGTTTTGTTATGTATTTTTTTTAATCAAGAGACGTTTGGAAGGGTTTTCATAGTTCTTTTTTAAATAACTTTAAGAAATTTAAGTTTGTGAAAGCATAGGGTGAAGTTAAGGTTATTGTGAAATTCCTATTTGCTTTTGGTTGAGACAATTTAAAATTTTCTAACATCTATAGAAATGAGTCTCTTCCTCTACTTGTAGGATTCTGAAGAGTTGTGAAACAGATGATCACAGCTGTGACAGCTGGGTTCTGATTTTAGTGTATGAAACTCTTGTTACTAAATACTGATTTTTTTTTCTCTAGGTCTCAAACCAGCAACAAGAAAGAGGATTTATATCATGACTGAGCAGTTTCATTAGGATAACAAGGAAGAACCTACTCCCTCTCCTACTCTGTCCAACATGCTGGTGCTTCTGTCCCTGCTGGACTGTAGAAAGCTGTGCTGCTGTTTGTGTTCTTGGGCTTCCCTCAGTGAACAAGGTGAGCTGAAGGTAAGTAGAGGGGAGATACAGGTCAGGGTTAGTGTGAGGCTTTGAAGGCTGGGATCAGTCTGTACAGCACTTGTGCTGGTCCCCTCTTGGTGGGAGTGGGGTGGTCATCACTGTTTTGCTTCCCTTGTCTCCTTCAGGTGCCTATTCTGAGAAGAAGATCGTGACGAGCACAGTCACTGGAGAGAGGATGCTGGTGGAGTTGCCAGTTGAGATCTTGTCAGAACAGTTTGTGGAAACCTTGGGCTTCTGTGCACAGAGCTGCTTCTTTTTATAAGGCTGGTCAGCAGTGGTTTTGATTGTTGTGAGGTAAACTACAGTGCAATGATCAGAGCTCCCAGTCCCTGGCCATCTGAAAGCACAGTGTGGAGTGACAGGCTTGGAGAATTGTTCAGAGGAAGCTCACTGGGTGGCTAAAAGGATACCCACTGTGTGACCTGTTGATGCCCACCTGTAAGTATTGAAGTCTTGTGGTTTCAACAGCTGAAAGTGAAGAGGTGCTGCAAGCAGTCCTTGAATTTCCTGGATGCCCATGGTTATTGGAACAGTTGCAAAGGTAGTGTCTAGAAGGACACTGTACCTGGAGAAGAGGTGAATTTCACTCCTGTATCATGTTTTTCACTTGGAGTAGGTTAATTTTCCATATACGTGGCTTTTAATAACCAGTTCATGAGTATTGAGTGCTTTTTTACCCATTAGAATAGGCCCAGTGTTAGATTTTGGAAGCTTTTGGTGATTTTCTATCATGATTGAGTGTTAAATATGAGGTGTAGGCCTTTTTGTGTTTTTTTTTTCTCCTGACTTTCTTCTGGGTGCTACACTTCTACACTGACATGCACTTGACTGGCTGTCATTCTGGCTCTCAAAAAGTGAATTACTGCTTTGTATCTGATTTATTTCATGGGTGCACACATGTAAGTAAATCACTTTGGATACACTGCAGTACAACAGTGAATTGGCACACTGCAGACTCCTTGCTGGTTAAGGCTCTGTGGAGACAGCATGACAGCTAGGTTCTCTTGATGGGTGTTGGCACAGAAACTGCTTCTTACAGGAGGAACTGCACTAGATTCCTCCCCTGTGGCAACAAGCATGGAGTGGGGGGTTTTCTCTCTGCTCTCTGCAGGATTTTTTCCCGTTGGTTTGTCCTGGATAGGTGCTGCACTGTGAACATTTGTGCAGTTTAGTACAAAACTGGAGCTGGAAGTAAATAATTTTTTACTGTTTCTAAGTGCAGAGGCTCAAATCTAAATCTTTCTCCACTTCAGGTTCTCTGCTGTTGGAAGGGTTGACCAGGCCTTTGCTCCCAGAGGGATGACCTTTATTTGCCAGGAATAACATGCAGATGTGGCACACTGTAGACTGGGTGCTTTCTCTTTTGTGAAGATCTGCTTGAGGAGTTAAGTGTTTCTAAACCAATACAACAGCCAGGGCACCCAGTCAGTTGCTGAGTGAGTTCTCTACCAACCAGGAAAAGGGACCACGGGAGATCATGTGTGGGGCAGCTCTGGGCTTGACATCACTTAAGCATCTTTTAAAGGTAGGAACAGCTTCCTGTTCTGACTGATGGTCTTTACAGCAGCTTTGTGATGACTGTTTCCAGGAGCACCTGAGCCACCTGGCTGGTTGAGCCAAAGCTGACTGTTCCAGGTAGGAGGGGACCCTGATTTTAAAGCCTTTGTTTAGCCTGCAGCTGCTGGAGTTCTTTGTAGGTTTTCTAGCCTTAATGGCAGTATTCCCCTAGCAGAAGCACAGGTTAATCAGGAAATGAGTGCCAAATATTGGAAGTGTTGTGCAAGCACTGGGAAAAAATTGGCTAAATTGTATTATGGTACCACTGGAAAAGAATCAGCAGTATGTAAGATTTATTTCATGGGTGCACACATGTAACTAAATCTTACATTGACTGAAATTTAGAAGTGAATTAAGTAAATTGTAAAACGGGGGAAACTATGCTCCTGTCTAGTGTAAGGCAGACTTCCTGATTTAACCCAGTGAGACAGTATTTTTCTAATTTCCTGCACTAAAAGCAATGCTGACTGGAATTGGCTGTGTACTGTGCTTTGTGAGAAGGGAGAGAGCAGTATGAAAATGTGCTTTTTCTGGAGGACTCCCTTGTTCTGGATGTTTAATTGTGTTTTGTTTAGTACTGCATAGTTTGCCCTTGGCTCCTGTGTATTGACTTGTGACGTATAGGATACTATGGTAGTAAACCATTTCTATTTGGTTCAATTTTTAGAACCCATTTGAAGGAGCGGAGTAGTGAATGTGAAGTTTAGTTTTACCAAACGTTTGTATATGTACAAGCTGTGATCTCTCTGATGGTAGAAAACATGATGTGGCTGGAAGGCTTAAATCTATATACAGTGGCCAGCAATAGGGTTTTAGTGCTATTTGTGCTTTTGTATTTCAATTGTTTAAAATGTTGAAGCTCTAAAACCTTTCCCCTCATGGCGTTCCAGTCAAGGCTGCAGCTGTTAAGTAATAAAGATGGTTGGTGTTTTTGGTCTTGTACTGCTATGGAACCCAAATTTGGGGGGGGGGGGACTTGAAATGTTCTTTATGTAAAACCGACTGTAAACTTACTGCAGCCTTAGGTGTGTTGACTTTTTTTTTTAAAGTGAATGTCCCACTTTTTGATGGGATATACAACTTTACAAAATTCGAAGGTCAATTTGCTGTACTGTAAACTTGTTACTACTTTTTTTTGTACTGGTAGTTTTTAGGTGTACATTAATTGAGCTTGTATGTACCCTAGGTCCACATGGAATACTGTAAATGGAATTAAGAAACATATTTCCTTGGATTTAGGAATGTGGAGAAAGTTAAATTCTGTAAATTGACCTCAAGATCTGAGTATTTGTGGGGAGGGGGAAGCAAAGTTGAAGAATTCTAATGTCTTGCCTTAGGAAGCTTCCAAGCTGCTGTCAAGAAGAGAAGCAAGAGCAGGGCAAGGACTTGGGTTATTGTTTGTCTGTTTGGGCCAGTAAGAGGCCAGTGTTTAAGGTTAGGATCAGTGATCAGTCAGGATTGGGGGTGGAGTTGAGTCCATCTGTATGTTTTGAGATGGATTCACTGAATTTGAATCTGAACTTTAATCCTTTTTGTTTTGCACTGCATGTGAATTCCAGCAAGCTGGTGACAACTGTCATCATGGAATATTGCAACAGGATCTGGAGGTTCCCTGGAAATCTGCTGTGTCAATGGAACTATAAGGAAGCGGAAGGCTGTGCCTATTTTTCAGCTATTGCCTGAATCACTGACCTTGGCTGCTCTGTGATGGACAGTTTGGAGGAGTGTCTATCCACTGCAGGAGTCCATGATGCCATTCTGCCAGTGGCCCAGCTCTGAGTAAAGGAGGTTAGTTCTGTCCTGAGAAAGGCAAGGTGATCCACCTGCTCAAAGTTCTCATCAGCCACAACTATCAAACCTCTGCGTGAGGTGGGAATACTGGTGGTCGATAATCCAATCATCTCACTGCCTGAAGTTCTTGGACCATAGCCTGCATCTTTAATGCTGATCTGCTTATTGCTCTTAACCCAATCAGTGCAACTTTTTGGCCAAGGTAAAGGTGAGTTTGAAGGTTAGTAGAGGGGAGGTACAACTTAAACTCTTTTTATGAGGCTGGTCAGTAGTGGTGTTGATTGTGTTTGTAAATGAGACTAGTGCAATGATTGGTGCTTCCCAGTCCCTGGCCATCTGAAAGCATAGTGTGGAGTGACAGGCGTGGAGAATCCTGTTCAGAGGAAGCTCACTGGCTGGCTAAAAGGATACCAGCTGTGTGACCTGTTGATGTCCATTTGTGAGAATTGAAGTCTTCCACTTTGAAGAGTGGAAAGTGAAGAGATGCTACAAGCTGTCCTTCTTGAAATTCCTGGATGCCCATGGGTCTTGGAGCAGGTACAAAGGTAGTGTCTTTTGACATGGTCCCTGGACCAGAGGTGGGTTTCACTCTTTTCCCATCATGAAAAGGTGCTTTTGGAGAAGGCTGTGTTAAGCTCTTGGACATCTTCAGATGGATAAGGTCATGCTTTAATGTGCTAAATGTTTTTTTTTTATTTTGGCTATCTTCTGGGTTTTGTTCCCTGCTTGGGTGAAGCACTCCCACACTGACGTGCACTTGACTGGCTGTCATTCTGGCTCAAAGACTGAATTAGTTTTGTATCTGATTTATTTCATGGGTGCACACATGTAAATAAATCACTTTGGATACACTGCAGTACAACAGTGACTTGGCGCACCAGCAGCCTCTTCCACTGCAGACTCCTTGCTGGTTATGTCTTTGAGGAGACAGCATGTCAGCCAGGTTCTCTTGATTGGTGTTGGACAGGAACTGATTTCCTCTCAGGGGAGGAACTGCAATAGATCCCATCCCCTGTGGCACAAGCCCTGGACTGGGGGTTTTCTCTTTTGCTCTCTGCAGGGTGTTTTACAGTTGGTCTGTGTTGGACAGATGCTGCACTGTGTCCATGATGGAAGTAGAAATGCTGGCTTGTCCGTTTTGAACAAGTGCAGAGGACTTGGTCTAAATTTCTCTCCTTTTCAGGCTCTCTGCTGCCAGAAGGGTTGACCAGGCCTTTGCTTCAGAGGGAGGATCTTTTATCACCAGGAGTGGAGAACAGATGGTGCTGGTCTCCGGGACCTTTCCATGAAGATCTGTTGGAGGAGTGGGGTGCTTGTTCCAAGACAAAGTCAACAGTAACATCAAAGGATCTAGTCAGGTGAGTGGGTCAGGTGAGTCCCTTTCCATCCAGGAAGAGAGATGGGGGCATTTTGAGCATAATGAGCACACTGAGTACATGGGGTTTTAATCGGGTACATTTGGATACTACGGGTATATATTGGTTTACTTGGGTACATTCAGGTACATTAGTGTAGACTGCATATCATGTTAAATGGGGTACGTTGAGTATATTGGGCAGGCAGCTTTTGGCGTGTGCACGGGAGTTGCAGCATACAGTCCAGTACATCCTAAAAACTCCATATATTATTCTTGACTTTTATCGTTTTTTACACTTAAAATGGACTTGAAAGACCCTGTTGTCAGAGGAATGTAGGACAATCTGAAAGCCGTGCATTATCTTTAGTTCATTTCATGGAGAATTGAATATTTGAGAATCTTTGATTTTGTAATTTTAACAGTTCTATTTCTTCTCTCAGTGTCCACTCTTTATAAGGCATTGGAAGAGAAGCAAGTGGATCTATGTCCTGGGTAAGCAGGCAAGAACATTCTGGGTTATTTTGTTTGGGTTTGTTGGGGTTGAGGGAAGGGATAAGTTGGTTAGCTGGCTGTTTAGAGAAGGATGAACCTGTAATTTGTAACTTTGTGTACTTACGTTGAAATAATGTTTTAAACAAGATAATATAACTGAAGTTCTCCCTTGTGGTAGGAGTCCTGCACCATGGGGTTTTGCTTTTGCACTCTTCAGGGTGGGTTTCTGTTGGTTTGTTCTGAAAAGGTGTAGCACTGAACATTATGGCGGTTTAGGTCAAAACTGGTGTTGGGAGTGGGAATGTTGGCTGGACCATTTCTGACTAGTGCAGAGGACTCAGTCCAGTTTCTTATTTTTTCTTGAGGTTCTCTGCTGTCTGGGGGATGATCAGGCCTTTGCTGCCAAGGGAGGACGTTCACCAGGACCGGAGCCCAGACGCAGCAGACTGGGTAGTGGGTTCTGTCTGCCAAGATCTGCTTGGGGAATCATGTGCCTGTTCCAATTCCAGAAGCCAATGGATTCACCAGAGGAGCATCAAAGCTGCTTTAGAAGTTCCTAACAACAAAGGCAGAGAAAGGGAGGGAGGTCTTTGGTGGGTTAATTGTGGGCAGGAAAGAGGTTCAGGTGCTATTCATGGTACAAGAAGAGTTGCATGAAGCTCTAAGTGAATCTCTGCACACCAGCCTTGTAATGGCTGTTAGGACCATGGCTTGTAACTTCAGCACCTGAGCCACCTTGCAGGGAGGAGACAAAGTGACTTTTAGTGCTGGAATTGAGATAGAGTTGGCAGTTGGTAACTTTGTAGCTGTTGTGCACATTCTAGGCCATTTGAAAAGCAGAGTTTGAGAGACTCAAAGGTCATGCAATGATTTATTTGCATGGGTGCACACATGTATATAAATCTTGCATTGGCTGTAGAGTAAAGCTGAATTGAGCATGTAAGGTAGAAATGAATAAAAGGAAAACTAATGCCATCCACTCACTTGGAAAAGAGGGATTGGTTTAGCTGTGTGCCGCTCTTTTTTGGTACCTGCACAGAAAGCCCTTTGTCATGGGAGGGGATTTCCTACAGAATGAGGTAGGAGAAAGATGGGGGTTGTTTGTTCTGTTTTGTGAGAAGAGATATGTAGTTATGTGGCTTTGTAAATTCTTTGCCAGAAAATGTCATGTATTGAAAATCTATTTTTGTTGGTGTGGGATGATTAAAAATGGCTAAATGTACCGAGTCGGTTTTCTTTTGTTTCTTGTATGCTGATTGTGGTTGTACAAGGTGCTATATTGAGTATATACTGGCACTGGACCTGCTTTTCCCTACATTGTTTTATTTAGGTCACAATCTTTGGGTACATTTATTTAACATTTATTTGGGTACTCTTTGGGTACATTCCTCAGCATAGAGGATGTTTATAAGCAGTTTTAATTTTATTTTTAGTGATCTAAGCATTTGTATACATTCCTGTATTATGAAAACCTGTGGTATTTGTGGAGAAAATAGGTGAGCTTTAAGGTATATATTTTAGACATTGACAGTGTAAAACACAGAATTGAAATGCAGTTTGTGGTTTTTAAATGTTTTTAAATTTGCCACTGGGTGATTTGTGCATAGTGAAATAGTGTAGAAATGAATATGCACACTTATTCCCATTTGTTTATATGCTGGGGCGGCATTATGCAGGGGTGGGCCCATTGTGGAGGTGGAGCCCTGGTAGAAGGGAAACCCCTTGTCTTTGTAGTCCCAGCTGTCCTGGCTTCCAGCTCATGAGCCCCAGCTGGGCAGGTCCTATAAAGGCACACTGGACAACCTCTGAGAGGAGCAGAGCCACCCCTGGATGATGGTGTTTTTGCACCATCAATCCTGCTGAGGATTGTACCTGTCTTAGGTTTTCATCTTCTGTTTTGCCTGTCCCTTTATGCCCTTTCATAGGGGCAGGCAAATGCATGCACCTTTTTATGCACTAACTTGTTATGCACAGACTGGACCCCACTGAATAGCAAATGTTCAGTCTGGTGACTGCTGTGCTAGCAGTTTTTTCCCCAGGCTGGACCCCATTAGATAGGTTAAGCCCAGCTTGTAGGTAACATGGCAGTCGCTTACTTTATTTTCTCACTTTTTGTATTGTTTTTGTTCCCAGCTAAGCTCACACTGGTGCTTCTGTCTCCTCAGCTGGGGTGTTGACTTTTTACTGGTGCTGTCTGTGGTGCCTCCCACTATACACTTTCATTTAAGAGAAATTGCTGTATAATTTCAGTTTTCCATTCCATTTCAAGTGAAAATGTCTGAAAAGCAGTTTACTTAAGTATGTTGTGTAGTATATCAGGTTTATTGTATTTGCGGTGAATTGGGCTGCTGGCATTACTAAATCTCTCTTAATGTAACAGTTGATGTCTTTTAAAGGGGTACAAAAGTGTGGGACTGAGATAGTACAAGTACTGCTACAGATCAAGCCATTTCATACTGTATAGATTGAGACTGCATTGCAAAGGAAAGTGCTATTTTTGTAACACCTTGTTTGTGAAATATTTATGTAATTAGTGTGAAATTGTTATAGCTGCAGCAGTTTAAGATTACAGAGTAGACCAACAGCGGGAATATAATAGTTTATTTATGAAAAAAGTTGTCAGAATTGTATGGAGTTGTGTAGAGGTTGCAGTTTGGGGTAGAGACAACTGCTAGCCATGCTGGCAGTACAAAGGGTTAAATTCAAAAGAGGTTAATGGTCTAGAAAATGTAAGTGTTATACAGTTTTAAACTAATTAGATTGTTTGGTTAGTGAGGTCTGGTTTAAATGACTGATAACTGCCAACTAGGAGGTATAAATCCATTTACAATGGTTTAACCATACAGCTCACTGCACTGATGAAGATGGGTGGGATGCCAGTCCATTCCTCAGGTCTCATCATGCCAAAATGCAATTAACCCACCTCCATACTCCTGGACTGCTTCTGAACTAGTTTTCATAAATAAAATGTAATGTGTAGAAAAATAAACTGGTGACACAAGGACCATGTGTAAGGAGTGTTTATTTTTATGAGCACAGGGTAGATGAGTCATTGACAACCACAATGATGTCCTGGAGAGGAGCAAGAATGTGCACATTGACTTTAGCAATGGTATGTATCATTCATAGGGTACATAAAAATAGTCTGGTTTAACATGAGTAATTATCATGTCAAACTGTTGGGTTGCTAGTTGATTCACAGCAGCCTTTTATTCGTCATTTTTAAAAGAATCCAGGGTGTTCAGCTCAAGGATTTGCCATGTAGTGTTTTCCAGACCATCACGGCAGTTGTGACATGTCTCCCATTCTTGCCTCCAAAGTCCTCCAGACTAACAAACAATAGGTACGTGAATCTTATTTTGAAGGGGGTGAGAGGAAATTATATGAAAAGGTCAGATCCAGATCCAGCTTTAAGTTCAACTGCTTTTAGATGTAATTAAATTGAAGGAAACTGTGACATGCTATGTTCTGAAAGATTTTAAATGTCACTCTAGTTGTGCCATACTCATATGAGCCATAGGAGATTAGTAGTTATTGTACTTCTCAAGGTTTTGTTGATTTATTACGCTTCTGTTTTTGGTACGGTAGCTAAAGTGCTCAGTTTATTCAAACTATTAGGGCTTAGGGGTCTTTTTCTCCAATCCCAGAGGTTAAAGTGTGTATTGGTTCAGTCCAGCACAGAATTTAAGGACCTTTAAAATTATAATGTAGTCCATTTCATTAGTTAAATTCCAGTTTTTCAAGTATCTTATCTTGTTTTTCTTATAACCTTTTAAAGTTAATTACATTATAATAATAATTGCTTACACTTATATAGTGATTTCCTGGAGACTCCACTCAAAGTGCTTTACAGGCAATGGGGAGTCCCCTCCATCACCACCAATGTGCAGCCTTACCTGCATGATGCAAACGCAGCCATAGTGTGTCAGAACTCCCACCACACACCAGCTCTCACTGTGGAAGAGAACAGAGTGATGGAGCCAGCTCAGAGATGGGGTTATTAGGAGTACATGATCAGTAAGAGCCAATGGGAAAATAGACCAGGACACCAGGGTAATACCCCTACTCTTTTTGAGAAATGCCCTGGGAGTTTTTATGACCACAGGATCTCAGTTTTACTTTTCATCTGAAGGACTGTGCCTTTTTACAGTGTAGTGTCCCCTTCACTATACTGGGGCATTAGGACCCACCTAGACTGAAAGGTGAGTGCCCCCTGCAAGCCCAAATAACAGCTCTTCCAGCAGCAACCTTAGTTTTTCCCTGGAGGTCTCCAATTCAGGTATTGACCAGGCTCACGTCTGCTTAGCTTTAGTGGGCTACCATCTGGGGGCTGCAGGGTGATATGGCTGCTGGCAAGATAATGAAATAGGTCCTCTTAATTAATATGGAGCTGTTTGGAAGTTTCCACAAATTATAAAGTCAGTAGAAACTTTAACAAGTATGAGTAGGCTATTACAAAAAAAGGTAGTAGATTGGGTTCTTAAATATCAAGCTAAAAGTAAAAGTACTTTTCTCAACAAAAGTTTTGTAGGAGCAGCCAAGTGAATTTAATCTAAGCACTCCTTCTCTAAAATAAAGTTTGTAAGAAAAAACATGGGACTAACCAGCAAATGAAAGATTTGTCCCAAAACCAGTAAAGAAACAGTACTCACCACTCTCCTCAGCTCCTGGACTCTTGAATGAAAACAGAGGCACAGGGAGTCTGCTCTTTTATCCTCTGAGCTGGGCTGGCTCCTCCCCCTCAGAATATACCAAGTCCAGTGAGGGGTAAAACCTTCATAGCTGACAGCTATAGTGAATAGCTGAAAACAAGATTAAATTAACAAGAGTAGAGCCAGCAGCCATATCACCCTGCAACTTGCAACTGGGAACCCACTGAAGCTAAGCAGGTGTGAGCATGGTCAGTACCTGGATGGGAGACCTCCTGGGAAAAACTAAGGTTGCTGCTGAAAGAGGTGTTAGTGGGGCCAGCAGGGGGTGCTCACCCTGTGGTCCATGTGGGTCCTAATGCCCCAGTATAGTGACGGGGACACTATACTGTAAACAGGTGCTGTCCTTCAGATGAGATGTAAAACCGAGGTCCTGACTCTCCGTGGTCATTAAAAATCCCACGGTGTTTCTTGTAAAGAGTAGAGGTGTAACCCCAGTGTCTAGCCACATTTCCCATTGGTCCTTACCAATCATGGCCTCCTAATAATCCCCATCTATGAGCTGGCTCCATCACTCTGCTCTCCTCTCCACTGAGCACTGGTGTGTGGGGAGTGGGCTGGTGGGTGCTGCACATTGGTGGTGGTGGAGGGGATCCCCATTACCTGTAAAGTGCTTTGAGTGGAGTGTCCAGAAAAGTGCTATATAAGTGTAAGCAATTATTATTATAAATCAAAAGATATTCAAATTCAATATAATAGGTCTATTCATTTGAAGATGGATTCTAAATTTATAATTTTTTGGGTTAAATAAAGTGCAACTGATTGAATCTTATGAGTGGGATGCTATTCATTGATTCTTCCTGTTTTCGCTTTTGAGCTTCTCTGTTTGGTGATCAAGAGATTTATACAGAAATAAGCATTCAAAGTGCATGTTTAAATATTAATATGGAATTTTACAGCTAAAGGGAAATTTTGGGGTAGCTGAGCATAAAAATAACAGGAGCATAATGTCCTTCAAGATCATATTATCATAAAAGATATTAATATAGGAATATAAACATTATATTTAATGTCCATGGCTGATAGTGGTAGCTTATATAAACAGTACACAACAATTTTCCACTTTACAAACATTTTATGCATCAGTCTTTAACTATGTCACTTACTGTAGTTATTTTGGAAAAGTTGTGATGTGCTCTTTCTGACTATATTTGTAGTTTAAAATACTATTTTAATATATAATTATATATATTTTCTATGAATCCTTGCTGTTTTTATGCCAGTAAAAAAGTGTACTTTTTAGAATCTGCTTAGTAGGGAATATGATATGGAATCATGTAGAAAAAAAGTTAGTAATGATATTAATAGATCAAAATATGATTTATTTATATAACTGATGGTATAACCGCAGTCCACTTTCTTTGTAATTTTTTTATTTTTTCTGACTTGTTCACTCTTGATTCCTTTCGGTACATTTTGACCTGTCTGTTTCAGCAATGCTTGCAAGTGCTCTGTTGGTGTAGTGCGTTTGGGGGGTGGGTTCCTCTCTGGGAGATCTGGGTTCAGTTCCTGCTTAGGGCACATGTTTGTTTTCTAATAAACAGTCTCATTAAAAAGTAAATAGTACGTACACTATATTTTTATATAACTGCAAAAAAAGACACACCATGTTCAAACCATAAGCATGTTAAAAATAGGTTTAGATTGTAAAAATTCTTAATGTATGAAATAGGGTAGAGCATGCTACATTACGGTCCATGACCAGTCTTTCGGGGCCTGGTTAGCTCAATTGGTAAGCACGTGGTACTGATAACACCGAGGTTGTGGGTTCAATCCCCATATGAGCCAGGAAATCCCCTTTTCCTCGGGGCAGTGTAGTGGCTCTGTGGCTGAGGATCTGTGGCTGGCAGAGGAGTCCTATGTCATTGGGCTCCTGAGTGAACCCCCAACTGCTCTGGGGACACTGTAAAAATGGCTGACCCTGTGCTCTGACCCCCAGCATCTCTCCCTGTCTGTGTGTCTCGTGGAGAGCAAGTTGGGGTCTATGAAAAGACAAATTCCTAATATCAAAAAATCATATATGGCCAATGCAGTGATCTTATCTATTTTCCATGACCTCAATGGGGACACTAAAAGTTTTAATAATTAAATGTCAAATTGTTTCCAAAACATCACAGTTCCATATTAAAATTATCATCAAGTGGTATTAATTCAGTACCACTTTTTTATAATAACAGGAAGTGGTGTTTTTACTATACATTCTTAGAAAAGGATAAAACATTATGACTTTTTATGAAGTACAGTATATAAACTTTATAATGGTAGAAGCAACATGTTTAAACTTTTCCATAATCCATTGTAAGTCACCAAGTTTAAGATTTTGATGCATAAAAATATGTATGAAGAAGGTGGAATACTGTTGTGTACATTTTATTATTTAGCTTCCACTACCATCTACTGTATGTACATTATTTATATATTACATTATGCTTCTGTTTTTAATTTACAGTATAATATTAAACATTTTTATATTTCCAACTGAGCAATCTTGTTTTTATTAAATCTACCTACTTTTTAAGTACTTTAATATTTAACACGCTGTCATACACAGTATACAATTTGATTTCTATTACTGAAAAAAGATTGAACATCCCCTTTGAATGGGATTCAAAATCAGGCATTTTCTGGTGACTGTCCAAATGTTCCACAAAGTAGTGTAGTCCCACAACTAAGTGTTTGTAAAACGTTTTGGTACCCAGCAGATCCTGAACCTCTTAAGTACCCCTGCATTGTCACCCATGCATTCTGAATGGCCATCTGTAGATGGGCTGGCTAATACTTTGTCATTAGAAACTGGTGTGTCGCATTATAAACAATTTGGTTTTGCTAACTGACCATTTCGAGGAGATGTTGGGATAGGTTCTTGCTGAATTAGCCACACCTCTGAGTTAATCATGAGGGTTTTAAAGACACAGCATTGGGATCAGTAGTCATTCTGTTTCTGGCTCCTGCAAGGGTAGGAGCTCTTGGCTTGCAGCTGTGGTGGCCTGAAGACTGTGGAGAAAGGTGAGTGGTTTTGATGTGTTTGGGTAGTAATTTGAAAAAGTTTGAAGGTTGAAGGTGTTTAGAATATTTGTGCACTGTGAGTTTGAGAAGGTTTTTGGTATGTGTCTGGTGGAAAGGTGGCATATTCAGTTGAAACTGAACTTTCTTCTAAAGACTGTCCAAATGTTCCACAAAGTAGTGTAGTCCCACAACTGAGTATTTGTAAAAACTTGTGGTACCCAGCAGATCCTGATCCTCTAAGTAACCCCCAGCATTATCACCCGTGCATTCTGAATGGCTGGATCATGTAGATGGGCTGGCTAATACTTGTTTAGTCATTGGAAACGTGTGTGTGTTGCATTATAAACAATAGGGCTTTGCAAATGGACCATTTCAAGGAGATGTTGGGATAGGTTCTTGGTGAATTGGCCACACCTCTGAGTTAATCATGAGGGTTTTAAAGACACAGTCTGGGGGCTGGTAGTCATTCTGTTTCCGGCTCCTGTAAGGGTAGGAGCTATTGGCTTGCAGCTGTGATGTCCTGAAGGCTGCTGTGGAAAGGTGGGTGGTTTTGATGTGTTTATTGGCTTTGGGTTGTAATTTGAGGTGTTTAGAATATTTAATGTGAGTTTGGGAAAGTTTTTGGTATGTGTTGGGTGGAAAGGTAGCATATTCAGTTGAAACTAGACTTTCTTTGAAAGACTCTGAAGAAACATGTCTACTGAAATCTGGATTTTTTTTTGCATCTTTAAATTGAAATGTTTTCACCCATGGGTTATCTTCAATAAGATGACCTTTGTAAATGGCTTTCCAAAGGCTGGTAGATGAGGATTTAAACCTCTTGGGACCTGAATTTGTTAATTTTCCTTGCTTTTTGTAAGCATTCAAAGAAATAAGACAATACAATCCTGGATGAGTGCTTTCACAAGGATGGCAGGTAAGAGAATACACATTTTAGGGGTTGACAAGAAGGTAGTATTTTTAGATCAGGGTCAGTGTTCTGGGAAGATTTGAGTTGGAGAAACTGAGATGTATGTTTGGGGTGTGTAACTGATTTTTGTTGTATATCTAAAGTAATTTTTGATGGCAAGTTGACATTTGGAATAATTACATGATGGTTTTTCCTTTCAGACGGGAGAAGAATGAGGAGTTAAAGGGTTAGGGACATAAATAGTTATGTCTGGCATTTATAGCTTGTTGAATTGTGAATATTGTACTGGAGGTAAAGTATGTTGTTGGTGGTATGGTTTTTATTTTATACAATGTAAAACTGAAGTTGGAGCATTTCTTTCTCTTTGATTGTGGAGGTAGTTTAGTTGTTTCTTAATGGGGAAACTGCACAATTTCCTTTTTTTTGCAAGGGGTATTCTGTGGGAAGGGAGTTCTTGGTTTTGGGGGAGGGTTTGTTATGAATTGAAGTATTTTATTTTGATGTTTAATATAAATGTAAACTAATCTTTAAGTTGTTTTTTTTTCTACTTTGGTCATTTTGTGGGAGGTGGTGGCCAGATCTTTGTTTCATTGGGTACCTGTATGTCTGCATGTGGTGCAGATGTGGGAGATGGTGTCCATCTTCCAAGAGAGGTGTTTGTAGTGTGACATTTTTTAGTATTTTTATTTCCTGACCAGAATTGGAACAGAAGGTGAAAATGGTGTGCATCTTGAAGAGGCCTCATCAGGAGCAGCTTTTGAGTGGACCTTTTTCCTCTGCCAGTGTTTCAACTTTAGACTTTTTCTACAACCAAATCATGTGTCTGGATGGAGTCGAGGAGCCTGTCTGAAGTAATAATGGACTTTTAAAAGAAGTAAATTGTTGTGGTATGTTAAGTAAATTTGTTCTGTGTATTATGTTGAGTAAGTGAATGTGGAATCATTGTAGCCTGTAATGTGGTGTTTTCTTGGATTGTAAAAAAACCTGATTATGATGGGGGAAAATGGTTTGTAAATTGTTTTGTATTGTTAAGGGCAATGTCCCTAACTGTAAACTTTGTTTTTAATTAATTGTAATGCAATGTCCTTGAAATTGTTTAATGCTCACTGAATGTTATGTTGCCAATTGTCATGATGTAGTATTGTAATTTGAGCACAATAAAGTTTCTGGGAGTGCTCTTTGAGGATCTGTATTGATGACAGAAAGAAATGTGGGTATGTTTGTTATACAATGTTGTTTTAAGCTGTACTGTATTTTTAGTGATTTGAGAAATCATCCTTTGTGTGTTTTTATTTTCAAATGAGCTAGAATGCAAGTTCTTTTTTTAAAGAGCAGTGTTTGTTTAGGTTTTGTTGAAATGATGTAATGTTTAACACCCTTTCATAGCTTGAAGAGGCAGGTGGTAAGTACCTGTGTGTGTGTGGGGGGGGGGGTTAGGGATAGCTTTTAGCTCAGTTTTAGCTTGCTGTTGTTAGCTTGTTATGGGTTAACTTTGCTTCTAACCCTAGAACCATACCACCATGTTCTGTGCATTGTTTTGAGCAAGTGAATGTGGGATCATTGTAGCCTGTAATGTGGTGTTTTCTTGGATTGTAAAGAACCTGATTATGATGGGGAAAAATGGTTTGTAAATTGTTTTGTATTGTTAAGGGCAATGTCCCTAACTGTAGACTTTGTTTTTAATTAATTGTAATGCAATGTCCTTGAAATTATTTAATTAATATTCACTGAATGTTATGTTGCCAATTGTCATGGTGTAGTATTGTAATTTGAGCACAATAAAGTTTCTGGGGGTGCTCTTTGAGGATTTGTATTGATGGCAGGAAAAAAAATGTGGGTATGTTTGTTATACAATGTTGTTGTTTTAAGCTGTACTGTATTTTTAGTGATTTGAGAAATCATCCTTTGTGTATTTTTATTTTCAAATGAGCTAGAATGTATGTTCTTTTTTTAAAGAGCAGTGTTTGATTGTTTAGGTTTTGTTGAAAGTATGTAAATTGTAATGTTTAACACCCTTTCATAGCTTGAAGAGGCAGATGGTAAGTACCTTTTTGTGTGTGTGTGTGTGTGTGTGGGGGGGGGGGGTTAGGGATAGCTTTTAGCTCAGTTTTGGCTTGCTGTTGTTAGCTTGTTATGGGTTAACTTTGCTTCTAACCCTAGAACCATACCACCATGTTCTGTGCATTGTTTTGAGCAAGTGAATGTGGGATCATTGTAGCCTGTAATGTGGTGTTTTCTTGGATTGTAAAGAACTTGATTATGTTGGGGGAAAAATGGTTTGTAAATTGTTTTGTATTGTTAAGGGCAATGTCCCTAACTGTAGACTTTGTTTTTAATTAATTGTAATGCAATTTCCTGAAATAGTTTAATGCTCACTGAATGTTATGTTGCCAATTGTCTGATGTAGTATTGTAATTTGAGCACAATAAAGTTTCTGGGAGTGCTCTTTGAGGATTTGTATTGATGACAGAGAAATGTGGGTATGTTTGTTATACAATGTCATTGTTTTAAGCTGTACTGTATTTTTAGTGATTTGAGAAATCATCCTTTGTGTGTTTTTATTTTCAAATGAGCTAGAATGCAAGTTCTTTTTTTAAAGAGCAGTGTTTGTTTAGGTTTTGTTGAAATGATGTAATGTTTAACACCCTTTCATAGATTGAAGAGGCAGGTGGTAAGTACCTATTTGTGTGTGTGGGGTAA